>NC_140449.1:19571207-20778707 GCF_963576455.1 Neolamprologus multifasciatus
GTACCCAGCAGCATTTGCAGCTGCCTGTAGCTCAGCTTCACTCCGCTACCCAGAGTGTCTCGGACAAACGTCCTCAGTGGTGTCAGCCAGTCTCCATCTGCCTCTTGGCCAACACCCTGCTTCTGGCTAAGGGATACCATCACCTGGCAGAGTGTGATGTTGAGGGCAAGAGGATCCACAGTTGGACCAGGAAGAGCTGCTGTCTGTTTGCTCCTGAAGAGTGGAGAGTGAGATGAGGGCAATCTTAGCTAGTCTGAATTTCATACACAGTAAATAACCACCAGTAGAGGATCAGACTGTACTGGCTGCTTAAATCTTTTACAGTTTTTAAAACGAAGAACTCAAAACTTGCAGTTTAGAGCTATGCACAAAAATATAGGTGAAAAAGAAAAAAAAAACAAAAAACCAAAACTTTACAAAAAATAAAATAAAATATGAATTTAAAATAAAAAAAAGTTCTTAAATAGATGGCAGTCAGCCTCCAACAAGTCAACATCTATTATCCATTCAAATATGGCAAAAAAAAAATTACATATTTGTAATAATACAAATGTAAATAAAAGAAGATGTGAATTTAAATATTTTGGGAAATGTAAACATTTTAAGCATATCATGTTTGTGTTCCTCATCAGTGCCTTTGATGGCAGATTGTTAAGTTTCCCTGCATCTTATCACAAGCTGTGAGTCAAGAGAAAAGTGTGAAACAGGCAGAGGAAAAGTGTAATGTGATGCATCCTTGGGCAATGAGGCATCTAACTTATTTATTAATGACATTAAATCTAATGTCATTAATAAATAAGAGGCAACATTGCAGCACAGTGGTTACAGCTGTCCCCACAGGTTAACAGAACTCACCTGCCTCACATAAAGCAGGTTCTGGGCTTAAACCCTTTTGTGGTTTCTTTGCTCTTTTCTACTCAGTTGATCACTCAAAGCACTTTCTTACTGCAAGTCTCACTCACCCAATCGCACACATCTATGCCTAAGCACTTTCTCACATTCACTCATACTCCAACTGATTCACCGCGGCAACTCGAGGATACTTTATCATTTACAATTTGAACTGGTTTTCTGATTGGTAGTCAGCCGACTCTACCACCTAAGGCCTGATTTAGACTTCTGTGTTAGGGCTGTTCGATATAACGATATATATCGAATGACGATATAAAAACGTCTATCGTTTCATTTTACGCTATCGTTTGTTTCGTGGTGTCGCAAAATAAACTGTTTACGGCAATATTTTTTCACCGTTTTGATGGTCACTGCAGTGGCTATATTAATTTCTTAAAGTTCTCTCTTTCTCTTATATTTAATATAACCACACTACGGACAGACAAGCGCCTGTTTTTATGCGTTGTGGTTAGCAACAACGACGGTAACACCATCGCGTGTCCGCTTGTTTATGTACCACATAAACCTTTCACAATAAAGCTCAAGATCCTGTTGAGTCTTTTCAAAATAAACTGAATCACGTGAAAGAGCAGATTATTTACGGATGAGAAGTAAAAAAAGAGCTGCCATGTGCTAAAAAATAAATAAGCAGTGTCAGCTGATATAAAAAAATAAATAAATGTTGGGACTTTTTTCTCTCCTGGCCTGCTCTTTGTTGTTGGCAAACAGATTTGTCCCTCTAGACTTTTTTGTACATTCTCACACGTCCATTCTGATAGCTTCCAGTAATTTGCTGATATTTGTGAGTCCTTACAGTGATGCTAGGGTTATTATTCCTAATAAACAGGCAATGATTGTTAAATTCAAAAACTGTAGCAAAAAAGTAGCCATAAATGCACAAAAGGAAATAACGGTACTAAACAGGCCAATCACAGCAAATGCAGGCTGCGTCAAACTGGCATGTAGTTACATTTCTAGCAAGATGTACGTCAGGTTACGCCGTAAGGTTTCAGATGGGTTTGCAGTTATGGCGTAAATTTCCAACTGAAGCATAAGCCACAGTCTCCCTGGGTACTCCAGCTTCCTCCCAGAGTCCAGAGAAAATCGACTGTAGGCATAAATTTCAATAGTTGTCTGCCCTTCTGTGTCAGCCGATCAACAGGCTGCTGACCGGTCCAGGATGTACACTGGTTGTCTGTACACTGGTTGTCTTTACACTGGTTGCCTGTCCCTTTTAAAATGATAGAACCTATCAGACCTTCTACACCTATACACTCCACAAAGGTCTCTCAGATATACTGACAAGTCACTCCTTGTTGTCCCCATGTTGAGACTGAAACACTGGGGGGGGGGGGGGGGGGGGGGGGGGGGGGAGAACAGCTGTTGTGGGACCCAAATTATGGAATAAGCTGCCCCTCCATATTAGGCTGGCCCCAACACTTGAAATGTTCAAATCACTTTTAAAAATACACCTTTTTTCCAAGGCTTTTTAGGAGTAGTACCAGAGTCAGCTTTTAGTCAGTTTTAGGTCACTCTTAATCTTTTTATTTTGTTAATTTTATTCCTTGTATATTTTATTGTCTGTTTTACTCATGTTTTATATTTAATATATACTGATTTATTTGTATCTTCCTTTTTTCACTTATGTATTTATTTTATTGTTATTTATATATACTTCTTTGTCTGCTTAATGTATGTTTTTTTAACTGTTATCTCTGATTTTTATTACTGGAAAGCACTTTGGTCAACTATGTTGATTTTAAACTGATCAATAAATAAAGTTAGATTGGACTGAATTGGATGTACCCCACTTCTCGCCCCATGACAGCTACGTATTAATAAAAACACCAAAGATAAAAAGAATGCCAAGAATGAACTTTCTTACCTTTTGAGATCAATTTTCTTTTTATGTCTGGGTGTATCCCGGCTCCCGTAGGGAAAGTTTTTAATGAAGTGCTGCTTAAAATCTCCAAGGTATTCTTTACGGAACCACGCATCCTAAAGAAAACAAAAATATCTGTGAGGTTGATCAAACATTTACATTAAAATAAAATGAAAAAAAACAAAAAAAAACAAAACAAAAGACATGCAAGTCACATCTCACCAGTGCATCCTGGTTCTCCCGCTGTGGGGCCAGTTTTCTCAGCAACTGCAGAATAGACAAGACCTGGAACATTACTGACATGGCATCTGGAGTGAGCAGGTGGGCCCCCTCTGTGTTATTCCACAGGCTGTCATTGGTGCTGGCCTCGACCCACACTTCCAGCAGGAGAGGCACAAGAGTAGCTGCAAACTTTTGAACAGTCTCAGCTGAGTCTAGACCCTCACTTACTGTAGCTCCTGGATCCTGCTCAGGTCTGCACAGTGAAAGAATTTTAAAAAACAAATGAAAAAACAAAACAAAACAAAAAAGCTTAAACTGAACTATTTCTGGACAGCTACTAAAGTCAGAGATTTCATACCTAAGTTTAAAGGTGGAGTGTGGAGTTGGTTTGGCCCCAGAATGTTCGTAAATCTTAACTCCAACCTTGCTGTACGTTAGCTCTTCCCAGTTGAGATGAAGAGGTGTAAATCGGCCCTCTCCACTAGAACCAAAAACTCTTTCAGTTGGGACAGACATATCACTTTCCTCCATTGGTCTTTCCTCAACAACTGCCTGGAGAAAGCGCCCAAGCCTGAGATACAAGTACAACAAACAGGAAGATTGGCATTCAGAGTTATTAACTTTTCCTGATTGTGTTTACATGCAGCTTCCATACCTGAGAAGAACAGAGAGCCGCCACTGCTGGCTCGTCACAGCCCTGTTAGGGTTGATGGACAGCGCCCAGGTCCAAGCCTTGGAGTCTGAAGCTTTTTTGGCTCCTCCGCTGTTCTGTCTGTGAGAGATCATCTCTAGGAAGTTAGTGAGGAGGACTGCAGGCCGTGCGGCTAGCAGAGCAGGGTAGTGCTCTAGGAACACGTCGAGGACATTTATGGCATCCTCCTGGATTCCTGTCTCGATATGCGTCATAGCACAAGACAAATGAGCACTGAGGAGGGGGAAAAACGGAGCCACGCGTTCTGCAGGCACACACTGTGCGATGTACCTGTAAGCAAGTTAAAACAAGTTTGTTTACTTTAGACACATTTAAACAAAGAAAAAAATGTGTTGTATTTTTGACATGCTTGTCTAACCTGAGCACACGTGCAGCTGCCACACGAACATTGTGATCCTTATCTGTTACAACAGCTGCCACTTCTGAAAGCAAGCGTGAAAGATGCTGCTCTAACAAAGAGGGACTGATGGACAGCAACTCTTTCAAACCTAACAAGGCACTGTGTTTCACATTCGCATTGTAATGGTGCAGCTGAGACAGGAGGTCCTGTGGAAGGAGGGAATAAAATGAGATAAATTTGTTTCTGTTGTTCTTCTTCGTTTGGCTGCTCCCTTTAAGGGTCACTACAGTGGATCATATGCCTCCTCACAGTAAATGTCTCCAAGCCATAGATCACAGCACTCTTGCAGCTTTCCTACAGTCAAATATCCCCCAAGACTCATCTCCGTCCACTGCATGCACTCTTTTCTTCACATCTCATATACACTGTCTGTTGCTTTGCATGTCTGACGCCAGGTATTTAAACTCATCCACCTTCACAACCTCTAATCCTTGCATCTTCGCCTTTCCACCTGTCTCACTCTCATTCACACACATCTATTCTGTCTTGCTTCTACTGACTTTCATTCCTCTTCCATCCGCAACATATTTCTACTTGCTCTCTACTCTCACTACGGAAGAAGACAAACTTGTTATATTCAATGAAACAAGCCCATAGCATTTTTTTTTAACTTGCTAAAATCTGAAAAGATCTCAGAACTTACATTAATACCGAGCTGTTTGTGTGTTGTGGGTCCACTCGTGTCTCTCTTTAGCTGCTCAGACAGATAGATCCCCTTGGACCGAAAGTTGGTGTTGGTGGCGTTATCAGCTCTGGGCTTCTTCTTTCCCACTTTTAGCTTCACTTTCTGGAAGTCATCCTGCCTCTTCTTCTTTTTGGCCTTCATCTCTGCAATCTAGACTGCTGTCAGTGTAATGACACATGAAGATAGCGGGAAGTGAATTAATGCACTAATTTTAATGACACACAAACCTATGGTAAATCGAACGCGTATCAATAATAACATAATTTGTGTCAGGACCGTTAACATTGTTATTTTTACTCTCAATAGTACATTTCGATACTCAGCAGCACAGCTAGCTTGCTCTGCTAACTTACCTATCATTTCCCTGCAACAGTTTTTAGCGGTAGTAGTTAATTGTACTCACCACAATAAAAATGTCTGCAGTCTAAAGTCGGAAATTTACACAACATAAAGCATCCATTAAAAATGTGTCCACTCGGCTAACGACTAAACATACACACACATATACAAAGAAAATGATCTTTATTCGGTCTCGTGTGGCTACATTGGGTCCTTTGATTATGTGTGTGTACACGGTCACAAAGACTGCGCGTTAGATGTGTGCAGTTCAGCTGCTGCTCCTGCGGGGCTTATAATAAATGAAACCACAAAACTGGGGCAAAGTGCGAGTTTATAGCTGCTCGGTGTACAAAATAAACGCACCAAAAAAAGCTGCCCTCGAAGATGCCTTGGAACAATTAACTTAATAGTTTATAATAAAATTGAAAGCACAAATAAATGATAATAATTGTCATTTTGTTTCCTCTAAGAGAATAGATTAGGTCTTTCTGTGAAGCGCTGACACAAAATAGCGCTACAACATGTTTTTGTTTTGGTTTTGTTTTGGGTTTTTTTTTAAACCGGCGAGTTAATCAGACTACAATCTTCTCCCGAAGCTCGGTTTGCATTGTATTCTCCTTTCACCTTGAGCTAGGAGGAACTCGCGGTTTGCACTTAATTATCTCGTGTAAGTTTGATAATATAATACACTTGATTACGTTATGTAGATAGCTATCATATGTGGCGTTTGCGGTCGCTAAGATGTGTCTTACAGGCACATTTTCTTTTCAAATAATTTATGTAAATTAAGGCTCTGCTTGTGGCCCTCCCACAGCTAACAGCGCTAACATTTGATGATTAAAGAAACGAGACGTCTTTAAATCTTTTTGTTTTTTTAAAAAAAATACTTCGACACATTGAAGTTTGTTTGGGCGATACTGCAGAAAATTGTGTTTCTGGTGATAATATTTAACTAAAAGACAACACTTTTGAGACTCCCTGTTTCGTTGTTGTTTCTGCATTCAAAAGATAATTATGAGCAAAATAGATATGAATTACTTAAATACAAATATAAGATAATTAAGATGAGGATTTAACGACAGGTTTAGTTTTCAATATTACAAGATTTTTTTTAAAAGATGGCCCTTTCTTCTTTTGTATTTGTATTACTTAGATTTACTTAGATTTATTTCCGCCCACGCTGCTACCTTTTCATCAGTACTGCCGCTGTTCTGTTTCGTTGATAAAGTTATTAAAATACTGAAAAAATAAATCTAAGATCGTTTAAAAAGTATTGTCTGTAGTAACAATACTGCCCTTTGTTTTGAATGGCTAGTCCTCGAAAGCACATGTAGATGGGGTGTAGTTTTTTTTTAGTTTGTAGTTTTCCCAAAACAAATTTAAAAGCTAATCACCTGGCTGGATCAGAAAGTCGCAACTTAGAGAAAATGTTATAAATTTATAAATTCTCCTTTTTGCAATCAGATAAACATTATCAAACTCTAAAATATAGTATAGATTTGCATATTTTAAAAGACGTTACATATCTTACAACATATAGTGTGATCCGAGGACGAGTGATTAACACATCAAGATTTGAGTATTCACCCTTGTGAAGTCCCCGTGATCTTATCACAGTACTAATGCAGCCACCATATTATGTGGTGGCTGTAGCTCAGGGGGATAGAGGAGATCATCTACTGAGAAGGTTGATGGTTCAATCCTTGGCTGCTCCATTCTGCATGCCAGATAAGATGGTGAATCCCAAGTTGCTCTCAGATGCGTTCATTTGAGTTTGAATGTGTGTGTATGTTGGACAGAAAGCAGGCGTAGAAAAAATTGCTGAATGGGTGAATGAGGCATGTTGTGTAAAAGAGCTTTGAGTGCTCGCGTAGAGTATTTATACTATTGTGATTGTCAGTATGTTTTATCCAACAAAATGAAGTTATCTCACTTCATTAAATTTTTACTGAGATTGTATAAACATACAACACCGTCACTAAAACCTGCTATAAGTATTGCTATTCATTTAGTCAATTATTACTTATTACATACAATTTGTTTATAACACAGCAGTTAACGGTGGTAAATTGTTGGAAATCGTGAAAATCGTGTATCTGCCTAAACATGGGCACAAATTCACATTTAACTATTACATTACTCAGCAACCTTTTTTTTTCAACAAGAATATAAGCAGACTACGACCAGCTGGCAGTCAGTTATGTCGAGTCCCCTCGAATTGTGCTCATTGACAAAGACTCATTCAGAGTGATGGGCAACATGTTGCCAATCTGTCTGCATTTATAAATTAAATGGTAATTATTTATAAAGCTTCAGCAATTTCTCTGAGAGTAATTACCGTCAGTCCAAATAAGAGTGTGACTGTTTGCAGAAAGGTTTCCTTCTATCAGACCTGTGCAGTCACCTTGTGGTCAAAAGTGGTTGTGGGTGTGCAACTCTGGGCAGGCATCTAGTCACCACAACTTGCAGAATGTGAAAATATTTAATACATCGACCATGCAGTGTTAAAGTTTTAGTTGTTTGGTTGTTTTTTAGTAGCTGCAGTCAGGTTGCTCTATATTTTTACTCTTGACTGAGCTAGGGATGCACCAATACCACTTTTTTGGAAACTAGTACGAGTACTTGCATTTCAGTACTCACCGATACCGAGTACTTAATAAAAACATGATTTAAATTTACAGGTAACAGCTTTAGTCCTATAATTTAACAAAAAAAACAACAACAACAAGGGACTGGTTTGGAATTAAGAACATTTATTTAAAATGAAAAGCATGTTGTATGCAACATATTACAGAATAAATAATTATGGAAAAAAATTTAAACAGTGACAGTGCAACTCAAGTATTGTTTTCAGTTTATTGTAAACTGCCGCTTTGGACAACACAAGGGGCATTAATAAACATCTTTGCCATTTAGTGCACAATATTTGAATAAACTAACAATATCCACCAACATAGAACTGTGGCAGTGCAACTGAGGTAGGTATTAACATCAAGTCTAAGATGACTCACTTAATGGAGAGAAAAAGTGAGTGGCAGGGGTTTTTAAGAAAAGTAGCTTTTCTGCATTATCAGCAGTCCGACTGTTTCAGTTTTCATCTATAATATGTGACACTGAGCTAAAAAGCCTTTCACTTTCCACACTGCTACATGGGGCTGAGAGGTATTTACTCTTCTGTTTCTCTGTTTAGAAGTCTCACTAGCACAGTCACAGCTGGGATGACATCAGAGGCTAGTGCGTCGTAGCTGCTCACTTTTTTAGTTAGTTCCTCAAAGGGGGCAAGGATGGCAACAGTCGTCTCCATAAGAGCCCATTGGTGAGCGGTGAGATAGTCAGGGAGTTCATGCTCGGACACCCCCAGCACTCGCTTTTGCTCAATGAGGGACTGGAGCATGTAATACGTGCTGTTCCAGCGCGTCTGTACGTCCTGCTGCAGTCCCTTTATTGGCTAGGAGTAGGCTAAGGCGGAATGTTTAAAATGCCCAACTATTTTCCGCCCCACTGCTATAGCATCAACTATGCTCTCTGTGCTAATAAGCATGGGTAAACTCTCTGTACTCGTTGTCGTGTTGGGATTTTAGATGCTTGATTAAATTACTTGTGTTAAATGCGCTACCTTTTGAGCCTCCTCTGGACAATTTCGCTGAGCACAATTTGCAGTCCGCCTTTGTTTTTGCGTCTTCGTTCACTTTGAAATAGTTCCACACGGCTGACTTGTCTCGCCTGCCCTTCTCTCAGCTCTGAGCTGCAGCCGGGGCCTGGGGGCGGGCACTCGGGGCCTGGGGCGGGCACTCGGCGCCTGCGATTAACCTCTTACATGCCGCTCAAACATAGACAGGTCTCAGACCGTGGTATCGGTCCCTGGTATCGGGGGACTTTTAACGAGTACAAGTACTTTAGAAAATGTGGTATCGAGGCCGATACCCGATACCGGTATCGGTGCATCCCTAGACTGAGCCATTACCTTGATCTGAATTAGGAGGTACTACTCTTCAGTTATGAAAAACCTATACAATGAAGCCCTTTGGGCAATGTTTTCATGCTGATGTCAATGCCACAGGAGGTTTGGAGCTCTGCAGTTACTGAGTCAGCAGAGCACTGGTGGCTTTTACACACTATCCATCTCAGCAATACTGCTCTGTAACTTCAAGTTATTTATCAGATCTCTTACAATCCCATGTCTCATACCTCTATGATCAGCAGCTTTTAGTCAATTAAAATTCCCAGTTCAGAGCTCTACTTTCCTCACCCTATCGCTAAGGAAAAGCTCATCCACTTTTCAGAGAAAGCGCATTTCTGCCACTTGTATCTGGAGTCTCATTCTTTCATCTTTAAAAGAATTAACAATTATAGTGTTAACAAAAAAATCAGACCTAGAGTAACAGATTTGTGGCATTTTTCAACACCGATGCTCCATCGAGTGACAGATGGCTGCATAACAATTTAGCAGCATTGGGCATCACTTAAATTTTTTTATTTAGAACAATTAGATTAAACAATGAGTATGTTTAATGTTGACTAGTGACACAGTGATGATTAGTCAACTCGTTGCACGCATCCCTAGTTTTAACTGTGTGATTAGTTCTAGTATGTGTAATGATTTGATAACCAGCAATAAGACATCATTTGTCTTGTAGTGACAACGCTGAGGAAATGGAGGATGAGAATTCAGGAAACCAGCCTCCACCACAAAGTGGGCCCCCAAATCCAAAGAAGAATCCAAAGGTAAGTGTCAGTCCTTGGCTCTACTTCAGTGCCACACGAGCCCAAATGTGCAGTATCAAAAACCTAAAGTAAAAATGTGGGATTTCCTGTAATTTCCCCCCATCCTCCCCAAATTTTGCTGTTGTGGTACCTGATGGAGTGCTGGGTGGCAGCAGCCCTGAACTTGTGGGCTTCCTGCTTGCTCCTGTGCCTTCAGGCCTGCTTCATTTGCAGTCTTGTTACTGAAGACATTATTCACTGGCTCTGGCCTCACATCTGCAGCCTGTCAAACCTGTTGTGGTTTAAAGAATTGTTGTTTTGTTTGTTTGTTTTTAACACTGGTTTTATTCACGTTGGTGTTCTGAATATATTCTAAAGTGAGATAAACTGGCTTCTCTTAAACGGTACCACATGGCAGGCCACTCATTTTTTACTACTGAGCGCTGTCACATTCAAAAGTGGTAGTCACGGATCACTTGCTGATTCAAATCCTCGAGGACTTAAAGTCAATGGCGACATATCCAGTCCAGTTTTTCCCTAGGAGACGTTGTTACATCACTGCTCAATTAAACGGCAGGTAGTAGACACGTCACCGTTCTGTACAACCACTGTGCATGAGGTGAAAAACTCAAAAGTTTATTATTTGCTACAGAAATTACGATCTCCCACCAGTGAACAAAGCTCCGCTGGTGAAGTCAGTACTTTACAGCAGAGTACCCTCAGTCCTGGATTTCTATCTCCAAACCACACTCTCGTGGTGTTTATCAGTAACATGCAGTTACTTAAAATGTAAATTAGCTGCAAAACATTAAATCACTGCAGGAATTACAGTGATTATTTACATTTCTGCTTAGATATTTAACTTCAGTCATCTAAACTCAGTGTCTTCAATTTTTGGCTGCGTATGTCTGTCTTATCTCCTTTTGCTTATCTTGAAGAAAGTTGTATGCCTGGAAATATGTTTTCTTTATTAGTAGGTATCCTCAAATGAAGTGGCGTCCACCTCAGCACCTGCCTCTAACGGGAACCACCTCCATATTTCACACAGCTGACATCACTCTTATCATTGAAGGGGGTGTATGTTTAGTTGTTTCCAAAGGGTTTCTGTTTGTTGTTGTCTGTCAAGCTCAAATTTGGGGCTTTCAAACACATCACACTGACCACAGTGCACGGTGGTAGAAGAGCATGTTCTCTTCTACCAGTTTCATTGTCAGATCGCTGAGGTCTTGACCTCAGCCTCCCTCAGTGCGGCCACTGCGGCAGGTGTAACAACCCAGTTTCTTCCCTGTAGTAACAAATTGTTGCTGGTCTACATTCTCACTTGGTGAGGATTTAGACACCATTTATACACATTCCTGTGACTGTCACTGCTTAATGCAGGCGTCAAAGAGGATGAGAACGTAATGGTTGTGTGGCGGACCTGGACAAGGAGTTCAGTCCTCTGCTTAGTGTCATCCTGTCACTAATTTCCTGTGTGTCTCTCTCCTTCTCGTGGGTTTATTCCCTCTGCTGACAGAGAAGGCAGCTGCAGCATTCTGCTGATATAGGTAAGTCCTTTTACACACGGTGCCACTTCCAGTGTTGAGAGTTGAAGCTTGAGACCTTGGTTTCCATGCTTCATGTCACGTGTGGTGGCATGTTCACCACTCAGTGAGGCTCACAACCTCAGAGATTTGAGGATGGGGGTGGTGAGTCTTATGTGGTGCAGTCTACTGTTTTGGTCTTTGGAGATCACTGCAAAAGTATTCACGCAAAACATTTCCTGCATAAAGGTTTCCTATTTAGAAGTCCAGTTTTCGGAATGGTTTTTGGAAGTTTTCTAAATAATTTTAATAACAATCCAACCCAGTCCCATTAAGATGTTGCTACACTGAAGAGCAGCACCATTATCCTTAAAAGGGGACGACACATGGCTTATGCTACCATGCATCTGCACTGGTTACTAATTAAGTTTTAATGCACTTGTTTCTTTTTAATACTGCTGAATGCAATATCAAATTTTTTACCAGTTGCCTGTGTTACACTGGCTTGACTTGCATTCAGCTTTTTTTTCTTAGACATAAACTTTGCCTGCTTAGCAGAATTTTTTTGTTTTTAAATTATGTGTTCATTTTATCGTGCGTTTGCAAGAGGACTGCTTTGGTGAATGCAACACAGAAGTTACCGCTCTGCGGCTGCGCACGGTGAGAAGCAGTGCATCACAGGATGTGTTGTTCTGCAGCTCAGTTTGGGCCTAAATGGGGGTTAACTTAGAGCTCCTGTTATTTTTTGTTTGTTTGTTTTTTTCTCCCAAGATCACATGGGAAGTTTGGGTCGATCCATCCATGTAAAATCTGGAATAAATTCCAGTCCATTAAACATTGCAGGTTGTGAAACAGTACAGTATAATTGCAATTAGTTTTTTACTAGTTTGCAGGATATAAGTCTTGTTTTAGTTATAAATTCAGCCTCTACTTAATGCTGACCACTATTATGTTTTCCCAGTTTTCTCCAAAGGATCTTCTATCCATACTGTGCCCTCGCTCAACAAAATCTTGAAGGGTATCACAGACTGTGTGATTGGTAAGCAGCATAGGGATTTTCCTCACATCTATCTACTTTACCTCCTCTCCTTCTTGCATAAAGAAGTGAATAATCAATAATCATTGTGTCTGCAGGCCTTCAGTATGTGTGGGAGTACCGCAGCCCCAGTAAATCTGTCCCTCCACACTACCAGTGCAAACTGTGCGCCATGGCCAGCTTGCAGCATGACATTGTTGACCATGTGAAAGGCTGGAAACACTGCTATAGATACATGGTGAGTGTTGTCTGTTTCAAAGTCTGCACTCGAGGTTGCAGAATCATTTGCATTGTTTTATTCTGCTTTTCACACAGAAAAAGACCCACCCTGACAAAATTACGCATGAGGAGGAAGATGCTGTGAAAGACCCTGCTATCAGAAAATCCATTAAAGAAGCTGCGGCTGAAGTTGAAAAGACGGAGGGGAGGGGACAAATCAAGGTGAGCGCTACACCTGTGATAGTTCAGTTTTTATGTTATGTGTAATGTTGGTCTGCTGAATTGGTGTGTTTGCTCTGGGATTTTTACTTTTCTCTTACTAGACACAAGTTCAAATTCAGTCTGCAAGGTACTGCCAGATAACTTCATCTTTGTTTGGTCCCCATAAAACTTTTACATTGCAGATGGGGCTACAAGTCTCCCATGTTTACATTCGAGGGGTGGGTGCACTTAACAATATGTTGGATTTGATCATTTTTCTGTTCCCGTTGTCACGTTTAGGTGATCCTCAGGGAGCCCTTTGACATTCCTGCTTTTAAAGGACTACGTAAGTTATTCTGCTCTGTTTGCATCTAATGTTTTTAAGTTCTCAAAAACTAAGATCAGCTTCTCAGTTTAAAAAATAAATAACAACAATTTTTCCTATTTAGCTGGGGTCAAAGCTTAGCTTAGCATTCAACAACACTAAAGGATTTCCATTCTTTCGCATTAGTTGTTAATTTCACACATCCTTCCATCACAGGCTCTGCTATTCCTAAAGCCGGGCCTTCACCAGCTCCAGGAATGGGACAAATGGGGCCACCCTTTGGTGAGTTCTTTGTGATTGACATTAATTTTCTCAATGTGCATGAATATCTCTGTTCTATTAAAATAAAAATATGTGAACTGAAATGTAATAAACCTGTATCTCACAGGTCCCAGGTTCTCTGAATCAAGATTCCCAGGGGAGTTTCATCCTGATTATCCCGTAGATGAATTTGGGGAGTCCGGCTTTGGAGGCTACTCCTCCAGGGAAGACTTTTCTGACTCTGGTATGGATCGGGGAAATTTCATGGATAATATGGGTCGCGGTTCAGGTGGTGGAAGAGACAGCTACAGAAGGAGTGGACTGCTGGATGAACGTCCAAACAAAATGTATTCAGACGAGTACCAGGGCAACCGGATGGGTAGTAGCTTGATGGACAGACCGGGATTAATGGGGGCAGCTCCAGAATCTAGCAGCCTTCCCCATACTTTGCTTACATACCTGGTAGGTTTCTTACAATAGGTTTAAAGTCAGCATCTTTTTTCTTTTTAAATATTCATATTTATATTCAGAAAGTAATTTTACAAAATGTGTTTTTAGGATACTTTCAGGATAGAGAATGAGAGCGATGCCCAGCTGGTGCTGAAGGTGACGCAGAAACTAACAGATGTGCTGATGGAGTATCGACTCAGGAGTGTTTCAGGGGTAAGGTGTTTTGAGTTGTTGCTTCTTTTTTTTTTAACAGCATCTAGCCTAGAAATAATTTTGAAACCAAACACTAAAGATCAGCCTTCAAACCTTATTTGGCGAACTGAGTACTAAAGTTCTAATTTAATTTTAACTGTTTCAGCTATGTGCACTAGGTTTCCTTTGCTCTGAAAGGATGAGCAAAACCAGATTTACTTTTTCAGATGTTTCACTTGTCCCTCAGATTAAAACATTTATTTTGTGGCATCTGTTTCCTCCTCAGGGGCCCAACAGCTTATCATTGAGTTCCACAAACTTCTCTTCACCCCCTAGAATGCAAAGCAGTAGCAACCGATTCTCAGGTGGCCTCTCAGGTATACATGCACCTTCTCCCAGACTTTTTATGACAGATCCATGGCTCAAATATCAAGGACTGTTAAATAAAGGATTCCAAAGGAGTGTGTGAGGCATCATTCTTTGCTGTCCACTTATTAATAGTTTGCTTTTTTTGCAGGTCCATCCCGGTACAATGACGGTCCGCCCAGATATTACAAATAAGAGATGCAACAAGTCTGTCTTCTCATCTTTCTGTCCTACATGCACAGGGGTCATTGTGCAGATGTTGATTTCATGTACTTTTGAAAAAAAAAAATATTTTCATGCACTGGGTTTTCAGTCTTTTGTTGTCCTTGTTTTAATTATGTTTATGTCTTCATAATATGGCAAGATTTATAACTTGGAAGGATTTACATGTCTGCTGTTGTATCCAGCAACTTTACCTGATCATTTTAGTTTAAGTTTCACAGCGATTAAAAGCTATTAATGGACATAAAGATATGTTTGTGGTTGATTTCATGTCCCCATCAAAGTATTTCCAGGTGCTGACGGATCCTTTAGGTTAGGAAGTTGTATTTGAGACCCTCCTTGTGCAGTATCGGACACAAATAACTAGCTCGATTGGTTTCTTTTCATCTTGGGTGCAGGTTCTGACAGTTCCATCTTCCATCAAACGGATTTTTCCACTGGCAGTTGTATTTGATGAATAAATAAACCAACAAAGTATTTCAGGATTTATTTTAAACAGTACAAATGATTTATGAACAGGAAGCAGGTATTAGAAATCCGGAATCATGTTTCATGCAAGAAATGTTGCCACAAACAGAACTGGTCAAAAACTTGAATGAATAAATGAATGAATAAAGCTTTGAACAGTCTCGCACAGCTGTGTCCACATTAGAGCGCTGTCTAAAAATTGTCAAACTTATTTTGCCAAGATGTCCTCCATCTGCCTCATGGTAATGCACGTCAGAAGCACCTTCGTCCCAAGAAAGTCTTTCCCGTGGAGCCTCTGAGCCAGCGCAGCAAGCTTCTTTGACTTAAACTGAATCACGGCCTCACCGATGCCACTTCCCTCACTGTTGCGCAGTAACGCAATGTTGTCCTTCTTTATTTTGTACTTGCTGAAAAGGCTTTTGATTTGATCTTTCTGCACATCTGCCGGCATGTTTCTTATAAACAGGCAAGTCTTAGCTTCCAGGCCCATGTCCGCACCCAGTGACCCCTCAGAGGCATCAACTAGGCCAGATTTCCTCTTTAGATTTGGTTTCGTTCTTGGGTCTTTGGGCTTTAGATGATGCTTGAGACTTTTAAGATGCATTTTGCTCATCTTTTCTCTCATTGCCTCCTTCGTGATTGATGAGACCGTAATAGTATTGGAGCCTACGTGGCAGCCAGTGAGATTCATTGCATAGTCAAAATCTTCAGTTTGATTAAAAAGGAGAAAAGCAGTGTCTGTTCTGTTGCCTTCTTTGTCGAGCAGATGCAGTACATTTTTGTGTGGAATGGTTGCACATCCAAACAACTCTTTTATTTCAGTCTTGGTCATTGTTTTGGGCAGATTGCTTACCATAACAATGTACTCCACAGCTGGAGTTCCTGATTCACTGTCAACTTTTAGCTTCTTTGGTCCATTAGTTAGCAGCTGGTTGATGTACTTCCTCTTGGGGCGCAGTACAGAAGCAGATTTTTGCCTGTGGTTTACACTTTCTTTAAGAGGGTACTGGTGCCGTCCTTGTATCTCCTCAACATCAACGGCATCTTCACATTCCTGCAGCGCGCTATTCCATATCTTCTCACACGCTCCACGAACATCCACGCAGAAGGGGCCCAGTGATTGCTGGTTAAAGTTAAGAGCAGCACATGCATCCTGCATTGTAGCAAACTTCACAAGGCACCCATGGTTTAATCCCAACCTCACATTTACTATGGCTTCCTGTACAGTCAGCCCTCTGAAAAAATGGCAGATATCATCTTTTGTGGTTGAGGGTGGCAGACCAAAGAGCCTGACATAGCCTGGCTGTGAGTTTAGAGTTTGCTCTGGTGTCCTCTCCTCTTTCCCTACAGAAGCAGGACTGTCTGCGATGATGGCATCTCTTTGGTGGGTTGGTTGAAGACCTTGGAGAACAGTACAAATCCCACGAAGAAAGGCTGCACTGGGATCAGGAGATTGTGCATCTAAAGTCTGTATATCTGCAGTACTGGGATGAACATTCTGTGCCTTCACAGATAGATTTGAACTAGCAGGACTAACTGGGTATGTAGAAGGTGAAAGACTTGCAGTATTATCGCGAGGCCTCGTATTTGAACTCATGCGATTTACAGCTGCACGTGGTCGCAGTCTAACAGCATGGTGGGAGGCTTTCTTCTTCTCCTTTAAAACGGTCTTTAATCTATGCTCCAGCTCCTCCATCTTGCTTATATGCAGAGTCACCTTAGAGCCTTTGAGTACATTTCCAGTCAGCCGCATGGCCAGCTGGGCCTCTCTTTCTGTGTTGAATGCAATAAAGGCCTCTTGGAGCCTTCCTCCCACAATGCACACTCCACCATCAGGAATTCGCACAGAGCCAAAGAAAGCCCGAATATCTTCAATACCCGCCTTGGCATCCAGACCTTTCAGTCGCAGGATTATGGTCATTTTGTTGCTACCAGGTCACCAAGTTATGAGATACCTTTTTAAAAAAAAAGAGAGAGAGAGAGAGAGAGAGAAGGAAAACGGCTGAAATTAGCCAAAATATGGGCTGTGTGTTAGCATACAACCACGAAACGCACATTCAGTGAGAACACGTGTCCTGCTGGTGGAAAGCAAAAGAGAAGGCGCAGGAAAAATGAGGAAAAACACGTTTTCTTCTTTCCTTGAAATCCGAACAAATACTCACCACAGCTACTCACAACAGATACTCGTTAAAAGCTGGCATGGCGGGCGTTGTCACTGCTGTAAACCCGACTAAACTTTTAGTCGTGGAACCATGCTTAAAATCGCTTTTGTCCCGCCTCTCCCACTTAACCCCTTACCCCGTTGATTTTTTTATAGACTTACCGCCACCTGTTGGATGGGAGCGTAACTCCTGGGAGAACTGGTACATCACTGTACATCAAAAATAATCTGCATGACATTGCCCTCGGCTCTCTTTTTTCCAGTGTCCTCGTTGATTCAACACAATCATGTCCTGTGAGCCTAAACATATCCCCGTTTCTATGTGTGTGTTGTTTGTTTGTTTGTTTTTTTCAAATAAAATAAGAGCAAAAATGGTTTCATCAAATTACTAAAGTGCAAATTATTAAATAAAATTAGTAATTTATCCATAAAAAGCTAGAAAAAAAAAACATACCTTGAGTGTTGGTTTCCTAAACTAAGAATTGATCCGTCATGAATTTGAAAATGAGTAAGTTTCAGTTATTTACCTGAACTCTCTTTGTAAGGCTTGTGCATCTCCTATCTGCTCTCCTGTTTTAAAGCGTTTCACTTAAATCTTTAGATTTTTAAAATCTTACTTGATCACTAAGTGGTGCGGTCTCTCCTCCCCTGAGGTCTATGCCGATATATTAACATACGTACTTTGTGTAAGGAAGTGGAAATGCAAGATGCAGCTGCAGATTATGTTTCCTGTCAAAAGTCCCGTATGACTCACACGTTAAAACCCTAACAAAAACAAGTAATAACTACTTTGCAATAGGTGTATTTTCTAAAATCTTGCTCTTCTGAAAAGCTGGTTAGATCTTCAGCTTGTGTTTATCAGTACCTTAAGCAGGGAAGGTTTTCAATGTGCCTATTTGCTGTGAAATCGGTGAAAACACCCTTATTTATTTTATTTTAATCTACCCGCTGTGGTGGCCCCTTGTGAATAAAGGAGCAGATCAAAGTAACTTTATATTGTTTAGAACAATGTAGGAGGCAGGTGTAAAAATTAAAGCTGAGTTTCAATACTTTGGGTTAACCTTCCAAAGCAACAGACCGTGCACAAGAGAGGTAAAGAAGGGCGTCCAGACAGGGTGAAGTGGAGCAGCAAGTGTGAAAGGGGAGGTGGCAAGGTTTAGAAGACTGCAGTCAGACCTGCTATGATTTATTGTACTTACAAAAGACAGGAGACCAGTACGAGAGCTAAAGGTATTAACGTTTTCACTGGGAGGGATCGGACTGGACAGAATTCGAAACATTTACATTTAATTACACATTTAAATAAAGTTACAATCAAATTGAAATAAAGTCACATCTCATATATGAAGAAAATCCACTTTATGAATTTCTAATGGAGCTAAACTAATGGTCAGATTAATACTAATTGATTTCCCCTAAAATAAAAAAAAGTATTTTATATAGAAATCTTTTAAATTAATTTAACTGTTTTATTTCAGGTATGTTTTTTTTTACTCATTTGCGTCATCACGTCATCACGTCGCATAAAGCACTGTGGGTAAAAAAGGGAAGAACGTTGTTTACCATGGCGACGGAGACGCTACAGTTTGTCGTTAACAGACACAAAGTGCCTGTAACGTTGTTTATTTTAATGTACATCGACGTCCTGCGGTGCCAGCCGTTCACCATCCCTTTCAGGACTCCATCAGACTGCGCCGCGGAGGAGTTTTTCGATATTTCGAGTTTGTCGTGTGTGAGGTGCGGTCCAAATCAGCGGCGGAGCACAACAGGTCGGTTAACCTCACCACCATCACACCGCATCACCGGAATCGAGCAAACGACGCCACTTTGAAAATAAAAGTGTCTTACCGTTAATCAAATAAAGTTTAAATCTAACCACAAACAAGCCAAAGTAAGCTACGGTGCTCGGTGCAAAAATAACGAGCTCAGGAGCTAGCACGCTGCTGAGATAAAGAGGTATGCACGGAGTCTGTTTGACGTTAAGTAAAGTTAGACAGCAGGTTTGAACTGAAATGTAGGTAATGCTGAACAAAGCTGATCACATGCAAATAATATTACTTCAAACAAGAGCACAAAGCAACCAGGTGCGCTTGGAGAGCACAGGAGGACACAAACACTGCTTTCAGAGGAGTCCTGCTTGCTGTAAGCCTTCTGACTTGTGATAATCTGAGAGGAAGCTAATAGATGGCTCTTTATAATTTATAATTCTCAAACTAATGACGGCTTCTAACATGAGCACTCCGTTTTCCCACAGTTACCGTTTGCTGTGTATTCTCAACTACTGTGGATTACTTTGATCATAAAGAAATCTTATTGCCAATTCAACCTTATTTTGTAACATATAGGTCTTCATTTTAGTTGTACTTCTTTTTCCTTCTTTCTTTTAGCTGCTCCCCTTAGGGGTCACCAAAGCAAATCATCTACCGCCATCTCACTGTGTCCCTGCATCCTCCTCTGTCACGCCAATCCTCTGCATGCCTTCTCCCATCAATAATCTCTGTGGTCTTCTTCTTTTTCTCTTACCCTGCAGCTCCACATTTGGCATTCTTTGTACCCACTATCCACCCTCTGTCCAAACCATCTCAGCTTTGCCTCACTAACATTTTCTCCAACATTTTAGGTTGTAATGAAACGGTCTTAAATAAAAGATCCTGTTGTACACTTGATCCTAGATCCCAGATGGGCACGCTTCAGAAAGTGCTCATCTAATGCTTTCCCCAAACTTTATGGGTGTATGATATATGTATATGTGGAAAAGGTGACCATCGTTGTTTTGTTGTTGTTGTTTGTTTTTTTCTATTGTCAAATGGGAAAAGATGTAGTGATTAATTTTCTCTAGCCATTGCAGGAAACTAGAGGAAGAACAACCTTCCCAAGAGCCCTCTTTTATACTCATTTGTCAGGCACTTCACCTGCTCTCTCTACTCCCATTTTCCCCTTCTTTCTCTCCCTTTACCAAGCATGGCTTGCTTGTTGAGGCCCATCCTATTGTTTCTCCCGTTCTCTCTGACCTCTCACCCACATAATTTAAGGCAAATTCAAGCTCACTTTATCACGATAGTTACATTTTTTTTTTCTATGTTGTACACGAACATGATTTCTCATTAGCTCAATTACATATGATATCATGACACTTCAACTGCTTTACTTCTTTTCAGCTCTGTCACATGTGAATATACCTTTTGTCTTCATGACTCTGTGTTTATCAATTGCAACTTACTCAATATAATTCTTTTATTCAAAATCATGCATGATGGACCAGAGACTCACATTTCTGTCTTACACGCTGCCCGCTTAGTGCTCTCACTCACATAGAGAGAGACAAGAACACACCGTCGTTGTAACAATGTGCCCAGAATCTAGGCAAAAGTCAGGCATTAAAACCATTTTATTACTCAAACCACATTTTCTCATTCATCATATTGATCAGGTTTACTCTTGATTATGTTCTAGAAAGAATTAAGTAGCATTCCCTATTAGCAAAATTACATATGGATAAACTCTGTTTTAGCACTCTGTATCACTTTAACCATAGAAAGACTGGATGTTAACTCCTTTTATTCCACTTTTGACAGTGTTTCTCAATCTTTCACAAATAAAAATACTGCAGATAGGGCAAAAACAGAGTTTGTTCAATTCTAACCAGCTTGAAGGCCAATATTTATTATGATCACCTTTATTCTTTATCAAACCGTGAACTTTCTTAGACCAACGTTCTTGTAATGTCTTGAGTACTTCAGGAAAACGGTTCTCCAGGCTTCTTTGAGGACATTTAAAGCTCTTCTTTGGATGTTTCTTTGTCAAGATGAAGCAATGAGAAATGTTGAATGTTTTATTCCCCCCTTTTCCAAATCAGACACTGAAACCATTGAACTGAAAGTGTGAATCTTTTCCCACAAAGTGCCAGCAGCAGCAGCAGCATTATAGAGTCACCACATAAATCAAATGTAAGAAGGAAAAAAAGCATAACGGGTAGTGCTTTCACTTTATTACACGATTGCCCAACACTTTAGTTTAACAATAACGAAAGTAACTTAACCGTGTAACTCCGGGAGCTGTACAATGTTATCATATACTAACATTTAAAAACTGAAGAAATATTTTCTACCTGTGTCAAGTTTGTAACCAGCTGCGAATCAGTGATTTCCACCCGCCATTTGCTCTTCCTGTCATATGAAGTGAAGCTACCGAGTGCTACAGCACTTGGTTGAGTAATTTGTTTACTTTGTGTCGCACATCTCCAGCTGCTCTTATCTCCTCCTCCTGTGCCGTCACACCCTCTATGTACTCATGCAGTGGTTTTTTTTGGGGGTTTTTTTTTTTGCTTCACTTGATGAAACAAGTTTGTCGTTTCCAGCTTCAGTGGGGACAGTTTTCTTGCCCGTTTTTGCAAAACATGGAGGTTTTTGTTAACTAAAAATCGTCATCTGTAGCTCACACGTGGCTCTCGCTTTCAGGCATGTCTGGGTTCGTCTCCCGTTATAGGCACCGCAGAAAATAAATTAATGACATTGCTGTACCTGATGGTACTTCTCTGTGTTCCGAATTCCTTCAATTTTCACAAGATCTCTGACACCACTGACTGAAATACCATTTGGTGGGGGGGTTTTATGATTGAATGATTCATATGTGAATCATCTTAAAATTGTTGGGTGTAAGGGTTACACTGAGAAAAACTGAAGAACTATTGTTCAAGGCAGCTTTTAAAAAAACATTACAAGAAGATCTGGTTCCTTGGAAGCAAAATATAAAGAAATGAGGGGTGCCTCAAGACTTTTGCACAGTACTTAAATTAACAGAGAACTAGACCACAGCAGATTATCTAGACTATGAAAACTGTCTGCTTTTAAAGGAATCCAGCATCAAGGACTTAGTTCTAACTTCTGATTCATACAGTGAGTGACGGGGTGGTTTTTTCTTTTCACACTCGAGTGTGTTTGCCCCTCCTTAACATCAGTGCAGTTATGCCATCACTTTCAAAGCCAACAAACAGTGCAACAAATTGAAATAAGAATTTGTCCATTTCTCCTCATTAATAATTTCTGATGTAGATTATCAGTTTGACACTCAGTAGTAAGTACTTGTAGTTAGGCTTAGGGTTATGACAAAATATGACAATCTGCTGCTCTGAATTGTTTTCATTTACTTAGCCAGGGGTAGTTTTTATGCTCCAAATGTCTGCTGGCACTTGTTTGCTGCTGATTGAAGAGCTACGCACGGATCAGTGTGGGTTTAGAAGGATACAGGATTAGTCTACTTAGGAGTGCTGGCAGTGAAAGTTGGATTCTCATTTCGTTGTAGTTTGGCCTACAGATAGCATTAAACTTAGAGGGGAAGATAAATGTCATCCCCTTTTTTCATAAAAAAAAGAAAACTCAGTAGAGGATGTGTAGATCAAAGCTTGTGAAATCACATCCTGTATCCTGTGTATTTGCTTTTTATTCTGTTTGCAGAAACTGCAGAAACAATTCCTTTAGAAAGAACAAAAAAAGACTGAAGAACATGAGATACGTGCAACTAAACCTGCCAATCAAGAAGGATGTGTGCCTGTCATTGTTTTGTGACACATTGTGACAGGGCCACTTCCTCGCTTGGTCTTTACTTGTAAAAAAAAAAAACACGTATAAAATTCAGATCATTTTGCATGAACATAGTTCACCTTGAAGAGGAGACACGAGTATGTCCTCCATCCACCATTTAGTTTGCCTCTCTAACACTAAAGAGCAATGTGATGATGACTTTTTGTATGTAGCATTTCGCTGGTTATTCTTTTGTTGCACCCTCTCTTTACATCTAGTATTTTTATTACTACTAGCAAAGAATGAGAGCCTGAGGTTTCAGAATCAGAAAACTTTACTGTCCTTTTCAAAGCAGTAGAAGTTTGCCTTAAATGTGGCTCTCAGTGTATATGAGTAAAACAGCAAAAAAAACAAAACAAAATACAGCATAAACACCACATAAAAACACTGTTAAAACATTGTTTAAAACATTTTGGAGGGGTTGTCATTGCATTAATATCTCTGAGCTGAAAGCTACGTGACATATCCAGTGTTCCCTCAAAGTTTAAATTGGGTTTCTTACTGTTTTCAGGACTGAGCTGTGTCTGCCAGAGTGGATACAAAACTGTTACCACTGATAAAGCGTCCATTTCTTGTGAGAAATGTCTCCCAAACAAACTGGTACGTATAGTCTTTCACTTTTTTTCCTTTTTTTTTTTTTAAAACTTCATGTAAGATAGTTTGTATCTTAGGTTATGTGAGCTCTTACAGTGTCCTCTGTTTTTATTTACAGGGCGTCACAAAAGATGGGTTTGGTTGTATTCGCTGTCCAGGCGGCCTCAGTAATGACGGAAAGTGCCAGTGCCCCCCTGGTGATGTCCTGGGTGAGTCACTGGTAATAGGAATGCAGTACACAGTGGTTGGTACTGTCGTGGAAGAAGGTACTGGGTTTGAATCTGCCGTCCAGCTGGGGACCTTTCTGTGTGGAGTTTGTGTGTTCTTACTTTGCTTATGCAAGCTCTCTCTAGCTTCATCGCACAGCCCGAAGACATGAAATGTGAATGTGCATGGTTGTCTATGACCCTGTGTTGGCAACCTGTGCAGAGGGAATCTCCCTCTCAAACTAATAAGCAGTTGATAAATTGAATAAAAAACGTAATAATTGTGCAGTTGCTGCATGAAAGGTTGTTTTTGTTTTTCAGTGGAAAGAGATCTCAATGGAACCCTCTTGGAAGAGGCCAGGTGTGAAACATGCGATGAAGACAGTCCTGCTTTGTCGGTACCAAACAGGAATGGAGACAGGTATTTTGTCTGAATAAAATCTGCATATTTGAAGAGATTAATTAAGTGCAGTCTCATTTCGTTCAGAGACTGTACTTTGAACGAAACAGATGATTTCACTGTTCCACTGTGGCACAGAAAGGCAGCATTAGAGATTTTAAAATGTCCAATATTGATCCCAAAAAGATGATTCTGTTTATCTGGACGTAGCGTTCTTTTTGTATGCACAGACATTTTTTTTACTCCTGCTAGTTCTGTCTGAGTTGTAGTAAAGTCTGCCTTGACTGCAGATCTTGTTTGTATTGTATGTGAGAAATGGAGTGATACCTAAAATTGCCTTTTAGGTGTGAGAGATGTCTGGCTGCCTACGTTAATACCTCTTGTGCATGTAAATCTCCTAACGTCCCGGTGAGTCCAGACAATCTCGACCCTTTTGACATCTTAAATATCCCACATCATTAAATTAAGAGGCTCTAGGATTTCATCTGTGATTGTTTTGTGATTTATTTTTTTCTCTCTCCTCAGGGAGGAGGTTTATGTTTCCCTCCTAGTATCATCTCCACCAATGTCAATCCCACTGTCACTTATTCTCAGTTGGTGAGTCTCCTTCTCTCTAATTTCTTGGTAAATTTTTTTTGATGTTTTTTTTTTTTCTTTCTTTGTCTTTTTTTTTTTTAAAAAAAACCCCAACTCTGATCTGTTTTTCCCCTTGCAGAAGTTCAGTGTCCAGTCAGCCTGGTTCCTGGAAAACCTCTTCTCCTCTTCCTCAGCTTGCCTTGTAAATCCAAGACCTTATGTATTTTATAAGTAATTCTTTATCTAAAATCATGGGAAGCAAGTTTAAGTCACATTCCAATATTGTCATAAACAATGTCCCTACTATGTCACTTGTCACAAGTCATTAGATTTTTTTTAAAGCCAACCCCTGAGGTGGCTTTTAAAATATGTGTAATGTGCTTTGTTACGAGTGCTGTGTGCCGGTATTATTCTGATGTATTTAGCAGTGCTGTGTAAACAAGTCGTGTTCCTACAGGGCTTCTCCAACCTGACGGCGTGTCAGGCTCTTGGAAACATGTGTGTGATGAACATGCACTCTTTCAGCAGTGCATCTACAGATGCCTGTGCACTCTTCAACAACATCTTCAGAACCATGGCTGCTTTGAGCTCAACCCAAGGCATTTCTTACTGGTAATCATGTATAAATTATGCGACCTTTCTGTAAACGTGAATGAATCCTGTTGTAGTTTACCCTGAGTGAATGCTCACAACTCTTCAGGAGAGCTAATCTGCCGTGGCTTTATTACGGGGATGAACCAGGACTTGCCAGTCGTGTGCTTCAGACTGATCCTGTTCCAATTGGATTTAGCTTCAGAGGTAAAAACAAGGTAAGTACCTGACTTTAAGCCTCTTTACATTAAAACAGAAAAGTAATAAAAATAACTGTGAGAGAAAATGATAGCAGTACATAAACATTTCTTGGCACCTTAAATTGAGATGTAAAATTAAAAAGCTAAATGTTCTTTTAAATGACATTTTTGTTGTGTGTGATTTTTGTCAGAACACAGACTTTAGACTGCTTGCTGCTGTCTACAATGTCAGAGGAGAGTTCTCAGATGGGGAGCAAGTAGGAGGACAAAATTCTGCAGGTAAAACCCTTTGAATACTACTCTACAGCACAGCCCCTTAGAAAATTAGACTTATTTGCAGAGGCTACTTAAGAGCCAAATGAGTACAGTGAACTCACTGTACTCAAATGGCCTCCACAATCACCAGATATCAATCCAGTAGAGCGCTTTTGGGATGTGGTGGAACCAGAGATTTATATCATGTATTATCAGCCAATAAATTTGCAGCAACTGTGCGATGCTGTCATGTCAAATCTGTGCCATGAAGAATTAAGACTGTTTAAAGTTTCCAGTGAATGTAAATTGTAATTATAAATTGGGACATTTTGTGAGTTTATTACTAATAAGAAAACAAAACAGTGAATATTGCCCTTTTCCCCTTTTAATGTTAGTTTTTGTTTATCTGTAAAGATGTCTTATTGTATTGCAGATTATTGTCTTGCGATGTATCGAGTGTAACAGAATCACTGTGTCATGATGTTATCCTTTACATGAAGTATTCCGATAGTTTTGTTAACTTATTCTGTGATTCTTGCCTAACTAAAAGAGTTTGAGTTTTTCTGTGTTAAGCATGTTGTCTTCTTCCTCTCCTCGCTCTTTTAGCTTTGTCCACAGCCAAAAACCAAACGGGCAGCAGCCTTCAGCTTTGGGACAGCTTACAAAGAAAGTGTGAGTTTCTTTTATTTCACTTGACTCAGAGAAAGAATACAAACTCTCTAAAATGCTGAGTGGTAATATAAGCTGTCTGTGTGCGCAGTGTGTTCTCTCAGTAGCACAGCTGTTTGCCACCCACCCCGAACCATTGCTCTATGATGTCTTCCTGGACCTCGGTGGAGGAGAAAACACAAAACTTCTACCCCTGCCCACACTGATCCAGAACCAGCAATACAATGGACGATTCATCAACCAAGGTTGGATTTATATAGACTGTTCTGAAAAAGCATTTGCCCCCCACAAGCACTTACATGTTTCCAATAATCATACAAAAAATAATCAAACAAAGGAAGACAGAGTAAGTACAAAATGTACAAAGTACAAAGTTTTTAAATGATGGTTTATTAAAGGGGGAAAAAGCTATCCAACCTTACCTGGCACTGTGTCAGAATTATTTTGTGTTTACTCAGGTTCTCTTCTTCTGATTAAAATTTGTTTGATGACCTCAAAAGTGTGACAAATATGCAACCAAAAAATAAGAAGGAGGGGGGTAAATACTTTTTCACAGCTATAAGTGTGTTTTTGCTTGCATTTCTTTGACAAATGATTTTGTTTTTATACAGAGAGCATGAACAACTGGTACTTGTCTCGACGAATGTTTCTCGTCGACACCCTGAGCGGAAGAGAAAAGAGCACAAGTTCTCAGCCTAAAGTCATCCGTGTAGCCAGCAGTGTTAAAATAAGGTAGGCTCCCACTGTGGAAATAAGGAAACTCATGTTTTTTATGAGTTCTTACTGATGGTTTCTCGTTTGGCTCTCGGCAAAGGCGGTCGCACTTTTTCCCTCCTCCTCCTTCCCCTTATCTTCCCTGCTTAGCCTCTTGTATCCTTGTCCTGTCTTGTGTGTATTACTTTCCCTGGAACAGTCACTCACTGTCGTTCTCTAAAACCTAAAAGAGAATTATGGATTTGATCAACTGGTCTCTGAGTGCTATTGACACCCTTTTCTCAACGAGAAGTCTGGGCTCGGGAGAGCCCGAGTGCCCTGGAGGGACTTTCCCTGCCGGATACACGATGGACGCGTGGCAGAAATGGAGGATCGTGTGCCTGGCGGGACTGTCGATCGAGGACGCTGAAGATATCTACCTATTCGGAACCATGATAACAGGGTTCTTGCTGATTGGAGCTGGCTTGGCCCTGGCTTATCGGAGAATTAAGAGAGCGGCACCGGCTGTTCAAACCCCCCCCAAGGCTGCCCACTGGGATTGAAACAATGGGACGAGGCGCGACTTCTCACAACGAAAGCAGCATGGTTAAGACCTTGGAGATGCTTACAGCTGCCGTGAAGACTCAAAATAACACCATTGAGCGTATATTGGGATACATCAAGGAGAGGCCTGCTCAAAATGACATCTTTGAGCGAAAGTTGGATCACATCGCAGAACGGCTCACTGCAGTTGTGGGGTCTCAGAATCAAAAGAATGACAACACCACGGAACGGAAGTTTGATACCATCATGGGGAGGCTCGCGGTTCTCCAACGGGAGATTGAGAGACCAGTGTCGGAGTGTCCAAGGCTGGAGCCGAACAAAAACTCCCAGATAATGACTGTGTGTTGACTATTCTTCCCATTCCATGCAAGGCCACCTGGGTTGGCTGGCAGACTGTTTACTTAGCCTGATAGGGCGGAGGACACTGTCTCAGCTGAACTCTGGACACGCACACACATACACTTACACTGATAAGCACACACTCATCCCCCTCCCTTTCCAAATGCCTTCGATGCTTGTTTCCTGTGGGGGAACACGGCGGGTCTCTGTGCCGCGCTGGAATGGTAGCGCTGTGCAGGGCGGCTGCTGTGTTCGGTTCGGATTACTCCTCACCCCCCACCCAATCCTGTGGCTTGTAATGTCTTTCACAAGTTGTGCTGTGGACATTTATATGCTTTTTGTGCAGAGAAGTTTTTTTGTTTCCTGTTCTCATGCTGTCCTACCATGGAAGCACAGCATGAGTAGAGGTCTCTTTTTTTCCTCTTGTACTTTCCCATTGTTGTGTATATTTCAGTGTTTTTTCTGTAACGCTACTGATCTCCGACTTGTATCCCCATGTAATGTCTGTGTTGTGTGTGTAAGGTCGGGAGGGGGGTCCCATTTCACTGCAGGGCAACCTGCATGTGGCGAATAAAGCATTGATTGATTGATTGATTGATTGATTGATTGATTGGTTTTGCTGGTATTGATGAGACGTGTTTGGTAGGTTTCAGTTGGTTCCACGAACCCAGGAAGGGAAGGTGTTCCCCCCTCTAATGACTGTGACCTACACAGATGTTCTCATCACGGATCTCAACACTCAAACTGTGGCTGTGAGTGGGTTGCACACTCGCACATTGTTGAGGACCAAGTTTTTGAGTGTTTGCACTGAATTAATTTGTGTTCTTCTAGACAACCTTTGCTGTAGAGTATGAGATGGATCAGAGTGAGGCTCGCTTAAAGACAGATGTGAGTAAAAGTTTGAAAGAAATGTTGATGAAACACAGGGGAGGAGTTCTTGTATGTAGCTGCTGTTACAGCACAAAGCGATGCAGGATCAACTCTGATTTTTTTTGTTCTTGCTTAGATTGCTCTGGGTGTGTTGGGTGGGGTGGCCGTGCTCTACTCCCTGCTGAAGACCATCAGCTGGAAGAGGAGGATTGCATCTTCCCTCATTGATCTGGAGGTACTGTGCCTTTATCCTTTAATGTACTTCAGAACTATCTGTCGCTGTAACCACATGAAGTAATGTTGGTTTCTCCTGTCTTTCTTCAGACGATGGTGAAGTTTCTGTTGTTTTATGCTGGTGACCTGGCCAATGTTTTCTTTGCCGTCACTGTGGGAACTGGACTCTACTGGCTTATCTTTTACAAAGTATGTCTCATTCCCTTAAACAGCAGGTCTTTCTTTTATAGGATTATTTATATTCTTGTGAGCTCTTTAATATGAATGTCAATGTCTCCTTTCTCTAGTTTTTTTCCCACTTCAGTCTTTTTGCATGGCTTTTAACAGCTTTTGTTTTCTTCTCTCCACTCTTTAGACATTAAAGGCGAGTCTTTTTCCTCCTCTACCTTTCCTTATCAGCACTGTTAATATTTAGATGTAGTGATTGCTGGCTGCTTTCTGGTACTTATTTGTGTCTGTGTCTGCTTAGGCCCAACAGTTTGTGTCGGTCCTGTTACCACTGCCGGCTCA
This sequence comes from Neolamprologus multifasciatus, assembly GCF_963576455.1. NCBI lineage: Eukaryota > Metazoa > Chordata > Actinopteri > Cichliformes > Cichlidae > Neolamprologus > Neolamprologus multifasciatus. The sequence continues at coordinate 19,600,747 of NC_140449.1, forward strand.
GGAGGAGCAATTTGTGACATACATCGGCTGCGCCTTTGCTCTAAAGGTTAGACACCAGCTGAGCAGATATAACAATGAGCAGTATCCTTGCTGAAAGGTAGATGGTAGGCTTCAACCTGGAATACTGAAAATGTGTTATTTGGTGTGATTATATCCAAGGCTGTCCAGTTTCTCCATAAGCTGGCCCTGCAGGTTACGGTTGATATATTTCTCATCGACTGGGAGAGGCCACGAACTAAAACTAATAGATCTGTGCCAGGTATCAACATGCTTACTTTTAGCTTCATAAGTGGTAAATGACTAGTTGCTTAAAATAATTATCCACATTGACTACTGTTTCAGTGAGTGGCGAATCAAAACATGACACCTCGCCAGTCAGCATCTGGAGGACTTACTTTGTGGCCAATGAATGGAATGAGATTCAGACAATCCGCAAGATCAGTCCGACTTTTCAGATCATGACTGTGCTTTTCTTCCTTGAGGTACATCTCCCACAATTATGGACCCTTCGTTCATTTTGCAGCTTTTGCTACATCTCAAATTCATGTTGCTGACATGCCATCCTGTCTTATCTAGGTGCTGGGCTTCTCAAACCTGGCCTTGAGGGACCCCTGGTCAAATTTACAGCGATCTCCCGAAGAATACACCCCCTCATACAGCCTGACACTGCGCTATGGTGTGGCAGCCACGCTGTGGCTCTGCATTGGGCTTCTGCAGGTGCACAGCCTCCATTTGCTCACTTAACTTTTCTTTCCTTCACATCCATTCTCACCTCATTCTTTCCTAAGGTATCAGTGAAATGTACAGTGGGGCAAAAAAGTATTTAGTCAGCCACCGATTGTGCAAGTTCCCCCACTTAAAATGATGACAGAGGTCAGTAATTTGCACCAGAGGTACACTTCAACTGCGAGAGACAGAATGTGAAAAAAAAATCCCATGAATTCACATGGTAGGATTTGTAAAGAATTTATTCGTAAATCAGGGTGGAAAATAAGTATTTGGTCAATAACAAAAATACAACTCAATACTTTGTAACATAACCTTTTGTTGGCAATAACAGAGGTCAAAACATTTACTATAGGTCTTTACCAGGTTTGCACACACAGTAGCTGGTATTTTGGCCCATTCCCTCCATGCAGATCTTCTCAAGAGCAGTGATGTTTTGGGGCTGTCGCCGAGCAACACGGACTTTCAACTCCCGCCACAGATTTTCTATGGGGTTGAGGTCTGGAGACTGGCTAGGCCACTCCAGGACTTTCAAATGCTTCTTACGGAGCCACTCCTTTGTTGCCCGGGCGGTGTGTTTTGGATCATTGTCATGTTGGAAGACCCAGCCTCGTTTCATCTTCAAAGTTCTCACTGATGGAAGGAGGTTTTGGCTCAAAATCTCACAATACTTGGCCCCATTCATTCTGTCCTTAACACGGATCAGTCGTCCTGTCCCCTTGGCAGAAAAACAGCCCCATAGCATGATGTTTCCACCCCCATGCTTCACAGTAGGTATGGTGTTCTTGGGATGCAACTCAGTATCTTCTTCCTCCAAACACGACGAGTTGAGTTTATACCAAAAAGTTCTACTTTGGTTTCATCTGACCACATGACATTCTCCCAATCCTCTGCTGTATCATCCATGTGCTCTCTGGCAAACTTCAGACGGGCCTGGACATGCACTGGCTTCAGCAGCGGAACACGTCTGGCACTGCAGGATTTGATTCCCCTGCCGTTGTAGTGTGTTACTGATGGTGACCTTTGTTACTTTGGTCCCAGCTCTCTGCAGGTCATTCACCAGGTCCCCCCGTATGGTTCTGGGATCTTTGCTCACCGTTCTCATGATCATTTTGACCCCACGGGATGAGATCTTGCGTGGAGCCCCAGATCGAGGGAGATTATCAGTGGTCTTGTATGTCTTCCATTTTCTGATGATTGCTCCCACAGTTGATTTTTCACACCAAGCTGCTTGCCTATTGTAGATTCACTCTTCCCAGTCTGGTGCAGGTCTACAATTCTTTTCCTGGTGTCCTTCGAAAGCTCTTTGGTCTTGGCCATGGCGGAGTTTGGAGTCCTGACTGGTTGAGGCTGTGGACAGGTGTCTTTTATACAGATGAGGAGGTCAAACAGGTGCCATTCATACAGGTAACGAGTGGGGGACAGAAAAGCTTCTTACAGAAGACGTTACAGGTCTGTGAGAGCCAGGGATTTTCCTTGTTTGAGGTGACCAAATACTTATTTTCCACCCTGATTTACGAATAAATTCTTTTACAAATCTTACCATGTGAATTCATGGATTTTTTTTTCACATTCTGTCTCTCACAGTTGAAGTGTACCTCTGGTGCAAATTACTGACCTCTGTCATCATTTTAAGTGGGGGAACTTGCACAATCGGTGGCTGACTAAATACTTTTTTGCCCCACTGTACCCCTTTGAACCCCTTAAAAGATGTCCTTTAAACCCTACAGGTGATTTTCTTCACTGTGTTTTATGCACACTTTGTGGAGGACAAAATCCGTCAGTTTGTAGATCTCTGCTCAGTCAGTAATGTAAGTAGCGTACATTGCATGAAGCCATTTTTTCTGTTTTTATGGCCTGGATAAACATTTTTTGTGTTTGTTTCCGTGAAGATTTCTGTGTTTATCTTATCATATCGCTGCTTTGGATACTACATTCATGGCCGTTCGGTCATGGACATGCAGATACAAACATGGAGGAAATGAACAACAATTTGAGAAGAGAAGCCTGTATGTACCCTGACAGGCTTTTAGTCTACCTCTCACTAGTGTTTTCAGTTGACTTACACGATTTTTTAAATTTATTTTTTTTTAAGGAGTCCACTGTGTGCTCAGAGGGGTTTACTCCCCAACACAGAAGTCCAGACCTTTCAGGTGTCTCTTACCAGCCGTCGGGGGTGCAGTATAAAAGAATACAGGAATCAATCAGCAGGGTAAGTCCTGACCACAGTCATGTCTGCACCTCAGCTATGAATGTTCTGTTTAATGGTACTGTTAGTCTGCAGACTGATCAGTACAGCTGCCCATCCCTCTAATAAGAGAGTAAAAGTGTTTAAAGCAGTTGTCTGAACAGAACTTGTTAAACATATGTACTCTACCAGTAATGACAGACAGCCATGGAAAAGCTGCTCTGATGTTTACATTCATTTGGCTTCTTTTCTTTGCATCACAAATATCACTGCACAGTCTTGTAGTAGAAATTGGTATTACACAAATCATATAAAATGTGGTTCCGGGGTTTAAAAGTGAAGCCAACACAGAAGTACTTTAAGCTTGCATTCTTTTGTAAGGCCACCAGGGGGTGACAGATGTGGTTGTAAAAAGTTTATGTAAAATAGACCCTCTGTCCAAACATCCTAAACACTTTCTTGTTCACTGTTAGGGTCTCAGTCACTGACTTCAGGTCATACTGACTAAAACATTCAGTCTGTTTGTATCTGTTGAGTCATTCTAAGTTTCAGGAAGGGTGTTTTAGCATTGACAGTGAGCTGGAAATGACAAGTCGTTAACCAATGAGCATCAGATTTAATAGTCAGACCCATCCCCACTCGCCACATCTGGTTTCAAAACACCAAGATGGCAACAGGACTCCCCAAACAAGTGGGCGACATCACAGTAGCTACACCCATGTTTTATACTGTCTGTGGTGTTGCCACTAACTATCACACGGACTAATTTTAGCTTCAGGTAAGCGCTTTGCAGTGCAACTCATAAACATTTTGGATATGAAGTCAAAGCAGTGGTTTTCTTGTTTCTTTTTTTCTCAGAGCTTTTATCAGTTTGGTAACTTTTATTCATAAGTGCCTTTTAAAGGAGTTGATTGTGTCCTGTCCTCCAGAGGAACCAGCCATCACGACTAACAGACGCATCCACGCTCAGCTCGCTCGAGCCGCACTTCAAAGCTTACCAGGCCATGAACCACTTCCTGGGATGTGTTATTGACCATGTTAGTACAAACACTCAAGAATAAACTCACTCAGCAAACTAAAAGCAGCAGAGTTTTATCTGATCTAATTCTAGTAGGACGGTTTGCTTATTTCTGTCTTATGTCGTATCATTTGAAAAGGCCCACTCTGACATGGACTACATAGTGAAGGACAAGCTGATGTTTGAGAGTGTCATAGGGATGGAGTTTCTTGAACCCACTGAGAAGAGCATCTTTTACAATGGTGATGGTCTGGGCCAGAGTACATTTCAGTTTGTTTGTCTCCACCTACGTGTGTGTACATGATGTCTGTTTGCACTTCTCGTGGCAGATGAGGCGCACACTTTTAGTAACGTGCTGTATTATGGAAACGAGGCCACACTGCTGATCTTTGACACCTTGTTCTTCTGTGTCGTCGACCTTGGATCCCAGAGCTTTGTGCTTGCAGCTGTGCTTACATACGTGCAGCAAGTGGTCAGTATTTGTCGTCCGTACTGCATGTTCTCAGCACCGCCTAAAAAGTACTCGCAGTAATCAACCTTCTCGTTCTTTACAGATATTTTGCTTTTTGCGTAACAGTTTGGGAAGGAAGAACCTCGCCAACAAGACTCTGGTGGATGAGAGGTTCCTAATTTAAAATTTGTTGCTAGATAGTTGATATCATCTTTGTTAATTAGCTGCATTTCTTTCACAGATGTTTACTATTTACAGATTCTGTCCTTTTTGCACTTCTTTTAATAAGTGGTTCTGTAATAAGTGGTTTTTACTGCTGATTTTGATGTAAATATTCAATTTTTTTTGACATATTTTGGATGTTTTTGTATTGATTAAATGTTTTTTGTGACATGAAAATCATCTTGTTCTGACATTTTTTTATTAAATTTTATTTTATTTTTTAGGTAAAGAATAGTAGCGTATCCAGTAGCTATATAAACAAAGGATGATGTACATTCTCATATTCTTATGAACCCAATATTATTTATAACACAATATATTTAACATCTCTGGGTATGTTGGTGGATTCTTATTGACAGTAAGCAACACTATTACATGTCACCACTGGATTTTAGATGAATCAAACATGCTCATAGATTAAAAAAATCAGTCTCCTTATTTTATTCCATAAGAAATAAGTGGGGGGGGGGGGGTTATTTTGTTTATATATATGTAAATCCAAACAGAATTTTAATTGTATAGAGGAAGGTTCCTGACTGAAGCTAGAAAAACACTGGCCAGCATGAAAAAGTTATAATCTTTTATTTTTATTTCTCTCTGTCTTGGTTTTCTTTCTTGACTGTGTGCCTTTTAATTTAGATGCTTTACTGAAATACCTCTGGCTCTGTTACCTCAGGCATAGTGGGAAATGTTCTCGTTGCTTTTTGCTGTTGCATATTCCAAATCTGGCTCGCTACCAGTGCACTCTTCATGCTACCATGGTATTGCATTAGTACACATGGTGTTACATCTGTGAAGACACCATCAATGATGAACGGTGTTGTAACTCCTACAAAGAAGGTTTGGTGCATTGAAAGAAAATTTGGGGAAATATTTCAGCAAGGTAATGCTTAACTGCACTGCATGATTTACAGTATGGTGGTTCCATAGGTTAACTGACTAATCTGGCCTGCCTGGATTCCAGACTTGTGAAGACATTAGAACACCTCCAAGCTGCTGAACTCAAGAAAAAATATGAATAATTTTCTTTCAATACTACAGAAACTGGGCTCATTAATACACAAAGTGTTCTTAAAAGAAGAAGCATTGCAGTGCAGTGCTAAATAGACCGAATCCTATTTTTTTAAAAACGTCTTGCTGACATCAAATTTAAATCCATCCATAGCCCAACCAAGGTAGCCCATCTGCTTCAAGTTTCAACATACCATAGATTATCATCTGCATACCTGCATAATGTGTGGTTATTTGAGTTACTGTTGTCTTCCTATCAGCTCAAACCGGACTGCCCAGTCTCCTGTGACATCAACAAGGCATTTTCACCTAGTGAACTGGATGTTTTCTGTTTTTCGGACCACTCGCTGTGAAACCCGGAGAAGTGTGGCACCAACAGCCATTCTACTTTCAAAGTCACTTAAATCACTGTTCATCCCCACTCTGATGCTCCATTTGAACTTCAGCAGTTCGTTTTGATCATGTCCTACCATGCCTAAATGCATTGAGTTGCTGCCATTGATCTGCCTGGAGTGGATATTTAGAAGGATAAGAGGAACAGATGTACTTAACAAATCTCTTTTTTTTCTGGTTTATTTTAAGACTATTTTATTCTTCAAATGACAGATTGTAAGTTCAGAAACAAAATAAAAAATTATAAATGTACAGATTATAAAATTGTTTATTAAATTATAAAATATACATATACTAAAAACTAAAAAGCCGATCACTTTTCTTGGGTCACAGCAGTTCTGATCTTATTTAGAAGCGGGGCTTTAAAAAGCACATTCTGACTTTGTGCATGTGGTTATGCTTCGACGTCATCACGTCTGCCAGTCCTTAGCCAATCAGAGTTCACTCCACCGGGCGGCGCTCCCGAATGATACACAGAGGGGTCGGCGTTAAGCCATGAGCTCAAATAACTTCTTTACATCCGCTGGTTGAGGTAAGCCACAACTTTGCACCTCGTTTGAACTTTTCACTCTCGCGGGTTAAGATGCGTTAAAGTCCGGAGGATTTTTCCCGGGTGTAGTCGCGTTTTATGTAAGCAAACAGTATCCAGTTTGGTGGGTGTAACCTGGACACCACTAGCAGCCGTTAGCATGAATTTGGCTACTGTACCCATTTAACTAACCTTGTTTGACAGCTTTCCTATTCCTATTTTATTGTCATGTTGTGGCTCTGAGACTGCGCTTCCATGTTTTAGTCGGGCTCCTCCGATACTGGCTACTATACTGGTTTACAGACCTGCTTTGCAACTAGCAAGGAAAGGCTAGTGATGACAACAAACATGGCAACTTTGTTGCAGAGATCCGAGCTGGGACGGGCCCTCAATGATCTGTGTGCCACACACATAGTTTGGGCTTTCTCCATATGGGGTCAGCCTGCAAGACGATGTCACTGTAAGGAGTACGTTTTTACCCGAGCATCCATCACCTTTGTTGCTCCATCACTGTCCGCACACAGTTTTTCCACATTTTGAGGGTCTGTAGATATAATAGGCGAAACATAGAGCGGAAACGTCTTTTTAGGAGCTGGTAATTTTATTTTTATAGTTCTGACGCTATTTTACTTCCGTAATACAGGTCTTTTTTCCCCCCTTTCTTTTCTTTCTTTTTTTTAGACTAGTGGAAAGAAAACGCTCAAAGTACACATTTGCTTGTTTATTCTATTAAGGTTTGACTGCTGGAAGTGTATGCACACTGCCTTATTTGCATGTCTGGATAAGTAGCTTCTTACCATTTTAAATACATAAAGGTATCTGACTGTTTTCAGAATCAGCTGAGGAAGTTTCATATCTGTTGGTTTCTCTTTTCACCCTGTTCTCGTGACTCATCTTAAATTATGAAATGAGGGCAGATTTTATGAACAGTTGCAGTGAGGATCCGGTTTACTGGATCATCCTAACCAGTCAGATCATTATTTAAGAACTAAATGTCAGGGGCGAGTTACTGCCAGAGCTATTTTTAACAGTGTGCAGAGTTGCTGACCTATAGAGAAGAGTGCAGAGTACAACTCACGCCAAATGTCGTCTCCAGTGGTGCTATCTCTAATCCAGGTTTTTGTCAATACTTCAGGACAGAAATGGTTAAACCTCGTCAAACTATATAAACGAAAATAAAACACTTTCTATTATTCCTGAAGGAGGCTTTACACTGCCCCTATCTGAGATTATGGGACATAATCACTGTAACAATATCTATGAGGGTTGACATTTCTTCTCTGAATATTCAACACAGTGTTCATGCAAATTTAATTTATGAATAAGAGCAATTTTGTTGAGAGTACACGCTCACCGGAGCTACTTTATTAGGTACACATTGCTAGTGCTGGTTTGGACCTACTTTTTGCCTTCAGAACTGTCTTAACTCTTTGTGGCACAGATTCAACAAGGTGCCTGAAACATTTGTCAGAGATTTTGATCCATATTGACACAATGGCATTAGACTGTTACTGCAGATTGGTCAGCTGCACATCCATGATCTGAATCTCTGGTTTCACCACATCAAAAATTGCTCAATTTGATTGAGATCTGTTGACTGTGAAGGCTATTTGAGTGCAATGAACGTGGTGTGTTATCCTGCTGGAGGCAGCCATAAGAAGATGGTACACTGTGGTCATAAAGGGATGCATATGATCAGCAACAATACTAGAGTAGGTTGTGGCGTTTTATCAATGTTCATGTTGTACTGAAGGGTCCAAAGTGTGCAAATAAAACATCCCCCACACCACAAGGATTAATACAAGGCACCATGAGTCTGTGTGAATTTTCAGTTTCCTGTTACTAGCTGACAGGAGGGACACTTGGTGTGGTCTTCTGCTGCTGTAGCCCATCTGCTTCAAGGTTTGATATATTTTGTGCATGCAGAGATGCTCTTCTGCATACCTTAGTTATTATTTGAGTTACCGTTGCCTTCTGATCAGCTTAAAGCAGTCTGGTGATTCTCTACTGACCTCTGGCATTGATGCCTTTTCACCCACTTACTTTTTTACCTACTTTTTTCAGACCTTTGGCTGTAAGCCCTAGATATGCCTGTTTGGTAGAATCCCAGTAGATCTGTAGTTTCTGAAATACTCAAAACCATCCCTTTGGCACCATCAACCATGCCACATATAAAGTCTCTAAAATCACCTTTTTTCTCCATTCTAATGCTTGGTTCAAACTTCAGAAGGTCATATAAGCATGTTTATATGACTTCTTCGGGGTTTAACTGCAGCTGGCATCCTTGTACATGCAGTGCTGCCATCTTCTGTTTCAGTCCGTTATTACACTCTTAAATCCTACTACTTATTCCTGCGTCTTTTAGGATCTTACAAAGCTTCAAACGACGCGTCGACTATTAAATCAGTCGTCGACTATTTTGATAGTCGACGTAATCGTGACTAGTCGACTAATTGTGGCAGCCCTATTTCAAACAATGAAGGACTTGTTCATCCAGTATGTAGTTAGTCAGCATGCTGTGTGTTTGAGCGCTAAAGAAATGGCGATACAGAGATCACAACTATTTAAAGATCCCCTCCTCAACACAAGTATTCCTGAGCACAGAAGTATTGAAATTCATGTATTTTTTACTAAATATTAACCATATATTGCTATTCCATCGCTGCCACTCATCTTTACATGGATCCCTTACTTTGATCTATTCTGTTTCACAGTAATGTTGGGCTCAATAAAGTTTCCAGTACAGCAAGCAGTCAATCAACAGCCCAACTTTTAACCAGCGAACTGATTTAATCTGAATTGCCCACAGGCAAACTATGTGAATGGTCACTGCAGGAGTCGGGTTTAAAGGATTTGTCTAAACATTGACTTTCAAGTATCATGTCGGCAGTTACTGTGGAAAAACTGTTTTTACGTTATTCTGTCATAAAGCTTAGACCAGCCGCAAAACCTCGTCACATCATCCCAGTTTGTTTGCACATTGTTTGCTTAATGGTCTATGCCAGGAACACTATGCCCCTCTGCTGATGAATGCAGCTTAAAAAAAGGACCTCCGTCTGCTGCTCTCTGACCGCTGTACCTCTTCGATAGGTGTGGTTACATCAGCACTGCAGAGTGTGTGTGTGCGCGCGCCTGCCTGCAGGGTACCGTCAGCCATGCCTGTGACATCTCAGCTGCTCAGGGCTTTGCCTCGCTCCAAGGTCTTGGCCTCCAGTCTGTTACCATGCCAACAACACCAGTCCCAGTTTGGGCCTGTAGCTCACCTACCTGCCTCAAGAAAGTCGGCTCACATGTGGCAAACGACGCCAGCCATCAAGAAGTTACCAGACATCCTCAGTTCTCCACAGCTACATCCTCACCCCTCCGCAGGTCAACTCCATTCTCAAAGCCAACGAGTACAGCTTTAAGGTTTGTTGGGTTGTAGATAAAATGCATTTTGCCATCCGTAGTAGCATTGCAGTAGTTTACTATTCATGGTGTAATCCCAGGTGCCAGAGTTTGATGGGAAAAATGTGTCTTCGGTGATGGGTTTCGAAAGTAATCAGCTGCCAGCCAACGCTCCCATCGAAGATCGCCGCAGCGCAGCCACGTGCCTGCAGACACGAGGGATGCTGCTCGGCGTGTTCGACGGCCACGCTGGCTGCGCCTGTGCACAGGTAAACTGAGACACTTAGCCTGCGTGTCATTTTAACTGGTTATCTTACTTTTCTCCAGCAGCGTAGCTTGGACTCAAACTCAAACCTTACTACTTTTTCTTTCTTGTTTTTCTTGGCAGACCCTCATTTACTTCATCAAACTTTATCCGGAAAGTTGATTATTTAGCTCGTATTGAATTAAATATTGAAAGAAAACGCTCAGACATGTCAGATTGAGTAAGAAAACCTCATAATTGTTGATAATTTGTGGTTTATTTTTCCTCAGTGACATTTATTGTCACTAGCTCTGACACAGTTATCCTGCATAGCATTTTAACTGATTAGCTTTCTTTGCTCTAAAGGCGTAGCTTGCAAATCCAAACGATTGTGATTGAATTTGTTTTGGTACAATCTGCAAACTAACAATGTGCAAATATTTGAAAGGTTGCGCAGCTGTTGGGGCACGATGCATCTTTCTGTGTTATGTTTGCCACTGTGTGTCTTTATGCAATTGTACTGTGTCCTCTTCTCTGCAGGCGCTGAGTGAGAGGCTGTTTTACTACATAGCAGTGTCACTGCTGCCCCACAACACTCTGTGTGAGCTTGAGGCAGCGGTGGAGGCCGGCAGGGCTCTCAGTCCCATCCTGCAGTGGCACAAACACCCCAACGACTACTTCAGTAGGGAGGCTCAGAGGCTCTACTTCAACAGCCTTCGAACCTACTGGCAGGAATTAATCGATCTAACCAGGTGAGGAATGTGAAAGTCAGCAGAGTACACACTTTTACGTCTAAAGGCCACTGTGTTAAAAAACAAAGAAACAAACAAAGAACCCCCCCCACCCCGGGCGTTTTGTATTAAAATGAGAGCAATTCATTTCTCAAACTTTCTCAAGCAGCCTCTGCTGAACTCAGCTCAGCGTTTGCCTCACAAATGTGTGTTCATTGCATGGGTTTTCACTGGGTACGTCTAATCAGATCAACACACAGCAGCAGCTAATTGCATTTAGGCATGTAGACATGGTCAAGACGACCGCCCAGTGGTGTCAGCTAGTAACAGAAAACTGAGGATGCAGTTTGCATGGGTTCACCAAAACTGGACAAAAGAAGCGTTCCTTGTCTGATGAATCTCAAATTCTGCTGTGACATTTTGGAATTTGGTGTAAACAACATGAAAGCACAGATCCATCCTGCTGTGTATCAGCAGTTCAGGCTGCTGGTGGTGTAATAGTATTGGGAAAATGTTCTTGGCACAGTTTGGCCCCCTTAGCATGAACATCATTTTGCAGCCTACCCGAGGAGTCGTAGTGGCCTGCATCTTCTGTTGTCTTCAAGGTGTACCTAATAAAATGTCCAGTTAATGTATGATGTTTATAAATGCATTCTTTGTCTTTTGGCCTTTCCAGTATGTCAAAAATATTAGTAGACCGTCATCTGTTCTGATTCACAGAAGTGTAATTTTTCTCCCCAGTGTTTGGCCTTGGCAAACATTTCCTTCTTTCTCATTTTATTTTCATCTTTACCTGGTAGCAGCACACCCACACCAACATAGGCCTGTGTGTTGTTTTCCAGTAGTGCTGTTTTTGGTCTCTGTTCTCGACCTGTGCCTCCTGCTTTATCCGATTCACTCAATTGTTCTCCCTGTTTTCAGCCCAGGTGACGTTCCAGACACCCGCGAGGCGTTGCTGAATGCCTTCAAGAGGCTCGACAATGATATTTCACTGGAAGCTCAGGTATGAACTGTAAAAAATGCAAGGTGTGCCTTGTGAACATGCTAATACAGTTTGGTGTGACTAGTTTATGTTCCAAGTTTTACTTTAAGGAGGCAAACTTAGGAGCTCTGAATTAACTCCCAAGTGAGAGTCTGAGTGTCATCGACTCATTTTATCATTAGAGTAATTTCTGACCTTTTATCATCTCCCTGATTTACTTTCCATGTCTGACATTATTGCAGCTTCATTATGAAACTTCCAGTGGTTATTCTGCTAGTTTGATCTTGGCTGCAGTTGTAGCCCAGGGCAGTCCTCCTCATAGTGTGCCCGCATGCAGTGTAAGCTGATATTGGCTGAGCACAAATTCAGAATATCACAGACATGTTAGCCTGATTTAAATTGTGCCAAGACTTGAGTTCAGTTTGACACATTAAGCCACATATTGAATAACATTTCTCCACAGCAGCAATGCCAAAAAAATGTGAGCTTCCAAATTTAAACTTTTATGGCTCAAAGGGGAGCTCGTGTGTCAGTGCCTTTCCATTAAGCACCGTCCTTTCCTGCTTTATTTTGCTCTGCAGGTTGGAGACCCAAATGCTTTTTTGCACTACTGGGTTCTGAGAGTGGCCTTTTCTGGAGCAACAGCCTGTGTGGCTCACATTGATGGACCAGACCTGTATGAACAATAAATACATGGTTTAATGCATTATAGCAACATTAAAGGGATGAAATAGATTTTTTGTAACGTTGTCTCTTTATTTCTGAAGCTTTATAGCCAATGCAGGAGACGCTCGGGCAGTTTTGGGTGTCCAAGAGGAGGATGGTTCATTCACCGCTCACACATTCTCCAATGACCACAACGCCCAGAATGAGAGCGAGGTGGCTCGGATACGGAGCGAACACCCTCCATCAGAGAGAAAAACAGTCATCCGTCAGGTACTGCACTCGTTAATCTGCTCACTGGGATTGTTTTTACAACCTTTATTAAAACCTCGCCACCATATTTTTCTTCTTTGTCAGGAGCGGCTGCTTGGCCTGCTCATGCCTTTCCGTGCATTCGGGGATGTGAAGTTCAAGTGGAGCATTGAGCTGCAGAAGCGCGTCTTGGAGTCCGGACCTGATCAGCTTCACGAAAATGAGCACACCAAGTTTATCCCCCCAAACTATCACACCCCTCCTTACTTGACCGCTGAGCCCGAGATCACGTATCACAAGCTGAGGCCACAGGATCGCTTCCTGGTAAGTTGCAGTGGCGGTGTTGTCACCCATCCATCCATTCTCTTTTGCTTATCCAGTTCAGGAGCTGGAGCTTATGCCGGCTGTCACAGATGCAGGGTAAACCCTGGACAGGTTCCCGGCCTGTCAGTTAACCTAACCCCCGCTGCTGTGTCATACAAAATGCATACAATGTGTTTTACATCAGGACATTTATTTCCTGGCAGTCTTACCCTTTTTCCACATCTGTCCTAAAAATATACTGCCCTTTGACATTTTGAAAACTTGTATGTCTACAGTCATGATGATCAATGCAACATCATCCCCATTCTTAATAAAGCTCTCATTCTTCACTGGTTAAAGGGCCCAGCATTAGTTGATTTAAAGCCCTGCATAAATCCGAGACGTAGGAACTGATCCAAAGAGCTGAAACCTGGACATTTATTCTATTTATAAAATTAAACACATTATGGATTTGGGGTCTAATTTTTTTGTCAATAGGCTGAATAATGTCAGATTTTATGAGTCACATCTAATTAACTCTGAGAACTGAATAATGCGCTCTGAATCCTGATGTTTGTACCATTGTTCTCCTCAAAGTAGGCATCCATCCTCCAGATGTACCTTTTTTTTTCATTGCATGTAAAAGGAGAGTGGGCTGTGCTATTTATTTAATTAAAAAGAAAATATCAGGGTTTCTAAGAAAGCTCTTCTTTTGAGGAATTATCTAGCTAATGCATGCTGTGTGACCTTTTCAAACAAAGGCTGTATTTATGAAGAAATAATTAGGTTTAGATGACTTATTCCCAGTGCCAGTATTTTCCCAACTGAATGAATAATGTTAGCTACAGCTCCCATGCCGGCTTCAGTTACTACACTTGAATGTTTTCTGACTTACAGTTGTGGTTTTAAGTGTAAATACATTCATCATGGGCATGAATCTCATTGTGATTTTGGTCTTTTAATGATTTCTTTCGGTAGATTATATATACAATTATATGACTCTCGGCAGGTGATTGGCTCTGATGGCCTTTGGGAGACCCTCCACAGGCAGGAAGTGATTCGTATCGTCGGGGAGTATTTGACTGGGGTCCACCAGCATCAGCCGCTCAAAGTCGGAGGATACAGGGTGACTTTGGGACAAATGCAGGGGCTGCTCGAGGAGCGAAAGGCTCGTGCGTCCTCAGCATTCGAAGATCAGAACGCCGCCACCCACCTGATGCGCCACGCGGTGGGAAACAACGAGTTTGGCACAGTGGACCACGAGAGGCTGTCAAAGATGCTGTCACTGCCCGAGGAGCTGGCTCGCATGTACCGCGATGACATCACCATCATCATCACGCAGTTTAACCCTCATGTGATTGGAGCACAGAGACAGGAAGGCCAGTCATGAGCTGCTCATTAGCCATGTAACTCTGATCACACACACACAGCAGATCTGTATCTAAGCACACCGAGGACAAACCGGCCATATTCAGTATCTGTCCACCGTTAAATATCATTGTTTTAACACTATATAAAGAGTGTATTTGTTTGTATGCAGTGCTGCGGTTTCTTATGAAGATGTCAGCTAAAAACTGGATGACATTTCTTATAACGTGTTATTTATGCTGCCGCTCGTTGCCATTTTCATGTACACTTCTCTTTTAATAAGACACTGTTACAAACTGAAAATCTAGAAACTTCCAAAAAGGGTAAAGGACGTGGGAGTGGCTTAAAAAGCAAAGAGGTTTTTAGCAACAGGGCTGACTCCACCTGTTGTTCTATTATGGATTTTAAATAGGCTGTGCCCCGACTGCAGCGTGCTCTCGTTTTCGGCTACAAGCAGGATGCAGTCATATTCTCTTTGTAGTTTGTTTCTGAGGGACTGTTGTTACGACCTGGGCTGATTCATCGATTTGTTTTTACCCTGTGACATTGTATGAGATGTTCTTAGTGAATCTAAACACAGATGCTTTGTTCTGGGTTTACAGTGAGATCTACTCCACTGATTTCAGAGTGTTCAGGTGTTCACATTGATGTCCACATCCAATGTGGAGGTAAATACTCTAGAATGTAGGCTACAAGCCAACTCTTAAACTCATACGGCTCAAAATAAAGTTGAGGGCTCACAGTTTAAGTTAGAGAGAAGTCATTCTGTTACACAGAGGAACTAGGGAGGGAAGAGTTGTGGTTTGAGTGCTCGCTGCTCGCATTAAAGGCTTAACTTGGGAAGAAGAGACGTTTTTTCATCCTTAAGGTCACAAACTGGAGAGGTCAGGAACTGGTGACATAAGTGATCGTTTTCACTTTGAATCCAGTGTACTTTCACACAGAGCAATGACAAAAGCACCTCAATGAAGATCTGAGCTGCACATGTATGAGTACACTGATATTTACCCGTCTGCTAACAGACTGAGTTATTCTCCATATGTAACGCTGCTTTGTATCCCTGATAATAGAGGATCAAAGTCAGACTTCCTGTTAATGAGCACCTTAATGCACACACTGACCTTGTTCGTTTTTCTTTTTTGACCTTTAGTTTCTTTTCCAAATATTGAAGGGTTAAAAACCATATATATATATATGACAGGTCATTTATAGTGTAACAGGTTGTTACAGATTGGAAGTTGATCATTCATGTGATTAATAAGAATCAAAGCAGCAAACCAACCCCTCCTGTTACTTAGAAATCAGGGTTGTGGTTGTTGAATAAGCAGAATGTACATTTGAAAGAAGCTGTTTGAATAGTAAATATTATTTATTCAGCTTTTGGAGTATGTGACACATCATTTCTGTTGTATGTATAAATTTTAACTTATGTGTGTTGAGTTTTGTATATGGAATGCTTTAATAAAACGCCAAATACAGAAATCCTGGTACTGTTCGGTTTGTTTTGGGTTATACAAAGAAGGCCACCAGAATAGTGCTTCAGCCAGGAAGGTTCTGACCTTCAAACACCTGCAAGGTCAGTGTGCCTCAGGTGTGTCGTCACTATACACACAGGTAGGTTAAATGTTACATGTGGAGCAGTGGGAGCTTTACTTTGTTTGCTGCCACTAGGTGGTGCTGCAGCACCAAACAGTGTCAAAAAGAGGCCAGAGGAGGTTAAACTACAACACAAACCTGTCGCTACGCTGTCGTCGGAGATTTGTGCTACAGCTGTGTCCTATAAGTTAACAGATACACTCGGGCCAGCTTCAGTAGATACACCAGTTCAACTGCTCATTAATGCAAATATTTAATCAGCTGATCATGAATCAGCAACTTCATTGCATTTAGGCATGTAGACACGATCAGGGTGCTCTGCTGTAGTTGAAACGGAGCAACTGAATGATTTAACTCTTTATGAACCCAGCAAAGTTGTTGGTTCCTGACGGGCTGGTTGGAGTATTTTAGTTCAGTATTTCTGAGTGCCATGAATAATTAAAGCTGCTCCGAAGCAAAAGAAGCTTCAATCTGGTATTACCAAGCTGTACCTAATGAAGTGACCGGTGAGCAATACAGCATTCAGATGCAAAAGTCCAAAAATTTTTTAGCTAGTGTTTAAAATAAATCAAAATTGTAATCTTTCTTCTGATTTTTTCCCCACTCCTTTCACATGGAAAAGATCAACATATTAAAAGAGGATTGTAGTAATGATTTTTATAAAATTTTTATTTGTATAAATCTGCATTTTACTTGCTTTTAGTTAATTCTTTAAAAGATCCTTGAACACACAAGCACAAGCTAACACAGCAGCCTTGTAAAGTTGTTACTACGCTGGATGCACCATAAAAAGATTTCAGGGTTTTTAAGACTCGGAATGATAATAACCCTGCCTCCAGGGTACAACACGCTGTGTGACTGGGTCGTGGACATTGCAGCATGTCTTGTGTCATCAAACCCTGATGTAAAATTGTCCAGGAGCTGCTGTTGCTCTCACCCCCAGGTTCTGCCAGAGAGGTTTCTTCCTATTAAAAGGGAGTTTTTCTTTCCCACTGTCACCAAGTGCTTACACAGGGAGTCATCTGATTGTTGGGCTTTCTGTGTTTACCTTTCAATATAAAGGACTTTGAGGAGGCTGTTGTTCTGAACTGGTGTTTCAACTGAATTGCTATGTCACAAAGAGTCAATGAGAGATGAATGCCTTACTGTATAAGCATTTTATTTCATTGTTGCGCTCACACTCAGGGGGTGTCTGGAAGAACTCGTGTGCACTCGAGTGACATTAGTCACTTTACTGGAAATAAACACCTCTGCGTATTTTGGTCATCACACACGTTGCTTCCGCTGCTCCAAGGACGTTATTTCCAGATTAGTGTGTAAATGATGAGTGAGTGCCTTTGTTTTACGGAAATTATAATGCAAATCACCCTTCATAATAAAACTGACTCACCAGAGTGCAGTATTACAACAGAGGCAAGCAATTAAATCAATCCTATCCAGCGCTAAGAGCGGCAACAGCTTCACTTATAATCTTTATGGATTTGTTGTCATGGAGCTAGATTAGAAATGAATGAAATTTTGAAGCAGGAAGCAGGTGAACTTCTGTTCGGGACTTCTAAAGAAATAAAGGAGAAACTTGCACTTACATATGTATGTATGGAATACCCACACATACATTTTTATTAACTTCTTTGGCAGCAGATATTCATACTTTGCGGTACTTTGAATGTTTTTATACACATATAGTTGATTTATTAGACAGCTGGCATCATACTAAAGTTGATTTTATGTTTGATTTAGGCTTATGGAATAAATGTGCAGTACAAATAAGCTGATTTAAGTGGGAACACATCAATATAATTCTTCTATATTAGGGGGAAAGGCTCCTCTTGTAGAGTAGGGACTTTAACGTGTGTGTGGGTGGATGTGTGCTGATGGTGAGGCTTGATATCCAGAGGTGGTCATCATCATTCACACCGTTAGGTCCAACTGTCTGCCCCTCTACCTCGTCTCCTCTGTACCTCAACATTTGAACTTCTCCCCCCAGCTCTGTATGAGTGTGTGTGTTTGTGTGTGAGCCATGTGTGTGTATGTTGTGGAAAGTGTTGCTGGGATACCAGCAAGGAGAGAGTGCAGACATAAACACTGAAAAGGGTCCACGCTAAGTTCATCCTCATCAGCCTGAAAGATGAAGCTCAGCCCACTCCCCCGTTTGGATTTTGGTATCTGCAACAGGCTGTTCGATGACTCACACACACAAAAACATGTCACATGGATCGGAGGGATACAATATTCATGGCAGCACATGTGATCCCCACCTTCAGCTGTCACATGTAAGTATTGTGCTTGTTTGGACCTCTTTGTGTTGCATAAAAGCTAAAAAAGAAATCATGCCATGCCCCTTTCAGCACCGTCAACAATCTGCGTCTCCCACTGACAAAGAGATGAGTCAGAGCATCGCTCTCTGAGGCAGCATCGTGGCCTTGACTGCTCAGCTGACAGATGAGCAGGAAGGAGGATGGGGGACGCAACAGTACAAGCAGAGCAATCCCAACCCCGGGCTTCCACAGGACAGAGATTCTGTACAGCACACATACTGTACCTTACGTCACCCATCACCTGCTGCACCACATGTCTGCCCTGATGTGTAGGGGAAAAAACGATGGCGTGAAAACCAAAGTGGTCCCCAGTTTTTGTTGTTTATTGAGAAACAGAACAGTAAACGAACTTTACAAAAAAAACAAAAAAAACAAAGTTGTTCGTGACACAAGTGATCAGTTTGAGTTTGATGTTAAACAACGTTTAATGGTTAGCTGTTACAGTCAAGGTAGAAAAGAGAGTAACACACAAAGTGTCTGGGCCCAAAAAACATATATAATTAAATTAGATGATGAAATAGCTAATGAACCGGCCAGAGTCTGGCAGTGAAATTATAATATATTTATTCAACAAATGAGTGATTAGCATGGGACCACCTAACAGATTAATTAAGGGATGCACAGCATTTGTTAATAATGTTCATGTTGTAAATATAATAAAATAAGCTAAAGTAGATGTGCAAGGACTCATTTGAGTTTCAGGCCTGGAGTACCACAGATATTTTATGGGTCAGTGTACCTGTCCTATCTTATTTAATAGGCAGGTGAGAATTTAAATCTAAATAATCCCAAGTTGTGTATGTAGTCTAGTCTGGTTTTAAGAATCTAAGTTATAATTAAGATAAGGACCGAGCAGGAAGACTGGTTTAAGGCTCTGGTTGGAGAATTTTCCTCCTATCTCAAACATTGTACACACTGTTGATCCCTTGGAGGCTAATTTCTGATTTGTGTTACTGGCACATATAAATAAGAGACTCGGAAACCATCTGCGTCGTGTCTACATCATGGCATTCCTCTCGTCCTCTTCGGCCTGGGCTTTTCTTTGGCTCTTTTTGTTGACGCGTTTGATGACTACAACGAACGCGATAACTGCGAAAGGAGGAGACATAAAACAGAAGTCAGTCACTGGAACACAAAACTTCACACTGACACTGTTGGACAGTCTAACGGTTTGTGTGAAACTTGGTTTCATCAGATAACAGATTTATTTTGGGGTTTGTTAGAATTACCGCAGAATCCCAGAATGCCAGCCAGGATCCCAATGGTGGGTCCCATTCCATAACTGAGCGCTGCTCCTTCTGGTGCAACGTAGCAGTAGCCCAGCTCTGTGCAGTTACATACTTTCACTGTGAAGGAGACAAAATGTAAAGTAAAGTATGACGGGCCAGCTGATTACACTAAAATATCATCAACTTTTCCTTATTTTGTTCCTAACTTTTAGCTTTCTATCAGCAGCCTATGATGAACTGGGTGATTTACTGGACACAGCACTAAACTGGGCACTGATGCAGATAATCAGTTATGGTGAAAAGAAAGAACACCCAGATTAAATTCTAAATTAAGATTTTAGAAATCAGGAAATAATAAAAAAAAAAGACTATACAGGTCTTATTTAGCATGTTAAATGTAAAAGTAAAGGAAGTGTGGCTTGTTTGGAAGGGCTTTCAGGAGAAAGCCTCTTCTTTCTACAAAGAATATGGCAGCACAGATCAGGCTTGCAAAGTTGCATCTGAACAAACCACAACTAATTTATTTCACGTTTCAGCATTTACAGGGTTAAGAGAGCTGTGCTTGAACATATTCCTGCAAACCTTAATAAACTGAAGCAACTTTGTAAAGAAGAGTGGATGAAATCCCTCCACAACGACATGAAGTTATTGGTGCTAAAAACTCTTTTACAGCGTGTTAAATCAAAGGGTGAACTTAGTTTTTCACACACTGTTTCTGCATTTTGGTGTAGATTTTGTTGAATAATTAACAAACATGTCGTGTGATTTTGGATTTTCCTGATTTTTTTTTTTAAACCTTATAAGAACTACATTTTTTTTATTATGTCCTGGTGTGTAAAACCTTAGAAGGGATGCCTTTCTTGCCGCGACTGTAGAATATTGCCAGAAGTAAGGCTTACAAATGTGACTCACCCTCAAATGCCTGTGGGACTCCCACACCTGCTTTGTCTTTAACGGTAATGGGAAGTGAGAAGGTTTTATCTTGAGTTGGTGTTTTTTTCAGTTTCAGTTCAGCTGTTGTATCTGTGTGACACAAAGAAAAAACACATAAAATGTTCTAAGCTGAACACAGAAACGTGCGTCTTTACATCTTAGTTTGATGTTTTTCGTGTTACATTACAGATTTTAGCATACCGTCAACTTGGTTCAGCTCCCAGTTGGGAGATTTCCCGGTTTTGGTGCCAAAGCTGAAAGTGAACGGCTGGGAGAAAGGGTCGCTGTCTGAGTCTTCGGCCTTTATAAGAACAGGTTTGGGATTCTTCATGCAGATGAAGGCCTGGGTCTCCATCAGTTTGGGGACGTTGTCGTTCACGTCCAACAGCCTTACATGCAGGTCCCGCTCAGTGGCCTTCTCCGGGTTGGCTTCAGAGGGAATATCAGAGAGTATGAAAAATGTGGTCTCACCCACAACTAGTTTGTTTTATAAAGGTGAGTAGCGGTCAGTATTTAATGGTCAAAAGCCTTAAACACATGAAGATCTACAGGAGCTTCTGAAAGGTAATGAAAGTGTTTGTATGCAGATGTTTCTTATTGTGTTTCAAAGTATTTTAGCCGATATGTCTCACACTGTGTGGCCTATAAAGGAAAAACTATAGAGCAGTGTCTTCTCTCACCCTTTTCAAAGGCAGTGACAGTGACTTTGAACGAGTCCACCTTCTCTCTGTCCAGTTTTTCTTTGGTCCTGATCTCTCCTGTGGCAGCATCCAACTCCAGCCAGCCCTGAGTGTCACCATCCAGCTTATATCTGCACACAAACACAATTATCAATCATCGGTCTGGCACAGTCAGTGATGAAGCGCACACTGAGCTGGTGGCCAGGGGAAACATCGGTAGTCAAAACGAATCAATGGTCTGTTTTCTGTACATGTGGCAGTCAGAGAGGAGGATAATTCAAACTAGCAGTCAGTGCTCAACAAGGCCAAAGCCATAAATGCGGTGCATGTGGTGTATCCAGCCACTTCACGCATCAGCTAAGAGAAAGATTAGGATCAGTTAAGGAAAAACAGTTTTGAAAAGCAATGCACCGTGTGAAAGAAGTGAAACTTTGTTTTTTAGACCACGCTTTGTGGATGAAGTTTATTAAAGTAAAGTCAGGAATTCTCTCAGCTGCTTCCGTTCAACAAAGTTCCACAAAACTGAAATATACACTATATTGCCAAAGGTATTCACTCATCCATCCAAATAATTGAATTCAGGTGTTCCGATCACTTCCGTGGCCACGGGTATAAAATCAAGCACTGACTGCATGCAAACTGTTTCTACAAACATTTTTTGAAAGAGTTGGTTGCTCTCAGGAGTTCAGTGAATTCCAGCGTGGTACCGTGCTAAGATCCCACTACCAAATTTCCTCACTACCAAATATTCCACAGTCAGCTGTTAGTGGTATTAAAGTTGGGAATAAGAGCAATGCAATTACAGAGCCAGGACAGACGATGTTGAGGTGCATAGTGCACATTGTTCACCAACTTTCTGCAGAGTTAGTTGCTACAGACCCCCAAACTTCATGTGGCCTTCAGATTATCTCAAGAACAGTGCAAAGAGAGCTTCGTGTAATGGATTTGGCAGTGCCCAAGAGAACAGTCTGACTGCATTGGGCCAATGTGTGAGCTGTTTTGCAGGAGTTGCGCTTTTAGTTCTAATGAAGGAACTTTTAATGCTTCAGCATACCAACACATTTTGAACAATTTCATGCTCCCAACTGTGGGAACAGTTTGGGGATGGCCCTGTCCTGTTCCAAAATGGTTGCACACCAGTACACAAAGCAAGGTCCATAAAGATGTGGATGAGTGAGGCTGGTGTGGAAGAACTTGACTGGCCTGCACGGTCCTGACTTCAACCTGATCCCAAGAACACCTTTGGGGTGAATTACAGTGGAAACTGTGAGGCAGGCCTTCTTATCCAAAATCAGTGTCTGACCTCACAAATTCCCTGTAAACACTTTCCCAGACAAGCTAAAGCTGTTATAGCTGCAAAGGGTGGGCTGACATCATGAATGGGATGTCACTCAAGTTCATTTGAGTATGACGGCTGATGAGTGAATACTTTTGGGAATGCAGTGTAATTGGGATAGATTTACTCCACCTTAAAGGCCAAAAAATTGCAACACAAGTTTTGACTTAAAATGTTACACATACCTTAACCCCTGGCATTAGGTAGAGGGGCATTACCCTTAGCTGTATCTTCCTGTACACTGTGTATATTTCCTGTATTATGTAGCAGCTTTCACTAAATCTTTAAACAGCTACAACTTTTTAAGTACTTAGGACCCAGACACTGAGCAGTCACTGGTGTGTTTACCCGATCTCTTTGCCCTCTGGGTCCTTTGCATGCACAGTGAGCAGCACGGATCCTTTGGTGATGTTTTCATATATGGTCACATCCAGGATGTCCATGCTGAACTTTGGAGCCTCATCTACATCAATGACCGACACAGAGAAAAAGGCGGTGGACTCGCTGCCATACTCGAGACTTTCCATCAGCGGCTCTGGGTTACGAGCATCAATCTGGAGCCTGTAACTGGGAGAGGTCTCAAAGTCCAGAGGCTGTTAGGAAGGAGGAGAAAAAAGGTTTTGGAGGAACCACAAAAGAAAAGAGAGGCAGAGATGATGATGAAAGTTTACAACAGAGTGTTGAAAAGCACTAAAATCTAAATTAGTTATATGGACATGCAGGTTTAGGGGTAAACAAGGATCATTTACTATGGCCATAAAATCATATATGACCAAACTCTAATGTTGCTGTTACATGCATGATGACTACTAGCTTCAGCTCTTTCATTTTCAACAACTATAAGCAAAAACATAAAAAAGATACAAAGACAACAAAAAACTCCATCACGAGAATTTAATAATCTGAACTATTTAAAAGGGCCCAGAAATGTTGGAGCAGCTACTTAAAGATCAAAGTTTGCAAGAAATGAAACAGAGAGAATGGAGATCACCACCTTAGCCAGAACCAGATAACCAACACCTTTGCCGTCAGTTTCCATGGCAAAGACGTCGTCGGTGTTTCCTTCAGAGATGATGAACTGGATCTCCGAGCTGCCGGTGTCTGGGTCGTCATTATCTGTTGCTTTGATGGTCAGAAGTGTGTGTCCCAGAGGAGTGTCCTCTGCCAGAGTCTCGTTGCCATACTGCATACGGACACAGAAACAGACACAGTAACAATACCAGCCAGTCAGAATGAGGAACAAGAGCCAGCGTTCAAAAGGTTCCCATACTTACATCATTCTTCTCAAACTTGGGCAGCTCATCATTGACGTCAATGACCTTGATGACAACCTTACAATTTGTGCTGAAATCTGTGAGAGAAAAGCCATAAAAACTTCATCCAAAGTTAAAAACATTAACTAAACTCAGCCTACAGGTGTGCTTTCATACAGTATGTTACCTTTGTCACTGACTCGGACATTGAGGTTGTAGACCGCATTTTCCCTTCGCCGCAGCGAGCGCAGTGTACGAATTGTTCCAGAAACATAGTCGATGGAGAAGGTTTTGGAGTCGGTGGGTGGATTTTGGGACAAGATGGTGTAAGTCAAAACAGAATTCAGTGTCCCTTCTTTATCGCTATCATGAGCCAGCAGCTCTCCTACGAGGCCACCTGGAATAAGGAGATGCAGTGAGAATCCCTCACGTCTATCATGAAACTTCAAAAAACTTTTTTACAAATTAGAAATATTCTTGAATTCAACAGGCTGCCTGTGGCTGAAGAAACCACCACCTATATGGATGCTGCGCACCTCGACGGAGTCATCCTTACCTACAGGCTCATTCTCCTGGAACTCAAACACAGTCTCCTCATCGCACACAGGTGCGTTGTCATTCACATCCTCCACCAACACGTAAATCTCCATGGGTGGATCCACTTCGTTGTCATTTTCATCCTTTGCCAGCACCACCAGGATGAACTGGAAACAGAACCAACTGAAGCTCAAGAAAAACTCCTAGAAGTGAGTCTTTATTTTTATATAACTTATTGAACAAATGTGTTATCTACCCTCTCTTTTCTTTCTCTGTCCAGCTTCTCTGTCACCATTATTTCTCCATTTTGTGTGATCTCAAAGGGGAATTTCAGCTCTCGCTCCTTCTGGACCAGTACGTATCTGGCATCAGGGTCATTAGACTGGACCTGGATGGAGAGAGAGAGAAAGGCAGGGCCCAGACTAGGATGGTCAGCTGATGGATAAAGATGAGATGCAGTTAGGAGTATGAATATATGAATCTCAGGACACCTTAGCAATGGTTAGTGGGTATGTTTCCTCTAAGTTTTCTCTAATGTGTATGGGTCCGGGATTCTTCCACAGGTTTTGCTGCACAGCAATCTGGACTCTGCTGTTTCCACTTAGCGCATTCTGCGAAGCTCCTTCCAGGTCCTGCACGCGCACAAACAGGGTGTAGTCTGGGTCTTCCAGGGGGTCCAAGTTTTGCCGTCTCATCTCTGACACCACAAATGGAGAATAAATATTTCAATTTGAACCAAGGAGTTTTTCTTTGGGGTAAAATTCACTAAAACATTCCAGCAAATCTCTCATTCTGAAAAGCTGAGTCCGATGGACGCGACTAAACCTCTCTCCCCAACTGAACTCATCAACTCAGCACCCAGCGCTAATTGCTGACAGCAACTTCTTCATTACAGTCTGTTTATCTACATTAACACAATCCTTTAATCTGCACCATCATATGCTCCTACTTTAAAGAGCACCATCAAAGCCCAGATGTTGTTGTTTATGTTCTTATTATTCTTCATCCTTCATCGTGAAATTTCTCCACTGTTGCAGCTGCAACTCAAGCTTATTTTCAATATTAATTGTTTAGATGAGTATTTGCTCCATTAAACTGTTCATCTTGACTATAAAACGTCTGAAAATTGTGTGAGATTATGCCCTGATCTTGTTAACTGACAGCGTTAACTGTTCAGCTTTACTGACGACTCTTTTGGAAACAAACCTGCTCTCTGCACACAGGTGAAGAAGGGGTTGTGTTCGTAGGGGACCTCCTGCACCGAACAGTAGTCATCGAACTTTCTCTTCAGAGTTTCAATGCTCCGATCTTCTCCCCTGGCATACTGGATGCCCTCCCTTGCCTTTAGCAGCTGCTGCCCTGTTAAAACAACACACACGCATCAAACACCAGCGAGCATGCTCACACACATCGCAGACGCGCTTCAGGTGATCTAAGAGGGGAAACAAATTCCTAATTGAACTCAAAGTAATCAGTGATGAGCGTCACGCGACACATTTAGGCAACCTGCCTTCAATCAGCATTAATCTTGAGTACACAAGATGATCTGCCAGATTACAGGCAGAGACAGTGGCCACAGATTAAAGACTTTTCCACGGATGCCACACAGAGTTCTGTGCTTCTATGGCTGGCTTCAGGTCTCTGTGCTACCCAACGTTATTATTGTAATCTAAAACTAAACTAAAATTAGATGTGAAAAAATCCAAACATTTTATTTAACTGTGAAAAACATTTAAAACCAACTGAAACGATTTTGTAAACTTGGAAAACTAACTAAAATATATAGTATGACCTAAAACCATTAAAATGGTGGTAAGTGAAGAAGTGTGCAGAAGTTATAATAAATATATATTTATTTCTCCCTGTATGAACCGGTCATATATACACATGTCAGGTGTGCAGAGGAAATGTCCTCACTTGTTAATTTGGTAAAATTTGTATCACAAACTGCCTGATGAGGATTCGATGGATGTTTTTATTGAGGTTTGGATGTTTACAACCCTGTGAGTTGACTGCTTTTAAAAATGTTCTTTATGCTGTAATATCTAAGCTGATTTTCCAAAATCTTGCCTCTGGTATTTGCTATAAATAATAAAGTAATAAGGACAAAATTAACACTGAAACTAATAAAAATTAAACATTTTAAAAAATAATAAGAAATAAGGTAAAATCATAAAACCCAATCTGGAAGCCAAAAAGTCAAAATGAAAAAATAATTACTTACTAGAAGCACAAATCCCCCTGAAGCTGTTCTAAAACTTTGATGTTTTCATTACAATAAGAAGACATCGCCTGGTTGTGGCTTCACTGTGATGTCGTAGTGCTTCTTACTGAAGAAATAAAAGGCGTGTTGTGCAGCTCTCTTCGTGCTCTTTCACATAATATATTACTCAATATTGTTTTTTGAATTTTCTTTCAAGCTTAACTTTGACCTTGGGTGCTAACAATGAAGGTCAAGGTCAAATGCTTAACCAACCCAGATACTGACCTAGTAAACTGTTGTTAAACTTGAAAAAAAAACAAAAAACAATGGTAATGTAAAGATTTTGATGATTTTCACATTTTGTGTGACCTTCACCTGATTTTCACTAAAAACAGATCAGGTATTTACCATCACACTGAGTGATAATCGTAAAACTGTGGATGCTGCACTGCTAACACACAGACTGATTACATACTCCTTCCCTCTCCGGGGGGAGAACTGTGAGAACTTTGGTGCTACCTTGCTCTGTGGTGGAGATCTCTCCAGTGTCGGGGTTGATCTGAAACAGCTTTGTGTCTCGTATGCTGGGGATCTCACTGACCAGGCTGTATCTCAGACGAGCGTTTGGAGTCTCCGGGTCATCCTGATCCGTCGCAAACACTCGGGTAAATGGGACAGCTAGAGCCACACAGAAAACTTACGTTAAAGTCATAGAGAAAGGTATGGTACTTACACGGTCTACTTAAAGAAATACTGCTTAACCCACATGCATAGAAGGAATCCTTTAAAGGGTTCTCTGAAAAACAAATACAGTTGTGCACGCTTTATCCTTTGAGCTACACATTAGCTGCACTTTAATTTAACACCAAACATATTACTATGTATGTACTCAAATTAATGGTTGTAGGGTGGCTGGAGCCAGCTGCCATTAGCAGAGAGGCGGGGTACACTATTGGCAATATGTCACATGACCAATACAGAGAAACAGTTGCACCTATGGGCCAATTAACTTAACCAAACTAACTGCATTTCTTTGAACTGTGGAAGGAAGCCGGAGTACTTGTGAGATCAAGCAAACTCTACACAGAAAGGTCAGCTGCAGGTTTCAAACCCAGGACCTACTTGCTGTGAGGTGCTACCACCACGCCACACTACTGTCCCAAAACTCTTTCATTTTTGACTTACGTTTAAAACTCAAATGTGTAGATCTAAACAAACTTGGTTTCACAGCTTGAGTTTAAAGTCCCAGGTTTGAGCAGAAAGCATTCAGTGGCAAAATGAAAAAAGATCAATCATCCACTGTGATGAATGCCCGACTGCACTGAAGACCTCTGCAAGCTGATTTTCATAGTCAAGTAAAATTAAAGCCTCGAAGGGGAGAAATGAAGCTCTAATTCTTTTATCTGCTTTGAAAAATCACTCTCATTAAAATGAATAGCACATGTAATTTGCAGGTTATGGACTAAAACATGCAAACTCCTTAAATCACGTGTACTCTTCAGCATAAAGGTTTACTTAAAAAAGATGAAAGTGTTGAAATCAACAGGGGGCAGCTGTTATTACTGCCCGTGATGAACTAGATGTAAGGCCACCTGTTCTTTCATAAGTACTTTAAAAAAGATCGAGCTTTAAGGATAAAAAATTTAAATATGCAAAGCAAAAATGTCACAACAGGTAGAAGTGTGCACAACCTGCTGGGGTATTCTCCCGAACCACAGTTGTGTAGACACTCTGGTTGAAGTACGGTGCTTTGTTGTTGACATCCAAACATTTATGGTCACATAAATCGGGCCGTCCACCACTTCTTCATCTGCCAGTGCCTCCACCTGTGCACAAACATGAGTTTTTATGCACGAGTGTGTGTCCCGTGTGCCTAATGCAATGCGCGCACGGTTTTCCATGTGTTTGAAAAAAGACATCGTGTTACCATGATAATGTAGTGCTCTTCTCGCGACCAGTCCAGAGATTGTTCCAGATAAAGCCACCCATCCTTTGAAATACTAATGTCTTGTCCACCTTCTCCACTCAGCCTGAAGTTATTAACATGTGGATCTGTCACCTGAAACTAAGGAGTGAAAGAAGCAGACGAGAAAAATCAGGACACTTTGACCACAAAAACCAGGTCTGTTCATCGCTTCTTGAGTTTCATTTGATCTCAGACAAAAAAGTGGTAACTTTTTTAGTGAACAAAAAGGGGAAAACACCATAACTTCCTTAAAGGATCACATACTTGACAGTTAATCTGAGTATGACTGGAAGTTTCTGATTGGCACACATTAATGGAAGAAGTACTCTTCTGCATTTTAAACCAGTATATAAATACAACATATTCAAATACAAACACAAGGATGGGCTGTAAAAAAACCCACTGAAGTAAAAGTTCACAAAAGTAAAATTGATAAATGTTAAATGTTTATATTAATGTATCACTGCTAAGTAACATCCAGCTGCTTTTGCCATTGGTCCAGTGGTTTCCAGATCAGAGGCTACACTAAAAGAATGGGGTGTTTAGAAATATCCCTATTTTTAAAAGAAGCATGTATCTGTTTTTTAAACTGAAATAACATTAAAATTAACCAAAAACTCACACAAAATGCCTAAATGATTCATGGAACATTAATCGTGAAGCATTACTGGGATATCTGTAAAGGGAGTACAGAGCCCCACTTTCAGCAGTCTTTACCATCAGCATGTTACTCAATGAAAATTCATTGCATTTGGGCACCGCTACAGCTCACCTGGCTGAACCGATGACTCATATGCCAAAGGTTGCCGAATTCTGGGTCTGATTCTGGCCCATGTTGCGTCAACATATAGAAAGCACTGTATAAGGATTTCAAATATAATGTCACATTTGACCTCTGACCTCTCCTTAAAGGTAAATGGACTGATCTGAAGGTCAAAGTGATAATAATGCAGAGCTGTTTATAACTATGTTTCTTACTGCCATTGTTTGTCTTGATGACAAGGTATACAGGGCATATAGAGAATGAAATATGGGCATTCTAAATATCAGATTAATGTGGACCTTTGACCTCTCATTTCACATCTGCCCTTCTTTCAGGTTCACTCCATAATGCGCTACATTGCTAAAGAAAGTGTTTGATGAGAAAGAGAAGAAGCTGCCTAGTTATCTAGAAATAAATTGTAGTGTAATATTGTATAACAAGCTCAGGTTATTCATGTCTAGTTATTTAAATCAATACCTATTATCCATAACCTACTGCTACATAATGTTTGTGTATTCAAAGTAAGTATCTGTGATACCACTTTTCTCTGATTTATACTGCACTATAAATTTCTTAAAGTACTTTAAAAAGAAGAAGAGAAAACACAATGAATATTTCCAAAATCCAATTAAGTTCCCTTAAAAGTAAACACTGTCCAGAGAGTGAGCTGCCATGGTGGAGGATTGCGCTTTCTGCTGCTTCTTGTTTTATTAATAAATTTGATTGAGTGCTGAGTGTCTAGAACCGCAGGCTTTGTGGGTGTGATTATGCACTCAGAGCGGTTAAAGAAAAAACTTCCCCCTGGAGCCAGTCAGAGTATTCTTGTTCTAGGAAGTAAAAATGTATTCCATGTGGACATTAAAAAAAGAAGATGGATGTAGCACCTATTTTCACAGAACAGGTCAAACTGGTTCGGACTCTCTAGAGACTAAAATGGTACCTACAAAACCCACAGAGTCAACAGAAAGGAAAAAGGTGATGGCAGGATGCTGATCTTTTAGGGCCAGCTAAAAATAAAGAGTTACATCTGAAACTGGCTACCCGGTGGAGCCAGTTATCTCCAACAACCAGACAATGGCCCCAAATACAGCTCCAAACTGTGTGACGACAATTCGAGAGGAAGCAGTCAGCTCATTATGAAGTGCCCAGCGTGGTCACCGGACCTCAAACCTATTAAGCTGTTGTGGGAATAGTTTGACTGCATGGTATGCAAGAAATGGCAATGAAACCAATATCTGCAAAGCTACAGCTGCTGCAAATAGACGACTGATTGATTAAAAGGGAAGTTTGATGGCGAGCGAGAATTTATGGGAGATAAAGTATCGAAATTTTAGGAGCGGGACCACGCCTCCAAACACGCTCCTTCTGGTTATTATCTATATATGTTCCCCCAGTTCTACAAGCTGTTCATTCTCATTTACGTGCCCCCCCCCTCCCCTTTTTAAGTCTTTAATTTCTTCACTTGTATTTAGTACACTGGGATCTGCTAGGCCTAGGAGCTGCCACAAGTCCCCTTCGAGGCCTTCTCCAAACCGCAGCTCAATTCACATCCAAGCCATTCACCTTTATCTACTAAAACACTGTCAAACCTAAAATGAGAACACGCTCCCAGCTAGTGAAATAACAATATGATGATGATGTTACCAAACTTTTACAGTAAACGTGAAGGCTTGTGAGATGGCCGACAGAGGAGCAATAACAAAACAACAAAGATCTGCAACAATACTTTATATTCAGAGGTTGTTTTTTTTACTATTTATTATTTTCCTATCTTGATTAAGATAAGATAACTTCTCAGGTGCAGGTTCTGGTTTAGTGACACTTATCTGACTGAGGTGTTTGATAAATGGG
The DNA here is from genome assembly GCF_963576455.1 of Neolamprologus multifasciatus. NCBI lineage: Eukaryota > Metazoa > Chordata > Actinopteri > Cichliformes > Cichlidae > Neolamprologus > Neolamprologus multifasciatus. Next base: position 19,631,880 of record NC_140449.1, read on the forward strand.
GCGCATGGCACATGTGCAGCTCATCCACCTCAAAAATGGACAATATTACACCAGCAGAGCGCAGCGCTGCTGCCATGCTTATATTACCTGAAACAAAGGATAGGGCACTAGGGTCGCCTCTGGCACATCCAGCACTGTGTTCTCAAAGGGGCCTTTTTCTCCTCCAGATCCTTCCCACCAGCCTATTACAGCACAGAAATAAAGGTTAAAGGTCATCGAGTACAGAAAAAGGCAAGAAAAAATGAAAACCTCTCACACGCATACCTAAATTTGCCATTTTAGCTTTAGCTCCGGTGAAATCAGTCAAGCATTGAGGGCAGTATTTACGGCCCAGTTATTTATTGAACCAAAATGACTTAACAGTGGAGGAACTTTTATATTCGACTACATGATGGGAGAGCAAAGTCTACAGACAAAGGGCCCACGCTCCGTTTAGCAACCCTTTCTGTGAGTGTTTTAAAATGAGTCACTGAGGGCTGTTTCACGGACTCTTCGTTAACCTTGCTGATAGTTGTAAGTGTTTTCTTTCATGCGCTCCCTGTGTAGCATTAATCAACGCTGACTATTTCACAGATCTTTTAACAGGTTCATGCATTTGAATATGTATTGAAGAACAGCAGCAGCAGTTGGCCGGCGCTCGTGTACTCACAATGCTGAACAGCAGCAGGAGCAACAACAGATGCACCATGGGTGTCATTATCACAGCCTGAGAAGGAAGAGGAAGACGAGGAGGAGGGTTAGAAAAAAATGTTTAAGGAGGTTTCAGAGGTTATGTCATTTTTGTGGAAAATATTTACTGTGCTCTGCTGTTGCATAAACACTAAAAAACCCATGTAGTGGATTATTACCAATTCCACGGAGGAATCTTTAAACCCTCTCAACCCTTTTCTCCGTTCAGTGCAGTGTGTCATTGATGTGCAATGTCCACAGTGTCACAAAGAAAGCGTGTCCTCTGTCCTTGAATCTGCACATGTGCACTGTATCTCTCTTTGTGCATACTTTGTGCTGAAGTGCTTACACATGGGACTCCACCTACACCTTCCAGGTGAACCACCCACCCGAATGCACAGAAGAAAATGAAAGTCGATGCCTTTTAAAGCAGCGTCAGGTGTTTGTGTCCAAGTCTTTCTCTTTCTGTAAAGTGGGTGTACACATATGTATATATGTATATGACACCAAACCAGTGCAATGACTTTAGGGCTGTCTCCTCAGACACTTGAATAAACATAACTTCAGTGAATCTGTAGATTTTCCTGCATTTTGCATTTAAAGCAACCGTTTCCCCCGAAAAAAATGTACTACACTGAATGCACTGAATGCAGAAGCATCCAAGTTATAAGGCCAGAGTAATGCTTGTTTACTAAAGAAATAATGTGACAGTCGCTACTGACAATTAAAGAAAACTCACACTTTTAATTCTTTTAGGTCTGTGCTTAACCCATACATCAGGAATAAGTTGGTAAATAAGATATGTAGAGATTCTGGAGCTGTAAAGTGCAAGCGAAACAGAAGGGTAAAGTCAAAGGGTTGAGTGAAGGTGACATTGAGTCGAGCCAAATGACCTCATTGTCTGAACACCTTATTTATCTGCAGGTTTTCTGCATTTTATAAGAATATCTGTCTCCATGTTGTTAACTAACATCTGCTGCGAAGCAGACCTTTAACTGGCAAGTCCCTCAGCAGTGTCACTAGTTTCTAAACGTCCACCTACAGCGACTTGGCTGGTATCCAGAGGAGAAACTAACAGACGTTTGACACTTGATTAAATTGAAGCTGGGAGAAATACACAAACATGGATCCAAAGCTACAGGCCCCTCTCGCTTTATCCTCTTAGATCAATGACTGGATGACCTTTGTCTGGCTATATTCAGCTGCTATAATACCAAATTTAAAGTCCCGTTCACTTACCTTCCTCCTATTCTAAAATGCTGAGAACAACCCAGGAAGAAGGAGAGCAGTAAGGCAGTAAAATATGCCAACACCTTATCTAAGGCCCTGCCAAAGTCAAGTCAAGATCATGGCACTTCAGCGATAATCTGAGAACATTTTAAACCCGTCATCGCACAATCTATAAAAACCAACACAAGCAGTCCTGTTTGTTTCTGGCGACACACCTGAAAAATAATTCTCCCAATTCTCCTGAAACAAACCTGAAACTTGGGAGACAAGAGAGCGAGGTGGCTTACCTTAGAGGAGAGAGCAACTGAGACACTCGTCAGACTGATCTGAGCAGCTCCATCCTGTCCTGGTCAAACGTTAACCAGCCACTAACCAGCAATGTTTTATTGGATCTAATGATTGTCTAATCACCATGCCCTTCTGCCAAGCTGGCCAATGGGAAAGAAGCAGACAAAAGCAACAAAGACAGGAAGAAAAGAACAATTATAAATAAAGAATTCAATAAAACACCTGTCTATTAAAGTAAGATGGGGGGTTTATTGAAACACTCAACTGCTTGTGGATTTGTAGAGTACTGATTAGTGTTTGTAAAACAACAAACTCTTTAAAGGGAACGTCTCAGCAAAGCATTTGTGAATTTTAGCCAGCATGTGCGTGAATTCTGGACAAAAATAGAACAAGAAGCGGGGAAAACGAGGGAGGTAAATTTGTGAAATCGTTCTTATTTCTTCGCTACTCATTGTTTAAGTTTCTGATTACCTCTTAGACTTTGACCTATGCACCATTGCTGTGCTTCCTGGCAGATTTTCCATCAGCAGCAGTGCCTGATAAGGAGCTATGCGTAGACAATAGGACCGACTCGCTGATTGCACTGACAATCCACTGCCTCATGGGAATGCAAAGCTTTGAGGTCAATTCAGGAGGTCAAGACGCACATGAAACTGTAAAAACAGGAAAAAGAAGGTGTGTCTTAAAGGCTTCATCTTTATGACCCAACCTCACACGTATCAGTTGGAATTATCTGTTATATGACCTGATGCATAAAGTCATCCTGAGCTGAGAGGTTTACAAGCTGTGGAGAGCTGCTTGGACACACAAACCACAAAACTGTGCGACTCCGTAGGAAAACAGGCTGCGAGTGAGTCACTGTTTCACAGGCCTCGCTATTTAACCAGAACCTATGACTGGAGAGTCGATGGTTCAGCGGATGAAGCTGGAAGTGACTCTGTTATGTAAAGCGTGGCTCTGTATGTGCACACAGCCCGGTATTGCGGCCAACACCATCTGCCCGACGCTCTCTGAACCAAACACACACACTTCCTCTGAATGTTACTTTGGCAACACATTTTTCTGCTTTTGACTGTTTTCCCAACAAAACCGAGCTGGAAAGCTTGTCAGGTGCCACACTGGGAGCCAAATCACCGTACCCAATCAGACGCGCAGGGGACTAATGTGCTGAAGTAAGTTCAGGTTTAATGTCACCACCTGACTCATCCTGCATCAGCGCAGCGTTGCTGCGAGACCCTATTTGTGCAAGTGTGTCTCCTTTGTGTCAAAGCTGAGTCACCCATTATCATTTCTCATCAGTGATGTGGAGATGGCAGACAAAAGAGTGTTATTTTTTTTTCCTTTCAAATGCTGTTATGTCACTTTATTTCATCAAGCAACACTTAAAACAAAAAAAAGATACATTATCAATGTGGTTTTTATGTACAACAAGTGCAAAATACGACACGTATAAATAAAGTAACTGTCAAAAGATCATTGTACACATAATCAAAGACATTAACTGCACAAAGTAGCTTACAAATCATAGCACTTTGGGATCAACAGTCAAAATTTGGCAAGAATCGGAGCAAACTGATCAGGAAAAAAGAGAAGAAAGGAGAGAAAAGGCTGTTAAAATGAGTTTGTTAGAAACACAAACAACAAAATAAATAAATAAATAAATAACTTCCTTTTCTCAGTTTCCATCAGCTGGTCTCTAATCTTAGACATTTCTGTCACACAGACACGAGGCCTCTAACAAAGTTCATTTCAAAGGCAGACAATCTAAGCCGAGTCCTCTCAGTCTGTGCTGGATTGCAACGCGTTCCTAACACCGTCCCGGCTGTTTGGAGGGCGGATGTGAACACCGTGAAGGCTGCGTGTGAACCATCCAACTTTGTAGCCACCTCAGATGTAGGCTTATCCTCCACCTACTAACTTGTTCTCCTGCTCAAAGGTGTGATGTAGATCTGGCTTCATCCATCAGAGTCCTACAGCACAGAGAGATCATGGCAGGACTTGGATTTCAGCCAGAACGCCACACTGAGGTTGTTCTTTGCCACCACTTTGTCAAGGAAACGTTTGGCTTTCATAGGGATGCTCTCTCGGCGGGTAGTGCAGCTTCTGTGCCTGCGGCGTTTGTTGGCTTCTTTGGAGTCCCGTCGTAGACGTAGCTGTCGCACTATGCCACGGAAAGCCTCCCAGACGTTGTGCTGCATGGCGGCCGAGGTCTCGATGAACTTGCAGTCGAACACAGCGGCACAAGCGCGACCCTCTGAAACAGGGAGGAGACAGTTTCAGGCACATGATCATCTTATCAAAAGAAGCATAAACAGACTCAGATTAGGCCTCCTTACCGCTCACTGACACCTCTCTGCGTCGCACCAGGTCACACTTGTTCCCCACAAGGATAATCGGTGTATTCTGAGCAGGGCGGAAGCGACGCAGGGTTATCCGGAGCTCAGAAGCTCTCAGGTATGAGGCCCGGTCAGTTATAGAGTACAGCAACAAGTAGGCATCCCCAGTCTGCATGTACTGCTCGTACACACATTCACTGTCAGTCTGCAAAGCACACACAGGGCTCAGTATGCTCACACACAGGCAGGTGAAGTCTCTTCTTTGATTCATTTTGTAAAAAAACTCACCTCTGAATCCCAGGTGTCAATCAGAGTTATAGAGGCAGGCTCTCCATCCACTTCAATTTCCTTTTCAGTCACTTCATCTGAATTTAAACAGGAATGAAACACTTAGATCTTAGTGAAATCAGCAAAACGGCAAACAGCATTATTATTAGAATAACTGCAGTGCTAAGGTTTTATTATAGAATAAGATTTATTAATCCCATAGCAGGGAAATTTACGTTGTTATTGTAAATTTACATTGTTATAGCAGGGCAGCTAACCTAACCTACAATGCAAAAATAGAAGACAAATATGCACTATACAAAGTAGAATAAATACAATTTATTTCTTATACTTTATGATTTCTACTACTATGTTATTTTATATATATTCATATAACAATATATACACGAGTATTACAGGAAGAATAGAAGTGTAACTTTCTCCGGCACTTTAATAAGGTCTTTCTCTCACCTCCACAGAGCTCGCAGTCGTCGCTGTCCATGCTGTCCGCTGCACCGGCGAAGATGCTGGCGAAAGTCGTTTTACCGACCCCGCTGGCCCCCAGCAGCACCACCCGATACGGTCTCCCGGGCTCCGCGGAGTGCTCCCCGGCGGAGTCGGTGGAGATGACTGAGTCCGAGGAGGACCAGCTCCCTCTGCTCCCGTCCGACTCCCCGGCGGAGCTGGCGCAGGATTTGGAGCGAGAGATGCAGGCGGGGACCCTCGCCAGGAGGCTGTCCGAGAGCGGGTGGCTGCCCGCGTCGCAGATGCTCCACCGGTGGAGCTCGTTCTGCAGGCGGAGGCTGTGACGGCGCACACTGGACAGCATGGTGCCGGCGGCAAAATCGGGATGGACTGGATTATACACAGCGGTGGGATTAAACCTCTTCCAGCACAGAAACAAAGAGCCTTCTTACGTCTTAAAAGACACTTCAGAAGCTTTTTATCCTTCTCAGGTGAAGTAGAAGCGTCTCGTTTCTCTGAGATTAAAGGTGACTAAACTTAGTCTCAGATAATCAGAAGTTTCCCCCTGTTGGTGTCTACTGCATTAACTCAGCGCCCACGACCTCAATATGCTGCTTAAACCTGTTTCTGCGGCACACCGATTTCAAAGTTTAATTCGTGCATTTCCAAAAATACAAATAAAACACACTTTCTGGATAAATCCCGGAGCGAAATTCACAGCTTCTGCCTTCTTGATGTGTCTGCAGCCTCATCCCTCGGTAATCTCCAGCTGAGTGAAGTCTCTTAATGCCCTGATGGGGTTTCCCTGCAGTTTATATAGACGGATGGGGGCGGGGGGGAGGTCACACAAGTAGAGCATGGGAGAGTGGATGCAAAGCCGTGATGTGCTGGGTACTCACAGTTTTGGTTCATGCGCACGGTGTGCGGCAGCTCAGATGATATTAAAATGACTGTGCGGCAGTGACATGCGGTTCAGCACCACCGCATTACACGTGTGCAGAGCCTGTAACACTGATATGCTCCTATAGAGAAGCCTCACTGCTGAAATTTATTTTATAGGATTCAACCAAAGGTTTGTGACACGTTTCCAATTCGTATTAGAAAGTTTATAAATCCAGGATCAATCTGCTTCTGATTACTGTCACAGTTACACTCACTGGCCACTTTGTTAGGGACACCTATTCAACTGCACTTAATGCAAATATCAGCCAGTCACATGACAGAAACTCATTTAAGCGCAATACTGAGCATCAGAATGCGGAAGAAAGGTGTTTAAGTGACTTCAAATGTGGCATGGCTGTTAGTACCACACAGGCACTAACAGCCATGCCACATGGCTCAGAAACTGCTGATCTGCTATCTGTAAGGTATCTCTAAGGTTTACAGAGAAAGATCTGAAAAAGAGGAAATATCTAATGAGCCACACTTCTCCAGGGGAAAATGCCTTGTTGATGTTAGAGGAGAATGGCCAGGCTGCTTTGAGCTGATAGGAAAGCTACGGTAACTCAAATAACCACTCGCTAACACCAAGATATACAGAAGAGCATCCCTGAACACATCAAACCTTTAAGCAGATGGACTACGGGAGCAGAAGACCACTCTGGGTTCCACTACGCTGAGCTAACAGTAAGAAACTAAGGCTTGGGATTGCCAAAACTGGACAAGAGAAGATTAGAAAAACTTTGGCTGGTCTGATGGGTTTCAATTTCTTCAGCAACATTCAGAAGGTAGAGTTAGAACTCGGTATATATCATGAAAGCATGGATCCATCGAGCCTCGTAACAAAGAGAGGAAAAGAACAACCGCTTTCACTTTGCACCATTTCTTTGAAAATGTGGAAATTCAGAGTTTATAAAAAAAATAAAACCTTTTGTTCCTAGAGTTTCTGAATAAACTTGTTAGTATATTAGGATCCATATGTCTGTGAAGGTTCTCAGTCATCCGACCTGGATCTTGGAAAGAAAAGCGTCTGGACTTCTTTAAGTTGCTTAAAGACGTTTCACCTCATCTGAGAAGCTTCTTCAGTTCTGAAGGATTCATAGGTTTAGATCAATACAGTAATTGAATTATTGAAAAATGTAAAACAATCAGTAACGTATGTATGTTCCCAACTAAAATGGCTTTTCTTTTCAATTTAATACCATCACAAGCAGAATTAAAACCAGCTACAATAAAAACATCAATATCTAGACTTCAGTGGTAACATAAACATAAAACAATCAAAATGACTATTTGGATGCTCAAGTTTTATAATGTTGTGTCCATCATATGACCAAAAACAGTTTTTGCTGTGAAAAACATCTTTTATACAAACGACTGGTGGGGAAATCACTTGTTATCATTCTCTCTTGTGAACCTCCAGCTTTTTCTTTTTGTGAAATCTGTAATTTGTGAGATAAAGGTCAGAAAAAAAAAAGATTACATAAGTTTTAATCAATAGTTTTATGATCTTTAATGTTTGGAATCTAAACAATGTAAATTTATCTGCACTTCATTAAGAGAAACTGGTCAAGGGCTGCAGATGAAAACAAACTTTTACCAATACATTTCAGAATATTGCCAATTTTTCTGTTCAAATAACTAACTAAATAAATAAATGCATGCAGTGCATTCAGGTGTAGTTATATAAATATGGGAGCACTGTGTAAGCCCATGCAAACAGGTCACGGTTGTAAGAATAATAAAAACTCTCATGAATAGAGCGTATTCAAACTGCTTTGGTCTGAGTCCTTGAGGATACCAGATGGAGGGAGACAGCGTGATGAAGAGCTCGGTCCTTCATACTGTAAATATGCTGTTCAGTGCGACTCGTTCAGACATTCTGGTTTTTCTTCTTACCCTGCAGACAGCATACTGTAAAGCCGACATGTTAACAGCAACCGGTTCACATAAAAGGTTTTACTCTGTACACAATATTTGTGCCGCAATGTTCAGAAGCAAGTGGGAACAACCGCTAGTATTGTTCTTTCCACCTACACTTTTACCATCTGAAAGCAACAGGCGTGTGTCAAGAACACAAAAAGCCTTCAGTACTATGGTACTATTATGCCAACAGAGCACGTCACCCTCAGACTGCGAGCTTACTTGTGGTTCCTAGAGTATTTAAAAGTAAAAGGGAGGCAGAGGCTTGGGCCCAGTTTGGATTTGGGAGACAGACACCCTCTCTACTTTTAAGATTCCCTTTTGATAAAGCATATAGTTATGACTGGATCAGGTGACCCTGAATCCTCCATTAGTTATGCCTAGACTTCTGGGGGCTTCCCTTGATGCGCTGTTTCTTCTTCACTTTCCTTTTTTCACTCACTGTGTTTATAGTGATTATTATGTTATTATTCATCTCTGGCTTTTTCCCGTGTGCCTTTGTCCCGTATTCCTCCCCTCACTCTCAACCGGTGGCGGCACATGGCCGCCCCTCCCTGAGCCTGGTTCAGTTATAGGTTTCTTCCTGTTAAAAGGGAGTTTTTCCTTTCCACTGTTGCAGAGTTGTTGCTCATAGGGGATCTTCTGAAAGGTGGGATTTTCTTGAACTGAATTAAACTGAACCAGAGCTGCAGCTATTAGTAATTAATTGAATAAAAAGTAAAATAATGATAAAAAAATTTATCTTTAGTGTTAACTTTTGCCACTTTCTTTTGTCTAACATGACTGTAAATAGAGATCCCCTTTTATAGAATACAGTAACAGGTTAACTGATAACAAAAACAACAGTCTTTAACTGTGAGTACAAAATGAAGGTGAATCTGCATTGTGTCTGCTCAACTCTGCTCTAAACTATAACAGATGCTGGCTTATTTTTTATATGGAGGAGTCAGTAATCACTATTATTCCTGTATCAGCGTTGAGAAAGTTCTTTGAGCATAAATGAGCCACACCCCTGCTGCTGCCTGGCCAACCTGGCAGATGATTAACAGATATATCATCATGGAACAAAGGGAGCGCAATTTATTCCCAAATCCTAGTTTTTCCCCAATACAGACCTTTAACATGGCATAAAGCAGCTAATAAATATCAAACATTAAGGAGTAGCATTTAATGGGTTTATTTTAATTTACTAAACTTCCTGGTTAGGTTAATCACATATCAAAAGCTGTGCAATATTTCAAAAAATATTTAACTAATTTTTAATTCACTACGTTTTATCAGCACTACAGTTTTATCACTACTACAGTGAATGAGGCTGCACCAGACGCTGAACAAGCTTTGAAGGAAAAGGAGTGGCTGCACCTGATAACAGAGTTTTATATCACAGAATCAACACACCCTGGCTACATAGATTTATTAGCTGCAATTCAGCAGTCGCTGGGTTAAGAAACTGATAACTATCATGTCAAACACCCTTATTATCATTGTACGGTGATATTTTCTGTTTTCTGTCAGAGAATCCTCTTTCTGCCAGAAATGTCTAAATAAAAGCTGCCCTGAGATCGGCTGGCAGCAGCATACTGCCAACGGATTGTAAAAAGCAGTATTTTATGAATGACCTCTCTAACAACATATGCAAATGTCCAGAGAGACTGCATTCAACTTGTAAACTGCATTCAACTCGCAAACATGAGATTCTCATTAGGAAAAGCACTTTTTGAGTGAGGGATTGAGCGACTGAGAGTTATTACAGTAATTGTCGGATTATGCAGCCCACCCCGACTGTTGTTTTTCCAGACTTTCGGGACTGACGGGCTGCGCTCTCATCTGCGGGACCTGCTGCTCTGCATTATAGCTCTGATCTGCTTGACAGATGACTGGGAAACATTAAATCCTTGTTAAGTGCTGGAGCAGGCCCAGGGTCAGGAGGAGGGGATTGAGGGAAGGGTTACACTTTGGCTGGCTGCAGATTGGCAGGGTGATGTTGATGGCGAGAGAGTGAGAAGTGACCTATTTTTTTTTTTTTCCTATCGCCTAATACAAAACAGATTTTGATGAAGGTGCTGCTCATACATGGAAGCTGCCCAGTTCAACCCCGGCTTAATCCCAGTCTGATCTGATGGTTCATTTTGGTGTAAAACGTGACGCAGCAGACAATTTAAAGACAAATGCTACACTTGGGGAGAATGTCTCTTGGAGGAAGTATAGTAATGACAGTTGGTCATGTACCTGAAATTAGAAGATGGATGTGCACCTTAAAATAAGGAGCAGCCTGGAAAACTGGGAGATTCAGTCAAAGTTGAAATGAAATGTAAATGCTGGTGGAGGCTAAGGAGAAAACAGTTGCGCATAAAAGACCAGGAAACAGTTTTAGCTTTAATATTTGCTTTTGGGAATTTACACTGAAGTTGAATTGAGTTTTTGTTGTTATCTAGATGTGTTAACTGGTTTTAATCTGACAATATTATTAACCTGTACAAGTCAGGCGGCATGTACTGCATTTACTGATCGTCAATCTGTGATGTTATGTGTGTGAAATCGTTCCTCGGCACAATAATTGTCATCAAAACACCTACGCCATCTCATTTGTACTGACTTCCAAATGATCACAGTGACAAATTTTATTATATATTGTTCTATAATTGATGCAATTATGAGGTCTGAATTAGGAAGAAAAAATAAAAGCTTAATACTGTGACTCAAAAGCAGCTTGGGGCACCTGGGGAACAGGAGATAGAAGGGATGCATAAATGTGCCAAAATATCTGTTTCTTCTGCTTCTCCACTTCAGGCTCAAGGGGAGGATGGAGTCCATCCCGGCTGTAACAGGGCGAGAAGCGGGGAAGACTCTGGGACAGGTCGACGTTCAGTTGGAGGACTAATACACATAAACACAGACAACAATTCACGCTCACATTTACACCTGCAGTTGAATCACCAATTAATTAAGCTTATCTGATTTATGTCTTTGTACTGTGAGGGGAAGACAGAGTACCTGGAGAAAACCCACACAGGCCTGGGGAGAACATGCAAACTCTACACACAAAAGACCCGCCTTGGATTCGAACCCAACCCCTTCCTGGAGCAACGTCTCCCAAACCTCATGCTACCCACAAAAGTGTTGTGATGTAGACAAAGAATATTATCTTCAGGTTTGAGGGATAATCACATCTGTGTGTAAGCTGTTAAGTAGCGAGATAAAGCGAAACCAGATGGAGGCGCACAATCTTAAATATGTGGATCTCAAGCTTTATGCATTTTATAAACCAATTTAACATTAACTGGCTTTTCTGCCTATGCAGTTGCTGCAGGAATACATATTTAAATTTTAAAAGGAGGACTAACAAATAAACACAGAGAAAAAAAATGTGTCTGTGATTTAAAGATTTAAATTTAAAGACATTAGTTTAAAGATTTTAAACTAATATTTTCTATATTTTATGCCCTTTATTTCTAATCCTGTAAAGTTATTCAGAGAACAGTAGAGGAACAATAACAAAAGAAGCACCACAGAAAATCAGAGAATAAGTAGGTTGATCAATATTGTCCATTGGATTGGATTCCAGCTAACTGATGGTGAACATTAGTTTCAGAAGGGCAGTCTGCTTTTCAACAATGTAAGCTGTTAATTCTTTGCTAGGTAGCAACTACATCAATCTGCTAAAGCTCAAGTGCGTCCACAGAGAAGCCACCAAGCATCGAGTTCACCTCCTGAATCCTAAATAAGAAGCACAGATGGCATCTAGTGTCCATGCTGATGCACAAGCGTCTGAATATTTCTGAAACATTTATCCAGCTTTGACGTCAGAGACACCTTGACTATTAATGAATGAAATATGGGAAATGCAACCTCAGTGGGGGTTACATCAGAGGTTTGGCTATCCAGCTGTGACAGTGTAGTTAGATCTTCCACTCAGGTCCTGGGATCACAAGGACTAAGTGTCCAATCTGTCTTCATCAAAACCACCGTGTCCCTTTCTCCCCCTCCAGCGGCGGAAAGTCATTCACCCTTTAAATCGTCGAGCTGGAACTCGGCTTAAAAGGGGGATTGGAGGTTCAGCCAGCGGCAGCCAGTAAGAGCTTTACAGAGAGAGAGAGGAAGAGAGAGAAAGACAAATTCCACCTCACGCACCCACCAGCACATGGCCTCAAAGACCTGATTAGGATCAATATCCTGTTTGGAAGAGTGACACTCGTCAGTCCGGCACGTGTCCGATAACAATAGCGAGGAGATGCGACGCAAAATACAATTACTCTGAAACAACAAACAGCATCTTACATCAGCAAAGCCAAGCTGCAGCAGGATCCGTAGTAAGTTGCTTGGTGACAGTTGCTAAGCCACCACTGGTTTCTGTCTAAGGTCTCTCTCTCTCTTTTTTTTTTTAAATGTCTGAACTCAGGGACTTTCAATTGTGGTGAAGATGCTGTCCTTACTTTACGAGATTACCAAGTTTTCAGGCAGATTACCCTGAAATTTTGTTTAATGGTGCCTGAACTAAGTTGGGGAATATTACACACATCAGTAGAATTCTTTTTTAACTTGGTTTTATTATTCTAAAAGGACTAAAACTAATCAGAAGAGCAGGAGTAATCAGCCTCAAGGTGCTTTATGTTGTAAGGTAAAGACCTTACAATAATACAGAGGAAGCAGAAAACAATTAGATAGCTCACAGAAATCAGAAATCCAGTATTGTAAGTAAAGAGTGTGGCATTTCATATTTTATTATAAATTACTATTTTAAACAGTATAAATACTGTATGTAGGTATCCTTCAGCCTAATTCAGTACACGCAGCTACAATCATGTGGGAAAACTGCAGATTAAGATCTGGACAGTTCTCCACCCAGAGGGTAAGTCGCACAAAGTCACTGTTCAGGATGCTGCAACGAAGCCTGTTGTTGGAAAGTTCACTGGAAGGGAAAAAGTGCAAAAAGCAACCTGGGTGATGGTGACCTTGAGAGGATTGTTAAGAAAGGTTACTTCAAGAACTTGGGAGAGGCTCACTAAGACTGACTAAGGCTTGTGCTGGAGCACCATCAGCACAGATGTCTTCAGGAAAGGAGCTGTGGCTGTCATATTCCTAATATCCAACCACTCCTGAACCAGACACAGTTTTACGTCACTGTTGCTCAATGATCCAAGGTAAGTTAACTTTGCATTTCATTTTGAAATCAAGGTCTGGAAGAACTGTGGAGAGGGGCACAATCCAGTACAGTTTGGTGACTCGGTTGGTCATCTGCTGATGTTTGCAGTGGTTGCTCCTCTGTGTTTTACCAAATCCAAAGTCAGTGAAGCATTTAACAAGGAAACTTTAGATTCAGAGAATTAATGTTTCCATCTGCTGATCTATGATGAAAAATATCCGACTCAGAAATACAGATGATCTGTAGACTGCTGTAAAAGCAGCCTGGGTTTCAGTGATGCCTCAGCAGTCCAACAAGCTGATCACCTCCATGTTACAACACACTGACACAGTAATTTGTGGTAAAGGAGCTCCAACCAAGAAGTAAGCTTATAAATAATTATACCTTTCAGAAGCTGGACATTCCTGTTAATCTCCTTTTTAAAATAAAATTGGTCTCAGGAATTATTCAGTTCTCCGGTATTTCCTGTAAATATAGAGCACTAACAATAAAAATAAATGAATCTTTTTTAATGGCTGATTCAATTTTATTTATTTAGCCCCAAATCAAAACAGTCGCCTCAAGGTTCTGACAACATCCAATATGCCACCTCCTCCAGGAGGACAACAAGATGTTTCCAAGCCAGCCAGATGAGATAATCTCTCCAGCGACTGCCCCGTGTCGCGAGGTCCTGGTGGCTAGGCCTTAGCCCAAAAAAGTGATGTGGGTTCAGTGCTTAGTAGATCAGATGGCGGTCACAGGTGAAAGGCCTGGTGCTCCGATCCCTGGCGTTCAAAAATGGCTATACTAACACTGAAATATTTCAGCTCACGTTTATTGAAAATAAAATATATGAAAGTTTCTGAGGAGCACTAGTATACTAAAACAATAATGTATAATACCACATATCTCTGTACATCTTGGCTCTGTATGTAGAAGCCAATTATCTATAAATTGTATTCCCAACACCAGTCAGTTATCAAGTACCTGCACATCTCAATTAGCATCCACACATTTACTTAGGCAGGCAGGTTCATTTTGCTGTTTTCTTTCATATACTTGCACTTCTCTTTGTGATTTCTACATCCTAAACTGATGAGCTTCCAGAGGGCCTACATTTGATAGCAAAATGACATATTTAATATATTGCACAACATGCAACGTTCATATGAGGCCGAATCCTGGCACAGGAAGTGTTGTGTTTCAATTCCCATTGTGTCCACAGAATAACAGCAGGTGTGTGCGTAATCGTCCAACTGTCATATGCATACAAAAAAAATTATCATCCCAGAGACCCATTTATTATACAACGAAGTTGCTTAACAATCACGCACAGTGGTGATCCTCGAATAAATGATAATTGCACTGCATGGAAATGCATTGTATACTGGAGCACAGTCAATCTGACAGACCGAGACTCAAATCATATGTGAATTCTGGGTGTGCACACGCACATGCACACGCACACACACACATGCAGACACTACATGCTGTAACTCCCACGCGGCAGCTTTGTGTTGAAGAGCATGAACAGACCAGTGTCATCCAAAATAATAGACTGAACAGACTGCAGTATGGCCCACATTGACAGCCCAGCAGATTTGCTCGCTCCACAGTAACGTGTGTGGTCATTGCATAACAAATTCTGACATTAAAGCACGACAGTGGAGGCCAGAGATGCTTTGCCCATCCCATTGGGTGGGGGGGGGGGGCTCATTCTCACTAAGCAAACTGCTGTAAACAAATTCTTTTGAATGTAAACACATTCTCTCCATTCACTGGGCACCCCACAGAAACATAAATCCTACCAATAATAAATATTCCTTTGGATAGAAATGTCTGTTGAATGGCCGTACCCATGATATAAATCTGTATTTTATATGCGCCTCCTCCACCAGCAAGAACTTTTCAAACGCTGACAAATGTTAAACATTTCTTAATCATTTATGCTTATTTTATAGAATTTTACAGTGAATTATTTTGCATAAATAAACAAAAGGTGAAAATTTTAGGGCAATACAGAATTGCAGGAGCAAAGCGGTTTTAAAACTACTGGAAATAGCGTAACGTGCAGCAGTGGTGGAGCGTTATTCATACGTCAAATCGAGGCTGACAAAGTCCAGAGGACCTGAAGAGGTTTGTGCAGAAAGCTATGCGAGTGTGCGTCACGCGAGTTGGTTGTTTACTGGGTTGCGTGAGAGATGGTGGTCTGGAAGGCGAAAGTGATGTTGTTTCGCGCGTGATCGAGGTAGGGGTCGGAGAAGGAGTGTGTGTCACCGGAGAAATGTCTCCACTGCATGAGCTCGGACATGCTGAGATGCTTCTGTGTCGCCCCCTTACGGTCACCTTGACGACCGAGCTGGCAGGGCCGTTCGGAAACCAGCTCCTCCTCCTCTGTGATAGCTGAAAATGAAGACCGCAAAGATGTGAGGAGGTATGATTTTCAGTCTTTTCGTGCTCTGGTGTCAGCATGTGTGGCGTGTATGTGAGCCTACCGCTGAGTGTGCCATCCATGCCGCAGCCACAGTTCAGCAGGTCATGAGTCAGGCAGGGCGTCTCCGTCAGGCTGAAAAGATCTCGCAGGTCACTGGTGGAGAAACTCGTGTGCTCTGCCCCTTTCCCCATGTCAACCACGGTTCCAGAGAGTCCCTGTTTGGACACCTGTCGCTGAAATATACGCTCCTCAATGGTGCCTGAGAGAAAGAAACAAAACTTTAAAACACTGTTGATATGGTGCACTTTTTTTTTTTTGTTCGTAATTTGTATTTACGCGTCCTTGCCTGCAGTGAGAAGACGGTAGATGTGCACAGTCTTCTTCTGTCCATCTCTCCACACCCGAGCCATGGCCTGGACAGAGAAGAGGGGGGAGGATAACACACACGTATTCAGTGCCCTCTGCTGGATTTGCATGTACTCGTACACAAGGGCAGCTTCACACTTATTCATTTCATCTGCCCTAAGCAACAACCTCCGGGCCATAAATATTGGGCCAACGTGTGTCAAAGGAAATCAGTTCTCACAGATTTCCATGTTAGAAATGCCTAATTTTTTTAATACCTATTTGATCTTTTTCTCCCTGATAACAACACTGATAATTTTCAGTTTCTTTTAAGTGTGTCTTAGTGAAATCCTTCACATGTTTTGGTTCCTGTCATTTTCATCGTGGGTTTTTTTTTCACTTCTGTTGTTTTTTAATATTTCCGTGTCATGGTTACCATGTCCATCTTTTACATACAGCTCACAATGGATAACAATAAAACCAAAGGCACTTTTAGACTTCATACAACCCCAACTTTTGAGTTTTTCTACCTTTTCAGACTTACTGTTTGTATTTTACCTGAATGTCATTGGCAGGGTTCCAGTCGATGTCGTATAGCACCAGGTGGGAAGCGCCAATGAGATTAAGCCCAACCCCACCTGCTTTAGAGCTCAGCAGAAACAGGAAGTTCTGAGAATAGGGACTGTTGAAACTGTCGACCAGTCGCTGCCTCTGGTTCGTGGGGGTATGTCCGTCCAGCCGACAGAAGGTGTAGCTCATGTGTACACACAGGTCCTGGAGCAAGTCTAGCGTCTGAGTGTAGTTTGACACTACGACCACCCTGCAGGAGCACACCTACTATCAAATGTGACGCTTGATAAATAAAGTAAAAAAAAATCCAGATACTCCAAACAACCAATAGCGTCTTAGCGTCACACAAAAACACACCTGTCTGAAGAGCTCAGCTGTCTAATGGTGGCAAGCAGGTCTGTAAGAACCAGCAGTTTTCCAGAGTCAGCCATGGTGAATCCTCCTGAAGAATAGGATTCTGGGAAGAGATCTGCCAGCCCCTCATATAATGAACTCTCCACAGAGCCAGCATCTGTCCTCTCCTACCAACAGAACAACCCATGTTCATGGTTAGGACTGGGATTCACGATTATATATTTACAGTTTCCACTATGATCACAGGTTTCTGTCCCCCAAGCCAGCTCATAAAAAAAATTAACCTTAACAGTGACGTGGAGCAGTCCGGGGTGATTACAGAGCTTTTTCAGTGCGGTGATGCAAGCCAGATGTGTGTGGGTTTGAGTGGAGCCCTGGAGGCAGGCCCTGAAGACTCTGTGGCAGAGGAGATGCTTGTACAGCTCTCGTTGCAGAGGGGACGGCTCGCAGAACAACGTCCAGTCGAGGCGAGGAGGCAAGTAGCGGTTGATGATTTCCTGCGTCCGCCTCAAGATGAACATGCCAGTCAGACGAGAGAGCTCGGCCGCTCGCTCCTCTCCCAAAACTCTCTCCTCCTGTTGGCAGTGGAAGATGTAAGATCAGGTTTAACACCAGATAACATTTTTATAACAACTGCACAGGAAAGAGAAAGGAGATGGGATTACCTCTGTGCATGAGGGCTGTCTGGAGCGCAGGATTGGTTCCTCGTATACTTTTCTATAAGCAGTCGATGAGCCCAGTATCCCAGGGTTCACAAACTCAATGATGGCGTAGAACTCCTGCAGGTCGTTTTGAACTGGAGTGCCTTCAAAAGCACAAAAAACAGTCTGTTATAAAACATCTGGAAGCAGTTGTAGCTGCCATTCAGAAACTCCCTTCAGAAACTCCCTTATCGCTTTCACCTGTAAGTATGACTCTGCGATTACACTCGAGGCTGCTGAGGGCTGATGATGTTTTGATGTTGCTATTCTTTAATCTGTGACCCTCATCACAGATTATAAGACCAAAATCAACTTTCTGGACCTGAAAACAGAAGGAAATTACAAGATAAGAGTACAAAGATCAAACAGCTTCTTTGGAAAAAGCACGCTATGAGACATCGGGAGAACATACCTGCTCCAGACAGCGCAGCAGCATTTCATAGCTTATCACAAGAACGGTGTGCAGTGGGGACAAAACGAACTGCTCTATCCTGTGGTCCTAAATACATTTCAATGAAGAAAAAAAATGGAATTACTTAATAAACTCCAGATTAAAGTAGATGATTCATTCAGATACTTGTTCTCATTTTAATTATTTACAAAAAAGATATTAAATCAAGAAAAGCCGGCAATAAAAACGGAGTAGCATAATTAAGTCATCGAATAAGAGAGAAGAATTATTGCAATAGAATAAAATAGAAAGCTTATAATAAAATGGATGGATTTTTTTTAAAACCACAGACATGTACCTAAGAGCATGTGGGTTCCTTTTGAGTTTTAAGCAGTGTGACTTGTTGCTGTATGCACTTTAATGCAGAATGGATAACAGGATATATACATATGCACTAAAGCAGTGAGTTCACATTCGCTTTCCAAATAAAATCATGTTGTTTCATGATTAACTGAACCAAGAACTCGTAATTATAAAACAGAATAACCTGATCCACAGTGAAAACGCTGATCCTCTCACGGCCCAGCCACTTGTTGAATTCTGCGGCCCAGTTCTGTACCAGGCTGCCAGGTGTAACCACAAGCACACGCTTAGCAACTGGCCTCCCACCATAAGGTCCCTGCTTCAGCAACGTCCAAGACAGTGCCACGCTCTGGAGAGTCTTTCCCAGACCCATTTCGTCGGCCAGGATCGCACCGTAGCAACCTGCAGCTCTGAACCACAGACACATAAGCACAACATCAAACCAGTGGCTCCGTTTTGTTTTGTTTTTTGTGTGGGGCTGCAACAGATTGATTAAGAGGTTTTTTGCACAGCATTTCATGATAGCCAAACAACACTGTCACCTCATGCCCATGACACACTCGTAGAGGAAGAGCAGGCCATCCCTCTGGTGCGGTCGCAGGTGTGTGGTTAGGTGTGGGTCAAGCACAACATCGACCATAGGAAGCCCTGACTTGTTATTTAACCACTGGTGGTTGGCGGAAGGGCGAGGCATCACCAGTGCACCTAAAACGATATGAAATAATATTATTATTTATTATTATTATTATAATGCAATATAAATATATTTTTTGCCAATTTATGTAGGTAATAAATTAATGCATCATCAAACTCCAACTTTATCCACACACCTGGAGCGAGGGGGTCATGGCGAGGTCTGCGGGTTTGTTCCTCTTCTGGTTTTGTTTCTCTGTGGCCCGCTCCGCCCACCATTGTTGGAGGGCAAAAAGGTTTGAATGCCAAGCGGCAGGAGGGTGGTGGAGCAGACTTTGTGTTTAACTCCACTCGCTCTGTTTGGACCTCCTGAAAACAGCGCCCCTTAGCAAAGTCCTCAGCAGAAATGACTCCCATCACCTCCACCTCTTTCCCACCAATAGTGAGAGTCTCTCCCTCGGAAAGCAAGGCCAGCTCCGACACCTTGTAGCCACTACCTACAGTTCAGATATGCACACTTGTCAGGATCACATGTACTAGGAGAAATCAACTAGTATTGACCTACTTAGCCCTTTAGCATATTTTAATGTTTAATGCAGTAAGCTTCAGTTAAGTGTAAAAAGTATGCTTGTAGAATTTTATTTAAGATTTGAGTATTTAATTATTTTCCAGTGTTTCATGATCCAAAAACAGGCCTCTGGGGCTGACTATGCACAACTAAGGCAAAGAGTCAATAATACCTTACTTGATAGAAGCCTGAGTATTTTCCTGTTATTTTTATATTTGATCTTGAGTAAATTAAATGTCAGGTAAATAATTTTAATTACAGTACTGATGACTTTGCTTTCATTGAGTCTTAAGTCAGTCTTAATTTCTTTATATTTTGTAAGGAAAATGTGAAATAAATAGGTTCAGCAATTTACTGAAATGTGTAAACAGAGTTTTTTGGTGCAAAAATCACATTTTATGCCTTTCACACTCTGTCACCTTTGATATTCTTGTTAGATTAGACAAAAGAAATGTAAAGAAATTGTGTATTTTTCTGACAGGCTGCTAATGATAAAGTACTTGTCTTTGCCAAGTTGTTTGTTATGTGTACACACCACAATGGCTCATCCTTCGAATTAGGTGCCTTTTTATTGCTTGAATGATTCTCGAGGCTTTTTGTATATAGTCCTATATTAAAATTGGGCAGTTGTCATTTTAAATACAAGCAACAGCTACACAGGTGACAAATTAAAATTTGATGTTGGTGTCCGTCTTACCCTTTCCGATATCCTTCCCCTCCATATCTTTAAGAGTGACTGTGCGTCCTCTTGTCACCAGCACTGCGTCTCCCTCCCAGCGCTTATGTTTCTTCTTGCTGGCCTTACACCACACCACACTGAAGTAATGCGCCCCATCCTGACTGCAGCCGGAGTCTGAGCCTGCAGGAGGCTGAGGGGTTTGGGGAGACCCAGGAGGGCCATCATTCACTCCTGTAACACAAAGACATAAAACAAAGTCAGATCCACCAGATGTACACAGGAAATTGACCAGCAGAGGTCACTGTCGCATCAAGCTTTTCAGCATAAAGGCTTCTACACGCCATTGTTGGCTCCACCTATCATGGAAACAAAATACAACATGTACAAGGCTCAAATAGTTAGCACCGTGAAACAATGCAAATGTCAGCAGATGCGGTCACCTTATGATCTTTCATCAGCTTCTACAAGGCGGATTAAAGATTTCCTATAAAAGTGGAACACGTGACTTAGAAATAAACAGAGGACCAGAGGAAAAATGGATCTTCTTTTTAATACAAACACGTGAACGCATAGACAAACAGTAAGAGAAATGGGCAACACTTGTATAACAACAGTACAATACAATCAATGTTGAACTCACAATAAATAGCAGTAACACCAAAAACCATCAGGGCCCCTCCCTTCTTTTGTTCGCGCAACCGGCCAACAGTTCAGCAACCAGTGAGAATTACTCACGCGAACATTTTTGTTATCCCAATAACAGATTAAGGCCTTCAAAAGTTTACCTTGTGCTGCAGTCCTGGTATCTCTAAAATTTGCTACTACATGAATGGTTTTTGTAGGAAATCTACAGAATGAATAAAAGCGGCTATAAAAATTGTTTTGATAACCAAAACCTCTCCAGAATGGGTGGAAATGTTCTTTATACAGAGATAACAACACGTCGCTCACACTGACATCAAGTGCTTTAACTCTTACGTTCATATTTTTCCAACAATCTTAGACAATAAAGATCATTAATGCCTTGCTGGCACTCCTGTAATTAGAGACTGGTGGTAGGTGTAGGCAGGAAGAGCACCACTGAGGTACATTATCAGTCAATACTACAAATATTCCCTTCCAAAATTTGGACTTTTATACATATTGGCCTGTCACAGTGTTATTGATGTGAGCTTTGTTTTATTACATAGATGTTTGTCCCCACTTTTGGTACTCATGGACACGATGATGCATTTTTAACACAGACAAGCACAAAGACGGATGGCAGCAGGTGTTATTATCCTAATTATCCTGCAGGACGTAAACAGGTTATCTGTGTGTATACGAGGCACTATGTTTCCAAAAGAAAGTCAAGTCCTGAAACTGATCTCACACAACCAAAACAAAACAAAATTGGTGACTGCTCCAAAGTGCTTTTTTTCTTTTTCTTTTTTTTAAAAACTGTACTACTCAGAGCCCCTCCCTTTCTCACAGTGACCACAGAAGTGCATGTTGATACTTGTTATAGAGAAATGGGCAGTCCGTGTCTCAGTCGGGTTGCCTTCAGTTTCTCCACTTTGATCTTGGCTCGCAGCAGTTCCTCCTCCAGTTCCTGCTTCCTCTTCAGCCCCTCTCTCTTCTCCTCCAGGTACAGGGCCACCTTCCTGTGATTGGCCAGCACCAGCTCGTGCTCCTCTTTGGCCAGTTGCAGAGGCCGAAACCTGTCCGGCTCGTGGTGAGGGTAGATGTCGTTGGGGTAGAGCTCATGGCGTAAGGGCAGCGGCGAGGTGGAGAGAGGGATGTTAACAGAGGAAGGAGCTGGAGATAATGACGCTTCATAATCATGGATGCTGCCCAAGTCCTGCTCTCCCTCTCGCTCCTGGCCTCCTTCCAGCCGTGGTCCTGTGTGCGCTGGGAGGATGGGAAGGTCTGGCGGTGGTTTTACATCCTGTTCAGCGTCCAGCTGGACCACCTCATGGGGGATACTTGGGACAGATGCAGAGTAATCCTGAAGTCCAGCCAGAGATGAGCTGCTGCCAGGATGTTCGATAGGAGAGTTGTGCTTGCTGTATATTAGTCTACAAATGGGAAAAACAGGATTAAAAAAAATTAATAAATAAGTGAGCCTGGAGTGCTTAAGCAGCATTTACTATATCTTGTTTATGTGAAGTGTGTTGAAACCTCTGCAGGTGGGTAAATCAATCAAAGAATTAGGTGAATGATCAGGGAACATTAAAGGGAGTGAAAGGAAATTATAGGATTTGGCAACAAGTCTTGGTTGTTACAACCTCACACGTGTGGAGCGTTTTTGATCCCACTCTTATTCATCACTAGGATTTCTAACTGTGATGACTGCCTTTTAATCTGAATTATTCAGTGTATTTTTCTCCTCTGCGTACTCTCTTAATCCAGCATGAGGATATTTAGCAGCATCTTACTTTTTGTAGTGCTGAGAACACGAGCTAAATAATTATTTTGGAGCCAAGTTTCTGATAGAATTATCAATGTGAAAACCAGACCTATGTATTTTCCAAATGTACTGATGAGCCGCCAGTAAATGATGGCAGGTCATGCAGTATGTCCTCTTGAGCCTGACAGTGTGCAGTGAGTAATCTGATTGGGTATGGGAGCATGAACGGCAGCCCCTCCTCTCCCTCAGTATGTCCAAAACTCTCATGTGACTTGTGTTATCCTTTATCTTTGTGTGCGTATGTGTTCTCATAAGTGCAACCGTACCTGCGCAGCGCCTGGTCCTTTTCGTGGATGGGCACGTGGTGAAACAGGTGAGGGATCATCTCCATAATTCTCCTGGTTGGCTCAGAGATGCTTGCTCTGTACTCTGGCTGGGCGTGTCTCCTCTGCATCACTTCCTGCTTGGCTGACTCCTTCAGTCTCTTGTAGAGGGTCCGGAGGCCCTGAGCTGTGCGATGGGGTCTGTCTCCTCCCAGGGCATTGTACTGTTCAGCAACAGTGTCCCAGCACTTGTTCTTGTCCACAATGACCGCGTGCTTGTTGGTGTGCTCCTCCAGGATTCGGATGTGAGGCCGGACCAGCTTCAACAGGTCCAGCTTCTCAGAGAGGGTGAAGTTGGAGGAGCGGGCTTTACCCACCATACTGGACAAAAACACAGAGCTGGATGCCATCTTCTAGCATACTGGGCTCACGCAGACCAAGTCTGGCCTATGGCTGTCACCCTTTAGTAACCACACTCAGTGGTGTGGGCTCCTCTCTCTTCCCACCTGTCTTTTTTTCAGTCCCCGCCGCTCTCTTCTCCTGGTCCACAGTGACACACCAACACTGGTCTAACTCAGATACATGTCACATTTCCCCCCTTCGTCTTCTTCCTCTCCAAATCAAACATAGGCTATGTCTAACAAGTGCATGGATTCTCACACTACTCCTGGACTCCCTCTCAGCTACGTTGCACAACAAAAACAGGCTGTGCTGCACACAATAAGAATCAGGCTTAACTAGGCCAGCCTCGTTTAGGCCCCCGCCTACCGCGGAGGGCTTTGGATGAATTCCTCCCAGCTTAGGCTGACGTAGCTAAGCCGCTTAAGCCCAGCCCGACCTACTTACAGCTCGGTCTCTCTAAACCCCAAACCGAGCACAGCACAGAGCACAGCAGAGCTACACCGGCTCTACAGTGTGACAAAGGGAGTGCTGCAGAGGGACACTGCCCTCTGCACATGTGCCACAACAGTTTGCAAACAGCACACTGTAAGGTGTTAAAGTGTCACATGTCTAACGTCCTAAAGTGAGTGATGCTTTGAATCAGCGCCGGCTTAACTAACTGAACCGGGGGGGAGGGGTTTGTGAGCGCGCTGCGCATGTCCGTAGAACCCGCGCTTCTGGCCGTGCTTCAGTGTAGAACGAATGCAGACAGGGAACGCCAGCTCCGCAGCGCACGCGGCGACTCCGTCGATTAAATGCGTGTGTGGGGCGCGTGCAAAAACAGCTCCAGGAAAGCGTGCTCGCGCCGCGCGTCCTCAGGAAGTAAAACAGAAGCACTGGCTGCTCCGACAGGAGGAAGGGGAGGAGAAGGAGACGCTGATCCCGAGCACAGTCCGAATCTGGCCGCTAATTTGCATAATGCTGGACCTGCTGTCACTCAGCCTTCGCCCGCCCGGTTTAACATCTATCCTATGTGCGTGTTATTATTAGACAGAGCGGAATGCTATTTATATAAACGTTATATCTCATTATAGTGTCTGCTTGCAGCCTCTGCGCGGGGTTTGCTCGAGTTAGACCTTGCAATATAACAGCGAATTTAAACAGCAGTAGTTGGTACGTGTAGGGCACATTATGAGGAATAATCGCTAATGTGGTGGTGATGACGATGATGATAATGTCCATGTAATTTATAACACATGGACAGGCCAGTAGCTGTAAACTCTCTTTTGGGGCCAGCCGTACCTTATTTTACACAGCAAACATGAAAAGGCTTCAGGTCCTGAATGATCCATTTAGGACCGACAACCTCAAGCCAAATATTTGTGATGAGTAATGTCCCTGCCTTTAACCCTGTAGATCGATTAACCGATTATACAAATGTAGCTCAAAAAAACCCAAAATAGATTGCACGACACATTTTTAAGGAATAAATTACAAAAAAATAAAAAGCAAAATGCCTGATGTTGCAAATATGATACAAATTTAATCTCAGTGAATGCAAAGTAGATGGTGTGGCTCAAGTAAATATACAGCAGAGCTTTGTGTTCAAGGTGACAGTGTTTGTATCATCTCTGTCTTTCTTTTAAAAAGGCAACAGAATCAGTATTGTTCTGTATGTACACATTAATATACATGATGCTTTTTGCCTGAGGCAAAAAAAAATTGTCAGCAGTGTGACAACATCTGTCCCCTTCCTCATCTTTTGCATATTTGTCACATTTACATGTTTCAGATCATCAAACAAATTTAAATATTAGACAAAAATAACCTGAGTAAATTCAAAAAGTATTTTTTAAATTATAATGTATTAAGGGGGGAAAGTTATCCGAGCCTACATGAAAAATTAACTGCCACCTTTGTAAAATCATAAATTAATTGATTAACCACAATTTTTAGAAAGTTAAGTTCCGTTTCTCTGTCTACACCCGAGTCTGATTAATGCCAGACCTGCTGAGTTACTAAAACCAGTCTGACAAAGTGAAGTAGGTTCAAAGATAAAGCAACACATCATGCTACGATCTAAAGAAACAGCTGAGAAACAAAGTCACTCACTGTCACGACTGTCAGTCAGGCTTTGGCTTTGGGTCTCCAGTGAACCACGCTGACAGCCACAAATGAAGAAAACTGAACAGCGGTGAACCTTCCCAGGAATGACTGGTCTACCAAAATTACTCAAAGAGTGCATCGACGAGTCATCCAGCAGGTCACAAAAGAACCCAGAACAGCATCTAAAGAAGTGCAGGCCTCACTCACCTCAGTTAAGGTCAGAGTTTATGATTCAACAATAAGAAAGAGAAGGCATCCATAGGAGTGTTCAAGGAGAAAAGTACTGCTGACCAGAGAGATCACAAAGGCTCGTCTCACATTTGCCATAGAAAAACACCTTGATGATCCTCAAGACTTTTGGGAAAATATTCTGTGGACTGACAGCACAAAAGTTGAGCCTTCTGGAAGGTTTAAATCCCGTTACATCTGACGTAACACAGCATTACATAAAAAGAGCATCGTACGAACAGTCAAAAGTGGTGGTACAAAATTTTTTCACAAGTGGCAACCCTTTATCTCTTGTTTTGCTAGTCTAGAGGTATTGCCTGTTTAAATGTACTTCTGCTACTGTTATATTCCTCTAATATGTTTGATGGTTGTGTTGATCTGTGTGGGACGGGGGGGGAGGGGTCTTTCTTTTAGAATGCGTTGGGGTTTTTTTTCTTTCATATATATATAAGTTTATTTACTTAGAAAAATGAAGAAAGGTTGATTGTATTTCGGTAACTGCAAGTACTGTTGTTTTCTTTTTTCAATAAAAATATTTTCAAAAAAAAAAAAAAAAAAGTGGTGGTACAGTACTCTGATGGTCTGCGGCTACGTGGACAATTTGCTGCAATTGAACCCTGAATTCTGGTCTCTATCAGAAAATCCTGAAGGAGGATGTCCCGCCATCCTTTTGAGTCCTGAAGCTTAATCTCAGGTTCTGCAGCAGGAAATTGATCCAAAACACACCAGCTCAAAATGGCTCAAAAAAGGAAAAAAAAGAAAGAAGAAGAAGACGGTTATGGAGTGTCCTAGTCAAAGTCTGGATTTAAATGTGTTTGAGAGGCTTTGACATGACCTTAAACAGGCCACTCATGCTGGAAAACCCTCTAATGTGGCTGAACTAAAGTAATTCTGCAAAGAAGAGTGGGCCAAAATTCCTCCGTAGTGATGTTAAAGACTCATTGCTACTTATCGCAAACACTTGATCGCAGTTCTTGCTGCCAAGGATGGCCTAAGCAGTTATTAAGTTCAAGGGCAATTACTTTTTTCACACAGCATCAGGTAGGTTTAGACAGCTTTTCCCACTTAATAAATAAAATCATCATTTAAAAAAATTAATTAATTTTGTATTTGCTTGGGTTGTCTTTTTCTAATATTAAAATGTATTTGATGATGTCAAACATGTAAGTGTGACAAATATGCAAAAAAAAAAAAGATTAGCAATAAAGCAAAATGAAAACTTGCATAGATTTATTGCTCCAGACGCCTTGAGGCAAAAAATGATTGAAAACCATAATTAACGACATTTTAGAATATTTGTCATAAATAAAGTACAATTATCAAAAACAAAAATAGTCCCATTAAAAAAATATTAATGTATAAAATATAACGGAGCCCACAGCTTGGTCACTTGAGAGCTAATGAAACAGAAACGGCTGTTTCAGTAGAACCTTCATGACTAAACTACCTAGACCTAATGAGGCCTCAGGTATGCTGCATGCTGAGGCTTGCACTGTCTTTGTCATTGTAACACACAGGGTTAATTGGTTTAGCTTTTAATCTCACCTGCATTTAATTAAAAACTAATTGGAAGTCTTGTTTGATTTAGGAGCTATCCATCTTAAATAACAGCTTGTAATGGAACCATGATTTTGTTTTCTGGTGGAAATCTTGAAGCTTTTCTCATTTTCAAACGTTGCATCTCCTCGTCTCCTCAAGGAGAGGGGAATGCTTGCTGGATTAACTTTAAGCAAAGACACGCAGGTATACTCTTCACAGTCAAGAAAAATGGTGTGAGGCACAGCTGGAATACTTAAATCATGGTACAAGAAGAATTCTATCTGAAACTCTACCTCTAAGTTGCAGCAATAACTCAGTGATCACACCATCAACCCTTCACTATTTGTGGGTGTGATTAAAAAAAATAACTACGTTTAATTAAAAGAAATATAAAAGTCATCATGAGCAATGTTATGTCCATCTGATTCATCAGACTCCTTTCCCTCCTGGCCTTGCACTTTTTGTTGTGGTCTTTTTTTCCTCTCTCTCATATGAGGCAAACGTATTTGTCCCCATATTTGTCTTTGCACATTCCCTGACATACATTGCTGAAACTATGAGAATCTCCCTCCAGGAATCAACTGACATTTGTGAGTTTTTATATTGCTGCTATGATTATTAAATTGGGCATAAGAAGAGAGAAGATGGGGTAAGAAAAAGACAAGGCTTTACATGGCTGTTTGTTTTTTACCTGCTGGTTTATAGTCTTCAGCAGAGGCTCCTAATCCAGGGTTCTGATGCTTTGTCTCAGCCTCATTTTCCTTACTCTCAGTTGCACTGAGAACACGAGCCAGAACCTTTGACAAGGCTGGGGCAGCTTCAGGCTGGACGTTAAACTCTGTCTTACTTGCACCTGGTGTTGCAAGGCTTCTCTGGATCTGCGACATGAAGTACGGACAAAAGAGAATTCTTAATATGAGGAAGTGTGATACAAAAAATAATGGAAAATAATCAAATTAGAATGATAAATACTGAGGGTTTAATACTGTAGGAAAAATGTTGAGAAAAAAAAACTTACTTTATCCAGTGCATTGCCTGAACCAAGTTTGGGAGTCAAAGGCTTGGATTGAGCCACAGAAAGTGAAGTACATGCACCAGGTGGCACAAATCGAGGCTTTTTCATTGCATTACCCAAGAGCTTGCTGGGAGCTCCAGAGCGCCGCATCTTTCTTTTTCCTAAAGACAAAAAGCAACCGATACAATAGTCAGATTGTCTATTCTTATTTAATTCACTTAATGTACAGAATTCACCTGCTTGCTGCATACATGCTACTACTGTACATTACCTAATGTATATATTATATATAATGTCCCCCCCCCCCTTTTGCACAAGTCGAGGACCGTGTCAGGTTACATTTCACTGTGTGTTATACTTGTATAACTATACATGTGACGAATAAAGAACCTTGATCCTACAAGCAGATTAATAACTGCCATTATATTATTTTTCTTAGCACATTATTGCACCGCTTTAATCAGTGACTACGAAAACAGCACATTCTGAAATCAAAATTTTCAACCCTCTTGAGATGTGATTCAGTGTCGTAAAATGTATTTTTTGCACTGTGGGTTTCATTCTCCAGTAAGTCAGTGTTTCATCCAGTAATAAAACACTAATATAAAGCTAGAAGACGGGTAGCTTCCCCCTGACTGCTTTTCTCTTCTTTTGTGTATATTTCTGATCAGTGATCAGTTTTACCTCCTCACAAAATATAAGAGGAATTTATGCACACTAATATAGTAAATTTAATGCATTACGTTTTATGCAGATACAGTAACAAAATCCCAACAAACACCTGGACTTGCCTTAAGGCGTTACTGCATGATTACCGCTTATTACAGACGGTTTAATATCCTTTGAGTGGTTTAATATCAGGGGGGAAAAGAAAAAAGAAAACAAAAATATCTTCCTCAAAGGTACTCACTTTAATAACTTCGTAGGAGGCATGTAGCAAAAACTATCTCGTTAGCTCAAAACAAATCCAACTCCAACACTATTTATTTTAATGTCACGGTCCTTTAGCATTATATAAACACATCTAGCTAATGATTTGTCCCTATTAATAGCAAAAAATTGAAAACTTGGAATATTTGCATATGTAAATTCTGCACTGGGTAAACTGTGCATATCGAGACGAAAATAACTCACTCAGTCCTTTTTTATCATACATAAATCCTTGGGGTCACTATCCCTCTGATGGCTTTCTAGCTTTTTCACGTCCTCAATTCCTGCTTATGCTGGAATAATCGGCATATCACGATAATTTCTAGATAGCAACATGAACCTGTTACACAGCAAGCTAGCTAACACTAGCATAAAGATGATAATAACGCGGTTGGAAGTCTAATTTAGGCTTTATTATCAAGTCAGATAATGTGTGACAACGTATTGTACATACCCCGACGAGCTAAAAGTTAGATGAAAACACCTGACATCGCAGCCTTTAACTCAATCGCAACAGAACTCGTCTTGTCTTTCCTCTTCAGTGACTCTAGCACCGGTTCAGTTTCTCCCGCTGAACAGTTTGAAGAATCTGATTGGGCGAACCAATACAAATGGGCGTGGTTAAAACGAAAGGGTACGTTTGGTTCTTCTGTCCCTACAGTTTAGCTGTCGCATTCAATGGAGTTTATATCCCGCTTGAATTTCAGCAACCGGTCGATCGATAACTTGTGAATCGAGCTCACCTACTACTCACTTCACCCCTTCATTAAATCACAGTGAAAGCGTGAAAGGAGGAATATTTGGGAAATATTGGTATAACCGTTTAAGTAAGCTGCTATTCGTAATATTTTGTTTCACTAGCACAGCTACCACAGTAAACTCGCCTCACATGTTTTCTCAAGGCAAACGTGTCAACTTTTCAAAATTTACCGCAAATTACTCAATTTGAGGGTACCTGAAAGTAATACTTATATAGTAGTTGTATTAAGTTATTTTCGCTAATACTTAATTATATTGATATTTAATAATATTAATTATTAATACTGATATTAAATGATAATACTGACAGGACCTTTATTAAGGGGGAAAAAAAACCTATCCAAACCTCCAAACCTTTCTGCATAATTCAAGTGAGATTGAGCTTCAGGGTAAGAACGGATGGCTGGAGATTCTCTGTCAGGATTTTCTGGTAGACAGTAGAGTTTATGGTTCCATCAATTACAGCAAATCATCCAGGTCCTAAAGCAGCAAAGCAGCCCCAGACCATTACACTATCACCACCTTGTTTGACTGTTGATATGATGCTTTTTTTTAATGAAGTGTTAGTTTTATGCAGTTAGTTTTATGCAGAGGTAACCAGACTCAACCCTTCCAGAAAGTTAAACTTTTGTCTTGAGGATCATCAAGATTGATGTATAATGACTTTCACTGTGGTTCACTGGCATCCCGAAGATCTTTGTCTAACATTAAAATTAGTTTGATGATCTGAAAGATTTAAGTGTGAAAATATACAAAAAACTAAGAAACCAGGAAGGGGGAAATACTTTTTTAGAGGACTGTATGCATAAGAGAGCTTTACTTGGTACGGGGTCCTTTTGAATGACTGTTTGTGTGATTGTAAGTCTTTCTGAGAGGATATAAAGAGAACAGGATGATGAGTCCAGGCATTTGGTGTGCTCTTTGATTTTTGTGATCATGCGTTCTTGTGCCATCTGATATTGAGTCTGTAATCCAATCATGGAGGGAGAGAGTGTAATCCATCTTAATCCCACATTCAGAGAGAGAGAGAGGGAGAGAGGGAGAAACCTAGGATCGGGTGGGTCATTAAGAGAGAGAAAAACAGCTGAAGGACAGCAGTAATCTCTGAATGCTTCACAACAGCAACACAGGTTTTTAAAAGCTAGACAACAACACTGCTGCAGAATTTGTCTGCTTTAGACTCAGTGTTCAGTGTTTTACTGTAATTCGGCCTGTCTCTCTCATCTGATCTGGTCCCGTCTGACAGCTGCCTTCCTGTGTCCTGAACCCTTGTTGTCAGGGTTACCTCTCCACGGAGACGCACTCTCAAAGGTAGGGGAGGGCTTCAGAGGAGAGGAGACCCTCACCTTTATGGTGTTAAGAGCGAGGATGTGGCAGAGATAGGACGCCAGGTTGCCCGTGGAGGAAAGAGTGGAGTCAAAACCTGCAGAAAGAAGGAAGTAGGAGTTGGTTGAAGTGAAAGTTGACATCTGAGGTAAGATAAAAAAGAAAAGAAACAAATGAGGAAACAAGACTGCTTCCTGCTTTCCCCGTGTGTTGTTTAATCTGTTTAACTTTTTTTTTTGTTTTTTTATTAGGATGGGCTATGATCTGGAGAGGTTTGTAGGTTACGTGAATGAGGGTCTACTGTGCTGTGTATGTCGAGACGTGCTGGAGCGCCCCCTCCAGGCACCCTGTGAACATGCTTACTGCAGCTCCTGCATCAGCACCTGGCTGGTCCATCACCACTCCTGTCCTGAGGACAGACTGCCACTGGATGTGGGTAGCCTCAAACCACTGTACAGGTCAGTCTCCGTCTCCTGCAGCTGTGCTGCTTCGTTCACCTCCTCGTAATCATGCACTCTTAAGTTTTGCAGATAAGTTTTCATGCAAGTCAGTAGCGTTATAACAGTATCCTGCTTTTCTCACTCTAAGAGTTTCTGTCTGTGTTGGTTTGATTTGCAGGTACATGCGTAATGATCTGAATCGTCTGCAGATCCGCTGTGTGAATGCAGCACAGGGGTGTGAGGTGGTCTGCTCCCTGGAGAGCCTCCACTCACACGAGGACGAGTGTGAATTTGCCTTCATATCCTGCGCTAACACAGGTACATGACAACATCACACCGGACAAAACACTATTCATGCAGTGTGTTATAAAAACACACTGCATGTGTTTTTATAACACATGCAGTTTGTGTTATAAAACACAAACTGCATGTGTTTTATAACACAAAAAAGTCAAACTGTAAGTCAAACACATACAGTTTGACTTTTACTGTCTTTATGACAGTAAAAGTCAAACTGCTATCCTCATGGATGTGTATGTTACAACTGTAATGTGACACGTCTGTGGGGGTGAACAACAGGTGGGCCCTGTTGTTGTCTTGGCTACCCCAGGAACAGGTGCACTTTTAGGACAGAAAGCTCCCACAAGCCTCACACAGAGAGCACTGTGTGAGAGTCGGCTTTCATTCATTCTTTAATGAGTGATTTTTAGGTCTGTTTGAGACATGTACATGCAAGTGTGCGCTTTTGTGCTCACCATGTGTCTGTGACCCATCTTTGGCAGGTGGAGAGTACATATGTTACCACTGTGGTAGGTTGAATCACATGTGGTGTGTGTGCATGCGGTGTGCAGTTTAAGTCACTAAAAACACCTGAAATTTCTGCTGTTGTGTGACTGCAGTGATCTGTGACTACACTGTAGCTTTAATAACTCTACTTTAGATACACAAAGTGTTTACAAAGTACATTTTTGGTGGTGTTAGTAGATTATCTCCTCTTTGTACACACAGATGATTTTTATGGAAAAATTTGTGCCTGCAAATAAATTTCATCTTTGTGGAGATGCTTTAGTAGCCTGTCTTATACACTGATAACGTGGTGGCTCCATGCGAGCCTTTGCACCCTTGTGACTTTTCCCTCTCAGGCTGTCCTGTGCAGGTCGAGAGGCGGGGCTTGGAGGTTCACCTGTCAGAATGTAGCTTTCGCAGCAGGGAGTGTCCTAATGGTTGCGGCCACACGCTGCTCTCCATTGACCAGTCACAACATAATTGTGTAGCGGAGCTGCGCACTGAGGTGGAGATGCTCAGGTAAGCTCTTCTGTGCTCTCTTCTAAGCCTGAACTCAGAGGTAACACCACCATCATGACTTGGTCTCATTAAATGTTAACTGTAGGGTGGAGATGCTGTGCAAGGTGGAAGAGGTGAGACGAGAGATGGAGTCTCGGCTGGACTCACAGAGGAGGCACATGGTGCAGAAAGAGTCTCAGCTGAAGAACGAGGTGGAGGAGCTCAAGGTAAAATGTCCTGTTACCACATAAATGCAACAGAAGATTTACTATATGAATAGTACTAAAGCACAGATTTGTGACCTTGGGATACATTTACTATGAAAGTACAATGCAGTGTTTTGCAAATCATTTTAAAAAATGCTGAAAAATGCAGTTTTAGAAAAATGCTTTTAGAAGTCTGAACTGTGTGAATGTCAGCTTAGCATTCAGACATTTTTGCTCGGGTGCCATATTTTTTAAAAACAGTGAGAACTGTTTTTTTCACTGTCCTTTTGAAATAAGCAAGGCCTGAAAATTATGTCTGATTCCTCACACCACAGGACACCTTCTCAGGCCTATAAATGGTGGCAGTTTACAGATCTTTTTTATGTCCATAAAATCACAGTAAAAAAAAGTGCACTTATCAGTCATTTCAAAAATAATCTGGTTCGTAGCAGGTTCTAAAATTAATAAATACAACCTCAGGTGAACCACACAGCTAAATGACATATCACATAACAAAACTAGGCCAGAATGCAGAAGCAGTGTATGTACAGTTTTACTGGATCCAAAGGATTTAAGAGGGAAATGAAGCCACGTACCGATAATCAAATGCACTTAACTGGCATGACAATCTCTAAAGAAGCAGGCAGTTTGCTGTTTTGGAGCATTAAGATGTGTGTTAAGACAATGCCAATGAGGCTTAACATCAGTAATGATATTAACAATCTGGGAAAGGTTATACGGTAATTTCCAAACTGTTTGATTATACAGGGAAGGAAGCTTATGCAAGGAAGATTATTTACAAGCACAAAACACTCAAGACAGTTGCCAGTTTTCCCAGGAGTGGATATCCCAGTGTCAGACTGTGCAGTGCTGAGAGAAACTGTAAAAAAAAAAAACCCAAACTACCTCCAGACTCTACATGCCGCAATTTATTAAAAGTTGAAGTTCATGACAGCACAATTAAGTATGGCGTGTTTGGAAGGGTTGCAGGAGAAAGCATCTTCTCTTTAAAAAGAACATGGCAGCACAGCTTAAGTTTGCAAAGATGCATTTGAACAAAGAGTTCTGGGACGATGTTGTCTGGACAGATGAGATGAATATTTGGAAGTCAAACACAGCATATCAAAACAAACACGTCACACCAACTGAGAAGCACGGTGGTGGTGGTGTGATGATTTGGGCTGGATTTGTATTCACTGGAATACACCTTATAATCATTGAGTTAACCATGAACTCCTCTGTATACCAAAGTGTTCTACAGTCAAATGCGAGGACATCTGTCCAGGAGCTAAAGCCTGGCTGAAATTGGCATCACACGTAAAACTACTCTATTGCTTCACGTCATATCCTGTCTGTGCAGGGTCAGCTATCCCGTGTGATGTGTGACATGCGTGCACTGCTAGGTGCAGAGCGTTTGAGGAGACAAGAGCTGGCAGAGGCAGAGCTGGAGAAGAGAGAACTGCTACAGCTCCTCAGAGACCTGCAGCCCACCAGGAGCCAGAATCCCACTGAACAGGCAGCCAGGGACCAGCATCAGGGAGAGGTACAGACATCAGGCTGGGAACTCCACACTGAGCCAACCAGACATCAACAGAGAGAGGCTTCTTCACATGCCTCCAGTCTGTCACTGCATTCAGCCCAGGCTTCACATGCATTAGGCCCACCCCCATCACCACAGCTGGGTGAGGTAGGGCGCAAGGGTGGGACCCGAAGTCTGACCTTGGACTGCATCAAAAAGAAGAGCAGGGAGGTGACAGTGATCTGAAAAAGCTGCAATATATGAAATCTTTATTTTTGTATTATTTAGCAACAAAATTAGGGTTTGGGTAAAACGTGTTACAAAAGGAAGGTTTTGTTACGCTGTGTTTTTAATGCTTAAAGAGCAGGTCTTTGTGTGTTGGATTTCCTTCAGACCCCCAATAAAGATTATTATTATTTGATCATGAGATCAGACTAAACCATCATTTTAAGTGTATCGTCAGTGAGCTTCAAGAAGCTTCAAGAAGTTGGAATCCCCAAACGTATATTTTTACAACTGAGGTTAACCACATAACGATTCAGCGTGGGTTCTTGTGAAATTGAAAATGCAAAAAATAGACAAGTTTAAAAAAATTATGTTGAATTCATTTTTTCAATGGGAGAGAATGTTCAATAAAAACTGAATTTTCAAAAAATTTGAATTTTCTGGCAATTATTTCATGGCTCCGACTTTTAAGGGTTAACGGTCACATATTCCACCTATTTAAGATATATTAATGTTAGTCCCACATGACCACATAGTTCAAGTTTCCGTAATATCCCATAATACCAACCGTGCCTGTATACCACTGGTTTTGTGCTCCTTTTTGAACAGTTTCAGGGTTTGCAGCTTTAAATGAGATCAGCCTTAGAAATAAAAAAAACCAAAAACACCAACAACAACAAAAAAATGGGAAAAACTGAATAATTCTGCAGCCGCTGCAAACACAGCGATAGACAGCACAAGAGGGATCGCATTTGAAACATTTTATCTGAGAACCAGATGATTTATTTATTTGACATTCCCTTAAAAAAAACACACAAAGGCCTCATTTTGCTATCACTTTTACTTTCTGAATACAGCTAATAATAACAAAACTGAAAACATCAACACAGTCTGTACATTATTTGTGACAACATCATACCACCACGTTTCCATGGAGACAGCATATATAATATCCTGATTGGCCCTTTTGTTGCCATGAGAGGCTGCAGTCATTGTCCAGGTGGATTTACCTGGTGAAGGAGCGAACATGTCTGCCCCTCCCACCTCCGCTCCCTCCTCCACCACTGAACTTGCTCCCCTGAGATCCTCTTCCCCCTCCACCGCCTCCACCGACGCCTCCACCGGCACCACCGCCACCTCCTCCGCCGCTAATCCACGACAGGCCAGTACCTCCTCTGCCGCGTGGAGCTCGATCCCGAAGAGCCAGCCGATACGCACCTGAAGTGTGGAACGAGTGAATCAAACTTTTTTTTCCCCCTATAACACCTTTAATACAGGTCAAAGCGATAAAAAAGTAAAACAAATGCAATAAAACAGAACATAAAAGACTGAAAAAGAGAGCGGTATAAAATGTAAAACTGTGTGTGTGGTCCTTACTTGCAGGGGATTGCCGAGAAGGCAGTGGCCCTCGAGTGAAGTTGCTCTGTCCTCCGCGGGGTTCACTGTAGGTCCCTCTGTGAGTAACAGCTGGAACCTGACCGCTCCACGATGACCCTCGGCCTCCTTCTCTCCGAGTGTAGTTTCCTACAGAACGGGAAAAAGAGGGATTTGTCACCCTCTGCTGGACAATTGATGTATTTTAGTTGCAGTTTGTGCAGGGCTAAACTAAACACAGTATTTCCCAGGATAATGACCAGGATTCCCTGCTGTGTGCTGCATGTAATGATGAGGCAACTATGACAATGTCCTGGCAACTATGAGACTCGTGTGTATCTGATAGTACATACCTGACAGCAGTACACCTTTAGGCTGTGGTGGAGTGAAAAAGCGAGTCTGGCTATGGAAAGTAGCTCTGCCTCTGTTACCAGTGAACAGCCCTCTGGTGGGAGGTTTGGGCGCGCTTTTTGGAGGTCGTTTAGGAGGCAGAAGCCCTAGAGGGGTTGTAATGTCTTTAAACTCCGCTGCAACAAAGTCATCCACGTGCATGCTGGGAGGACGGGAAGTATTCTGTTTGCGCAGGCGGAAGATATCATGCGGTCGGGAGACATTCTGCCCAAACCCTCCTCGACCTCCTCGGCCACGAGGAGCAGCCATGATGTGAGCTCTCTTTGCAGGCTCGACGTAGTCAGACTTCCCGCTGCAGAGACAAACACAAGATGACACCATAAAACTGATCTTAAACTAGATTCTGTGCGAATAAAAATATATAGAAATCACAATGACGCTGTACCTAGACGTAATGAACGTCTCATGTTTGTGTTTGCCCAGCCGGAAGCCTTTCGTAGGTTTTGTGTGACCCGGAGAGGACGGCTCAGACAAGAAGGAGCGCTCCAGCTCCGCCTTCAGGTCCAGTTCTGGACAACACTCCTGAGCCAGACCCACCAGATCCACCTTCACCTGCCACACAGACCAAAAGGTGATCATACATATAATGTAGAAAACATAAACAGACCGTGTAATGTTGTTGCTTGTGGTATTTCCAAATTCCTTACAAGCCAGAAAAGCAAAAAACCTCAACTTAAAAAAAATCCTTTAAATCCCTTAAACATAGAGAAGCAAAGAACGTTTACTTAAAAAAAGAAGAGGAAGAACATAGCACTGAACAGAAAGTACTTAAAATATGTGAGAGGACTCTAAGAAGTGGATAGTAGTAGTAGATATATTATAAAATATTCATATAAATATCCAAAATATAGGACTCATCCTACTGAATCTTCCTGTCATAGTAGTCATTTTACATCCATCCCATCCTCTTCTGCTTATCTTGGGTCACGAACCCAGAGAAACTCAGACCTCGCTCTCCCCATCCACCCCCTCCAGCTTATTGAGGAGTTCCCTCGCCAGACCAGGTAAGACATGCCCAGAACACTTCGCCCAGGAGGCGCCCAGGAGGCATCCTAGTCAGATGCCCAAATCCCCTGGACTGGCTCCCGTTAGATGTGGAAGAGTAGCAGCTCCAGTCTGAGCGCCTCTCAAACGACTGCACTCCCTATCACTCACCCCATCACTAGGGGAGGGCCAGCCACAACAACTGCAATTTTGTAGTTACACCCATATGGTGTACAGTGAATCAAATACTTTTTTACAGACCATGATGCTCCCACTAAGCTAACATGGTAACAGCAACAAATATATATATATTGAGTTTCAGTAGCAGAATAGGATTCATAACTGCTGGTGATGTGAAAAAAAATTCTACATCGACAAAGATCAAGTTAAAAAAAGAAGAAGCAACAATACAAAAACGCATAAAACAGTGAATAAAACAGAAGCTGTAATCAAATTTTCATCCAAAAATGATTAACCGTAAATGTGCGCGCCAAACATAAGCTCTAGAGATTCTTGGAAATGTGCTCACACAGACACACACACACACTTACCATATCAAGGTCTGTTTCAATGTCATCAGTCTGGAACGGAGAGAACCACAGAGCCTTCAGCTGCTCATCCAGAGCTTCAGACAGAATGAAAACCGTCCTACAGACAAAAAAGGCCCAGGGCAATGATCAGTTTACCGTT
The DNA here is from genome assembly GCF_963576455.1 of Neolamprologus multifasciatus. Taxonomy (NCBI): domain Eukaryota; kingdom Metazoa; phylum Chordata; class Actinopteri; order Cichliformes; family Cichlidae; genus Neolamprologus; species Neolamprologus multifasciatus. Next base: position 19,670,286 of record NC_140449.1, read on the forward strand.
CCCATTAATTTTTCACATGGCTCATGTGTAAGTGGTTGTTGTTATGAATATCTGATTCAATCAATCTGTCACCGCAAACTGCGATCCTCCCTCACTCCAGCTGTATAAGCTTCACAACTCAAAGTGATAAGGAGAAAATGAATCAGTATTAATACATCACGCGGAGGACCAACCTGTGATTAAACTGGGCCCCGAGTGTTTCTGGTGCTGGCAGAGTGGGCTCGGTGTCAGCTGCAGGAGGCGTGTCTGTGGCCGCCTGCAACGTCTGCCTCAGAGCAATCACGTTCTCCAACATGGTCTCCAGGGAATCGTCATCTTTACATAGTTTCTAAAGACATAGACAAAAGCATTGAAAGTTTGATGTCAAGGCAGCCCGGACCTTTATTTTGATAAACACAATGTACTTGTGTGCATCTTTCATACTGCTATCTGTTTTTCCAAAGCAGGTAGTGGATGTGACTCCGACTCCTCCCACTGGAGCAGAGCTTTCATTTCAGAGCCCGACAGCAACCGTGGAGGAACAAAAGCAGGATCCTCGCTCGAGCCGTGACCCTCTTCAGCACACTGGATTAAAACGAGGACAGGTACAGAATGAAGAGCAACTATGATCGCAGATAAGCTGGAAAAAGCTCGAGAAAAGAAGCAATTATCAGAAGGACAAGACAAAATAGGCAATGAAAAAGCCTTTCCCTTATGCAGAGCCAGTCATTTCTGTGAGGCGATGCATTATTAATAGAGCTTTTTTAAGGCGGCTGCAGAAGGAAACTCTTAGAAAAGGAAAATTAAATTACTAGCATGAACACGTAAGGACAAGGATAAATGCTTTCAAAGAAGCGACGTCCTTGCTGTAGTCTCTTTTGTAGTCTTTTGTCCAAATATTTTTCACAGAACTAACACTTTCTTAAAAAAAAATGATGCTGCTTACACTTCTAATTAAACACCAACCGACTCTGATCAGCTCCTCTTTATTACTCCGTCTCTAAAGAGGATTGTTTGTTTGCTTTTATTGTTTAGGGCTCCTCCAGACTAATCATTTAGCTGTACGTATTCCTTCAATGCTTCATTTGTTTTTTTGAAAAACTGCTCTGTTCTCAAACAGATTACCTTTAATCTAATGCTGAGCCTTTCTTCTGTTTTTATTGTCAAATATGCAGTTTTATTTATTATGTTGTGATTTGTGTTTGCTGTATTGCTTTGTTCTCTGTTAGTTTAAAGCAGGGGTGTCGGATTCCAGGCCTCATGGGCCGGTCTCCTGCAGGTTTTAGATATCACCCTGGGTCAACACACCTGAATGATTAGTTCATTACCAGGCTTCTGGAGAACTTCAAGCCGTGTTGAGGAGGTCATTTAGCCATTTAAATCAGCTGTGTTGGCTCAAGGGCACATCTAAAACCTGCAGGACAAGACCTGGAGTTCGACACCTGTGGTTTAAAGGGACAGATCCTGATTTTAATGATCATCTAAGCAGTACTTACCATTGGTTCTGTGTGGAGGATCTGCCTGAGAAAGTCGAGCAGAGATGAGAGCAGATCTGCTGAGTCTTTGTTGAAGGACAACACCAGCCTCTTCAGCAGCGAGCACAGCCCAGCGCCATGTTTCTTCAGAGCACTGAAACAGAGATAATCAGAGGTAATCAAGGTCTCCTTTAACTAAGACAAAGGCACAGTGTGCCGTAGCAACATGGCAGGGTGGTATTGGTGGGGAAGCAGTTACGCCAAATAAACAAGAAAAGGTTCTTGTTTACACTTTGAGGTGGTAGAGTCCGTAGTCATGCTCTGTGAGGAATGTCAAAGTCCTGATGCAGGTGAGGAGGAGGGGCACGCTGCTCTCTGCGTTCCCCAAAACCTCCAACAGAGAACTGCACACCGATGACATCATCTCTCGTCCCGGAAGTGCATTGGCCAGCTGCTCAGCCTCTGACACACAGCTTTCACCAGGTGGAGACACCACGAGAGAAATGTCCTGGTGAAGACAGTTTTACAGATTTTAGTATTTTTCCATTAAAATTTTTTTTTTTTTTTTAATTTGTGTACTTCCAGCTTTACCTGGTCACACAGTGACTGTAATATTGTCCCCACTAGTACACTGCACTGCTGCTGATGTATGGAGTGATCCGTTGGAGGAACCAACAGAGACAACAACAAGGGGAACAGGTCGGCCAGCTGTTCATCTCCAGAAACTGACCCGGACAGCAGATGCAGTGTTGCACTCTTACAGGCTCTCTGAGACACCAGAGTATCCATCAAAGAAAGGAGCCGCAGGACCTGGGTCCAGGAGACGCTTTTTCCCTCTGCCCTGCAAGTAACAGGTTACAGACATTTGAAATATGATTTACAGGAAAAAACACAGACGCTATGTTGATGTGTGAGTTTGTGCATCCTTCACTCACGGCTGCAGCTCCTCCAGTAGGAGCTCCAGCAGGGTCTTCATGATGTGTGTTGCAGTGGGTGAAGACAGGTCTGCCAGCTGAACGCACACTCTCCTGAGTATGGCCAGGAGAGGAGGGCAGGTGGTGGTGCACACACATTTGAATGCCTCGGAAAACACTTTCCACTGTGCGCGAATGTGCATGCTCCACAGCTTCCTTGTGTTTAAGGCTACAGCCACATCTTGGACTGATGTCACCTGTGGAGCCAAAGGCCTTCTAATATTAATGTGTGTATGAAGACAAGAATATCAGAGCAGGTTAAAGCGCAGGATAGAGAGAGTTACCTGAGTGCTATGCATTGGCAGTGGAAGAGGCAGAAGCTCAGACAGCAGCGTCAGACCAGAGAAAAGGCCTTCAGAAGCTTTGAGAAGTGAGCTCAAAACCTCCTTTAGCATCAGAGACCACGTGTTGCTGGCCAGAGTCTCTTCTGTATGGGTCACCTGTAGCATGACACAAACATGGTGTCTCTTAAAAATCTCAACTGAAGCCCCATTTAGTATCAAAACTGTTATCTGATGCCACACACACCTCCTCATTAACACCCTGCGTAAAGGTGAGCAGGACGTCAACAATGAGCACTTGCACTCTGGTCTCCTCCCCATCGAGACGCCCAGAAGCAGGAATGGAGCACACTATCATGTGAAGCGTCACCAACACGCTGGCCACGCGAGTGTCCCTGAACTGGAAAGCTCCGCCGCGCAGCAGCTCGGTGAGCATGGTGCGAAGCAACCGGAGCGTGCTGATACATATACTGAGGATCATGCAGCGCTGCGGCGTCGGACCCATGTGCCCGTGCACGCGCCACGGCTGCAGTAACACGCTGCATAGCTTCTGCAGGACACGCACACACGTATCGAGACCCTCCCCAGAGAAAAGCTGGACTCCTGCAAGGCTCCACTTCAGATCCCTCTGCTGACCTGTGGAGTGGAGAAGGAGCTGCTGAAAAACCATCTAATCTAATCTCAACATAAAGTGAAAACTATGAAAAAGCAAACAGAATAAAAACAAAGTCATATTTGGGGTCAAAGTTTGTTTGGGGTCCTTACCTTCTACAGCAGGAGGTGGGCAGGCGATGTGACAGAGGACCCTCAGAGCAGTGACCAGCCCGGTTCCCTCAGCAGTTAACACATTTTCTACATTCTGGAGTCAAAAGAAAACCATGTTCAGGATGACAAACCTCTTTGAAAAATACATCACACAGCACTTCAGTGAACTTTTTTTTATCCCCCTGGATTTTTCTGTGGATTTCAGAGATGTGAGTCACCTTACCAGCTTGCGTAGATGCTTATAAGCCAAAAAACATTTCATTTACTTTACCTTGCAGAGTGTTTAATGAGTGAGAGCTCTGTACCTGTTTGATATAGTCGATAAGGGTGGGAATGCTGCCAATCTCAAAGCGAAGCTTCTCCACTGGCTCCAACCATTTACTGAGCTCTGAAGAAACGCACACACAAAGACACTCAAACATTTAAAGCTGTCTTAAATAGTATCATCCAACCCAACTGAAAAGAAATTCACCATGCTGTGTAAAATATAAATAAAAACAGAATGCAATGATAAATCATAAATCATAAACGCACATTTTATTCTCCTCCTGAGGGCTTATGTGATGGTAGAAACCAATGAGCTTGATTTCATTTTGGAGAAAATCGGATCAAGATCACAAAAAATTTAAACAATATACTAAGGCTTGGGGGACATCGTTGAGACATGTTTACTGTGTAACATCCCCTCTTTTAACAGCAGTCCATAATCTTGAAACTGATGAAACCCATAAGAGATGGAAGCGAGTACTGAGCACTGACAACAAGCTAGATGATCTCTTCAGTCTGGAGAACATGGTGTCCGTGTTTTCCACTCTGTACATTTTAAACAAACTTTGGCCCAGAGGAGACAGCAGAGTTTCTGGATCATGTTCACAAAGGGCTTCTTCACTGCATGACAGAGCTTTAACCTGCATGGTGAAATGTGTTTACATTTCTGGAAGCCTTCATGAGCCCATACAGTGATTTCAATGACAGAATCGTGCCTGTTTTTAATGCAGTGCCACCTGAGATCAGCGGCAGCAATACTGATTTTCTTGTGCTCAGATATTTCTCCAGATTCTTGGAATCATTTAAAGATGAGACAGTCAAATTCTTTACAATTTACATGTTTTGCAGACCAATTCTTACTTCTAAGAAACTCAGCCTCTCTAAGATGTGTTTTTTTTTATACCCACTCATGTTACTGACCTGTTGCCAGGTAACCTAATTAGCTGCAAAATGTTCCTACAGCTGTTTCTCTTACTTTTCCAGTCTTTTGTTTCCCTCTCCCATTTTTTTTTAAAACATGCAGCATCCCAACTATATTTGAGCTGGCGCTTAAATATAGTTGTGACATTGATGAGAATTACCTTGTAACTTGGCATTGGTGTCATCAGCCTTGGCTATAGAGAGAAGCGGAGCGGCATATTGTTCCATCATCCGCAGCTCATTAGAATTCTGCACCACCAGTAAGACCAGCATGCAGGCGTAGTTATATGTCACCGCTTTGCGAGCCTTTCCCTCACTAACAGAGGAAGAGAGACAAAAAAACATGAATTATACTGAAGTCAAATCAGAGAACAAGAAAAAAGGTTGGGGAGAAGAAATGGTAGGGAATAACAAGTGTACCCCTGTCCGTCCTTGCTGTGGTGCTGGAGCAGCGTGACCAGACAGGAAAGGTTATTATCCAGGCTGAAAACATGAGCTACGGCGCTCCGTCCAGTCTGCGTAAAGGTCATCAGGTAAAGCGCGTGGAGCGTGCCCAGTATATCTGGATTGTCACCTTCATCTAGACCTGCACCACCATCTCCTCCTGTAGCCACATGGCTCATGAGTTCTGACACGCCTTGCAGAGCATGCAGGGCCTGTATCAGCCACACGCCAAAGCCCTCTTCACCGCACCCTGGCCCAATCAGACCCGCTTCTCCCCCAGTACACATGCTCTCCTCTGCCTCGGACTCTGCCATCGACGCCAGGAGGCGCAGCAGCAGGTTGGTGGGTGTGGGCTGGGCGAGAAGGAAGAGCAGACCCGACTGGGTGAGCGACAGGAAGCGCAGAAGCTCTCTGACGGCTTGAGTGACCCCAAGATGGCCGGCTGCAGCAGCTGCTGACAACACCACTGTTGTGCTCTCCAGAAAATGACATGCATGCATATACCTGAAAGAGGTCCAGGGCAAAAATACACATTTATTAATGTGTCTAAACTATATTTAAATTTATGCTACACTGTGATGCTTATGTCTGAGTATGTACCTATACAGTGATGGGTAGGGGTTGTCCCTCTCCTGTGGCCCTGTAATTCTAGCAGTAGTGGGGAAGGCTTTCCCAGGAGGTTGCACCATGCAATGAGGGGCTGTTTCTAGCAGGTGATGTAGCTCTTCCAAAGCACCTGCCAACCTATCGAGCTCTGCCTCACTCAGAGCGGTGGAGCTTAGCGAAGGCTCCTCTTCCATAGGGCTCTCTGCATCATCCATCTCCTCCTGAGGATGATGGCCAGGCAGGATTACCACAAAAACATTCTCAGCCACTGAAACATATATGAAAGTGTGGGTGTGAATGGGTGTTGTTACCTGTTGTGGTTCACTCAATGCAGCTGCTGCATGCTGTAGGTCAACCAGCACCTCATACATGTGGCTTTTCTGTAATATGGCATTTCCAGCTGTTATGACCCTCACCGTTTCCTCATGCAGGAACAGCTGGACTAGACGCTGTGAAGCAGGATAAAGTATAGATGGTCAGACTTGATCAGTCAGATGAATTATTTCAGACACAATCATCTTAATTTAGATGTGCATAATTTAAAGCTGGTTTAATATTCAATTTATTCTCTAGAAACCAACAAGAACATCTGTATATGATGGAAATAAAGGTAGATGAATGATGATTGGATATTTCTTGCTAACCTGGTAGCCACTCTTCTCTGAATTTCCTGCATGTAGGAAGGCCTCCACCCCTGCAGGAGCACTGATCAGAGCATCCAAAGCTCTTAGGATACTCAGCTTCAGTGTGGAGGAGACATGGTCTGTATGGAGCAGCTCCAGCAGCACATTCAGAACCCCTTCATGCAGCAGCATCGTGAGACCCTGAGGACACTCTGCCAGGTATGAAGCCAGCTTAGCACCAGCCTTCAGCTGTCTGAGGTTAAGGGCAATGGGCTGTTTGAGAGCAACCTCCATACTGAGAGCTTGGAGAGTCCACTGGACTAAAACTCTAACAGAGTCCTCTACCTCGCCCTCTCCCCTTTTAACTAAATAAGCCAACCCTTTGGCCAGAAGTCCGGGAGCCTCTTCCAGAGCACTGACCCATCGTGCATCTCTGTCATCACCAATACTAGCTAAGAGTTCTTTCAGCTGAGCCACAGCCTCAGCTTCCTCTCCGCCTGCTGGTCCTTCTGCTCCACCTGCCTCCTTGGGCTCCTCCACAGTGGCCTTCTCAAACTGTATATCAAAGCGAGTTTTGTATGGAGGCGTGAAGTAGAGCAAGGGTCGGAGTTCTCGTTCATATGGGTCGTACTGGACCGGTGGAACAGATGCAAGATCCTCAGGAGTGTAGTCCATGTCAAAGTTCTGCAACTTGAAGCTGCCGTTATCCAGATCATCCTCATCGCTGGAAATCTGTTCATAGCCATCATTATCTATAAGAAGGTGAAAAGGTTGTTTAGCAGGGAGTTTATTCACTGTAAAAGCATTATAAAAATCCATCATCTGTTTCATAATAATGTATATAAAACAGAGTGAGAATAAGGAGGCCAGCGGAAACTATATAGTCCCTTTCTCATACAGAGCTGCATACACTCACAAACCTGGCACCACCTGGCAGCATCACTCACAACATGCAGGGTTAGTTTTGCATGCATGACGTAAGTACAACAGAAACTCAGCGACGGCTGTGAGGACGTGTCAGGAAGACATCCACATGTCGGCTTATGAAGTCTAACCATAAGCCTTCAGAGCTGCCCTCAGGGGTGTTCTGAGAGTTTGCTCCACCCAGCAGTTCGAGATGGATGCAGCATGCCAGAGCACACACTCTCACTCTCAGTCCCAAATGGACCCTGCTCCCGTGGACCCGAGATATCTGGCAACCACGAGCAGAGTTGATTTTCTAGAGGAGAAGCGTCCATTTGGGTTTGCAGACAATCCTACTCTTACATAAGAACTCCCCTACCTTCCTCCATCTCCTCTTCCTCGTCCTCACCCTCATCCTCCTCCTCTTCTTCTTCATCCTCCTCCTCCGGCGCACTCCCCTCAGTCCGTGTATCTTCTTCCTCCTCCTGCTCCTCCTCTTCCTCCTCCTCCTCGGCCTCTTCTTCTTGTTCAGCATCCGAGTACGCCTCGTCAGCGGGCAGCGATCTTTCAGGCGACACGTTCTCCAGGTAGTCGTCACGGCCCTCGGTCGGCTCTTCCTTGGCCGCGCCCACTGTAGATTTTACAACAACACACACGGCACACAAACATACAGAGTACAACCCATTTAAAAAAATAACAAGAACTCATTAATAAATGATACTGTATCATTCTTATTGAGAATGTGTTACATTTCTTCTCCCCACTCTTACTCTAACCAACAAATCTTATCACCCCATTGTTAAAGAGTCTGCACTGGCTTCCGGTTAAACTTGGGTATAAGTTTAAAGTCTTGGTTCATACTTTTAACAGCCTTATGAGGTGAGGCCCCCACTTGTACTGTCTATCCACCCCATTTTTCTAAGCAGGATCCTAAGGTCCGCAGATAGAGGTCTTCTAGTGATTCCACGGACCTTTCTGAAAACTACGGGGGATTCATAACCTCAGCGTTAAAACTGGAACAGCTTACCAATCTCTCCCCGCACCCTTGACTCTCTGGCCTTCTTTAAAAAACAGGTTAAAACCTATCTACTAAGAAGTTTGGTTTTGACATTGTTTATTTATTTATTTATTTTCACCTCTCTAAAACACTTTGGTTCTGGTCTTACAAGGAGCTACATAAATAATTTACCTACTTACAATTTATCTTAGCGGGAGGAAGAACTGAGCGTAACTCTAAACAGAATGAGTTTTATATGACCTTATGTTTTCATATTTTTATTTTTTAGTATTTGGAGAATTTTTCCTATATAAAGAAACACTTTATTATTATTACTAATTACTGTCTCAGCAGCTAAAGCAATAGCCAAATACGTTTTTTAAAAGCGGCTAAAATAGTGAGATATATTATAGTTCATACCCGTCATTTGAACCTGCTCCTCATCATCATCATCCGGGGGTGGAGGACCAGGTGGGGTGCGAGGCCCTCTGGGTGCTGGTCTTGGTGGGCTGCCATTGTACTGGTCATCTTTTTCCCACTCTTAAAAGCACAATTTAAAGTAGGAAAATGTGGGAGAAGAAGAGATTTACAGGTTTGCAATCACTATTCTTTTCCTAGTCTTGGGGAGGTTTCTGCTCAATGAATGTATTTCTCGTGACGGTCAGTTTTAAATCACCTTGTTTAAGGATCCTCTTGTGCCCGCTGGGCTGTTGAGGGGGTGGTGGTGGAGGTGGAGGAGGTGAGTCTTGGTCGTGTCCATGCGGCCGCTCCGCTGTCCCGTACACCGCAACAGTCAGAGTCGTGTACCAGCCACGCAACACTAGGCCATCTGTATTCACCTGCATGAACAAATCCATTTAATTATCCACAAATCAGCAGGGTGGGAAGAAGAATGAAAAAACCTACTCGTCCATGAATGACCATTTACCTTTCCACTGGGTCTGAACACAATGGACTTGTTTTCATCATATTCCAAACTGAGGGCAGAAAGCAAGACAGAGCAGGTTAAAGCGAGAGTGCTAATATGAATCAGTGATAAACTCACGTATGTTTGTTCTTCATGAGTCTCTGTGTTTATTTTCAGCACGTGAGTTTAAACTAGCACATAATTGCTGTGTAGCTATGTCTAAAACACACATACACCCTCATCATGCTCTATATTGCACTCTGCCCTTACTTGCTTACTACTTCTAATAAAAGGCATTACCCCCCCATTAAGGCTTCTTATGTGACAGGTCACATGACATGATGACCTCTTCTAAAATGATAATTATCTGGTTCAATTGGTCACAACATACTGACATATATGGTAGTTATTCCAAGCAGATACAGTAGTTTGAGGGTTTTACAAGTCAAACAAGTCTTAATCAGGCTTCATGTTAGATTGATTTATTATCTAAGAAATGTTGTTCATAAATATTACATTCACATCTATTAAAACATTTGTATGATACTATGAAAGCAATCACACTGGTTTGACAAATCTCCTCCCAAACTTCCCAGTAGGGATAATAAGTCGGGTGTGTTATGTTTGCACAGTTTTTTTGTTTTTTTTAATAACTCTGACACAATGGCCACCTTTAAGTACAGGCTTACGCTCTGGTGCTACTGCATACACCTGTGTCATTATGAGGTTAGAACAAAAATACTTGACTCAAGCATTCCACCAATCACCTATTTCACTGAGACCTTGACATTTTTTCTGCTGCAGTGTGGGCACGGTTTCTGGAGAGACCAGTTGACCAAGCATAAGAACAAAGACACCTGAATATGGGAGCGTGCGTGAGAACAGGTCTCAGATGCTACCGTGACTGGTTCTACAGGTGAGACAGACTTTTTGAGATTGAACCAGGAAATGGAGAGGTAGAGAACGAGAAACGGTTTAAAAAACAAAACAGGAGAGGGGAGAGAGAAAATAATTCTCACCTGCCCAGTCTGTGGAAGGTGGGGCTGTTGGGTTTGGTAACATTATTGAAGAACAGCTCCAACTGGAAGGCATGAGGAGAAGTCTCTCTGGAAACAGAAAAAAAGAAAGAAAGAATCAGGACTCGAGTATCCAGAGGACCTTATAACTCTGAGTGATCATCAAATCATCAGTGATCATCAACGATACGATGTGCGATTTGATATTAAACACTCAGTTGTAGCTACATTTGTAAGTACACAAATAGTATTTAATGCCTAAATTCTACCCTGAGGAATCTTATAAAGCCCAGTTTTTACTGACATCATTAAAAATGCTTATATAACTCAGGTCAAAGTTAAAGGTGTGGTTGCAAATATTAGAAAAGCCACCACCTCCGTCAGCAATGATCCCAATATAAAAAATGAAACTGATTTCAACAGTTATGACAATCAACCATAAACGGATCATAGTAGCTATGATAAAAGTCGCTTTTATGGCAGAACTTTGAACCAGATGTTACTTATACATCACGAGTTTCATGGATTTCCAGAAAATAAATGCACTTTATCACAATATCAATACTACCACAATGCATACCAATGCTAGAGGACTGTGCATTCTTGAGTCTGTTCATTCAGCTAAATTACATCACTCAGCAGGTTTGGGGGGAATTGAGACCTGTTCAACAATGGAGCTCAGGTGTCAAATGCACACACTTCTTTATTCACAGAAGCTTCTCCATTTCCCCCAGACACACACATTTATCTCAGGTATCCATAGCAAAAAAACCAAACAAAAAAAAAACAGCGACCCCAAAACATCTCTAAAGGCAATATAGCAATAACGCCCAAGGTTTTTTGCAACTCAAAACCAATTCAACATTCGCTTTTCTTATATAATTCTGATTTCTAGTATTGGGACAAAGGTGACACCATTGAGTATTGCCTCTTTTCCACTAGCATCTACTTGACTTGACCCAGTTTTTAGAGGTTTCCATTAAGTGGTAGTACCAGGTGCAGTTTAGTACTTGGCCAGGGTTCCAAACGACTTGAATCGAGCTAAAAATCTGACACTAACAGACTGCATGTCATTGATTGGCCAGAGAATGATATCACTGGATGAGTCAAACGCCTTCACAAGACTCAAACATGCCATTTTTAAAACTCAGCAACGAAGAAAATGCAAACAAACCAACGCCGTGTTCCAACAACGAGGTTCAGATATTTTTGTGCTGAAGGTAGCCAGAACACTGTTGTGTTTGTGGCAAGTACAAATGATATCAATCAACTTTCGGGCTGCATTGCTATAACGGGCCCACCCACATTGAGGTGGTACACAGTTATAAGGACAAAAGACTAAAACTGAGTAGAATAGAACCCACTACAGCAGAATAGAGTCGAGTCCAGTCAAGTCAAGTGGGTGCTAGTGGAAAAGAGGTATTTGTTATACCAAAATTAAAATCACAATTACAGACCTAATGAGAGCACTGTTTAAAGAACTCTTTCCAAATGTTCTCCCTCAGACACTTACATCAACATCACAGTATTCCAGAAACCAAATTCATAGTGCACAACACTGTGTGTGAAAAATGTAAAGCACAGCTATCAACAGTGTCGGCTCTTCCACTGAAAATGGACTGGTAATTAAATGGCACTTTTCTACCTTAAACAGGAATTTATGCTTCAGCTGAAAACATACGCCATGACCTGACAATAACCTCTCTAGAAATCTAACTAAATGTTGGGTCAGCGCAACCCACAACAATTGTTACTGGCCTGTTCAGTACCACTGATCCCTCATGTGCATTTCTGGTTACCACAGTTTTTGAATTTATTGGCGACAGAATAACAATCGTCACTTCAGCATGAGAAAAAATAACCATAGATATAAAGACTCAAAAATGTCAGCAAATTCCTGGAGGGAGATTACCAAAACTATTGGAATGGACTTAAGGGAAGGTATAAAGAAGTGGAACAACTACAGGGACAAAAGTCACATCATTTCATTTGTTTCTATCAGCTGGCAACACATATAAAACACCGGGACATCACTATAAGGTAATTAACATGTAATGCACCAGCGCAAGCTTCAATGTCAGCATTGACACCAGCCATTTATGTAGAGTGTTGTAAACTTCCCCATAGATTCCCCATAGAAGTCTGAATCAGACTTGGCTCATGACTCAAAGTGCTTTAGCCTATGGCTTTAAGCACTTTCTCAATATCATGCACAAATCAATGGATTCATCTGAGGCAATCTGTGTTCTGAAATGAAACCTTATCAGTTCTATGCAGAAGTTAAAGGTTTCTCTGCACAATTCTGAGGTAAAATGGTCCAATGAGTCATGTAAAGCTCCGGTTGTGGTTTTGCTTTAGTAGGAGACTACATTGAGGAGGACTGTAGCCACACTGAAATGGTGTTTGCCTTTTAAAGGTACAGTCTCAAAATTAGTAAAAAGACAACAGTGCGATATACATGCTGGCAACGCTATTAGAATTCATTTGGCCTGACTGGGTGTAGCCAGTAAGATGCATGAGTGTGTTTTCAAGCGGGGATGGTGAATCTTACCCAAACGCTCTGCTGTCAGGTAGGTTACTATGAGCTTTGATCCCTGGAGGAATGACCCGCACCTCTGTGATCAGCACCCCGCAAGGAAACCGCACCACGTCTATGTTGGTTAACTGAAACAAAGGAGACGTGATTGCTGATACAAACAACGATGAAATGTTTCATTTATAACCTCCGCCTTCCGCAGAAGTCACTTTTACTCCCGCTTCGAGGTAAACATGCTCCCTGACACTTTAAAGTTAGCATTAGCCACCTGGCTAACCACCAATCAAACTGTGCAAAGACACAAAAAACGGCAACTCTTTGAGCTACTAATGTATGAGGATTAAATTCACATCAAACAAACGCGTTATGTATAATCGGGCAGCTGTGCAATAATCGCTGCTTAAAACCAGGATAATGACATCACATAGCTGCTAAGGTTAGCTAACGGCGTTAGCCTGGAAGTTAAGCATCCTTCCTCAAAACTCCTGAATGCGCTTGAAACTAACTTTTAATGCAGGTAGTCATGGAGTAAAAATAAAAGCGCGTGTTTAAGTGTTAAAAAACACTACCTCTGCACTCTGATGCTTAAACGTATCCAGAAAAAGAAGCTCCGTTGAAGGGTCCCCCGCCATCGCTCCACTGCTATCGGCCGGGCCAGGGGTAAACTTCCGGATTAAAGTCAATACTTCCGGAGCAAACACCCCTCCCTACAAAAACAAAACAAAACAAAATAAATAAAATAAATAAATGATTATTATTATTAGTAGTAGTAGTAATAGTTGTTGTTGGTATGAGAAATATAGTTGGAAAATTTATATTTGCTTCGATTTAGATTTAGGAGAGAAAAAAGTTGAAAAGTGTTCTGAGGGATATTTTTTCTGTTGTAAGACATTTTATTTTGTATTTAAAAAAGTTTAAATCAGTTAATCATATCAGAAAATCATAATTTAATAACTTTATGATTTAATAACATGATAGCTCCACTTGGTCTGTAGTAGTATTTTTTTTAACTGATTACACTGATTTTTCTTTCTGTATTTCAGCAAAAAATTAGATTTTTTTCTCACACTCATTTTCTCTTCTTCTTCTTCTTCTTCTTCTTCTTCTTCTTATTATTATTATTATTATTATTATTACTATTATTATTATTATTATTATTGTCAATTCCCTTAAAAGACAAAATATTTCTTTTTTAAAAAAAAAAAGACTACAATTCGAATTATTGAATTGTTATAGAGACATTTACTATTTATGAAATTATTTTTAATAATTGACTACATAGTAACTAAAGTGTATATACTTCAAATTTGTTATTATTATTATTGTTATTATTATTTATTTATTTTTTATACTAATAACCATTTATTACCTTTTCTGTCCTGCGTGAGCTGCCACGTACTAAACTTTGAACCACCTGAAAGAGGGAGGGGCCAGGTAAAGGGGTCACGTGGTCGCACAGGTAGCTTCCCTACAAAAGCGGTGAGCGTTCAGCCATTGCTTCGAGATGGTGACTGCGGGAGGCTTCACATAAAATCTCACAGGCGACAAAACTTTGGATTTACGGGCTCACCTTTGCGCTCAGGTGTCAGAGTAAAGGCGTTTCTACCTCCCGCGTCCCGCTCGCGTCTCACATCCCGCTGATCTTCAGTCCCTTTTAGTCTCGTTTAGTATTAGATTAGTTTTCTGTGTGTTTGCGGTTCTTTTTTTAAAATTCAGATGACGGCGCAGGTAGACTACCTGGTGGTGGTTTTCACCGCCACATCTGGCGCGAGCGGAGATCTCCTGGGGTCTGACGAGAAGGAGCTCGTGCAGTTGGTTTGGCAGCTCGTGGATGTAAAGAACAAAAAGGTAAAAACTCACTTGTAGGCTGCTTGTTCTTACTTGCTAATCATCGTGACTCCAAAGCAGGAAATGTGGTGTTCAAAGGAGTGGACAGGTGGACTGCAAACAGCGATACATGATGTCAGACCAATATTAATAGGGAAAAAAAGTGTGCCAGGGGGATTTTTGTGGGATTCCTCCTTACACGCACCTGTTCAGAAATCATTGTTCGCTTTAATTACAAAAAACCTTCTGCCTTATGTGTAAGACGTTTAAATTGCTCCTTTGCTGCTTTCCACTGTGATAATATCTATGTAGCAAACACACATATTTCACGCTGGTTTTATTATATTGTTCCAAAGCCTCTGAGTTTCTAGCTAGGCTGGCTGTTTCAAGGCTGACTTGTTTTTTTCCTCTCTGAACCAGTTGGGCAAGGTGAATGAGCTCCTCATAAAGCCTGACCTCTCAGACTTGACAGAAGAAAAAGAGGAGGAGGATGTGGTGGAGGAGAGCGTGGAACAGGAGAATGGATCTGGAGCAGACTGTGTGTACAAAGCACCGAGCGTTGATAAAGCTTTAAACATGGTAATGTCTTCAAAGTAGCCAGAAAGCCATTAATAGGCCATTTATTGATTATTAATTACAGTTACAGCACTGGTTAAAGCAGCTGTATTAAAGTCCATACCTCTAAATGTTTTTACAGTTTCATCTGCAACTGACAAATGAGGTGAACAGCGCGGGCGCAGGCACGTCGGTGTGTTTGTGTACAGACGGGCAGCTCCACATCCGCCAAGTGATTCACCCCGAGGCCGCGAGCAAGGTGAGCGGGGCGGGGGAACACGCCTAGCACCCAGGGCGGATGTTTCACTCACTCACTGCTGCGGGAGCCTTCGACGCTCTCAGAGGGCTGTGTTGTGTCAGCACCGCACTGCTCACTGAACTTTAATGTTAACACTGAAAGTTGATCTACAGGAGAAGCCACTGCGGTGGCACACGCCCATGCGCATACCGCACACTCGTGCACATAAAAGACAGGCACACAATGATGCTCATGAAATGTCTCCCGAGTGCCTTCAAACTGTGTTAATGATACAAGAAGTAGGCAGTGCATGCTCTTGTGGCCTGTGCAAACATGAGTTTCACAGCAATAAAAACAGCAGCTGCTGATGGGCCTTTCACTCACACTGTATTCCTCTCCAGAACATCCTGGTCCCAGACTGTTTCTACTCTTTCTTTGACCTTCGGAAGGAGTTCAAGAAGCACTTCCCCGCTCCTGACCTCAAAGCTCTGAATGTCCACACCATGGCGGAGTGTATCCTTTTAACACGTCATCTGTTTACATTAACATTTCATGTCCTGTTGCCCGTTTACGCCGTCTAAGTCATGGATTTCCAGACATTTGTTTTTTTTGCTCGATTGATTTGATCCTATTGATTGGTTCTTTCTCATACTGTGCATTGCATTACCCTCAAAAATCCACAACACACGCGCATTAAGCTGTTGGCTGTAGGGATAAAGGTTTTGAAATGCAAATAAGGAAAGAGTGGCAGCACCTTACTAAGCCCTTAGTGAAAGAGTGTGTGTTTACCCAACAGGACCAACCCCACACACACACACACACACACACACACACACACACACACACACACACACACACACACACACACACACACACACAGGTACAGGAAGAAAAACATGTGAGTGTATTGCTGTTCTGTTTTCACTTTTTTCATTTTTTCACACACCTGTGTATTCTGTCATGATTTGGGGAAAAAAAATTTAGTGCTGGCCACTCTAAATACAGATGAACCTCCTGGTTAAATGGAACTCAAAGTTACCAAAGAGGGCCTGGTTACGGCCATGATGATCGGTGTAGCGATCTTGCGGATATCCTGCCTTTTAATACTCCAGGTTGATTCAGAGCAGGTGTAGAAGAAAGCTGAGAGAGTGGGCTCCACCCAAAGCATACAACTCCAACTAAATTGAAAATGGACTTAGGAAATGAGAGAGAGGGAAAAAAAGAAGAAAACAAACCTCCAATCCTGCTGGACCATGATGCATTCATGATTAATAACACTGTCGCTCCCTTGCTTGTGCTCCTTAACCACCTCCTCCTCAGCTCTTAGTATACCTGTTGATGTGCCCACCATGTGGGACCCCTCTGCCACACCGGATCCATCGGTCCCTTTGCCTGCAGAAGTAGCCACACAGCAGCTTCAGGTTATGTCCAGCGTTGTCCTGGCACTGCTATCCGAGCCATTTTGTAAGTACCATGTACATTACAGAGTAATATTAGCAAACACATCAGTAAATCGATTTACTACTAATGAGTTCCAAAACTGTGTTACTTTAAGTAAAACCCTGCTGTGAACTAAACTATAAAATCAATTAGAACCTCTTTTGAGGATAACTGTTAATCATTTCCCCCCCAAAAATGGATGATCCAAGATTCATAGTACTACTTTTGAGCGTGCCACTTAACAAACCGGTAATTAAGAAAGGAAAGAAATGTAAGGTCTTTCCTGATTTAGACTTTAACCATTTGCTTTGCCTTTTAAAAACTGTCTCAGCTTGATTACTTTGTGTGTTATCATGGTGACTCTGTCACTTTGCTGTTGCAGGCCACACGTTTTCGAACCCCGAGAGAGTTAGTGAGAAGTTCGAGAGCGGCACTTGGTGAGTAACATTTATTAAAGATACACGTTGTTTTTGTTGCCTGATAATCCACTGTAATAATACCTGTGTGTGTGTGTGTGTGTGTGTGTGTGCAGCAGTAAAATGGAGAAAGTGTGCGACAACACGGTGATCCGAGCCAGAGGATTGCCGTGGCAGTCTTCTGACCAGGATATTGCTCGATTCTTCAGAGGCCTCAACATCGCCAAGTACGTTGCTGACATCTTTAAAGGCGCACATTTTTACACTGTTTATCATCTCTTTTTTTAATCACTGATGACACCCAGAAAGCTGCTGCTGACAGAGGTTTTCAAAGAGGCTTTATAACCCCCTTCAAATGCTGTGCTCTTTAGAGGAGGGGTTGCGTTGTGCCTGAATGCTCAAGGGAGGAGGAATGGAGAAGCTCTGGTTCGCTTTGTGAGCGAGGAACACAGAGAGCTGGCGTTGCAGAGACACAAACACCACATGGGGAATAGATATATTGAGGTAAGGCGTCTGGACACAGTAGAATCAGCCACATCACCAAATTATTGTCCCATCACTAAACATTGTTCCCCTCTATCGGCAGGTTTATAAAGCAACAGGAGAAGACTTCCTGAAGATAGCAGGAGGTGGGAAGTTCATATATCTGTTAGCTTAAGTGCAGCCGCCTGGTTTATGTATGTATATAGTGAAACTGAGTTGAAAAAGAGGACTTTTGAAGTCTTTGAGATCTTTTATGGTGCTATTTTATTAATACGTCAGCAACTTCTTATATGAGCTTGAATTCATGTATTTAGTAATAATGATTTTTTAATGAATGTCTCCAGGTCCATTGGTATTTTTCCTTCATGCCACTTGTAATCTTAAAAGGAAAATTATTATTAGCACAAAAAGCTGTTAGTTATGACTCAGTGATACCATTTAATGGCAACACAGCATTTTATGAAGGGCAATAAGTTTGTCAACAAGGCACAGCTCAGTGATGAGCTATTCAGGTCATTTGACCTGAATATTAATAATTTTACTCACATGATGAACGCCTCCCAGAAACCAGAAGTGACCTCATTACGTAAAGCTAAAGTTTATCATCATACAGATGAGAGATTTAGACTATTACTCAAAATCACAGAGGCTTGAAAAGTCAGATTTAGCATCACTCTTATCAATTGCAGAAGAAGAAGGAGGCCAACTAACACTAGTTGAACGGGCTTGCCCGTGTCATTCTCTCTGTGTCAGGTACGTCTCATGAGGTAGCAATGTTCCTGTCCCGCGAGGACCAGATCATAGTGAGGATGCGAGGCCTCCCTTTCACCGCCACGCACGAGCAGGTGCTCGCCTTCTTCTCGCCAGAGGATGAACTTAAAGAGACGTGTCCCGTCAGCGGGGGAAAGGACGGCATCCTGTTTGTTCGCTACCCAGATGGACGTCCCACCGGCGACGCGTTTGTTTTATTTGCCTGTGAAGAACATGCTCAGTGCGCCTTGAGGAAACACAAGGAAATCCTGGGGAAAAGATATATCGAGCTTTTTAAGAGTACGGCAGCAGAGGTGCAGCAGGTACGCCGGGGTGTTTCTTTGCTTTGTTTTACGGTGTGCGGTGGAGTGAAATGTGCTTGATGGTGTGCTCACTTGTAGGTTTTAGAGGAGAAAAACTGTTTGTTTATTTGGCCACAGCAGCAAAGAGTGACAACGCGAGGGTGTGTTTCTTATCTTCTCAGGCAGTTGTAGGCATTATAGGAGAGAAGCTCATGGGTGGGGACCAGTAAAACAAGGTGGACTGTGTGTGCATGTTTCCCTACAAACGGTTATTCTAGCTGCTCCTGTCTCTTTTGAACTTTCTTTCGCTCTTCGTGTGCTCCACTGCTCTTCATGTCTCATGACATTCATTTTCTTATCTTTCTGGACTGATAAGCAGACAGTCCACCTACATTTCTATGCAGAGGCCTTTTGTGGTGTGTGTGAGACACTTGCGAGCTTTATTGGTCCTCTCCAGAAATGCAAACACGCTGGTGTCCTGTTGGCACCACGCCAGCTCCTGTCTGACGTTGCGTCATATTTAAACACAGCTTGGACGTGGCTTTGTTCTGCTTGAGATGTTTGCTTTTGAGTTATGGTTAGTGACTTTTACCTGTCAGTACTAGAGGAGAAAGGGTTTCCTAAAACTTCACTGCGTACTCAGTAGGTTTTTGCTTTAGGCAGGGTATGTAATATGATACTGTGTCTTAGGTGCTAAACAGGTACTCCTCAACCCCTCTGATCTCCGTGGCCCCTGCCCCTCTGATTCCTGTGCTGCCCACGGTGTCTCTTCTGCCCCCTCCTGGTGGAGTGAGAGACTGCCTGCGGCTGAGAGGGCTGCCGTACACGGCGAGCATAGAGGACATCCTCACCTTCTTGGGCGAGTTTACACAGGATATCAGACCGCATGGAGTGCACATGGTCCTCAACCAGCAGGTACATGCAGCACCCACACTGACACACCCATTGACTCACATGCTTTCTAGTACAAATTTACAGGTGTTGCGGAGTAATCTCTGATTCGTCTCCGCTTTCAGGGTCGCCCGTCAGGTGACTGCTTCATCCAGATGACATCAGCTGAGCGAGCGCTCCAAGCTTCGCAGCGGCTTCACAAGCATGTAATGTCCAGCCAGCGTGGGGCAAACAGCCGCTACGTGGAGGTGTTTCCCTGCAGCGCAGAGGAGATGGGCCTCGTGCTGATGGGAGGCTCGCTCTCGCACACGCATACACACACACACACCCGGAGCAGGAGTGGGACAGGGCTCAGCCCGCCGCCATGTAAGTCAAGACGTAAGTGCTGCTGGGAGCTGGGTTGCTTCGGGACTGCAGGGTAGGTGGGCTCCTGCCTTGTGCAGGGTTGCTGGGTTTTTCTCCAATCTCAAACTGTGGGAGGATGAGGAAATCTGGTCTAACCAGGAGGATCGAAAACTGTGTGTCTGAGAGTTTGTGTCGGTGTATGTGAGTGTGTCACCTCTTTGTAATTTAGTGTGATTAAATTACCCATCTGCATGACCTAATAAACCTAATGGGGTAACCATCCTTTTTTTCAGTTGTTGACTGTGTTCACACATTTAGATGAAAATACTGTAGTTTGTTTTTAGTGGCATGTTTGTCGATCTCATAAATTCCACTCTCTTACACTGCTGAAGTATTTCATAAAAATCTGAAAGGGTTGGGAAAGTGTAAGCAAGACAGTTTGATTCCAGCTATCTTCATAAAACATCAAAAATGGCTTACATCTCTCTAATCTTATCAGATGAGTAGAGGTGGTTGTGGGATTAGGCCTCAATGGCCTGGCACACCTCTGGTGTGTGCATTTCCTGTGCTTGTCCAATCAGGAGCTGTGTAAAAGTTGTGGGCATATCTGAACGCTGGTGCGTAGATGGTGCATTGATCTCTGTGTGTGTAGTCCTTCGACTTAAATGTGGACTCTTAGTTTTCAAAAAGAGAGGATTATAACACGTCTAATGGTTATGAGCCGTTTAATATGAAATAGTTCACATGAGTGAAAGGGACACAACACAGGGATTCAAGGCTAGACATGCGGGTTTTAAAAAGGGTCCATGATGAGATGAAATTAAATGTTGAAAATGCATACACAGACTGCAGGAACAGCCAGAATCACCATGCAAGGAGGATAAAGTGCTCAGGCGGCACTGTCCCCTGCATTTAGACAGTGTCTCTGTTCTCTGACAGCACTGTGGCTCTCGTTTTGCTAATATTTAATACTTGGAAGGCTTTTTGCATGAATGCATATGAGAAAGTATAATACAGTAGATGCTGCTAAACACTGACAACTGTCAAGTGAATTAAAAGCATCTTACCTGCTCTGAAATTACACAGAGGTGATAATAAAATACTGAAATAATGAAACATACAGGTTACAGGCCCATCGGTGGTCCAGCATAGTGTACAATACGCTGACGCTTTCATTGTTTGCCATGTGCATACATTCAAAGTGTGTCAGGTGCTGAGTGATGTTGTGGAGGGTCATTGTTTGTAGATTTGCATGAGCACCTCTCCAAAAAACAAACAATGACCTTGCAGACTTCTCCACCATGTCTCTGTTCACGCGTGTCTCTGTTTGTCTGGTTAAAAATCTTTTACCTCTCCCTCTCCTCCTCGCCAGGTTTATCGCCACCATCTTATTCCTTCACACCTGCTCCACCTGTCCTGCCTCCAGAGGCTGCTGCTGCTCTCTACCCTCCCATTGGGCAGGTGGTCCTGGCTCCTCGCCCCCTACCACCAGGACATGCCTACTACCCCGCCTCAGCTCAGCTATACATGAACTACGCAGCCTACTACCCCAGGTAAACAGTGGTATTTACAGATGAAGGGATTTATTGAATCAGAGATTAAATGGCTCAGCTTGTGAAAATGTTTAAATATTAAATATTTGCATTGGTGAATAGGTGAGAGGTATGTTAGAGGAAGGTCCAAAGGGAAAACTCTCTTCATTGCCGAAATTATTATTTGATTTTATCTGTTTGAAACGTTTTGATTTGTCTGATTAGTTTGCATAAAGGTCACAGAAAGTTATTGTTTTAACAGTGTGCAGGAATTCTCACAGTTTTTACCTTTCAGCCTTCAAAGCCTGAGGGGGCCAGGCGGGCGGGCAGCCTGGACACCTAAGTTTGTGAATGCAATAACTCGAGAACAAGGCGGCGTAGGAGCTTCAAATTGTTACCATAGTAATATCTACTAAAAATCTCAGATGAGTTCAAATCTCAGTGACCTTGACAGAGGTCAAGCTTTCTGAAAATCTTGTGAACTCAAAAAGGAATTCACCTTGTTCCAGCTGAAAATCTGTAAATATGTACACATTTACCTGAAATATCCTTGATGCTTTGTGAGAGCTTACTGTTGTGTTTCTCCCATTAAGTAATCTTCCTTTCTCACATTAAATCAACCACTCCTGAATTTCTATAAAGACATTTATGAGCCAACCGACGCTAAGCCGAGGCTGCCGGGTGGTGTTTACTTGTGGGTTGTTTACTGATGGGTGAAGTTGCTCTCACACAAACTCTCAGATCCAGGCAGAGCTGCCATTTCTCACATGTAGCACATAAGACGGGGATTCCCCGGTCCTGGCATACCCCTGTGAATGGAAATAGTCCATTTGGTTTAGGGAGCTGCCCGTGTAGAGCTGCTGGACACTTATTTATTTGCTTTATTCATAAAGATATGCACACCTTGTACTGCAAGGCCGGCAGGTTAAAGACTGAGCATTGGACTTGAGTGATTCATATATTTATAATTCTCTCATAAAGCCCTGCAAAAGTTCAGGATGTGCATAAGAAATGTGGAACTGCTATCCACGCTTAATCTTCTTCATTCTTAGCATAGCATAGCATAGCATAGCCTGCATAGCATCAATCAAAATCAAAATAGTTTTACAGAGGTGGAGCATTTTGTACTTGGTTGAATTATGTACTGCCAAGGAGAAAGGCTGGGGCAAGGGTAGTTAATGACTGAAGTCTGTGTTATCAAAGTACTTGGTAAACAAGCATTGACCTCTGGTTCTCTTTGGTGAGCCATCAGAGACTGAGAGAGCAGCTCACTCAAAGACAACACCCAGAGTTACTCCCAGTCTTGTTTTTCCTGAATCCTGCTGCATGCGTTGTGTTTTCTGAGAAGATACATGTTTATGCTGGTTTTGTACGTAGGATAACAGTCTCTCTCCTTTTTCCCTTCTTGTTGTTTTCTTTTTTTTTCTTTTCCAGTCCACCTGGCTCACCTAACACCTTAGGTTTCTTCCCCTCCCCCTCCTCCATTGCCTCGCCGGGAGGCCTGGTGCGTATGCCCGGTCTGACCTACAACAGCAACGGAGTCAAAGAGCTCATAAATGCAGTGCAGGGTTACCAGGTAAGAGGTGGCGTCCTTCAAATGCACCGTGCACTTAACATTTTATTAATGTAGTTCCTATAATGGAGATTTTCTGTGCATTCAGAGCTCTCATACCTCACTGTAGGATCCAAAGTGTTGTATTCAAATCTCCTCGTATTATGGGTGTGTATTGTCAGGCATCCACTGTGTTTGCCCAGAGGCTATCAAACTAGTTTATCCTGTCTCCTCTCCCTGTTCTGTCACACACGGATTGCTGCTTGCTTCAACTTGAACTGGAGAATCTCGGATCTTATTTAAACCTGAAAGAGTGCGAAGATAAATTATGACATGATAAGGACTACTTTAAGCAATATATTGAGACAGACTGGGTTTTGTTTTCTGTATTTTAAAGGCCTTTAGATTAGTGTCTATGGCTACATGTGTCTCAGCCCCCATCTCTGTCATTCCTCCCCCTTCCTCGTGCCACAGTATGCTCCCGAGGATGCTTTCATGCACGCCCACGGGCCCGTGCACACTCATGACCCGACCAGGACATTGCTTACGCAGCCCAAAGAATGGGTGTGTATTTAAGGTGTCTGAGGCAGGTGGCAGGTAAGGATTGGCTGAGGGATCAGTCAGGGGGATTTAATTTAGAGAAGGTGTTGTAGCTGTGGTTTTACTGGTCACCAGGGCTTACAGGGCACCATTTTCCACATATATGGGGAATTTTCAGGTATTTCCTTTTGACTGGGTTAAATGATTGGAGGAAATCTCTTGGTTTTTAGGTATTTCATGGGTTTTCACATGGCGTCTGTTTAACTTTTTTTCTGTCCACTCGTGAAGTCTTTAATGAAAACACTGAGCACCACATAGCCGACTGACCGTCCACTGAACCCTCTCCCCTCTGACTGTACAGGCATGGTCCAGCGTGAAAGTCAAATAGCGGGCGCAAGAAACTCCTCCTTCTCTTACCCAGAGAACCAGTAATAAGTCCTCATTTTTAGGTGTTACATTGCAGTATTAAAGATACATTTTTTTAATGTTTCATACATCAATACAAGGATATTATGGGTACGTAAAACGAAAAAAAACTAGGTATGAAAATGTATATAGTTAAACTAAATTAAAAAAAAAACAAACTTACCTCCCTCCCCTCTCAAAACTCCCCCTAAAACTAATTAAAATAGCATTTTGTACTTTATGCTCAATTTCTTTTTGAATGCATTAATCCTGAGGAGGTAATGACACAGATGTTTAGTGAGACTGCGATATCCACTTGACTGTGAGTCATGTGTTTTTATTGTAACTGAGCTTCTAGAATTTTCCACCTGACAAATGATAATTAGAAACACTAAAAAGAACACAGAAACTAATAAAAATGAAACGGTAAAGACCCTACAATAACAGAAGGAAACTGCAACAACACACCTAAGGGCAAGCGCTTGGCAACAGTGAGAAGGAAAAACTCCCTTTTTGCAGGAAGAATCTTCTGGCAGAACCAGGTTCACTGTAATCTTACAGATATATATATTAACGTCCTTTCTCAGACATTTGTGATTACCTGCTGCTTCACGCCAAAATGTCTGCTGTGAAACTGGCCTGCTGAAGAGTAAAATTACTTTACAGAACAATTGCAACAATACCTAAGGGGGCGGGGCTTAGTTGACGGTCAGATGGTGCTGTCGCAATGAGGAAGTGTAATAGATGGGTAATAACAATTTTAGCCTTTAGGTGATTGAGAAGGTGATGGGTAATGTCTGGTGCAGGTGCTCTTTTTTTGTTGTTGTTGGGGGCTAAAATTCTTTCCTCACCCTTGTTCTTCTTCTCTCCGCAGAATCCTGCAGAGTCTGTTTCCCTCCTGAGCAGCAGTCTGATTGGTCAGTGCAGCTCAAGTGAGGCTCCTCTTATGTCACTACCTGCTCTCATGACCAAGCCAGGGGGGCAGTATTTGGATTTGACCCTGCTCTAGGGTCACATGTGATAATTTGGTATATGTCAAAGACTTGTTAGATTTTTTTAAAATAGCCTTTTAGATGTGTTATTTATATCTTTAGCAACAGAAATTAATGTATTTTATACCAAATTCTCTGTGGCCTTAGCCAACGATAGCATTCTCATCTTATATTGCACATTGTGTATTTTAAAAGCTTTATAGAGATTTTTTAACCTGTTCTATTGTAATCATTATGGTACATATTTGTTAGCCAAACTAGAGAAGAGTGACTTAGTAGCAATTGAGCTAAATGTTTAAGCTTTTCTGTGAAGAGTGAAAGTGTGTGAGTGTGAAAGAGATGAGAATGAGTATTACGCATGGCTGTGTTGAGATGTTTTATTACATAATCTGTTAATGCAGTACATTGTATGTGTTTATATACATTTGATACAGTACACAGTGATTGTATTGGAAGCTTTAGTGCATGAAGAAGTTAGTAGTGAAACTTTAAGATGTTTACATAATGCCAAATATCAATGCACTGCTAATCAATAAGACTACTAATGAAAATAATAGCAGTATGTTTGAATGATATCCTATATGTTACACTGTGAGTTTGTCTGATAGCCTGGACCTTGTTATGAGGCCTCAATTTACAAAAACTGTGACATCTCACACTTCATTAGCCCCCTCCTTTATGTGTCTGACAAGGGTATTTTTCCATGCTGCGCCACGCCAAAGTTGCCTTGTTGTGCATTTGGATTCAGCTGAAAAGAAGACGGTCCCACTTCTCAGTAATTTAACTACAAATTTGCATTCTTCAAGAGGGCTCAGATCACAAGCTCTCAGCTTACTGTGCAAAGAGTAAAGCCAGAGCCGGTTTATGACCACTTCTGTGACATATTTTTAGCAGTCCATCACACGTTCCTTGTCTTCTTTCCACCGTCTACGCTGTTATTGGAGAACGTTATTGAACAAACAGGTTGCTCTAAGAAATCTAATCACCGTACTTCTTTTGAACCTGTAGATTTTTAGGAAAAGCGAAAAGGAAAGGAAATGAAGGACGTGTTGGATATTCGTTTCATGTGAATTTAAATGCCGTTTATGCTCAGCATAAAGTTGATGTTTGGGCTTCATGTTTCTGTACGCATGTCCCACAGCAGGATTTAATCCTCAGGACGCCCTACTGCAGGCATGCTGAAAAAGAAAAACAATAAACTTAACATGTCAAGTTTGTCATCCTCCAGCTGTTTGATTTCACTGTTTACCTTCTGATCATTTCACTTTGCCGTGTAGTTATGTTCCTGTTTGTGTCTCATGAGGGTTTTTAAAGTGCAGGAGTGCAAATATGCAGGTGGAGCTTGTCTCGTGACACAACGTGGCTCAGGGCGAAACTGTGGGAACTCCCTCTCACTGTCCTCAGCGATTACCTCTGCGGTGCCCGCATACACATGCTATAGCAAAGAAGCTATTGTCATCTAGACACACTGAACACATTATGTGAGAGGATGGCCTTTCTTTTTACTGCGTGGAAAAGAGCAGAAAATAGATCAGGAAGTGGGAAGAGAGAAGGAAAGCAGACAAAACCATGTCAGACCCCCTCAGGGCAGAGTTACATTGTGTAATACAATCTTCTGCACCCCACCCAAATGATCTCTTTTAAAAACACTTAGTCTCCCACTCACAAAACACACACACTCACACACACACACTGTCCAAACCAGCAGCAAGAACATTTTTTTTATCCGTGTGACAAAGTTTTTCTCACCTTTTTGACGTCTGGAAAATAAATGTATTGTCTGTAAGATGTTGTGGAGAAATCCAGTGAAGTTACACTGGTATGAAAAAAGTGCAGATAAGTGCAGCTGATTTAGGGAATTTTTAATTTATTAATTGAACTGAGCACGTCTTAGATTTAAAGAATCAGAGTAGATTAAATCAAATCTTTTATTAAGAAAATAATCCAGGGTTTGTCAGGGACAGACAACTATCAGGAAAAGGGAAGTTTTTTTTAATAACAAGAGGATTATTTTAGTTATTTAACATTTAGCAGGAGATGATCTTTAATCTTTTTCATGTTCCACACTTATATCCTGTCCTTGCAACATTTACTTATGTGGATGAAGTCCCCACAAACCCAAAAAAAACCCATGTCACTCAGTATGAAATGTTTTTGGGGCCATTTTCACGAAGCTAGTGAAAATAAGTGTTTATTTAAAACTGTATAATAGGTATAAACTACCTGTGCAGGGGTGGGTCTAGAAGGTAGCACTTAATATCATTCATGAGGTATGTTTGACATTTGTTTTATAGAGGCCATATATAGGCCAGTTTAAACACAGGCAATCATTTTTTCAGCAAATACCTGAAATCACTTATTGGCACAACACTGTCCATGTGACCTGAATGCTATCGCTATCTTTTTTCAAATAGCAGAGACACAACTGGACATCTTCTTTCAGTGAAGTTGAAAAGTCAGGTTGATGAAGCAATGACACAAAGAAAAAAAGAACTTATTATTATTATAATGGAGAGTTTTTTAACATTTTCAAAATGCTGATAGTTTAGACGCAGCATGACTGACAGAGAAGATTTGCAGTGGTCTGCAGAGTTACAGCCTGGAGTAAAACATGCAGTTGCTGCACACAGAAATGCAGTGGCAAAATATGGATTCTCTACAATGCACATTGTCTGGTTGCAGTTGATACAGTTAAGCTCCTGAGGCAGCATGTTCTTTAACTCATTTGAGAAGCCATACACTTTCATGTAAGACTCATACATTCACAACGAATGTGTAGAGGCCAACCCAGAGAGCTTCAGAAAATGAGCATGCAGTCACTTTGCATGGTGCAATATGATGGACAGTCTACCTGCAGTGCTCCAGGGTCTATTAAGATATATACAAGTAAAGAAGGTCTGTGGAGGTTTAGTATATAGAGTCATGGAGGGCAACGTATTCGACTGTCTACCCGCTCTTTTACATTAAGTACATTAAGTGAGTCGGCTTTCTCTTTTTGCCTGTCTTTATGTAACATCATGTATGTCATTTTCTGTCTTTGCAATGTGACCTGCAGCAAGGTTATTATAGTTAACTACAAAACATATAAAACATTTTAGTTGTTTTGAAGTTGCACACATTTTAGTGTGTTTGTTAGTTTGAATCAAAACTTGCCTTATGAGGCTTTGATAGACAAATATCTATTGTGGATGTCCACGACACTGTGAGTCAGCTGCTTTTAGAAAGTTCTGTTTTTATTGTAAAACCTGTACTGACTTTCCAGAATCTTGCCTCTGACACACATACATGTACAACATAGTTAATGAAGATTAAAAATAACACAGAAACAAACTGAAGTGAATTAAAGAGTGAACAGCTTTTTGTATGTAGTGACAGTTAACTGTAACAAGCTGCCTAGTTTCTTTACTAAGGCATCTTCTTTTATTCCCCGATGCAGTCTAACAAAGGGTTTAATGACAGAACAAAAGCGTCTACATGTTTTATATAGTTTCAGGTGTTTGTTTCTTAACCACATTGTCCTTGTGGTTAACAGGAGACCATTCAAATTCCACTTAATATTGGTTTTTAAAGGCGTGGCTGTCACTTTAGCTTACGTGATTGGCTTCCTTCAGCTGCTCAGCTGTTAAAAGGTTAGATTTGTCCTGTTCATATGTAAAACTTCTTGTTTGTGAGGGAACCAAGCCCTGTAATCGAAGTATTTTATCATCTATAGATGTGCAAGAGGGCACACAGTTTTTAGAATGTAAAAAACGTTAATCGTTGTTTTATTAATGCTTAAATGTTAATCAACCTTAAAAGACTGAGCCCATTAAAAATGGTAGAAACACCTCTGTTCCTTTAACTGTTCCTGTGCCTGTTAATTTCTCAAATATCAATTCCCAGAAAAGCAGAAGATCCCATTTGTTGTGGTCACCATAACTGCGGTGTTTGCTCGCCCCTCCTCTGCTAATGTGCAGCTTTGTAAGAAAAACAAATTCCACAACGAATTTAAGCTTGTAATGCAGGTTGAGCTGAGAAATTATGAAGGATGATTTTGCAGTGGTTTCAAAGCCAGTGGGAGGGCCAAATGCCGAAGTCTCCGCAGGCTTCCCCCATTTAAAAAAAAAAACCCTGAATCATTTACAGCAGAGTGTGCGATTCACTTCGAAGCAGTTCTTCTCTCCCTGACTCTTTCTGCCGTGCTGCATCTCACCTTGAAGATGAATTATCTAACACTGAGTTCTTCACAAAACAGAGGTACAATTAACAGGCTGACTCACGGCAGATACCTCACTAAAGTCCCGCACAGCACACATCTTTTGTTCCTTCGCAGGGAGGGTGAGAGGCACATACCTAACAAACCGGCAGGCAGGGCGAGGCCGAGCCACATTCCCATGTCAGGAAGGAAGAAAAGAAACAAAGATGCTGCTGCAGAGTTGTCAAACCGATGATGTGGCCTTTATTGAGATCCAGTCCAAGGTAGGAAAACTCAATCAGCAACATACAGTACAGGTGCAGATCATGTGCCGCCTCGGATTGTGACAAAGAAGGGCTGAAGTGAAGTTTTTGTTTTTTGCGCACTAATAAAATATTTCCAAGGGTCTGACCTCTGAGGCCAGATTTGGTTTTGAGCTGCATGTTAAAAACACAGCAAAGGGGCGCATGAGCTGTTTTTCATGAACACCTGTAACACAAGATCAAGGCTGCTGCCACAGGAGCTTTGGCGCCTCCTGGTGGGCACACGGAGACTGAGGTGTCGATGTCTTCTGCCAGTTTTCACTTTCAACTCACACTGTTCAGGATTTTCTTTAAAACCACAGACGCTGCTGATGTTTTTTTTGCGTGTAAAAATGGAAATCTGATAGGAATTACAGTACTGTGGTAAGCATTTACAACGCCTGCTCTGTTCTCAGGATATCAATGAGTATTTACATTTTGAACAAACTGATTTGAAAGTGAAGTGACTTTCATTTCAGGGGTGCTTTTTACATGGAGATCAAAGCTTCAACAGTCGCTGTCTGAAACACAGTTTAGGCATCAGCACGGACACGGCGATGAAGACGATGAGGATGAACTCACACATAAACAGAAGTCCAAAGCAAAATCCGATAATCGTTTAGGGAAACATATTAATCATGCAGGCAGCACCAGGAATACAGTCTGTAGCTCATCTGTAATGCATGTGAGTGAATCCACTTGTTTCCTTTTCACTTTTTTGTACAGGTTCAGTTCAGTTATTACAAAGAGCCTTCTTTCTAAAATAACAATTAAGCAAATATAACAACCGCCTTTATGCAAATATAGATTTATAACTGCTAAATGTGCAATGCAAGTATACAAATGCTGACTGACACCAGTGACTTTGGGACTTCTTAGCTTCCGTCTGAAGGGTCGAGGTCTCAGAGCTCTGTCATCAGGAGCGCTCTCAGGATCTTCTCTCTGTCCACCCTAATTTCTTCTCCGCTGCAGACACGAACATACGATTTAACAGCTCAAAACTTGAACTTTTGTTTCTGCAACAAGTTGAGATATAATTTTCATAACAGAAAATTAAAAAAAAACAAACATTTTACAACAGTAACTATGACAGAAACAACACAAAGTCTGCTTTACAAAGACAAAGAACAGCAGCTACAGGATAAGAAGTTGTCTGGCAATTTAAGCTGGTCATACAGAGATCTTACACTCATCTGATGCTTTGTTAGGTACACCTTGCTAGCACCAGTTTTTACTTTCAGAGCTGCTTTAATTCTTCATGGCACAGAACAACAAGGTGCTGGAAACATTCCTCAGAGATTTTAAGGCCCACATGACATGATAGCATTGCGCTATTTCTGCAGATTTGTCAGCTTTGCATCCATGACGTGATTATACCGTTCCATCACATTAAAAAGCTGCTCTATTGAACTGAGATCTGCTGATTGTGAAGGTCATTCGAGTGCAGCAAACTCATCGTCATGTTTAAGAAACCGGTTTGAGATGATTTGAGCTGTGGTGCGCTATCGTGCTGGAAGCGGACAGACACAGTAGCAACAATCTTCAGGCTGTGGTATTTAAATGATGCACAGATACCATTGATATGAGCAGGATGGGTGGATGTTTTCATGTTGTTGTCAGAAATAGACCAGCAACATTTTTTCAATCTTCTATTTTCCAATTCTGGTGAGCCTATGTGAACAGGAGCCTCACTTTCCTGTTCTTAGCTGAGTGGAACCTGGTGTGGTCTTCTGCCGCTGTAGCCCAACTGCTTCAAAGTTTGAGGTGTTGCGTTTTCAGAGACGCTTTTCTTAGTTGGAACATGTGGTTATTTGAGTAACTGTTTCCTTCCCACAGCTAAAAGCAGTCTGGCCATTCTCCTTTGACTTCTATCAGCAGGACGTTTTCACGCAGAGAATTTCCTCTTTTTCACTCTTTAAATCATAGAGATGAGTGTGTGGGAAACTCCCAGAAGATCTGCAGTTACTGGAACACTCAGACCAGCCTGTTACCAACAACCATGCCACCTTCTAAGTCACTTCTTCTCCATTTGAACTTCAAGAGGTCATCTTTAACATGTCCAAATACTGCCACGTGATTGGCTGATTAGATATTTTGTTAATGTGCAGAAGAAAAGGTGTACCCAACAAAGTGGCCAGTGGGTGTAAATCGTGTTAGATAACATGAACTTCATGTCATCTAAAGGCTGCAGGGAATGACTAATGAGCTAAATGTCTAATCAGCACGTTCATAAAAGGCTAACGTCGCCACAACAAGTCATGTGACTTTCAGTGAAGCCAGAGGCTGCGACTGCTTCTGATGGGACTTCTCATTATAGTTTATCAAGTTTTTGTCTGCAGTGTAATTAGTTACTGCACTTCTAATTTAATTTTTCTAGGTTATATTAATTTGCGGTGCATATTAAGTTGTGCAATATTATTTAATGTCATTGCATAATTGAGTTTATTATGTGATTGACTATTTAATTAGCACTTTATAATTTTATGTGAAACTTTTAAGTTGATTATTGTAGCACCTCGTGAAAGGCAATTATAGTTCCTACTTGCTTGAGTGCATGGTGGGACTGCTTAGAGCGTAACATACCCTGAGTAACGTGGACTTTGGAGAAGAGTGTGATGCTGGCTGTTTCACCATGTTGCTGTTTATTATGGAATTTGTATATATGGGCAAACAGATGAAGTCAAAAAATTAGACTTAAGTGAGTTTTTACTGAATGTGTAGCTCAGCCTTCAAGCTTCTCTGTCACGTCCTAAAGAAATGAGCAGCTATTTCAATCAAATCAAATCATCTTATTGGTTTTGGAATCGCTGATGTGATTTATAAAGTGGTCAAAGCAGCCCGGCTGCCAAATAAATGTAGAAGTAGCATGAAAGTGAAGTGCCCTAAAAGTTAACTTAACCTTTTCAGTGGAGGCTCGTTTTCAGTTCTAGGGTGCACGTGTTTATTTTTTAAGCTGTACTGAAGGGGTCATCTCAAACTTCATTGACTGACATGCAGATATTGTTCATTACGCTCAGCTTCTGCTGCAGCTGTTAAAAAAAATAAATGGTAAATGGCCTGCATTTGTATAGCGCTTTTCTAGTCCTTAAGGACCCCAAAGCGCTTTACACTACATTCAGTCATTCACCCATTCACACTCACATTCACACACTGGCGATGGCAAGCTACATTGTAGCCACAGCTGCCCTGGGGCGCACTGACAGAGGCGAGGCTGCCGGACACAGGCGCCACCGGGCCCTCTGACCACCACCAGTAGGCAAACATGGGGTTAGTATCTTGCCCAAGGATATTTGGCATGCAGCCAGGAGGCAGCCTGGGATCGAACCACCGACCTTCTGATTAGTGGCTGACCTGCTCTGCCACCTGAGCTACAGCCACCCAGTGGCACAAGCTAAATCAGTGTCATTAGCTTATTATTGGTTTAAGGTTGCAATTTACACCCTGATAAATAAATATGTGGGCGATTTTGTGTGTGTGTTTGTCTTTTGTGATGTCACTGTAATTCTGGGCTTTTAATGATTTCTTAGAACTGTTTGTTTTCCAGGGTGCAATGATTGTACAGCATATTTGGGGAATTGGATGCACAAGTTTAAATTTGCTTTTGGATTTTCTTAATCTACACAGAGTCCACAGTATACGTAGAGGCTCAAATGTACCCACTAATATTTGGTTAAATTTCCATTTAGCAAGTTGCATCTCGACCGGACATTTTTGGCAGCCTCAACAAGCTCCTGGCATAATTCCGGCTCGATATTTAATCACTCTTCTTGGCAGAATCCATAGAGTTCATTTCCTGGAACAGATCTAGTCCACGAATATTCAATCGGGTTGAGGTCAGGACTTTGGGGACACCGTACCAGACGCTTAATGTTGGCCTGCTTTATCCATTCCAAACTAGTTTTGATGTGTGTTTGGGATCATTGTCCTGTTGGAACAAACAACCGTGTTCAAACTGTCTAGCTGTTGGTTTGAGGTAAAATCTTTGGAGGTAGTCCACCTTCTTCATTATTCCATCCACTTTGCGATGGTACCACTGGAAGGGGAATAGCTACTGCTAATACCACTTATTCCAGACCTTTGCAAAGTGGAGACGCATCCGAATAACTTGTTCTTGTGTACAGCTGTTTGAACCGATGATCCTGAAATCTGCAGTTTTTTAGAAATGGCTCCAAGAGACCTTCACAACTTCTTTAAATCTACTATTCTTCTCCTCAGATTTTACTGAGTTGTTCTGAGTATTAGTCAGTCTAATGAGTACCATCCAACAAATCAATGAAACTACCAGTTGCAGTCAATCACGAGAAATAAGGACAAGTTAAAAGGTCTTGGCCTTGTGAAGTTGAAAGACATTGTAGAATCGTCGGCACCGCTTATTACAAGATTTAAGTAAGTGTGTGTGGATTAGAGAAAATAATAAATTCAAACTTGTGCTGTATGTCGTATGCTCATTCCACTTTGGAAAAACAACAGCTCAAAGAAATTAAAAGCCCCAAATTATCATGACATCCATTCTCGTGATGAGTGGATGTAAACTTCTGACGATAACTGTAACCATACTGTAGCAGGAAAAATAGTGAGATATTGTCTTGATATTTTCAAGATAATATCAAAAACTAGTCTGGATCCAGACATCCTTTTGGATCCAGGGGCTCAATTCATGCATGGTGTGGAGGGTCATTTCAGCACTGGTGGAGGTACGCAGTCTCGGACAGCTCTTGTTTACTGCTTTGACATGCTGGAAATAAGATTGTCAATATTAGCCAGTTTTCCCAAATCTCACTCTGAAAATCCTCCTGTCTGCGTCACACGGTTGTTCACTTTGGCCTCACAGTTCAGCATCAGCTACTAACTGAAACAGGGGATTGTTTTTCATGTGCAAGCGTCAAACAAGAGCCTGAGGCTTCAATACAGCACTTGAGCAAACCAGCGCTGTATAAAAGTGTCCAAGAGATAAGAGCGAGGAGGTGCGTTTACCTGTCGTTATGGGCAGCAAGGTAAGGAACCAGGTGAGGAATGGAGCTACTGTAGTAAGAAGGGGAGAGATGAGGGGAGGGCGAAGGAGAGGGACAGCATGGACTACTCAGCTCCAGTGCTGGCATATTATCCCCCTGCAATACACATCAGTGTAGACACACACACACACACACACACCACACAGACAGACAGACACACACAATTACAGATAATGCAGAGAGGTGTGGAAATAATCCCCCCATAAGTGGAGCATAGTGTACTATACCAAGACCCATTTTAAAGGGTTCTTAAAGTGTGTGTGTGCGCATGTGTGAAGATGTGTGTTACCTGTGGGTAGATAGACGGCTGTATCTGTTTGTCCAATGAGCTGCTAGAGCCCGACTTTGCTGTACTTTGGGAGGAGATGGCTGCGAGTGCTTCAGGGAGATTATCTTCATCTTCGTGGTTACTGATAAGCAACAAATGGAGAGACTATAAGTGGCTTACAGATCGCTCTGAACAAGATGTCACTATCAAAGAGCAGAGATAGCACGGCTGCTGCTTCAAGTACTCTGTGGAGTGTTCATTTTCCACTCACAGCAGGCGATCTGTACTCACAAGCTGAACTGCCGGACCAGCCGTTTTCTGCGGTTGGTGCTCGGGTTGGCTTTGGGCTGGAGCCTCTCTGGCGTCAGGTTGTGATCTTGCCTGTGGGGTGTCTTTTCTGCTGTCAGACTGGATGCCGCCGAGTCTTGGGAGGAACTCTGATACCTGGAAATGAGAGCAGTTACTCAGGAGGGTAAGTTGTGTTTTCAGAAAGAGGTCTAAACATGTTAAAGAGCGGATGAGCTACTGGCCTCTCATTCAGGGTCTCAGTTGAGCTCTTCCCTCTGGGTGTTGTTGGGGCTTCTTTCTTTATTGTGGAGAAGAAATGGATAGATATGCTGTTAGTGACACCGCCAAGTGCGCAGGATGTAGGTCAAATAGCCAAAGGAGAGCGTTATTTGGTACTCACTCTGAAGGCTGCCTCCATCTGGGCCTTGAGGATGTTACATTTGAGGTGGTCGGGGAGCATGGCTGGGGAAGCAGGAGGGTGCAGAGACTTTTCAGACAGCTGCTTCTCCTCTCCCTGCCGGGAGAACAAGGAGAGGTGAGGAGACTAAATCTCAGTGAGTAAACATTGTGTGGGAAACGTGACTGACCTTGTTGTCGATGTTGATGTGCAGCGAAGGCCAGGGAGGAGAATCGCTTTCAGACTCCAAAGCCTTGAGCAGCGACTGAGAGATGTCAAACTCATCTGCAGGGAAGAGGGGCGCTTGACGTTCTGATTGAGACAAATTGTAATGAGAAAAAACAAACAAGTCACGTTTTTACTGTAAAGACACCACAGACGGTTTGATAAAGCAGGGATGGAAAATGACTATAATCTAAAAAGGTTTATAATTCAATATACGCTAGCACAGGAGTTTGACTGTCCTTAATTTCACCAGAATTTGATGATATTATAAATGATTAACAGCAATTTTGGCTGGGTGGGGGCTTTTTGGTGTTTGAAAGTTGGCAGGTCAAAGAAAGTTTGAGAACCGTGAGATACTTTAAATCCATATTAATGTGTTTGCAGATGCTTCTCGACTTACAAACAATGCCCTTAAACAACTGCACTTAAATGAAGAGTGCAAACACAAGAAAAATTAGCAGTATTTAACCACGTTTACTTTACTTGTATCCTAGCTCACTACAGCAAAAGGCAACTGAATTATGTTTGATGTTCTCAAAGCAGAAACCCAATTTAAAACTGCATTAGACACATTTAAAAGCAACCAGAATCATCCCTCCTTCACCACTGAGGAGTAAGTTCAAAGTGTTTTCACCAAAAATCTCCACTTTGGTCTTGTGTGTCCAAAGGACGTTATTCCAGGAGTCTTGTAGACTTGCTGTCATGAAGTTAAATATTTAACATGCTAACTGAGGCCTGTAGAGTCTGAGATGTAGCTCTTTGGATTTTTTTGTACTTTGTCTGAGCATTGGACCTTGGGGTAAATTTTTGCAGGAACATCCACTCCTGGGAAGATTATGGTGAATAGTCCAAACCAGTAAATTGCCAAAACTTTATACAAGTGTTCAAACAACAGTTGCTTTAAGGTAAAGATCCTATATTAATACAGAGAAAAAAAAACCCTGTGAGCAAGCACTTAGTGACAGTGGGACCATATTCTTTATTTCGGATCATCCAGCTTTGAAACAACACACTCATATCATGTGCATCCTTAAATCCTCTTTTACAAAGTTGAAATCAAACTACGTCACGTTTTAGTGGAAACATTACATCTCAAAGTCCTCAAAGTGAACCTCAAAAACAAAAAGAGCTGACAAACAGGCGGCACCGAGCATGAAAAGAAGCATCAGCGTGGCGTCTAGACACACCACAGATGTGTGCAGCCCAGCCTCAGGCTGACAGTACTCACTGTTCTTGGTGTGTGTGTGGCAGAGCGTGTCCTGGCTGTGTGTGTGCCGACGGTGGCGGTGGTGGATCTTGCCAGAATACGAGTTCTCGTTCTCCTCGACGCTAAACTGATGATCTGAAGCGAGCCCACTCAGCGGGAAACTGAAGATGACACATGCAATCAAAACACAAACAACCCCCCCCCCAAAATAAAATCCCACTTAAATATGACAAAAAGTGTAAGTACTGCAAATAAGTAATTATTGTGTAATAAATCCAAGCTCGTGATGTGAGTTTTTCATAGCAATGTAACCTTCCCTGTGTGGATGCTGAGCTGACTGAGTAACACAAAACCAGAAGTGCAATTTCAACAGTGCATTTGCTTTTCTACATGGTAAAGAAACACTGCTTTGGACCTAAAATGTGTGTAAAATTACATGTAATTTCTGTTAAATCTGTTATTGAATCATTTGTGTTACTTCATTAGTAAAGTACAAAGAACCATGTGGGGGTATTTATCAGTGGGAAAAGCTGTAAAGCTTATAAAAAATACAGTTAAATGTCTAAAATTTATGTTCTTATTACATTTTCCAAAGCCATCCAGTGGGCCAGATTGAATTTGTTTGCGGGCTGATTCTGATCCCGGGCCTTATGTTTGACACCTCTGGTGTAAGACAATGAAGGAATGGGCTTTGCAGTTTCTGCATTTCACTCATAAACCCTTTATTTCAGAAGCAATACGGCAACAGTCCTAAAGGCATAATGTGATTGGAGTAAACATCAAAAGTAAAAGGCGACACACTATAACAGCAACACACCGGCCACATCTTCTGTAAACACTTGGTTAATTTAGCAAATCCATAACCTGATGTAACATTAATATAATGTTTATTAAAAAAAAACAAAAAAAACAAAACAAATATTCACTCTGAAAGCACAACACCACAAATGCAAGATTCAGCTTCATGTTTCTAAGTTCACACTGAAAACCATAAATTATACACAAAGCAGCTTAATCCCTAACCCGGCATTCACTAAGTGCAGGACTGGACCCCTTCCACCTGTTCAGAATCACTTTATTCAGCACTCACAACACTTTATTTCAAAAGTGAGTTTAAATAATTTAGATGCCACACGATTTACTGCAAACAAACAAAGAAAAACACGAAAGCACTCTTAAAGGCAGATTTGAGATCTGAGCAACCGACATCACATCAATGCATCACACCCGGTCCTATCTTTGTCTTATTTCTGTTCCACTGGCATCTTTTTTTTCCTTAAATATGATGCTGAATGTTTGAATGGAAAGAACAGAGTGTTTGAGAAGTATAAGAGCTACGTCGACTGGGCATTTAGAGCCATAATTAAATAATAACAATATTAAAGTGCAACAAAATTAAAATATATCATCTTATTTCAACAATTCTTAGCTTGTTTTTTGGCCTTTAGTTTATTTATATTTTAGCAAATTGCCACCTAATACAGCACCAAGAACTTCCTGTTTGAACGTCCCTGTGAGTGCACAGAAAACTAACGTGATTATTTTCATATGAAAATAAACTAAATTTTCAGGCACAATCTTGATTTTTATAGAAGATGCTTTCAACATTATTTGAAAATATCCTCAAAGAGACTTTAAAAATGCACCACATTCTTGTTTTATCTTTACAGAGGAGCAATTATGCCCATTTCCAGCTTCATAATGTTATTCTTTGATTTTACTACTGTAGCTCTGCATCACTTAGAGTTGAAAATAACCCTTATGTATCTTATTATGGACCTTGTTGCAGCTCCTCAGTTTATCCTGTTGGAAAAAGGCTGTTTAGCTCATCTCTCTCTAATCCTATATTTTTCAAGCACTCAATTAAAAAAGAATAATAATAATTTATTTATTTAAACATCAGTAAATTAGAATGAGCAAACTCTTTTCCTGCAAAAATCGTACTTATCCGTTTCGCTCTGTATTATTTCCCCAATCATTTGTGCGCAACCTGCAATGGCCCCCACCAATCAGGAGGTTTCAACAGCAGGCAGGAAAATCCACTCTCAATGACATCACAGGGAAATAATACGGAAAAAAATCTGAGTGTTTTGAGTGGACTTTCATCCTGTGATTGCAGCTTTATTATTAAGATGAAGGCAACCTGTGTCTAAAAGGATGTGATGATATAAACTGCGCTATGACCCGCAGAATGAGTAAACTGTAACGATCAGAGGTGTCGAGGCTCTTTACCTCGATCGCCTTTGTGATCTGTGTCACCGCTGCGTAACCACAATAAATAACTTCAACATTCACCCACCCAGTCCCCTTACCCGATGTCTTTGCACAGCTCTCCCTCCACGTGACCCCCTTGAACATTATAAACCTCCATCCTGCTTGATAAAGTCCTTTGCACTTGATGGGGGTGTGTGTTTTTTTTGCTTTTTGTCTAGTATGCAGACACTGAAACACATGAGATGACGTGACAAATGGATGAAGACGTGGGACATTTCACGAGGATGAACGGAGACAGCTCCGTCACCGGAGCGTCTCTCTTTGGGGGTTGCCAGTCTGTGCCTGTGAGTTTTGAAATAGATTCCTAGGTTAAGAGGGAGGTCAAAGTTCGGTCATGACCTTATCCCTGTTAACCACAGCCACGGATCCTTTGGCGATGCTGCTCTTTCGCTCCGGGACGGGGGGAACGATGGATACCGGACTCTCAGCATCAAAGGAAGGCCTGAACGGTTGATGAAGGGACGCACACACGGATGTAGGCAGACGAGACACACAGGAAGACAAACAGACATATGAGGTGTAAGAGGGACATGAAATGTGATGAAAAACAGAGCATGTGGACACATCCTGAAGCTCTTCAACAATCCTGTCCTTTGTCTCTTACCTGTGAGGTGATGTATGACTGGAGGGCTGCAGGTAAACTGAGGAAGTGAGCGTGGGGTGGGGTGGATGCCAGGGCTCGTGACCAATGGGAATGTTGTGTTGGTACTGGAGAGGATCGAAGAGATGCTCAAATTAAGCGTCGCTACTGGGACAAAGCACACCGCTCTGTTGTGTTACATTTTGAAAAGTGGGTTAACTGAGGTCGCTTACCTGATGCAGACTTGGATTGGGGCTGGCGTGAGAGCTGTGGTGGAAAAAGCAGTGATATCAGATGTGTATCATAACTTCTTTTTAAAGCAGGTGCATATATATTACTTTCGAGTGCACTGCACAAGTAAACCCTCTCAAAAGCAACAACTTCTCTTTTACAAAGGGCTGTTTCTGTGTTAAGATTAGCCAGGCCATTAGGTGGATTAAGGTCAAGGTTAGAGGAGGAGGAATGAATGCAATAATCTGAAAGTGCATGCGTGCATTATTTATGTCTGTGTCTGTTTCACCTGATGTGTAGAGGCTTGGCTGGAGAAATCGCAACTGACGGAGAGAGAGACACAAGGTCAATTAGAGCAGAAAAACACAGAAGTCAAAAGCAGCTCTGCAGTTTATCTGCGAGTCTGTGTGCACTTTTTCAAATGCCCTCTCTGGTCTAACTGTGCCGTTCAGTCCAGACTCGCTGCAGACATGTTATTACTCCAATGCTGAGCTATTACCAACACTCAACTCTCGGTTCATTCGTATTCCGGGGCTGCGTGACGAATTCAAATCCAATACATAAAAGGTGTTTGGACGTCAATACTGACAGTCTCAAGGTAAATACAGTTTGCAGTGTGCATTTGATCATTTATGTGGGATAGATTAAAGTGAGCTGCAGGCTGCTGGACCTTTGAAGCCTCTGCAGCTCACAGAAGGTGGGAATTATGGAGGAGTGAAGAGTACAGCAGGTGCCTTTGACAAAGTAAAAAAGGTGACGCTTAAATCTAACAACCTAGAGTTTCTGAGCACTTTCTTTAGAAAAGAAACCAGGGCTGCTTTTAAGCCTATTGAACTTGTCAAATTATCACTTAGCATTGGACATTTCTTAAAAGAACAGCCCTTGAAAAAAAAAAGGAAAAAAAAGGAGGGGGGGGGGGGTCCACTTTCCCTTTTCTCTGAAAAATAAAACAATATGTTCAACAGTTACTCTCTGCAGCAATTTTTACATTCTAAAGCTGAAAACACGCTGAACTAAAACAGCGCAGAGCCTTCGTAACAACGCTCGCAGCACATGAAACACAAATCAGGCGCAGATACTCGGTCGTCTTTTGTATGAGCAGATAAAACTCACTTTTGCCCAGCGACTGTGTGCGGGACGGGTAGCGTCTGCTCGGCCTTCTCTCGAATGTGCTGGCCCTCCTCAGTCTGCCTCCATGAGTGGCCTGGTACTCTGTTTTCCCACTGAGACAAACACACAGCAGATGCGGGTGAAGAGTGGAAATGATGATTACTAAAAGCATCGACACTAATGTCAAAGTGCCACTGAGCTGCAGTCTGACCGAATTCACGGAGTTCATCAGAGGAGATGGAGTTTCTAGATGATTATTCCTTTTGGCGTGAATTTTCCAAAAGTTTTCATCAATTGTTTAGAATTTAGAGTTGTTTTTATGCACAGTGCTGCGTTTACAGAGACTCGTTCGTGGGACTTTCTGCTTCAGTTTTGTATTTAATAAATGAAAAGTTGGCTTTAGAAAGTCTTGGGTTGGTTTTGCAGTATGCCTAAAGTCTTTTAAACTGACATAAACTTTCTAACATGCTTATCTTAAAACTTCTCTAACGAAAACTCTGAATGAAGACTTAAAGTTGGCACCAGTATGATTGTTATGTCAGACTGCAATACACACAGTTCCAGTGTTCCTGTTTTTACTTCCACCACCTGTTACACAAGTGTTTTTTTTTTAATCCACAGAGTGCTTTTACAATGCTGTGATTTAGCTGCTCCGACAAATGACAGGAAGTGCCCTTCAAGTGAGAGAATTTGCTTCGACCATGTCTGATAATAGTTGCAAGAAAACAAACAATATAAAGGGAATATCTCAGTCACCATAGGAACAGATCCGTGTAACCATAGATACCCTGTAACCATAGATACAAAGGCTCTGTTTTATGTGACACATTATTCCACATATGCTGCTAACGAGTGCTGGCCACAACTACCTGAGAGTGCCAGCTTCTATTATCCCCCTTCAGCAAGTCAATTAGACGCTGCTCAGATGAGGCGAGACGCCGTCGCTGCTCTCTACCTGAATCTGAAGCGGGACCCGAGTCGCGTGAAGTCACTGTGGCCGGCCCTGCCCGCCGTTGGCTGGCGCAGGCGAAAGAAAGCGTGACTTTCCACGGCACACTTCCACAGGTGTTTGCAGCTCCTGGCGCTGGCCAGCTCGAACACGAAGGTGTGCTCCTGCTCCCGACCCTTCACAACAGAGAATAACCATAATAACCTGTTAGTCGCCTGAGAGATGACCGCGCGCGGTCACGGCATGCAACGTGAAGACACAAACCTGATCATCGTCCTCCACCACCACCAACGTGAGTCGACTCCTTTTGAAGTCCAGCCGAGTGATTTTGGGCCTGTGCAACACACCGAGACGCACGGATGAATGACAAACACACAAAGAGACACAACAGTTTGAGTGTAAGTACGAGTGAGGGACAGGTGATGAGAGCATGCAGTATGAAACATCGGCTCCTCGCAGAGTGATTTTGGATTTCTTTTCACTTCCCATACCTCGTCCTGCCCCTTGGCGAACAAATACTCAGCTCTCAGTAGCTCTCTTTTTTCCTGGCATGCCCTTCCTTCAAAGTTTTCAAGGTCCACACCCTCCACCCAGGCTGAGCCTGTGCCCCACTTTACATTTTATCACTTATGCCACATTTTGATTGGCTCTAGGTTGTAAATGTTGACACATGCCTCTCCAGAAACACGTGGTTCAAAAAAAATAAAAGGAAACTCAAATTCAATTAGCAGGAGAATAGCAGCAGACAGAAGAAGTAACAGTTTAAACTTCTTTTTTTTTACCTGCCAGAAAAGAGAAATAATTAATTTTCGTGAACAAACTCTTGTTTCCGTTTATTTTTCACTTACATTCATTAAACATGTCGCTACATATAAAAACATCAGCTGTTTGTGAGATTCCCTTTTCCAGTTTCATTATTTTTCATACAGTTCTGTGCAAAAGTCTTGAGTCAGCTCTTTTTTTTATATATATATACATTTTGCTTCCAAAGGAGTGGTGAGTAATAGTTCTCCAGGTCTTTCTGAAGGTCTTTCAGGGGTTTTCTTTGGACATTGGCCTCTTCTTCACTTATTTTCAGTCCAGTTCTTGTTCCTGACAATTTTCAGAGGAATGCTTTTCTGTTATTTGCTAATCCACTCAACACTGACCTATGAGTCATTCAAGCATAACAGCGGCACCTCACTCAAGGAATGAACCAGTGTTGTGTCTTAACATCAGAGTCAAAACACGTTTATCCTGAAGGACCAATTTTAAATGGCATCTTTAGGCATCTTTTGTTGCCCGGCCCCCCCATTGGTCATACCAAACACTGACGTTTCTATAATTCTGCAACAGAATTGTCCAGACTCTGTTTTTGCCTCGAAAACTGTACTTCCGATGATGTTTGCAAGTGTTTCACTAAACAGCTGCACATATTTCCCATTTATCTATCCAAACACAGGGAAATGAGGAGTGACTCAGGACTTTGGCACAGTACTGTGAGCAATTACTGGATTGTTTTTAGTTGTTAGGTATTTGCTCACTGACAATGTGAAAAAACAAACAAATGGTCCTTCATGGATTTCCAGAGCCTAGGGTGACACCTCAAACCATCTTATGTCACTCAGGTGAGTTTAAACTGCCAAATTCTCCTAATCTAAATTTACAATGACACAAGTGACACAAATAAGTGACGCAAGAATTATTACTTATGACGACAGTTTTGTTTTTCATTATTGCATCAGTAAGGTTAGGAATTTTGGAAATGTACGGTGTTCCTACATTCACTGCTTGTGTTTTCTTACATTTTTGTGTTAAAATCATTTACATAAGAAATGTAAATGAGCACGTTTCAGGAAACACAAGATGATAGTTGTGCTCTTACCAAAAGAAAAGCCCGATTTTGCTGACGCCCTCATATACCAAGATGCCAGTTGGAGTGAGACCCAGTGCATATTCTCCTCCATCTCTGCCCTGCGGACGAATGAGCACACATTTATTTCTAACACACCTGAACTTCAGTGTCACACAATAAACAACACTGGTGATAATAAAACTTTCTCATGCACCTTGACAAAGTGCATATCTACTCCATAAAGTTCCAGCCACTTGCATTTGTTGAGAAAAGAAATCTCTGCTTGAGAAGGACTTTTTCCCCTGAGGAAATAAAAGCAGACAACACGGTGAGTTTTCACAACAACAATACTGCTCGCTCCATCACCTGAAGCCCCGGCCACTATATTTGGCAGCTCAGTCGAAAAAAGAAGGAGAAAACTATCAAAATCGACGCTTGCCGTGTGACCTCTGCTGGAGATTGGTGTTAGTTCTGAGGGAGACGCTCAGTGAGTAACTGTCTGTCTGCATCCTGATTCAGTCTTTGTGTGTAGGCATGACTCAGTGAACTC
This sequence comes from Neolamprologus multifasciatus, assembly GCF_963576455.1. Classification (NCBI taxonomy): domain Eukaryota; kingdom Metazoa; phylum Chordata; class Actinopteri; order Cichliformes; family Cichlidae; genus Neolamprologus; species Neolamprologus multifasciatus. The sequence goes on from NC_140449.1 coordinate 19,714,649, forward strand.
GGTCTGTCCTTGCGTGGCTAAGTCGGCCCAGTGAAGCGCAGCGTACGCGTATGTAATCTAATCCGAGATGGGAGCAATCAGTGCACTGCTGGGTTAAATACTGCCCGGAATCAATCAAGACCCTCCGGGAATTAATCCCATAATCCTTCACGCAGACCAGCAATAGCCAGGCCGAGGAGGAGAGCACAGAGGGACGGTGAAATGAGACACCCAGTCAGTGAAAACATTGGTGCTGAAAGGCTGCAGCAGAATGACTTCCTTTGCTGCTCAGTGCTCAACTTTTTGCCCCACTTGTTCCATCCGACGAGGAGAGAAACCAGCTCAGGTCAACTGGACGCCCTCCAGTAAGCTGCTTTGACACAGCAGACTTATTGTGGTAACTGGTGCAAAAAAGATGTTTATGTGTCCTGGGTTTTAGTTTTAGAAGATCCCAAATTTAAGATGACTAGAAACACAGCAGGCTCCTCACCTGAGACTCAGCCACTGGTTGAAGATGTCTGCCTCCATTGCCGCGCTCTGTCTGGGAGTGAAACGAAACTCTGACACCAGCTCGGGAGAGTGCTCCAAGGGGTCACAGTCTCCCAGCTCACCTGCATACAGATAATTCAATTACACATGCACAGACGCACATCAGGTGAGCAGCATTCAGACCTTCGCTTACAAACAAAGCTTTATTTAATCAATAGAAAGCAACAACACAATAAATTGCTACAGACTCAGCTGGTCTGGTTTGGCCAGTAGCTTGTAGTGACTACTTCCAAGGTGATTATTGCACCTTGGAAGTAGGTGAAGTTGTGCCAGAAATTTTTGCAGTGACTATTTTTTAGTAAGCTTTATATAGACACTGGTTTTATTGCCATTACCGAGTAAATTAGAGGTGTGACTTTCACTTAATTGTATGGTAGTGATGGGATTTCCGGCTCTTTTTAGAGATCCGGCTCTTTCGGCTCGGCTCACTAAAAAGAGCCGGCTCTTTCAGCTCCGAACCGGCTCTTCAGGTTGTTTTGTTGCTTTAATTATTTAATCATTAACAATAATATAAAATTATGCAGAAAAGGAATTACTAATGTAAAAAAAGTGGTTTTATTTATATATGTTTATATATGGCCCCTAGAGACAAATCATGTACAAACTCCAAAACACATTTCTAGCGTTTACTGAACTTCCAAAACAGAGCTACCTAGATCACTTAAATTACACAATTGAAAGCATGTGTGTATTGTTTGTGTATTTATACACAGGCACTCATATTTATTCAAATAATTTTAAAAAAAAGTTCATTTACCTGTTACTACCACACACCAAATCCGGTTGTTGATACTTCCTGGCTTGTGTAGCCACTGGGTAACAAAAGCTCAACACTGCACCCTAGCATCCTGGAGCACTTCTGTTGTCTTTTGTACGTGTTTCAGAGTTCGTAAGTGCTTCTGAGTTTTTACGCGTTTTGGAGTTTTTACGCGTTTTGGAGTTTGTACGTGCTTTGTCTCTAAGGTCCACCATAAATATACTTTATTTATTCACTCCACATAAAATGTAATAAATAAATCACATAATACAAAAAACAACTATTTACATTTTAAATTTTTAACTATTTAAATTTTCAGCTTTTTCCTTTTAAACCAATTTAACGTGAAACAACACAAAACACTGCAAACCACAACACAATTAAATATAAATTAAAATATTAAAACAAAAAGAAGATGCACATTCTCTGTCATATGGGCCTGCATGATTTCTGAATCCTTTATCATCTGCAACTGAAAATAGTGGATGATTACTATACCTTTCTCTGTTCCTGTGCTACTGCGAGTGTAACTAACGCCCCTCCCCCCTCTGCCCAGCGCAAAGTACAGGCCGCGCATGCGGAGTTTAGCGGAAAAATGGGCGAGAGAGAGGGTGAGAGAAAGAAAAAAAAACCAAAAAAAAAAAACCTCACGGCTCCCAATAAGGAGCCGGCTCGCGTCGTTCACTTCAAAGAGCCGGCTCTAAGAGCCATTTCGTTCGCGAACGACCCATCACTATTGTATGGCCATCCCAGTAAAAAACAACAACAATAACAAAACCACCCCCAAGAAAACAAAAGTATTAACAAGAAAAAAAATCTCAGACATCTCAGAAACAATTGCGTGTTTTTTTTGTCATGGAGCCAAGGACATCACGTCTCAGGTAAACAGGATGTGCCACACGTACACAACAGCCATCGCCCTCTGAGCAGTTCCAGTTCATTTATGATGATAATTTCCTTTAGTTTGATTTTCATTGAACACCCATAACACACTGCAGCTGTTTTTTCCCCCTCTTACAAAAATTTGGGACTTTAACTTTGGAGGTTCTGGATCATGAAATGCATATTTTTGTGTCCAAGTGCATCATTCCTGTTTAAAATCACTTAGTCTGATCGTGACTTGCACAAGTTGATTCTATAAAGTATCATCTTTTAAATATAACTAATAAGAAATCTAATTTTTGAGCTTTAAATAAAATCAATCATTTAATTACTTGGCATTTCTTGCAGCTGCAGCACTCGACTTACTGGTTTTGCCGCCTGACTTTTGGAACCATTTTCAGTTTAAACAGGCTGTTGCTTGGACACCTATATTAACTTTTGCATTTGGAAGAAAAAGCACCATTTTTAAAAGAAATAAAGATTTATTCATTTATTTTTACATTGGTTGTGCCACCTGACTTGGAAAGTGCACCAGCCTGCATAAGGGATAAGTTTCTAAGCCTTTTCAGACAGCCACATAGAGTCCAAGGGGTCCTCTGTATAATTAAATATCACTTTCACTACTATTACTTCAAAATAAAATGTTTATGATTGTGCCACCCTGGCATTTGTGAACATACAAACTGCTCGACAACATAGTTTTAATTATCTCAACAGCTTTTAAACTGTTAGTATTTATACATTTTGGTTATTGTATCAATAAAAAGTGTATATTGACTATTTTATTTTGAAATTCTTAGCATTTAAATACCATTTTTAATAGCCTTCTTAGTCTTTTCATTTTTAAACAGACGTATGTGCCGCCTGCCAGTTGGAGTATTAGAAACCAAAATATAAAAGCATATACATTATGCCATAATATTATTAATTACCCTGCAAATGGATTCAAATTTAAAAAGTTTTTTGATTTATTTTACAAAGTAATGACGCACAGATGCAAAAATATGAACATATGCAAATATTCTTACCTAAAATGACCCTGGTATGCCTGTGGTGCTGTTACACTGTGGATTACTCCATAAACATTACTCCACAGTTTGCTGATTAGTCTTTTTTGAGAGCGCTCATCAACACTAATATTAACTGATTTTACTTAATGGCTGGCTCCCATGAGTGTAAAATTGGGACGGTAACCTCATTGTGATGAGAAAAAAAAAATAGTGGTTGCCTGGTAACCGCACTGATTTTTTTAAATTTTTTTTGGCTTATCAGTAATCGATTGCATGAAGGTGTGGAGACCACTTTAGATTGCAGGGTGACTGCACAGGTGGGAGGCAATCTGTCTCCAAACAACTGCAGTCTGACTAAGGCCGATTCCTAATTAAGTAACAGCCGTCTAATTTATAAAAAGCCAGATTACAAACATGCTGCAATCAATCTGAGTCACTCTGAGCTGATGAGCTCAGTTTCTTTTTAATAAAGGGACGTCACTATTGGCAGAGGGACGCCTGTTTCACATCCTTGAGGTTTCCCGTTGGACTTAATGTGAATTTTTGTGGAACTAGACGACAACAGATTGCAGCAAATTGACTTTTGCCATTTTTGTTTCAATACATTATCACAAAATGACTGTATGTAATCGAATATACTGAATTTAGCAGAGTGACTTCATCTTATTGCAGTTTAATTGTCCTCCAGACGCACCACAGTCGCTTTGAAGACAGCGACTGACTACGAGTGGTCATAGATTAAGCCCCGTCTTTGAAGCGACCGTTTGAAAAGCAATAAAATCACAAGTTTGTCGCACACAGTCGCAGTAATTTTGGTCAAACTGCTCCAACCACTCTTTGCCCTTGTGTAGGTGTAGCAGGAAATCTTTGAGGTTATTAGCTTCTGTAAAAAAGCTTTGGCATTTGAGGTGAAAGGACAGGCATCTGGAGGGACTTATTTAATGTGAGAAGCCACAAAATCTCACACTGAACCATGGTTGTGGTTCAGGGGGTTTGGAAGCCGGTTCGATCACCAGCTCTGTCTGTCTTGGTTGTTGCGTCTTGGGCAAGACACTTCACCTACCGCCTACTGGTGTTGGCCAGAGGCTCCGATGGTGCGATTTGGCAGCCTTGCCTCTGTCAGTCTGCCCCAGGGCAGCTGTGGCTACGACTGTAGCTTGCCTCCACCAGTGTGTGAATGTGAGAGTGAATGAATAGTGGAATTGTAAAGCGCTTTGAGGGTTTCGAAAAGCGCTATATAAATGCAATCCATCATCATTATTATTATTAAAATCATTCGGAGCTTAGTGTAGTACTGTTCTCAGGGTTTCTGCTGATGCATATCATGTATGTCAAAGTAAACACAAGTGCATTATGCCACAAATAAATAGCAGTTTTCCTATCACAGTGAAATAAATGGATATTAATGGCTTTGCACTCAGTCCAAATCAATCTAACAGGTTACACCAGGGTTTGGAAAACTGTTAACACTATGAGGAATAACTGATGAGGTTCTTGGAGAACATAAATCTCTGCTTAAGAGTATAAATAAACACTGAGAGTGAGTTTCCAAAGTCTACTTACTTTGTAAACAAAATGCCGCAAGCTCTACAGCCACATCATACGGACATTTCAATCTGGAGAGAGAGAGAGAGATGCTGATGGTGAGCGGTTTTTAGTGCGAGTGACACACTGCATGAAATCAAAACCACTGCCCTGCCCATGGTGCGATGTCTACTCGTTATCATGTGTCAGAGAGACATAAAAGTGGATGAATGCCCTACGCTGTGTGTGTGTGTGAACATGTCAAGGAGGAGAGGCGCAACCCTTTTGCTAAAATAAGCAGCCCTCTGCTGTTCTTGATCTTGAGCTATATAATAGAGCTGGACTCCAGGGATCCATGGCCCAGATAGAGGCAGGAGGAGGGAGATGGGGAACACACTGTCTGAAGTGTGTGTTTGTGCAGGCAGGTCTGTGTTTGTGACTCAGAAGCAGATGCCACTGTGCACAAGTCTCCCAAGCTCCAGTGTAGGTGACCTGTGTGCGTGCCGCTACAGGTGAGTGTGTTTACTCCAGTTTTAATGCTGCTGATGAGAGCCGGGTGTCCTCATAAATGAAGAGGAAGTGCCTACAAATGACTTGTGACTTAACAATGAGCCGAGCTAACCGAAAAAGGAGTGGCAACAGTTTTTCTCACCTTCTCTACAATAAAGAAAATATTCACAAAATATTCAGCTGTTCCTGTGTAAAGAAAACAATACCTTAGTAGGTAAACCTGTTAAACTGCTTGCAAGTAATCACATGGCAGCAACTCAGCGCACTTAGGGATGTATGACAAAAGACCTGCTGAAGTTCAAACTGAGCATCAGAATGGGGAAGAAATGTGACTTCAGTGACTTTCAGAGCAGAGGAGAATGGTGAGACTAGTTTGAGCTGACTAGAAGGCAACAGTAACTGCAATAACTAAGAGGATATGCAGAAGAGCATCTCTGAATGCACAACACATCGAACCTTGAAGCAGATGGCCTACAGCAACAGAAGACTTCACCAGATGTGATTTCTGTCCCTTAAGATCAGAAAACTGAGGTTATAATCCTTTTCAGGCTCCCACAAAAAGTGTGGCCTGGTCCGATGAGTCTGCTGCGAGGTTCGGACCGATGGTTGGGTCAGAATTTGGCGTGAACAACATGAAATTATGGATCCATCCTGCTTTGTATTAATGGTTCATTCTCATTGACCGTATCCATCATTTTTTGACGACACTGTACTCATCCTCTGGTTCCACCAGGATCACACACCATGTCACAAAGATTACCAGTCATCAGATCTCAATCCAACAGAGCACCTTTGAGATGTGGTGGAACAGGAGCTTTATATCAAATCTGCAGAATGTGTGATGCCATCATGTCAATATGGAGCAAAAATCTCTGAGGAATGTTTCCAGGGCCTTGTTGAATCCGTGCCATGGGGATCCCAACCTGACACTAACGAGGTGTACTTAATATGTCATGCATGTGTGTGTGTGTGTGTGCGTCCTGGGTTTATTTGGAATTATTTGTGTGCATAAACTGTGACGATGAAACTTACTTGTCAGACAGAATGTCTTGTCGAAGCTGCAACACAAACAGATACCTGTTGGCGAACAAAACCGCAAAACAAACAAGTGAGACTCTCGCCTGAAGACAACATAAATCAATTGATGTATCAAAGGCGCTCCTCATGTCTGACACATAATTTGTTTTAACAAGTCTCTGTCCTTGATTTAAATCTGCCCATAGCAGCAAAGTAATTAGCCCCACGTCCCCTTTGGACCTTTACACCAGGCTCAAGAGAAAACCGTGTGTGTGTGTGTGTATTTTTACCTTGTAAATTCCTCACGCAGGTTGTTTGGCTCTGAAGAGTAAAACTTCACCCTGAAGAACAGCTTGTACGGCGGACCGTCTGAGAGAAAGATTAAAAGATATGCGAGTGTGACAGAAAGAGCCGAGGCCGGAGAATAATTCAATCAAATAAAATCTTCTCAGAATTTATTTCATACGTTTAGTCTCGTCGACTTTTCATCTGCTGCATCCATCACTGCCACGAGGTCGGAAATCGTTTCATCTCCCAATTTACTTTAACCTACTTTCATACTTCTTCCCTGCTTCGCTTCCACATTGATCAGAGTTACTTTCAGGCTACAGACCTACCACCCTGTGAATAAACGACCGGCCGACAAGTACAACATCCATCTCCCCACCTCCCGTGAACCATTCGGCCCCCTGTTACAAGCCAGTGAGCAAACAAGGCTACGGCTCCTAATGCACATAGTAATCACTGTGTCAACATTTGATAATGTTCCACCTGCTCCCCACTCACCTGCTACCACATGCGCATACAGTGCACTGCACATTTTCCTACACACATGCAAATAATCCTAATTAGAAAAACAGCCCAAGGCGACCTGAGCTTACCTCGGATCTGCTTCTTTATAAGCTTGGACATATCCAACCAGTGCTAAGAGAGAGAGCGACAGAAAGAATAGAGAGGTGAGAATGATTTTCATCAGCTTGCTTTCCACATTGATGGATGTGAGAGCTTGTTACTCACTGAAACTTGATCCATGTCCATGAACTGCAATCCAAAGTAGTCTGTCTCAATCAAATCTATGTGATACATGATCTGGTCGAAAAGGTCCTGGCCTTTGGACTTGCTCTGGGAAAAGCAAAAGTAGAACACAGGAGGAGAAATTAGTTATTTCTTACACTATCTCTCCTGTCGTGGTGAGTGGATCTTCCACGGTGGATGGATTGAGCTTTTAAAATTGAGTTGGGGGCGTCAACCTGTTAGCACAAGCTTAAAAGTGAATTAGAAAGAGGCCTGGTGATCACACTGGGAGGAGAAATGACTTTTACTGGACGTGTAAGTGTATGTGTGTGTGTGTGTGTGTCCAGGTCAAAATGAGAAGGACAAGCCCCACAGGGAAAGGCCCTTATTGAGGCCTTTCCTATAAACACACAACCAAGACAAAGAGTCGGTGCACTTAAGCACAAACTGCAGCCGTTTGCCGTTAAATTTATCAGAACATTTTACGAGCATCCACTGATGAAGACCTAACCCTGGTCTGACCCACATAAAACACAGTGGGTGAGTAGGAAGATGACAGCCTTGTACTTTGGATCCTGATAACCAGCCTAAACTTCCTGGTGGGTGTATGAATGAGTGAGGAAATCAGTGGTATTAAAGGATTGGGGACAGAAAGAAATCGCTCCTGCCCATTCTCTCTGCAGCGTGCGTCGTTTACAGGGGCTGATTGTGACCTCCATCAAGAGGACGCGCAATCACGCGCCTCACAGAGTCACGCGCAGCGAGGTGAACAGCTCGTTCTTCCTGTTGTCTCCGGGCCTACTAGTGATGGGATTTCCGGCTCTTTTTAGAGATCCGGCTCTTTCGGCTCGGCTCACTAAAAAGAGCCGGCTCTTTCGGCTCCGAACCGGCTCTTCAGGTTGTTTTGTTGCTTTAATTATTTAATCATTAGCAATAATATAAAATTATGCAGAAAAGGAATTACTAATGTTAAAAAAAGGGGTTTTATTTATATATGTTTATATATGGCCCCTAGAGACAAAGCACGTACAAACTCTAAAGCAGACGTTCCCAAAGTGTGGGGCCCGCCCCCTAGGGGGGGCGCAGAGCCATTGCAGGGGGGGCGCGGCATGAAAAGGGAAAAAAAAACAAAACAACGCTTGGACACTGCTAGCACGGGCGCCCACACAAAGGCAAAGCAGGAGATGAAGCATGGCTGAATATGTTTCCAAACCAACTTCATTCTAAGCCAAAGACTAGAAAATATGGTGAAGCATATCTTCCCTTTGGTTTCACCTGTACAAGTGCTGAGGTAGGTCTCCTTGCAGGATTGGTTTTCCCTTCGTTGGGAGCAGCGCTGGGCTGTTTAAATCACGGACAAACAGTATCCCACATTCTTGATTTGTAGTTCACAAACACTTGTAATGACTAACTACTCCTGACATTTTGGAGATGCTAGCTCTTTATACAGTAAAGTTACAGCGGGATACAAATAACATCAGGCTGATCCTGCCACGATTTGTTCCCCGGTTCAAATCACGGACAAACAGCATCCAACAGTTGTTTATGTTTTTGAACCCATTTTGCAGAGGGATTTTTTGAAAAATGTATTGATGCAATGTTGAATATTATTACACAGAAAAAAACAACTACATGTAAAATAATTACACCGTGACGCCTCTGCCTTTGTAAATGGAGGGACAGTAACTGCATGTATATGTAAGCGTGTAAAACCTGCAGATAGTCAGATTAACAGTATTTCGTCTCTACCTGTCATTCTGCAATTCATCTCATGTAAACAATAACGTGCACACAGCGTGACGTGAAAAAAGGCACATACCTTTGACATTGCATGATGAACTCTGTAATGTTTTCAAAAATACCCATGTAGGTGTGGACATAGCGTAAAAGAGTTAGTAGTTTATTTTCTTACTACCTGTAATTTATTGCAGATTACTTGTAATTATTTGCTTAATTGTTTACTAAATGTTTGAGGTGTGAAATAAACCGCAATGGAGCAAAATATGGGTGTGTGTGGTTGGAGGATGTGTGCGTGTGTGTGCGCGTGCGCGCGAGGGGGGAGCGCGAACATTTTTCTTGTAAAACAAGGGGGGCCCAGCAAAAAAAGTTTGGGAACCACTGCTCTAAAGCATATACAAACTCCAAAAAGCACGTACAAACTCCAAAACACATTTCTAACGTTTACTGAACTTCAAAACAGAGCTACCCAGATCACTTAAATTACACAATTGAAAGCATGTGTGTATTGTTTGTGTATTTATAGACAAGCACTCATATTTATTCAAATAATTAAAAAAAAAAAAAAGTTCATTTACCTGTTACTACCACACACCAAATCCGGTTGTTGATACTTCCTGGCTTGTGTAGCCACTAGGTAACAAAAGCTCAACACTGCGCCCAGCATCCTGGAGCACTTCTGTTGTCTTTTGTACGTGATTCTGAGTTTGTACGTGCTTCTGAGTTTTTACGTGTTTTGGAGTTTTTACGTGTTTTGGAGTTTTTACGCGTTTTGAAGTCTGTACATGCTTAGGAGTTTGTACGTGTTTTGGAGTTTGTACGTGTTTTGGAGTTTGTACGTGCTTTGTCTCTAAGGGCCACCATAAATATACTTTATTTATTCACTCCACATAAAATGTAATAAATAAATCATATAATACAAAAAACAACTATTTACATTTTAAATTTTTAACTATTTAAATTTTCAGCTTTTTCCTTTTAAACAAATTTAACGTGAAACAACACAAAACACTGCAAACCACAACACAATTAAATATAAATTAAAATATTAAAACAAAAAAGACGATGCATATTCTCTGTCATATGGGCCTGCATGATTTCTGAATCCTTTATCATCTGCAACTGAAAATAGTGGATGATTACTATACCTTTCTAATGTGAAGTTGTTGTCCCTCGCTCTCTTTCTCTCTGGCTCTGTTCCTGTGCTACTGTGAGTGTAACGCCCCTCCCCCCTCTGCCCAGCGCAAAGTACAGGCCACGCGTGCGGAGTTTAGCGGAAAAAAGGGCGAGAGAAAGAAAAAAAAAAACCTCATGGCTCCCAATAAGGAGCCGGCTCGCGTCGTTCACTTCAAAGAGTCGGCTCTAAGAGCCATTTCGTTCGCGAACGACCCATCACTAGGGCCTACACTCAGTTTCAGGTGACACACTGAAAGGCCTTATTAGTTGAATTTCAGCCCCGTTCAGTGCACTTGTAGGAACAACAAGAGCACATGAACAAACTTGTTCCAACACACCTGTGACTAAGCCGGCAGCTCGTCGAGCCATGTGTCATTTTCAACTGTAATGCCTTGGCAGAAGTGGCGGCTTTGTGTTGGAGCTGTAATCTCGCTGCAGGACGAGAGAAAGGCTCTCCACGCCACAATGCAAAGGCCGAGCGTTTCGGAGGTGACGCACGCACGCAACAGCTTCGCTGACACACGCAACCTTGGAAATGAAAACATCTTATGAGAAGCCACTTACGCACACAAGGGCCCACACGCTCGCTCATCATCCCACCTACCCCCTCGCACAGCTCGTAGCACTCGTCTGTGACACAGAGTCCCCACAGTGGTAAATCAGATCAGGGAGTCGGGGAATAGAGAGAAAGGAGAAGAAGGTGATGGATGGAGAGAGACAGAAGGAGGTGGAGGATGCACAGGAGGGAAAGAACAGGAGAAGAGTGAGGAGGCAGAGTGTGAAAGAGTAAAATGATGAGCAAGGGAGCAGGCAGAAGAGGGAGTGTAAAGGGAGATTAGGAGGGAGAATGGCACAGGGGAGGGGAGGTGGGGGAAAGCGGAGATTGCTTGAGGAAGATCAGATACAAGCAAATAGAGAGAAAAGAAAGTGAAAGGAAGACGTGCAAAAGAGCAAACAGGAGGGGGCAGCTTCAGGTCTGAGTTAGTTCCCAACAGTCAGAATGGGGAAGCAATGCGATGAATCGGATGATCATAACACCATCTGGAGCTGCAACCACTCACTGTACAAGAAGAGACGTGCTCACAGATACGCACACACACTACAAGCACTGAAACTTTGGTAAAAGGGTTTGTGCCAAAATCCAAAGAAGTGCAGAGCACACTGTTTTCAGTTTGAACCGAGGGCACGACTAACGACAATGTTATTCTGTGGTCATGTTTTTTGTATTGTGTAGTTAAAAGTGCCAAAAACAATACCCCACATTCCAACATGAGGTCTCAGAGCTTCTCATTTCCTTGACCCCTGTGAAGTCTAAATCCAATAGAAGTCACCAGGAGCCAGAAAAGAAATTAAAGTGTCTTCACGTTTATTTGGGCAGTTAATTAAACTGAGGGGAGATATATAAAAAAAAATCTTGCTCTCCCCCTCATGGATTAATCAGCAAGACTAATTGCCCGGGTCCTAATTTGTCCTGCATGCCTTTTAGACAAACAGAGTGGTAAAAGGCTGTAATAAGTACTCAGTTTTACACGTCCTCTAACTACTACTGTGCTCTGATCGTTTAAGAGGCTGGCGTTGGACCTGCAAACGGCTCTGACTCCAGGCTCATTAATTTTCAGGACAGGAAAGCTGCCTCGCGTTTCTTTCTTTTTTTTTTTTGCTTGGACCCCCAGGAAGATCCACAAAGACACGACAGAGGAGGTGGGGGGAATACACAACCGATGTGCCTTGCCACTTGAGCCACTCACGGGCAATTCCACATTGACATCCGAGCCGTCCAACAGCAGGACCCGACAGGTGATGGTGGTCCTCGCCGTCCCGGCGGCCGGGATGTGAACCGATGATCCCCCGGTGACCACGGCGGGCGCGTGGACGACCTGCTGCTGGTGGGCCAGGAGCAGGGGGTTCCCGGATACCCCTCCTGCTCCCCCTCCTCCTCCTTTACCGTCCCGCTCATCCCTCTCCCTCTGCTGGAAGCGGCTCAGGGAGCGGCGGCTGAACGTCCGGCGCAGAAAGCCCATCATCTTCTTGATCCACGATGAGAGGAGGTCCGCGCCGCGTCCGTGAAAACTGCTCCGCACAACAGTCACTGCAGCCGGGGTCCTGTCACTGCTGCCTCCTTCACCACCTCCACCTCCTCCCCGGGGCGAGGAGTCACTCAGCAGGCACGGAGGAGACTTCAGGGCTGCCGATCAGTCCTCGGGCTGGATGTCGGCAGCAGGGGGGGACTCCAGCCGCATACTAATGAAACTACCACAGATCGACCACCGAGCAGCCAACCAGTTGATTTCCAATCATCTAGCCCTATGTGAACGGCAGGAGTCGCGGAAATACAAGCAGCCCTCCTCCTCTTCCTCCTCCTGTCCTGTCCTCTCCCGTGCACCTGCCTCCTGCTTCGCTCGCTGTTGCGCACCGACTCTAAAATCCCGGAGAAATCCCGTCCGACGCTCCGCAGTGGGGACCCCTGAGTCACAAGGGGCCGAGGGGGGGAGGAGGAAAGTCTCACCACCTCTGGACCGGACTTGACCCGGCGGCGGTCGCTGCTGATTATTCCCACCGGCGAAGCGAAACTAGTCTACCTCACAGGTAAAAGTCAAGCAGCGAGAACTGGACAAACAGCGTGATCTGCGCCTGCGTAAAAACACAGCACATAACAAACTTCTGTTCCTCCCGACTGGCCGACCCATCAACACCGGCGAACCAGCGCCACCTGTCTGCCATGGACGCGCCAGGGCTGGGAATAAATCAGAGCAGATCATTACTCGGGTCCCAAGGTGGGGTCCGCGGTGCTCCGGGGGGGCCTTCCCCAGCATAATGATGATGATTTATAACCCTATGCTCTTCAGAGTCCTACCCACCGCTTTACAAGTAATTCAATCACAGTTTCAATCAAACTTTATTAGTGCAGCATCTGTCATGCAGTGTAATGCGACTCCAAAGTGCTTCACATACCCAACAAATGCAAATAAGTTACACATTATGAGACAAACACACGCAAAAAGTACAAATAAGAGATCAGATCTGTAAAGAGCCAGTGGCATTACACACCCTCCATCACGCTTTTATTTAACCTGCTTTATTTTATTTATCTAATTAGACTAATAATTAGATGCAGGGTTTGTGAAACATCTGCACAGCTAAGATAAAAATCTGGAAAAGGAACAAAATGTAGCAAAAATCTGCTTAACTCTTTCTCATGTTCCGAGTTTATGAAATAAGTGCACATGCTCTACTTTTTCAAGTGTTTTTATTCCTGTTACACTTCCTAAAACATGACCTCGTTCTATACTTTCCCTCACTTTGTCACCCTGGAGCTTCCTCTGCTGTAGATATATACATTTCTTTACACAGCAGACTGAAAATATGAGCCCTGTGGAAGCTCCAGACCCATTCCTCCTCTTCTGTGATGAGTTCTGTGAGTCGATCTGTTGGCTCTGAATGCATTTATGAATGAAATGATCCTCTGATTACACCATTCACAGATTTTGTGGCATTATGTTCATTAGTGGGGAATTAAACAGCATCGCACTGAATCCCCACGAAAAAAAAAAAAAAAACCCAGCACGGTGAATGGCACATCCCATTAAAACATCATCATCATCATCACGAACCAGCAGAGATGCCGCAGTCCTCCCAGCAGTGATACAGTTTGCTAATATTTTGTCATAACCACACCATTTGGGCTGATTTGTGATGCTTAGATAGCTTCCCTGACGTGATGCCAGCTGAAGCTTAAATGAGAGCGCCGCCTTTTTACCTCGGCGAGAAAATTTATTCTGTGGGAAGATGTGCACAAGACATTTCTTCAGCTACAGTAAAGGACAAAAGCAGACACATCGGTATAAATCAGTGTTTATTGTGTGTCTTTAATAATTTAATAGTGATGGACGGTGCTCAATTTGGCGTGTTGCACCACCATGACTTTTTCTGCTGTAGTGATCTAAGGTCAGCCTTAATCTTCATCTCTGGACTCACGGACAGACTACAGATTACAATGATCCCAGTCAGCTTCTGCTCCCCCCCTCCATTTGATCCACTGACTGAGAAGCATCAGTCTAAGGCACATGTAGCTTAATAGGCAGAGGCACCAAACCAGAGTGGCCTCTTCTTCAGAAATTAGCAGCAGCTCACGTCAGTCTTACATCAGTCTCTATGGAGACCACAGCCTCTATAAACTTAATGCACTTTCAGCAGAAACTAAGGCCGGCTAAGGTGTAAGATCCATATTCTTGCACAGACAGGCAGATCACAAACAGCTGTGCAGCTAGGTTCACTCTCGTTATCCATGTCTGTGCTCCTGTCCTATAAGAGTCTTATCTGTTTTTTTCGTTTGTTTGTTTGTTTTGTAGCTCTGTAGATCTCTCTGTGGAAGTCGTCTGCTATGAAAAGAGGCAGAAAAGTGCGGTTGTCTGGTCCTGGTGCTGATTTGGGTTACGGTGCTGCAGCTCTCTCCTGTTTCTCTTTGTAGACTCGCAGAATGGCTTCACACACAAACTGGAACTGACACTGCAACAAATAAAAACACAAAATATTATTAGTTACTAGGAAACAAAGCAGTTTCTGATGTGATAATACTGGCGAAATAATGTAACTTTCAAGAAAAACTCCACGTAGAGAGCGCATTAGCAAAAGACACAGTTCAGTGAGTTTGCAGTTCTGATGATGATGGTACCAGGACGAAGAGTCAGAGGAAGGAGATATTAAACTCAAACCCACATGTGTGACATTAGAGGGAAATCAGAAGAGTAACCGAGAGAACAATGTCACTGTGAGTAAAATAACAGCGCTGTGGTGAGATTGATAAAAAGCTCTCAAACAGCTACTGAGATGCCTGATAGTGTAATTGATTTGTAAGAAATTCATCTCCGTCCTGTTTTCAAAGAACTGCATTACCAGTAAGAGTCTGTCTGGGTGGTTAAGAAGCCTCAAAGACCAGAAAGATGAGGATTTTCATGGGATTTTAAGAAAAAAAACCAACCCCAAAAAGCACAGAATAACAGCCACATTCTCTCCCAACATTAAAGGACGTCCTCTGAATGTTTCCATTACTGATACACAAACATATGGGGGAAACCTGTGGAAGTGCTCCATCAGCACAAAAACATCACAGAGATGAATCCTCAGGGAGTGGCTCTCCTTTCCAAAATAAGGGTGATAGTGGTAGCAGCAGAGGCTCAGGAGTACGCTTGAAGCAACGAGTAACACCTGTCCTCTCCTTCGACAGCTACCACCGAGGTGCTACAGAGCACGGCTTCCAACCCCAGCTTGTGCTAGTGAAGCTTCTCATAATCCGCCATCAGTATTATACAATGGCAGTCACAAGGTTCTTAATTAGAGTTACAGATGGCAGGAACCAGCAGATGTCCACATCTGTGACAGTGGGCTTATATAAAAGGGCAATTCTGGAAACAGCAAGTCTTCTCTCTCTTTCTGAAATCTCCTGTGGAGTTGCATAAGGTGGTTTAAGAGAAAACTTTCAAGCATGCAACTAATTCTTTCAGGATTCGAAAAGCCTTCTAATAAACCAAATCAGCTAGCTAAGCTCAATATTATTTTCCAGTTAATATCTGCACGTTTAATGTGAACCCATCCTTTACCCTCACGCAGAAATGAGCTAAATGCCTCTAACTCGGAGCACAGCTGCTCCAGGTCCTTTTGAGCTGAAATGTGCCAACTGGAGTGTCTCGGATGATCCTGGCGATCACCTATCAGCTGCTTGCCGAGGAGTTACAGGTATGTAGCAACCAGAAAGAGACGCTGAATTAACCCCGGGCCCCTCTGGGGAGGAAATCAAGGTTTGGAACTTCCTCCCGGAAGTGTGATTTTTAATCTATGGCTCTCTTCCACAGCTTGTATTTGTCCTGTCTTCCTCTCTGACCACCAACTGGTTGCAGGAGATGACTGCAGCTCCCTGAGCCTGGTTCTACCAGAGGTTTCTCCCTGTTAAAAGGGAGTTTTTCCTTCCCACTATCGCCAAAGTGCTTGCTCATAGAGGGTCATATGATTGTTGAGTTTTTTCCCTTTTCTCTGTAACACTGTAGGGTCCTTACCTTACCGCTTTGTTTAGCTATCTGTATAATCAATAAGAGCTGGAATCAGAGGAGTACACAGGTGGCCAAAAATCCTGGGGCTGCACGGCGTCAACGCAAGGGGTGATCCGCGTTAACTTGCTAACGGAGATTTGGGGCGTTAACGCGGTTATGGCGTTAATGTCATTTTAACAAGATTAACGCTGACAGCACTAGTTTTAATACGACTTTGGTAAGCTACGAAGCCGCACCGTTTGATCATTACGGCTACCGTAGGCAGGAGCCTTGCGGAGTGATACGTACTGTGCTTCAACATAATATTACCGTATTGTGTGTGTGTAACCTCTTTTTAAGTTTTGTGGATATTAAACATGGTTATGCTCAGGATATGTTGGCCCATTTCCACTGGAAATGCTTTTTGGTTAAACTGTCACAGCAAGGAATTTGCATTTGCACTGTTAAAAATTTTAAAATTTTATATAGCTTTAATGCACATAAAAAAACAGCTGCTTGTTTAAGTGAAAATATATTGAGTTTATTGCACTAATAAAGTTGTGAAGTTGTAAAGTATTTTGTCTCGAGTCAATTATATCGTTATCGCAAATTTTCAAATATATATCATGATAAATATTTTTGGCCATTCTGCCCTATGTGCAGAACACAGAAGCTATAGGACAACAGTATGTTCAACCTTCAGAAGCTCCTCCAGAATGAACTGAATGGAAATGTGACTAAAAGTACTGTGAGCACCTTTTAGGCTGTCTACAGTCCAACAGCCAATGAAAAGACAGAAAAACAGAAAACAGCTAGAAAATCTCTTCAGATACAGATTATCATAATAATAAAATCATAAAATAAGGAGGTTAATGAGGCAGAGAACAATCACAGAGTACAAATCCTTGTTCTGTCTCTGTACCGTGGTCTGAACCATCATGGCTCGTTGATCTCTCAGTGTTTTGACAATGTCCAGTGGGGACATTGGCTGACCCTGGTCCAACTGACTCAGCGCCGTTTCCATGGTGATCAGAACACCTGTCCGCCCAATCCCAGCGCTGCAAATGTAATTCAAAACAAACACGGCATTAAGTTTAGAGGAGATGAAGGTGCAGGGCGTGCTGGCAGTTTAAGTATACCTTGTGTATGTGTGTGTGTGTATTTGTGTGTTACCTGCAGTGTACCATTAGTGGTTCTTCACCTTTCCTCCTCTCCCTGACCGAGCTGATGAACAGCAGGAAGTCTGAAGGGTCGTCCGGTACGCCGTGGTCCGGCCACGCGACATACTGCAGGTGTGTGACTGCACGTTCCTCTCCCAGCTAAACACACGAGTACAAAAAACAGAACACACAAATGACAAACAGATAATGAGAGAAATGAAAATAAAAGCGTTGCATAATCAGTATTTAATATGACAAACATGGAGCCTTTTGGGAAATATGCCCACATTAGACGGCACGGGGCTGCAGGCTCAAATACTCTGACATTATTCAGTATGAGAGGAAACAAAACACCACAGAGAGAGCAGTGGGGAAAAAAAAAGAGCAAAACAAGCATGTGGCCAGTAGGTGACACCGAGATTAGGAAGCGAGGGAGGGACGCAGAGAGATGAAAACAGGTGGAGAGTAGAGAGCACAGAAGACCAGAGCTAAAGGGGAAAAAAGTGAAGGCAGGGAAGAGAGTGGCTGAGCTGAGAGTTTAATATGGGCATGTGGCCTGTGACTCCTGTGACTCCATGCAGGGATTAACTCGCTCCGCCAGAGGAACAGATGGGCCCACGCAGCAGTATCTGTGTACGCATGTGTGTGCATTCATACTTCATGCCTCCTTGAGCATTATCTGTTTATTTACCTGCTCGCCCAGAAAGGTGATGTGAAAGCCTTTAATCTGATAATCTACCATATTACAATCAAGCAAACAAACCTCTCGCAAGGATCCTCACGTCAGCACAGCAGCCCACTCCCACTGACACACAAACGGGGCCATGTAATTTGTCTGTATTCGCTAATGCACATGCCCACCCACCCACGCACACATACAGGCCAAACCACCCACATGGAAGGGACTTGTATGTTGGCTGCAGATAAGTTTGGCAGCTCCCCGTGGTGAGCTCCGTTATGTGGCATATGGCACGAGCATGATACATGCTACTGCAACATATAAAGAGAAAAGCCATGTGTTGGGTCACTGAGGTCATGCCTCTCCGTGCTCCACGTGCACACGAGAGCAGGTGGGAAATTTGCTGTGGATAAAATGCAGTTCCTTGAATAGCCACTTGAGGCTTCAACTAAAGTTAATCTCCGTAAAAACCCATGTTAAAATGACCAACTTCAGCCTGGTACAAAAACAGTTTTAGTCTCTTTTGCTAATTTGTCCCTTTGTGATAACACTACCGGAGTAAAATGTTTAAATAACTCATCTGTTTAAATGTTTCATAGGCTTAAAGTTTTGAGTGGGAGCTGTCTTTTGGACATTTTTATTAGTCACCTAATGCAAGATGTGAGTGGGGGTCAAGGCGCCTGGGAAGGTATCTCAAAACTGTGTTGTAGACGGCTGACAGTTGGTGTCATAAGCCATCCCCTCGGTTCCATGGTGGTCGTTCACATTGGACATACATGGCCTCTTACTCTCCTTTCAAGGAGTCTCGTAGTGGTTTCACACAAAACCTCTTGTGGTACTGACCCACACCTCTATTTAAACCTTGGCTCATGTGATGAGGCACATCATTAATAGTAGGGACAACCCCCATTAGGGTTTAAATACCTGGGACTCTCTACCATTTGGTTTCAGAACTCTTAGATTTCACAAATCTGAAAGAAGTCATCCACCTTCTTTCCAAGCTCTGAGAACTGACTGAGAAACTATGCTGGCACTTTGCAAATCAATTTACTACTGGTACTTGATCCTCTCAAAAGCAAAGAAAGAGACTGAGAATCCCAACTGTGCACAAAAAAAAACAAACAGCCATGCAATGACACAATGAAGAACAAGCTGACCTTCCAATGTTTTCAGTGTTTGCTATCTTTAACTTCACTCTCTGCAAACATCACTCCGAACTATGTTACAAAACAGTTGTTTGTTAAACAGTTTTTGAAGCATAAACTTCAAATAAACAAGCTGAGATTTTCCCTCAAATCTTTGTCCAGCAAACCTTTCAGCTATGGGGGGAAAACTCCAGCCACACATGCCGTGAAGCTAAAACAGCAAAATTTTCCCCTTTAGTGATGCTGGTGACTTTTCCCTCATTAGCCTGTGGCAATAACACCAAGTGGCTACAAGTAAATATTTATCTATCTACATCATTACTAAACCAGAATAATTGAGAGAATGGACACCGTTTCAAGTTAGACATTCATAGAAAATACAGGACAGACATTCAATGTTAAGTGCACAACACTAATCCACAGGCTCAAAGGAAGTGGTGAGTTTTTGGCAAGAGATATCAGATTTCATTTTTTTTTTTACTATCCCACATATCAGAACCAAATTTTCCAAGCTGTTAGAGCCATGTTGGAGGGAGTATTGAGACTTGGACGCCAATCACTCGCACATGTTTTGTCCCAAAATAAAGTTATTCTGGAGAAACATCTGTTTGCTGCTAAGTAAAATACTACAATATGGGTTCCACATTACTCTTGAGGTCTTCTCTTTCTGTCTTCTGTGTTTAAAAACACTGGTTTGTAAAATACTTTTAGTGGCCTTGGTATAAATAGAGATAATAAAGAATTGGTATAAATCCAAATCATCAAGCCTCAAACAATGACTGGACACTGATAACGATGGAACTAAGATCTAGAGCAGAAATATTTACTAGAAAACGATAGAAACAAACTGCTGTTTGTCAATGAACTGAGGACGCCGCCGGCAAAGGAAGCCTTATGTACAATCTAGGGTACAATACAATACGAGGGCAATCCCAAAAGTAAGGTCTCCTATTGTTTTAGAAATACGAACAGTATTGTTGATTGACTTTCTGCCTGTTGGAACCACAAGAAACACTGACAGGTGAAACAGTGGAAAAACTCAGAACTGGAGAAGAGGAATGCTGAGCAAGGGTGTCAGCATTCTCCACAACACGGCGCGTCCACACATTGCCCGTCAAACTGTCGCTCTCCTGCAAAACTTTGGTTGGAACTTCATCACCCACCCACCCTACAGTCCGGACCCAGTGACTACCACCTGTTCCCAGAGTTGAAAGAACATTTGTCCGGAAGGCGAAACTGCGGCGGCGGCGGCAAGCAGCTATGACATTGGCATTGTAAAACTGCCACAGCGTCTACAAAAATGCATCGAGTGAAATGGCAGTTATGTAGAAAAATAAATAAGTCTTCAAGCTTTAAAATGATGTAAATATTATGGAAAATAAACAGTTGTTTGTATTTCTAAAACAATAGGAGACCTTACTTTTGGGATTGCCCTCGTACATTGCAGTAGTGTTTTTTTTTTTTTTTTAGCTTGTTTTGTTTTCCTGTCTGTGTAATAAAAACGTAATTAGGGAGTTAAAAAAATAGAAAACAAACACACAGAATACGTATAATGTGCTGTTTGCTACTTAATCTAGATGTTTTTAAATTTGAAGTGGAAAAAAAAAAGAAAAAAATGGGAATTTTGGGCTTTAGCCTGGTAAGCTGCATAACATATAATCATTTGTGGCTCCAAAAAAAGTGCATGCAAAAATCAAAACAGGAGTGCGATTAATATGTTTGTCTTTTGTATACAGTCTTTGACCTACGAGACAAAGCTGATTAAAAGAAAAAAAATTGATTTTCCAGAGCACAGAGAACAGCAACTTTACCGAATGTGAGAAGTTTAATGAAAATAATATTTTCAATTATCAAAATAGTTGCAGGTTTATTTTATGTTGACTAATTTAGCAACAATTCAATTCAGTTAAGGTTTACATACATAGTGCCAAGACAATCGAGACAATTTATACTCCAAAATAAAGAGCCCATAGGATGCTGAAGAAAACTCCAACAGCAAAGTAACCCTTCTATGAACAAGGACTTGGTAACAGCGGGAAGGAAAAACTCCCTTTTAACAGGAAGAACCCCCAAAAAGAAGCAGGCTCAGGGAGGCCCAGCCAGTTTGAGAGGACAGAGAAAAGAAAAACTAGTCGATTAACCGCTGCAGTTGCTTTTGCTACTGTACCTCTGTGTGTGTCAGGGTGAACTGCCGCGTCACATACGCCAGGTTACACTCCTCCGAGTGGCACTTCACTCGCATGGGCCCATAATCCTTGGTTTCAGGCGGATGCGGCCAGTACTGGTGGCACTTGGTCTGCAAAGTGTATGACATCACCAACAAATTGCATTACTTCTGGCATGAGTCATGAATCAGGATAGAGTTTACTACTGCTACTACATCAGCTGCGCTCTGCTCTCAAGAAATCAAAGTCATATTAGCAGCATGCTATGTTCCACCTGGCAATCTGAGGAACAAAAGCAATTCATCAGGAGCAGGATGCAAACTGAGAGTCAATATGTGTGCGTGTGTGCGTCTGTGCAATCCTCAAGTAGAAAGAAACTCAGGAGACTTGATGAATATCAGGAAAATGATCAATTAATGAGAACATCTGGTTTCCAAGCAACAGGCAAGCTGAGACAGAGACATGTGCATTCAGCAAGACCTTGATATCTCGCTGCCTCGGCATGGATGCGCCTTCAACCTCGAATTATTTATCTCATTGGCATCCCGCTCGCACTTTATATTTAGCTATTCTGTACACCGCAAAACACTGTAATTACTCACAACAGTGCAAAATAGATCATTTCTGTGTGCCAACATCAACGCGGAACCTTCCAATTACAGCAATCATGTGACAAATTAAACATGAAACAGCATGTAATCACTATGTTAATGCACCGCTGATTGTGAGTTGTGTAATTTCAAGCGTTTCCCCTCTCTGTTCGCTCTTTACTCCTTTACAACGGTGGCTGTTACAGGATAAAAGCTCAAAAGCATAAAATGATGTATACCCGTCCCCTCTCTGTTAGAGTCGTAAGCATGATGATGGTGTGTGTCTGTTGCTCCCAAACAGTCTGCCAAAAGTGAGTGAAGGTCTGTGGTAGTGGACCCTGAGCTGCAATGTAACGTAAACATACACCAGACACCGGGGGCGCCACCTGAGAATACAAGGAAACACACACATATACACACAGAGAGACACACAGAGTGGATGAGTTTACATTAAAACATCAAGCAGACACAAGCCCAAGCAGCAACGTCTGTGGACGAAAGAAAGAAGCTAAGGTGGAAGTGCCAAACAACCTGCAGTTCCTATAGTGGCCACTTGAGGCTTGCTCCAAGAGTGAGTCAGTCCACACAGACTTCCCCCTCCTTAAATGATCATGTTTACAGCATTAAAGTACTTTTGGTCTCTTTAGTCAGTTTAAGCTAAACTGTACAAGGCATGAATTTCATAACTTAGAGCTCCAACCATATGTCCCAATAGAGTTTCTTTATATTTCCGCCTCTGAGGAGCCTCACTGTTTTGTCATTTTTAAGGTGGTTTGAGGTTGAGCAATTGTTTTCCCGACTTTCTGAAAGTCATTCAAAGGTTTTGTTTGAACATGGGCTTCTTTTTCACTCATCTTTAGTCCAGTCCTGGACCACTTTGAGAGTAACATTTTTTTTGTGAAGCCACTTAGCACTGATCTAAAAGACATAACCCAAAACATGAACCAGTATTGTGTCTACACATAACAGAAACAGAACCAATTTTAAATGATATATTTAGACCTTTGTTACTAGCAGCCTGTTGCAAAAACACATAATTTGTTCCCATTTAAAGTTAGCGCAGTTTGACAGACATAAAATAGCATAGAAGTGACAGGTCTAAAAAAATATTTTCAGTAAATGCAGAGTATCTGAAAGTCATGTCTTTCAGAAACAGGAAAAAAACCACCAAGACCTGACACAGTGCCTGAGAGACGCATCTGGACCTTTAGCTGATCTATCTACTCTTCACTGAAGCCTCATCAGAAATGGTCTCAGTGAAGGCTGGCTGTCAAGAACCCATTCTTAAGGGAGGGAAACAGGGAGAAAAGGCTGAGGTATGACAAAGTACAGAAGGACTGGACTGAAAATTAGTGGCAACAGTTCTGATACAGTGATAAATCAGGAAGAGGTCAGGAGAGAAGTACAACAGTGTCTCCAGCCACTGTGAGAGCATAATGTGTCATGAACACTGTTGCATTTCAGCCAGCAGTGTTGGAAATCTTAATGAAAATAGGGTAGAACATACAGATTTTTATCCATCATCCATTATTTATGTCTTTCAAGAAGTCTGGAGAACTGTTTCTGAACACTACTTAAAGAAATAGCAAGACATCTTTACTAAGAGAGGTCAGGATGTGTTGAAGAATAAAGGTGGTCATATCCAAATATTGACTTTTAAGCGTGACTGAACTGTTTTTGCCTTACATACTGTATTTTCATGTATGCTTCACGTTTCAATAAATCACTGCACATATTTCCCATTTCCCTAGCAAAATCTAAAGGAATGAGGGGTTTGGCACAGTACTGTACGGTCACTTCTGCATCCATAAAATCAACAAGTGTGCAGACACAATTTTGAATAAAAATAAGACTTGGAAGTGGCTGTTTCAATTTTTTATATGTAATCTATGAACAAGACACAGTTTCATATCAGTAATATTTACCGTGATGTGGCTGGCATTGATATAATCCTCCTTACCCTGCAGCACCACTCTGGTAGTGTCATCTGAAAGTAGAGGAGGACAGCAGTGTGAGAGGGTCACAACAGAGCTGTCAGCAGACCCAATTAAATTTCATGAGGAGTCACAGGAGAAACTTCCAGATCAAGGTTAGAAAGTCAGCACAGAGGTGGGTGGTGGGAGGAACTGAGGGATGGGGAAGCACCCGGCTGTGATGAGACCAACAGAAGGGCATAAACAAAGAAACAGGAGCACTTACAAGGCAAAATATCCCTATATCGATTCTTCTCCACGTTCTCAGGGAGCCGAGCACAGCTCAGTGTCAAACCGGGCTTCCTCCTGTATAAATTCTAGAAAATACAAGCACATAAACACACCGAGAAACATACACAAACACAAACTACAAATTCCAGGCCAATCACGGTGTCTTGGCTTTAAATCTTCATGGTTTAAATTCAAGTGAAGATTAGGGCCAGCATCTGTTCAAACACAAACACTTAAAAGCTTGTTATGATCCTTCACATAACCGAGAGGGACAAACGAAATCCTGCTTAAAATAATAAAAAAATAACACAAATGTGCCCGCTCATCATTCATTCACATCTATGAACATAGTACACCTTAAAATAATAATCCAGTATTCAGCTCCAATTTGCATCTTAAATACCTCGAAATGGAAACAGAGTGAGCCTGTCTGTATCCCCCTCTCTAGTTGCCTCATGGATTCCTCCAGTGTGGGAGGGCGCTCTGACGGGCCAGGTGAGCGTGGCTTTTCTTCCTGTGGTTGGATGTTGAGCGTGAGGGTGGGCAGCGAATGCAGCAGGGGTGTACCCCGGCCAGGACCTGTTTTAGAAGGACAGTTCAAGGCTGTAATAAATATTCATTGAAACATGACAGACAGAGTGCACACTTGGATCACATGCTGTCTCATCACTTTTCTCTGACAGTGACACACGCACACACAAACATACACACACACACACACACACACACAAACCTTTACGTCTGATGAGCAAGGTCAGCTGCCTGGTGTGCGACTCTCTGCTGGCTCGTATGAACATGACAACCTGGTCATGTGTGTGTTCAGAAATGTCTCGACCGTTAATTAGCACCACCAGGTCTCCTTCCATGAGTTTGGGGTCGCTTCGATCTGCCTACAAACAACAGTAAGCAAACTTATGAAGCTTATGAAGTGATTTAAAAACATTCTTACTATCATACATTTTGTCCACCAGAGATGCGCGCCATGGCAGCAACTCAATGCATTTAGACATGTAGATATGGTCAAACCGAGCATCAGAAAGGTGGGAGAAAGATCCTTAAAGTGACTTTAAACGTGCCACGGTTGTTGGTGCCAGACAGGCTGGTGTGCTCATATCAGAAACTACTCATCTGAGCCAACCCAACCATCTCTAGCGTTTACAGCGAATATTCTAAAAAATAAAAAAAAAAGAAGAAAGAAATATATATACAGGGAGCAGCAGTTCTCTGTGCCATAATACCATCATCCCAGTGGGTGATGGGATCCGCCAGGGCTGCCCTTTGATTCTGTTCATAATTTTTATGGACAAAATTTCTAGTCGTAGTCAAGTAGTGGAAGGCTTTCACTCGGGTGGTCTCAGAATCTCATCTCTGCTTTTTACGGATGATGTGCTTCTGTTGGCTTCATCGGGTGATGGCCTCCAGCTCCCACTGGACGAGTTCCTGCCCCAAGTAAAGGAGTGCAAGTATCTCGGGAGAGCGGGAAATGCGGTTGCAGCACTAATCCATCATGGCAAAGAGAGAAAGCTGAGTGTAAAAGTTTACAGGTCGATCTATGTCCCTAAGAATGAGATCGTGGATACAAGTGGCAGAAATGACCTTCCTCATTTGGGTGGCTGGCCTCTCCATTAGAGATAGGGTGAGAAGTTCAGCCATCCAGGAAGGGCTCAGAGTAGAGCCGCTGCTCCTCTACATCGAAAGGAGCCAGTTAAGGTGGTTCGGGCATCTTACAAGGATGCCTCCTGGGTGAGGTGTTCCGGGCTTGTCCCACCGGGAGGAGGCCTCGGGGTAGACCCAGGACATGCTGGAGAGATTATATCTCTCAGCTGACTTGGCCAATAGATATAAGCTCGGACATAGTCCCTAAAATATTACATTTTTCTGTCATATTTATACAGTTAGAGTGTCAAACATTCATATTAAACATGGCCAGCATTTCAAAGACCATGGTCAGCGTGTTTAAAAGTAGCCGTATGAGGTAAAAACACAGGAGTGAGATGACTCGTAACACTCGGTATCCAAAGTATTTCATGCTTGGCACAGATTTTCTCATATTGTCATCTTAAGAGGCAATATAACAAGGATGAAGAACTTGTCAACTCCCAGGATAGAAACATGGAACTGGAAATGAACATAACAGGGTCCCTTATGTTTTCTGTTGGGTATGACAAAGATCATTAAAAATGTCACTTAATAACCCATTTTAGAAGCTGGCACCAGAATATTCCCCATGTAGATTTCATCTGATGAATTAGCTCATCATTAGTGCTCTATTTCTTTACAAATACATAACCACAAGCCAAAGCTGATTTTTTATTACGTGTTTATGTCTCATTGTTTTTTCATGTAAATTTGTGGAGCAATCTGAGTGCATTCTTACCGGCGAGTCGGGTTTAACATGCGATATGGCCAGAGGCATCTTCTGATCAACGCCACCCTAACAGGAGGAGGCATCAGAAAATTAAACAGAGGAAGAGTGCAGCAGTAATAAACATAAAACTCTGAGTGTGCGTCGTGAATAACAAGCACGGACCTACCTTAACATTAAACCCAAACTTGCCCTCCTTATCGGGGGCAATGCATATTAGCATCAAGTCACCGTCACCGGGAGCACCCTGCATAGATGATAACTCATAATCAAAACACATATACTGAATACACACACATGAATAAATACACCAAAACACACAGAGCTGATGGTAAGATAACAAGACCTTATTGAACTGGGGTAAACTATCCTCGTCTGTTATGCTGTCATCGGCTTGCAGTGAAATGTCATCTGTCGCTGGGTTATAATCGCCAGAAATGCTGAAAGACATTAAATAAACAGAATTTTTTTAACAGTTTGGATGAACCGAAAGCTTTGACACATTCCTACTGATGCAGGTCTGTTTTATTAGACAGCGTTTCTGTTATAAGAGATACTAACTGCTGAGGTGAACCCTGCCCCTCACTGGTCTTGGAGCTGCTCACAGACGCCCGGTATGTGTAGAAGACATCTTCCCCCTCTGACATGTCTTTCAGGTCAGTGGTCAGCTCCATCGAGGACGGGCGAGGTTTACGGATGCCGTGGCGAACCCGAGGACTTCGCCTGCCGCAGACAGGAGAGAGCAGTCACTTTTTTAAAATCACATTACAGGAAATGGCACAAGAGGAATGAAGAAAGGTTTAATATGAAGCGCAGCAGAAAACTTAGTGCTGGTGACTGTACCAGTTGGGGGTGCTCGGGGGCGATCTGGAGGGCAGACTCTTGGTCTCCAGGTGCTCCGATGACAGCGACCTCCTCAGGACTGGGTTCCACACCATCCCCCCAACCACTCGCTGGCAGACTGGCCCACTGCAGTCGAAGACAGAAACGGCAAATCAACTTAAAATTTCTTTGCCTTCCTGTGAATAAGTATTGCATGGATGTCCAAGGCCTCACCTTTCAGGTTTACTGTTGCCCAGGCCTAGGTGCTGTGTGATCAGCTTTCTGTAGGACTGAAGTGTGGTGTTTTTTAGCCTGGAGCTCCTGGGAGAGTGGTTAGAGGAAAAGAAGCAGTGATGGTCCACGCAGGATCGCCACAAGTTCTTACAGGTCTTGGGGCAGGGCAGAAGCAGAGACATCTCACAGTCCTGGGTTTCTCCCTGCAACATGCACAGTTTAGGCTCTAACTTGGTCTTTATACTGTAAACTGTAGCATTCAAGGTCACATCAACTTATGCTGCTCAGGTTGCAGTTTTAACTGGCAATAAAATCTTCTATCGCCATATTTTCTGAATGATTTATTAGCTGTCAAGCAGAAAAATGCAGAAAAAATGTGCCAAAATTATGGAAATTAAAATCAATGCCATATTTCTGTGCATCTGTGCACACGACGGAGAATAAAAATAAATCATAAATCTCCATGTGCCACAGATGCAGCCAGATATGCCAGCCAAGAGTGTAGTGTAATTAAGAGCAAGAGTTTGCTGAGGGCAGACTTCCAAACTATTAATAAGGAATACTGAAAGGGGAACTCACATGCTTTTGTTTCAGATGTATATCAAAGCGTTTCCTCTTAAAAGAAATCTTGATGATGTTTCCCCTGCGTGGAAACAAAAGGACGGGATTGGTCGAAAGGTGATGAATCACGAGAAAAATCATAGAGAGAGAGACAGAAAGAGATGAGCTTTCATAGAAACATAAGACCCAAAAAGTGCCACATGACAAGATCAAAACAACAGCAAACATAACATATACACTTCTGTGCAAAAGTCTTGAGCCACCACACGTTTAAAAAAACAAAAAAAACAACTTTACTTCCAAGCAGCCAGACTTTGTCATAATTTTCAAAGTGCTCTTGAGCAATAGTTCTCCAGGCTTTGTAAACATCTTTGGACATCGGCTGCTTTTTCACTTAGTTTCATTCGTGTTCTTGTACCTGACCATTTTTGGTACAATGTTTTTATTATCTGTTAAGCCACTTAACAGTGAACTGTGAATCATATGTGAATCATCTGTTATGTGATGATCATTTCATCACAACAGCCAAATTAACAAAGAACCAGTTTACTTGATATCTTTAGGCTCTTTGTTACTAGCAGGCTGTTGCAAAAACATGTGAGTTGTTTCAATTTCTTTAGTTGGATCTATGAAAAATGAAAAAGATAAAGTTTGACAGGCATAAAATAGTATTTTTGCACCAAAAAATTGTTTCCCAAAGACATATTAGTTGAAAACTTGACATATCTTGGTGTAGTGTACATTGTGTGCCTAAAATTGTTGAGGAAACTGGACAGGTGGATTAGAAAAGAAGAAATGACAAGTCTGAAAAACTGCAGCAGATGAAAAGTATTTTCAAGTCATGTCCTTACAAAACAAGAAAAACATCCAGAGACATACATCTGACCCTTCATTTGATCAACTTACTGTTCACTGAAGCCTCATCAGAAATAGCCACAGTGGAAGAGTGGCAGACAATCCATTTGTAAGAAAGGGAAGCAGGAGGAAAAGGCTGAGGTACGACAAACTAGGGTGAAAATCAGTGGCAACAGGTCTTGTATTGTCATGAATCCAAGTAGGAAGATTTTGGTTCAAATCATCATCAGTATATATGGAGGTGGTCAGTAGAGAGATACATCAGTGGGTGTCTGCAGCCATTTGTAAAGCTCTGTCATGGTTTGGGAATTTCAGCCAGTGTTGTTGAAGATCTTGTTGAAATTGAAGGAATTATGAACACAGAAAAATACCATCCAACTTTGATCACCATGCAATATGATGTGGAAAGGGTCTGATTGGCCACAGCTTCATTTTTCAGCATGACAGTGAGTTGTGGATTGGCCTCCCCAGAACCAGGACCTTCAACATTATTGAAGCAGTGTGGGATCATGTTGACAGCGAACGGAACAAAAGGAAGTCAACATCCACAGAAGAGCTTTGAATGCCCTTCAAGAAGCCTGGAGAACTATTGCTGAAGACTACAAGGAAGCTGCCCAACAGAGTTCAGGCTGTGATGAAGAATAAAGGTGGCTGTACCAAATACTGGCTTTTTTTTTTTTTTTTTTAGGTTTGAACATGTTTCACACGTTACATTTTCTTAGCAACATATAAAGATCGAGGGGTGACTCAACAAATTTTGGGAATGCAAAAATACCTGGATTTACATAGCAAAACAACAAACAAGAACAAAATAAAAGCTGCAACATTAGGTTGTAATAGTACTCCAAATTAAAAGCTTGATTAAAATAAGATAAGCAGGACCATCACTCACCACGGGAAGAAACTGGAGCAAATCATATTACAGAATATTGCAACACCACTTGAAGCCAAACCCACCATGAGAGGGGCATTGTTGGTGTCCTGGGAAAGAGAAGATGAGTAAAAAGACAAAAACAATCAAATCTAAAAAGAAGAAGTAGAGGTCAAACCATGACACAAGATGTTAAAAGTTTAGTCACAGTACCGTGGCAGCATGCAGCTCCACTCCGTACAACTCTAGCGTCCGTGCTGTGTTGAGAAAACAGAGCTCCGCATCGCTCTTCTTAAGCCCTCTGAGAACATGCACAGTCACATATAACAACAGCAACTAACTGCACAACAAAGCAGCCATTTTTATTATTTCAGTGGTGGCTAGATGTAGTGAACTGTCTTAATTACTTGTGTTGTGGATGCAGATCCTCCACTTTAGATAGGAAGTCTTCATCCTGTTCAGGGATGAAGTGGCATTTTGAGAGGTAACCAGGGAGCCAGGACGGACAATGATCTCCCATTTCCGCTGCAGATGGTGGAAAGAGACACTGAGCATCCATCCACACAGAACAACATAACCAGCGGCAAACATCCATGTATCCTGACATCTGGTGTACTGTAAGAGCTGCTAATTGAGAGGATCGAGAGCATCCTCACAGGAATAATTACTCACAAGGTTATTATTGAGCCATTAATCATTTGGGTTTTTTCTAGGAAGAGATTGTGAGACTTACACTGCACAGCATAAGAAGCCAGCACTACAGCTGCGCTCAGTGGGCACTGCAACCTGCAATCATATTCGATGATTACACTAAACATAAGCTGTGCACAAGGGAGAGGATACTTGAATTTGATTTTCTGTTACTAACCGTCCTTCTCTTATGTCACTCCTGATCTGGAGGAAGTACAGGTGCCTGGAGGAACAGGACAAGAGGAACTTTTAACCCACACCTTTGTTCTGTAGCCTACAGAAAACCCTTTGAAGCGGTTTGACCTATTGGTACTGCTAAATATGTCAGCAGGCTAGCCTTACTGGCTACGAGTCAGAAGGTCCAGTCACACTAAAATATTTCAACAAAGATTTTCTCACACACAAATACCCCCGACTGTTCCAGGTTTTTCGCTTACGCTGTAAAATCTCTCACTGAGAATCAAATGGGAATGGCATCACACGTTTTACACAGAAAATAACCATCAAATATCTGTTATTTTGGATCATCTGGTGTTGCAGATTTTGTTTTGAATGTTTCAATAACTGCCGAGGCTACTGAAAATCTACTTTCAGACATTCGTGTTGCCTTCAGGATGAATCCTAACAATTTTTGATGAACTGGTCCCTTTTCTATCCAGCGCTTCACGCCGAACAGAGCACATAAGTGCCGTCAGCGAGAACATTTAGTTCAAAGTTTCACTGCTAGAATACCGCAAGACTCTTCGTCTCGTGCAGTCATCATTTGGAGGAGCCACTGCTTCACATGAAACTAGTTATTTGGCCTAGGAGTAGGCCTGCAAGATGCAAAGAAAATCTCTGTTATTCAGTAACACTGTATAATACTGTAATGACAATATAACACAAAAAAAGCAAATACTTAAGTGTGCATTTAAGATGTAAAAGCTTAAACAAGGGTTTTTCCTTTAGTTTCTGAGAGGCTAAGGTACATTGTTGTAATGCTCAGGCAGTGGGAGGTTTTCTCATTTTCCCACTCGCTATTATCCTGCTGAAGCTACTTTCCCTTATTCACAAGGGGGTCGCCACAGCAGGTAGCTCAGCATGCTTGACTTGGCAGATTTTTTACACCGGATGCCCTTTCTGACGCAACCCCCAAAGGGATCTGTGTCTCTTCCCAGGACCAAACCAGGGAGCTACTGCTAGCTACCTATCCTGCTCTTGGTATAAATATAATGTTCTCTGTCTGGCAGGTTTTCTTAGCGACTACACTACATTCCTTCTTTTGTGTTGTGTTTATCACATATCTTTGTATCCCAGTGACGATAAAAGTATTAACTAGTCATCACAACTTAAGAGTAAGCCAAACTACTAAAACCCAGTCGAAAAAATGAAAAAGCCATCTATGATAAGCGTCACGTACTAACCTTGTCTGTTCATCCTGCAGAGAGTTGGGATCAGAGATGAAAAATCGTACTCTAAAGTTCAGATAAAAGGGGGACACGAGGCCTGCAGAGAAACAGCAGCTTGTCAAAAGTGGAACACATCCATGGGCACAAGTTCACCTCAATCTTAAACTGTTCCTCTTTTCTATTAGACTCTCTCTTTATCTAAGCATTTAAATTATATTTAAAATGGCTAGAAACATAATTCCAGCTGAAGGCAGTTAATTCTCTGCAGGCAGAACAACTGAGATACCTTTTATCTGCTTCTTCAAGGGCTTCTCAGGCTCCAACCATCTCTGTAAGAAAGGCATTCATTAAGTATAATGGCTAACTGGGGCTAAATAAAACCATTTATGTAAGCATGCCCCGTGGTTATCATCAACTAAACAGCAATCAGCATGTGCAGTACATTACAATCTCTGTTGCAATGTGCAGCAGAGGAACAGTGAGCTCACTGGAGAGTGTGTGTTGGCTGTGATAGAGGCAATGGCTGTGCTGGATTCTCTGATCTGCAGACTGAAGAGCTGCCTCTCCTGCAGGCGCAGGTGGTCGCATACTAGGTCCAACAGAACCACGCCTTCATCCTGCTTCTGAAAGATGGAAACAACAACAAACAGCATCACAACCAGCCAAACTTTCCGGTTGCTTATCTGTACACAAAAATACACTGATCAGGCATAACATTATGACGGCTGACAGGCGAAGAGAATAACACTGATTATCTCTTCATCACTGCACATGTTAGTGGGTGGGATTTATTTGCGAGCAGGTAAACACGCTGTTCATGCGTTAGAAGCAGGAATAATAGCCAAACGTTGGCATTTGAGCGAGTTTGACAAGGTCCAGATTGTGATGGCTGAACGACTGGTCAGAGCATCTACAAAACTGCAGCTCTTGTTGGGTGCTCCCGGTCTGCAGTGAACCAAGGAAGGAACCAAGTGGTGAACCAGCGACGGGGGTGTTGGGTGCCAAGGCTCAGTGATGGATGTGGGGATCGAAGGCTGGCCCGGGAGGTCTGATCCAACAGACGAGCTACTGTAGTTAAAATTACCAGAAACGTTCATGGTGGTTCTGATAGAAAGGCGTTAGAATACACATAGTAATGGTGTCCATGCTGACCCCCATCCATCACTGAAGGCACCAACAATGCAAGCATCATGTCTCATCATTATCTCATTAATCGTATCTTATTTTACATCATGTGGTCCGGTGTATATGCGTCGCTTACCTGGTGAACTCCTGGCACCAGGATGCACTATAGGAAGAAGGCAACACCGGGGAGACAGTGTGATGCTTTGGGCAATGTTATGTTATGTGGATGCTACTTTGACACATATTACCTACATAACCACTGCCACAGACCCATACACCCTTTCATGGAAACAGTATTCACTGATGCCTCTTTCAATAATAATAATAATGCGCCCTGCCACAAAGCAAAAATGGTTTAGGAATGGCTTGAGGAGCACAACAATGAGTTTGAGATGATGACTTGGCCTCTAAATTCCCCAGATCTCAATCCAATCAAGCATCTGTGGGATGTGCTGGAAAAACAACTCAATCCATAGAGGCTCCACCTCACAGCTTACAGGACTTAAAGAATCTGTTGCTAACATCTTGGTGCTGGAAACCACAGCACACCTACAGGGAGCCTAGTGGAGTCCATGTCTCAACGTCTCAGGGTTCTTTTTACAGCAAAAAGTGGGGCTAACACAATATTAGGCATGCCATTGATCTTATCAGGCAAAGGCACTATTAATCATCTCGATCTATTAAGTTTTGCTTTGCAGCAAGCTCCATAAGCTTATTTCTCACCATATTAGGCACTTCAACAAATTCTAACAATGGTTTTGGTTTAGATCCACCTTTCCTCAGAACACATCTTTGGTTTACAACTCTCCCTTCTCGAGAAAATTACTCTGTCACCCCTGGTCCAGCTGAAGCCATAACCCAGAAAGCACTCTCTTCTTGGCTCATACACAGCCCACATCTGACTTTTCTTTAGGCTACATTTCACACTGACGAACAGAATTGACTGAGGCATATGACTGCCACAGCTCAGCCACAGGTCTGCCACATATGGGCCAGATGTCAGGTGTCACACCCAGCACCTGTCATAGCCTGTGTCGCCACAGCTCATGACATTTTGAGCTACGCAACCACAGCCCAAAATGTGTCTGCAGACTTTTTTCTTTCTTTTTTATGATGCTTTTCTTTTTTTTTTACTGAACACCAGCGTGACTTAGCACACCATGTGCAGACCCCTGCTGTGGAGTGTCTTGGCATGTATTAGTAAATCAGATAATATTTATAATGTACACATCCAGGGATTCAGAAAGCCCATCAGCAGCACAACATTCTGTACTTTGAGCTGTTCACTGATTTATGAATCCCTCTGAGGGACAACCCTACAGCTCATCTGCATTTCCTTCTCTCTTTCTGTTACAGGAAGCATATTCACATCACCAGAGGACCTTGTTTACTAGAAACTGCGGCAAACAAGGTGTGTTATTCTTTTGTAGCAATGCACACTATCTGGACACAAAGTCCAGGTGATGATCAGTTTAAACCGCCTCTGCCTCCCTTAGAAATGCTTCAGTGAAAGTCGGCAAACCTTATCCAAACAGAAGCAGCACAGGAGCCAAATAAAGACAGTAATGGAGAGTTGGAATTGGATGCTCTTTATGACCACAGCACTCTCACTGCTCTCCCATTGTTCACATAAAAATGCTGCACAGAGCCTGTCCTGGAAGGCAGTAACACGCCTGTCAGTGTGTATACTGCCATCAGAGGCCAATGTGATACGCCGACAGCGTTAAAGGCTTCAAGTGTGGCGACTAGAAGGAGATGAGCATGCCCTTCGAACCAACGTCGCATTGTTGAGTGAGAGATGTGGATCAATGGGAATAGTCTGCCACTTCATCACGTGTGACACAACAATCATTAATAGAGTGCACGGGCAGAGAGAAGTAACATGTAATCTGCTCAGAAAGGACATGTGTCTGTGTGTTTATGGGTGTGTTTGCGTGCGTGTGTGTGTCTTACGCACACTGACTCTGAAGGTCTCGATAGTGCCGTCCAGCAGCTGAACCAGGCAGAGCAGGTCCGGTTTTGGCATGTCTGTTACCAGGGTAACTCTGCCTCCCTCTCAAGACAAACGCCCTGCCCTCAGCCTGTCGCCGAGAGGGGACCTGGAAACACACAATCACACACAACCACACAAAAGTGTCAGAGGTTTCCAGCCAGAAAGCACCTCCCTTCTGGATGACACTGTGTGGTGAGTAATATATGTGCCTGATGGAGCATCAGACTGCAGTGAGTAATGCACTGTGAATGTGAAGGAGTGACTGTAAGTGTATGTGTGCATGGTTTGTGTAATCCCTTATTATTTGGCCTGGGTCTGAACATGTCCATTCCCTCTCCCTGCT
This sequence comes from Neolamprologus multifasciatus, assembly GCF_963576455.1. Lineage (NCBI taxonomy): Eukaryota > Metazoa > Chordata > Actinopteri > Cichliformes > Cichlidae > Neolamprologus > Neolamprologus multifasciatus. The sequence goes on from NC_140449.1 coordinate 19,750,017, forward strand.
GCTCTCTCTCTCTCTGCATCTCCCCGCCTTTCACAGGCAGCTGAATGATAAGAATGTTAAACATTTTCAGAGTTGAACACGCCCCATCGACAGTGCTACAACTGATCCCAGACCAACCAGAGAAGGAATGCATGAACACAAAAACATGCACTACAAATGCACACATGCATGCATCCATGTATTCATACATGTCTGTGTGCACACATGCTCAAAGGTAAAAACAATTCTGACACTGCGTTCCATGTGCAAGCATTGCATGTGTATGTACATACTTACATGTGTGCAGTCCTCAATTTCCAGGTGAACCGATTACTGGATCTGGCAGGCCCGTTTCTGAAAGAACACACAATGTCTGAGTTAATGTTTGAACACAGTGACACACTCTGAATATATTAGAGCAGAGCTGATGTCAATCTGATGACTGGTTTTCCATAACAACCCGCTCACAGGCAGACCTCTGATGAATTAACAAGTAAATGTTAGATTTAAAGGCAGATTCATCATCATGTGGCGACTGTGGCTTCACTGCGTCCTTTGCATCTTGTACCTATTACTCATATGTTGTGGCTCAATCGTACAAACGAGGAAACTGGGGACGGATTAGCCTATTTTATTGTGGTAATAAGGCATACTTATGCTATAACGTTACCGGCACACAAGTTACAAACGTGTACTGTGGATAAACTTAGACGATAAAGTTCAAACAACCCGGTTTGTGCTGCTTTACCTAATAAATCACTGAACAAACAGGGCCTGTCTCAGTGTATTAGGCCCGCATTTCTGAGCTCCGTCTGTCTCAGCCTGTCGATAATAAACTCTGTCGTGACCTCGCTGTACTTTGTACCACAGCGCGAACAAGGAACCTGTTGACAGCCTAAAGTTTCTCTGCTGCTACACCCAACAGGATGAACGCACAGTACTGGCAAACTTTCCTCCAACCACCGCAGTCCTCGCTAAAGCCCGGCCAAGTTCGTGTTTTCTGGGAAGAGAAAGGTTTAAAGGACATTAAAAAAGGCTTTACTACCTCAGTGGTGCCGCTTCAGAGACGGGTCATATCCTTCCGAAGTGTGCGCGGAGAAAACCTCGGAACGGGGCCTGTCGGAGGAGCCAGGTAAAGTAGGTAAATATCCGGGACAAGTTTCTCATCCCTGCCAGCGCTGACTCCGCGCGGCCCCGCCCCTTTCTGCGCGCCCACGCTGGGAGGCGCGCAGGCAAAGCAGAGGAAGTCTGGAGCATAGACTGTATATAAAGACAGCCTGTAAGAACAAGGCCCTGCATTAACAAGCTTGCAGTTTTATGTATGCTTGTGCTTCAGTAAAAATAAAGCTTATCTTACTTTATCTTTTTAACCCTTCAAAGCCTGAATCATGAAATAATTGCCTTGAAAAATATTTTAACAATTAAAACAAAATTAATTAGATATTAATTAAAAGCAGAACAACAAACGTTATTGCAAAATTTTAAAGTGACATGAAAATAAAATACACAATGAAATGTTTTAAGTTTGCACTTTACTCTACTCAAAGATTACATTTTTTACAATTTACCTTTTTTGTGATTATTAACCCTTTAAAGCCAGTAGGAGCGGACACGCTCCATTTTGCGTAACTATTTTTAAATCTCGGTAACACTGCAACCACGTAAGCTAGTGCAATAATTTTTTTTGCATATGAAACCCGAGGAGTTGTACTTACATCTTATGCCATCAGCTTGTGCTAGGTCACAGTTTCCTTCCACATATAGCTTTGCAAAAATTGCATAAAAAACACTTGCAGCAACAAAAACATAATATTCCAGAAACACGCTTTGCCGATCCAATCAGCTGTTTATAACACTTCCTACCTCCTTCCCATTCCATGCAAGGCCACCTGGGTTGGCTGGAAGACTGTTTACTTAGCCTGGCAGGGCGAAGGACACTGTCTCAGCTGAACTATGGAAACGCACACACATACATATACTGATACTGATAAGCACTCACCGACGCATCACCCTCCCTACCCCGGATCCAACGCCACCTCCAACGCTTACCTCCCCTCTGATGTGGACATCGGGTCAGTTGGAGGCGCAGTCGAAAGATTGCAGCGGTCCCAGATCAGATGTACACACTGGAACTCTTTCCCATGTTGCTTGTCTGTGTTTATTGTGCTATGGTGTGTTGATATCTGTGCATTCCTGTATTATCCTTCTGTGTTACACATTTCGATGTTTTTTTCCTCGCTACCTAGCCTGACCTGTCTCCCCAATGTGATGTTTGTGTATTGTATGTACGGTCGGCAAGGTCTGTCATCTCGGTTGTGGGCAAAAGACCTGCAACTGACAAATAAAGGCTATCTCATCATCTCATCTCATCATCAGTGCGAACTATCGCATTTTCGCCATGACCTGCCTGTCACTGTCACTATGTGAAAATTGGTGTATTTCAAAAATAAAACTATGAAGACACTTAAAATAAATTTCCTGTGGTGGGAAACTATTTTGTGCAACTTTTTTTTATTTACAGTTTTGAGGGATAAGCTTCTTAAATTTCTCTAACTACACATATATGTTAAAAAAACAAAAACGATTTTCAATTTTGTTGTAGTTTATTGCACTTTTTTTGCAATTTATGTAATTACTATGCACTTAATGCATATATATTATTAAAATTTGGGCTATAATGGTTGTATTGATGTATATCAACTTGAAATGCTCCCAAAAATGGCTCTACAAGATGTAAAAATATAATATAAACTCTGGTGGACTTGGTTCTATGGTAGGTCTTAAATGGTTAAAGGTGACTGTGTCTTATTTTTATAATAATAATAATAAGATAATAATATATTAGTCTCATTAAGTCTGAGATCTCTTTTTCAAACCAGACACAAAAACTAAAAATATATATGCAAATTAAGACAGACAGCCACCTAATAAAACAACGCATTATACATGATCACATATTATATGTTTAGAAGTGTTATTCTTCCCATTTATTTATCCAGGACTCAATATTAGCTTTAATAGTTTTAATCTTTAATTTATTTAGTTTATGACAGGTGCACCACTGAGGGTAATTCAGAGTATGTGAAGTTTAAAATCATGTTGGCATGAAATATTCATGAAATATTCTGAGAATATTCTGTATTAAAGCTCAATGAAGTGCTTTAGTTTCAAAACAGGAGAAGCACTGCAGCAATGTGCAAATACATATATCGTTTTTTCTAACAGCAGACTGATGATTTCGTAAAGCTGCTCGCTCAGGAAAAGGAAAAGGTGTTTTTTGTCCAACTTTAGGATTAAAAAAACAAGAAAAGCCTCCAAGGTTCTTCATCAGACTTTATATGCTTCAAGAAATGTTCTGGCTTGATGTCACCATCTACAGGACACTTGAAGTACTGCGGCTCTCTCCTCCATGTCCTCTCATAGTAATACATAATAACAAAAATACACTTCCAATAGCTCATACTGACCAAATACGAGAGACATGTAAAAACAAAACTGTCTTTAACTGTCATGGTGTTTGATGGTAATGATATGCAAGTGTAAAATATTTGAAATTCCCACTTCAGACAGAGATTTAAAAAGTAATGATGGCACACAGTGTGAAAACCTGTCTTAAAATGTTCCAGCATAGTGATTTTAATTGTTCTTTGTACTGTATGTAAGCTGAAACAGGCAGAGATGAGATGCGTGCCAACCAGGTGCTTGTTCACCAGCAGTGAGTATTACACAAATCAAAGCAATAACACTGCTGACCACAAGTGGCATGCTGTTTCAGTAACACCCTCTGATCTTAACTGACAGCCCTTTGCTACTAGATGACTCATAGTTGGATGAGGCAGCCTTGTCAACAAAACTAATGAATTAAATATGTTTGATACATGTTTCATCACCTCTTTTATTACACTTCATGACTTAAACACCACAACAGTCACTGACTTCTACCTAAATTCAAGTTACTATTACTTTATACTGGCAGAACTAAGCTTGCCATATTATTGTATACCAGACAATGGCACCACCGGGCCCTCTGGCTACCACCAGCAGGTAACGGGTGAAGTGTCTTGCCCAAGGACACAACGTCCAAGCTGGGGCTCGAACCAGCAACCTTCCGGTTACAAGGCGAACTCCCAACTCTTGAGCCACGATCGCCCCTTGAAAAGGTGGTATACGATCGAGAAATAAATAGATTAATAAATCAAGCTCTAAATGTAAAACAATGCAGAGTTTAATAAGTCAACATTAACGAACTCATGCAGGTGGTCTCACGCAGAAAAGATATACAGTGGTCAGAAGTCAATATCCACTCATCATGGGCATGAATGTTATTTGTTTGTTTTCCAGGGTGGAATGATTGTACGGTATCTTTAATTATGTTAAAAAATTAAAATGTTTTAAATAATTTCGGATTTTCTGTAATCCACACATGTCAAAAGATATATACACAGGCTTTAATACATATACAGACTCAAATCTTTTTATAAGCGGTGCTGAAGGTTCTATGGTATCTTTTAAGCTGATGAGCCCATGACCTATTAACTTCTCATTAGTTATTGACATGATTGACTACAACAGTTAGTTTGTATTTGCCAACATAAAAAAAGATTTGACAGCCATCGCTAGAATGACCAATACTCTGAACAATGTGAAACTGCAAAGATCTAAGAAGGAGAATTATGGATTTACACAAGTTGTGAAGGTCTCTTGGAGCCATTTCTAAACAACTACACATTCCAGGATCATCAGTGTAACTACAGGGGTCGCACAAAGAATGGCCATGCATCATACTGATGTCTTCATAAATTTATTTCTCTCTCTCTGTTATTCTCTTCAGCCACCGTGAAAACGTGTGCGCCTCTTGGACCACATGCAGAATAAAAATGTTGTGGCTGTAGCCGAATCTGTAGCTCTGTATCCATACTAGTTCTGACCCACAATGCCATGGTTGTGCTCTCAGCCAAACTCTGGCCATGTGACCATTACAAATACCTCCTCATACAAACTTTACAGCACTTTACATCTTTAACAAACCCTTATTTTGTAACCTCATATTATAGACAAGTAATTTAATCAATGCTACACTTTTATTATCTTATTCAATACATTTTAACCCTTTCCAACAAATAAATGAATTAAATTAAACATGAATCTGTTACAGAAACATATAAAACACACACCTTTATTGTAACTGTCTTAGGGACAGTTACAATCAGTTCAAATAATTGTTATTCTGATGTGTCAAGCGTCAGTGTCCAAAGTGAAGAGAGTTTTGGACTGGACCATGGACTGAGAGGATGTCACCCAAAATACAAGCCAAATTCCAAGCTCCAAATTTTAAACCTTCAAGCTTGACTGAAATGTTCAGCTTCCTGCATAGACCATCCATCCAAATGCCTTCTGAAGGAAAGTATAACGGTCAGACCAGATAAAGCTTGAGCTGTCTGGCCATAATACCTTGAGGCATGTTTGGAGAGGTAAAAGTGAGGCTTTCAAACCTATGAACGCTGTACCAGCTGTCAAGCATGGTGGTGGTAGCACCATGATCAGGGGCTGTTTTGCTGTCAGTGATACTGGTGCACTGCACAAAGTGGTTGGAATAATAAAGAAAGAGCATTGCCTTCAAATTATTCAGCTTCACCTTAAATCAATAGATAGATTGTTGAAACTTGGACACAGTTAAAGGACAATGATCCCAAACACACATCAATACTGGTTTTGGGATGGATAAAACGGGCTAACTTTAAGCCTTTGAAATGGCCTTCCCAAAGTCCCGACTTCAACCTTATTGAAAATTTGTGGATTGTTTAAAAGCTGGGTTTGTGCCAGGAAATGAACTCTACCAATTCTGCCAAGAAGAGTGGTCAAACAATGGGGGTATATGTATATATCTGACCCTGTGTGGATAATTTGAACCTTTGTGAATTAGGGAAAATCCAAAATAAATCCAGACTTATGGGCCCAACTTTTGTTTCTTGTAAGTTATTAAAGCTTTGCACCCTGGAAGAAGAGCTATTATGGTCCCTCTGCGTTAGGCTCTTGGTTTTAAGTTTTTTGTTTGTCCATTATTTTCTTTTCGGTTTTGCAAAGTTATTGAAGTTCATTTTCTGTATTATTTTATAGTTTGTTATAGTGTTATTTTGTATTTCCTTGTGCCTAAGTTTCGTTATGTCCTCTTGTTTAGTATAGGTTCCTTATCTTTTAGCCTCATGTTCTTAGTTTAGTTATAGAGGACTCTGGGTTTATTAGTTCCTGTTAGCATTCCTGTTCTGTTCCTTCAGTCTCCTCGTTGTGTTAGTTATTTTTGTCTTCCTTGTTCTTATGTTTATTTGTGTAAAGTTAATCCCATTTCCCCATTCAGTTGTCTTCCCTCCTGTTTTATTTTGGTAAGTGCTGCTCTGTGTTTGTGTTTTTTTACTTCCCTGTCTCATTTGATTAGCTGCCTGGAGCTGTGTTCCCTACCTGCTCCCACTTCCCTCATTACCTTTTGTATAAATTAACCCAGTCTCTCCTTTTCTTTTCTCAAGGTTCAAAGAAATGATTAAGAGACCAAAGTTGTTATGACATTCATACCACAATGACTGGATGTAAATTTCTAACTGTAACTGTATGTATATTCATTGTAAATTTATATTTACATTGTGTCCACCTTTGGTACATTTGTCATACAGCATGTGGCAAGCTGACTTAACCTAAAATTAACAGATGTTCAGTGTTGTACTAAAGAGCAAATGCCAAGGAGAAAACCAAGGAAAAATGTACTCAAATACACTTTAGGAAACACAACTTACTCCCACAACTTATTCCCAAGTTACAGGCATATGCCTGTTTTAACTTGTTATCTGGTTTCATGATCACCTGGCTTCACGGTTCCATTGCTTCACAGAGACCCTCCTCTGTTCAGTTGGGCAGGCTGATCTGGAGTCTGTGCTGTGGGCTTACGCACTTTTAGGACTGCTTTTGGAGTGCTGAGATGTGTGACCTGCGTTCAGTGTGACCTGGAAAGGTAAAACCAGCTCTGACCCGTTCCCATGCCGTCAGAGTGATGGGACAAGAGGTTTCAGACTGAGGGCAGTCCATCAGACCAGCATAGACTGGTTCACTTTGGGGTGACAGGGTTTCTAGCTTTCCCCTTCCTCCTCCCACCCCACAGGAAACCTCCCCCTGTTGCTATCCCAGGATCAACTTTCTGCAACAGCAACCAAGACACCCTGTACCAGCTCTACTCCAAACCCCACGGCTCCAAATTTAGACACTGGAGACAGAGGGACAAACTCGAAGTTATTTCAGTATCTGAACTTCATGTCCCATTTAATTCACACCCTCTTATTCACATTGCTGACACGACTCTTTTGATCTTTTCCATCTGGTAACTGTACACTGCGGGATTTATTAAATCATCCCACAAGTGCTACAGTGTAGCATACCCTGTAAAGATTTCTCACTTTAAAATTTCTTCTATCATCTCTTTCTAATCTCTCTGCCCCTTCCATAAGAATTTGTTTACCACAACCTGTGCCAGACCCACCTGGTTCCTATTTCCATTCATTATATAATTTCGTGTTCATATCAATTTAGATTATGTAATTCAGACAGGAAGATTTGAATTTCACATGGCCTCAGTATGCAAATCATATCTGGAACAAGCAGCTACTATGAATGTGAAATGAGTTTGATCAGATATCACAAGCATAAAACTCTTTAACGACATAGCAGGCCTTGCCAGTTTTTTCAGACATCCAGCAGCCATGAGACAGAATGACTGACTTGCCATGTGTTGGAAAGCTGCCATGATACTGGGGTATAGTTTCTCTGAGCCACTATATGTTGAAAAGGAAACCGAGGGCAACTATTCCGCTCTCATAAAAAATTATGTCTCTGAGTAAAAGCCCTTCTGGAGTAACATGAACCAGTTTGTTCTCAGTTTAACTGCCAATATTTATCCTATTCTAAATACAGTATCAACACTGTAGCAGTACTAGTGTTGTCACCCACTCAATGACATGCTGGTGGTTTCTAAATGTTGGTGGCTGGAATTTCTTAGGAAGCTTCCATACAGTAGTAAATGGGATCATAAAAAGATGTTACAAGTTACTAAAAAGTTCCCTTGACATCACCACATGGGCCCTGCAGGGTCAGCCTGAGAGCACACGATTCCCCTGTGCTGCATTCAAGTGCCAGGAGCTTATTTTGACAGCATGTTATGTGGACAAAAATACTGGGCCACCTACATATTACACTTAGAGCTTCTTGTGAGAGGTATTTCTTCAAGATTTTGGAGTATGTTTGAAGGAATTTTTTGGACGTTCATTATTCAGAGGAGCATTTGTGAGGTCAGATGCTGATGTTGGTCCTGGCCCACATTCTCCTCTTTGGATCATCACACAGGCTGTGACCTCAACCCAACTGAATACCTTCAGTTGGGTTGAGGTCCCACAGCATTATTTAATCCAGCGATTAAGAGGCATGACCCAATACTTTTGTACATCAGCAGTACTGATATGTAATGTAACACCAGCTGACATATGTGGATATTAACAACTCAGTAAAGGGTTTACATTTAATTTTTAGCCATTAAAAAAGTCCATTCTTGATATCAACAATTAACTTCTTGTTAGTGAAAAATACCCATTAGAGGCATCAGTAACTTCATTCAAAATAAAGCTATAATTTCATGTGGGCTAATTTGTGGTAAGTTAACTGCAATTGGGACTATTAGCTACATGTAAAGCACTGCTTACTTTATAGTCCGAGTTTGTCTTTCGCTTTGTTTGTTAGACATAATGGTGACACGTCTGAAATGGGGTTGTTGATCTGAAATGGAAAATCTCCTTTAAACATTATGAAAAACAGTTATAGACCTCTGTAATTTTTGTTTTTACTAATAAAAGTTAAGAATTTATTGACTATTAATAGATAATAAAGAAAACTGTAGCTTAGTTTTTGGTTTACTGGAATTCTAATGTTAAAAAAATGATTTACAAATGACTTACAGATATATAATCTAATGCAGGAACGAGAGTCCCAGATGCTGCCGAGGAAAAATGAAACATGCTGCTGGCCAGTGGCTTGTCGTAACTTACGGTTGTCCACGCATAATATAATTTGGACATCTCCGAGGGCACTTGAACGCAGCTTCACTGGTATTCAGCGTCTCCCCTGCGTCACCGGTCCTTAAACTGAACGGCAGGTCAGGGGCGACGTGAGACAAGTAGGGCACCTCAGAGAAGAACAGTCCACCCGTGTGCCTTCAGCAGCAGCTACCTGCGCTCTGCTCCTCAGATATTTTCTTTTTTAATTTTAATTTTTCAAGTTAAACCAGCTGGTCGTTTTTTTTCTTTTCCAGATGACCGTGTCTCAAGAAAGGCCCATGACCTATGCCAAGATGAAAGGCCTTGTCTCGTTTCTCTCAGGTAAGAACATTAAATATAAATGTTTAAGATAAGCTTTACTTTACCTGTGATCTTAAAGCAAGCTCGTGTATAACATCTAATATAAAGATAAAAGCTAAAGAGGCCAAAAGAGAGTAATTAGTCATTACTGCATAAAATACCACAATGTTAAAATTATTTATCTTGGCTTGAAAGGTTCAGAAAGTCTCCATATAATTAGAGAAGTGCTGTGATAAAGTGACACCAACCTTCTGCTGAGTAAATACAGCTGTTGACCTCTTATGTAAGGGACTAACCTCCTTCCTGTGCTACAGCTCTGCTCAAGGGGAAGAAAGTGGGCTTCAGTGACTTCTTGCACAAATTTGTTTCCAGCCAGTACCTCTGCCAACAGTAAGTTGGCAACAGTCATTTTTTCACAGCTTTTTTCCTTTGTGTTGAACCTCATAAAACAAACCCTTATATTCTGTGTCTGATCTCCCGATTGAAGCCTGGACACTGAGAAAATCCTGCGGAGACAAAGCAAACCGGGGAGAGGGAAGGAGGAGAAATTTACTTTGGTGAGTTCAGAGAGAAGACTTTTTTTTAAAGTCTTTGCTGAGTGTTGACAGAAGATGAAACTTGAGCTGACCTCCTGACCGTCTTGTCCCTCTGTCTTTTCCTCAGAGCTCCACGAACACAGAAACCTCACAGTAAGTCATTTTCTCCCTTTAATATTTCGTCTATGTTGTCAATGATGCACAATCTGGACTTAATAAAGTGGCCAGAAGGGTTTTTTTTCTCATTCATGAGCTTCACCAGAGGCAACCTGAGAGTTATTTCTTATCATGCATTCACATCCAATTATTATGCATGACTTATTTGTACTCGGACATGCATTATTAACTGTTTTCTGCTGTTGTATTAACCAGGATGAAGCCATCAGACTTCGACTACCTCAAAGTCATCGGCAGAGGAAGCTTTGGAAAGGTGGGGAAAAAAAATCCTCAGCACCTACCCCCCTGACCCCCCTTTAAGACAGCCGATTGGTCTGAAACATGAGGATTTGTTGTTGTTCAATAGAGGAGAGATCCACAGCAAATTCTCAGCACAGAAAAACACATTTAGGCTCTGTTAAAACCTGCTTTTAAATCAGTTTTACACCCACTCCAAGTGACCAGCTTTAAGCATCAGTGCACCAAACAAGCTCTGGTACCCTGGATGTTAATTTCTGGCAAATTTTCCGTGGCCATATCATGATATCAGAGAGGTGGCTAGTCAAAAACAAGTTACAGCTTTAGGAGTCGCTCATTTTCCAACCGTGATTTATTCTGTGTGAAAAATACTTTTCTAACATAGTCACAAAAGGTGAAAAACAGCTGGTTGCAGTTTTTTTACTGTCATTTTTTATTACTTACAAACAAACAGAAAACACCTACATGCACTCACGAACAACCTGGATTGCCTCGTCTCTGCAATTTGTTCCTGTAACATCAATATTTCAGTCCTCGCCCTGTCTCTGACACATAAACACACATAAACACAGTCCATTTCTTTCTTGAATACCTCTTGAATTCTTATCTGATGAGTCAACAGCTCCAGGACATTTTTTTTTCACTCACTAATTTCAGCCATTTGTCTTGTGTTTGTGGGTCTGGCTCGTACCATCTCAATATTTCCTCTCATATGATGAAATTAGAGCACTATACATGACCTAGATATGTCATAATTTTTAAGAATAAACAAATGAGCACACTTCCAAAATATTTAATACCAGAACAAAGCCAAAAAACACGAGAATTACTTACATTTACTACTCTACACTGTCTCCAGCTTGGCTGTGTTATAAGTAAAAATGTACCAGCTGTGTTGTAGTTTTTACAGTTTGTAAAATGTGTTTTTCTGATGCTGACGGGGTCAGATGGGAACTTTTTCCCCCCAGATTTGGTTGACTTTGTAAGTTGAGGTTGGTGCTGTGAGATTAAATGTGAAAATTCAAACTTTTACAGGTGCTGCTGGCAAGACATAGAAAACAAGGGGGTTATTATGCCGTGAAAGTGCTCCAGAAACAGTTGATTGTCAAGAGGAAAGAGGTAATCTATCTATCTATCTATCTATCTATCTATCTATCTATCTATCTATCTATCTATCTATCTATCTATCTATCTATCTATCTATCTATCTATCTATCTATCTATCTATGGATAATGTATGTGTTGTGTCTCTGTAGCAGAAGCATGTGATGGTTGAGAGGAGTGTACTCCTGAAAGGACTACAGCATCCATTCCTGGTGGGACTCCACTTCTCTTTCCAGACACCAAACACTCTCTACTTTGTCCTGGACTATGTCAATGGAGGGGAGGTGAGTGTATAAGATTAAGGATTTCAACATTTTCTGCATTCAGACATTCAGATGTTTAGTTGTTGTGTACGCTATGAGATTGTAGAAGTGCATGTGTTGCTGTTGTGTTGAATTCCTCGCTTTGCTTTCAGCTTTTCTACCACCTGCAGAGAGAGGGGTCATTTCCAGAACCCAGAGCTGCTTTCTATGCTGCAGAGGTGGCTGCCGCACTGGGCTACCTCCACTCTCTTAACATCGTCTACAGGTATATATATATATATATATATGCATGAAAACACAGCATTAGAAAAGCGGCAGCATAGTCACCCTTCCAAGTTTTTCTCGCCTCTGTGCTCTCTCTCTTTCTTTGTGCATGTTTGATTTAAACACGTTCTGCCTGCTTCATTTATTCATGCAGAGAATTCCCAATGAAATTTTCCCACTCAAATCCACCACGTTCTCCGGCGCCACATTAAAAATTAAAGAGTGAGGAAAAGCAATGTGAAGCTAAAGGAAACTAACAAAGAAACAACAGCTAATGTGAGATTTTGCAGGACTCATTGTTCTTTGTTTTTATGCAGGGACCTGAAACCTGAGAACATCTTGCTGGACAGTGAGGGCCACGTGATGCTGACTGACTTTGGGCTTTGTAAAGAAGGTGTGGCCGCAGGTGGGATCATGCACACCTTCTGTGGCACTCCGGAGTACCTTGCTCCAGAGGTGCTACACGGCCATCCATATAGCCCAGCTGTGGACTGGTGGGGACTCGGCACGGTGGCTTTTGAGATGATCTGTGGACTGGTGAGTGCAGGTGTAGTGATCTCTTTCCTTTACATCATCAGCATCTTCACCTTAGGCCATCTCCCTCTTCCCCTCCCTCTCTCTCTCACAGCCTCCATTTTATAGTCGCAGTAAACTGCAAATGTTTCAGAACATCCTTCACGGCCCTCTGCAGCTACGCAGCGGCATCTCTAAAGCTGCCTGCTCACTGTTGGAGGGCTTATTGGAAAAAGATGTCTCCAGACGCTTAGGAGCGAGCTGTGACATTGTAAGTGCCGCAACTAAAAAGAAGAGAAACAGTAATGAAACATGGCCACAGAAGGGTTAACTGTTATTGTGTTTCCAGGCGGAGCTGCAGGAACATCCCTTCTTCGTCTCTATCGACTGGGATGACCTCCTGGCCAGAAAAATCCGACCCCCTTTCATCCCAAAAGTGGTACGAGTGAATCAGAAATGAGCTCGACGCACATTTCTTTTTAACCGAGGCAACATGGCTCACTCCTCTCTCCTCTTCAGGCTGGTCCTTGGGATGTCAGTTACATTGACCCAGCGTTTACGCGACAACCTGTACCTGCCTGTGTGAACGACAGTTGCCAGGAGGCCGGGGTCAGCGAGGCCTTCCCAGGATTCTCCTACATGAACCCTGTGGAGTACCTGGCAGCAGAGCCGGTTTCATAACAACACCGAATCCTCCGGGGGCGTGTTTGTTCAGTTGTCTCTTTTTTACGTCATTAATTTTTAAGTGGGTGTCTATTTTTAAGAACTTGAGCAAAAAGATTTTTATGCTAACAGTGCAACATACTGTATGTTTCATTGGATGTTTTGTTTGTTTTGTGTTTTTGGCTATTGATGTTAATTCAATATGTGATTGTGATGATGGAATGGGCTGGTCACTATTTCATGCATCCTCGCTGCTTTAATGCATTATATGAAGCACTCAACAGTTTGGAGTAGATTTATTTTTCAACACTTTGCATTTACAGGATATTAAAATATACAATGTGAACTGCAAAATTCTCATTCTACCATTACATTCACAGCTTACAAGTGCACTCAAAATACTTCACTGGCTGCTTTATTGCTGCATAGTGACAGAGCAAAATACAGAAAGCATCTCCATGCGGTGTTTAGATAAAAAAACAACAACAGGATGCCAGCCTATTGGCAACACTAAAACACAAATTGGACCCCAGCTCCGACTTCACGTGTGGTGTTTTGGTGTCTAATTTTAGTGATGAACAGAAAAAGCCCATCACCGTGGAGAACCTAATGGGTGTCTTCCCCTCAAAAAAAAAGAGAAAAAAGGAGAGCATCTGTTCTGATCCTTTCTACCTCACTTCACAAGACTGTGGAACAGTTTGGGCACAGGGAGGGTGGCTTTCAGTCTGTCAGTAGATGCTGAAGGAGGCGTAGCTCTGCTCACTCTGGCATGTGAAGTAAGCAATCAACTGACCGTTGCAAATCATCAGAAACAAGCCACTGCCTAGGGAAAAATGAAGAGTGACATATTTGAAACAGCTAACCTCATGAAGTTAAGACTGATAGTAACCGATGAGCTGGCAGTGTTTGTCTTACCTAAAGCCAGCCACCACTGCCACACAGTAGGAAACTCCAACATTACTGCAACATGGAAACAAAACGTGTCATTACACATTGCATTTGGTTATTCAAGCATGCACCTAGGTAGATGCACCGATACATTTCTGCTCACCTAGGCTGGTGATCATTACATGCACCAGTGTGACAGTGAGAGCGTAGTCCCAAACCCGCCTCCTCACCACTGCGGCAAACAGAAGGCCACTGCAAAAGTAGGTGAGCTCCAAGGACAGGAGGTTCACTAGAAAAAAAAAGAAGCGAAAATAGATTATGTGTATAAAGCTGCCACTCTGTGTCGACAGCATTGCACACATTAGGTGTGCTCACCCAAGTATTTGGAGTTGGATTCGGTAGGTTCGGTCTTAAAGTCAAAAGGAATCAGTCCATCAAAGTGGTCCAACCTGAGATGAGAGATATGATAAAGTTACAGCAGACAAAACATTAAAGCGCAACCTATAAGTAAATATCTTTAAGTAGAATGATTAGAATAATCTATTAAATGAATATCTTGAATAAAGAAGGATAACCTATAAGTACAATGATCTATTAGTAAATACCTTAAATAAAGTAAAATGACCAATAAGTAGAATAACCTAAGAGTAAATAGCTTAAATAATGCAGAATGACCTATAAATAAAGTAGAATATCTTGAGCATAATACGATATGGCGAAACAAAATAGGTCAATAAGTTAAAAATTCCCCAAAAGAAGGAGCTCAAACAGAAAAATTATGAATGTAGAAATTAAAGTAAAATATATAACAGTTTGAATGGAATACAATAAAACATACCAACAAAAACCAAAAATGAATATAATACATTAAAGAGACTGTGGAGAAAAGCATTACAATAAATGTCATACATTTAAAAAGGATAATAAAAAATACCTTATTAAATGTAGTTAAAGAAAAATAGCATAGCAGTGCAGTTTGCAGTCTGTTTGATGTGTGTGATTGGTGCAACTTTTTTTTTCTCAGATTCTGAGATTAATCTTTGAATTCAGAGAAAAAAAATCTCAGAATTCTGAGATTAATGTCAGAATATTTCCTTTTTTATTCACAATTCTGACATTAATCTCAAAATTCTGAGGTTAATTTCAGAATAGCCTCAGAATTCTGACATTAATCTCAGAATTCTGAAATTAATTTTAGAACTCTAGGAGATTATTGTCAAAATACTGACTTCTTTATTCAGAATCCTGACATTTGGATTCTGAATATTTGTTGCTATTTATTATAATCATCAATATACCTCCAGTTATTATAGGAGACAAACCCTCCTTTCGATCCCTTGCGCGTGCGTGGCTCTCACCTGAAGGCACCAAAGCAGACGCTCCCGATCATGTAGAAAAGCGAGTAAAATATGAGCAGACACAGCAGCAGGTTGAGGAGCACGGTCTGTTGGGATGGATAGAGAATGGGGCGTAATTTAAAGATTCTTGTCCGTCAACGCTACATATTTTCCATATAACATATAACAACATGAGCAAACACCAACCCAAAGCTGAGGATTGCACTCTCTCAGTATTATAGACGCAGATCCCCGCAGTGGGAGGGATATGCGTGGTCTGTAAGCAGGCAGACAGGCAGGCTCTTTTATGTGCTGCAGCCCGACCTGCTGCTGGTTTATAATATATAAGAGGTATGATATACATATTTAACGTGTGTGTTTACATTATATATAAAACAGCCTGTCATAGCCAGCTTATTCTGTTGTTTAACCGCACATAATTCCCACTTTCGATCCACGGCTCACAGAAACGCCTGAAAATCCACAGGACAATCGGATAACCTCACAGCACACGATTTCCCCATCTTACCTTCGAGTCGACCGCTCTGCCTTTGAATGCCATCTCATGGTTTCCCTTTAATGTTTTATTCCCAAATAACGTGGGCTGCAGCAGGCTGCACGACCTCCGGTTAAATCCCCCAGCTCTCCTCCTAACAAAGTGGACTCCTACCGCCACCTAGCGGCCAACAGGAGACGCGGAGCAGCGCCGCCGCTTTTACAGCCCAGCTGAACTCGTTTCACCTCGTATCAGGGCGGCCTTTTTTTTATTTGTTTTTAACTGAAAAAAATAAAGACTTTCCTCTGTATGTGCCACTTGTATGTCGTCGTGGATATTTGTTATATTCCCCAACCCAGGTGTTTACCATTTGGGGGGATATACCTCGCATCTACAGCCTTGCCATTACCGTGGAAAGCCGCCCAGTGTGCATGGAAGATTTATACCGGCAGGTTAGCTGCTTATGTTCTGGTTGAATATGAGTGATTTTGCACCCAGTACATACTTCCAAGCCCGTGTGGTGACCAGACGAGGCACATGTGTGGTCAGGTGTTGCGTTAAATTGATAATTTGTCACAGTAATAGATACATAAAATAAATAAATCGTGCACCCAGCAGCCTCGCTGTGTTATGAAACGTGATGGCATCACCCTTATCGTAGTCGGATGATATTTCAGTGCATAAGATGTGAGATGTAAGACCGACACACCTCAGTACACGCCATCCGACATCCGTGCAGCAGCCCCATTGTGTTCGTTTTTCAAGTGATATTACAGGCCTGAGCGTTTATATCTATAGTTAGCGCCGGTGGTTGTAGTCTTATTAACGCTTGTGTCCTGAATATGTCCGCCCCAAACGAGCTACTACAGTGATCAGAGTGTGCTTAAAAAGTGGGAAGTGACCAGTTTTTGACCATCGGGGAAACCAACGGCTCCTCAACGGCTCTTTATGGGGGGGACACGGTGCTCCCTGCGCTCCGCTCATACACAGTCGTATTTAACGCTTTTATAGGCGGTTTAGGTCAAAGGGGGAACCCGGAGCCCCTGTCCGGCGGATAATTCTCGTTACACCGGCTCTAAATCGAGTTTTGGGGCGTGTTGTGAACGTACGCAGGCCCGGTATTGACCACCAACAGTGAACTTAACTTTTCCGAGACCCAAAGTTGTGTCAGGCAGCGCGTCTTGCGCGCATGCGCACCACTCTATCCAGCTCTAAATAAGAGTTAAAACAGAAACGAGGTGAGTTCCACAATTGTTAAACAATACGGGCGTTAATTATCATTTGTTGTCGTTGACGAGGACGGCGTTTGAAAAGCAGGCGTTCGTTTTTGTAAATTGGCGACAGTTTCCATTATTTCCACTCTGATTTAAAACGGCGAGAATAAATCGTTTTTTCCAAGTTTCTATTGAAGAAATTAATCAAGCAACAATGTTAAAGCTCGTAACATTATCGCGGTGTTGTTACGAGTGTGCGTGATATTCTGTGATGTATCTGCATTTTGCGAATGCGTTTTCCTATTGTTATTAACCGGGAAACTTATTTATTACAGATCGTCCTTATAGCTGGCTCTGCATCCAGTCTCAATGCTACGGCTAGCCCTCTATAGCAGCCCTCAGTTCATATGAACTGAGTGGAGCTAGCGACTGTTAGCTTTATGTCAGCGCTAGCTAGCAACCTGGGCTGACATTCCGTGACAAGGGGAAAGTGAAGAAAAACGGCCAGAGTGAATGAAAACACCAAGTCAGGAAATTACACAGCAAGCGTTTGCCTGTGTTTAACGTGTAGCAGCTTTGCGGCATTTGTTTAAAATGGTAACTTGAGTAATTAACATAGTTTAAACGTGTTGGTGGCCTCTTCCTATGCTCCGCCATTTTGTATAAGACGAATGCTAATCATGGGCGCTCTTACATACACTTTATTTATGGCTAGAATAAAACTGAGGCATGGGATGCAAAGTCTAACTTAACCGAGATCCAGGAGCTCTGATTGTTGTTTACTTTTGACACGGTTGTGACCACGATGCAAGCAGAAAATATAACCTTAATTCAGTGTTGAACATGCGTCGGGAGTAAAACGTTATATCGTATTATTAAGCGGATAAAGACGTTTTTAAGTTTGGCCAGTGAGTGCAGAAAACAGTGTTCTCCTTACAGCTGATAAACAAATCAGCCCCTCACTTGCTCATTGCCAGGCAAGCAGTCGGTTTTAAGAGATACTGTTAAAACAAGGAAAAGACGAACTTGTCTGGTTAACTTAAAGTTGAGACGTCTTTCCTCTTCTTTGTCAATGATCTGGACTAAGGTTTACCCTAATGGGGTCGTTTGTGCTCGCATTTCTTTGGTAGTTGGCCGGCAAAACAATATTATTATTGACTGTTTTGTCTGAAATCGAAGTGCATGGTGTATCCTGCACGCCAGCGCGCAGTCGCCATCTAGTGGTGATGCTGCGCAGAGCTGTTTACAAGTGCAGGGAGGAATAAAAACTGCATTTGTGATCGGAATCAGTTCGCTGATCAAGCCGTCGAGGACCGCTTGGCTCACTGCAGTTATCATGTACAGGGAAACAATAGGCCTGGAAAACAGAAGCGTAAAAGTCAGAGGTGCAGACTGTGCGCATAATACCATGCCTTTCCATGTGACTCTTTGCAGGTTGGTCATATCAGCAGAGTGGGAATGACTGACACTCCACCCAGTGATGGCCCCTCCCAGGGAGCTGAGTTTGACATGATGGGTGCCTTAGACTGGAAGGATGGCATTGCAACGCTGCCAGGCAGTGATATCAGGGTACAAAAGAGATTTTTGTTGTTGTTGTTTTTTGGTCCAGGGTCTTTCTTGCTTGTGCAAATATTTGTTTATAGGGGGAGGAGGCTATATCTATAGCTGTTTCTCAGGCTGAACTCATAATCAGGACCGTAGTAGCACACCAACTTGGCTGATAGGAATGCGTCTCTTTTTTTCAGTTCCGCCTGACCGAGTTTCGGACTCTTGAGATTGTCACAGATTTAGAGGTCAAAGGGCAGGAGGCAGAGCCTAACAGTGAGACCTTGGACCCCGCACCATCTCACACGCCCACCCCTCCACCTGAAGGCCAGTCACAGACAGGGACAAGCAAAGCTTCAGCCAATCAGAGTAAACCAGGATTGTCTCAAGCTAAAGGTATGATGGCACATGATTGTCATTGTTATAATGAAGACTTTCACTGTTTGGTTTTTAAAGTCTACGCTACGTTTCGGCCTCAGTTTCAGCCCTTCTTTCTCCTCCGTCCTTTAGCTCCTGGTCCTGTGCTTTTGTCTTTAGAGGAGGGACCCAGTATGGAGGGCCCCAGTGTGGAGGTTGGGCCCAGTGTTGAAGTTGGTTCTAGTGCAAACTTGGGCTCAAATGGGGAGCTGTCAAGGTGCCGGGCCTGCGGTGGCCGTGCTCCTGGGGATGCCCTCCTGCAGGGGAAATTTTGCTGCTCAGCTTGTGCCCAGCCTTCCAGTGGCAGGTAAAACCATGCCTCTGTTATCTTTAATAACGCCCTCCCCCCATTAAATTTTTTTTTTAGATTAACTTAATATTTTTTGTTTCATGTGGACCTTCTTTGTGTTTGTGAAGATCGTCTCCGGGAGAAGCACGGGAGGGTCAGGCAGTAGAAGGAGAGAGACTTGGCAAACGTGTGCGCAAAAAGAGGAAGATCTACATGGACTCTGGTGAGGAAGAGGAAGAAAACCAAGAAGAACCAGAGGTGAGGAATATACCATCAACACTTGTGTTCGGTGGTCAACTTCAGAGCTACATACATACCAGATGTTCAGACTTAAGTTTCCTCTCATCTACAGGATGAGAAGAGTTGGGATAGTCCTGTGTAACACGTTTTGCTCATTCTGCTTTTCTCTTGTAGGAAAAGGCTAAAGCTACAAAGGGCAGGAGAGGAGCCAAAATTGCCAAGCTGGGTATGATGAAACTCTAAACATTATTAGAATCTGTTAATGCCCTAAATCAGTTTTTTGTTGTGTTGTTTAGCTGGTGATACATTCTCAGCTTTCGAGACTGTCCTCTGATTTGATTGTCAGATTTTTTGATTAGCATTTGCATTATCTTCCAATTCATGAAACCTACAGGCAATGTATTTCTCAGAACGACAGAAAGCAGGAATGAAGAATGAGTTTTTATTAATTTGGTTAGACTTAAACCAATATTATGAGCATGCTGTTTTTGCCCATTTTTATATAGGGACTTTGATAGAAAGAAAATTGTCAAACTGCCTAGAATACATCCACGTATTCATGGTTTTATATGCATTGTGTGTCATTGGCATACACTTTATACAACACGTAATATGTCACTATTTGTTCACCCAACCTGTAGTTGCTGCCCCACCCAATAAGAAACGTGCATGGAGCTGGCCTTCTTACCTCGAAGAGGAGAGAGCCGTCGCTGCTCCAGTTAAACTATTCAAAGAGGTTAAAAACCTGCATATACCTGCCATTTGTACCCTGTTAAGTAGAAACTCACAGTCTTGTTTATCTGACCTGTGCTGTTATTATTCTTGCAGCACCAGTCGTTTCCACAAAGCAGGAACAGTTTTAAGGTGGGGATGAAGCTGGAGGGACTTGACCCGGCGCACCCGTCTCTATTCTGTGTGCTCAGTGTTGCGGAGGTATTAATGCTAATGCTTGACTATGCTACCTACACGCTATAACATTTTTCTAGATAAAGACTTTGACTCATGGATGCCTGCCTCTCTTTGCATCCCAGATCCAAGGTTACAGAGTAAGGCTCCACTTTGACGGATATCCAGAATGCTATGACTTCTGGGCTAATGCCGATTCGTGGGATCTGAAACCAGCCGGCTGGTGTGAGAAGAACGGACACAAGTTATTGTTGCCTAAAGGTAACAAGAATACCACCAATAAACATGAAATTCAAGGTAGAATTTTTATTTTTTATTTTTTTAACAAAGTTGGGTCGCAACTCAGCTGACTGGGCTTGTCGTGTTGTAGGCTGTAAGGATGGAGAGTTCAACTGGAGCACGTACGTGAAGAACTGCAGGGGTCAGCTGGCCCCGAAACACCTTTTTAAGAGCCTCAACACAGTGAGTGTTAAACACATCTGAAGCTGTCAGATGGTTCTGTGATTCAGTGGATTTTATAGGCTCCGTGTGGCTAAATTGGCTAAATGCATATCGTCTTTTTGTTTGTTTGTTTTTAGTCCGTGACTCCATCCGGGTTTAGAGCTGGGATGAAACTGGAGGCGGTTGACAGGAAGAATCCTGCTTTGATCTGTGTAGCAACAATTGCTGCCGTTGTCGACAACCGCCTGCTCATTCACTTTGACAACTGGGATGACACACATGATTACTGGTGAGAGATTATTACCCAGAGATGTTCGCCGGTCTGCCTTGAGGGCAGCTGGAGATTTGAATTTGTGTGAAAGCAGTGCTAATTTAGTGCCTGTCTGTTGAAGACAGCGTGCCACTGTATTTTAAATAAACAGACTAGCATTGTAACTAAAGAGTTTCTGAACCTTTTTATTGGTGAATATTTTTTTCAAAACACCCGGTGTTATCGTTCGCCCATTTACTTGTGTTTGTTTTAAGGTGTGATGCCAGCAGTCCATACATCCACCCTGTGGGTTACTGTGAAGAGGCTGAGCTAACACTCACAACTCCAACTGGTAAGACAGACCAAGACACATGTGAGTCAGTATGAATGTAATATACTGTAGGACCCAACTCTTGTAAGATCTGAAATGATTAATTAAAGGCCAGCTAAATAAAAAATGATAAATAAAATAAATAAAAATGGCAACAAAAAAACCCTTGAATCCTGAAATAGTAAAATCTGATAACAAAGCCACGGATGAATTATTCTGTAGAAAGTAAGTGTGCTCATGCTAAGTGTATTAATAGTAAGATGTAATTTCCTGTAGATCCCCATGTTGCCACCTATTTCTAACCTGCTGGGTGTTGTTACACCTGTAGAAATGGCTTTGTTTACATGGTGTCTGTCTGCAGTATCCAGTGCACCTAATGAGTCTTTATCTCCTCTCCTTAGAATGTAAGGAACCAAAGAGTTTCTCTTGGGAGAAATACCTGGAAGAGACGGGCACACAGGCAGCTCCTGCACGAGCTTTCAAAGTGGTATGATATACGAGTATGCAGATATTTACGGTACTGTGCTACAGTAGTCTAAATACAGTCATGTGATTCTGTGGGGTTTTTTTTTCCAGCGACCTCTGCATGGTTTCCAGGTTGGAATGAAAGTAGAAGCTGTTGATAAGAGGAATCCCATGCTCATTCGTGTTGCCACTATAGCAGACACAGAGGACCACAGACTAAAGGTGGGAGATGTCTCTTCATCGTGATGCTTTTTGATTTTTTTTTTCTGTGCTCAGCCTTTGTTTAAATTCTTGTTTACCCTCCTCCTTCTCCTGCAGATCCACTTTGATGGCTGGAGTTCAGAGTATGACTATTGGGTGGAAACCGACTGCCCAGATCTGCATCCTGTCGGGTGGTGTCAAAAAACTGGACACCCACTACAATATCCTAACGGTGTGACACATTTTACGACTCTCTCTCACACTCACACACACAGACACACAGACTGTCCTTGTCTGTCCTGCTGGGTGCTGAGGGTGAGGTTGCCAGATTTCTAATTTCAACAGATGAGTCAGCACACTTGATCTCTGCCTTTATTTTACTTGGATAAGACATTAAGAGGAATGTATAATGAATTCAGAATGGATGGTTGTTTGCATAGTTTTATTAAGTTTCCCGTGTGTGTGTGTGTGTGTGTTTCAGGCTCCAGTGATTTAGTGACTGCTCCAGGACAAGGATGTCCTACCCCGGGATGCAATGGCGTTGGGCACATCAGGGGACCTCGCTATGGGACTCACTACACGTTCGTAGCTCAACTTTTCACAGTTGTCTTTTGTTGCAACTCTTATGTCTTACATCTCCATTTTCATTTAAGATGTTTTATGCATTTCCCCAACTGCTCTCCCGGTTTACCTCAGGGAATATTTGTCATAGTTTCTCAGTCGCTGCAGTGTTGCCTTTCTATCCTGTTTTTAAAATACTTTTGACACTCTTAAGTGCACAACTTTCCAAATGGATTTCAATAAATTATCATAATTTCCATTTTTGTTTGTCTAGTCAGTCGTCAGGTAATGTCATATTGTTATATTAAGGTGTAGTAAACACGTCTTAACAGTAACTAAAAGAGGAGACGTCTCCAGGCTCTCAAATATTGCTTTTATTTGTGTGGGCTGCCAGCACTCTACATGTGTTACTTGTGTGTTTGTCTGTATGTAGGAGGGCGAGGCGATATTAACTGCCTTTCTGTTGTCTGTGTTATAACCTCTTACTGGAGTTTTAAAAAATGAAGGCTGTGTGTCCCAGCGATGTTTGCGTCTCTGTGTGCAGTCAGGTGAGCTGTCCCTACTCAGAGGTGAATCTGAACAAAGAGGGTTTGCTGCCAGACCGTCTCAGCGGAGAGCGGCCTCCCACCCTCAGCGGGCCTCATCCTCGTGGGCGACGCCCTGACCCAAATGCAAACAACACAACGCAAAACTCCTCGACGCAAGATCAACCCGAAGGACCGGAGGACGCCCAGAACAGGTTCAATCCTTTGTCGACATACTTTAACAGCTCCTATCATATCAGGGGATTTGCATGCAACTATATGTAGTGGTTTGTACCTGAGCAATGATTATCTGTGTTGCTAGGAAACCGGCGACGGTGGAAGCTGAGCGTACAGGACGCAGTAGCCAGGCAGAGGCACTGAGTGGAGCCAGCGAGCAAAGCCACAATGGAACGAGGCCTAAACGGTACCTGTCGCTCACGATAGCCTCACACTACGCTGCGCCTGATATGATTTGTTTGTTTCAAGGAGTCATTCTGTCGTTGGTCTTCATTTCAGGACAGCTCCAGTTCCCAAATACCTGAAAATGCATTATGTCAAAGAGGAGATTGGCGATAGTAAAGGTAAGCGAGGGAAAAGTGCAGAAGGAATCATACCTCACACCCTCACTTCCTCCCACTGACTCCTCTTAACTCTCCTCAGCCTCTCCAGAGGCCATCTCCCTCCAGCAGGCCCTCCACGAGTCGGTGTTCTCCCCCGGCATCTCTGCCTCGCCTCCCCATCGGGTGGCTCTTTGCTGGGACAAACACTGCCAGCTGCTGCCTGAGGTCCTGGGGCTGACTGCCAAGAGAGTGGCCACTTGGAGTGCCGAGGAGGTTAGACATGCTTAGACACTCAGACTGTGTAAACACAAGAAAAGCAGGCACACAAACTCTGAATCCACTCATCCAACATGAAGGCGGCTAGTTGTTCAAGGAGACCGCAACTGTGCATGAATATTCAGTAAGGGCTTTTCTGGGTGTCGCGGTGAGCTGGAGCCTTCATTTTGGCAGTCAGGTGAACAATTGAGGGTCAATAGAGGCATGTAAAGAATCACGATTAGTAGATAAACACGCATTGATCGACATCCTGCGTTTGTCTGAAGCTGTTTTCTGTATGTTTATTTTGTTTGTTCTTCAGGTGGCTGGTTTTGTCAAAGGGCTTCCAGGGTGCAAAGAACACGCTGCTACATTTAAAACAGAGGTAAGCACTTCAGGATGGTTTGTAAAAAGAAGTGAGAGTGAAAGTAAAAGCCACATGGCATGTACACTGAAACTTCTGAAGGATCGATGCCTCTGCATGCCTTGCATGTAGGGTACAGAACCATCACACATGCCATCACAGAACATAATCCAGCGGAATCACTACAGAGTGTAGTCTGGAGAGTTCAACAGATATTCCAGAACAGTTTGAAATGACAATGTGTTTTATGTAGGGGATCCATGTAAGAGTGAAGTGGGAGGCTTTACAAGAGGGTGCTGAGACCTGCTGTGACGTATGAGGGTGGCTCAGAAAAAAAGACAGGAGGCCAAGCTGGTAATGTTAAGATTTCACTGGGAGTGACCTGAAGGCGGAGCGGTTGGAAACAGAGTTAGAGCAGCAAGGCTGAGATGGTTTGGACATGTAGCAGAGGAGGGACAGTAGACATACTGGACAAAGGCTGTTGAATAAGGACTGCAAGGCAGGAGGAAAAGAGGAAGACCTCAGAAAGAGATCATGGATGTAGTGAAGGAGGACGTGCAGAGGCTTGCATGGGAGGAGGAGACGCAGTCCCAACCTCCTAACTGATTTATGTGCACTTGTGTAGCGTGTTGTTTTACTGGTGTCCTCTGCTCCCTGTTTCAATCTGTGTGTGGTGTGTTTGTGTTTTCTCTTAGTGTGTAAACACATACAGTGAAACAGGGAGCCAAGGAGATCACCAAAACAGAATTAGAATTAGATAAACCTTATTTTGGCGGTTTCAGCATCGGTTGGTTTACAGCGAATTATAGCCTCTTTTTTCCCTCTACATTATTTTTTGGTGTTTTGTCTTTATTGGATAGTGAAGCAGTGAAGACAGACAGGAAAGTGGGGAGAGAGAGGGAAGACATGCAGCAAAGGGCCACGGGTTGGACTCGAACCTGTGTTGATGCACTCGGGCCGTGTGGCATGTGGCTGCCTGCTCATTCACCCACTGTATTTTACATTACTAGAGTGGGATAATGGTCGTGGATGTTTTGGCTCTCGTCCACACAACCTTTCTGTAAGAAGTACACGCTCATTTGTTTTGCTTTGAGATGCTGGTGCCCAGCACAGAAAACGGCTTTAAACAGGGCTTTAACTAATAACTGCTCATTGTTGATTATTGTTTAATGCTTTATCATTAGACAAATCAATTTAGAACTTGCTTTGGATGTGAGGCAGATGCTGTTGAAGGTTATTCATTTCTTTTTTTCTGGATCAGTCCTTATATGTTATTTAACTGAGTAATTAATCAACTAAGGACTTCGGACAATACCTAACTGACCGAGGTTCAATCAGTTTAGCTTTCCCATTATTTCCTAGCCTTGTTCAGATTATCAAACGTGTGTATTTCCCTGCTGACATGAATGAGGTTATTCTCTAATCCAGCAGCTGCTTTGGCTCTCGCTCATTTCCTGTGAAGGGAACAAGTGAGAGGTCCTTATTTTGCATTTGAGAACATGTGAAGAAAGCATGCATAAATAAATAAACAAGGGAATACAAGTGAAATCAATAAGCAACTTCATCAGTTTAATGTGTGTGTGTGTGTGTGTGTGTGTGTGTGTGTGTGGTCTGAAGTCTGGCGTAAAGCTGGCTTAAAAATAGCTGCACATTAAATCGTAGATGTTGTTCTTTTGCATCAGTCATGGTTTGCAGTCTTCTCGGACACTTTTTTGCTGACTGCATAATTTCATGCAGTCTCCAGCTTTTTCATCTTGCATATATTTTCATAAATTTTAGGTTCTACTGAAAAATGAGAGGAAAAAAAGCCTCAGTTTTAGTGCTTCCAAAACAAGTCATATGTCCACTCTAATGTAAATCCCTGTGCTAGTTCAGATTTACGTTGCACGTTAACCAATGGCAAACAAACCGTTAGTGATTTTTATAAAACAATAAAAATGTCAGAACGTTTGTTCTCTAAAATGAGCTTTTTTTGATGTCTAATTTTGTTTTGTTTAACTTTATTTAAATATCACAGCTACAGTAAGACAGAAAGCAGGTTTAACAAACTTTAAGATGGGGAACTCTGAAAGGCTGATCAGAGGACTTAGTGAGACTGATTTAGGTGACTGTCAGTGGAAACAGTTTCCAGGTTCAGACTTTCAATTTTCAGACATCAAAATGTTGCTCAGCTGAATTTTGCTGTTTACACAAAAGCGACGCCGCATGGGAAAAAAGCCAGCCTGTGAAGCAGACCGAGAATCCCGGCTGCACAAAAACAGCCAAACAGTGATGCAGTCGAGAACAACCAGACTTTCCAGTGTTCCTGGTGTTTATGCTAACTTCACTGTCCGTAGTATCGCTCAAAATTGTCTGAAAAATTAAGTTTACTAAACCGTTTCTGACACGTAAACAGCAAATAAACAGACTCTTCCCCCAAATCCAGCAAACCTCGCTGCTATGAGAGGAAAACCTGGCTCAGTGCAGACACTTAGTTAGGGGTGCGATCTTCCCCCCTCAGTGATGCTGGTGACTTTCTATGGCCTGCTTTGTTAACGCTGGCTATCAATCGTTTCTTGCAAACACAGCAGACTTTACATTAGAAGTTAAATCATTTATGAGCTTGCCTGTTCACCTGGGGACAAGGTACTTTATTCATTCATTTATGTATAAATAAATATTTATTTATTTGTTTATTTATTGCATTTTTGATTGTTTTATTTCTTCTCTTCTATCTGCATCTTCTCCTTTGTAATAATTGCATTTTTTTAGAAGTGTTAGCTGTTAAGTTGATCATGATTTCTTTTTGCTTATCAGATTATCCTAATGTGTATTTTAACTTCATGACCTGTAGTGAAACAATCGAAATCTTTGACAAAACTCATAACACACCTAAAAGTTGATCCTAAATACTTATTTTGTCAAATCGTACTTTAAAAGTTAAGAAGTGTTGCTGTTGGTTTGACCCCTTCTAGTGCTTCTAGTATTAGAGGTGTTCTGTGTTCCTACTGTTTGTGCGTCAAACAGCGTACAATAGAAATTCTTTTAAAGTAACAAAGCCTTTACTTGATGTTTTTCCTCTTCAGCAAATCGATGGCGAGGCCTTCCTGCTGCTCACACAAGCAGACATCGTCAAGATCCTGTCAATCAAGTTAGGACCCGCTCTGAAGATCTACAACTCCATCCTCATGTTGAAGAACGCCGATGAAGAGTAGAACACGACTCCAGTGGGACTTTGTTTTTTGTTTTTGTTTTTTTGTTTTTAAATGTCCAGAACAAGTTTAACTTGTTGAGCTCTGTGACGGTACAGCTACACAAGAGAAACAAGCGGAAGTCATCATCTCAAAAAAACGTCCATCTCTCCTCCCTCCTCTCTCCATGATGGATGGCCCTGGTCAGCCTGAGGGAGAGTTTTTCATCATACCCCGAGGAACCCTTAACTTATATCGTGTTTGTTTACTGACTCTTTAAAAAAAACAAAAAAGGAGGAGAAGAAGAAGCTACAAGCACCTTCAAGATTTCTTAACATTGTACAGCCAACAAATTGGATTTTGCATCACAGTTCTGTTGCATTTTTTAAAATCTGAGCTGTAATGAAACGTTTTTTGTGTTGCGACTTACTTGAGAACACACGTCGGTTTTTTTTCTTTTGTTTGTTTGTTTGTTGTTTAAGCTGCAGAATACAATCGTGAGGCGGTGGGACATTTTTAAATGTGAAATCCAGTGGAGCAGAAGCACTATGTAGTTCATCTTTTCTCCTGTAGATGGAGAAAGAGGGCCACTCCACGGGCCCAAAGGGCGTGAGTGAATTTGGAGTTTAAGTTGAATGGGGAGGGATGGGATGGTAAAAATACGTGTTTGTGTGCGAGTGTGTAAAAGTGTGTTTGAGAAGTGAGGATGCAATTTCCTACTATCCCGCTTGTGTTGGTTGGTCGTTGGGGGGGAGTTTTTTGACAAACAGGGCCAAGGCCTAACTGTTAAATTAAGGAAGCTTGGAGTTTGTTTTTTTTTAAGGTGGAACAAGCTCTGTTCTTCTACTTGTTTTTTTTGGGAACACTCCATGAATATGAATGTTAAACACGGCTTTCAGTTTTCGAGTTTCTGGTCACAATGTTCTTGGTTCAGATTAACCTCTGGTCTTTTTACAGTGTAAATAGTATACAGCTACCAGAGTTTACTCCTGTTTGGATATGCAAAGGCTTCTCTACAGGAGAGGACGCTGTGGCAGTAAACTTTAAAAAAACACACAAAAAAAACAGCCTTGCTTCATAGTTCTGGAGAAAGAGGAAAGAAAACACCCACAACAAACATGTTCGGTGTCCTTGTAAATCTGCGTGTACTTCAGCAAGTTGGAATGTGTACATCAGCAACTGTTTATATGCAAACAGCTTTTATTTATGTATTGTAATTTAAGGGGTTAATGGTACGCCATTCTGGCTCCGAGGTAGCTCTGGCTGTTTGGAAAGTCTGAATGGGTAAAAATAAATGAGATGCACACTGTCGGCTGTCCTCATTTGACTCTGGACATTTCATCCTCTCCCACACACTTGCACAGACAATCTAAAACTGCTTTACACTCAAAGAGCTAGTACCAGGTTGGACCCCTTTTTTATTTTAATGGCACAGATTCAACAAGGTGCTGGAAACATTCCTTAGAGATTTTGGTCCATATTAACATGACAGCATCACACAGTTGCTGCAGATTGGTCAGCTGTGAATCCCCCCGTTCCCACCATATTCTACAGGTGCTCTTTGTGAACTCATTATGTTCAAGAAACATATTTATTATTTGGGCCTTAGAATATGGTGTGTTGTATGAAAGTTACAATGTGGTCAACAACACTCAGGTAGGCTGTGCCATTGAAATAATGCTCAGTTGGTACCAAGAGGCTCAAAATGTGCCACAAAAAAGGCCAGCCTCACAATGGGACCAATGCCAGGCTGAAGCATTGCTACAAGGCAGGATGAATCCATGCTTTCATGTTGTTTACACCAAATTCTGACCTCAGCATCAGGCTGTTGCAGCAGAAATCGAGACTCGTCAGACCATTGATCCCATGTGAACTATGTAGCTTCAGGTTTTTGTTCTTCATCGACAATGTCAAATGTCAGTGGCATCGTAATTATTCAGTAAATTTGCTCCAGACTTTTCAAATCTGTGATGGAAATTTAATGCAGAGTCAGTAAGAACTGGAACATCCTGTTTACGTTATTGTTTTTTTTTTTTTTAATCTAAGAGATAAATTTGATCACATTTGGCAGAGCCATCCGTAACATCACGCTGCAGTCAGGTCTCAATGGCCCACAAACCTAGAACTCAGTTGAGAGCAGGGGCACCTGGTGTGAGCTTTCACCCGGAGAACTGCTGCTCACTGGATATTTTCTCCTTTCTCAGATCATTCTGTGTAAACTCTACAGATGGTTGTGTGGAAAAATCCCAGCAGATCAGCAGTTTGTGAAATAAATAAAGCAGCCCGTCTGACGTCAACAACCATGTCACGTCCAGAGTTGCTTAAATTATATTTCTTCCACAGTCTTGATCGTGTATACATGCCTAAATGCAGTGAGTTGCTGCCAATGTGATTGCCTGATCCTATATTTGCATTAAAAGAGCAGCTGAACGGCTGTACCTAAGAAATCACTTGCAGACTATATAGGTGTGCATTTTTTTTTATTTCGTTGAAGTTTGATCTGTTGATGTTCACTGAATATGTGTTTTCAGGCTGTGGTAAACATTGTTTGCATGCTGTGTTTTTGTGCCATGCAGTCATTAACTTCCATTTATTTCTGTATGTTACATTAATTAAGCTGCAGATGTGAAAAAAGCAAGTGGCATCGTAAATATTCAGTAAATTCGCTCCAGACTTTTCAAGTCTGTGATGGAAAATTAACGCAGAGAGTAAGAACTGGAACATCAAAGCATCTGTTTCCTGTTTAAGGTACTTTTTTTTAAAAATCAGAGAAAAACATTTGGTCAAGAGGCAGAGCCATCCGTAACATCATGCTGCAGGCAGGTCACAGTCAGGCCACAGTGGCCCCCCAACCTAGAACTCACTTCCTGTGTCTTGCCCACATCTGGCCCACATGCAAACTTACCCACAAACCAGATTGCTAATTGAAACACATGTGGCACATCGGCAGCAGGCTGAAAGTCACACAAAGCCACTGCTGCGCATGGCCTGAATCTTACACTCGTAACCCAGAAGCTTTCAGGTATCTTTAATACTTATATTCCTGTTTTCATCTAAGCTGTAAAGAACTGCAGATGAGCTCTGAGTGGATGAAACAAAATGTGTTTGTGGTGATGTAAAAGCTACATCTGTTGGCCCGGTGTATCTTCACCACAAACGGAGCCATCGCTTACAAAATGGACCTGAAATCCCCCATATTTATATCCTGAATAGATTTTCACAAGTTTAAACCGTTTTTGTTTGACCTTATCCACAACGCAAGTTACCACTAACAAGATGGACTAGCTAGGAAATCTGGGCTTAAATGCTTAAAGGTGTTAAGCATTTGGACAGTTTGGACATTGATTATTTTGTTTGTTTGTGTTTAATTAAGTAAGGGGCACTTAATTGGAGCAGGATACATAAAGTTAGTTCTGTAATCTTTTGGACAATTACACAGTTTTGTTAGTTTCAGTGCATTTTAATTTAAACAGTCAAAATGTGACTGAAGTGCAATGTTTCAAGTTTAAATAAGCTGCTTTAATAAAACTCATTTTAGGATTTATAGCCATTTTATACACATTCCCCCAATTTTCAGAGGCTTGAAAGTAATTTGGCTAACTAACTTAATTTTAAATCTGAGGACTGTTTGTAATCTTTTGAAGTCTCGGCGGGCCTTTACTGCAGACACCTTCTTGTTTGCGGGTCTGTCTGAATTCAGTTTTGTATTTAATGAAATGAAAAGCAGCTCTGTTGGACAGAAATCAGGTGACTGACTTGGCCACTGAATAATGTCTTTGCCTTAGAGACTCTTGGGTTTCTTTTGCAGTTTGCTTTGAGTCATGTTCCATTTGCACTGTGAGGTGTGTCCAATCAGTTTTGCAGCATTTGGCTGAATCTGAGTATTCTTCAAAATTCATCCTGCTGCTTATATCAGCAGTCACATCCTCATTAAACACTGGTGACTCACTTCCACTGGCATACATATGCCCATGCCATAACACTACCTCCACCGTGTTTGACAGTGGTCCGCTTCAGATCATGAGCCGTTTCTCTCCTGCATTTCTATTCATGAAGCCGTCTCTTGATCCTGGACCATGGCAATGATATACCTACATCCTCAAGACTGTTCCTGACTCGGTTAGATGTTGTGAAGTTGCTTTTGTTAACTATGGAAATAACTCAGTGTATCATGCCCTTTAGTTGTCTTCTGTCTTTCAGGCCTTTCTTCTTTTCAAGGGTGTTCCAGGTTGTTGTTTTGTCCTCTCCTAAAATGTTTTGCTGTCTCTCTAATAAGGTTATTTATGTAAGCTTGATGGCCTCGCTCACTCGCACTGACATCCATTTTAGCCTCGAATTTCAAATTATAATGAAAAGCTGTAAAATACAAATGTAACACTTTGAATCAACTTCAGATGTTAAGCTTGCTCCATTTGTCATGAAACAACAAAGGGACAGACCTTACCTGGACATTAAACTGCTTAAAAGTCAATTGTATAATTACATACGATGCTCTGAAAACAGGGGACTGTGCATAAATCCTGTAAATTCTACATTAACAAAACAAAACCAAAAAAAGCCCCGCTTGAATTAAAGTCTGCGCTTCAGTCACATGTTTGATGTAAAATATAGAGTGGTGGTGTGCAAAAGGAAAACTACAAAAAACGTGTCCTTGTCCTAAAAATGATGGGTCTAACTCTATGGACAGACACATTTTTCCAGGGTCTCCTTAACAAGAAAATCCCACCTAGAACCAAAAGTCTCTCTCTCTCCCTCTCTCTTTATATGTGCTCATTTTATTATGGGAGGGTACGTTTCTGCAATTTTTGTATTTTATGCACTTACATATTCCGCTTAGAAAAACTTCTTGATGGGTGGTGATGATCGCAGAGAATAAATTTACCGTGGGACTGGCCTGGACCAGCCAGAGATTCCCACGACCCCTCCTCTTCACACACACACACACACACGCACACACACACATATCGGAACACAGGCTGCACAGACGCACAAGCAGCGCAGAGACGGAGAGGCAGAGCAGCTTTGCACCACTTTTATCAAGACTCTTATTTTACTATAAAAGCCTCGTTTCAGGCTCCGTTTCCGCGCGGCACGCGCAGTCAATCCATGGATGAAAAAGGTCTTCATGTGAGGAGGAATTGGGTTAAAGTGCGAAATCCTCCGGATCAAAGTGGAGGAGTGGGAGGAATAAGTCAGCGCTATTTATTTTGATAATGCCGAGGAGCCAGTTTCTGCTTCGGATTTACGTCCAAAACAAGGCAAGTACCCACTCCGACTGCACACACACTGCGTTAAAACAGCAGGAAGTGGATTGGTGTAGTGAGCAACAGTGCTGTCGAGCAAAATGACTCAAAATATTCTGTTTAACACGGATGCGTAAAAGCAAACTTGATCATCTGCGTTCGGACCCCCGGTTAGGTCCACTTGCCTCGGGCAGAGTCGGGGGGAGGAATAAATTATGAGTTCAGTTAGCGCAGGGATGTGACTCCAGTTTATTTTTTAGCCGCAGTGAGATCGTGAAGTGAAATCACAAGGTCTTGAACGGGGTCAGTCATTGATGGTGGTGGTTCATGAGCTCCTCAGAGACACCAGCGGAGTTGCGGGAAGCTTGGCATCTCATTAACTGAGCCACATGTCTTATTAAAGCAGCTATTTCCTGTTGTGTGCGGTGCAAGCTTAACTGTCTTCTCCCCAACACTTCCAGCGCTCTCCTGATGCTGCATCCAGCGCTTTCATGTTTCATTCCTTTATTTTCTGATGCCTCTCTCCTCTCCTCTCAGTCTGAATCCAGACGATGACAGCTGACACTCCAGTCTGCAGCCCTGCCTCTTCCCACTCTTCCCACTCCTCACCTGCCTGCCCCCCGGAGTGCCACAGACACCTGAGGAAAAACAAAGCCCTCCAAACCAAACTGCCCCTGGCTTCTGCCCCAGGTTGGTGGCTCCTGCTGGGTGTAATGGTGGTGCTGGTGGGGATGAGTGTTGCAGTGGCGGGCTACGTCTCTGCAGAACCGAAGCCCGTGGGGCGGCGCGGCACCACCCCCGTGGACAGGATGAAACTGGCTGGCCCCGTGGTAATGGGAGTTGGCCTCTTCATCTTCATCTGCGCCGCCACGCTGCTGTACGAGAACCGGGACCGTGAAGTCTGCAGGCGAGAGAAACCCGACGACCTGGAGGATCTGAAGGGAGGAAGCTTTTGTGAAGATTCCCAGGAGCAGCCCAGCTTCGGGTGCCAAGAGCAGTGGGAGTGTAAAGAAGGAGAACAGGGATCCTGGGCCGCTCCAGCCCACATACTTCCCCTCTCAGACCCTCCTCTTCCTCATTTGAACAGACACAGCATTAGCAGCAGAGCCTCAGAGCCACCTCCTCCGGACACACAAGGTAAAGATAAAGAGGACGAAGACAGGAATGAGGAGGAGAAGGAAGGAAGGTCAACCCTGCTGGCCCGAGTTCTGCACCACCAGGAGCCAACTCCTCACCCTTCCTCCCCCTGCCTGTCCATCTCTCACTCCCCCGTCTTCTCAGACTCCTGCAACTCTAGTGAAATCAACTTCAACGTACGGACAGACCCTTCTGTGCCGCCTCAACTCTGAACCCCATGCTGCCTCCCCCCCTTCCACTGTCTCATGAAATATGCATGATGAGACACACTTAAAGGTTTCACGTGCAGATACACAAGACTATGCAGTCCTCAATAAACAGATGAAATGTTTTTTGGGTATGTTATAGTGCCTCCGAATGGCGCAGTTGCTCTGAGTCACTGTCTGTGAAGGGTGTTTTTGTCCTACATCGCTCTCTGACTCACCCACATTTGAAAGATTGGAGCTGTGCTGTTTGATGTCAACTCACAATCTTGTTGTCTTTGAACTCAACCGTGCCCAAAAATCCCTAAAGCCACCACTGGATTGACCATATTAGGACGTGAGGAGGTTTGCTGAAAAGTTATTTGGGTGCCATACTGGGAGATGGATTCCGTCTCCTCTCCCCTCTCCCTCCTTCTGCTTCTCTGCAGAGGTCTACATTTGCTTGCTGGAGAGGTTCAGTAAAAGAGGATGAGCCAGATTAGGTTTCAAATAAGTATTTATCTTATCTCATACATAAGTGTAATCTGCTCTTTATCTGAGGAAATTGTGTCTTGGTACAAACAAGAGAAGCACATAAGGCCACACTCCTCTCACTCGACACCTACAGCCACTCTATAAATACCAGCTGGTGCTCTGCACACATGCAGGATCTTTTTTTTTTTTTTTTTACTGTAATTCAACATTTCTTTTTAAATTCCTACTGTCAGCTGCTCAGTTTTTTCCTTTTTCTCAGCCGC
This sequence comes from Neolamprologus multifasciatus, assembly GCF_963576455.1. Lineage (NCBI taxonomy): Eukaryota > Metazoa > Chordata > Actinopteri > Cichliformes > Cichlidae > Neolamprologus > Neolamprologus multifasciatus. The sequence continues at coordinate 19,784,913 of NC_140449.1, forward strand.
GGCGAGGCGAGATCTTAAAGATTTTCAATCACAGGCTCTATGGAAAGAAAAAGAGCAACAACTTGACACAAAAAAGACACAAAACAAAATCTGGTGAGGCTGTTATGAGTTGTTCCTGACATAGCTTAAGTGAGAAAAACAAGTCCTGCGAGTGGAGTAATTGAAGCCTCCCTCTCCCACCCATCACGACCTTTCATCTCCTCTCTTATCATCCGATTCCCACGCTTTATTCAAATACTCCATCCTCCGTCTCCATCCTTGGCTCCCGCAAAAGCCGAGAAGTGGCGAAAAAAAATAGGGCAAAACAATGCAAAGGGAAATGTTAGCAGCTACAATTAAGCCAAAGTGAGAATGTTTGAACGGGGAAGAGGAGGAGGCGGAAGAGGAGGGGGTTTAATTTTAATTATCGCCAGCATTTTCTCCTCCAGTCTTTAATTACACTGGGGATCAGTGTGAAGGGTTTTATAGGTGCTGTAGGACTGCTGAGTATTTCCTTGTTTCGGCCCATGCTGGGATCCAGGCGACGACCGAAGTCTGAGCAGTCTACAGTAATTTGCAGCCACACATTTCACTCACTTAAAACCAGCACCCATCTGTGTGTCACACACACACACACACACACACACACAGACAGACTCAATGGAGGGCTTTTGTGTAGGTACAGTATGCTGGCTGTATATTCAGCTGCAGAGATGAGCCGGTGGTGGTGGTGGTGGTCGGGGGGTGGGGGGAGGGACGCGTCTGAATCTTGCAACATGCTGCAAGCAGCCTCCTTCGCACTCATGCCTCTCAGAAAAGCAGCTCTGTGTTCGCTCTCTTCTCACACGTCGGCTGCGCGAGTGCTTTGCAGTGCGTGAGATGATCCGATGTGTTTACATTTGGAGGGAAAGACGATGCACCGTAGAGCTGTAACTTACAACTTTTATTACCATTTAATCTGCACATTGTCACGTTGCACTCGACTGCCAGTTTGTTGTTGTTTTTTTGGGCTTTTGTTTTTCAATTTTAAGTAAACCAAGCACACAACAGTGTTGCAATAAAACCTTCCCCCTGCATACGTTTTTATTCAGAGCTTTTTATTCGACCGCATTGTGATTTTGGGAGCCTGCAGTTTGTGGTGCAATGGAGTTCGTATTGTGTTACACTACACATCAGGTGCTACTTCTGCTTGTCCATCTGAATCAGAGAGAGGAGGCTAAATAACAGCAGCCTGTGTGCATAATCCAATTGCATCCAATAACATCTGCATGTTAATCCATTGCAGATGCCCTCAGGATATTACATTTACCACCACATGATCCAAAGCAAGGCAACAAACTTTTATAATTCAGAATCTGGAGCCTTTCTTTTTAAAAAAGAAAGTTTGATGCTCGGAATTATTGCAGTTGTTACATGACTGAGTTAATTACAAAAATAAGTCTCTTCAGATAAATGTTGCATATACAGAGGGATTGATTCACAGGACAGGGGGGAATCCCTTCAGCAGATTTCTGTGTATACAAACACTGCAGCACCACACAATTTAATAAATCTTCTCATGTGTATTTCTGTGTGGTTGTGTGTGGCACGTGTTACATAAGTCGGCTGCACAGATCTTAATGCTGCATTGAGAATATAGCTGAATCGAATGCCCTCCTCTGAGAGGCCAGTGTGTGTGTGTGCGCATTGATACATATCTGAGCAGACGGACGGGTGGCTATAAGCTGCTTAACCCTGCGCTGACTCAGGTTCATGCAATTTCTCTGCTCCTTAACAAGCGAGAGAAGCTCTGATCACCGTTTCTGTGTTGGTGAAATGTTTTCCGTTACTGAGGAACTTTAAAAGTAAAAAGATGTCAAAACAGAAAGGCGGGTTCAGCTCAGCTCACAAATCTTTGTTATAAGTCAGAAACACAGTTTGCACCCATGTGGAGGAATCTTAACCTTTGAAGTAATTTGCTAATTAGAAACAAAGGCACGTGTCACCCTCTTGGTTATATTTTTGACACTGATGCTGTATCTTCTCTTGAAAAACTGCAGGTTTCAGTGCACAGCTCTGCAGTTATTTCCAGAAACGTCACTTGTTTGATCGTCAGCACCCTTCTAGCAGCTGTGATTGGTGTCACGCAGGTGACAGGTGCATTCCTTACTAATCCAATTTCCCTCCACCCTCCGGCCACCTCAGCAGTCCTCATGGTGGAGTTGGTGGAGGAAGCATCACGCTCAAAATGAAAGGCCTCATATTGTGCGTTTTTGCCATCACGATGCTCACACCTGCTCAAGGTAAGCTGACAGAGTACCCGAGTTCATAGCAGGTGTTATTTTTAGTGCTCTAATGCTTTTTAAGGACATTTTCTTTATATTTCACTTAAGAGTCCAACAGCTGACCCTGAAAAGTATATAGCTTGTCAGATTCTCACTGGCTGTAATGACTACATTTATTTATATCAGATCAATAATGTTTGAGTTGTTAAATTCCATGATTAACATCACCTGCAATACATTTGGTCTGTAACTAAAAAGTATTAATCTGCACATTATTTTATCACTAAATAAATTAACTGATAAAGCATCACACAAACTGCCTCAGATTCTCATAGTGTAAGACGACTGCTTCAAACTGGTGGAAAACTGAAATGTATTCAGTCTGCTGCAGTGTAAGGCAAGATAGAAATACAAATATTTGGAACTTTACTTCATAAAATAGTGACCAACCTTTGTTAAAACTGTTTTAGAGAGGTTCAGACAGGTGAGACCTAAAGAGACCCACTGCACAATGCAACAACAGGAGAGTTTGGTTAAAATCCTCCAAAATTACCTTCAAGTGAAACCATAACCTCAAAAAAAAAAAGTCTATTATAATGTGCACTAAGGAAAAACTTATTATAGGACTGTGTTACGCTGTATTAGACAGGCTTGTGGACTTTGGATCTTAGGTTATAAAAAGTAAGCCTGGCCCTTCCTCATAATGACCCCCCACCTCGGTACTCTTTTGTTTTGCTCATTCACCTGAGCTAGCACCGGGTTAACAAGATGACAGGGGATAAGGATTGTCTCACCAAAATGCATCCGATTACTCTGAGGAAGAGATTAGTCCCTTTTGCCGACAGCAGCCAATCGCAGCACTAAAGTCAGCCATTTGGCAGCCAAAGCTCCCTATATCATGATATTCTGTTGTCTCCTAAAAGGTGATCTTTAGAATAAAACAGGACACTGATGATAAGCTTATTAACAATTTTCAGTTTTGTTTTATGGACACTAAGAAAATCTTTTAAAACTAGTGACATGATTCGGAGGGCTCGAGGAGTACATCATAGTAGGAATAACTGAGGTATTGTCCCCTGCCTGCATTATGTTTCCCTGCTAAAGTTTTCCATTAATCCCAGTATCTGTGCAGTTAATACAAACATGATGCTGCCCTATGACTTGGAGCACTCCCTGAATAACGCACTCAAGAAACAAATTCCAGACTGCTGCAGAATAAACAAAGCATTTCTGAGATGCTCAAGTGCTCAGCAGTTTGCTGGCCATGAGTTTGGCTTAATGTCCTGAAACAGTGCTGCAGTACTTCACACATCCAGCAACCCTGAATATTAATGTGCCAAAAAGGCTATTACATAAAATCTGAGAAACCCAAAGTATTTTATTAAGTCTAGCCTGTTTATAACTTCATTTTTTCTGTTCTTACCTGTATTTGAGTCTTTCTCTTTACTGTTACCTGATTATGTTCAGTGTATGTTCATAGATCTTTGAGGATGACTTCATGCTTAACAATGGTTGTCTGGCATGTAATTAATGTCTTTCCATTTTCCTGTTATTTTTGGTTGTTTAAAATGTGTTTACACTTGAAAAAAAATACCCAAATGTTAAAAAAAGTATATATTTTTATTGTTAAGCTCTGATGATTTTTTAATGGTGAGAGGCCAAAATATTTTACATGCAGGAAAAACCCTCTTCATCTTTGTCAGCTGTCCCCATAATGGACACATTTCCATTTTAAGTTGTTCAGAAGAATCTCCTTTAGCAGCACATTCAGTAAAAATCATTGTGCATTCAGTGTTATTCTTTGGGCTCAGGTGAGGAAAAGGAGCAGGTAGAGCAGCTCATGGAGTCAGTGGCATTCGAAGCAGAGGAGGAGCATCTGGAGTGCTTCCGCTGTGATTTAGGCTTCTGGGATGCCTGCTACACGACTGAAACCAAATGCAATCTTGGGGAGCGCTGCTACACAGGCCGGGGTAGGGCAGGTGTGTGTTTACCAAATATTATACGAAGAATACAAGAAATGATGTGAAGGTTATTGGCTATAAAATACACAATGATCATGGCTCTATGCTACTGCCCTGTCTCCCCAGCTGATGCTTTGGATATAAAGATGCTGGGGTGTACCCAAGCAGAGGAGTGCGAGGTGGAGACGACCTTTGAGATCTTTCCAAACAACACCATCTTTGCGATGACCAAACACTGTTGCGACACGCCCTTCTGCAACTCAGCGAGCAAACTTTCCATCTGTGCACTGATGTATATCACAGTGGCTCTAACTACCTGGTTTACTGAAGAATCAGCATCATCATAATAAAGTGAACTTGTTTATTATTTATTACAGACTGTGTGAAGTGATGCTGAAAGGACTTCAACCATACGGTGAAGAAAATCCGCCAGATTTACAGAACTTTTTTATGAATGATTAAGAAGACATTGGATAATTATAGCATAAAAGATAATTTATTATAGAAACACTGTTTGGTGTTACATTTCATATTTTTGAAGTGTGAATATGGTACTTAAACATAAAAAACTGTTTTTTGTCAGTTTTTTTGTCTTTTTTGCTACAACATAAGTTTCAGTGTTTCTTGGAATAAAGGTTGTGTCATTATGTATTTTGCCCCGGCGTTCTTCCAACACCAACCCAAAACATTTAGGAATGAATGAACGCGTTTGCCGCAAAGCCAGAAGCATTCAGCTGCGGTTTAGCAGATCTCCAGCAGAGGGCAGGAGCTCTTCCTTCAAGAACCTCTGCACATCCAAATCTTTGTCCTCCAGGTTCAAGCTAAGGAACTTCTCCACAACAAACTGGCATCTGTTACCCACAAACAGAAACACTTCACACACTGCTTTAACTGTGTGTCACTTTGTGCTGCTTAAGTTTAGCAAACCTCTTTGTCTCTTCTTCCAAGGATGCTTTTTCAGTCCGTTTGATGGGCCTTCCTACCCTGTACAGCTCAGACACCTTAACAAACACAAAAATCAGTCAGTCTGTCAGCCTATTTCTGTATGTGTGCGTGTGTGTGTGTGTTTACCTCCACTGCTCTCTGTACAAGGGAAGTTGGCAGGCCCGCCAGTGTAGCAATGTTGGCAGCATAGCTGGACTGGCAGATCCCTTCCTTTAGTTGGTACAAAAACACCAACTCATCTCCGTCCACTGCTGTCTCTAGGGTCTAACACACACAAACACACATACCAGACGCACACATACACCCAAATGATTAGTCATACTTGTGAAATGGGGTGAAACAAATTTTATTACCTAATCGGCCATTTGGATGTTTCCGTTCTAAACATTTTTCTGTAGCACTTTAGTTTACCATTTTTAAACTTTACAGAAGGTTTTTTTAGTCACTCTCAAAGTTTCTCAGTACCAGAAGTGACAGCAGGGCCGAGGATGGTAACAAACTCAGCTGCACCACACTGTGGAAGTTAGTAGCCACCAGAACATGAGGAACATCCCGCAGGGCTTTCCTCAGCCAGTAAGAGATCGATGCAGCCAGCAAGGACAGTCCATCCACCTGCACAGCAACAACTACGATTTAATAATATTTTTAGTGACAGTGGGATTCTGTTAGGAAAAAATGGGACATCAGTTTGAAATTTGTGGATGAAAAAAGTCCACCCACCAGATGCCCTCCTTGCTCATTGTTCAAGGTGTTAGTAAAAAATGTCAGTTTACCTAATGCTAATGTTTTTTTACTGGTTTTAATCATCCAACAGTAATAAATATCATCCAGGTACACCTGTTCATCTACTTGTTAATGCAAATATGTAATCAGCCAATCACATGGTCAAGAAGACCTGCTGAATTCAAACTGAGTATCAGAATGAGGAAGAAAGGTGATTAGTCTGAAATGGTCTGAAAAAGAGAAATGAACATATAGCTGTCCCGTATGTTAACATTAAACCGAGGCTACAATTCACACAGGTTCACCGAAGGTGGACAACAGAAAATTTGAAAATAATTTCTAGTGTGATGAGTCTCGGTTTCTCCTGCAGCATTCGGAAAGTAAGGTCAGAAGCATAAATAACATAAAAGCATGAATCCATTCTGCCTTGTAACAGTGGTTCAGGCTGCTGCTGGAGGTGTAATTGTATGGGGGATTATTTACTGGCACGCTTTGAGCTCCTTGATACCAACTGACATTAAAATGCCAGTGTCTACCTGAACATGCTAACAATGTTCAAGAGAGCCACTTATTAATAATAACAACTAATAATTAAATGCAGATAGACAGTGAAAAACCATGACTTGAATGTATTTCTTTATGATTCCAGTGCACCCATAGGAAATTCATATCATGGATGTGCAGCTGAAAGATCTGCAGGAATGTATTTATCGGTGCACCCAGGAATGTTTATATCTATGTTTGGATACCTGAAACAATTACAAAGAAGTAAAGTAACAGCAGCAGCAGATAAGATCAGCCGATGTAGATCTGTTCACTGGAAATTCTGTCTTTCTCCAACCATGTGCAGCAAAAAGACAAAAGTACACTGGGAAAGTCAGGCATCAACCGGTCTTTGCATGCATGTTATCAGGAGTGAGAGTTTAGTTTCTTTTTTCTGATTTTTTGAAATGTTTTTGGCCAGAACTGACACATCCAGCAGTTTCATAGTGACATCAGCTTTATTCAGGATAATATTCAACATTTCCTCTTTTTAAATTCACATTTCTGTGTGTGTAACTGTCCAGTGCCTCTCTGTGGTGTTTATTAGTTAGTGTGCAGGAAAGTTTTAAGAGCTTTTTTACTGGAAATGACAGCATTATAGCAGTGAAAGTGAACAGAGACAGAAAAGCTTAACGATCCACTGAAGCTCATTACAAAGCTCTGAGGGGATTGAGGGGAGCTGCATATTTAGTCCATTACAGTGACTAATACTTCAAATTATCAAATTGTTTTCACATTGTAATAATTTTTTTTTAATTATACCCACATGTTAACTGGATTAAGATGGATGTTATCCTACACTGATATTTTGCTCTTGTTCTTTCTGTTGGTTTCTGCCTCTCACACCTATGTTTACTCTCTAGATGAACATAACTGGAGTTTCTCATCCCTCCTCAGTACAACATGGTACACAGAGATGGATTAAAATGCTTTGTGTGTATAAGTGTGTGTGTGTGTGTGTGTGTGTGTGTATATGCACATACCCCAAAGTTTCAAAACTGCCCGTAGAAGGTGCAAAATAACACTTCTAAGTCGGTAGGTCCACACAGCTGCTGCTATTTTCTTGCTAATAGGTGACACATGTTTGGCTGAACCCAGAGTCTGTTTGTGCTGCAGCTCTAAACTTGTGACTGGTTTCAGGTGCGTAACATTAATGACATAGTGTTTCCCCTTTTACCCTCGTGCATATGTGTTCAATTCACAAAGTGCTGGGACAGTCTGTTCTTACTGTGTTAGTTCCTTTTCCGAATTCATCGATGAGGACTAACGAGTTGCCAGTACTGCTGTTAAGAGCCTGTGCCATCTAGAGAAAAGAGATGCAAACTGTTAGACTACACTTTGCATTTCATTGTGTGTGTGTGTGTGTGTGTCTCATTGCTGTAGGCAGTGGTTGCTTAAAAAAATTTGACAGGTGGAGAGTGGGAGTGGAGCATGAAGAGAGCAGTGATGAAAATTTATATATTTCATTTGTACACCTACACACACACACATACACAGTGGGAGCTGCTTGTTATCATGAGATTTCTGTGTTTTTGTGTGTGCGTGAGATACCTGGTTGAGGTCTATCATAAAGGTGCTAAGGCCCACAGACACGGACTCTCTGCTCTGCATGCACGTAAAGATGCCGTCCACTAGACCAATCTCTGCCTCCTTTGCAGGCACGTCTGAGCCAATCAGAGCCATGAACACAATCAGACCCACCTGCAAAATCAAAATAGAAAGCAGGTTAAGCGTTAAGTTTCAAAAACTGAGCTGTCTCTTTGTTATTATGGAAATCTAAATATATTTTTCTGATGAGGTTGTAAATTTCGGAGCAATGCCTGATTAAATAACTAAAGTAAAAATAGTGTGGAACGGAAATAGATAAATGTTGTGGATCTTTTCTAAGGTGCAAATGCAGCTGCTGAGAGAAAAAGGCAAATTATGTGCAATAATGCTGATTATTTTTTTGTCTCTTGAATGCCATAATTTTTAAAATTCTTCTTATTATTATTTTTAAAACTTCTTGCTTGGCTATTTGCCTCATAGAAGCTCGTCACTTGGGATCACAAAAGAAGAATAAAATTCAGTTTAGTTCAATTCATTTTTATGACAGCCCTACCTGTTTGAGGTAGATGCTCTTTCCGGATGAGTTGGGTCCAGTGATTATTTTGACTCTGCCCTCCGACTCAGAGCTGTGGAAGGAGTTGGCCACAAACACAGGAGAGCACAGCTCCAACAGCGGGTGCCTGGACAAAAACAAACCCCCCCAAAACAAACAAACAAAAAAACAGTAAATACAAAAAAGTACACTCTTGTACCGCAGTAACAATTTTTCCTCTTATGTGTCAGCGCTTACCTGCCCTGTGTGATCGTTATCTTCCTGTTGCTGGCTAGCTTAGGCGAGGTGTAATTGTACTCCTGGGAGGCGCTGCTCATGGCCATCAGACAGTCCAGCTCAGCAGCGAGATCAAGAACCTATAAAATGTACAGATTAAATGCCTTTAATATCCTGAACAGAAGAGCTATTAGAATCCAACAGACCTTCCTTCCTACCTACAGTCTTCTCTGTTGATATAGTCGATATATGACTTTGAACACAAGTGGTCAACATTTAAGCAGACTGTGTTGCCCCTCTTTATTGAACTCAGTATTTCTTTTAAATTATTTCTTTTAAATCTTTTAAGTTGCAATATGATTGAAAGTTATTAGGGTTACATTTTGACCACAAATGCATTTGTTCTTAATGCTCGTTGTTCCCTCAAAAATAATATTGTTTAGAACAGCTGCAGTCACATAGTGCAGCACTCATACATCAATAGACAAGTATCACAGCAGTTAAAAAATAACTTGTAATGGGATCAGGGCCTGTTTCATAATCAAAGTAAACAACTCAATCCAACCAGAGGAAGCACACAGTTAATCACAACAAAACCCACCTACACACATCAAAAACATCACTTTGATGCCAGCAATCACTTAAACAGAGTGGGAGTCATGTGTTAAACCCTGGAATCTGCATACACAGTGATGAACACGAACCTTACAGAGGGAATCACTCCTTTCAAGGACTGCACTCTGCAAATGTGCCATGACTGCCATCTCCATGTCTGACAAACAGAAGGTTTGTGATCAAGGTAGTATCTTGAGAATTGCAGTTATTTTCTCATAAAAAATGTCAGAAACACGCCTGTGATGTGACTGTTTTGTGGGTGAAAGTAAAAGACCTCTAATGTCGCAGTGCAAGTCTCCGAGGAACTCGTTGAGCTCCCTGGTTCTCTGGCTGCGGTAGTGGAGCCGGTCGTCTGAAAGAAACTAGCCCACACACAGACATATAGAAAAAAACATATACTGTATATATGGAATAATGATCACAAAAATGTGTAAACAATGTAATCATTAGATACGATCATGAACATACCAAAAAATCAAGTCCCTCCATCTCAAAATCCTTTTTCTCTACCATACTAGGCAGTCGAGGCACAGACAGCAGGAATCCAATCTGTACAGAGAGTTTCAGACATAAAAGGTACTGAGATATATACGCATGGTGGTCCAGAGTAACAATTTCCTCAATATCTGATCATCAATAAATCAAAGAAATACTGCAGTATACAGTGCTGTGAAAAAGCATCTGCCCCTTTCTTGATTTCTTAGGGTTTTTTCCCCCCATAGTTTTCACAGTTACGTTTCAGATTATCAGACAAATTTTGACATTAAACAAAGTTTATGTCAATAAATACAAAATTAGACCTGCTGACTAAAGAAATCATTAAAATAGAATGTGTTTGACAAAGTGAAGTAGGCTAAAAGATCTCATAAAGCAACACACCACACCAAAATCTAAAGAAACAGCTGAGAAACAAAGTCATCTATCTGTCTGGAAAGGGTCACAAAGCCATTTCTAAGGTTTTAGGACTCCTGTGAACCAGTGAGAGGCATTAACCACAAATTAAGAGTGCTAAACCTTCCCAGGAGTGGCCGCCCTACCAAAATTACTTCAAGAGCGCATCCACGACTCTTCCAGGATGTCACAAAAGAACCCAGAACAACATCTACTCACTTGCCTCAGTTAAAGTCAAAGTTCATGATTGAACAATAAGAAAGAGACTGGGCGAAAATGGCATTGAACACCCCTGCTGAACAAAAAGTTCACAAAGGCTCATCTCACATTTGTCAGAAAACATCTTGATGATCCCAGAGACTTTTGGAAAAATATTCTGTGGACTGACGAGAAAAAAAGCAAACTTTTTAGAAGTGTTTAGTCCCGTTACATCTAGGGTGAAACTAACGCAGTATTTCAGTAAAAGAAAACATCATACCAATAGTCGAACATGTTGGTGGTAGTGTAATGGTGCTTTGCTACTTCAGAACCTGGGCGTTAAAAAGGTTGTTCGTGCTCGAAAACCCTCCAATGTGGCTGAATTAACATAATTTAGCAAAGAAGAGTTGGCCAAAATTACCCCACAGTGATGTGAAAGACTCACTGTCAGTTAATGCAACCATTTGAATTCAGTTCTTGCTGCCAAGGGTGCCACAACCAGTTATTAGATTTAGGGGGCAATTACTTTTTCACACACAGCTTGGCAGGTTTATTCCTTTAATAAATGAAAGCATCATTTTAAAATTGTGTTATGCATTTACTGTTTATCTTTGTCTAACAATAAAAATTGTTTAATCATCTGAAATAAGAAGTCAGGAAGGGGGAAATACTTCTTTGAAATACTGCATGACAGATGAATTTGTAAAAAAAAAAACTGAGAAAGCATTGTGTGTGCCAGAATTAAATCTCGGACCACAGGGATATAGATGACACAGCAGGATGGGATTCGAGCATCCAGGTGTTCAAGTTCTCTTCTGGCAACATCTGTCAGGAAGTCAGAGAGCCCCATCATCCTCCTCTTCTCTGGAAGAGGGAGTGTAATTATGGGTTTAGGTCAACAGTCATACAAAGTTCACATGGGCTTACAACTAAAACAGGCACTTACTCTCATCAATGGCAGGATCCACATTCGGTTTGACTGTGAAGCGGTTGTCTGCCAAGCTGGCTTCAAAATCCACCTACATCACACATCAGAAATCTGTTAACACTTTACAAAGGCGCCAAATGTGATTAAAACAATAGGTGTGATTTTATGGAGGAACTCACAACTCTGCTGATGAGGGAGGTGATATAGTTGAGATCATCAGAGAACCCTTCACTGATATCACGAAACAGCTGAATGGACTGAGGCAGGTGACGCACTGTGTCCCTGATACACACTGCACTGTACACCGTCTGACAAACGCACACTTTGTTGAACATTTAACAGAACCTGTCACATGGAAAAGGTGTGCTTAGTAAAACTGTCCTGCAGCTCCAACCTTGTAGAGGCTCTGCCAGTCAGTAACTTTGGTGAGAGAGAGAGTCATCCGCCTTAGAAGAGTCTACAGCAAACAGACAAAAACTGGATTTAGGTAGTTGTCATATCAGTGGTTAGGTGATGAATCTGTAGGTAATGGTGTAATTAAGTGAGAAATGATAGACTTGTTACAGGTATGTTTCGGATGTTGCGTAGTGATGACTGCAGGGTTCTCAGGGAGTCCGAGTTCTGAGGAGACGTGAAGAAACGTATCACTTCCTGCCTCCTTTTTAACACTTTCAGGTCCTGAGTCAGCTGCAGAAACCACTGACTGACAGAAGACAGGATGCCACAGTAGTAGTACAAATAAGCAACCCTCAAGAAACCACAGTTTGTTGATGAAATGCAAAATTACCTGAAAATAGGGGTGTTTTACCATCAACATTCAATACTACAAAAATACATTATTATTATACTAGTAAAAAAAGCAAACAGTGCATCTTGTCTATAAGTAAAATCTGCTTTATACAAACTCAAATTTCATATCTTGCAGAACTTCAGCACTACGGTTTGTTTGTAGAAATAGATGAAAGAAACTCGACTGTTTATTTTTTGTTGCTATGATAGCGTTTGTAACTGTGTAGGATTTTTTTCACACATTTATTTGCTAATTAAATCATCTTTTTATTTGCTGCTAGGCCATTTAATTTTGCTTATTATGCTGTAAGCCAAAACTACCTTTATATTATTAAAAGACGGTATTCACTGCTGACCAATAACTTGTTGTGTCATTGTACTTTCTTACCGTAGCAGTTTGGAGCCAAACTTGCACTTGCAGCGGTTCAGGATCCCTGTGACACACACACAATACTCGGTGTAAACACAACTGGATAATAAAGTGTGATAATGCACTAACTACTATACATACCATAGAGACTGAGTCCCTCCTTTTCTCCTGAATGCAGCTTGTAGACTGATGGGTGCAGTTCTGATTTGAAGATCTGTAGAACACTGGAACAAACCTGTTATTGTCCCGTTTTCTTGTAGTGTTGTTGGTGAACTTTTATTTTACTGCTATTCCTTCTTGTATTTCCAAGAAGAAGCGTCCCCACTGTTGCCTCCCTTTGTCTAGTCTGTGTGTTTGCACATGTTTCTACCTTGTTTTCCACTTCCTTACTTATTTTGTTATTGTGCTTCATTGTGATTGACTACTCTTCCTGTGCACCATTGTACAATCAGCCTTTTATGTATATTAGTTTCACCAGCTACTTCATTAGTTTCCCCTTCAAATCTACCCTAATTCTTTGTGGCATAGATTTAAAAAAGTGCTGAAAACATTCCTTAGCAATTTTGGTCCATATTGACATGACAGCCTCACATAGTTTCTGGAAATTTTTCAGCTATACATGATGTGATTATTTATTTTCATTACATCCCAAAGGTGCTCTACTGGATTGGGATATAGAGACTTTGGAGGCCATGTGAGTACAGTGAACTCATTAGGTGAACTCATTGAGTGTATAGTCCTATTGTGCTTTGTTTTTCATTCTTTATGCTTACACAGGACACATTTGCTTCTGTGTCCTGTGTTTGTCCTCTCTTAATACCATGATAAAACCCTTGGTGAGTTTCCATATTTTGCTACATTTTGATAATTTTGATAACAAAAGTAACAACAAAAGATAAACAGTCACAACACAAAACTGAAATTTCAAAAACTGTAAAACAATGTCAGAATAGATAAAGAACAGAACAGAAAAAGCAAAAGAAACTTCTAAAAGTTTCCTAAACAAGTAAACCTGATTTCAACTGAATTGAACAGTTGCTTGGTAGGCTCAGTTGTTCTACAAGGAACAATTTATGAAGATTGTAGATCAGTATTAGCTTTTAGGGGCCTATGTAGGACAAAGACAGTTTATACACTTACCTGTATGTGTCTCGGTCAATGTACACCATTCCTTTACTACAATGAGAATGAAAAGAGAAGCAACATTTTTTATTCATGAATACTTCTGAATGGCATTAGGCTGGTCTGGTTTGCTAGATGGGCAGGAAGGAGATGCACTTGTGCTATTAAAACACAGTTGGACAAATTCATACTTCTGCAGCACGTCTGACCGACTAAAAACAGGCTAATGAAATTTCACACTTTGCTGAAAAAATGGTTTCAGGGTTCTCATTATAATGTGTAATCACAGTTCTCTCTGTGTGTGTGTGTGTGTGTGTGTGTGTGTGTGAGTGCTACATTTATGCAAGTCTCACAGTGTGTAGGCGTGAAACTGCAGGATGGGTACTCCAACACTGCTGTCTTCCAACTCCACTCCCACTCTCCTCCTGTCCAGACATTTCAGCAGGGCACCCACTGCCCTCAGCTATCCCACAGATGTACACACACACACACGAGAAAATTATCATCTCCTGCAGAACCATGACTGATGGATAGGATAATGTTGTATGTAGACAGCTGGCTCACCATCAGGGACGAGTCAAAGGAGATACAGGAGGAGAGGTAGGACAGTTTGTCTCTCTCAGAAATGCAGGCGGGGAGGAAAGGCAGATGGGCAGAGAGCAACCTTTGCTTACTGACCTCCAGACCTTCAACATTGATAAAAAATGAAGCCGGAAAACTGTGCAATTTCATGCTAGATTCCTTCTAAAGGATTGAGGAAGAGAGTATTACAAGAATGTGTTTACCAAAGTCGACATATGGATACGTGACCACCTCTGGTCTGTAATGTGGGTTTGAACCTGAGAAGCAACAGAGAGTAGTTTAGAAAAAAAAGTTGTCACTTTAGTGAACACAGTAAGGGCTACATAAAACATTACACTAATCAGTAGTTCAAAAATGTTGTCACTTGGAATTTTATGTCAACCAGACTTTATTATTAGAACTGTGAAGTTAATGAAGTAAACTTACATTTTCTATTCTGAGAGCCATATTGCAGTTTTGTTTGATAAACTCACCACTAGGGTGAGCAGTGGGGCGACTAATTTGACTCAGGTCATTTAATCAAAAGGTTCACTTTAGACAGCTTTTGCTGTTAGATCTGAGTCAATCCAATCACTTGGTTTTGTTTATATTTTTGCAAGCGGAAAATAGATGAATACTTCTTGTTTATCAAGAATAAGAAGTAATGAAAATCTGGGTTGCTGAAAACATTTTTGGGTTTTGTTCTGTTTACCACGATGACCTGTTTTTGAGAAGCAATTTCGTCAGTGCGACTACATTAGCAGACTTCAAAGGGTCTGACTAATAGAGAGCAGGATAACATTTGTTGGGGATGGGGATCCAGTCTTCTGTGGAGTAAACCACAGAAGAATGTAAAATAGCTGTCTGGTTAGGTTGTGACTGTAAAAATATGTTATTAAAAATACGTTCCTCTGACAGAATATTCAAAAGATGACACAGAGGCTGTTTATCACAGATATAAATACAAGTGCGCTTTGAAAGTTTGGCTTGCCATTTGGGGTACTTTGGTTAGGGCTGGCACTTATATAGCACTTTTTAACTTTATTTGTGGCCCATAGCCCGTTGCTACGGGCCATTCGATCCCTATACAACCGTTGCAAGAGCTTGGTTCGCATTGCCGGCAATAAATCTGACTCGTTCCCGGTGGGTGATGGGCTCCGCCAGGGCTGCCCTTTGTCACCGATTCTGTTCATAATTTTTATGGACAGGATTTCTAGGCGCAGCCAAGTGGCAGAGGGCTTTCACTTCGGTGGCCTCAGAATCTCATCTCTGCTTTTCACGGATGATGTGGTTCTGTTGGCTTCATCGGGTGATGGCCTCCAGCTCGCACTGGAACGGTTCGCAGCCGAGTGTGAAGCATCGGGAATGAGGATCAGCACCTCCAAATCTGAGGCCATGGTTCTCAGCCGGAAAAGGGTGGAGTTCCGGTCGGGGATGAGTTCCTGCCTCAAGTGGAGGAGTTCAAGTATCTCGGGGTCTTGTTCGCAAGTGATGGGAGAAGGGAGCCGGAGATCGACAGACGGATTGCTGCTGCGGCCGCAGTGATGCAGACGCTGTACCGGTCCGTCGTGGTGTAGAGAGAGCTGAGTGTAAAAGCAAAGCTCTCAATTTACCGGTCGATCTATGTCCCTACCCTCACCTATGGCCACGAGCTGTGGGTAGTGACCGAAAGAACGAGATCACGGATACAAGCGGCGGAAATTAGCTTCCTCCGAAGGGTGGCTGGCCTCTCCCTTAGAGATAGAGTGAGAAGTTAAGCCATCCGGGAGGGGCTCAGAGTAGAGCCGCTGCTCTTCCACATCGAAAGGAGCCAGCTGAGGTGGTTCGGGCATCTGACAAAGATGCCTCCTGGGTGCCTCCTGGGTGAGGTGTTCCGAGCATGTCCCACCGGGAGGAGGCCCCGGGGCAGACCCAGGACACGCTGGAGAGATTATATCTCTCGGCTGGCCTGGGAACGCCTTGGTGTTCCCCTGGATAAGCTAGAGGAGGTGGCTGGGGAGAGGGAGGTCTGGGCTTCTCTGCTCAGGCTGCTGCCCCCGTGACCAGGGCCTGGATAAAGTGGAAGAAGATAGATGGATGGATGAACTTTATTTGAGCACACAAAGTATTTTCTTAGTGCAAACCTCACAACACTCACATTGTAATGGGTTCGGTGTCTTGCCAAGGATACTTCGACATGCATACTGGAGGAGCCAGGGATCAAACCACGACCTTCCAACTGGTAGAGCCACAGCCACCCCGGGAACAGGATGTTTAAAAACTGCACCACTGACTTACCACACAGGCTGGTTTCAGTGTCAGACATACCTCAACCTCATTCCTCTGACCCAGACTACATGTACCACACCACGTCTTAAAGGAAACTGTCTAAAAGGTCTTTCTGTTTTCCCTCTTTCGTGGTAAGATAAGTATCATCTCCCAAAGCTCACCTAGCTGTTGCAAAAAGAGAGTCATGGAGCGCTCCTGCTTTGCACTGGTGATAATTACATGGGGACTAACCTCCTGAATGACTGTAAAACAGAGAAAAAGAGAGTTTATGGCAACACAAGTGTTTTTTTTTACACATACTGTAAGTCTCCCTGAGGGTTTTACAATTTACCATTGTGTGGAGATAAGTGTATCCATTCTACAATACCTGCCTCATACAGGTGCATTGCTTACCTCTGACCAGTAGGTGGAGCTCTTGGTTGTCGGGCGTGTCCGGCATGTAGTGTAAAGATGAGTCCTGACTGTCATAGAAGCAGAGGCCCACCTGCCCATGCTGGACCAAAACACTCAGTAAAACCTGGAAAACAGACATGCAAACGTGTAAGTTTGACTGCCCTCAAACTCTCATATAACTCCCATATAACATTAAATGAGTGCTGCTGGTGAATGTGAAAATCAGAGCTTACTGCAGGAGAGTCCTCCTCATCTTCTTCATCAAAACTAATGGCAGAAGGTCCAAAAACCACACCTCCTCCTCTGAGGTTATCCAGAGCTGCTGCCATGAATAATTAATTCTACAAGGACAAGTCAGATTAAAGTAATTTGGAGTCACCCGATAAATCCAATATTCATTGTATTTTATGTGTTATGTTCTTCTCTGTCTTTTCTGCCTCCTTAGGGAAATATGGAGCCATTTAACTGCTAAATGAGTCACTCTCATTAACAGGCTGTCCAAGGCTGTCTGCCTTGCACTTTAGTGCTGAGCAGGGAGTATAATGTGGGTTTTTAGAGCTTTTTCACTGAAAATAGCTTACTACTACTGATGCTTAAAGAAAACCATGGCTTCCTAAAACAACTAAACTGCAGGTCAGACAAAAATACCCTTTTGAAACTCTCTATGGGGTCCTTTAAAGATAAAAACAAAACATGGAATTGATATTACAGACATTATTATGATAATAATTGAAATTATTGTAGCGCCAGTTAGCTTGTTGGGCTAACGATGTACGCTAGCTCGTTTAAGTTAACTATAACTTACTTATATTCTTATTTAGAAACCGGCTATAGAATTAAATTTCTGTTTTAGAGTACTGCCACTTCAATAAATGCCACGTCAATAAATTTTTTATATAACTGATAGAGTCCAGCTTATAACAGAAATGAGGCTGATAAAATAACTTTAACAGTGCTTGTTTTCCACAAACTCACCTTCAAGTGCTCAAAGGCGCCTTCCCGGTTGCCATAACAACCACATCTCTCTCGCTATTAGTTCTGTACGATTAATCAGTTCAGAAAGCTCTTTCAACATATGAAACCTTTTTGTTTGTCTGTCTAGCTATCTGTCCTCTATGTTGCATAGGTGTGGGGTGCAGCTGATGGAATTACTGCATCCACTCCTGGTAGGACTCCAAACACGACTTTTTTGTGGATTACGTCGATGGAGAGGAGGTGCCTGTATGAAGGATTTAAACATGTCCTGCATGCAAGCATCGATCAGCAGGATTAGCAAACTTCTAGTAGTTTGTCTGCCACCTGCAGAGGGAGCATCTGGTTCTTAGCAGGTGAGCGACAACACACAACACATCACACTGTGTGATTATTTATTCAACAAAAACGAAGCCAAAATAAAGAAGTGTGTGAAAAAATAAGTACAAAGCAGCCAGGTGACTGATTAACTGATCATCAGTAAGTGTGAGAACCTCTATAAAAGCTTAATTTTTGACAGTTTGTTGGCCTCGAGCATTACAGTGTGTGTTAACACAATATCAAAGAGGAAAAACATCAGCAATCGTCTTAAAGAAGCAACTGGTGCTGCCCATCAATGTGGGGCGGTTTATAAAGTCGTTTCCAAACAATCTAAACTCCATTATTCTATAGTGAGGAAGATTATTCACAAATGGAAAACACTGAAAGTAGTTGCCAATCTTCGCAGGACTTGATTTCCCAGGAAATTAACCCCAAGATCAGATCAAAAAACCCAAGAGCTACCTTTCAAACTCTACATGCCTCACCATGTTAAATGGTAATGTTTATGACAGCACAATTAGAAACCTGATTCAAATTCTGTGCTGGGACCTTAGGGGAGCTGAGCTGTGATGTAACGCTGTAAGTTCCCAAACTCCTCCAGAATGATGCGAGAGACTGATGAAGTAATATAGAAAACCATTACTTCAAGTTATTGCTGCTAAAGGTGGTTTTATAAGCAACTGAATCGTGGGCTGTGCTTAGTTTTTCATACACTGCTTCTGCATTGTGATCTAGTTTTTGTTACGTAATAACATGTTATAAAATCTTATGTGCTGTTGTTTTTAAAGGTCGTATTTAAATAATATTAGAACCTGATATGTCCTGATTGATAAAACCTTAGAATTAAAGAGGGTGTATTATTGCTAATGTCACAATATAACCTAAATTACAACTACAAACAAATGTGTGGAAGTATGGGCATGTTACAGTATAAAGGAATAATATGAGTACACCTGTATATGAGACAGGCTTTCAGTCACGTAAACAAAGTATATATCTATCCTGCCACTGTACTTGGCTTCTTATGCTGGTTAAAAACATTACATCAGTATTTCTATAAAAATAATGTTATATTCCTTATTGGATCTGAGCTTTATTGTCAAAACCAAACATTGTGGTTTGTGAAAGGACAGGAAAAGAATAAAAATCACTTGAAACAGCTCATTTATTAGATACACAAAAGAAGAAACCAGACCTGTACCACACAGAACTGCCTCTAAATCCCCCAAATTTCTTTTAAAAATAATACAAAACATCTATAAACATACACATTTGTAATAAATAAGATAAAAATAATTATACTAGTGCATATAATGTAAGATTTACAGAATTTACGTCAGTATTTCATAGAAAAGGGAATGGATCCTTGGTAAACTGCAGTAACTGATAAAAATATCCATCTTGTCAGTTTGCGTGGAAGATTAATGACTGGAAGCCAGGCAGCGCTGGAGAAAAGGGGGTAGAGGCAATTTGTCCATATGTTTTAACCTTTTCTGTCCTAAATTCTGACGAATCGACAGTCCACATAAAGCCATGAGGGATGGAGGATCTCCTGAGAACAAGCCAGAAACAACATAGTTTAGTATAAGGCTGTGTTTTATCTTTATATTTCTACGTACAAAGACAAATAAATAAATGAGGAACTCACGTGTAGAACCATTCATGTAGCACAGTCGAATGCAGGCTCCTCCTCTCACACTGCTCACTGCTGGGAACAGCTCCACATCTCGAGGGAGGTCCTTAAAAGCTACGCCAAGGAAGCTGCCATTGACAACAAAACCCAGAGTCCCGGCATCGGCATCCAGAACCAGCAGGACACGCTCAGGAATGAGGAGAGGTGTTTGTGCCGTCTTTGCACTTGATGAAGAGGAGGACTGTGACTTTGAATCAGCTGCCGCCTCAGAGTGACTCCTCTTACTCCCATTTTCTGGGTAAAGCTTCAGAGTTTGCCCACCATGCCAGAGCTGATTGGTTTTGAGCTCCCATCCCCAGGACTGTGAATCTGCCCCCACCAGCACATTGTACCCTGAAGACTGCAGGGGACAGTCCTGCCTCGAAATGCCCACGACGGCATGAGTCCCTCGGTGTTCGGGCTTCCACACCACCTCCCAGACATGCAGTCCACTCTTCACTCCTATCTCCGCCCTCACGCCATCGCTGCTAAGCTCAGTGGGTGAGCGGGTCGCTTCCTGTTTGCAGGGGGACAGCAGGAAGTGAAGAGAACGGTGGACTGTACTCCAGTGTGAACGACTGTCTCCTGGGGAAACTGGAGGGGAGTTCAGCGTAACTGCAAGGCGAGAGGAGGTTGGGACGGCCAGTGGGAGGAACGCTGATGACGAAAAGGGAGGCCTGTCAGCTGTCCTGCTGCAAAACCAATGTGACAGACTCAGACCCATCAGTGCAAACGGCAGGATCACTCCTATGTGTTGTCAGAGGTGAACTATGGAGAACAACAAAAAAACAAAAACAAAATGCAACTTAATATTAAACCTTAGATATGCAATCATTAGAGAAAGAAAGTTTGAAAAACGAATTGGACGTTTAATGCTTCCATAGAAATTAAGAGTGTAAGTAGCAGCCAGGTCCTGCTCATCAAATGTACTTAATTAACTGATCATCAGCAAGCATGAGCACTTCTATAAAAGCAAAAGGTTTTCAGTTTGCTGGTCTGGAGCATTCACAGTGTGGAGGTTAAAAACCCTCATTCAGACTCAGAAGGCAGGCAGGATTAAACAAACAATGAGCCTTAGTCCATGAAACAAAGTCCAAAAGGCAAGGCAAAGCAAAAAGTCAGTCCACATAAACATCACAAGCGAACAAAAATGACATCTAAAACAGGCAGGTAACACGCTGGTACGGTTAACAGATACTACCACAAGGACTGAAATTAAAGCCAAAGACAAGGACTGACAATGAAAGACAACGAGACAGGAGTACGATAAAGCAGATAAATAACTCACAATAAAATATGATAAAAAAAAATGGAATCACTAACAGAACCAAAGACTTGACAAGTACAGGATGACCCAAGAAAGGCGAACATTTTTCTGTTGTTGAAAATGTCAACTGGGAAAATAAAGCTGCCAGATAAATGGACAGAGAAGCAGAAGTCCAAAGCAGTTTGGCATGAAAATATACAAATAGTTCAAATGTGTCCTTAAGTACAGTCCTTGAGTATAGGACTAAGTGCAAAGGTGTCGTATATTTAGAACTCATAACATTACTCAGTGAGAAATGCCTCCGTCAACGGTGGGTCTATTTAATTTAAAAACCATGAAATATGTGGTAAAAGTAATTATCTCAGACACACAGTGTTCTCAGTTTGCAGCAGGATAAAAGGAGGAGGTGGTTTGATATGAGAATATATATTCCAGAAAATGAACAAAGTTCTGACCCCCTGGATAGGGTTGTTTGGTTTTTAGAAATATTTTTGCTAACTAATCCTGAGTTTCAGATACACAGCTGAGAAGATTGCTTAAGTTTATCTTACAACAGCGATGCATATATGTGTTAGAAAATCTGCCAAATCACATCTGAGCTGTGATAAATAAAAAAGAATTGAATTTATCTTCGAAGCGTACAGATAACACTGCACAACGCACACCAATAACACTCCTATTGTGATAAATTTAGTGTTTCTATCATGAATTTCTCTGTCCTAATCTACTTTCCTGGCAACTTTATATAGTTTTTACAGGAATTGGAACATTGGTGTAGCAGGGGATACTAGGAAGCTGTATTTCAACATTATACACTTGGATTTTTTGTTGGAAATTATTTGATAATTATTTATGACAGTTACAGTTTTTATATTTAAATATAGTATTTAAACACATTTAAATAGATTAAAGCATATTTTAAGTAATAATGAAACAAATACAATGTTAAGGAACAGACAAGGGTGGCCAATTAAGCTAAAAAATGGGGGTTTTAGCATAAAAATTGCTGAATTTTTTTTGTTAACTACATAAAATATAAAGGAAACAAATGGTTTTATAAATAAATACAGATTTGTTAAAGGTTAAGAAGGGTACTTCTCCGAACATGATACAAATGCTCTATAATAAAATTCACCAGAATTGAGGAGATCGGGTGTTAGATGCACAAACTTTTGGGGGAAGGATCCTCAGACTTCTTCATGATATCCTCCCCATAAAGCCAGACCTACTCCCGTGTATTTATTTAACGTCACCTGTTAAGGTGGAGCAGAATAAAGTGAACTAGAAGAATACAGTAATTTTTTTTTTTTAAAGACAGAAAGTCTCCATTGAGCTAAGCAAACAGTGTAGATAGGGACTTCTATCAGCCTTACCCGCTGGTGTGGCTCCTTCTCTGGTGCTCATGAGATTTCCTTCACGAACCCTCCGCCTGGTTCCCTATCTGAGCTTATATGAGGCTCTTATCAAGCATCTCCTGCGTCTTATCGCCGCTCGGTAACGTAACCGCTCCGGTGTTTTGGTGATGCTTCTCGACTCGACCTCCGGAACGGGAACAGCACAGTCCATCACTGCAGTCTGACGCCTGCAGAGATGCAGTGACAAGGACGAGAGAGCCGTGACGCTGTTTGTTGTTTATCTGCAGCCCTGATCACTTTCCGTCTTTATTTCTCCCTCCACTTTTTTTTTTTTATCGCGTCCGGTAGTGGATGTAAACATAAATGGCAAAACATAGGAACAGAATCAGACTCGGACTTTTAATCAACAAGAAGAGAAAAATAAAATAAAACCCGAAGCGGCTCATCGTTTGACAGAGCGCAGGCGCATCAGGGGACTATGGGTCTTGAAGCCCTCTGTGCTGTCTTACAGACATGTGACGCACTAGAGCGCACTTTGGACAGAAGCTTCAAGCAAATAAAGATATATACTGATATATCTGCGTCCACAGGCAACAGATTATAAATATATACTGCGTTTAGAGACAACACTCCTGACACTAAGATAGGATATTTATTTATCACAGGACTATGAAACTCCTCTGTTACAGCAGTTAGATTAGCTACAGTACTTAAATTAGCAGAATATTATGTAACTCATTAGAATACAATGCAATACTACATGTTTCATATTTAATTAAAGTTGGTGTGTGTGTCCGTGTGTAAGAATGAGTTGTGTGGTTATGTGGATGTGAATTATGTGGATACGTGGGACTCTATTCAGTCCAAACAGAGAGAACATATAACTAAATAAATAAGGGTGTAGGATTAAAATAAACTGTTAACATGTGAGAACAGTTGATTCTTCTATGGACAGATGTGTTGCTCTCAGGCTGTTGTGATATTTGATACCACAAGTTACTACATGTGAAAAATGTGAAAGATGTATCTGTGATTATCCGTGATCGATAACGGTTAGTTCAGTGATCAGCCAATCACAGAGCTGACTTTCCCGATCAGTTTATTCAGTCTGTTGGGTCTATCAGCTCTGACGCTGCTCCCCCAGCAGAGCACAGTAAAGTACACCACACTCACCACAACAGAGGAACAGAAAATCTCAGAAAACTCATATCAAAGATCTCAGCTTAATTATGAAATCGAGCCTGCTCATCCCCTGTGTCGGTCTACCAGTTTAGCGTCTTTGGACCACCACCAATAAATTTTTGTGTTACTGATGTTTTTAATACTTGTTTTATGATATTTTTTTTGTCAAATTGGAGATTTAGAGATTAATAATTAATAATAATAATAATAATAATAATAATAATAATAATAATAAAATTTGCTGCAAGAAAGTGACCATTATTCCAGCAAATTGAAATAATAATGAATGAAGTACTTACATGCTCCCATTTGTTGGCCTTCCTAAGACCTTTAGAAATATGATCCTAGCTGTGAATCTCTGAATGCAACTCCCTGATGTATTTATAACCCTAAAACCCTGCAGACCATATTAACACAGTAATTAAATTCTGTCTTATTTATATAGTGCCAAATCACAACAGTCGCTTCAAGGTGCTTTATATTGTAAGGTAAAGGCCGTTCCGTATTCTGGAGAAAACCTCAACAATCAAACGACACCCTACCAGCACGCACTTTGTGATGGCAGGAAGGAAAAGCTCCCTTTTTGTCAAGATAGCGCTGTGTGGTAGGCAGGAGTAGGACCCAAACCCAGGACTCATAACACAGAGGGATAAAGAAAAGATTTTATTTGCTGTAAAATCCAAACACTAAATACAAGGAAACAAAAACCTAAAACTGGAAACTAGGAATTACAAGGAATCCAAGAAGCACAGAGGAAACACAGCGATGTGGGGACAACACAACAACAAGCAGAGGACGACAGAGGACATAAATACACAGAAGACAATTAGAGGATGGGAAACAGGAGGGATCACAGCTGGAAGTAATCAGACACAATGAGACACAGAGGAAGAAAAACTGAACACACTGAACAGCAACGCAGCTGTCCCCCAACACAGCTGTCCCAAACCATCAACACAGCAACACACTGAACACAGGACGGGAGACTGTCAAAATAAAAAAGGAAACACAGAGAGGGTGAAAAGGGGAGAACTCAGACGAGACCAAGACAACCAGAGCACAAAAGGGAACAGGCTAAATGAACAAGAACCTAAGAATTAGAAATACAAATGATTAAACTAGGAAGAGCAAGGAAACTCAAACATGATTAAAACTAATTCAAAGAATATAAATTAAACCAGAAAACACACACACTGAGATACAGACCCAGGACCATAACACTATTAACAGAAAGAAACCTTCAGCAGAACCAGGCTCAGGGAAGCCCCTCAGCTCATCGTGGGGCTTCCCTGAGCCTGGTTCTGCTCGAGGTTTCGAAGAAAGAGAAGATAAAAAGGGCAAGTAAAGCACAGGAAGATGGGACAAAACAAAGCCTGTTGCTTTTGTTTGAGCCTTTAGGATTTGCCATCCTATCTTCTGTACTTAAACAACTAATCAGCATGGCCAGCAGTCTCATCTATAAGACACTACTGAGGGCTTCTTTAACCCATAGATTACCAAAAATACCCACAGGAGAGCAGGCTATAGAGGGGCACATAGCTTTGTTTACCACAGGAAAGAAAATGGAAAAACAAAAACTGCTGAGCTTCACAAATGATAAATGATTTCAGGTTTTTGGAATGAAGATAAAGTAGATAAATCAGACTTCTCGCAGATTTCTTTAAATTCAGCTTTGAAACCTGTGGGAATGTCGATATATGAATTGAGAGAGAAAAATGAACACAGATAACTCAGCAGAGTTCTGTTTACGAACACCTGCTTTAAAGTATTTTTCAGTATCCAAAACCATTAAACCAATGTCTTTAACACAGCTGATTTTATTGTAGGGACATTATATGTGTCGGCTATGATGACACACAATCAGGACACTTCACTAATTTGACTTTAACATTCATGAACATTTGATATTGAGATTTTACTGATTTCTGCTGCTCACCTGACTTCATAAATACTCACATCCACAGAGTTGGTTGTCTTCTAGTATTCTGTAGCCCTGCTCTGTTATTTCAATTCAATTTTTATTGTATTCTGTGGAGTTCTTGGCTGAATACATCCTCAAATAAACAACAACACATGACATATCACACCAAGTCATTATTTATTGAACAAAAACTAAGCCAAAACCAAATACATAGCAAGTACAAAAGCTTATAAAGAAGAACTTCTAGCAGTAATGGTTTTCTGTGTGACAAAGATAGCCTCACATTTAACTCAAAAAGTAGCCAGTTAGCATATTTGTTTGCAAGAGAAGTATATGAGTTATAAGTATGAGCTTAGAGAAAGGCTGTTCTTACAGCGTCTCATTGTAACCTGTATAAACTCAATGTTAGCATTCGTAACAGACACACTGCTTCTTTATAGCTTGCCTTAAATTTAATCTGGAGCTCATTATTTTGCTTTTATCCGTTAGATGGCACATGCTGCACTGCCAGAGTTTATTCGTCCTGTTTGGTGACATGTCCAGCTGGCGTTATCAAGACGTGGCATAATTTTTAAAACTTGTCAGAATGACTGAATGTAGAAAAATATATAAATATTTAAATTTGTAGTCACTATCATTTCATCTAAGTGAAAATGGTTGCAGACCTACAATACAGCGATGTCGCTGACAAGAACATGTACAGCACAGAGAAATCTACATAAATTAATGAAATATATAAATGTCATATAAATGCAAATATAATAGTTCAACTTGCCTTTTTTACTTTATAGTGATGGTTCATAAAAGTCACAACTGTTAACCTTTTCCCTGAAACTTCACCTCAGTCGTTTAACACTAGTGTACACCACAGCGTACGAGATTATGAATAACAATAACAACAAGTCACAAACTTCATCTGTTTTCTTCCTGAATATTTTTTAACTGACCAACCTCAGTGGCCCAAGTAAGGACATCTTTTATTAACTCACAAACTAACAATGTTCAGTCATTAAAATTATGAATGTATATATATATATATATATATATATATATATATATATATATATATATATATATATCATAAATAATTGTATGCATTTCAATCTGAGTGTAAAAGTCTGATTTAATCTCCGTCCTTCCATCACTTAACTACTTCAGGGTGGTGGTGGGGCTGGAGCCCAGGTGTCACAGGGTGAGAGGTAGGTGACCTGGAGAGGTCACCAGTCTGTTGCAGGGCCTTTAATCCACCTTAAACCTCATTTTTTCCCACTATTTCAGTTAGATCGGCCTGTAGAATAAATAAAAAACAACTAAGTTGAAATGTGATCATTTTAGATTGCAGACATTTTGTGTTAATGTGTTAAAACGTTAAAGTAAAAACTGCAGCTGCTACGGTAACCGTGACAGAGTTAGAAGTGGGAATAATGACTGTTAGAGTGAAATGGGGAATAATCAGCACACTGCTTACATTAACTAATGCAATTACCCAAGTTACAGTTTCAGATTTTGTCGTTCGAGGTTATTTTTGGTTATGTGTCTCACCTGTGGCCTTCCTCTTGTAGAAAATAACTCCAAAAATTGGAAACACCAAAGCCAGCAGCAGCCCTGCTGCACCAACAGCAATCTTATTCTTCCCTGCTTCAGTTATTGGCACTAAAAACACATTTATCACTGTGTTAGTGTACACACTTATTTAATATGTTTTATTTTAGAAGGATAACACCAATATGGACAGGATTTCTAGGCGCAGCCAAGTGGCGGAGGGCTTTCGCTTTGGTGGCCTCAGAATCTCATCTCTGATCTTTGAGGGCCTCCAGCTCGCACTGGAGCGGTTCGCAGCCGAGTGTGAAGCAGCGGGAATGAGGATCAGCACCTCCAAATCTGAGGCCATGGTTCTCAGCCGGAAAAGGGTGGAGTGCCCACTCCGGGTCGGGGATGAGTTCCTGCCCCAAGTGGAGGAGTTCAAGTATCTCGGGGTCTTGTTCGCGAGTGATGGGAGAAGGGAGCCGGAGATCGACAGACGGATTGGGGCTGCAGCTGCAGTAATGCAGACGCTGCACCGGTCCGTCGTGGTGAAGAGGGAGCTGAGTGTTAAAGCGAAGCTCTCAATTTACCGGTCGATCTACGTCCCTACCCTCACCTATGGCCACGAGCTGTGGGTAGTGACCGAAAGGACGAGATCGCGGATACAAGCGGCGGAAATGAGCTTCCTCCGAAGGGTGGCTGGCATCTCCCTTAGAGATAGGGTGAGAAGTTCGGCCATCCGGGAGGGGCTCAGAGTAGAGCCGCTGCTGCTCCACATCGAAAGGAGCCAGCTGAGGTGGTTTGGGCATCTGATAAGGATGCCCCCTGGGCGCCTCCTGGGTGAGGTGTTCCAGGCATGTCCCACCGGGAGGAGGCCCCGGGGCAGACCCAGGACACGCTGGAGAGATTATATCTCTCGGCTGGCCTGGGAACGCCTTGGTGTTCCCCCGGATGAGCTGGAGGAGGTGGCTGGGGAGAGGGAGGTCTGGGCCTCTTTGCTTAGGCTGCTGCCCCCGCGACCCGGCCCCGGATAAAGCGGATGAAGATGGATGGATGGATGGAACACCAATATGAGTTCTACTGATAAACTTTCCTCCAATCACTCTCTTACCCCAGTCATAAACCTTGGGCTCTGTGAGGCTGGCATGCTCCACCACGCAACTGATTTTCTCTCCAGGTTTTGATGAAATCTCGATGTAGGAGTGAATCTGGTAGAGCCAGTTTCCGCTGGGTAGTTCATCAGTGGAAGTCACATTAGATGTTGCCTCCTTTCCATCCCTCAGCCACGTCAGTTTGATTTGTTTGGGATAAAAGTTGTACGCGCTGCACATGAACAAGCCTGGATGTTTGCTATCTGCTGACTCAACTAACCTCAGCCTGACAATGGGCTTCACTGGAGGAAAGAACAGACAGATCTATTTAATATAAAATGAAATATCATCAGTTAATACACTGATACTGGACCAATAACACTAAGTTTCTGTAATTATTTAGATTACAGTCAGACATGTGTAACAGTGGAACAGATGAAGAGTTTCAGGAGCTGCATTTTGCCGCGTATGTTGTCCTGATTCTAAAAAAAAACATTGCAGGTGTTTCGACGATGATACATGAATGCTTTTCACTAAGGAAATGATCTGAACACTTCTTTCAGCCCACTTGATGAACAGATTCCTGCAATCATTCCCTCGTAAAGTTCTTAAAACGTTTTCCGAAAAGCCGCTCTAAAGCATCAAGTTGTTTCTAAAGAGACCCCAGAGTGAGCAGGCTGCTTAACCCTAAAACATCATTAGTTTCAGCTGTGCTCACCTGGTCTTGAAAGAATGTCCAACACGAGTGGGATGTTGGTTCTGCACTTCTCTTTGTTCTTTTTCTCATGTTCCAGGAAACCTTTGTTTTTATTGAGATTGTCTGCAATTTCTTTAGTTTTCTCTGTGTAGCCAACATATTTCCCCAAAGTGCTGTTGTACTGGCCCAGAAGCATCTTATTCAAGTAGACTTGCGCCAGATAAACAACATCATCTTTGGAAGTAAACAGGCAACGGATCACACCGTAACCAAAGTAAGCATCTGTAACACAAAGTCAACAATTAGCCAATATGAAAATGCTCATGTTTTTTTTATCTTCTCACACACAACAAAAGCACCAGTTTAAGGTTTGCTTGTATTTTTATTTGTCTAATGATGTTATTGTTGTATTGTTGTAACACAAACAATACAGTTTATATATTAAAATTACTTACCCGCTGTTGAAAATATCAAGAGCACATGTGGTAGTATCAAAAAGTTGTGAGTGTGCATGGTGACGAACACGAAATCACGAATGAAAGTAGCAATCAGTCTGATCTTCTCGCATAAGGAAGTGAATCTGCAGCTTGAGTAACAATAAACTTTTTAAAGACTAGGCGTGGTGCCCTGTGTATGTATGTGGTGTGATTTATTTTCACCCTAACTGCTGGATTTGTGCAGACTGTAAAAACGTGTGTAAAATTTCACCTAAAGCTGTTTTAAACTGTTTTTGAAACCACATACAGGAAGGCCATAACACATCTGTTTGATATCCAAGCAGTAGTGCCTTCATCATGGAGAGAAAAAAGAAGGTTTTTGTAAATGATAAAAGAAGGAACTGTGCTTGAGATGAATTAGTAATCAAAATTTGCTTCATTTCCCCGCTTGGGCAATTTATTATAGTGCAAACAAGGAATTTAGTTCCAAAATCAGAACTCTAGTATATTGTGTTATGTATTTCAAGTTGGAGTAAATTCCTAGCAGTAACGCCCTCTTTCCGTTTAAAATAACCTGAAGAAAAATTACTGCTGCAGGTCTGATATTTGTATCTTAATATTGTGCAGCGAATTGTGTGTATTTGTAGTTTCATGCCTATAATAGATTGAGATATTAGTTTCTTTTAAGTCCTTTGGGAATAAAAAAATATTTAAAAAAAACATTTTTTGGACCTTATAAAACTCATTGGTTTTACATTAACCTGAATACCTGCAATATTGTCATTACTGACAAAAGTAAAAATGTCTTTTTATTTTTGCTTTATTCATAAGACTAAATATTTACCCCAGATTCCTGTTTGGGGTCTCACCAGTGCTCCACGGTGCAGCTGTAAATGTCGCCCTCGCTCAGGCTAAACGTCAGAGTTGAGAACTGGTGGAAGGTTTGATCTTTATTGGGAACATACCGACTGAGCGACACCCTCTCAGACACTGGATGGCCGTTTTTGGTTTAGCTGAAATTGATGGAAGGTGGGTTGAAATGATTCACAAAGCAGATCAGGCTATTTTCAACCCCCAGCTCAACTTCTTCAGCAAGACAGAGGATGCTCTCAGGGGGTCTGTGGTGGGTTTAAAAACAACTAAGATCCATCATATCTTACCAGTTATGTTACATCAAAGATAAATGAAGTAAACAGCAGTAAAACTCATGTACCTTTTTCCTCCGGTGGATTTTTCTGTATTTTTCTGTAATGTATAACACATTTGTTCTCTGTGTTCTCAGATCTCCAGATATTTGACTTGGGTTAATCATAAGATAGGTGGGCACTGTGTATACAACCCCATGTCTTTTATAATCAACATTAAAAAAGCTCTTCAGCCTTGAATTTACTTATATCATTGTCAAAACAGGTCACTATTGCAACTGAGAATAAAAACTTAAAAGATAAATGTATAAATTTATGTCAATAGAAAATTAGACGAACAAGGTGGTTCTGTTTAACTCTCGGGTATTTGGTTGTCTAGAGAAACATCAAAAGACGCCCATTGAAAGGTGAAGTTTGAAGGAATGTCAGAAACTCATTCTTAGATTGATTATTATGACCACAGGGCGCTTCATGTGTGAGTGGCCATTGTCAGGAAATTCAACATCGTCCAATTCAAGGCCACACATTTAATCTCTGTCAGGTCAATGAAAATAACAGACTGTTCACACCTTACTTCCTAGGTTCCTTCCTGTAACTGAGACATTCTGAATTTGTCAGTAATTACATAAACAGTTCTTGCATCATCAGCCAGAAATATGAGAAATTACACAAGGTTATGCGTAATACACCACATTCCTCGGTTTTTACCACAGTTTTAGTCCAAAACGTTCTAACTTCCTTGTAACACGTGTGATAAGAATGACTACACACAAGTAGCATAAACCCAAAAAGCAGAAGTTGGTGTGTCAGGACCAAGGTGTTGCAATCACAGCTGCAGGGTTCGCAGGTCCCTGTGGATTTACTTAGTTACATCCAGTCCTTCTCACTAAAATGCACAAAATACTTTGAAACGTTCCATCCTCATAAACATCTGCAAAGAAAATTTGAATCACTGTTTACCAAACTGCACTGTTTACCTCATAGTTTATGGCTTCTTCTTTTCTGCCTTTGCTGGCATGTTACTGAGTTTGTTTTAACAACAACACATTAAATGCTTTGACAAGTCTCTTTTTACTTCACTAAAACCACTTAGTGGAGGAATTTAAGTTGTTTGGGTTAAACTAGATTGGTTTTTAAAGAGTCTGATGATAAGCTAAAGCAAAGAAATTAACTGTGCCTACATGAGTAATATCAATAAGAAGATTGGTACTCAAGGTTTCTTAGCAGAATATTACAAAGCATCACACTGCCTCTGCAGGCCCAGCTTCTTACCAAAAGGCATCCTCGCAGCTA
Organism: Neolamprologus multifasciatus; assembly: GCF_963576455.1. Lineage (NCBI taxonomy): Eukaryota > Metazoa > Chordata > Actinopteri > Cichliformes > Cichlidae > Neolamprologus > Neolamprologus multifasciatus. The sequence continues at coordinate 19,816,657 of NC_140449.1, forward strand.
GCTTACTGGCTCTGTCTGTCTGGTAATATTCTGGTTGTAAGGTTGTAAACATTTTTGCAACAGGACTCAGCTCTCTTACTGTGTTATTGAAGAGCATACAGTCAGATTTAATTCAACGAGATAAACGATAACTAGAAAAACTAACATCCGTTTAAATATAAGGTTAGATTTTAGTACTTGGATGATTCCTTTGCAGTCAGTAAAGGCCTGAAGTCTAGAATCAATAGACACCAAATGGATTTTCTTTCATTTGAGATGCTCATCCAGGCCTTTACTGTAGCTGTTCTCAGTATTGCTTGCTTGGGGGTCTCTCTGCCTGAAGTCTTGTCTTCAAAAACTAAAATTCTACTGCAATTATACAGAATTTCCTGGAGCAACCCACCCGAAGGATTAATAGCTTTATCTAATCTAATCTAAAAAGCATGCTTTGTTGGGTTGAGATCAGATAACTGAATTGATGAAGCTGTTTTTCCTGCAGTCTGAGAGCAATGGGCCTTTTGTTAAAATAATATGGTACTGTGAGGTCTGTAAATTTACACAATGTGTAACAAGCGGGAACCACTAGATGTCAGCAGATAGATGTCAGTTCTGCTTTCTTATCCATCCCAATTCAAGTACAACATCATCCTAACTACAGTGGCCAATGTAGGACAAACATGTTTTAGTCAGGCAAGAACACAAAATTTAGAATGCCCCCCACAACAGCTGCAGCTGACCAATGTATTTCCACTACTGTTTAAAAAAAAACAAAAAAACATCCTACATTAAATGTAGGAAATTATATATTATTTTATAAATATACCACTTAATACAAAATGTAAAAATAGTGGTGAAAAAAACTCAGTATACCAGTTCTATTTTTCTTTTCATTTTGAGTTTTTGTTTCATTTTTCCTTTGTAATCCAGACCAAATTCAGCCCCCTGCTGGGATCAGGTTAATTTTGATATTTCACATCAAATAATCCTTATCCTGCCACATTGCATTTGAACAACTGGGCCCTACGAACCCAACGGTATCCAATTCACACTTGACAAAGAAAAGCATGAAATCTTTAAGTTAATACAGCTGGAATAAGAAAATGAAGAACATATTGCACGATGCAGTTTCACATTAAGTCTATAAATAAATCAGCTTGTTAGAATAACTGAATGACTAGATTAATAAAATATATCTCTTTTATCCAAGCCCCAGATACATATTTTTAACATTTTCAGTAATATTAATAAAACATTTCACGATCAAGTAGACCTTCAAAACAGCAGCATCTCAACATGAACATTTACAGCCCACACTCTGAGAAATCTAAATAAATTAATGAAATCATTAGTTACATTGTTAATTTAGTTGTGATGTTTTATAAACAAAAGTCTTAAGTCATATGTTTTTTTCTCCTTTTTTTGCTGAATATTTCCAATTCTCCAGTCTAAATGGACAAAGTATTAGTATATTTTCCCAGTTGGAAACTCAAAATTGACTTTTTTCCATTTGCTGCCATTGTTTCTTAGATGATTCCACCTTCAGACAGTACCTCCAAACAGGTAGATTAACTTGTTGGCACCAATATCCGGCCTATACAATAATAACAAGAAGACAGAGTTAAAATGTATCCATTTTTAAATAACAATAATTTTGTGTTAATGTGTTAAAATTGCAGCTGCTACAAAGTGCGGTAGAGTTAGATGTGGAAATAATGACTGTTAGAGTGAACAGCTTGTTACCCACAGAGCAAGTAAACTAGTTATTTCTTAAATTTACTAATATAAATGCTCAGGTTACAGATAGAGACATTAAGGAGGTCACGTTTGTCATGTTTCTCACTTGTAGTGTTCCGCTTGTAGAAAACAGCTCCACCGAGTACAAACACCAAACCCAGCAGCAGCCCTGCTACGCCTATAGCAATCTTATTCTTCTCTGCCTCGGATGTTGGATCTGAAAACACATGTATTATATTACATTTATAAACTGTGAATTTAATAAGTCTTATTTAATAACATCATAAACCAGGATGAGGTCCAAGAATAAGCTTCCTTTCACTGTCTTACCCCAGTCATAAAATTTGGGCTCCATGAGGCTGGCGTGCTCCACCATGCAACTGATGTTCTCTCCAGGTTTGGGTATAATCTCCAGGTAGGAGTGACTCTGATAGAGCCAGTTTCCGTTGGGTAGTTCATCAGTGGAAGTCACATTAGATGTTGCCTCCTTTCCGTCCCTCAGCCACATCAGTTTGATTTGTTTGGGATAAAAGTTGTACGCGCTGCACATCAACGTGCCTGGATGTTCACTTTCTGGTGACTCAGCTAACCTCAGCTTGACTGTGGGCTCAACTTGTGGAAAGAACAGACAGTCAGAATTATTTGGTATAAAATTAAATACCATCAATTAACACTGATTAGGCATTGCAGCAATAACACAGTTTCTGTAATGAGCCTTATATCCTTCTCTGGAGCTTCAGTTTTCCTGTAATCCTCTATTCCAATAGAGGATGGCGTGTTACAAGTCGGGCAAAAAGCAAACCAAAAATCAGATTTAAATGAAAAAATTCACAAAGAAAGCACAACAAAGCACCCTCAAGTGCACTAAAGAGTAAACAGTTAAATATGTAGTATTAAAAATTAGGTCTCTGTCTTCTAAGCCCTTAGTAAATGATTTAAGAATTGACAAACATATTGATTTGTTCCTATTACAAAGACTTTGGTTACAGCAGATAATTGAAATTAATCTGAGCCATACTAACTGTGAAAATCCTCAAAGCACAGACCAAAGAGGAGGAGTGGCAGCAATCTTCCACTCAAGCTTTGAATAGATCCAGATTTACAACTTCTTAGATTTCATTTGAAAGCAGAACTCTTAGCATTGTAAACTCTAATCGGAAAACTCAGTTTTATTTGCTGTTAACTATCATTCATATGGCCCTTACTCACAGTTCCTAGGTGAATTCTTAGACTTTTTAATTTAGTCCTCAGCTCTAATAAAATAATTATAGTAGGTCATTTTAATATCCATGTATATGCTGATAATGACCGTCTCAAAATTGCATTTAACCTGTTAGTAGACTCAATTCTCTCAAAATGTAAAAGACCCCACCCACCACATTAATCTGGATCGTGTGGGAAAGGTGGCATTAAACATTTAACAGTATTCCCAGAAAACCCTCTGTTTGATTAAGCGTATAATTTGGGCTGGATCTTTTGACTCGGAACATTCCCTTAATTAATAAACTACGCTGCATTTAATCATTGCACTCAGATCTTCAGGTTTATCTCTGGCTCTCTTCCACATTGTGTCTTTTGTCCTGTCTCTCTTCCCTGTCCTGTCTCTCATTTTCGCTAATATTCCTCGCCATTCTGTCTCCTTGTTTCCTGGTCATGAATTCTCTGTTAGCTCTGTTGTTTCTACTAACTGTTTTATTTCGGGAACTGCTTTTTCTTTCGTGTCCTCTGAGCTTTTTACTTTCAGTCTAGGGTTTTCTCATTTCTCTAATTTGTCCATCCATCTTCCTGCTCGTGACCAGGGTTAACAGAGGGACATCTTAATTCCTAAAATGCATCAAGAGGGCTGAAGAGCAGTAACTAAGCACGCAGGGGTGTTTCCTTTATGGAAGTGTTTTCACTTTCAACATTTAAAAGAGATGGCGCACAAATCAGGAGAGATTTTGATTCATCAGTAATTCATCAGTTTGGAGTGTATAAGGAAGTTGAACACAGGGAGGTAATGATAACTCCGCGCAAATCCACAGGTTGGGTTAAAACTAGGAACCTTCTTTCTGTGAGGCGACAGTGCAAAACACTTCAGCACTGTTAGTAATTTTCGAAAACTTACCAGTCACAGGATTCAGTCACTGATTCAGTCACCAGCAATCTTTTTCTCACCTACTTAAAAAACATTTTAGGGAAAGTCCCTGTAGAGCACCAAGCTGTTACCTAGTGCTTTATTGATATCACAGAAATAAGAAGTGTAACTATCAATGGCTGCTGGAATCTAAAACATCGTTAGAGTTTCAGAGTTTTTCTATGCTCACCTGGTCTTGAAAGCACATCAAACACTAGCGGGACGTTGGTTCTGCACTTCTGTTCGTTCTTTTTTTCTTGTTCCAAGAAACGTTGGTTTTTGTTGAGTTCATCTGCAATTTCTTTCATTTTCTCTGTGTAGCCGACATATTTCCCCAAAGTGCTGTTGTACTGAGCCTGAAGCACCTTATTAAAGTAGAGCTGTGCCAGATAAACAACATCATCTTCGGAAGTAAACAGGCAACGAATCAACCCGTAACCAAAGTAAGCATCTGTAACACAAAGTCAACAATTAGCTGATGCCGAAATGCTCATGTGTGTTGTCTTCTCACACACAATGCAAGCACCAGTTCGACAATCTTAAACATTAGCTTGTGTTTACTAAATAACACAAATTAATCAAACGCCTTTTTTATTTTTACTGTAAGACCGATAAACAGCTATTATCTTGAAGTTACCTACCTGCTCTTGAAAATAAGAGGAACACACTTGTTAGCAGTAAAGTGCAGCGAATATGCATGGTGAAAAAATAGGAATCACGAATGAAAATAGGAAGAAGTCTGATCTTGTTGCAGAAGGAAGTGAATTGCCAGATTGAGCAACAGTATTGTTATGCAGGCTTTTAGTAGGCGTGGTGCTCTGTGGGACAGGATTTACTTTTATTGTCGGATTTGTGCAGACAGTAAAGCTTTTTTTTAAACACAGACAAGCCGTAATTTTTATGTAATATCCACAGAGTTAACCCTGATTCGTTCGAATTACTAAACACAACCCAAAACAAGCATTTCTCAAGTCTGAAGTTACTAAAAAGATTTATATTTGATTTTATAAAACTTATTGGTTTTGCATTTATCTGAACACTAGCAGGCTAGCAGCTTATATCTATATCTATAGCATATCAGGAAATATGTTTTTATTTATTTGTAATAATACTGATTTTAATGGCCAATGTGTTTATTTAATGGGACATCAGAGCTTTACAGGTTTTGTAACCAAAGATAAAGAGCTGAAAGACAATAATCATTTTTTTCAACAAAGATTTCTTTATTTTGCTGGTATAGAAAAGAAGATTAAATAACAACCAAAGTTACATAAACAATAAAGCTGGTGTTTGGTTACAGACAAAAATTAGCTTCATTGCCCAGCTATGGTAAACTATATTTATTGTGCATATAATGCAAACATTTTAATCCAGTCTTCACTACTTGAGAAAACCTTGTTACATTTTACTGCTGCCTCCTAGAGACTCTGTTTTAGCACATTTTATTTAAAATTCATAATAACAAGCTACTTCTCACTGCTTTTGTGTCTCAAGCACAGCCAGCAGCTCCATATCACTTACTTGGCAAACTTTTCTGCCCTTCCTGACACAACCCCCAAGGGATTTGTGTCTCATGCCAGGATCAAACCCGAGTTCTTCTGCTTGTTGGAAGAATGTGCAAACCACTACACTGCAGAGCTACTACTGCAGAAAATGACTGCATGTTAACTAAAAGTGCTGCAACAGCCCAAGCAAACAGCAGCAATTTAAATAAGGAAATAAAAAGTCAAATGGCCTTTTGAATTTCCTGTGTGAATCTGAAACACTTCTCACAATAAAGACTGGTTGTGATTAGTGGATACTGTTTCATTACAGTTAATTTTTAACCTTTGGACTGACATAAATGTTGAATTCTTTATTGAATGAACTGACTTTGTGCCCCAGTTTTGTTGTTTGTGTGATTTTCATGTGTGGAATCTCTCTAAGATATATATTGTTTTTTGTTTTCAAGTCCTTTTACAATTAAAAATGTTCCCGTTGCCACTCCCAGCAGGCCCAGAGTCAGGCCCACTGCACAGAAAACATCCAGTCCACGACTTTCATGGCTTTTCATTATTTCTGTTTCTGCAGAAGAAGAAGAAAAAAGAACATAATTACTGACAACAGTAAACAAATCTTTTATTTTTATTCATTAGGGCAAATATTTACCCCAGATTCTTGTTTGGGGTGTCTCCAGTGCCGAGTGCTCCACGGTGCAGCTGTAAATGTCGCCCTCGCTCGGAGTGAACACCAGAGTTGAGAACTGGTGGAAGGTTTGATCTTTATTGGGAAAATACCGACTGAGCGACACCCCCTCAGACACTGGATGACCATTTTTGGTCCAGCTGACATTGATGTCAGGTGGATAGAAGTAATTCACAAAGCAGATCAGGCTGTTTTCAACTCCCAGCTCGACTTCATCTGCAGGGTAAAGCATGCTCGCGGGGGGGTCTGTGGTAGGATCAAACACAATTAACACCATCAGATCTTATCAGCAATGTTACAACATGAAGTTAACACAAGAATAAAAATCCTTTACCTTTATCTTCAGGTGGATTTTTCTCCTCTACTGTCCAGTATGACAGAAGCGCTGGACATGCTCTCCTGGCTTTTTGTGCATTGTTATATACATTCAAATTCTGAAATGTTTCACTTGGGTTAAATATAAAATACCGGGGCACCGTGTATACAACTTCATGTCTTTCAAAATCTGTATACATAAGCTCCTCAGCATCAAATTCAAACTGTGCCTCAGTTCTCCCATCAACAAAGCAGGCCACGACATAGGTAATTTCATGTGAAACTGAGAAAAAAAGACAAAAAATGCAAACAAGAGAATAACAATAAATGTATTAGTATGAACAGAATAGAACAGAATAGCCCTTTATTGTCACTGTACATAAAATATAAAGAGTAAGACAGGAGTATTAAATAACAAACTAAAGGAAAATAAAGGAAACGTGTAACACATTTCATAACATCAAATCATGTGTTTCCAGAGTGTTCGGCTTGTAATGCAGGTTAACGCATGAATGAACCCAGGTGGAAACACAATCCTAACCTCATGCAGTGCAGTTAATGATCTAATGATCTAATATAATACTACACAGAAAAATAGGACTGCATCACGAAGAGCAGTGATGAAATACGTGCCAATGAAGCTGGGGTGTTATTGTTAACCTCACAGTAGTATTAATGAACAAGAAAATTCAAGTTACCAGACGACTTGTTTTGCTGTTTTAACAACTATAGCCACAAGTTGAGAAAATTCAAACATACATTGAATAGTATGAGTTTATAGTAAAGGAGTAAATTAGAAATTCATCCTTACTTTGAGAGAAGACGCAGAAGCTGTTGAGCAGCAGGATTACGAGAGCAGAGCGCCTCATGTGTGAGCTGCAGGTGGCCATCATCGGAAATTTCCCCACTGGTCCAAACTGAACAAAATGCAAACTACGATCTCTTTCAGGGTCAGTTAACAATAAAGCCCGGCTACACCTTCTTAGCACATGACCACTGATGGTAATGCAGCAGTCTAACCGGTTGAACAGGCGAGATACCTCAGACAGATTGTTTGCCAGTAGCTACATAACTTTCGTGCATTCACTGTCCTACAGAAAAGTTGCCTCCAAAATTCACATGATGTTATGAAATTTATTACACCATCTTTTTGGCTTTACCGCAGTTCTGCTCCACATTTCAATACTTTCCGACTTCCTTATCCTGCAGTTGAAGCTCATTCTGAGGTTTTTGTTCTAAGATGGGTCACATGTTTAGTTTCCTCAAAAAAGAGGAACTGTTAAAAAAACAAAACAAAACTGCACTATAAGCTGAAGACCTTGCTTATAGACACACACACGCGCACACACATAAGGGTATAAAATCCTTTCCCTCTTGTAGTTTAGAGAGAAAAATCTGTGTCTCCTATACTCACTTAAATTGTGGTTCTCATTTAATAATAATGAAATGATGATGTTTTTATCCACATTACGCCACAGAAATCTGTACGTTTGAATTTTTTAAGTATACAGAAGTAGTAAAAACCCTGAAAGCAGAAGTGGTGTATAATGAATGTTAGTGTCCACAGTTGCAGGGTTCACAGGTCCCTGTGGATTTCTCATGTTCTCACCAAAATGCACTCTGTACTTTCAGACACACTGGGGGCATTTCCATTTTTCTTAAATATTTCCAAAGGAGATCTGTAGTGAAGTTTCCTTTCACTGCAGTGTTACGTCATGGTTTCTGGCTGCTGCTTCTCTGCCTTTGTCGGTTTTTTGTTGACTTTGGTGGAACAGCTAATCCTGTGATTACTAGCAAACCTGACTTCAGTTAGCCTGAAGTCTGTTCCTTTTTTAAAAAGGTTTACTTCCTTGAAAACATTTAGTTATGTTTTTAAGTTTAACCAGCTTACAGTGTTTTATAGTGAGTAGTAATAAGTTAAAGCAAAAGAAATTCTTATTGGAGCTCTTCATAGAATTTTTTTTTTTTTTTTGACTTGCTGTTTCAGAACAAAGACATCAAACAAATCATTCCCGAACTATATTTTCGGTGTGGCAGGGTGTGTCATCCTGGACAGAATTCACTGCCAACAGCGAATGTTATTGACTGACAGTAATTGCTCTGCATCAATGTTTAATCTACATTAAGGATCAAAGTAACATCCACATGACTGGTTTTCTGGCTGAATATTACATTGTATCACTGCCCCTGTGGGCTAGTCTTCCTACTATAATGTATCAAGTTTTTACAATAAGGAGAGATGAATTATTTGTATATTTTCTAACTGGGGACAGCTTGTTTTATTTGCAAAAAGCACATTATTTTTCACTCAGCAGCCTTTTTATAAGGTGTAACTTACTAGTATCACATCGCCTTCGGAGCTGCTTTATTGTTTGATGGCACAGATGCCTCGGAGAATTTCCTGATCCACCACATACCAAATGTGCTCTGTTGGATTGACATCTATTCACTTGGAGGCCATTTGAGGACAGTGAACTAAATTTTGTGTTCAAGAAACCAGTTTGAGATGATCTCAGCTTTGTGACATGATGTGTTATCCTGGTGAAAGCAGGCATCAGAAGGTACACCATGGTTATACTGTTCACGAGCATTGTTACACCACCAGTAGGCTGAACTGTTGATACAAGGTAGGGTGGATCCAGGCTTTCATGTTTTTTACACCACGTTCTCTCTGAATTTTGCAGCAGAAATCAACTCATCAGACCAGGCAGCAGTTTTCAAATCTTCTATTGTCCACTTTTGAACCTGTAAGAACTGTTCTTGTTCTTAACTGACAGGTATGGTACTCGGTGTGGTCTTCTGCGACTGCAGTGCTTTTCCTTTTGCAAACCCCGGTTGTATCGAGTGGTTATTTTAGTTACTGAGGCCTTCCTATGAGCCCAAAGCCATTCTGTTCTCAACCTCTAACATCAACAAAACATTTAAACCCAAAGAACTGGCGCTGATTGGATATTTTCTCTTTTTCAGACCATCCTCTGTAAATCCCCAGAGACAGTTTACCTGCATTAACTGATTTTTGGCCACTTGAGGGCGGTAGAGTAAGCAAAAAAAAAAAAAAAAACACCCCATCATATTACATTCACTTTTTAAATTCTTCTTTCCAAAATGAAGCAGACAGGAAACAGTACACAGCTGTTTGCTGGTGGAAGCTCAGCTGATGTGATGCAGAGTTTGGATCAAGTTTACAGTGTGAGGAGAAAATGTGGATGATGTGAGTCTCTGTGTGTCTGTGAAAAGCTCAGACGGCAGTTTAAGGACAAGCAAGTCGACCACAACGTTTTACATAATCAGAACCAAAATCTCAGTGAAATCCAAAAGGCTGCTCCGACTCAAAGTGTGTCATCGGGGTATAAAACCTGCAGAAAAAAGAAAATCAGATTTATTATAGTCTGGTAGATGTTTCCACATCTGTTTCAAAGTGATGGAAAAATAACTGTTAAATATAAACATCTACCTCGGTTGTTGACACCATGACCCGCCCTGCAGAAAGGTTCAACATTTTTATCATTAAATCTTATCACAAGTATTGTTTTATGTTTATTAGAAAGAATCTCTCACCACTGGATTTCTTCTTGTAGTAAATGAGCCCAGCAACTGAAAACACCAAACCCAGCAGCAGCCCTGCTGCACCAACAGCAATCTTATCTCTCCCTGAGTCAGGTGATGGTTCTGAAAACACATTTATCAGCAGCAGATTACATCTACATATTTTACACTGATATATATCAAATATATGAATCATGAGTCAATTTGATGACAATACTTTTACTTTATTAATAACTCTAAAGTGCATTAGACTACAATGTGTTGTATATTCATGCAGTATTTTATTAAGCTTCCTCGTGTGGATGGCCAGTTTAGAACTACCAGCTGACCTAGAGTAACATGCTTGTCTTTGGACTTTAGGAGGAAGCTGGAGTAACTAGAGGAAACCCACACACGCATAGGGAGAAACTGCATACAGAAAGGCCTGGCCAACCAGGAGTTTCAAACCAGGAACCTGCTTGCTGTGAGGTGACAGCGTTAACCACATCTCTGCTATGTCGCTAAATCCTCTCGGCCGTTTTTAATGTGTGGCAAAATCAGCCTTCTACTCTGTGAATTCCTCGTTGATGTTTTCTCATAAAATGTCAAATGAATACCTGCTGAAAAATGTTGATTGTATAGATCCAAGAATAAAGCAAAGTCACATTTGAATGATAATCAGTTATGACTGAAAATACAGAAATACCGGTAGAAAAATGTACTTAAATCATTTGGAGTAAATTTAAGTGGAATTTACTTATTATTAAGTAAATTTGCTTTAAGATAACATGTCCAAAATAGCATGAAACACCTTTTATAACATCTCTTGTCTTAAGCTGACAAGTTTCTTGTTTTACGCAAACAAAAAGCAGAAAATTTGCATTTGTTTCAGTTGTATTTAGTATCAGCTAACTATATTTTATGTTTCAGCTCTCACTGAGTTGATTTAGATGTGTAAACCTGTAAAATAAAGTAACTAATGAAATACGGTGTAATTTTCTAATCTAAAGCTCAGATACAGGTGGCATTAAATACTCTCTTACCCCAGTCATATATGTAACGAGTGGTTATTATAGTTACTGTGGCCTTCCTATGAACCCAAAACCCTTCTGCTCTAACCGCTGAAATCAGCAAGACATTTAAACTCAAAGAACTACCACTGATGGGATGTTTTCTCTTTTTCATACAATTCTCTGTGGAAGAATCAATAGTTCTGGAAACACTCCAGTCTGGCACCAACAACCATGTCATGTTCAAGTTGGTTAAATCACCTGCCTCCCTTTTGATTTGACCATCTTTACATGCCTAAGTGCATTAAGATGCTGCCATGTGATTAGCTAATTAAATATTTCTGTTACCAAGCAGTTAAATGGATGTACCTAAAGAAATGGCCTGTGAATGTATGTCCTCAACCACACATGGATGGAATGTTTAAGCAAACACAAGTGTTATATTTATTATCAGTAGTTAAACAACATTAATGCTGAAATTGATTTACCATCCACACCAGGGTAGCTGGGATAGAAAGACAGGATGACACATGTTTGTTACACAGACTAGATAAACATGAATTTGAATAATTACACGTTTTCTCTGCAATGTCTAAATATTATGCCCTTACTGCCCATTTCCTGTTTTCACCCAGCAGTGCTTTACAGCTGTCATTTTCGACATGTGCTGAAGGTTTACCTGCATTAACAGATTTTTTGGCCACTTGAGGGCGTTAGAGTAAGCTAAAAAAAAAAAAAAAACATCATATTACATTCACTTTTTAAATTCTTCTTTCCAAAATGAAGCAGACAGGAAACAGTACACAGCTGTTTGCTGGTGGAAGCTCAGCTGATGTGATGCAGAGTTTGGATCAAGTTTACAGTGTGAGGAGAAAATGTGGATGATGTGAGTCTCTGTGTGTCTGTGAAAAGCTCAGACGACAGTTTAAGGACAAGCAAGTCGACCACAACGTTTTACATAATCAGAACCAAAATCTCAGTGAAATCCAAAAGGCTGCTCCGACTCAAAGTGTGTCATCAGGGTATAAAACCTGCAGAAAAAAGAAAATCAGATTTATTATAGTCTGGTAGATGTTTCCACATCTGTTTCAAAGTGATGGAAAAATAACTGTTAAATATAAACATCTACCTCGGTTGTTGACACCATGACCCGCCCTGCAGAAAGGTTCAACATTTTTATCAATAGATCTTATCAGTAGATGCTGTCATGACAAAAACATTATTTTATGTTTATTAGAAAGAATCTCTCACCACTGGATTTCTTCTTGTAGTAAATGAGCCCAGCAACTGAAAACACCAAACCCAGCAGCAGCCCTGCTGCACCAACAGCAATCTTATCTCTCCCTGAGTCAGGCGATGGTTCTGAAAACACATTTATCAGCAGCAGCAGATTACATCTACATATTTTACACTGGTGTTTAAAAAATAAATATATGAATCTTTCACTTTTCTGATCAGATAATCCTTTTTCTAATGACTACATAGTGCTTTGATGTCGTAATGTAATGTATTCACATTTAGATGACACTTCTTTTATATTATTAATAACTAAGTGCATTAGACTACAAGTTGCATTTTAATCATACATTCATGCAGTATTTTATTAATCTTCCTCATGTGGATGGCCAGTTTAGAAGTGTGAGCTGACCTAGAGTAACATGCTTGTCTTTGGACTTTAGGAGGAAGCTGGAGTAACTAGAGTTACACATGCACAGGGAAAAAATGCAAACTGCATACAGAAAGGCCTGGCCAACCAGGAGTTTCAAACCAGGAACCTGCTTGCTGTGAGGTGACAGTGTTAACCACATCACTGCTATGTCGCTAAATCCTCTTGGTCGTTTTTAATGTGTGGCAACATGGGACTTTTACTGTGAATTCCCTGTTGGAGTTCTCTCATAAAATTTCAAAGGAATGCTGCTGGAAAATGTGGATATATCCACAAAGAAAGCAAAGTCGCATTTGAATGATAATCAGCTATGACCGTCAAAATACAGAAATACAGGTAGACAAATGTACTTTAATGATTTGGATTAAATGTAACTGGCATTTACTTATTATTAAGTTAACTGGCTTTAGGTAAACATGTCAAAAATAGCATGAAATATTGTGTAATTTTCTCATCTAAAGCTCAGATACAGGTGGCATTAAATACTCTCTTACCCCAGTCATATATCATCGGCTTCATGAGGCTTGCATGCTCCACCATGCATGAGATTTTTTCCTCAGGTGTGGGTGTATATTCCAAGTAGGAATGGATCTGGTAGAGCCAGTTTCCATTTGGCAGCTCCTCAGTGGAAGTCACATCAGTTGTTGTCTGCTTTCCGTCTCTGAGCCACGTTAGTTTGATTTGTTTTGGGTAAAAGTTGTACGCGCTGCAGACGAGCATGCTTGGACGTCTGCTGTCTGCTGCATCCACATACCTCAGCCAAACGTAGGGCTCGACTACAGGAAACATTCAAGTCATTAAAACAAAACTTGACTTTCTTTGTAGACAGAAAGAAAGAGAGACAGTTTCGAGATAATTGCTGTGATGTTTTGTGAAAATTACCTGAATTCTGGCGCCCATCGTAAAACATTTGGACATTTCTTTTGCAAAGGCTTGATTTCCATATCTCATGTTTCATAAAGCCCTCGTTACCGTTGAGCTTATCTGCAACTTTTATTCCGTTCTTTGTGTAACCGACTACTTTCCCCACACTGCTGTTGTATTGGACTTCTAGCACTTTATTAAAGTAAAACTGCTCCACGAACATGGCATCGTGGCCGTCAGGGGAAGTAAACTGGCAATGAGCCACATAATATCCAAAGAGAGCGCCTGAAAAATGTTTTCCAACAAACAGTAGTTAATATGGCTAGTTAAATGTATATCCTATCATCACACATCACATGCTACAGCTAAACAGATAGCTGCTAAGTAGCTATTTGAGTCTGTTGTATCACTTTGATCAGCAGTATAAATAAAAAGTCTAACTTACCTTCTGTTGAAAAGACGAGCAAAAGCACAAAGAAAGGAAGAAAACTGCGAGTATGAGACATCATATTGTAGCGAGGTGACTGAATGGCATGACACCTAGAAAGCAGTGGTTAAAGTTGGCACTGAGTTGTAAAAATCAGGAAGTTGAGTTCCCGAAATGTATTGTTTTGATTTCAGTGCTCTTGTTGTCACTGGGTACCTCCCCAGTTATTTTGCAAAAAATCTCAGATTACCGATGGAAAAAAAAAAGAAGTAAAAAATACATTTGGTTAAAAATCAGGGAAGTAAAGATTTTGAACCAGCATTTTTTTCATGGTGCCACTTCAGTCAAATTGAGTGCTCAGAATTTTTTGTGGATCATGACTAAACAGTCATTACCCAAACAAAACAGAACATTACACATTACTAGTAAAGCAAGTTTTGTATTGGTATATTATAGTATTTATGTAAAACACAAAAAGAAACACACAGAATACAAAAAGCTTTGAATCACTTTATCGTCGTATAAAATTTAGCGTTGGCTAAACAACCATGATGTGAATTTCCTGATCCACTACATCCTAAAGGTGCTCTGTTGGATTGACATCTATTTACTTGGAGGCCATTTGAGAACAGCGAACTAAATTTAGTGGTCAAGAAACCAGTTTGAGATGATCTCAGCTTTGTGACACAAAAAGCTTTGAATCACTTTATCATGTTTTTGTATAAAAAATGTAATTAAATATATGTATATGCAAAGTATAAACAAAAATAACAGTTATAGTTTTATAAGAAGCACAATCTCTACAAGTTATGTGGTTAATATATCAAAGAAGACAAAATCAAAAATACAACTGATTTACATGATGTACATCGAAGTTTATTAAACACTGTATACATTGTACAAACTCACACTTAGTCTCTATCACATGTTGAGTTACTGCATTTGTTTTGTGTTAACTTTATTGGCTTTAAATGGTACTGTGCAGAAATAATATAGTGTTTGTTTATCATATGCTGACTATATTTAACCTCACAGAAGTTACTGTCGTTGGTGTCCCTTTACAAAGAAAAATACTCCGACTGTGACTCCCAGTAAGCCCAGACTCAATCCCACTCCACAGAAAATAGCTGGTCCAAGACTTTGATCACTGTTCATGAGCTCAGCTTCTGTAGAGAAAGTTAAAGGCAATATAAGTCATTACAGACACAATGAAATTTCTGTTTTTAGTGACTTCATAAGGTCAAATATTTACCCCAGATTCTTGTTTTGGGTGTCTCCAGTGCCGAGTGCTCCACAGTGCAGCTGTAAAAGTCTCCTTCACTTGGTGTGAATGTCAGAGTGGAAAACTGGTGGAAGGTTTGATCTTTATTAGGAAAATATCGACTGAGTGACACCCCCATGGACACTGGATGGCCATTTTTGGTCCAAGTAACATTGATGGAAGGTGGGTAGAAATGATTCACAAAGCAGATCAGGCTGTTTTCTATTCCCAGCTCAACTTTGTCAGAAGAGAAGAGGACGATCTCTGGAGGGTCTAGAGGAGGTAAAAACACAACTAAAACTTTCCTCAGCATTTTCTCAATCATGTCTGTACAGAGATTGATACTGAGGTTGATTTACCTTTTTCTTCTGGCACATACTTCTCTTCCATTGCAGCAATGTCTGTAATTAGTAAACACCATTTCCTGTTTTCCAAAGCATCTTCAAGGATACTCAAACCCACCAAAACATGACTCGGATCGGGAAAAATAAAATTGGGAACGGTGTAGACAATCTCTTTTCTTGGGAAATCGGCATATAAAAACTCTTCGCCATCAAACTCAAACTGAACCTCTGTCAGGCCTTGGATGAAACAGCCCACTACGTAGGTCATTTCATGGGGAACTGAAAAACAAAACTGGTTACTACTGAAAAGTATAGATGTCAAGTAATATGACTGCCAATATGTACAGTTTATGTCTAATAATGTCTTTTCAGGCATTTGCATTCTTGAGAAACAGAAACAAAAAATTACTCTGGGTGCTTAACATGTCTCGACACATGAACTGCATGCTCCAGAACAAACAAGTTGCAATAAATGGTTAGCTTAAAACTTACTTACTCTGTGAGAAGACACAGAAGTTGTTGAGTATGAGGATTAAGAGAGGAGCGTGCTTCATATCTGTTGTGTTGTGACATCAGTGACAGCAGACTGAGTGGTTCAGTATTGGTTTTAACTTTACCACTGCTGCCAAACAGGGAACTTCACAGTGAGTCATATGACCAGACCAGGTCCTGGGGTGGAGTAAAACAAAGGAGTAACTGGAGAAAATTCCAATTAAATTTGTTCCGTGAGCTGTTCTTTGTGGATTTAACCAACTAAATTCAAGAAGATATAAGCAGAACCCTATGGCTGATTTCCTGCCACTACACACTATAAAGCCAATATAACAGGTAGAATTTAGTGAGTGTAAATAAGACCCTAGATGTGATCAATCATTTGAATAACACAAAGTTAGCATACTTTAATTTGTTTTGCAAGACATTTCACGTTAAACATAGTCAACACATCATGTATGGATCCAACATTTGATTTTAAAAAATCTAAAAAAAAAGGTTTGATTAACCTACTTAATCAAATTTCACTTGTGGATCTGGGCTTTTTTTTATAATCTCTCATCTTTCATCTTCCTACATGTTTCTCCATCTCTGAACGCGACACATTGCCATTTTTGTCTCCTTGGGAAATACAGCAACTGTGACAAACTGCAAAGAAACAGTTTGTTCGTTCGCTCACATTTGTTGAGGTCTTTGAAAATTTGCATTGAAATTACATGACAAAATGTGACTCCATTTATGCTGACATACCAATGCAACTTTATATAAAGATAGCTAGACAGGAAGAAGGAGGGGGGAGGGGGGATTCTTATTACATAAAAATGGCAATAAAGAAAGCAAAGGCAACTACAAGTTTCTCGGGAAAACAACAGCTACATTTATCCTCTGTTTAATTTCCTTATACTAGACTTCCTACTAGACTGGTTCATCTGCTTTATTTATCAGAATTACCGAGGGTGTGTCTGTCTGGAGTCTGTTGCGATCTGGGTAACTAATCTAACCAGGTGTCGCAACTGTTTCTCCACATTTGATCTTTACTTTTTGTTTCCTACAGTTTGTCCTGTCAAGTTTCAGCTGAATAATAACCTAAGCTTTGGAATAATCTTCCTCTTCACATTAGGCAATCGTGTCAGTGATGGTTTTTAAATCCAGATTGAAAACACGTTTTTATTCACTGGCTTTTGACTCAGTGGTTGACTGACTTGTACTTACTTATATTTTATTATTCTTATGGTATCTATTATATTTCTATTGTTCAACACTTTGGTCGGCCTTGTGTGTTTTTAAAGTGCTATATAAATAAACGATGATGATGATGAATAATTAGCTATAAAATCAAATGTAAAGTTAGAATACAGCTTTATCTGATCAAAGTTCTTGCTGGCTAAGCAAACACTGACAAAATGTATAGATTTTTATCTCAAACCTTATTCTTTCTTTGATGTGATGATGCCAAAGTGGCACAAACTGATCAAATTGCTCTGTTTTTCTTCCTGTTTTTATATGTAAAGATGTTACGATGGTGACTTACTCTCTTAACTCAGAATGAACGTACTCAAAGTTGATTGAATTTACTCCAATCACTGTTCTGGAACAGGAAACTCAGAGTTCCCATTTGTTGAACAGGTGATATGACCAATCTGTTGCCATGTCATCAAACCTGCAGCTAAATACTTTGTATACCTGAGTGAAGAGGAGCAGAGCTGTCAACTTATCACCGCCTGGTGGAGAGTTTGATCTGCCTTTGAACTCCAAATGACAAAAAAATTCTCCTGCATGCTCGGGGACATGAAGCCGAGAAAGCCATAACTAAACATAATCTGTGATCAGGGTGTCCCAGGGCAATGTTTTGAAAGACACTGTAAGAGTGTTTGTGTCCACCTGATGTAGCACCAAGTATTTCAACTGGGCTTTGCATGTTAAAAGAATATTAAACTGAGTCAGTCACTAGAGGATATTGGCACAAAAAGCAAATATGCAGCATGAGGACTTTGACTATTTTGGCTCAAATACAATAGCACTTAATCTATTCAACTATGTACATGTTTTATATTTTCTATAGAAAAACTGGGCATTAAATAGTGATTAGATGGCTAATGCACTGATAACAGCTCAGCACCATACTATTCAGTGTCCCAGTGTGTCATGACAAACTGACAGAGTCTGCAACACAAACACAGTGAAATATGATTAATGCAATTATATATTTTTATTCATAGCTGTGACATGATTCAGTCCACCAGCAATATATATCAGGTTTCCAGTAAAAACATACGAAGGGTCACTGTTGGATGTGGAATTTGGATATTTACAGAAAGGTCTTGAGTCACCCCATGTTTCTTCATATTTTGCTGGAAAAATGCATTTATTGAAACATGCAAACATGAATGAAAACATTGTACATAAAATTAATTAAAGTAGTCTTCCAGGTGTCTTGTATTTCACTCTTCTGTTGATGTTGGCTGTCTCTTGTTTTGTTGTATGCCTATAATACCGTATAATCGTTTGCATTTTTTCATGAAAAAGAAAGAAAAAAAGACAAAATTTTATTTTTATAACAGGCTGGTTATGACAAAGAGCCTAAAGATGGAGGAGTATTACTCAAGTCTGGGTACATGGAAGCAAAATAAATAAATGAACCACTGAAAAATGTTTGCACAGTGCTGTACATAAGGTGAAGACTAGATGTTAGGGTCAAAGTGCACAGACAATCTATTTTCCGAATATTTTAATATTGAAACTGTATTTCTAGAGTCATTGTTACATTTAGTTATTGAATTTAAACTGCTAGAAATTTATATTTCTTTCCATCACCCCCCATAAAATTTACAAAAAATTCATTGTTGCCCCTTGTAAGCTTTTTTCTGTTCCTAGAAAGTAAAAGTTGTAAAAACTTTGGCTGGCAGGTGGAGGCGCTGGAGGTCCGTGGACGGTGGTGGTGCTGTGTGTGGGAGAAGCCGCCTGTTGGTGCCGTTCTGGGGCATGTGGCTCAGAGGAATGGGGCCGTCTTCCACCCTGACCCATCGATGAGAAAAAAAGAAAAAAGGCGACCGAAAGGGGGATGCACAGCGGGGCAGGAGAAAGGCAGCTTTACAGGCGGAAAATTGTGGCTGCTGAAGCTGCTGAACATGGAGAGCCGCTTGGTTTGTGGGATAAGCGGTGTCGTGGGGGAACAGTGAGTTTTTAGCAGACACTGGTTTGATTTCCACTTTGTTCTTCGAGCCGTTTGCGTTGTTAAACACATCTGCAACGATGCGGGCTGTGGACCGGAGCAGGACCGCCGCGATTTTACTCTGCCTTTTCGGATACCTTTTCTCCAAAGCTGCGACCAAAACATTACAGGAGCACACGGCTACACAAGGTAAGAAGTCCGTGCGAGGTGTTTTGCCAGAGAAAGCGGCTCGTTGATTGTTGTGGAGGCCAAACGGTGCCGCTAGCAGCTCGGATGCTGATGTGATCTAAACTTGGCTAACGTTAGCGAGTAAGCTAACGGAGAGCGAAAACTTCTCCGTCTGTGCAGCGCTGCAGATGCTTAATTATAAGCACGGTGCTGTGTTTAAGGGGTTAAAACCATTTCAGGTCGTTTTATATGAGATTTGTGGGGTTTAAATAAAGAAAAAAATACTTTGTTAATGGTCGGAGACGTGCCCTCATGTTGTCCAGCTGCTGTGATTTATCATTTAAAACACTGCTGCGTTTAGTAAAGTCGCTTTTAACCAAGTGTTTGTGTCTGTCTGTATATCATAACAAACCTGATTTACGTGCTTTTTTTTTTTCAAAAGGTAACATGGCATTTTTGGAAGAAGACAGCTGTGTGTCTGTGTTCCTTACATGTAAGGGTCGTGGTTCGCGTCACAGAGTCTGCAACCATCGACCTTACTCAGGGGTCCTGTTGCAAGTATATCAGTACCTAGAGGTTATATATTGTTCAAGTAAATCTTGTATTTGAGCTCGGGATTGTAGTACTTTTGAACCATGATAAGTATGCAGATTATGTTCGTAACTGAAATGCCTTAAAAGGGAATGAAAACGAGTCCACTCACGTTTTCTCATCAACAGTTGGGCACTTTAATATTAATATGTGCTAAAAATGTAAATTTCTGAATAACAATATCTCATCGCTAGATTATAGCTGTTTTGTGCTTGCGTATCGTTTTTGTTGTGTTAATAAAGATTATTTTTTAAAAAGAAATGACTTAATTGATATTACTAGTTACACTTCCTCAATCAGCTGGCAACTAATCAAATGTTTTCTCAAATTCATAATGGCTGCTTAGTGTGTATAAAACAGACTGTAGTAAACGTTGTGAGGATGTCTGACGTAAGAAGGGCCCGTTTGCACAGTGTAGATGCAGCATTTACTGTAAACAAACCATGTAAAATCTAGCATAAAATGTACTAAATGGCATAAGTGATCCAATTAGTAGAGTGACAGAAAATTAGCTATCAGTTTTTTTGATGAATGTGAGGAAAAGCAATTAATGCTATTGTAGGTTTTCCACTAACAATATGCAGGTTCTCTTTGTCTCATAAAAACAGAGTGTTTTTGGCTTTGGCCCTGTGTGTTATTAGCGAATAACACAGGGGGCTACATTCAACCACAGATTCAAACTTGTGCACCCAGTTCTTGTTGTTTTTAAGTCGTATAATATGTAGGTATAATATGTTTGACATGATTCCCCTAAGAAAAAGTAGCAGTTCAAAAAAATCATTAAAAGCTCACAGTTTACATTCAAAATCTGACCACAGCATTGCAACAGTATTACAAATATTAAGGGCAAAGTGAAATCACATTAGCGCCTTCTGTTAAAAAAAGAAAGAAAGAAAGAAAAACAGGGGAACGTGCACGTTAATTTCCCTTCAGTTAGATCTGTACAGAAAACTTTTCAAGAGACACGCTCCTCAGTGTGTCAAACAGCATCCTTTTACCACAGCAGCAAAGTTCCAAAGCAATTATAAATCACAGCAATCTGCTGGCTTCTCATTCAGTCTCTGACTTCAAAGCTACCTTGTCATACGAGCTACTAATGTGGAGCCACATCTGTTTAATCCATCGCTTTTATCTCTCACTGCACAAGCACACAAACATCAGTCGTCTGTGTTCGCTTAGGTTTTTCTTTTTTAATAGGGGGTGGCCTACATGCGGTTCTTTCACTACACCAGGAGTGCAAATGTAAACATACAGAAACTGTCACTGTAAATCAGAGTTGGAAAAGTGCAATGCTGGGCTCTGGTTTTCCTTTAAATCATGATTATTTCCTGATGTTTTATAACTGTTATTATAGCTTGGGAGATTCTAACCTAGTCTAGGTTTAAGGTTTGTGATCAGGCATGAAAATGGCTCGTTTATTATCACAACAAGCAGCTCTTGTTTGAGGTAAAAACAGGGCGTAGATGTTTTGAAAACTCACAAGATTGGGGCACTTTGAAGTCAATCCCAGCCTCTATCTGCACTCTTGTTCCTTTCCCTTTTCTTTCTCTCTTCCTCTGGTTTTCATTTCGCCTCAGATTGACCTTCGCTTGTTCCCGGGGGGGTGCGTTCAGGTCGATGCTGAGAATTTCTCCTACACTGTCCAGCAAGTATGGATGAGTGGAGCCAGACAGACGATCTACCCGCAGATATAGATCTCACTCACATTACTGCTGCCCTTAATAGGCATGGCGTTGCATCTGAAACAGACAAACATTTGCTGAAGCTGGACAAGGGCTGCCAGGAAATACACCAATCAAATCATATTGTCACCAGCTAGCCAAGCTTGATTTTAATCACGAGATGCTGGCGTGAGTGTTAACATCAGCCTGCTTCAGGGAGGTCATGAGAACACACTGCATTTACAGACAGGATGAATGACCTGCTTGGCCACAGAGGAGTATTGCAGTAGTACAGAGTACAGTATTTGACCTATATATTTACTGAAGTAAAATAAAGCGGGCCCATTTACCCCTCTCAACCATGATGTAACGCAGTTGCTTTGTCCCCTGCTGAGTTAATGGGATTGACAATCACTACCTAATCTTACTTTTAATCCAGTTTAGAGAAAATAGCAGGCTGAATCTACTGATAGCTGGTTTCTTTGCTTACAACGTGTGCAAGAGTTTTGAACCACCCCTCATATCTTTACATTTAGCAATAAAAAGGAGAAATGGGTGCAGTGATTTATGGAAATATGTGCAAACATAGATGGGAATGCAGTGTATGAGGCAAAAACAGAGTTTGTACAATTTTAACGAGCTTGAAAGTCAATATTTGGCATGACCACCTTTATTCTTTATTGCTGCCTGAACCTTTTTAGATCAGCTTTCTTGTAGTGTCTGTAAGTAGTATTTAGGAATAGTTCTCCAGGCTTCTTGAAAGACATTGAAAGCTCCTTTTTGGATGTTGGCTTCCTTTTGTTCCATTCACAGTCAACATGATCCCACACTGCTTCAGTAATATTGAGGTCTGGGCTCTGGGGAGTCCAATCCAGGACTCGTAGTGTGTTTTTTCTATCCAGGTTTCCTTTTACTGCACTGGAAGCATGCTTGGGATCATTTTCATGTTGAAATGGGAAGCTGTTGTCAGTCGGACCATTTCCAGATGGTACTGCATGGTGGATGCAAATTTGGTGATACTCATAATTATTCATAATTCCATCAGTTTTGACAAGATCTCCAACCTTACTGGCTGAAATGCAGCCTGAAACCATGATGGTCTCCACCATGTTTTACAGAGGCCTGTAGACACTCACTGTTGTACCTCTACCATATTGTTGACAATTTTAACCAAAAAATGTCATATTTGGATTCCTCCTTCAGACCTGTCATTGGTTATTTCAGTCTAGCTTCAGTAAAGAAAAGTAGATGGATAAGCTAAAGGGTCAGATGCATTTCTCAGACCCTGTGTCAGCTCAAAGACTCCACTTTAGATACTGTTTCTCTTGCTGTTGTTTTTTTGTTTTGGTTTAACAGTTCTTTTGTCCTCCACATGGCCAGTTTCCTCAAATTAGTGCAAAAATAAGTTTGTCTGTCAAAGTGTGTTATCTTTGGTATTTTTGCATAGATTCAGCTACAAAAATGGAACATAATATGTTTTTGAGACAGGTTGCTAGTAACAAAGTGCCTAAAATATAATTTAAAAATTGGTTCTTTGCCACATTTCCATTAGGTGTTGACACAGCACTGGTTGCCTGAGGAAGTTGCCTTTTTATGCTTGAAGGATTCATGGATCGGTGTTTAGTAGCTTAATAAACAAACAAAAAGAGCATTCTCTAAAAATGATCTGATACAAGGACTAGGTTTGGAGCTATTGCCACAGTCTCTTTAGCAGAGGAGATTAAACTGTCCTGTGTAGCACAACAAAAAATGCATAAAGCTTAAGCAGTTTTGTAGACAATCAGGCTCCAATTGGTTTACAAAGTGTTTAATTGAATGGCCTTACTGTTCTTACTTCAAGTGCCCAACACAATTTTGAGCTAACTAGACACAAGTTAGGTGCTAGTCTTGTGCTAAAAACACGTGCTTCAAAATATATCTGCAATCACGTGTTGTCGGTCTGATGGTAGCCAATAAAAATGATCATAGCTAGATTTAGGAAGATCTGGGTTGACTTGTTCAGTTGGCATCTTGTCAAAAAAAGTTATTGGGCATAAAGTTGAGTTATAGTTACTGGATTTATGAGTTTTTGAAGTCCGCTTGAGTCCAAGTGACAAATTGAAGTGCTTGGCTCTGAGTTTATAAATACCAGGACTGTTCCAGGACTAGCTTTAAGGCGTTCTTGTCCACATCAGATTAAAATCCCTTTTATAGTTTAGCCAGATTGCAAAAACATCCTGATATCTGTGTGTTGAACTTGCTTACTAACATGGGCCCAAAGATGGCAGAACAAAGAACACTCGTTTTAATTTGTTCCCTACCTGTTAGTTGATGAAGACATAGGAAACCAAACAGCTGCAGGGTTGTTTTCATATATCAACACAGGACTTTGGTGGGATAGCAGTTATTAGACTGATTCACATGACGTAAAGGCCAAAAAAGCTGTTTTACCCTGTTTTCTTGTTATTTCTGACCATCTGAAATAAAGGTCAGTTTACAGTAAAATGAACACAGTTAACAAAGTTGGTGTGGCTCTGATTTTGGAAGATTCACGAGCTGAATGTTTTGCAAGTTTTTATAATGACATCACTTTAAACTGGCGTAGCTCGTAACAAAGTGCTGATTACAACGCGCACTGAGTGCTTGCATGCCTTCTGCTGTCATATTAAATATCTTCACTTAACCAAACCACGTGTGCAGAAAGCTTCTGCTTAACTAAGCTCTGCTTGGAAGAACACCAAACCATCTCACACGCCCAGTGGAGGCCAGCCGTGCTACCCATTCCTCATTTATCACACCTCAGTTTCATAAGGCTGAAATGATCGCTCTCTCCCAAACGTAATTCAAACTAGAAGGAAGGAAAAAAATCAGGCACACTCATTCTCTCTTCCTTGTTGTTTACCTCTTGGTTGCATCTCTTGCATCCAAGCACATTCACGTACACACAGCTATCCTGCTGCTTTTGCTGCTGAGCTGGGGATAATTGGTCTGAGATGGCAGTGCTGGTCAAGGGGAAACTCTTTGAAGCCTTTATTCTCCATATGGTGCTCAGTGCACACACAAATAGGGAGAAACAGCTATGGAGGTTTAGCTGGAGAATTGGGGGTATTGGCCATCCCTCAGGGTGCTCAGAGGAGACTTTTAGCTTGTTTAACAATGATGTCACCTCTGTACTGATTTATTGGACGAGGACTGGGAGGGGACTACATTTGTGTGCGTGTGTCAGTCTTGAAGTCTCCCAGGGGATTTTTTTTTTTTTTTTTTTAAGCGAGCACAGCTGGTACCCGTAACAGCATATCAGGGGGAGTGGGACAGGAAGTGAAGTCAAGAGCTCTCCAGTACACTCGAGAAAGCAGTGGAGGGTTTCCGTCATGGGGAAATCCAGTCTGCCTGTTTCCCAATTCTCTGCTGACGCAGTCCAAATGTTTAAAAAAAGAAATCCCAGGAATGAAGTGGATCTTTACACCTGTGGATAATTATGTGTTGCTCAGCCAGATCTTTTCTTGTACTAAGCAGCCTGTAACTTCCTCCCTTCCCAAGTTATAATTTGGTGCAGAGCTTGGTTTTTTTTTAGGTGGAGCGTGCACTCGGGCTGAACTCTCTCCTACACATTGTCAGAGTGGTTTCCCGCTGACCAGAGGATCCCTCGGTGGGGGGAGGGGGATTTGTCAAGCCATGTATGTGTTACCGTGTGTGTCGCTGCGGGTGAGGTTTAAAGGAAACATTAAGACAAAATTCAGTGAGAATGGGGGGAAGGTGGGCATGTTTTGGTAATGGTAGGGGGAGTGGTGGGGGGAAAACCTTTCAGCCACAATATAAAGGCCACCGTTGGTCAGCCTGTGACCAAACAGGACGCAAATTGTCATGTGTGCAAAGATGGGGACGGTGTGGGGTTTTGTGGCTGTGAATTATAGTGCTCTCTACCAAGTTTTTTATGATGACTCTGGAATGTGAAGATTAAATTTTAACATTTGTTTGTCAGAGTGTTTGACTTCCCTCCTTTAAGATCTGCAGGTTAGCTTAAGGTTGAAATTCTCAATTAAGGCAATAGTAGAGTGAAATAGAGGGATGTCTTTGGAGATATGACAGCGGATGTAGGGTTTCTGCAGTGAAAGACAATCTGAGTGTGTCACAGTGTGACTGCTGCAAGAAGTGTGTGATATCAGATAGATGTGCCGCATATTGATTTCAAAATCACTTTGGAAATTTAACATCGCACCTTCCTTTAGTTCACTTGACGTGACCGTATGTGTCGCTGCGTCTCAAACTTTATGTGGAATGCTCCAGTTCTGAAGCCTGTAGAAGGTCATGCCTCACACACCCTGCTATTTTTATCAATCATTAACAACAAACAATGATACATAGTTTATTTTTGCTTAAACATATGCGCCGTGTTTGTTTTCCTCAAAGTAAATTTGTATACCCATTAATTTCCTAAATCTCCCTTCATATTTTTTACATGGTTGTTCACCTACATCCTGCAGTTTGAGAAGCATGGGTATATGTAAAGATTCACTGTTTAAATAATATCTGATAATGAAGGGTATATCAGGAAATTAAAAAAATCACGCACCCATCTCAAGCACAGCCTGATGGGTAGTGGTTGGTTGGTTGTTAATGTCGACCTCATTAAACTCTTTCGGAGTATTTCAAGAAAAATAAAAATAGACCGGTCCTGAAGAAAGCAGGTTTTTCCTGATCTGAAGTCTGAACCATAATGACATCAGTGGAGGTGTCATATTCTGTTGACTTTATTTTATTGTGCAACCTTGATTAGTGTGGTTCAGCTCAAAGTTTGTGGAAATATGGGTTGGGTGGCTAGACTATACAGAGCTCATTTGATGGAAAAGAGCTGCATTTAAACCTGAGAGCACTCTGGTCATGGCTTGTTTATTGTTTGCTATATTTTGAAAACAAGGCTAGTTTTTGTGGTCCTGAATGACTCAGGCTAATGGACGATAGAAGGTGGATACTCCCCCCCCCCCCCCACCCCCACCCCAAATAATAGAGAAAAATCATTATTACTTTTTATGATAAAGTTTCAGGGCATACATTGCAGCAGTGATATTCACAAGCCAATTAGTTGTGCAATACATCAGGGCTTACCTGAAACGTGATAGTGTATACAGAACGTAATAGAGTCCAAGATTTATTAATACCAGTGTTAATGCTAATGGAACATTTTTATTACTCCATAGGCAATTTTCGGGACACAACGTTTGTCTTTTAACGTTTTAATTATTTTTCGTCTCCGTCGGAGAAGGTGTTTGTATGTGCAGTTGTTTTTTTTTCCCCCTTTCAGCTCCAAGGCTTCTTTGAGAGAGGGAAATGGCCCATTGTTTAGAGGGGAAGTGGCACTGGCGGTTGTCCAGGAAATGGTCAGACAGCCATCACTGTGTGACTGGCTGGGATTTGGATTTGTAAGCCAAAAGCCTGGCACTGACGCTGAAAATAGCTAAGACGATGGCATTTTAGGTGGCTGTAATCATAGAGGCCTTGTGGGGTTTTTTTGTATGTTTATCAATCACTGTTCACGGAGACTTGACATCTTACAGCTGTTACAAATAATGAACTCTTGTCTTCACAGATGTGACTCTGAAGGTTCACCTGAGCGATGCCAGCACTCACCAGCCCCTGGTTGGAGCCACCGTACAGCTTTTTGCCAATCGTACTTCTTTAACAACGGAAACCTCATCAGCCGACGGCAACATTTACCTGCGTTTTCCCTATCGCCTTGGGACA
Organism: Neolamprologus multifasciatus; assembly: GCF_963576455.1. NCBI lineage: Eukaryota > Metazoa > Chordata > Actinopteri > Cichliformes > Cichlidae > Neolamprologus > Neolamprologus multifasciatus. The sequence goes on from NC_140449.1 coordinate 19,843,887, forward strand.
CCGCTTGTTGTCACCGCAACTAAACAGGGATATGTGCCTAACTCTGTGCCCTGGACTCCCTCCAGATTACCTGGTGTGTGTGTGTGTGTGTGTGTGTGTGTGTGTGTGTGTGTGTGTGTGTGTGTGTGTGTGTGTGTGTGTGTGTGTGTGTGTGTGTGTGTGTGTGTGTGTGTGTGTGTGTGTGTGTGTGTGAGAGAGAGAGAGAGAGAGAGAACTTGTACATATATTTTGAGAAGTAACCAGATTAACAAGAACAGTGTCTCACTAAACTGTGGCATTAACGGATTATTGTTTTTATGTTTTTATATGTGTGAAGAAAAAAAAGTACAATTTTTGTGCCAGGTGTGTGAGCTAATGAGTGGAGTGCTCCATTACTAATTTATAGCTTTAGATGCCAAAACCCAGCAAGGGGGCTGCTTAAGCTTCCCTTTCACTAACACACACTCACGCAAAATACCTCCCAGGAGCCCGGAGTGTGTGTGTGTGTGTGGGAAGGGGCTTATTATGAGCCAACGGAACGGGGGCCAATTGGATTATCACGCTTACCAGCTCTGAACAATGGGCGAGTGAGGGGAAAAAAGGAAGGAAGAGCAAAGAAGTGCAGTTTGCTGGGTCAGGCTGCGGTCCTGCACAGCAGACAGGATGAAAGCAGGACTATTAAAAATGCATAAAGATGATTTAATGACTTGTGTTTCAGAGTGATTAGTAAAGTGGTAGATTAGAGCTTGTTTCTGATCTCATAGTGAAGTTATTCCTATACACTGTGTGTGTGTTTTTATTTCTCCTCTAGTATTTTCATCTATCAGCCTGGACCTGCTGCCAGAAAGAGCTGCAACTCTGATGGTGTACGAAGATGTTGTTGAGATTGTTCCAGGATTACAAGGTGAACACACTGTCTGTGTGTGTGTTTGTATGCAAGTGTGTGTGTTTGTGTGTGTGTATACAGTTTATTGTTTTTAAAGGAAAATCAGACTTTTAAATAGAATTATTTCATTGAAATAGAAAGATTATAACATTTTGGTCCATCACACCTTGGGCAGACATATTGGCACTATCTCTGCGCACACACACACACATAGGAAATGACTCAGTCATAATGTTTATAAGGCCTCGGTCACACTGGTGACCGGTCACAGACTCCATGGCAACTACAGGTCACTGTGGGAAACTGTATTCCCAAACCTGCTGCCAAGTGGTTCTTGGTATTACTGGGTGGCTGCACCACCTTGTTATTGCATTTAGAGCCCAACCGGCAGGTGGATATCATCACCTGATATTTGCTGTATCCGCATTTGTCATGACTAATAAATAAAAATTTTAAAAATAAAGAAAAACTAAAGAAGAAACATCACTCAACCAAGCATTATTCTTTGTGGTACATAGTTGCTCCATTAGAGGAAACACTGCAATTTCCCTGTTAGCAACACATAAAGCTGCGTCCCTACTGGAAGCGATTCACGCTTTGTGCATTACTTTGAAGCTGAACGCTATTTGCTTGTGGGCGTTCCAGGCTCTGGTTCCCTCTAAACTTATTTACTATTAGTAGGTGAGGTGAGGAAGACGGGACAAAAGATACACTGTGTAAGAGAGCCAGAGTTTAATAATTAATAATGACTAAATAACAGTAGTAGTGTTTAAACACTCAGAAAGTAAAAAAGAGGAGTGAAGAAGAAATACTTAGTGCATCATGGGAAATCCCCAGCAGCCTAGACCTACTGCAACATAACTAAGGGAGCATTCAAGGTCACCTGATCCAGCCCTAAATATAAGACTTATAAAAAAGGAAACTTTTAAGCTTTACCCTAAAAGTAGAGAGGGTGTCTGTCACCAGAATCCAAACTGGGAGCCTGAAAGCTGAAGGTTCTGCCTCCCATTCTACTTTTAAGTACCCTGAGAACCACAAGTAAGACTGCAGTCTGAGAGGGATGTGCTGTTAGGATAATTAGGTACTGTGAGATCTTTAAGATATGATCAGGCCTGATTATTCAAGATTTTATTTGGAGGAGAAGAAGGATCTTAAATTTGATTAAGGGAGCCAATGAAGAGAAGCCAATATGGGATAAATGTGCTCCTTGTTTCTAGTCCCGGTCAGTACTCTCACTGCTGCCTTTTGGATCAACTGAAGGCTTTTCTGGGGGGGGGACGACATCCTGATAATAATATAGTCCAGCCTAGAAGTAATAAATACATGATATTTTCAGTATGACTGGGAGACAGGATGTTTCTAAATTTAGAGATATTCCCCGAAAGCAATGCTACATATTTGTTTAATGTCCTCACTGAACTACATACCCTGGTCAAAAATGACTCTTAAGATTCATCATAGTGTTACTAAAGGCTAAGATCATACCAGCCAGAGTAAGTATCTAGGACAGAGTACAATAACCTCAGTGTTTGAGTATTTGTAAGAGAACTCAAGTTGTGATGTCATATTTTGTCATTTTTGTCATTGGCGACAAGTGTTTGTTGTTGTTTTTTAAACATATTTAATACACTCCTAATAAAAAAATGCTATTTTATATTAAATGGCCTGTTATCAGGAAAATATCTAATACCTGATATAAAGAAAACACACCATATAGACATAAATCACAAGCGTGTCTTTGTTATTCCGCTTCTTTGTTTGGGTGTAATTACATTAGATAAGGCTTTTTCATTCAGGCAAATCAGTTTGGTCTCTTTGTCTGTCGACTCTTTTGTGTGTCTCTGGCCGACAGGGGAGTAATTTAACTTGTCAGCTGTGTTGTCTGACTAATATAGATTTCTCACATAAATATACAGGCTCCATTAACATATGAACCTCTTGAAAACACACTGCCCGTAGCACGTGGCTGAGCCGGGCACAGTCCAGCCCCCTGTCCTGCACAATCTTTCATGATGCTGTGAACTTGGACACCCAGGGGAGTGATGAACCCGGGCGTGTGGCAGAGGGAGGGATAATAAAAGAGGGGGAAAGGAGAAGAGGAGGAAGGGAATGTGGTATTCATTGGGAAGTTGTGGGCGGAGAGAGTGGGAGAGAAGGGGGGGATGGGTCGAGCAGTGTCCAACAGAAGGAGGAACAGATGAGGTGAGAAAAAAGTGGAGGGAAAAACACAAAAAGAGTCAAGGAAGGGGGCACACAAAGAACAGCAACAGGCTCATTTCCTCTCTGAAAAACAGAACCGCAGACAGGAAATAACATTCACACCTGAATTTTTAGGACGAGCTTTAGTCTGAAATGTGAAAGTGTCGCTCATACTGCACGCCCAAAAATCATGTTGAGCGCAAGGAGAAACCCAAACACAGCGAACACTCGTGTACAGCTTGATCCATGTCTCACTGCTCAAGAATGTGCACTCGGCACAGTTGGACCACAATGACATCACCTTGCTGAATTCCACTACATGCTTTTTGTTTTTCCGTTTATTGTTTCTAATCTATAATTTGTTGATTTGTTGAAACTAGATGCCAGGCAGCCATGATGACAAATCAAAAAGAAACAATTCATTGCAAAATATCAGAAAAGAAAATCACGTTGGCCAGGAGAGAAAGTCGACCAGGGCGTTATTGATCTAGAGCTGCCTCCATTAAGCTTAATTTGATGTCTGAATTTATAAGAAGGCACTAGGAGTATAAAGCTGCCTTGTAAAGCATGTTCAAACAAACATCAGTGTGCATGATGGACTCTTGAGGTCAGGTGATTTCAAGGTTTTAAGCTCACATTGCTCCATAGTGTTTAATAGGGAGACTGAATATATCCTATACCTTATATATTCTATACTTATACGCTATATACTAACTGAATTAATTGCCATTGTCTTGTATAAATTTGATGAATTCCGTGGAATTTTAGATGTCATTCCCACTTTCTCCACATTATTATTGTTACTATTATTATTATTTTATGTTAAAGTCTGTGTCAATTATCCAACTGAAATACTCGGACGTATTTCAATAACATTTTAAATGACAACTCAGTTTCATTTTCTGTGTTACAGGTTTAAGAGTCCAGCCCAGGGTTAGTTTCCTGCACAGAGCTCTCAGTCTTCCTCCCAACACATCGTACGCCAACCTGACCGCGCTGCTCACCGTGGCAAGCTCCCCCTCACACATCCAGCACTTTCCCCACCTGGAGATGCTCAGTGGCAACGGCACAGGTAAAGGTTAGACTGACAGGTCAGAGCATATAGTTAAAGACACCTTCATAGAAACAGGACCGAGGAAAAATGTGCTGAGAGACTGTGAGGCGTGAAGAGTAGCAGGAGCAGCTCATCAGAAAAACATTACCCTCTCTATCTGACCTCCTGAAACACAATAACCCGTGTGTGTTTGTGTGTGCGTGTGTTTTCTCTCTGCTCTAACACAGCCCACGTGCCCACACTCTTATCCACATCTTGACATTGCATGGACTACACTGGCCTATAATACGAGCAATGACAAACATGTTCATCGATATGTGCAAACAAGGCTTATTTTTTAACATAATACAAAAATATGGATAATTAGAAATGGTCTTATCATAACATCCAGAAGACAGACTCTGGCAATGTTTTTGACAAGTTCACAACACAGCCAGAAAAATGATAAACAACGATCTCATAAATGTATTTGTTTATAAAAAAAATATGAGCTGATACGTCAACATCATAATCCTTAAAACCATGCAACAGACTGGTACGTTTTTTGTGTGTGACCCCTTTTTTTTCATGTGACTTGAATACCCCTTCAAAGCTGTCTCCCCCGACAGAGCGTACCTTCTTCCTCGAGGGGGTTTTGTGACACTTTCCATCCTCAGTCTTCAAGTTTTTTTCCGCCCTCCACCCCGTTTCCTTCTTTCCTGTCTTTTGCTTGTTTTCTTTCCTGTCTGTCTTCCTCTGACAGCCCTCCTTTATCTGAGCTGTTTTATGTTACCTCCCCCGCTGTCTGCTCCTTTCTCCGTTTCCTCTCCTGCGCACCTTACTCCCGCTTCCTTTCCTTTTCCCTTCATTTTCCTCTCTCACGTCCTCGTGTTTGCACTCTCACAGGCACGGAGAAGACGCTCGAGTTGACTCCTGTCGCAGCCATCTCTGTTCACCTGTTGGCCGGCAATGGAGTGGAGCTGCAGGTGACTGGGCCAATCACCTTCTCTGTGCCCCTCCCACCTGACAGTGGCCTGAAGGAAAATGATCACCTCCCTACTTGGAGATTTGACCCGCGCTTAGGTATGTATTAACAGAAACTCACACGTAAGCTTTTCTGACTTTCTACATTTAAGTTCAGGAAGTTTTTAACTCTGAAGGCTTTACTTCTGTTTATATGAGACCTGCCCTAGCTGATGTGTCGTAATTATTTGTGAAAAGAGCACATTACAAGCACTAACACAAACCACGTGCATGCTCACATGGTGCAGCCAGGTCATAATTTGTGGCTGTGTATCAGAGCGATGAATAGAATTATTCATACGATCATAAAAATTGCCAACATACAGCTACACATTAATCTCTTCACATCACAAGTTTGGACTGTGGATCCATAATCTGCCCGTGCTCAGTTAAATCTTGAACTGAACAATAGCTAAAAGCCCTGCGGTCTTGGCTCATGCAGCAGAGACATTTCAAATCTCTCTCAGCGCTCTGATTTACTCCTGCGATCTTAAATCTTTGTTGTCAGTCGTCCTGCACTGTGACACACCCAGTTCCTCTCAGAGAGGCTCCACTTAAAGACAGTGATTCGATCATCAGTTGACTCAGACGTGTCTGCACTACAAAACCTCCTTCTGCATGAACATTAGTGTCTCACCAGACCCACTGCTTCCTCGCATCAGCAGGAAAAAGCTCTGTTAGGACCCACTGGAATTATTTGGGGAAAAGCTGTAAACACACATCATAAGATTGACATACCACCTATTAATCTGAAGACTAGTGTATTAGCAAATGTTATGTAGACATTCATGAAATTATAATTTTGAAGGTGCACTTATGTCTACTTCTGTTTATTATTAACTCTCCTTTAAGCTCTGTTTTCTGAGGACAGCATTGGTTTTCAGCTGTTAAATGTGTCAGTTTGTTCTCTACCTAATTATATTATCACTGTTGTTTGTTGCTGTGCTTGTAGCAGATAATTTTTCACTAAAAGCAGCTGTCTGCTATGGCTGGAAAAAGGACTGATTAAAGCAGCAAGGGTGGGAAAACAAAGTCATAAATTTCCAGTCCTGAAAAACAAAATCGTGAACTGAAAGATACTGAAACTTGTGGAGTTGAGGGGAACTCCTGGCCGGGCATATTTCTTGGTTAATTCATCACTATTACTGATATCTTACAATTGGATTAAAATCCTAAACAGGTCGTACTTCCCACGTGTCCTGATATGTGTACTACATTCGTGCTACAGTCATTTCACAATAAACATTTTAGAGCTCTGATTTATTTGGCCAAACAGTGTCTGAAGATTGCTACTAGACGTGTTTAGTGAGCTCTAGATGGGCAGATGAATGGATAGAAAGAAAATAAAACATTTGAATGGCAAGTATTTTGAATTTCTCCTTCATTAGTTCAACTTTATTCCCTGTCTGTGCTGTGCAGTTTTCATCTGAACTGTAATCGTACGTCAGAGTGTTACACTGATTAAAAAACAGATCCACATTGGCTCCCGTGATACTTTCAGGATCTCAGGAGTCTGTTTTAAAGCGCCCAAAGTATCAACATGCAGGGCTTATAAAAAGGGCTTTCATTAAAGCTGAATGAACACACACACTTGTATCCTTCTCACAGCCTGTAGCTGCGAGTATTTCAACAACAAGAAGCCGTTCCCGGACCCCTCTCCAGGCTACATCTCATGTTCCTTAGCAACCCACCAAATAAGTAACACAACAGACTGGCCCATCTCCTGATTGAGTTTCTTCACTGAGCATTTAGTGGGTGAAATGTGTGCGAGTGTTAAACTGAAGATAATAAACAGACAAAAAGAAGTTTGAAATCCATCTGGTGCCTGCGGTGGAAGACTTCAGGCTGAGGATAGCAGCCTCACAAAGACGCTAGTATTGTTTATGAAGTGCTCGCATGGAGGAGGCATGAACATACAGAGAGAGAGAGAGGGGGAAACCTGTTTCACTTGTGCAACTGGCAACATGTCATGTATTGTTTGATGTCAAGCAGGCATGGGGAGGACTGATGTCATTCACAAACAGATCATGTTCACCTGGGTGTGCGAGTCGGGAGTCTGACGATGCAAATAAGCGCCGCTCGCTCAGATCAGCCGACAACTCTCTGCGGCTGGCCGTGTTGGCTTTGTGTGAATGGGCAAGAAGCAGAAGTAATATATGGGCTGTATTGACTTTATAAATGTTTGCCTTGTGTCTGAGTAGCTGCCCTGCTGTCTGTCAGTGCTGTATTGTACCGAAGCGTGGGAACAGGTCCGTCATTTGTAGCTACGAAACAGGTCAGCCACACAGAGAGGACTCCCCTGTGGAAAGGATTCAGAGAGGGACCTGGGTGAATCTGGGCAGGGCTGGGCACAGTGGTGTGTGTGTGATCGTGTGTGTGGTGCTGAGTCACACAGCCTCGCTCTCATTTCTCTTCTGTTTCTTGTGCCTGTTCCCTTATCTCTCCTTCCACTCCTCCTGTTTATCCCCTCGTTTCCTCTGCTTGTGATGTTTCCCCCCGTCAGCATCTCTTGTATATTTGCCTTTCCTCTTTGAATATCCTCTTTACCCTTTTGTTTCCTCCTTTTATTTAACATTGATGCATATTCCTAACCACTTGATGTTATATAACTTTGTATAAACATAGAAACAAAGTAGGTCTCACCGCGTTAGCCCTGAGAGCCCGAGGATCGGAAGTGTAAAGGCACAACACAGTGTTTTCCTGTTGAAGCAGATTTACTGGGAGCCAATCAGTCAATGCCTCTAGCTTTGTAGTGGTTTTCCATTCTGGCTATGCGGAGAGCCGCTATTGTACTCAGTGTACACTGCTCATAGGGTAACACTGTTATCTACACGTTGCCTCCTTGTGGGAGAGTTAAGTACTACCAAAACACTGCCGTCTCTAGAACAGGTCAGGGCAGACGTTTGAGTCGTTAATCACAGTATCTGCAGCTTTGGGGAGGGCAAAGAAAGTCACAAGTCAGTAGAAGACATTAAGCTGTGCGTATAGGTGGCACTTCAAACTATTATTTTGAATCTGTGCCACCAGACACATACACTGCTAACTAGACAGTTCATTATAAAGCTTCATCATCAAATGTTGATTTTAGTCACATTTTAGCCGTTCCCTTTAGCATCACCACAGTGCACAGGTGTCGAACTCCAGGCCTCGAGGGCCGGTGTCCGGCAGGTTTTAGATGTGTCCTTGATCCAATACACAGTACTCTTTTAATCTCAGTCTTCGGCTTCAGCTCTGCCACCTCCAGCTCCACCTGCTGCCTTTTCGGGTGGGCAACTCCAGGCCTCAAGGGGTCTGTGTCCTGCAGGTTTTAGATCTCACCCTGGGTCAACACACCTGAATCAAATGATTAGTTCATTAGCAGGCCTCTGGAGAACTTTGGGACATGTTGAGGAGGTCATTTAGCCATGGTAATCAGCTGTGTTGGATCAAGGACATATCTAAAACCTGCAGGACACCGGCCCTCGAGGCCTGGAGTTGCCCACCCCTGCCCTACATTATAGGTCTCACTGCCAACTTTTAAACCTTTTTACTCTTATGTTTGAACAAATATTTCAGAGTGAAATACTGTAATTAAATTGACTGGTTTACCCAAATGGCTATCATTTGGCTAAGATCTTGACCATAAATAATTTACTCCTAACACATTAAGAGATTAGCTGTCTTAACTCCATCCAGCCCCGTCTTTACATAATTAGGGGAGGCAGGTGAGCAGTTGCTGCAGCCAGTCCTCACAGAGTAATCTTTACAAAGTTTGTTTCCACATACTGTGATTTTTTTGTGTGTCTGTAGGTATCTGGATAAAGAGCAGCTGGGCTCAGGTGCAGAGGGAGGGAAACCAGCTCAGTCTAACCTACATTGTTCCTCAGCTGGGGTATTGGGTGGCTGCTATGTCGTCTCTACACACTGGTAAGAAAATCCATAGACACAAATTAGATTTACTTCACAAAACACATATTTTTGTTCTGTCATTTCTGTGGTTTACTTGACTGCAGAAATCCACCAAACCGCTTTTTCTCTGGTGCTTCAACACATGTCTTTGTAACAGGTCCAATGGTTGCAAAGGACATCAGCACGTACCACACTGTGTTTCTGTTGGCCATACTGGGAGGCATGGCTCTCATCCTGCTCTGTCTGCTCTGCCTCCTGCTGTACTACTGCAGGTGTGTGAAACACTTTGCCTTTACACAGACTATAGCAGGAGTTTCCAGATTAATTAGGGAATAGGATTTCAGTCCGTTTCTAGAACATGTGTACTGCTGCTTTGGATTTATTTCTCCGTTATTGTTCCAAATTTTACCTTAGCAGGCTGACAGGACAGCTTGGGCTTATCTCATCTCAAGAGCGGGAGTTTTGTATGCCACATTTAACTGAACATTAACAATACTTCTTTTGAATACATTCCTTTTTTATTGAATCCAGCCCCATCTGTCATCCTTCTGTCTGCCTAGGTTTACACGTTTATTATTTCTTCAGTTGTGATAACAGTACCAGAAAACAAAGCCCTGTACTAATAAAAGTTCTCCAGAGTAAGTCACATGGCAGTAATATAATTTTTATGTTGTTCAAATGTAAACAATCTGGACCCGGGCAGCTGCGCTACACAGTAAATATAAGCCCTCACAAATGCTGTTGTCAGTCTCAACTTGTTCCAACAAAAAGTCAGGGATGTATTTTTCACCATTAGAAACATTTGTGTGTAATTATTCAGATTTTAAAGATTAAACGTGCTCTTTGTCTGTGTTCACCCAGACGTCGATGTTTGAAGCCACGAGGGTCTCACCGCAAGCTCACGCTGTCCTCTGGACTGGACAGCAGTAAGAGGGACCAAGCCACGTCCATGTCTCACCTTAACCTCATCAGCAATGAGGTGTGTTTGCTCAGTGATCAGATGGCACAGTTTAAGGAGTTTACACATTAATGACTGTTTAAAGGTGTTGGAAATAGAAAACGCACCTAAGTCGTTTACTAAATATTCAATATTTTGGATGTTCTCTAGGTTCGCATAGCCAGGCTTTCTTTGCATTTGCTGTCTTTGTACACCCAGGCTTTCTACTTCAGGATCAGTCTGCGCTACATTAAAACAGTGTGTCTGATACATTATTTCACTGTTATTCTGCACAAAAAGACTGATTGTGTGTAGCCTACCTCAGCTGGACACACTATTTATTTATTTATTTATTTATTTATTTAATGTATTAGGAAAAAACTGCTAAAATTACTCTTTAGTTATTTAGTAAATATATTTATTTCACCACTCTGTGAACTCTAATGTGAAATAGCTGCATGTTAGAGCGCCAAACCTTAAACTGATTCTGTCTAATAGCCTTATAAAATGAGGAAATTGCATTACATTAGTCATGATATTACATCATATTAGGTTAACATGCGCTGTTTCCTCGGGATAAATAACCTACAAATAACTTGTATTCTGTTACCTGTAGTTCAGCAGTGTTAAACTAACTATTATACCTTCATTAATTACTGTGGGAATGCGTGACTCAACAGTTTTCATTTATACAGTGGTGTGAAAAAGTGTTTGCCCCCTGCATATTTACCAGTGTTTCAGATCATCACACAGTTTTTTAGAATTAGACAAAGAGAACCCGAGTAAAATGCAGTTTTTAAATGATGATTTCATTGATTAATGCAGAAAATTTATCCAAACCTGTCTGGTCCTGTGTGAAAAAGTAATTGTCCTTGTAGTTAAATCATAAATTCACTGTGATTTTGAAAGCTGAGTTCAGTTTCAATAAAAAGCCTGATTACTGGAAGACCTGTTGAATTAAGAATTCGCTCAAATAGAACCTGACAAAGTGAAGCAGGCTAAACGATTTCAAAATGTAACACATTACGGTATGATTTAAAGAAACAGATGAGAAACAACACTGACACTGGCCCAACTAGTTATTAGGTTTTGGGGGCAATCACTTCTTGGACTTTTTTCCCACTTCATAATCAACTCTTTCATTTAGAAACTACATTTTATGTTTACTTGTGTCATCTTTGTCTAATATTTAAATTTGTTTGATGATCTAAAACATTTAAGTGTGCCAAACACAAAAAAGGGAAATCAGGAAGGGGGTAAACACTTTTTCACACCTCTGAAGAACATAGAATCTACATCATTTTATAATTTTTACAGCTTGTCGATGGAGGGAAAGGCAGTAATATGTGGCCCATGAATTCAATTTAAAACAAAAAAAAGAGGAAAAAAAGACAGTGGTACCTGGTTCAGCACATGTTGCTATGGGGATTTAGATGGGTAAAAACTGAAAGCTCTGGCTTTAGGCTCAACATACCTGACTTGCTCATAGCTTGCCCCTAGGAAGGAAAACATGTATCGATGCTGACCTGTGCTCCTTAAGTGCACTGCATGGTTGTTTGTTGGTCCTGTGCAGAGCTTTGCTGTGGAGATCATTGTGCTGTAGCTGCGTTTGTGTGGTTGATCCTTTAACTTGGCCCCTGGAGCAGAGAAGACAGGAGTCATAATAACAAAGAACTTCTTTGTAATAAAGTGAACCTGAGTGTTTCAAAATGTTAAAAAATTGTCAGCTGCAGCCACTGTTTATGCTTTTCCCCTCATTTTGATTTTTCAACCAATCAAAAAGCTGTTTTTATGGATAACAACACACCTCCTTCACCCTTCTTAACACAAAAGAACACCAAGATGGGACCAAACACATGAATTACTCACACTATAGCACTCTACGTGTTTGAAATTAAACTACAGTGTTTGTTATGATTTGCTTCATGTGATGGTATTTAAAAACATTCTCACACCTGAATTTTGTTGTTGCCTTCAGGTGCAGCTGGAGCTTGTTTCCACAGGGACTGAGCCTGACATGACCACTCCGATGCTCAAGCCTTCCTCATATGAGCACCAAGACAATCAACGTCAACACAGCCTTATCCATCAAAACAAACACAGCCGCTCCTCTCTCGGCAACAACAGCCACCACGGATCATCTCTGGGCAATCTGACGCCTCGCAGCCGAGACTACCGACAATCTGTGGAGACGTTTCAACTGAGGGCTGCTCTATCATCGGGGACAGAGAGGGGTTACCGTCAATCATACACCTCCTTCTGTTCATCTAGCAACCAGATTTCAGATGCGTTGTCATCCACTAATCATGGTCAAGTGTCAGCTACACAGCTTAGCAGTGTTGGCATTATTGATTGCATCTCCCCTTCATCTCCTCCGCACTCCCCCAGCAGAGGGGAGGGAGGTGAGTGCAGGGCTGCTGACCACCTTCTGTCCCGGTCTGTGGACCACCTGGAGCGGCCCAGTCCCCAGTTGCTCTCCCGGCCAGGCCAGCTGCTCTGCTGCGGCTCTGTAGATCTGCTGAGTGGAGGAGAAGGCTACTCACGAGTGCGACCCACACTTGTGATCCCAGCACACTACATGCGGCTGCCTGGGGAGCACCCTCTGTCTGGTCAGGCGCTCCTGCTGCAGACTGACCAGCAGAGTGACTTAGAGACCATCCAGGCTGAGCTCAATGCCTCACATTCCCAGCAGCCCCTGGGGCAAACCCCCACTGACTGCGACCCAGGTCCAAAAAAGCAGGGTAGAGGCGAGGGTCTCTCAGGTCTGTCAGAGTCTCTGTCTATCCCAGGAGCTCTTGGGGAGTCAGGTCTTGTGGAAATAAACAGCGAGGACACCTTGCTGGCTGAAAAGACTTTAATGGAGCTGAGAGGAGGGAAGCCTCTGCCTCACCCACGAGCCTGGTTTGTCTCCCTGGATGGACGCTCCAATGCTCACATTCGCCACTCCTACATCGATCTCCAGCGGGCAGGGTGCCACAACAACAACAACAGCACACCAGGTGCAGGAGGTCAGCAAGGTAGCAGCCGCCAAGGGAGGCATGGCAGTTGTAACGATGCCAGTCTGGACTCGGGTGTGGACCTGAACGAGCCGAGAGCGGGGCGCAGGGGGAGAGATGCTGAGCAGGAGGAAAGGGGGATTGAGAAAGACAGATCAAAGGGGGCGACGCCAGCCTCGGCCTACACTCAGCTGGTGTTTGTGGATGATCTGAACGTGGGAGGCTGTGAGGAGGAGAAGTGCACCCACAAGGGCAGCAAATCTGGACCTGTCTTGTCAGACAAAGGAGAGAGTAACAGAGTGGATCAGGGGCAGGGGGATGCAGTGGGTAAAACAGCTGAGGGAGTCCAAATACAGGAGGAGCCACCCTCACTTTCCTCTGCATCCCCTACTTCTCCTCCGCCCCTGCCAACTCCAGAGGGAGTGACTTTCAGGACTGATCACGCGCTGCTGTCAGTGTCTCCGGATGAGGACGCAGCACACGATGATGCAGAAGAGGAGAAGAAAAGCCCCTGGCAAAGGAGGGAGGAGCGACCCCTGCTGGCCTTCAACCTCAAATGATTCACAGATGACAATTAAAGGAAAGATTTACATTTTTTCAAGTCTGTTTGAAGTAGAACACCAGTTTAAAGTTTTTTAAGTTGCCATGCTGTTTGTTTGTTTTTTTTAAAAAAAATCAGCGTTAATTAAACAATCTCTTTCCCATTCTGGGAAAAATTAATCAAAGTTAACAAGACGTTGAGCAAAGTTAAGTAAGGTTTAATCATAAAATCTCAGTGAAAACTGATCTTCAAGTTGAAATGAGAAGCACGCTAAATATTTAACATTTCAGACATGGGAGAGAGTCTCAGTATGAGTGCCATAAAGCAACGATAAAAAAGCATAACCACACTGCACAGCATTGCCGCTAAAAACTGGATTTGTGTGTTGCCAAGAGAGCTGTACCCCACCCCTCCAACTCATGCTCAAAGAATGAAGTGTCCTGTTCCAAGCAGAAGTGGTGTTGTTGAGGTTAAAGTGTCATTGTGTTCTTATTATTGCTGTTTTGAGCATTTTCTAGTGAGCTAAGCAACTCACAAAGTCACATTAGAGGCATGCTCAGTGGCAATCCTGTCCACTAATGTGGCTGAATGCATCCATTCTGGGGAGTGCAACTGTGATTTATTTCCTGCATTTTTCAATACACTTCACTTTCAGAGGCAACATCTTTTCAGGCACTATGTGGGGAAGGAAAGGTACTAGGAGGAGGAAAAATGATCAGGAAACACACGTGCATGTCGGCTCTGCTTTGAAACAGACTTGGAAGAGTGTAAATCTGCCCGTTAACCACAACTCCTCCTCTGCTCAGACCACAACATGAAGGATATATGTGTTTAAATTGAAGCCGTTTGTTCTTAATATAGCACTGAATCAATACTTTAGCACTGGGAGCCCATCTGGTTGAGAAATGAACACTTCTGCTGGACTCTTAATGACCACTGTTGTACTTCACTTTTCATGAAACACTACATAAACAGACCACTCGTCAGGCTTGGCAAACACATTGCCTGAGGGGAGACATAAAGACGCTGGAGGCACGAAATTAGGATATTTTATGCACAACAAATATATGCCTTTTTAATAAATAGCCTTGCAAGCATAAATGAACTGTAGTAGAAGCAGTCGATGGGTGGTTTATGGAAAATCCGAGACTACAAAAAACATTCTTTCTTGAGCCATATTGGCCTCAGTCCATTAGCTTAATCTAGTAACATGCAGCAACACTCGTTTGAAGGTTATAACCCCGGTTTGTTCACACTGACTGATGTCTGAGATTATGAAACATCTGTGCAAAACGGGGCAGCCATGTTCGAGGGATTTACTTTGAACGGTTGGTGGTATGTTGCTAGAGTTTAATCTAGCCCATCAGAAGGCTTTGTGGGAGATAAAGTTTCTGGACTGAGGAGGTTTAACCACTATCTGCTCTGTAGCATAATCAGATAATGTGACACACCGCTATGCTGGTGGGTAAGGATGTAATACCACTTTAAAGCCACCCAAATAAGTTGTGAGGGATATTGGTATGAAGGGTTTTGTAACTGTTGAACCACTGACTGGTGTATTTTTTTATGTTTTGCTTTGAAGGCTATGCATAACTTTTATATGGCTGCTTGATGCCTTTTTTTGTAATTTTAATCATTATAATTTTAATTGCCAAACATGAAGTATTTTATCTGAGAATAGGCTATTTTTTTTCTTTCTTTTAAATATGTTAAGGGCTTTTCCTCCGTACCCACCTTAACGTTCAAGCTATAAAAGCAAACGCTCGATAACCTTTCACCTGAAATGCAAACTGTATTTTCTTCCTGTGTTTCACCTCCATTTGAACCACTCACCCACGATCCAAGTGCCTTTGAATAGCCTGACTCTACAGCAACTGATTACCTTATTTATTTCTCACCTCCTTTTGCCTTCGTCCACCCTCCCCCTCCTTCCTACCTCAGCCCTTACTTTCTCTCCTGCTTGTGAAAGAAAGCATGCAGTAAACTTCAGCACTAGCGTATAACAAGCTACACTGCAGACATCTCAGAAAATGTCTACCAGCTGCTGCAATCGTAAAATCCTCTACAGTAATCAGCAAGAGTTCAGTCTCCCTCAGAGTAAGCAGTTAACGATGTTTTGTTTTGTTTTTTTTAATGTGTGTGTGTGTGTGCATGTGTGTGTGTGGCACTGAATATGTGAAACTACACTGCAGGTCGTTTCAGTGCATTTTCTTATTTTTGTGTTTTGTGGGTGAATGTTTGTCTGAAATGTGTTTTGCAGTGGCGGCTGAGTTGATGCTGACTGATCAACATGCATCCAGTCAAGGTTCACATAGACAAAGCAGCCATATTACAGAGTGTGTATAGTCTTTCCTTACCTCTGCCTTATCAAAATAATGTGTGTCTTTGTGTTATGAATGGCCTTTTCTCTTTTAGTTTCCCACACAGCAATCTCCCCTTTTAGGGTGGATGAGCAATACAGTATCTTTGAGTGTGTAAATCAGATGCTTGCATTATATTTGAAGCCTGTTATTCTGAATAAACAGCCAAACTGGAATTAACTGAGTGTGCATCTGTTTGCAAAATTAAACCTCTATCTCTTAGAGCAAAAACTGTGTTTTTAGGGGAGTGCATTTAAAGGACACCATGAGGACGAAGTACTGTTCATACGCTAATCCAGATAGAAGTTAAAATGTATTCATGTGGGCCACTTTATTGGGTACACCTTGCTAGAATCAGCTGGGAGCCCTTTTTGCTTTCAGGTGGCTGCATATCCATGATGGGAATCTCGAAACAGCTGCCAAGAAGATGTCCCGCACACCTTTACACTACCAGCCTGAACCGTAGAATCAGGATGGCTCGATGCTTTTGTGGTGTTTACTCCAAATTATGTCAGTACCATCTGATGTTGCAGCAGAAATCAAGACTCGCTAGGCAACGTTTCCCAATCTTCTGTTGTCCATTGTTGGACTGTATACTCAGTTTTTTGTTTTTAGCTGACTGTGTGGTCTTCTGCTTCTGTGCTTCTGCATATCTTGGTCATAACGAGTGGTTATTTGAGTTGCTATCACCTCAAAGCAATCTGGCTATGACCCCTGGCCTCTTCATCCAGAAAGCTGCCACTCACTCGACCATTCTCTGCAAACTCTATAGAGATGGTTGTGTGGAGAAAAATCCCAGTAAATTGCCAGTTTTTAAAGAAACTGTTAAATTGACCTGTCTAGACCAGCCTGTTTACACACAGGGTGGTTCTTGGTGTCAGATTTACTTTTCTTCTCTATTCTGATGTTCGACTTGAACTTCAGCAGTTCCTAATTGCACCAAACCGCTGCCATTAGATATTTGCATTACAGAGTGGGTGTACCTAACAAAATCGCCGTTGAGCGTAAATTAATGTCCTTTCTGAGGGTAATTTTTTTTTTAAACAAATTTATTTGTAGTACTTATCATTATAAAGCTTGAGAACATACAATGGCAAAAACATTTCTCATCCTTATTTTTAGATAGGTCAGATATCTACAAAAACATATCAGTTATACCTCCATGGTCACCAACAGTCCCAGACTCACTGAGGATGGTTTTTATTAATGGATTAATTAGATTAACTTAAGTAACTGAGAGGGATCTGTGTGTTTTTATATGTATTTGATATAAGAAAACTGAATAATCCTAAATGATATCAAATCCCCGAAGTTGCTGTCCAAAACCTGCCTTATGCAACGCAGAGTTGTTATATTTTTGTACATTTAAACAGGTATTTTTATTTAATTGTAACCTTTAGGCTTTTTGTTTCTTCTGCTACATCATCAGTTCTTTTCCAGGATGGTTTTGTTTACCTAATTTAAATGTGTTTAAAAATGTTGAAGTAGCAAAAAGTGCTAATTTGCACGTGTTTTTCTCATTGATATTATGAATTTAGAACACACTTGCTGATAGTCCAGCAGATTTCCCAGTATCTAGTTTAGAAACTGACAAACAATTTATTTTTACTTTGTATTTTCTTATTTAAAAAAATAATTTTAGATTTTTGTCTTCTTTTTATTACCTGTAATTTGTAATATGTATTTATTTTCCCTCTCAGTATCAGAAACAAGTGTCTAAAGTGTCTATAACATTTAAATGGCTATATGTTTGAAATAAGGTAAAAGTCTAGTTTGGGTACCACTCGGCTTCATGTTAAAGGCAGCAGCTCAGGTCTGAGTTCCCGCCTTTGGCCTCTAGGCGGCGCGATTTCCTTCGACATTTTCTTTGTTTTTTCCATCTCTCGCCCGCTCCCCGTTAGCTCTGTTAAACGGTGGCTGACTATATTTTTAAAACACTTTTATGATGGCGGAGGACAGTGAATCCGCAGCCAGTCAGCAGAGCCTGGAGCTGGACGACCAGGACACCTGCGGGATAGACGGAGACAACGAGGAGGAGAATGAGCATATGCAAGGGTGAGGGGTGGCCTGTCCGGTCGGCTCGGGGAAACGCAGTAACGTTATTCCAGGCAGCCTGCTTGTGAGCGGCTAAGGCAGTGAGCCTGCTAGTATTAGCAGACAGCAAACACAGGCCGTCTTGAACTGTTTATAACGTTCTGACCTCTTTAAAGCTCTCCGACTGAATGACATGGCGGGCAACCATTAAGACAAACCGCTAGCTAGCTAACGTTAAGTAGCTGAGCTGTCATTCGTTGCTATGGTAGCTAACGTTAGCTCTGTGTGCGGGTCTAGCCAGCATCCATCCTCATCGTTTGTTTTCATGTCTGTAGCAGTCCAGGAGGAGAGCTGGGGGCCAAGAGGAAGAAGAAGAAGCAGAAGAGGAAGAAAGAGAAGCCAAGCTCGGGGGGAGCCAAGTCTGACTCTGCCTCGGACTCTCAGGAGATCAAGGTGTGATGGTGATGATGACCCAGTGAAAAGAGTGCACACACCCTTTTTTAGGGCAGGGAATACAATACAAAACAAAGCTTCTTTTAATATGCTGAAAATAAAAGAGGAGGGGTAAGAAAAGGGAAAGCAACAACCCAGAATTCAGCTTGTTTGCTGTCAATGTGTCATGGTCAGTAAGGTTTTTCCAACCTTGGCATGCTCCCTGTTTGTATTCTGTAATAATACTGGAATGAGGTAGTTTATTTTGCTAAAAGGATATATCACAAACTTTTAACCAGCTGTGAGATTTCTACATACTGCATGCTGCTTTAGAAAAATAAACAATAACTACATCCAGACTCTGATGTTCTGATCGGATGAAGAAAGCAAATCAAGCTTAACTAAATGATTTAATGACAGGGACTGTCATATTTGCGTTTTTGCATTTATAATTTAAAGACCATTGACTTCATCAATCATTTATACAGTGACATGATTAATCCGGTTTCTCTTGCTCAGTGGGAGTATTGTGTCCAGGAAAAGACCTGTGTAAACATGACTATAAGACTGTTTATTTGCATGCACTCTGATGTTGCCTCTCGTCTACATTTAGATTATTTAAAGCATCCAGTGTTTGGTTGAGTGATACAGACATTAAGTAATCTGTGTATGTGTGCCCGCTCTAAATCAGAACCCTGGGCTGCCCATCCAGAAACTGCAGGACATCCAAAGAGCTATGGAGCTGCTTTCCTGCCAGGGTCCAGCAAAGAGTATAGATGAGGCAGCCAAGCACAAGTACCAGTTCTGGGATACTCAGCCTGTCCCAAAATTAAGTAAGTATTTAGTTAAATTCTTTTAAACTGCACTCCTGTTTAAATTGGTATTATTTCCTCTGTCAATGGAAATTATTTTTTCTCTGCATTTTTCTTTCTGCACCAGCGCCATCTGCTGGTTTTATCTCCTCAGTCTGCTGATTTAGGCCAGTATCTTAGAAACATGTCAGCTGCAATGTACAGTAGGGGTCCATGCATTCCCACTGGGCATGCTCAGCAGCATTAGATCAAGCTGTTTCCATAACAGCCATGACCCAACGAGTCAGGCCTTTGTGCAGCCACAGGCTGCGGGGATCGACGCAGGACAAACAGCAGCAGATTTATATAAAGTCTGATTGATGCCATCAGCGGTTTTGTGCATTGCTCACAGTTTCAGGACATGGAGTTTTATGAGGTCCCGTGGAAGTGTGGTGATTGGAAAACAGTTGCAAACCTTTGACAAAAGGCTGTGCTATTTTTGTAGATGAAGTTGTGACGAGTCACGGGCCAATTGAGGCTGACAAAGAGAACATCAGACAGGAGCCATATTCTTTACCTCAAGGATTTATGTGGGATACTTTGGATCTCAGTAATGCAGATGTTGTAAGTGCAGTCTTTGTTCAAAATACACCAATGAAATTAATCAGATTAATCAAAACAGAATGATTTATTGTCACGCTCTTTTGCAGCTGAAGGAATTGTACACGTTGTTAAATGAAAATTATGTGGAGGATGATGATAACATGTTCAGATTTGATTATTCTCCAAACTTTCTTAAATGGTAAGCTTCTTCATGTTTATCACATGATGCAGTACAGTAGCTTTAAATGTATGCGGTTATAATAAAAACATGTTCCCCTCTCAGGGCTTTACGTCCACCGGGCTGGTTACCACAGTGGCATTGCGGAGTGAGAGTGTCTTCAAATAAGAAGCTCGTTGGCTTCATCAGTGCCATCCCTGCAGATATACGAGTCTATGATACGTGAGTGTTCATTACTTATTGCATTTGAGAACAGCAGTGATGGGGAAAGTGTTTTACTCATTCAATCCGTCCTTTTGTTTCTTTTCTTTTCTTTTCTCGCTTGTGGCTCCAGGCTGAAGAGGATGGTAGAAATCAACTTCCTGTGTGTTCATAAGAAGCTGCGTTCAAAGCGCGTTGCTCCTGTGCTCATCAGAGAGATAACAAGGAGAGTGAACTTAGAAGGAATATTTCAGGCCGTATACACCGCCGGAGTTGTGCTCCCTAAACCCGTGTCTACGTGCAGGTATGTTATTTACTAGTCACACATGCTGCACATGGGCAGCATGTTAAAATATATAAAACAAAGCACTCTCTTTTCATATAAAATTAAAATACCTTTATATTCACGGCATGGTCATATTTAACTTAAAGCTCTGATGGGGGAAAACCGAGTCTGAATCTTTTCCACCAGTACTTTACTGGTCAAGTTTTCCACTCTTAACCATAGGTTTGCTATTGGTGGAACACCACTAGAAAGATTCAGCCATTCAGTGCCATGAGAATATAAGCATTTTAATTTTTTAATGAAACAGAGTGCCTTGGTGTTTGGTTGTTTTTTTTTTTTATATGTTAGCTTATACGTATCTCTTCTAAAGAGCACATCTAGTGGAAGTGTTTTGAATCCAGGAAGCACTCCTTTTTTCTTTTTAATCTTGGTCTCCTGTTTTGTTTTTTTTGTTGTTTTTTTTATCCCCAGGTACTGGCACCGCTCTTTGAACCCTAGAAAGCTTGTGGAAGTTAAATTTTCCCATCTGAGCAGAAACATGACCCTGCAAAGAACCATGAAACTCTACAGACTACCAGATGTAAACACTTACACTCATAAGTCCTGCATCTCACTGTTCCTCGTGATAGCAGGAACTCTTAGAGATTTTCATTTTGCTCCCTCCACCCTGTGCAGAGCACCAAGACTCCAGGTCTGCGGCCGATGGAAAGGCGCGACATCGGTCAGGTTACTGAACTGCTACAGAGATACTTGAGACGTTTCCAACTTGCCCCTTCTATGGGAGAGGAGGAGGTGGCTCACTGGTTCTTACCACAGGACAACATAATTGACACATATGTAGTAGAGGTGTGTGGATTCAGATTTGCAGCCTGATGTTGATGCTCTTCTGCACTTAAAGTGACATTGTTCTTGTTTTTATTTCCTTTAGGGTGCTGGTGGCATTCTCACAGATTTCACTAGTTTCTACACTTTGCCCTCAACTGTGATGCATCACCCTCTCCATAGGAGCCTGAAGGCTGCTTACTCTTTTTACAGCATTCATACACAAACCCCGCTACTGGACTTAATGAATGATGCACTGATCCTGGCCAAACTGGTAATCTTACTTTCTGCTTTTAAACACTTGCCAGTACCAAAGACAACAGCTGATGAGATCAGTGACATAAACTATGATTACAGCGCAACAGGAAGACGCACGTGTGAGGGGGAAAAATGGCACGATACAGACCAGACTCATTGTAGATGGATCGGTATTTTATTTTATGAATACCAAGATGGTTTATGTACTTTTTCTTTTTCCTTTTTTTTTTTTTTTTTTTTACACAAAGCCTTATAAATCATTGGGAGTCAGTGATGTTTGGTTAGATAGATGAGGAGTGAGAGTATGATCCAACATTTTACCTGTGCAGTAGAGGATAAAAGTGAGAGAGACTGACCTGGTCTGATCTTTATTTATTTGAGGCCAGATCAGGGCTCTGTGCTGAGAACCAAGTTCCAAGGTAGTTTTCTATTATCTCAAGTCACTTCCTCTAACATCGGCACTCAATTTGATTCAGAGTTTCTGGATCTAGATACAAGCACATCTGACCAGTCAAACTTTTTATTGTACCGGAAGCTGAGTATCTGATTTTACAATCGAAGAGTAAACTGTAATATTAGAAAATATGAAGAGGCTACACACAATAGAGAATGCAGTTGACACAGCTGCTGCAGAAAAGTCAGGGGTGTGAGACGAAAAACAAAGTTTAGCCTATTTTGATGGCAGAAAGAAAAGCTGACAAAAATGCCAGTTGTGTGAGTTAACAGACTTACTAATATCACAACTTTACCATTAAGAAACACGAGAATCTGATGGGTTATAATCAAGTAGTCCAGTGTTCAGATTTGCATATCGTGGTCTTGTTTTTTGTTTTATTTTTTTCAGCTGCACCCTCGATGGTGTTGAATGGTCTAAGAACATGTAAAGAACAAACACAAAAACAGAATTCAAATGTAGACTTAGTCTTCCTGCAACTGATATGAAGTCAAGTAGAAATGGGTGTCCAGATTATATTCATGATATTTTTGATTAAAAAAACTCAAGAAATAAAATTGAACGAAATAAACCGTATTTATTACTAATAAAATGAATGGTGAAGCTATTTTCACAAGACTTGATCAGTCAGTAGGCGATATAACTGGAATATAACTCAGGTTAGGTTTGCAGCATAAGTTACTATGGCGATATACTCCAAGAAGAAGTGAACCACTTTCATAGTGCAGAAAACCCAGGGGTAACCCCCAAAGTTACTGGGATAAGCTAAAATCCTGCTTCGTAGTACGGGCCTGGTGTCAACCAGCTGGCAAGGCTACTCTGAGCTCTGCATACAAACGCAAACTGAGAGCAGGGTTTCCCCAGATACTTTTGATAATTTTCTTCCTGCTGTGTTAGTTATCATGGTGTTTGTTCTTTGTGTTTTAACAGAAAGGTTTTGATGTGTTCAACGCCTTGGACCTAATGGAGAATAAGGTGTTTCTGGAGAAGCTCAAGTTTGGGATAGGAGATGGAAATCTGCAGTATTACCTCTACAACTGGAAATGTCCCCCTATGGACCCTGATAAGGTCAGTCTCAGGTGGTAATCACACACCAACTATTGGTCAGCATCCTGTGATAAGACTCCATGACAATTAGTGGAAAAAGTGGAAATAGTCTTTGGTTCAGATCTCAGTAGAGCTGCTTCTTGTGCCTGATTGTGCAAGCTTCACAGTCAAATAAGTCTATAGCTTTGAAGCAAATCCACAGAGGCCTGATAAGGAGAAATCATCCTCTGACATGATTAAGTATGCCTTAGATCATGGAAGCCTAGTTTTGATTGCAAAGATGTATCCTGGGAAAAAACACAGGACTTTTGGAACAATGTCCTTTTGACAAATTAGACCAAAGTGGAGTTTCAGTGCAAACACCTCATACCAGCAGTCAAGCACAGAAGTAGAGGGTGATGATGTGCACTTGCTTTGTTAGCTTACGTCAGATCATAAAAAGTTTGATCTGTGTGTTTCAGGTTGGCCTGGTCCTTCAGTAGCAGCTCTCTTCATGGCAGCTGCATAAACTCGGGAGGCTCTCAGCGATCTCTGGAAATACCTTACCTGGACACGCAGGTGGCCCGAGCTAGACAATGAGAACTGCGACAGTAAATCCAACCTGGCGCCCGAGTGGAGCTTTCATTCGGCACTTGTATCATCAAAAACATTCTCAGTTCACCCGGAGGTGAAAACTCTTAAACCATCCAACATCCTGAATGTGAAGTCATGCTATGCCTGAGATACTCATACGACACAACGCTCCTGACATAAGCGCTCACGTTTAAAACACACACACACCGGTCTGACACTCGAGGATGCCTTGACATTGTGTATTCTGTTTTAAGTTCTTCTTCCTCAGTAGACACCAATGGACCGGCACGTCATTTAACTTTACTTACGTGGAACTATGTAAATGATAATCAACTAAGCAAGCAAGACCTGACATAATTAACAACTGTTGTAATTTTATTTATCTTGTCCATACAGTTACTGTTCCCAAACCCCTTTCTCCTCCTCCTCCTTCCTGCTCCTGCTGCACTTATTTTTGCTCCAGTTTCATATCAGTGTGGTCAGTCGAGTGTCTCTGCTGGCTGTTTTGGGCCTCAGTAGAATTAGAAATGCTGATTTTAACTTTTTAAAATGACAAACTGCAAACACTGAGAGGGAGGAAAAAAGGATTCATCCCACTGGTGCATTGATATACATGTGTTTTGTTAAAGAGCATATGGTAGTTAATTGTACATTTAAAGGCAGATCATATTTATTTGTGTAGTGTGAGTTTGAGGGGTTTGGGAGGATGCTGATCCAAAGTATTCTCCTCATGAGTAGCTTAGAAGTCACCGAGTTTGTTCAAAGTGTTTGGGGGTTTGTTTATTTTTTTTAATGAATGTATTGCAGAGATGAAGCACAATTACTCCGTTCTTAAATATACAAAATAAATGGGTCCTCGTTTCAAATCAGATGGGATTGCCCTAGAATCTGTACAGCCATGGTTTTTATGAAGGATGGGCGCAGTTTTCACCTTATAAAACCGTTTCTAGAGCTGGCGTTTTTTAATACATTAAAACAACATGTTTGGTTGTACACTCTTTGTAGTAACAAACCCAAGCGTAGGGTTGTTTGCATGTCAGTGGTGTGCTGTCCAGTTAGTAAAGCTGTTCAGTTAGAAGTAATAGGAGCTGGTCTGGTCAGTGCATAAGGGCAGTGAGAATGACGCCGGTGAACGTGGGGAAAAACTTTCGATTTTATACAAAAAAGTTTAAAGTTTCTGTTTAGAGCCAGGTTTAAAAAAAGAGGTTTATTTACTATGGAAGGACTCTGTTCAGCAGCGGTTAAAACAAACAGGGCACATCTTCTGTTACTTTGGTCACTGCCACCCACAGCAGTGGATAAACTGCTTCAGAGGAAACACTCTGTGCTTATTAAACAAAGGACTTGTTTAATCATGGGTGCAGTGGCATCAGCTTGAAGTGTCCTCTCCTCCAGATCCGCTTTCATTGACTTCTCTGGGTTTATTTTTTTTAATGGTACTGTATTTTGTGTATGTTTTGTTTTTTTTCTACATGTGTTGTGCAGCTAAGTGCGTGAAACAGTTGTGATATTTATAACTGTACTTTTTTTTTTTTTTTAATGTCTTACATCATTTCTTTCCTCCTTTTCAGTATTTAAAACAAACATGACTGTCAGATTTGTGATTTAAGAGCTGGAGGAGGATCTTTGATAAAACTGTTTTATTTTTTTGTCTGTGGTGGAGCTGCTGGTTAATTTAAATGTTCTAGTTCCTTAATGTTCACGGGGCTCTGCATAACTTGCAAGGTAAAGAGGCTGCTTTTTATTTTAATGACTTTATTGTTAATATTTGATGTACTTTTCTAATCATCCCTTTATAGATTAGCCAGAAGAGGATAAATATTTGTCCTGTTGGTGCTTCAGGGCTCAAAGATGTTGTTTTTTTTAAAAATCACTTAAAGGTTGAATGACGTTATCTTCTACAAACGTGTTCCTGGCATTAATTTAACTGAGAGTGGGTCGCTGGGTCAAAGCTGTGTGCCTCATGGATGTTGCTGTGTCACAGATGTGTTGCTTGCAGCTGTCTGAATGAACTCTGAGCATGTCTGTTTCGCTGCTGCGTTGATTTATAGCATCAATGTTTCTAGCCACGCCCTTTAGCGAGAACTCGGTCAGAAGTACCTGCCTTATTTAAAGGTTGTTTTTTTTGGTTTTGTTTTTTAAGGTTTGGAGGTGGGGTGCGGGAGGGTGTACTTTTGAAATGTCATAAAGCTTTCTCTAACTGAAGAACAATATTTTTATTCGATTCCATTGTAAGCTGTGAAAAAGCTGAAGAACTTGTACCAGCATCATTTAGACATGACCCCATGCAAATAACAATCTGTTTCAACACACGTCGGCTATACCAGCATGGATATTTGATTGAATAAACTCACTTTAAAAAGGAACACGAGTCATGACTCCTTTGTGACGCACTGCAGGAAACACTTTTTCACAGCACATATTTTGAATTTAAGTATTTGTAATTCAGGCACCACAGTGGTTAGCACTATTGCCTCACAGCAAAAAGGTCCTCAGTTCAATTCCACCATCAGGTTGGGATCTTTTCTGTGTTCCTTCCAGGTACTTTGGCTTCCTCACACAGGATAAGCAGAAGAGAATGGATACTTGGAATTCTTTATCAAGACCACAGGGTGCGTGCTCCGGGTTTCTCCCACAGTCCAAAGACATGCAGTTAGTGGGGTTAGGTTAACTGGTGATTTGAAATTGCCCATAGATATAAATGACTGTCTGTCACTGTTTTAGCTCTGCGACATGCTGCTATACCCTGCCTCTCACCCCATGTCTGCTGGAATAAGGTTCAGCTCTCCTGCACCCTAAAAATTGGATAAGAGATCCATGTAGTTAGTCCATGTTAGTTATTGATAGTTCTATTTATTAATACTAATTTTATTAGAAATAAGTAATGGAGCTGATATTTTGTTTGGGATGTGTGGTGTTATGTCTGTGTCTGCAGAGGCAATGTCATTTCCTGCAAAGGATTAATAAAGGATCTTTCTATCGATCTTAATCGTTCCCCTCCAGCCATTGATTTTCTGCTTATCCGGGTCACGGGAGCAGCAGTCTAAGCAGAGGCACTCAGACCTCCCTTCCCAGGAGGGCATCAAGACATTCCCAATTCAACCACGTGATGTAATCTCCCAGTACCTTTGTCCATCTATAGATATTTACAGCAAACTAAACTTGGAAAATGATCATTAAGTTGGCTCATTTTTGCCTACCTGAGGTCTAAAACGTCTGCTTACATTTCAACATAAATGTACTACTACTTTCTACTTAGTACCCAAGTAATCCAGCAGAACAGCTCCAAGATGTTGGTGGTGTAAAGGCAGCCCTCTGTATTATATAGAGAAAATATATTTCATTTGAGGGTAAAATATTACAAGCTCCATTTAAAACAAACAAACAGCACTATCAAAATACCAGGAAAAACTTAATTGTCTTTATAAAAAAACAATGTGTGCAAACCAGCTTTAATTGTGGACAAATTGAAATTCAAACTTCAGTCAGACCATATTCAATTGTATAAATATGCATGAAACCAAATGCAATGCTACTAATCTGCTGAAACAATGAATGCAAACCTGAAGGTCTGAGGGTTCCCCAGATAAAAAATACTTGAGAGAAAAGTCTAAACCTTGTTCCCAAAAACCTTTTTTTCTCTTTACGCTTCCAGAAATTCTTTATATAAACTATTCACATAAGTAATGTCCAGACTGAGGCTGCAAGCACTGTTCAAAGTTTCTCTTTCACTTTACAGCTATTTCTTCGGCTTCCCTTTCTTTTTCTTTGCAGGGTTAGCAACGATTCTCTTCACCTGGAGCGGCTGCAGAGTGCCAGAGGAGGGAGACTCTGACACCTCCTCAGATTCACTTTCCAGTTTCCTTTTTTGTCCCCTTCTTTCACCACCTTCCTCCTCCTCCATGGCAACAGGTTCTTCAGGTTTAGCACCTTGCAGCCATGCCATGTCCAATGTAGGCACTCTGGGCTTAATGGCATCGACAGTGTCGGTAAACACCCCATCGTCACTGGAGGAGCACCGTCTGAACCCTAGGGCGAGCACGCTTTTCAGCCCCAGCGGCTCCGACACGCTCTGGCTCAGGCGAGGCACCTGGCAGGCCGGCACTCCTCTGGTGGTGCTCAGAGCGATCAGGTGATTGGTCATGTGTTTCGGTTTGACAGACTTGCACACGAGCAGCAGTCTAAGTTCGTTTCTCTCCAGAGCCTTGGTCACCTCGTTGATGCCGATGGCCAGCTGCCGTCTGGCTGCCACATCTGTCCAGCCGTTTTTGGAGGAATCGCTCACCTGGGGAACAGGTTCTGGTGCGACATCAGGTTTTTTGCCTTTCTTTTTCCTCCATGTGCGAAACACTTTCACTTCTTTTTTCTCCAGACCCATTGAGATCAACTTGTCCTTCAGAGTTTTCAGAATGAAGTGCATGTCCTCTTGGAGGAGCGGGCTCCATTTTGAGGCAAAGGGTGAGGTGAAGGAGGTCTTGGCTGGAGTCTGCTTTTTGATTTCCTTTTTAGTCGGCTTTCCGGGAGCTGCCATGACTGTTTGGAGCATAAAACAACCGACACTGTAACAAAAGAGAGAAAGATTGCTTTAGAATCTGGCAACCAATCACTGGACACTTTATTAAGTACACCCGTTCACCTGACTGATAATGAAGGCAATCAGATGAGTTCACTGTACTTAACCTCCACAATCACCAGATCTCAATCAGATAGAGCACCTTTGTGATCTGGTGGAACAGGAGAGTCACATCGTGCATGTGCAGCCACAAATGTGATGCTGTCATGTCAACATGGGTCACATGTTGATCCCCTAAGAATCTTTCATGAAGAAATAAAGCCGTTCTTAAGGCAAATGGGGGTCCAACCCAGCACAAGGAAGATGTACCCTTATGAACTGGCCAGTAAATGTTAAATTAAAGCACAGAAATGCCAAAGATGAGTTAAACAGCTCACTCACATATAAAAAACGCATGCCGAAATCTTTTTTTATTTGCTTGTTTGTTTAAAAGGTAAAAAAGTAAAAGCAGCAAAGAGTAAACACGACTAAGAGGAATAAAGTACATTTTAAGATGAGTGAGTAAAATAGAAAATAACAAGAGCACATTTGTTAATTGTTTTTATCCATAAGTCAGACTAAACAAAAAAACAACGCCATTATACACTAATACGATTAGCAACGTTTTATTTCGCATTTCTTTAACCCACGTGGAAATGTCGTTAAATTTCGGATCTTCTTCGGCTCTAATAAAAAACTTTTCGCTTCTGCAGAAGCGTTAAAAACAAACACAGCCGCCGTTACCTGTAGTTAAAGCAGATAACGCATTTCTCCTCGTCTTCTTTACAGCTTCAGCCCAGCTGCATGAGAGACACGCAGGGCGCTGCCATTTTGTTTCAATTTAAATAACTTTATTTAAAAAGCCCCACAGCGCCGAATAGCGGCGAAAGGGCGACACGACAGTCAAATCATCAATGAGTCAGCGAAGGCAGTGAAGGTGGAGTTTAAGAGGCGGCGAACACTGTTATCTGACACTGTAGTGTCTGATGAAGGGAAAAGTGCATGAAGTCTCCTTCATGAATCCGCTGGAGTAAAAGTGCACGAGCACAGGAAATATAAAGTAGGCTTTTCTAAACCAACTAATCAATTCGTTTAAATGCACTCAAAAGTGATTTTTTACACCAAGCAATAATATGAATAAAAAGGAAACATATAAAATAAAAGGTTTATTTATTCAAATACTTCATCGTTAAGGGAAATGTGTTTCGTATAAACTGAATGTGCACGAACCAAGTAAATTTAATTTGAGCAGACTCCAATAATTGTAACATTTCACATTGTACTTGTAGAACAAAAAAAAATCAAATCAAATAATAATAATACACATTCACATGTAATGAAATTAGTCCGCATTTTGAGCAGATTTTTTAAAAAATATTTTTACATGGAGTTCTGTGTAGGAAGCATATTGTGGTAGAGGTTGTATTAATCCTGCTGAACTGATATGATTATATCTCCCTAAATTTATTACACTGTTGCAAATGACACGTCATAAAATCGACGTAGTCAGTGGACTAGGTGCCATAGTCCACCATATCTCCCCACTTTATTAAAGTCCGTGCGCGTGTGTGTGTCGCTGTGAGTGAGGGTGACAGGCAGCCAATCAGCACCTCCGCAGCTGTCTGCTCCCTCCCCCTGCAAGCCTCTGCCTGGCTCTCAATAGTGCATCGATCAGCTGTGCTGCAATTACTGCTGCTTAAAACCCTTCAAAGCAGGACATTCATCTGCGCTCCCAGCCTTTACCTTTACCAAGATGACCCTCCAGGTAAAACCCTGCGTTTCTTTGCTCTTTTATTATTGTTATTATTATATATTAGATGCTACATTATCGCGATGAACCGAACAGCGCATGCCATCTTCTGGCCGTATGCAGTCATCCATCTTTGACGGGGTGGATGAAGGAAAGTAGTGCCTAAACGCGTTAATGCTCTCGGCTCAGTGGTCCTGATGCTGCTCTTAGAATTTAAAGATTTGCTGCTTAGAAGCAGAAAATATAAAAACATGATGAAAATTCACTAGATTCAGAGTTTGTCTCTATGAGAAATGAGAATGTGGAGGTAAACTGGATCTATATGCAAACATCCGCTTTTTGACCAATGGTCAGCATTCAGAGCTGGATCATTATATATTTCAGCTGCACCTCAGTAAAGAGTTAAAAGGTTTTTAGGTCTTTGCGCATATTAAAAATGGTTCCTGTGATCTATAATTATCAGTTCTGCTGTGTCCCAGATCCTTTGAAAAGCAGATTATTTGAGTAGGCACACAGGCTCTGGTCTCATATAAAAGCCCATTGTTTATGTCAAGCTTGTGCAACAATCAGTTTCCCAGGACTGCCCCGTGCCTAGAATACCACACTCACATTTCTTATTCAGTGCTTGTAACTCATTAATATGCACACTCTCGTATTTGATGTAATTACTTTACATTCCTGCTGGACTTTTTGCAAAGAGAAGAAAGCCTCCAGTCCAGTGTTTTCCCATCGCAGACACACTGCTTATGTTTTCTGAATAATTAATGGCAAACATAAAGAGTGTTCATGTCACCTGCAGGCAGAATTTGACAAGGCAGCAGAGGATGTGAAGAAGGTGAAGGCCAAGCCCACAGACGAGGAGCTGCTGTTCCTGTATGGCCTTTATAAACAGGCGGTTGTTGGAGACATTAACACTGGTAGGACCCGCTACAGAGAAACTGAATCACTCCCATAAAGAGTTCACTAAGTTCAGATTTTTTTCCCTCCTCTCTGTGTGCTTTCACAACTGTAGAGAGACCGGGGATGCTGGACCTAAAAGGAAAGGCCAAGTGGGACGCCTGGGAGTCGAGGAAAGGTAACGAGTTAGGAAAGCTTGTGATTGTTACATTTGTCCACGAGAACTAAACACTTTAACTGAAGGTGCTGGGAAAGTGATTCATTAGCAGGTTATAGATCATACAAGGATATATGAGACAGATATCTTTTGCCAAGTTTACAGCTGGAACAGTTTTTGGTATTTATCTGTACAAAATAAGGTAAAGGAATTGTTTCTTTTACACTACGAGCCACACACACACACATTTACACTCCACTGGATGCAAGGACGAATGCAGACTGGAGGGGCTCCACCTCCTGGTTGCCTGCAGAGTAGTCTATTTAGTACCCAAAACCTGCTGAGTCCACAGGTGTAAGTCATGAGAATGAATTTTGTAAAACATGTGTATAGAGCATGAGTTCAACTGAGTTTCGCCCCTCTGCAAACATGGAGTAATCTACTCCAAATTAGGTGTGTTCAGTGTCAAATGAGACTCACAGGAGGTAACCTTTAGGAAATTAGAAGTTAGTCATTGTCAAAACATCCAAATATTTTCACCACTTAGTTTCATCCAACATCACACAAACGTTTTAATTTTACTCACTTATTCATTGATTTTTTAAAGTAAAATTACCCTCAAAAAATGTTGAGTTAAGGCATTTGCAGGTTAACTCCATGATTTAGCTGCACACGAGCTGTTTCTGCAAGTCTGTGTTTAGTGTTGAGTACTTGAGAAAAAGGTGACTACACGCAGATTTTGTTGGGTTTTTTGTTGTAATGGGTTCATTTTTAGTGACATCACACTTGTGCAAAGAGTCAAAGGGTGGTGTTGAGCACCACTCATTTCTTTGTATTTTGCTTCCAATGACTCAGACCATGTAAATGATCTTGAGCAATAGCTCTCCAGGCTTTCTGAAGGTCTTTCAAAGTTTGCCTTTGGACATCGTTTGCCCCTTTAACTCATTTTCAGTCCAGTCCTTGTACCTGACCATTTTCAGAGGAACTGTTTTATTTGTTAAGCCATTTAGCACTGAATCATTCAAGGAATAAAAAGTTGCCTAACTCGAGTAACGATCGAGAGACAACTGATCAAAGTACCTTTTTTAATCTTTATCTTTAGGCCCTTTGTTACTAGCAGCCTGTTGCACAAACACATCATTTGTTCACATGTCTTTTGCTGAAGCTATGAAAAAAGCCAAAGATAACACAGTTTTTTAACAGAAGTATTCATGACACAGTTTATAATCTGACAGCATGATAATGATCCCAAAAACACTGCACACATATACACACAGATTTTTAAAAATCCAGTGTTTTAAAGTTTTATATCTTTACTTACCGTAACAAAAACACAACCAATAAACAGACCTGATCTTTTCTCAGCATCTTCATCATGAGAATCTCTCCCATAGTTTAACCAGCTTTTCAGTGCTATGGGTGAAAGGCTCTCTAAGCATGTGTACAAATAGGAGAAAACACCTTTAAGACATTATTATTTAAGTCCAAATCACTCGTAATTTGAACTCTTTCAGGAATGTCCAAGGATGACGCCATGTCGGCCTATGTCACAAAGGCTAAAGAAGTCATCAGCAAGTACGGGCTGTGAGACGTCCATGAAGTGAAGAGGCAGCAGCGATGAAAACAGACTACTAAAACAAAGCTGCTCTTTACTTAAAAAAGCAGCTTTGCTTCCAGAGGCCATAATTCTGCAAAATAATGTGATTTAAAAAAAATATCTTTCTATCCTTGATTTTTTAAATTACATAGCTCAATTGATTTATGCATTTTAACTATATCTATGCAGTCTTTAACATATTAATCTTTCTATATGTACTGCATACTGGACTTAGATTTGCAGCTTGAATCAAAACAGGACAATTTAAATGTTGGCAAATGTGAACAAACACGTTTTGAAGATTAAACCTTTTTCTGCACTGTTTCCTTTCTTTCATTTGTGCTTGTTTTTATTGAGAGGTTGATTTTTCTTTGCCTTCAGTTTAAATGTTGGCATCAATTATGTCCCTCTTATGTTAACACATAAGAGATGCTTGCCAGTTAATGATTGATAAATGGTGATGAACAAAATGAGAAAACAACCTACATAAAATCTTTCTAGTTTTTGTTTTGCTGGTGTCCTGACAGCTGCCGGCATCTTCATGGCATAGATTCAACAATTTTCTGGAAATGTTTTAAAATATGTCAGTATCACACAGTTGCTGCAGATTTCCATGATGCAAATCTCCCACTGTACCACATCCCAAAGGTGCTCTCTTGTGTTAAGACCTGCTGACTGTGGAGGCCGTTTGAGTACAGTGAACTCATTGTCACGTTCAAGAAACCAGCTTAAGATTATTTTAGTTTTGTGACACAGTCCATTATCCTGCTGGATCCATGCTTTCATCTTGTTTCATTAGACCAGCCAATGTTTTTCCAGTCATTTGTTGTCTAATTTTGGTGAGCCCGTGCAGACTATAAACTATGTTTCCTCAGTTTCTTGTTTATAGCTGACAGGAGCGGCATCTCGTTTGGTGTTTTGCAGCTGAAGCTCATCTGCATTTAGAGATGCTCTTCTACATACAGTTGTTATTGCAGTTACAGTCGAGATGGCTGTGTCGGAAAATCCCAGTAGATCTGCATTTCCCGAAACACTGAGACCAGCCCATCTGGGATCAACAACCACACCACATTCAAAATCGCTTAAATCACCTTTCCCCCTCATTCTGATGCTCGCTTTGAACTCCAGCAGCTCCTTTTGTTCACGTCAACGATGCTTTGAGGTGCAGTGTGATTGGCTGATTAGATAAACAGGTGCACCTAATAAAGTATCCGCTGAAAGGTGTGGGTTCATGTATATTTCAGGCCTAATCTTTCTAAAGTTTTAGGTTGTTGCCACACACTGCCTGCCTGACCTCACCTTTCAAAGCCTCTTTATTATTTCACTCATAAGTAATTCAAGCCAGGGCAATTGCCCGCGCATGCGCAGTGAGCTGTTCCGGGCTGGCTTGAGTCAATGGTTTAGTGGGGTAAAGGTGAAGGGCTACAGCTGCAGTCCAGCACAACAACTGAACGGCTGCTACACCGGCTTATATAAGAAACCAAACCCGCACAAGTTCACAACATTTCCGCTGAAAGCCTACAGAGCCCGCGGTAGGTGAGTAACGGGAGCTAACAGTCCAGGTTTACAGTGCAGTTAAAGTAAGCTAACGAGCTGCTCCTCTACTGTTGTTTGCGTTCGCACTCGACATTAACGCCGACAGGGGCGAGACGAGCGAGTGCACCTTATCAGCTCAGTGTTACCCGCTAATTAAGTGTTTATTGTAAACAGTTTGGTCGTTTGCACTAACAGGTCTCTGCCCGAGTACGGAGAGGTAGGAGTTTAATAGTTTTAATGTGGTGCTGATAGCTGAGCTCAGGATTTGCTGAGCCTTGTTCAGAAACATGTCAAAGCTGTCACTGTGACACAGTATGCAACTGCTCATGTTTGAGACTTGCGCAGTGCAAGCCTTACTGTTGTTTTAAATCTGTTACCCAAGGCAATAAATAATATGAGTGTTTTTAACTGGAAGTAATGATGAATGCGCTTTCAGCATTGTCAGCTTATTATCCAGGTGTTGCTGCTTTAAGTACTAGATAAGGTGGTTGTTGAAGGTAAAATGCTATGAAATGCACAGTTTAAATGTTTTACAATGATTTTTTTTTAATGTCATAAACCACAAAAGCTTCATGTGTTCAAAGCAAAACCAGTCATAATCACAGGGTCTTCAAATGGTTTATAGTGCTGTTATTTTTCAGTATTAAAACAAATATATAACTGCTTTTAAATTAAAAAAACAAAGAGTAATTAGTGTTATCAAGGTTTGTCTATTGTATAAGTCCCCACCCTGGTATATCAGTGATATAAAGCGTGGAAAGGCTCTGCTTCATATCACTGTAATGTTTCTTTTGTGACAGGGGGAAAGAAATGGCAAATCAGCTGTCTCAGTCTCTGCCGGAGCAGACCTTTCAGTACCAAAACAGTCTGCCGCCCCTGCCTGTGCCCTCACTGCAGAGCAGCCTTTCCAAGTACCTAGATGCAGGTAGGATGTCTCCTGTCATCAAGTTAGTCGGTTTCCAGGCTTTTGTAAATATTTGTCATGTGAACTTTCAAAGTCCGTATGTCTTATCTGTTTGAAACTTGTCTGTTTCATAGGTGCAGTCTGTGTTTCACCAAAACAAACACCAAAGATGATACAATATTAGGACTAAACACTGAACTAGAGCAAAAACAGTCATACCGTACCCCAGTTTTATATTTGTTTACTGCCTGATTTTTGAGCATTTTTAATTTACATAGTGAAAAATCTTTTATGAAGTTAGTTTTCTCATTTTTTTCCTGCTCCAATTAAAAACAAACAAACATGTAAATAACGTTTGTAAAGCATGTTGTTGCAGTGCTGAGATCCACTTACTACTTTTAAGGCATCGAGTTTTATGAATATTCTGCTGGTTTCTATAAATAAAAAATAAATAATCAATTTATAACTCTTATTTAAACTGGATTAGTGGTGGTTGTGTATACGTTTGTGCAAACCTCCACACAGTAGATCAGATTAGGATCAATATAGCATGTGTGTTCATTTTCTTATTTAAAATGTCTTGTTTTATACATTTTTGCAATAGTTTGTTTTTAGCTCATTTATGTGAGCATTCCAGCATAATTTATAGTCAAACTGTTGGTTTCATACACTCATTAAACTTAAATTAAACTTTGTGCACCCCTGAGCCTCTGACAATGGCTGTAAATGCTAAACAGTTATGGCAAAATGTCTGTGAAACCCTGCTGAAGCTGTTACATTTTCATTGTTTAATTTGAAATCCACTCTTGTGGTGTGCAGAATTGTGTCATTTTCTAAAAGCTTAAGGATTTAATTGTAGCAGGAATCATGCAGGTGTTATCAGATATATGTGTGAATGTTTTAGAACAAGTTTATATGCGCTCAGTCAAACCATTAGAAACACCTATAAACACACATGAGTATTTTCTGTATCCATCCATCCACCCAACCATTTTCCATGTTCTGTATCTGGGTGACGGGAGCTGCAGTCTAAGCAGAGAGGCAGCGAGACCTCCCCTCTCCCCTGACACCTTCTCCAGCTCATTTGGATGTTCCCAAGCCAACTCAGATATATAATCTGTCCAGCATGTCCTGGATCGGCCCTGGGGTCTCCCTTCTAGTGGGACATTTACAAAACACTTCACCAAGGAGTCGCAGGAGGTATGCTGGTCAGATACCTCAGTTGACTGGAGCAGCAGTCGAGTCCCTATCTGTTTTGACTTCTGCTTGGGAGTGATAAAGAAGTGGGTCTGGTTTTTCCAACAAAAGTCCCTGCAGGTGTGAGAGCTGGTGGAAGAAGATGTTTTCCAAGTGTGGAGCCATTCCTCTTCAGTAATAACAATGTTCAGTCCCTTTACTCTGCGCTGTTTAGCATAGTTTGTTTTGTCCTTATTCATTGTTACAATACTACGGTACAGCCGACTTACTAGACCATTTCTATTCCCTAAGTTATAAGCATCCATGAATATCTGGATAACATTAGGGACTTTATTTGGACACAGACCTTTAATTTTTTTAGAAAAGTAAATCACAAAGCTGCAAATATCTGTTAAAATCATGTTTATCCTACTTATGTTTCTGACACATCTTGGCCACTTTCACCCACACTTAAAAGAAAAAATGTCACCCACTGACTTACTGTTTTGGAGATTTCTCCTTCTTTTTCTATCCAGCCAAGTAATGATTATGTTGGTGTGTTCAGCGGAGATAATTCTGTTGTCCTGCGTCGATCCAAATATTGATAGTATCGATACCAACGCTAGTACTGGTAACAGGTCATTGATGGCATGATTGTTGTGCATTATCTTGTTGTTGTGGAAAGTAAAAATCACTGATTTACTGGTCATTAAAATGTGTCCAGAATTTGCAAATTGATGTTGATTCATCTCATAAATCATGACATGCTGCACTCCACAAAATAAGCTGCCTTTATGGGATAATTATAGCTTATTAATTATGGATCACTTGATATTGAATCGATACTAAAATTACACTAGTACTCTGAGCTCCTCATGACTGAACTCCTCATGTTGACTCAAAGTTAGAGGCAAGCCACCCTTCAGAAAAAGCTCATTTCCACCTCTTGTATGTGCAATCTCATTCTTTCGGTCACTACACAGAGCTCACTTTGCTGTCTTTGGTTTCCATCTCTACACTGGTTGTGAGGAGGATTAGAAGGACTTCCACTAATAGAAGTGGAAATTCTACAAAGCGGCCACATTTTGTTTTCGTTACTCTCTCAACCAGCTGTTTAATGTGATCAGCCTGAGCTTTTCCAGCAGTCAGCACGTATGCAACTCAGTCAAACAGCTGGATTTAGGTTAGGTTTGTTTGGGGTTTATTGCCCTGCTTTTACCTTTTAACATCAGTCAGAATTTCACATTTCTGCCGATCATCATCATCATCATCATCATCATCATCAACTTTATTTATAAAGCACTTTAAAACAACCACAGCTGACACAAAGTGCTGTACATTGGAACTGTAAAATAAAATTACATGAGATACAAATAAAAGAAGAGTGAAATCTTTAATTAAATAACTACTTCAATTAAAAGAGAAACTAAGTCTCACTGAGGTTAAAAGCCAAGGAATAAAAGTGGGTTTTAAGACGTGATTTAAAAGTGGACAGTGAAGGGGCCTCTCTAACGTGCATGGGCAAATTATTCCATAATTTTGGAGCCACGATAGAGAAGGCCCTGTCCCCTCTGAGCTTCCTCCTGGATCTCGGTACCTCCAGGAGCAGCTGGTCAGCTGACCTGAGAGACCGACAGGGTATGTGGGGAGAAGAAGCTCAGAGAGGTAAGGCGGGGCAAGACTATGAAGGCATTTAAAAACAAACATAAGAATTTTAAAATTAACTCTAAAAGACACAGGCAGCCAGTGCAGAGAGGCTAGCACGGGGGTTATATGCTCTCTTTTTCGAGTTCCTGTTAGGAGTCGTGCAGCCGCATTTTGAACCAGCTGCAGACGTGAGAGCAATGACTGACTGACCCCCACATAAAGTGAGTTACAGTAGTCCAGGCGGGAAGAAATAAAAGCATGGATCACTGTTTGAAGGCGCTGCCTCGAAAGAAAAGATTTTACTCTTGCCAGTCGCCTTAAATGATAAAAACTGGACTTCACCACTGCTCTGATTTGGTTGTCCAATTTAAAATCACTGTCCAATAACTGTCCGATAACTCGAACCATAATTTTTCATCTTATTTTCTCAGGGTGGTCCTGCCTAAAGTTTATGGACACTTCAAACCATTTTACATCACGAGCCACATACAGCTCACTTTGATCTTATGTGAGTCAGACGTGACCCACATAAGATCAAACGTACGTCAGTGTAAAGAAGTTTAACTACACATTTAATTGCTGAGATGTTTTAATATAAGACAAAGAAGAGCAATTTCAATAGTATCTGTTAGTTTTTCTACATTATGTAGTAAATGAATGAAATCTGTCAGCAGGACTGGGCTTAAATTTAAGTTGTAAATGTAATATTTAATTGCTTTGGTATAGCATGAACGCCCATGGGGTATTTCGTTATCAGTAGGAAAAGCTGTAAAACTTGTAAAAATACTGTTGAAGGTCCAAACTTTTATGTTCTGTTTTATGTCCTTGACATTTTCCTAAGCCATCCAGTGGGCTAGATTGGAGTCTTTGCCCGGCCAGTTCTGGCCCCCGGGCCTTATGTTTGACACCCCTGCTTTAAACAATGTTAAAATGTTTCAGACTGGCTGTCTGAAAGTAACAATGAGTCTTCAGTTTCTCTTTCATGACCAGTTTGTCTAATAACATTGATTGAAAGAGTAGCATGACTGTTTCTTTTCCCCTCCCCGCTGTCACCAAGTGATTTGATTGTTGTGATTTAGCGCTAAAGTTGAATTAAATTGAATAGGACTTTTTGTTTGTACCAAAGGCTAAAGAAATCATTCAGTAAGATAACTTTATTAGTGTGCCGGAAGTGTGAATGAAAAACAAAGCACTCTAGCTTTGTTGGCACATTTGTGTCTCTGCATCATTTCATGTGTTTCATTTGTATATTTTCTGCTCGTTCTGCTGTAAAGTAAAAAAAACCAAAAAGACAAAGAATCCTTTGAATAAACAGGTGTGATCAGACTTGTTGTTTTTGAAAGCAGTTACTACATCAAAACAAAATGACCAGAAGCTGGCGCCCTTGTTTAACAGAGGGAATAATCTTCCATGTTTTCACTTTATTGTGCTTCAGTTCGTCCGTTCGCCTCTGAGAAAGACTTTAAAGCTACGGAGGAGACTGTGAGGAAATTCCAAGCGGGTGTTGGCCAGGAGCTGCACAAGAAACTCCTCCAGAGAGCCAAGACAAAGAAGAACTGGGTGTGTGTTTGAGAAGATATAAAAGCCTTGTTTTTGTCTTTAGCGTCTCCTCTTTAGTTACAGTGGGGCAAAAAAGTATTTAGTCAGCCACCGATTGTGCAAGTTCCCCCACTTAAAATGATGACAGAGGTCAGTAATTTGCACCAGAGGTACACTTCAACTGTGAGAGACAGAATGTGAAAAAAAAATCCATGAATTCACATGGTAGGATTTGTAACGAATTTATTCGTAAATCAGGGTGGAAAATAAGTATTTGGTCATTAACAAAAATACAACTCAATACTTTGTAACATAACCTTTGTTGGCAATAACAGAGGTCAAACGTTTACTATAGGTCTTTACCAGGTTTGCACACACAGTAGCTGGTATTTTTGGCCCATTCCTCCATGCAGATCTTCTCAAGAGCAGTGATGTTTTGGGGCTGTCGCCGAGCAACACGGACTTTCAACTCCCGCCACAGATTTTCTATGGGGTTGAGGTCTGGAGACTGGCTAGGCCACTCCAGGACTTTCAAATGCTTCTTACGGAGCCACTCCTTTGTTGCCCGGGCGGGTGTGGTTTTGGATCATTGTCATGTTGGAGGACCCAGCCTCGTTTCATCTTCAAAGTTCTCACTGATGGAAGGAGGTTTTGGCTCAAAATCTCACGATACTTGGCCCCATTCATTCTGTCCTTAACACGGATCAGTCGTCCTGTCCCCTTGGCAGAAAAACAGCCCCATAGCATGATGTTTCCACCCCCATGCTTCACAGTAGGTATGGTGTTCTTGGGATGCAACTCAGTATTCTTCTTCCTCCAAACACGACGAGTTGAGTTTATACCAAAAAGTTCTACTTTGGTTTCATCTGACCACATGACATTCTCCCAATCCTCTGCTGTATCATCCATGTGCTCTCTGGCAAACTTCAGACGGGCCTGGACATGCACTGGCTTCAGCAGCGGAACACGTCTGGCACTGCGGGATTTGATTCCCTGCCGTTGTAGTGTGTTACTGATGGTGACCTTTGTTACTTTGGTCCCAGCTCTCTGCAGGTCATTCACCAGGTCCCCCCGTGTGGTTCTGGGATCTTTGCTCACCGTTCTCATGATCATTTTGACCCCACGGGATGAGATCTTGCGTGGAGCCCCAGATCGAGGGAGATTATCAGTGGTCTTGTATGTCTTCCATTTTCTGATGATTGCTCCCACAGTTGATTTTTTCACACCAAGCTGCTTGCCTATTGTAGATTCACTCTTCCCAGTCTGGTGCAGGTCTACAATTCTTTTCCTGGTGTCCTTCGAAAGCTCTTTGGTCTTGGCCATGGCGGAGTTTGGAGTCTGACTGGTTGAGGCTGTGGACAGGTGTCTTTTATACAGATGATGAGGTCAAACAGGTGCCATTCATACAGGTAACGAGTGGGGGACAGAAAAGCTTCTTACAGAAGACGTTACAGGTCTGTGAGAGCCAGGGATTTTCCTTGTTTGAGGTACAAATACTTATTTTCCACCCTGATTTACGAATAACTCCTCCGTGAATCGCAACCTTATCGTGGTGGAGGGGTTTGTG
Organism: Neolamprologus multifasciatus; assembly: GCF_963576455.1. Classification (NCBI taxonomy): domain Eukaryota; kingdom Metazoa; phylum Chordata; class Actinopteri; order Cichliformes; family Cichlidae; genus Neolamprologus; species Neolamprologus multifasciatus. The sequence continues at coordinate 19,884,730 of NC_140449.1, forward strand.
TGTCCCAGGGATCCCAGGGGCTATGTTGTCTGGGGGCATTTGCCCCCTGGTAGGGTCTCCCATGGCAAATTGGTCCTGGGTGAGGGACCAGACAAAGAGCGATTCAGAAGACTCCTATGAAAAAAACACCGAGGGAACAGTTTACCCTGCCCGGGATAGGGTTACCGGGGCCCCGCCCTGGAGCCAGGCCCGGGGAGGGTGCCCGAGGGCGAGCGTCTGGTGGCCGGGCCTTAGTCCATGGGGCCCGGCCGGGCACAGCCCGAAGAGGAGACATGGGCCCATCCTCCCGCAGGCCCACCACCCGCAGGAGGCGCCATAGGGGTCGGGTGCATTGTGTGCCGGGTGGCGGCCAGGAGCGGAGGCCCTGGCGGACTGACCCCCGGCTGCCAAGACTGGCAATAGGGACATGGAATGTCACCTCTCTGGTGGGGAAGGAGCCTGAGTTAGTGCGTGAGGTTGAGAGGTACCGGCTAGATATAGTCGGGCTCACCTCTACGCACGGCTTGGGCTCTGGAACCAGTCTCCTGGAGAGGGGCTGGACTCTGTCTCAGTCTGGAGTTGCCCCTGGTGAGAGGCGGCGGGCTGGGGTGGGTATTCTAATATCCTCTCGGCTTGCTGCCGGTACGTTGGGGTTTTTCCCGGTGGACGAGAGGGTTTGTTCCCTGCGCCTTAGGGTCGGGGAACGGGTCCTGACTGTCATCTGCGCTTATGCGCCGAGTGGCAGTTCGGAGTACCCAGCCTTCTTAGAGTCCCTGGGGGGGGGTGCTGGAAGGTGCTCCACCTGGAGACTCTGTTGTCCTGCTGGGAGACTTCAATGCTCACGTGGGTAACGACAGCGAGACCTGGAGGGGCGTGATTGGGAGGAACGGCCTCCCTGATCTGAACCCGAGCGGTGCTTTGTTATTGGACTTCTGTGCTAATCACAGTTTGGCCATAACGAACACCTTGTTTGAACATAAGAGTGTCCATAAGTGCACGTGGCACCAGGACGCTCTAGGCCGTAGGTCGATGATCGATTTTGTAATCGTATCACCAGACCTGCGACCATATGTTCTGGACACTCGGGTAAAGAGAGGGGCTGAGCTGTCAACTGATCACCACCTGGTGGTGAGTTGGATCAGGTGGCGGGGGAGGACGCTGGACAGACCTGGTGCACCTAAACGCGTAGTGAGGGTGTGCTGGGAACGACTAGCAGAGGCCCCAGTCCGCGAGATCTTCAACGCACACCTCCGGCAGAGCTTCAACAGCATTCCGAGGGAGGCGGGGGACATCGAGTCCGAATGGACCATGTTCAGCGCCTCCATTGCCGAAGCTGCTGCATTGAGCTGCGGCCGCAAGGTGGTTGGTGCCTGCCGTGGTGGTAATCCCCGAACCAAATGGTGGACACCAGAGGTGAAGGGAGCCACCAGGCTGAAGAAGGAGTCCTATCGGGCTTGGTTAGCCTGTGGGACTCCGGAGGCAGCCGACAGGTATCGACAGGCCAAGCGGAATGCGGCTCGGGCAGTGGCTGAAGCAAAAAACTCGGGTGTGGGAGGAGTTCGGAGAGGCCATGGAAAAAGACTTTCGGACTGCCTCGAAGAGGTTCTGGCAAACCGTCAGGCGTCTCAGGAGGGGAAAGCGGTGCTCTACCTGCACTGTGTATAGTGCTGGCGGAGCGCTGCTGACGTCGACTGAGAAAATTGTCAGGCGGTGGAAGGAATACTTCGAGGACCTCCTTAATCCCACTGACGCGTCTTCCAAGGAGGAAGCAGAGTCTGGGGATGAGGGGAATGACCCGCCAATTTCTGGGGGCGAGGTCACTGAGGCAGTTAAACAACTCCTTGGTGGCAGAGCCCCTGGTGTTGATGAGGTCCGCCCCGAGTTCCTGAAGGCTCTGGACGTTGTAGGGCTGTCCTGGCTGACACGCCTCTGCAATGTTGCGTGGAGATCAGGGGCAGTACCCGTGGATTGGCAGACCGGGGTGGTGGTCCCCATCTTTAAGAAGGGGGACCGGAGGGTGTGTTCCAACTACAGGGGGATCACACTCCTCAGCCTCCCCGGGAAAGTCTATGCCAGGGTGCTGGAAAGGAGAGTTCGTCCGCTAGTCGAACTTCTGATGCAGGAGGAACAATGCGGTTTTCGTCCTGGTCGCGGAACACTGGACCAGCTCTTCATCCTCTCGAGGATACTTGAGGGTGCATGGGAGTTTGCCCAACCAGTCTACATGTGTTTTGTGGACTTGGAGAAGGCATTCGACCGTGTCCCTCGGGGTGTCCTGTGGGAGGTGTTGCGGGAGTATGGGGTGTCTGGCCCATTGCTACGGGCCATTCGATCCCTATACAACCGTTGCAAGAGCTTGGTTCGCATTGCCGGCAATAAGTCGGACTCGTTCCCGGTGGGTGATGGGCTCCGCCAGGGCTGCCCTTTGTCACCGGTTCTGTTCATAATTTTTATGGACAGGATTTCTAGGCGCAGCCAAGTGGCGGAGGGCTTTCGCTTTGGTGGCCTCAGGATCTCATCTCTGATCTTTGCGGATGATGTGGTTCTGTTGGCTTCATCGGGTGAGGGCCTCCAGCTCGCACTGGAGCGGTTCGCAGCCGAGTGTGAAGCAGCGGGAATGAGGATCAGCACCTCCAAATCTGAGGCCATGGTTCTCAGCCGGAAAAGGGTGGAGTGCCCACTCCGGGTCGGGGATGAGGTCCTGCCCCAAGTGGAGGAGTTCAAGTATCTCGGGGTCCTGTTCGCGAGTGATGGGAGAAGGGAGCCGGAGATCGACAGACGGATTGGGGCTGCAGCTGCAGTAATGCAGACGCTGCACCGGTCCGTCGTGGTGAAGAGGGAGCTGAGTGTAAAAGCGAAGCTCTCAATTTACCGGTCGATCTACGTCCCTACCCTCACCTATGGCCACGAGCTGTGGGTAGTGACCGAAAGGACGAGATCGTGGATACAAGCGGCGGAAATGAGCTTCCTCCGAAGGGTGGCTGGCATCTCCCTTAGAGATAGGGTGAGAAGTTCGGCCATCCGGGAGGGGCTCAGAGTAGAGCCGCTGCTGCTCCACATCGAAAGGAGCCAGTTGAGGTGGTTTGGGCATCTGGTAAGGATGCCCCCTGGGCGCCTCCTGGGTGAGGTGTTCCAGGCATGTCCCACTGGGAGGAGGCCCCGGGGCAGACCCAGGACACGCTGGAGAGATTATATCTCTCGGCTGGCCTGGGAACGCCTTGGTGTTCCCCCGGATGAGCTGGAGGAGGTGGCTGGGGAGAGGGAGGTCTGGGCCTCTTTGCTTAGGCTGCTGCCCCCGCGACCCGGCCCCGGATAAAGCGTATGAAGATGGATGGATGGATGGATGGATTTACGAATAAATTCTTTATAAATCCTACCATGTGAATTCATGGATTTTTTTTTCACATTCTGTCTCTCACAGTTGAAGTGTACCTCTGGTGCAAATTACTGACCTCTGTCATCATTTTAAGTGGGGGAACTTGCACAATCGGTGGCTGACTAAATACTTTTTTGCCCCACTGTACAAGTGTGATGCAGTTGACTGTTTGATGTTTTTGTTTGCTTTGACCTCTAGCTGGAAGAATGGTGGTTGGACACAGCGTATCTGGAGTTGCGCATCCACTCTCAGCTCAATGTGAACTTTGGTGGCCCAGCACCCTACCTGGAGCACTGCTGGCCACCTGCAGAGGGAACTTACCTGCAGAGGGCCAGTATTATCACATGGCACACACTGCAGTACTGGAACCTGCTTCGCACGTAAGACGGGCACACTCGCATGTATGAAAGCTGTGTTTTAGGATGTGTTGCTCTGTCTTTTTTACATTTAAATATCTTTCCATCACTGCTTATTTTAGAGAGAGGCTGGCTCCTCAGAAAGCAGGGAAAACGCCGTTGGACATGGACCAGTTCAGAATGCTCTTCTGCACCTGTAAAGTACCCGGAGTGAAGAAAGACACCATCCGAAACTACTTCAAGACAGGTAGAATAAACTCTGCTCTTCTCTTTGCCGCAAACTTACCTGCAGCACTTTGACCCGTTTTCTCTGCTTGCTTGTCACCCTTGTGTAACGTGCATGCTGTGCTGTGTCACAGAGCGTGAGGGTCCATGCCCCTCCCATTTGGTAGTGATGTGCCGGGGGAGGATATTCACATTTGATGCACTTTGTGATGGAGAAATCCTCACTCCTCCAGAAATTCTCAGGTAAAGATTAAACGCACTTGAGAGTAAAACCCAATTAGAAACCTTGTATCCAGACTAAACAGACTGAAGGCCTTTACACAGTTAGTGCAGCCAAAAAGCAACATAATTCTGAATGTCTCAGATTCATACTTGTTGTGTAGCGTATATATACAAACAGAAGTGTTGTGTTTTTAGATGTTTCAGGATGTCAGGGGGGCAATTTTATCTCAGAGCCAGAGCAGCATCTAGCTGTGTGTCTGAGATAAAATAGTATTATTGCACTATGTGTACTTTCAGCTTTGAACTGTGAGCACAGTGTTCTGATTGGTCAGATCTGTGTATTCACATGTAAAACATCTGAAAAATCAAGTTTGGTTCAAAATGAGAAGCCATATTAAGAATTAGTGAATCCAAAAAATAATTTTTATACACAAAATATTTGCTCATATTTTACATATCTGGCATTTGTAAGCCTCAACAGAACCAGTAGCAAAAGAAAGAGGACATAACTCTTTCTTTAGGAAAGAGTTAAAAAAATAATAACAATATTATAAAGCTTGTTGACCAGTATTTCACTACGTAGCCCAAAGAGCTCTTCTGCCTCAGCTGAGGAGCAGGGAGGCTGTGGTCACATTTGGATAACATGGCAGCTTGCTTCTCTTTCTTTGCATCCCTCCTACAGAGAGAGGGACAGAGAGTTGCAAAGATGGAGGAAATATTTTAGCAGAAGTATTTATGACACTCTATATTTATGTAGAAGTAAACAAGTAGAACTATTAAAGAAAAGCGCCTCGTCATCAGAAAATTTCTACTGTTTTTTATTTATCGTCTTGATGCATTCTCAATCATCCAGGAAAGTAAATCTCCAAAAGTTGATTCTGTTCATCTGGATGTAGCGTTTTGTGGGAGAAACATTCCGTCACTCATCCAAGTGACTTCTTCAGTCTCAGCTGACTGCAGGTTTCCCCAAATCTTATAAACAGTACATTTACATAATGACTGAAACCAGCACCACTGAAGGAACAATGGGCTGGGAGGTCAGTTCCTTAATCTTAATTATGCAAATTCTCATGACCATTGATCAACAACCACTGACCAAAACCCACTGATCAAAGGCCATGAGTACCATTCACAGAGAGTTGGGGAATGGCTGCAATCACAGCATTGTAAGATGGCGAAAGATGTACCCTTAGGCCACTCCTCGATTCAGAGATGGTCTTTCCCTTTTCACGTAAATGGCCTCCTTGACTCTCTGCTCAAACCAGCGTTCCTACGTGTCCAGGATGTGTACATCCTCATCCTTGAAAGAGTGTCCACTGGCCTGTAGGTGTAAATAGACTGCCGAGTCCTGGCCTGACGAGGTAGCTCTGAGCTACCTAAGATTAAGGAACTGACCTCCCAGCCCATTGTTCCTCAGTGGACTGGTTTCAGTCATTATGCCAATGTACTGTTTATAAGATTGGGGAAATGTTTGTCCCACAAAACGCTACGTCCAGATGAACAGAATCAACTTTTGGAGGTTTATTTATTTATTTATTTTTACCACCGTAAGAAAAGACTTTAAGGTGCAGTAAGAAAAAAAAAAAAAAGCACACAAAACCTGAAATTATGCTACCAATTTGCCTTCTTCATATGCTACAGATTATACAGCATAGTGTACTTGTACAGTGTGTCCACCAGGGGGCTGTTTCACATGCATAAACATATAAAACATGGACAGAACCATTGTGATGTCACCCACTGGGTTTGGACTTTAGCGCTGGTTTGGTTTTTCGAGTCAGAGGTTATAGTACGGATGCTAAGGGCTAGTATCGGACTTACCCAAACTGAGGCACAGACTTCTTGGATGATCAGTATCGCACAGCGAGCAGTAATATTAGTTAGAGAATCTATTTAAAATGTTCCAAAAAAAAAAAAAAATCATTTTTTTTCCATTTGATTATATAGCACCAATCCACCCCAACGTTTGACTTAAGGTGCTTTTATATTGAAATAGGTCTCAACTATCAGTTGATGCCCTTTGAGGAAGCACTTGGCAACAGTTGTGACCTCCAGCAGAACCAGGCGAGCTGAAAAACGTAGCCCCTTTAGTCACACGCAGCAGACTAGTGCTTGTTTGAATGAACCAATCAGCTTTCTTGATGCGTTGGTCAGCGCAACACACTGCTGAGATAAGTTAGGGGTGTATACCATTTCCTTTCTGCTTCAGTTTCAAGAAGATCCCCAGTATGCAGGAGGTTCATTTCATTTCATTTCATTTAGGCTGAAGTCTGTTTATGTTTAGTGTCGTTTGGCTTTTTTCAGGTTACATAAAACATACAGAAGTCTAAAATATTTATTTTGTCTGTTTTACATATTAAAGTGTTTTATTTTTGTTATTTACACTTTTAATGTAACACAGTGCTTAAACATAAGCTGCTTGAGTCTTTTGGAGTTTCATGCAGCAAAAACCACCGTCATGACTGCTAGCTACAGTTAACTGGCTCATCATTATGGGCTCAGCAGTCCACACTCATCGCCTAATCATCCATTCATTTTCCTCCAGATGTCCTGTATAATTTGGTTAAAGCTGCAGAGTGAAGAGCAAACAAGGCTGATGCAGCATGTGTTTCTTTACCTTTTCAGGCAGCTGAGCTATGTGAAGGAGCGCTGTGACTCAGAGCCTGAGGGAGACGGCGTGGCTGTGCTCACCTCAGAGGAGAGGACTCGCTGGGCGAAGGTAGGGGTGCTCATGTTTGGAGGATTTTAAAATAAAAAGTGAATATAGTTTGTGAAGAAGGTCTCATGTTATTGTGGCGTATCTCATGATTAGCGCTTTGTTTACTTTCACTGCAGGCCAGAGAGCATCTTATAAGCATCGATCCACACAATAACACCATCCTAGAAACCATCCAGAGCAGCTTGTTCGTCATTTCTCTGGATGAAGTGAAACCCTACTCTACCCCAGAGAACTACTCAAATGTACGGACTGCACAGATCTAAAATATGACTTGCTATTTAAATCATGAGAAAGAGTTGTGTCTGATTTACTTGTTTATTTATTTTCTTTCCAAATTTTGTACTTTTGAGTTCAGATGACCGCAGAAGCTCTCACCGGCAACCCCACCATCCGCTGGGGTGACAAATCGTACAACTCAGTCGTGTTCTCAGATGGCACGTTCGGATGCAATTGTGATGTGAGTGTGCTTGTTCGTACAACGCTGCGCTGAGATTCAAAATGATTGTACTCATTGATTTGGCAGTGAAACATGCAGTCCAACCAAAATCAGCTGTTTTAATACATTAAAAACTCGACTTGTTTCGCAGCATGCGCCGTATGATGCTATGGTCCTGGTGTCTATGTGCTGGTATTTGGACCAGCAGCTCAAAGCTACAGAGGGCAAATGGAAGGTAAACGCTTGACGGTGCACATCGTGTCAAACATTTACCTGACTATTCTTTTTATTTTTCTGACACACATGCATGTCTGGAATTTTCAGGGCTCTGATGCAGTCAGACCGTGTCCTTCCCCGAGGAGCTGATGTTCACTATGGATGAAAAAGTCATTGGCGATATCAGTCATGCCAAAAAGCAATACATCGAGTCGGTGAGCTATCGTTAATCCCAAATGAAACCTCAGAAAACCCCGGATGACACTGAATAGGCAGAATAGGCACGTTTCCATGAACTTGCTGGAAAACACATAATTCTGTCAAGGAAAGATGTGAAAACACATTTACAGATACCTAATAGAATAGAATAGCATAGAAAAGCCACTTTATGGTCATTCAGAAGTTATATCAGAGCAAAGATTCAGTGCTTTTACTCGCCATCAGACTGCACAACATGAATCTAACATAAAATAAATAAATAAAAATATAAAGATATGAAATATAAAAAAGGATCTAGAATATAGTCATGTAAGAATATAATAAAATTGTATCTTTATATATGGATAAAATATTATTAGGGGGAAAAACTGTACAGGAACTTAGGAGAAAAAAGCATTTTTCACCCCGTTATAGCAGCAGAAAAACAGCATACATCCACGACCCCAGACATAAAAAAGCTCTGCCGTGAACGTCAACAAGTCGTGGAACGTCTTAAGAAAAGATGAGTGTAGCGTTAAAAAAACTGCTTGTACCCTGAGGAATGTAGTATGAAGGAAGTTCAACACCTAAAACCCCACACGGAGATAAATAAAAAAGGGTCTTTTCACACGTCATGTGACTCCTCTTTCAACCCACACAAAATGATCCCTTTGAGAACCGCCCGCTTCAATCAGATACATTATCAGAGGATGGTAATAAAAGGTAAAAAATACAGTAAGATGTAACACGTGCAGATTAATGCTGGTGAAAATCCTTAATCAAAAAATGTCTAAGTTTCAGTTTGTTTTAATGCTCCTGGTGCTGCTGTTTATTTGTGACATGACAGCTACAGATTAGAGATATGAAACTTGATTAGAGACGTGGAAATCACTTCAGTTTGGTGTAGATCAAAGTGAAATGAATTTTATTGATTGAACAGCTTTTCATGTTGTGTGTCCTCTGTTCTTAGCTGCAGATTAGAGTCAAGCGTGATAACCTTATACATTTCAGTTATTGTCTTAAAGTCCGGTTTCAGCGACAGTGTGATGCACAGTTTGAACTGCTGTGTCTTTACAGCGGGGTGTAATTCTTGATGTTATTAAGGTACAGTTTAACAAGCACATATAAAAACCTGAGAAAACACACGCACACAGGACACTCCTCTGAACAGCCTAATAGTACGAGAGTGGATGTTGTTGAGCTGTTCCTGCTGTGGTAAAACTAAAATCCTCCATAGATTAACTGCAAACACTGAATCTGTGATGCAAGTTTAGGATTGAAATTTGAAAAAAGTCACATTTGAAATAGTTGTGCAGCCTTTTTTCCACTGATTTTATTTTCCTGCAGAAGAAAATCTGAATGAGTTAAAATCCATGTGCTGACAATGAAACATATTAGAAGCACAGCAGCGGAAACATAAGATGGGGAAATTGATTATTTGCAGGCATCATCAGTCATGCTGACGTTTGCTTTGTGTTCCAGAGCATCTAACCATTCGTTCTCTCTCGGTTTTCCAGGCACAAGACCTCCAGGTTGTGTGCTATGCTTTTACAGCATTTGGTAAATCCACCATCAAACAGAAGAAGCTCCATCCAGACACTTTTGTTCAGCTGGCGATGCAGCTGGCCTACTACAGACTGCACAAGAAGTAAGCTGTGGTTAAGCACACATTTTTATTATCATTATTGTCAGTGACATTCGTGGCCCTGAAGGTGTCCTCTTTCCTCTTACAGGCCAGGAAGTTGTTATGAGACGGCAATGACGCGCAGGTTTTATCATGGCAGGACTGAGACGATGCGCCCCTGCACCCAGGAGGCTGTGAATTGGTGTAAAACCATGACGGACCCCACATGCAATGTGAGTGTGTGACAGTATTTGGGAAAATCACAGAAAAGCAGGAGAGAAGACGCAATCTCATATTCGACCTAAACGTTTTCCTCTCAGGATGGCGTCAGGAGGAAGGCCATGCTGCAAGCCTTCAGTAGACACAACGACCTGATGGCTGAAGCACAGGAAGGACAAGGTTAGTTTACTTTGTGATTCCTGCTTTGTGCTTTTTTCTGACTACACTTGGCCCTGTAGGGTGAAGTGTCCCGTTTTAGTCTCAGATTTGAGGTGCAGCTACAAGCAGTGTGCAAAATAGAGATGTAGGGCCAAAGTATCATCAATAAAACAATGACTTTGATCACTGGTAGTTTTGTTTCTGATATTAAACTTGTTGGCTTAATTTTTGTTTGCCTGATTGAGCAAAATGGAGCTGCTCCATCCCCCACTGGACTCTTCTGAGCCAGTAAAAATCTGCTTTAGTTCAACATCTACATTTATCTGTTGTACAAAATCGTTCAGCCCGTCAGCTTCCCTATGTAGGACTTGCGGGCTGAACCAAGGCTGCTGACATCAGAAAGAACCATATTTGTAGTCTCTTTGAGTTTTTATGCCCTACTTCATGCGGTCATGTGATATTGTTGCCAGGTTTTGACAGGCATCTTCTGGGGCTGTATCTTATTGCCAAGGAGGAGGGACGTCCAACCCCAGAATTATTTATGGATCCCCTTTACACAAAGAGGTACGCCACCCAGAGCTGATTTATCACATGAAAGTAGTAAATTAAATTTCGGCTCTACTAGTTTATAATGTATGATCTATTGGAAATAATTTAAATATTAAATCCTAGAATGTTACAGTGCAGTATCCAGAAATCTGCTTCTCCATAATAGCTGCTGCAGAGCATTAGGTTTCTGTCTGTGACTGTTGTGTTTATGTCTGCAGTGGCGGTGGGGGTAACTTCGTGCTGTCGTCCAGTCTGGTGGGCTACACTACAGTTCTGGGGGCTGTGGCTCCCATGGTGCACCATGGCTACGGCTTCTTTTACCGCATCAGGGATGACAGGTGAGCACATGAAATGCGCTTTCACTGACCTGAAAACCTGTGTGTGGGTTTTTGATGAACCTGTGCTGCATATGTGAGATTTGCCAGTTCTGTAGAATTTATAAAAAGCAAGCTAAAGATGTATACACTTACTGGACACTTTATTAGGTACACCTTGCAAATACTGTGTAGCACCCAGGTTTACCTGCACAACTGTCTTAATTCTTCATGACAGACTCAAGGTGCTGGAAACATTCCTGAGATTTTCAGTAGCTGTATTCAGATCTCCGCTCCTCTTTCTTCTAGGATTGTGATCTCCATGTCAGCGTGGAAATCCTGCCATGAGACTGATGCTCCATCACTGTTCAATAGCTTCAGTAGCTGCCTGCATGAGATGCTCCACTTAGCCACCACTTCTCAGCTATAAACCTACTTAAGCAGGGAAACAGGATAATTTAATGTCCATGTTGTACCACAGAGAGCCTGTTTTAAATATCAATGCACTTGTAGTTCTACTCAATGGTGACAGCTAGATCAGCACGAATCAATGCAAAGGTGCAGAATCTGTACCTGATATTTTTGTTAATGTAAACGTAAATTACTCAAGATTTTGTAGTTATTAACATTGTGTAAACTGTTCTTTTGGGTGTGTACTTTTTTCCCCCTCTTTCTTCCTGATTCAACGCTCGTTTTTATTTTGACTGTATAGTTTGAAATCCTGACAGTATTATTCCACATTTTAAAAAATGTTAACCGCTAAGTGGCTAACGACTCCTGTTCGCCTTAGTCTTCACTGTGAAAAAGCTCTTTTCCAGTAACCGTAGAAAAGAGCTGTTAGGCTGAGTAAAGTTAAACACTACCGAATCGTAACAACTGTAGGGAAGCTCGTTTCTGAAGCTTTTGCAGAGTTAATTCAACATTTCTACTTCACTCTAAAAGAACCTGAAATTTGTACTAATAGATGGCAGAAACAAGCTTCTACTGACTATTATTTAGACAAATATTTGATTGTCTTGTCAAAACAGTGCCTACACATAAAGGAAATGCACTTGAATACCACAAGAGGACGTGAATGTACCCCATCCCCTGAAGTGCACACACTGAGCTAATTTAAACTCATTAAAAGAGAGAAGTAGGCATGACTCGTGTAAGTTTGTTAAAGCCAAGGTTTGACTTCCAGTTTCTCCAGGTACCAATTCCTTCTACACACTATGCAACTTTGTTTTTAATTTCATGTCCAAATGTTGGTGATGGTGTTTACTTTGGGTTTCAAAGAGTGGCTGACGTAAAAATCTGTTGAAACACTTTCTACATTTGGAGCCTCACACCAACGGGATTATTGCTTTGATAAGGTGAAATTTCACTGTGATTGTACCACTTTGAGGGAAGCTGTAGTCAATTTTTTGGTCAAATTTTCTGAGAATAAAGTTCAAAGATATCCACACTTGCTTTCTTCAAATAAAGGTTATTTATTTTAATATAAAACATTAACAGTTACAAAGCAGCACATCCTCTAAAAAAAAAAAAAATAGAAACAAAATTACATTTTAAGTGAATTCCACAGAAACTTTGCAAATGAAAATTAACATTTGCGCAGCATTTCCCAGGCTTTAACTGCTCAGGCACTTTGGTCCTCCAACTCAATCCAAGACGCTGAACTGAGTCTTAACTTACAGTATAAATATTAAAGATTTTACCCAAAACTGTTCCAGACAGTGATGATCCCATCGGCAGAGGCATAAAACCACAGTGCATAGACAAACGAACAAAGAGGACTGGTCATTGAATTTACTTCTTTAGCCCGTTTAAAAAGAAGAATGCAGCCATTTTTAACTCCAGTGTTCTCCCTACAAGTAAAAATATCTACCTCAAAGGTCACTTTTTCTACTTGCACAAAAAGGCTCTTTAAAAGCCAAATCTACCGCTTAGCTAAGCAGGAAAAGTACACATTAATCAACTTTTATCCACCAACAGTGAGTAAGCAAAAAAAAAAAAAAAAAAGTTTTACCGTTTACATCTGCACCCCACAAATGTCAAAAATCTCTTGTGGGAAGGACAGTCACAAGTGACAGCCAATCAGAATTCAGATTTATACATTTAGGTTTAAGCCACAGGAGCCACTGTCTGAATCTGCATGGGAGGAGTGATGATCTAAGGCACCAGTGTTTAATCCAGAACTCTCAAGATTATGGACACTATGGGTTATTTGTCACCGTGTCCCATCTGCCTGTTGACAAGCATGTGGTAGACCCCCTTCTTTGCCAGCAGCTGCTGATGCGTCCCCTGCTCCACCACGACTCCTCCCTGGAATACAGCAATACGGTCTGCGTTCTGGATGGTGGACAGACGGTGGGCCACGACGATGCACGTCCTGCCCTTGCTGGCCTGGTCCAGAGCCTCCTGCACCACCTACCGAGAGAGCATGGTCTTATAAGAGCTCCTACTATGAATGTTTTCAGCACTAAAGATGGTTTCAATTTAAACCAGAGCTGTCATCTTTATCAACATGGCTATTTTCCTGTGTTCCTCCCATCATTAGGTTTAATGTGAACTCTCTCAGCCCAACATTTCCCCCAGTCTGAGTTTGTTCTTGTGTGTGGATTTTAGCTGCAGCAGTCGTTTGTATGAGCTGGTGACTACTCACCATTTACTTAATCTCCCTGACAAGCATTACAGGTGAAAATGGAAAGATGTGCTCACCATCTCGCTCTCAGTGTCCAGCGCAGAAGTGGCCTCATCCAGGAGCAGCAGTTTGGGGTTGCGGAGGATGGCTCGGGCTATGGCTATTCGCTGCTTCTGACCACCTGACAGCTGTGTCCCCTTATCACCTGCCTGCGTGTCATATTTCTGCTCATGGAAAAAAACAAAACAATACAATGAGAGGGCATAGTTGTGTTACTATAGATGGTCAGAAATATACAAAGTATGGATCCAATCACTCACAAATTTCTTAAAAAGTGTACTTTGAGGTTTAATAATAATTGCTACATTTATTGCCAAGTTATTAAAATGCTGGCAGGAAATCATTTTCACATGTACAATAACACATTCATCTTCAGCTGGCCTCCTGCATGATTACCATTCACATTTGTTGACTGATTATAAGGCTTAATGATACAAGCCCTCCAGTAATCAGTACAGATTCCTCTGGTGTCTTGAATGGGAGAGGTGGTAAACCACTTCACTGGGATTGTCAGGTGGTCACTGTCCTCAGTGTTACAGTGATTTTATGCCCATGACACGTAATGTGCCCCCTTGTGCTATCACCCCTTAATGTCCCAGCCTAGCTGTACTCCTGTCTCTTGATCCACAACCAGCTGCTGCTTCGTTCAGCACCCTCAGAGTGACTTGACTGCTCGTTGAAAGGCCTGCCCTCACACCCCCACTCTCTGTAGGAGCTTAGTTGTAGATTTAGCAATAAACCCTTTACACCCAACCTCCACCTTACTACACCAATTGTGTTCTGTCTGAGCTGCCATTTCCATCCCAGTTATGCTTTTTAACCTTCAGGTGGAAAAATAAGGCACCACCAAGTTTGTTTATCACAGCAGTAAAAACACTGATCAAAGGTTTTTCAACAAAGGTTTTTCACAAAGGCCTCTTTAGGAGACTTGCATTGTTTCTGTAATTACCTTTGTACACCATTTCGCAATTTTTAATTTTAGCTGACTAATGGTCCCCTTTACAGCATCTCCATCTGACCTATGAAGCCTTATCTTTACAACATCTTAAAGAAACCCAGGGTAAATCACACCAACCTTTTATCTACAGCTTTATCATGACAAAATATTTCAGGTCCACGAGAGTGGAATAAATGTTACTAAACCCAACCTCGTCCCTCTTGACGAACTCTTAATGTAGTTGAGCAGAAACAGAAAGGCATGAGACCTTTACAAAAGGATGGAGCTCTATTCAATGCCAAATAACAACAGTTGCCTCAAAGCACTTTATATTGTAAGGTAAAGACCCTACAATAATACAATACAGGGCTGAAAGAATTACTCAAAGATGACTCTATACTGACAGCAACCACAACAGTTTGTATAGTGCTTTTTGATTAGTGCTTTTTACTTTTAAATTAATGTTTGAAGATTTTAAATTGGTGGCAAGATCCCAGATCTCTCAAAAACCACAGACCAGCATCTAGTCTACAGTTCATCAGCAAAATGCTTTGAAACCACCACATTACTATCAAGTTTCAGTCTGCCTCCTGATCAGAGCACTTTAAAGTCTCAGCACTGACCAGTTAACTGCTTGTCAAATACAAGCAGCAAATTCAACATTTTAAAGGACGTAAAGAGCAAAAGAAATGCCAGCTGAGCGATCTGGACGATGAGTCTTAAACACTGTATTGAAGACATTTTGGAAGTTTCAAAGTTAAATTGATCTTCGTTTGTTTCTAATGTGAAACCATCACATCAAAAACCAGCAGTACTGAGAGAGCATAAAACAAACTTGAAGTGTACAGTTAGCTCCAGGCAATAAATCAATGATTTCTTGTAGTCATCTATTATTGGCAGCAGTGTTGCCTCTTACGGTTACGTTTTTTTAAATCTTCTTTAGACGTTTATCATCATGTGATATGATAAAAATCTCTGGAGTAGGTGACACTCATAGGGATCATTTTATAGCAGCCTGAATCAGAAAAACCATAAAGTTGAGACTCATTCTAAGGCTTTAGGTTTTGAGGACAACACAAAGACATCCTGGCTGTACTAAACTTCCCTCACAGTAAAACCCTGTGGTAGCTGGGCAGAGGCAGATCTAGGCAGCTTTGTGAAGCATTGAAAACAAAGCTGGACATCAGAGTCCACCTTTGGTTAGATTCAGTGTTTCAGCCTCCTTTCTTTCTGTAATCCTGACTCTGCTTTTTTTGACCACCTCTTTATCCACCCAGTCTGTTTTACACTGGATTTGACCCTTATCTTTACATGGAATGTTCTATAAAATAGTATAATGACATTACCAGTGGCAAACCCTCTATGAAGTTGTGAATGTTGGCTGCTTTGGCCGCTGCCTCTATCTCGTCCATGCTGACTTTGCGGCTGTTGTCTCCATAGGCAATGTTTTCAGCCAAAGAGCAGTCGAACAGCACGGGCTCCTGGGAGACAATGCCTATCTGGGACCTCAACCAGTGAATGTTCAAGTTTTTGGCATCAGATTTGTCCAACACCTGAAGGAGAAAGAGTAGCACAAATAGGCTTGCATGCTTTGGCACCTGGACCGAGCATTCATTTGATTGTGCAATCACCAAGCCCTGAAGGAAATGTCTGATTTGTTAATGGCTAAAAGCTTGTTTAGCTGAAGAACTTGTCACTTCTTACTTAAAGTTAACATTGGTTTTACATTAATTCTGAATCAATGCAGAAATTCAGTTAATGAGTTATTTTGCCAGAGACTTTTTGTTTTTTTAAAGTGACAAACACAAACGTACTAGAAAACCTGCAATGTGCACATGATGTTCAAAAACACCAACAGGACACGAGACAACAGGCACACTATTCATTTCCCTCCCAACCAGATAAATGTTTATGCAGTAATCCAGATAACAGTTCCTGTTACATGGACTTCGTATCAGCAGAGTACTGGAAAGCAATGGCCAGCTAATCATTACCCAACTGTCAGTAGGTGAAGAGGCATCAGTGTGAGGTAGTGCACAGAGCGTGGGTGTGCAGTTGTTTTCTCACCACTTTCCCATCCAGCGGGTCATAGAACCTCTCCAGCAGCTGGACGGTGGTGCTCTTCCCACAGCCGCTGCTTCCCACCAAGGCCAGAGTTTCTCCCTTCTTTACACTCAGATTCAGCCCTTGCAGGATGGGTACATCAGGACGTGAAGGATAATTAAACTTGACCCTCTCAAAGGTCACATTACCATCAAATTGGTCCTGGAAGAAAAGAAAGAGTTAGATATGTGGTAAAATATCACTTTTCTAAAGCTGTGTTTGGTGCGCGGGCTTTGCGTCATGTACCGGACAGTCTCCGCCCTTTGACAGATTATCAATGGCAGGCTCCTTGTTTAACAGCATCATGATGTGGGCAGCAGACAGTTTGGCCTTCGCGTAGTTTGGAGCGAAGGAGTTGACTTGACCGACGGCCATGGCACCAAACAGAACGGCTGAAATCACACTGGGAGAGGAAAGTTAAACACATTAGATTCGCTGTCATTGGGGTGTAAAACAGGATTACATAAGGCTAAGCTAACACGAACCTACGACATCTGTGTGCCCAGCATGTTTGTAATTACTGATAATCTTAAAGATGAGTTTGTGCTGTTCGGTCCCGCCGATAATGATGAACCGACTGACGAGTTTATGCCTACAACAGCTGTAGTCATCGTGGGCATTAATTTAATGGTAATCTTTTGGCCTTTAATGTTGCGTCACCACTTCGCCAAGAACTGGAAGAAGACCCAAACCATTAGTGTGAGATGAAAGGGAGCTGGTTAAGGTGTTCAAGAACAACCCAGGAACCACAAAGTCTGAAGCCTGCCATGAACTGGAAACTACTGGAACACCAGCACCACTGTCCACAGTTAGATGTGTTTTACATCACTATTGACTGAGAGGGCACCAATGCCTCCGCTCAAAAGTCAATACCTTTGAGCTCGACTGAAAATAGCAGATGCCCATGTGGACAAGCAAATGTCTCTTGGAGAAAAGTTTTCTGGTCAGACAAGAGAAGATTGAGCCATTTACCCACCACGACAAAACTTTGGAAGCGTAAAGTTGAGGCTTTCAAACCCAAAAACAATATATTAGCACTGAACCAGTGTGGTGGTGGTACCATCATGCTCCAGGGCTGTTCTGGCAGTGACAGCATTGATATTGCATAAATTGGCTGGAATGATGAATAAGCAGAACCACCTCCACATTCAACTCCATCTCAAATCAACATGGTTGACCAGGGCAATAATACCAAACACACATTAAAACTGGTTTAGAAAGGATAGAGCAGGTTAACACCAAATTAATGACACGACTGTCCCGAAGCACAAACCTCAGTCCTATTGAAAACTTGTGGATTATTTTTGCTTTCAGGCACAGACCTGAATTTAAGCAAACTAAAATGGGCTCTACCAATCCTGCCAAGGAGTGATTAAATGATGCCAGAGGCTCGTTGATGGTTACCAAAGGGGTCTGGTTGAAGTGCAAGTTTCTAAGGCACATTTAACCAAACATTAGTGGGGTTGTTTGTATATATTGGAGCCTGTGTGGATCCAAAATTCACTTTACTACAGTAATGCTGTACAATCATTCAATCCTGGAGAGTGGGAAAAAGAAAAGCTCAGACAATAAATCAATAAAAGCTCAAAATTATACTCATGTCAATGATGAGTGGATGTTACTTTTGTCCACAACTGTAAATACAATAAATGAAGGTCTAGGTGTGTTAAAATGACTTCAAATTTGATTTGTGTTCTGTTGCACCAACAAATGTACAAGTCATTTTCAACAGCACTGAAACATTTAAAACAAAAAAAAACAAAAAAAAAAACACCCCACAACAATCCAAGAAATCAGGAAGGGGGCATGTCCCTGAAATTTCCTAAAAACTAGTATCCAAAATTATTTTAAAGATGCTACTGCTTCGTCTTCCTAACTTCAAAGCAAGGCAGCCTCAGTTGGGTGTACAGTGTTCATTAAGAGGTAAAGAGTTCTTCTTCTTTTATGGACTCTGAGGCTTCGGTTTGCCATGAACTTTGGACTTCCCAGTTTATGCAACACAACATAAATGAAAGCAGTGGCTCCTCCCAGCAAAAGAGAGTCTGATGTATTACCACACAGTGTACATTTAAAAGCCACCCCAACCCCCCAAGCTGAGGCTCTTCATGTGCTTCTGACTAAGATAATGATTAACAGCCACATGAACAGGTTCTGTCCATCAGAAATGCTTGTTTGGATGTTACCATGAAGATACAAGCCAATGTCAGTTCACTCACAGAAAGACCCCGTCGACATTCATCCTTCCCACTATAATGAGCCAAGCACCAAAACGGAAACAGGCCGCATAAGCAAAATAGATCATCGCCTGGGAAAAGGAAAAGGTGAGGCCGTAGATGTGTGCCATTTTCTTTGAGTTTCTGTAAAAACATGAGAAAGGTGGCATCAGAACCTAAAGAGCGTATAATTGAGCAATCAGGTCCCTGTGGTACAAATTATCGTACTTGTAGGGCACATCGAGGTTCTCCTGATACAAAGCTTCAAACTTTTCCTCTCTTGTGAGGCAGACCACGGTGCGGATGTTCTCGATGGCCTCTGTGGCAATCTGCAGAGACGCAATGCAAATATCTCATGAGTTCAGAGTTTCAACAGACTGAGCCGTGAGGAATTTTTACTTTCACTCTGGCACATCTTGCACCCAATCCTCACCTTTCCAGCCTTCTCCAGCTCCTTCTTGTCTTCAGCAGCGTGTCCTGCGAGCATCTTCATCTCAATGGCTCCAGCCACTGCAATGATGGGCACCAGAGACAGGAGCAGCAGAGTCAGCTCCCAGCCGTACACAAAACCCAAAATCAAACCGGTGCCCATGTTGGCGAAGTTCTGAGCGAGCGTGGCCATACGCACGCCTGCGGCCTAAATGGATGATTTGACACTTTAGTGTGAGCCTTTGGTAACCTTTGGCCAGCTGTTGTTGAAGCTTACCCCCTGCACTTGGGCTGCATCTGTGGCCAGTCTCGTAGTGAGCGCACCAACACTGTTTTTTGGTTGGTCAAACCAGCCCAGATCCTGCAAAGGAGATTTGAAAGAAGCACTGAAGGACCTGACCAGCTTTTATTATGGCTGCCATGTAGATAATTGGTTCACTTTAGCCACCAAGAAAAATGTATTTTTCAACAACATTCTCCCTGCTCTCTCATTTGACTTTGTCACTTACATACCTGCCTCATCATGGACTTAAAGGCCCTCAGTCTGAGCGTCAAGGTGAGGACCTCTCCAGATTTACCAAAACAGAAACCCTGTTTAAAAAAACAAAACAAACAAAAAAAACAACAACAACCCCCCCATGAAATTAGCACACGTGTCACATCATCCGCATGTGTTGTCACATCAGCATCCTTTCAACTTGTGTGCACTCTCCTAAAGTTTGACAGGGACATGTGTGACCATTTCCCTTTCATTTTTAACCTTTTTATTTACATTACTTACTAGCAGGATATAACAGAGTTTACCAAGGTTTACCACAAACCCTCTTCCATCAACCGCGTGCGTGTGCGTTTGCATACCTGTAGAAACATGGTGACAAAGGAAACTGCTCCAATAGCAGCAAACATGAGGGAAAAGAAAACTGATCTTTGTCTGACAATGTCTTGGTCCGGTTCTGCAAACACCTGAGGGGAGATAAAAAGATGAAGCTTTCTACAGCTGCTGAAAACACCTCCATTCAGCATGAACATGTTATCAAGAGTAACCTACATTGATGATCTTTGAGAAGACGACGGCAAACGCAGGCTGCATTCCACCATTGATAATGGCACAAAGGGTCCCCAGCAGAATGTATGGCAGCTCTGAAGTGTTCAGAGCCATCACTTTGAGGAACGACACAGGGGGAACGTCTTCATCCTGCAGACAGGAGGAAAGATTAAAAAGGCTTTTAACGCAAGTGGTGAATGAATGGTGTGTATAAGTAGATTCTCAGCATGAAAATGATCCCAAACACATTGCTAATGCAGTAAAAGCATAGTTGATAGAAACATACAATAGATCATAATCAGTCTAGGGAGCCCAAACCAACATTATCGGATCAGTGTGGGATCATCTTGACAGAACAAAAGGCAGCAAACATCCAAAGAAGAGTTTTGAATGTCCTTCAAGAAGCCTGGAGAACGTTTCCTGAAGACTACTTAAAGAAACTGCCTTAGAAAATAAATTGCAGCCCCAAGTTTTAAAATAAATAGTACTGTATAATTCAATTATTACTTGCCAGAAAAAGTAAGAGGTGTGAACATTCATCCAAGTGAAAATAACAATAATAAAAAAAAATTTTCAAACATCTTAGACTAAGAA
Organism: Neolamprologus multifasciatus; assembly: GCF_963576455.1. NCBI lineage: Eukaryota > Metazoa > Chordata > Actinopteri > Cichliformes > Cichlidae > Neolamprologus > Neolamprologus multifasciatus. Next base: position 19,905,329 of record NC_140449.1, read on the forward strand.
TAATTTTTTTCATATTTACTTCACATTCCTTTATTGATAGAAGGATTTAGGTGTTTGCTCACCTCCAAGTTATCACTAATCAACTTGTTCTTTTCCTCTTTGTCTCCTTCTGAAGTTTTAAAGGATGCACCTTTTGTGCTCTTCCTCTTGAAGAGAGAAGACTCAGACAACGACCTGATTCCTGGGCTTCTCTCATCTGCAGACGGCTCATGCTCCTCCTCCGCATTTTTCTGAAACGTCTTCAGGAGGAAAACCACAAATGCAAAACAAACAAATAAAGACTGGGTGCTGTGGAAGTTCCCATCTGCTAAAACTGCCTGTGTGTAAATATTACCTGCATGGAGACCAGTGTTTGGTAGACTCCCTTTCCTTCCATCAGCTCGCTGTGAGTTCCCACCTCTACAACCTTGCCATCTTTGAAGCCAGCAATAACATCAGCGTTTCTGATTGTTGAAAGGCGGTGAGCCACGATTAGTGTGGTTCGACCCAACCGGACCTGCACACGGGCAAGTTTGTGTGTTACACTGAGTTAAATGTTACTAGCATGCTGCTCTGATGTGAGGTACACAAGCATTTAACATAAACTTAAATTATTGCAGGAGGGTAGGTTTATGTGCACTGTGGCTCAAATCCACCATCCATGCAGGAGACATTTATACAAGACTATGAATCAAGTCAGATTACTCCTCTGGACATGAGTTAACATTTCTGCTCTGTCTTTATTTTTTTTTTTACAGTGGTCTTGAAACGAGAATAAAATAACCGTTGATCCGTACCTTATCAAGCGCCGCCTGCACGATGGTCTCACTCTCAGCATCGAGCGCAGATGTGGCTTCATCCAACAGGAGGATTTTGGGGTTGCGGACTAAAGCTCGGGCGATGGCAATCCTCTGCTTTTGTCCTCCACTCATCTGAGTCCCCCGATCTCCGACCAGAGTCTCAAACTTCTGCTCAACACAGAGTCCAATGATTAGCAAGTGGTGATCAATCATTTACAGGGACAGAGGAATTGTAAGTGTTGCCCTACATCAGGTAGCTTCATAATGAAGTCATAAGCGTTTGCTTCCTTGGCAGCTTGTTCGATCTCCTCCTGCGTCACGTCGGTTCGGCCATATCGGATGTTCTCTGTGATGGTGGTGGCGAAGAGGATGGGCTCCTGGCTCACCACCCCGATCATCTCCCTCAGGTGTCGGACGTTAAGAGAACGAAGATCGTGACCATCAACAAACACCTGCATGGACACAAGACACTCAATTTACACCGTTGTGTAGATTCGCTGTTTCCATTTACTGGTTTATGCAGAGCCCTTTATACACAGAAGCCATTTAACAAATAAATAAATAAATAAAAAAATTCCACACAAATCAGTTTACTGTATTTAAGCAAACAGTCTCAATTTTCATAAGGAGTGTCCAAAATAAACAAAGTTCTTTAAAAGAAATCCACTTTACATCTACTTAAGGCATCAAGTTGTTGAAATTAAAAAGGACAAAATAAATATAAAGGTCTGATTTCTGAACGGTTAAGTCTACACAGGACTGATCTGATTTGTACATCTTGCACTTCAAAGTACTTGGTCCCACTTACGTTTCCTTCCTGAGGATCGTAGAACCGCTGCAGCAGCTGGATTGTGGTACTTTTACCACAGCCACTGCTTCCCACCAAGGCAAAGGTCTGCCCCCTCTTCACAGTCAAGTTCAGGCCATTTAACACCTACAGACAACATGAGTTCGGGGATATAAAAATGTCTGCATGCTATTTTAGCACTTTAAAGTTGAGTATACAGCGGCTATGAGAACATACTTTGATATCGGCCCTGGAGGGGTAGCTGAAGTGGACGTTCTTGAACTCGATGTCTCCTTTGATGCATTCAGGTTTGTAGCCAGCCTCCGAATAGCTGTCGATACTGGGGACCTGTCGAGAAGAGAATCAAATATGGCAGATTTCACTTCTAAGAGGCCAAATTAATACAGCAGAACAGGGCTTATTCTTTTCATAACCTCAAAGAAACAATGGGAGGAAATGCTGTTAGCCCTTCAGTTTCAGCGGAGCACATTTAGAAAGCACAATGTTTATTTTCACAGCGCTTTGCGTTTTCACTGCATCTCCTGTTGCACAGCTCTGTTATTCTCCCTTTTGCCTTGCAACTTACAAAAGCTGAGCTCTGTTTTGGCAGAATTTGACACTTATGTCTCACCTGGAAGCCTCATCCTTTACACTTCACCCTTGAACATAAGAATAAGTAGTAGCCGCAATACAAGAAATGATTTCAGTGTGAAAACAGGTAAAACAGAAGTGACTTTCAAAGGCTTAATATCCTCCCCTTCAAGTCTGGTGCAAGGAATACGTTTCGGAGAAGATCCCATTTGTTTTGCTCAAGGTTGTGTGCATTTCCGTTTGTGTGCAAACAAAAGTGCTGCTCAGCCCGCAGTTTTTCAGATGAGGCCATCCTTTATCTGCATTTCTAAACTAGCATGAGTCTGTAGTCATACACAGAGACAAACACGTGCAGCACAAGCTAAACAAAGCCCCGTCGCAGAATAGCAACAGGCAGGAGTTGACCCTGCAAGCCATCCTTCAAGTGGCTCAGTTAAACAGACTGGTTATGCTCCAAGCTTCTGTGGCCATAGGAGCCCCTTTTAAATTCTACTAAAGCTCATTTCACAAAACACTATCCACCATCTTCACAGTGTCTGCAAAACTCATGATCATACTCGAGTTTTAATTACTTTTTGGAAATGAGTCTGATTCAGCGAGTGGAAGAAATTTACAAGAACCACAGCTGTGCAACATCAACTGAATGACCTGCGGTGTCTTCAAACAGCAGGAGCTCCAATTACAGCAAAATCCAGCTCCAGGTTGCTGGCAGCATCAAAGCAGCTCACTGGAGCGCCACCGTAAAGCAGCATGTTTGGTAATACGAAGTGACAACAGGGCAACAACACGAATGGGTGGAAAAAAAGAAAGAAAAGTAAGCGTTGAGTGAAAAACATTGCACTTCTTACGTGATCAATGATGTTGTACACTTTATACGCAGCTCCCCGAGCACTCGCAAAGGTCTGGATGTTGGGAGAGGTCTGTCCCAGTGAGAAAGCGCCAATGAGCACAGAAAAGAAAACCTTTTATAAAAAAAAAAAAGAAAAAAAAAAAAGAAAAGTGCACTGGTGTTAGCCACAGCAAAAACCTCCAAGTCACATGCATGTTTATTCTACAAACTGACAGGTGACAAATCTACTCACAGTGAGTACGGTTCCAATCGTGTACTCTTCACTCAGGATGAGTGTACTGCCATACCAGAAGGCCAGAGCATAGGACAAGTAAATAAAGAGGAAGGTGACACCCATGGAAAGGTTAGCAGAGATTGCCTTCTTTATTCCCATCCTCTTAGCATCCTCTAGGTTCTTATGATATCTAGAGTGCAACACAAAGAGCACAGTTAGGGGCAAATATAGTATAAAATACATTTTTAAACTCCACAAACAGTGGATTTCTGCCAAGGCTGACCACATCTGCACAAATAATGCCATTTGAGGCTGTTGATAACAGTTAAAGACACGACACCTCTCGATCTCCTTCTCTTGACCACTGAAGGCAAACACAGTCCTGATTGAAGAGATCACCTCCTCGGCTACAGCACCGGCTTTAGCATATGCAGTCTGCTCTTTACTGGTGAACGATGTGAGCACCTGTACACAGACAAGAGGTGGTGATGCATGCAGAGCCCAAGGTGTTTTAAGCATCGGAAACACAGGGATAAACTTCTGCAGCAGCTTACCATACTGAAAAGAGCAGCAGAAATGCCAAGCACAGGGCTCACAGCGAGGATGACCAGAGTGAGCTTCCAGCCTTTGCTCAAGCCGATGATAAAAGACACAACAAAGCTGGTGAAACCCTGGATCAGCATCCCCACCTTGTCACCGATACCTTCTTGGATCTTATAGACATCACTGCACATGCACATATAAACATCAAGCTCCAGTTTTGAAAAGTCAGATACTTTGAAATACAAGTGACAGACACACTCATCTCTAATTAACACACAGCACTGTGGGACCTTTAAAAAAAAAAAATCACACACTTCTCATCTGTTACCCACTCTGTGAGACGCGTGTTGAGCTCTCCCGTCTCATTGACGTCAAACCAGCCAATGTCTTGCCGCATGATTTGGTGGAAAAACAGGATGCGGATGCGTTTGACCTGCCGACCGGCTGCCAGGGCCCAGAGGGCCACCTGTAGGTAGGCTGCAACCAGCACCCCAGCTCCCATGATGGAGAAGTATATGGCATGGCTGGGAGAGGACAAGTGACAGATGCGGTCTGATAAATCTGCTTCAGTCAGTCTCTCTGCCTGATGAGGCAGCTATGAGGTGTCAGGCTGTGATGTCTTACCCAGTCATTTCCTCTTCTAAGGTGCTGTTTGTGGAATCTGAGGACACAGGAAGGAAGAACAAAAGAGTCATTTTACCCCTTAATGATTATTGCCGTGCTACCCATGTGCACACAAGCCTGCATCTGAAACTCACTGGGGAGAGCCAGCTGTATGAAGCTGTCCGTCATGTCGCCGAAGACAATGCACATGAGTGGAAGCACTACGCCGTTTGCCATTGACATCACCGTCCCAGCTATAATCATTAAGACATCCCAGCGGTCTGCAAACCTAAACTGCACACAGAAAAAAAATAATTTGAGTGGGAAAAAGCAGCTTTCATCTCCTCGCTGCAGGAGTCTGGTGGAATTCACTGAAACAACGGGAGGATGTGCCTCACTCCCATCCTCTCCAGACTTCCCCATTCAGCACACACACCTTGCTGTTATGCTTGTAGGAATTTACAGTCTTACAAGGATAACTATAAACAGTCAAACCAACTTAAAACACTACTGCTTCCATTTTGTCTTCACATGCACACACGCACACTCCAATAAAGAAAAATAATTTGCACACCAGAAAATAAAAAAAGATAAAAATGAGCCTTGAAAAGAAATAAGTGTATAACCTGTTTTTTTCCTGGCAGCAGGTGATTAGTATGAAGATGAACCTACCACTTTGATGGGGCTAACCATGGGCATCTTAGGAGGCTTCTCCTTTTTCTTCTTCTTCCCTTTCTTCGAGTCATCTTTTTCAGTCTCCCTGGAGAATTCATAAATGCCATGATGTCAAATATCTCCCAAGCACCGATTTAAAAATAAAAAAAAAAGGAACTACTTTAGGAGGAGTTTGACTCAAGTCAAACTGTCACGTAATTAGTAGAAAGGTGATTTAGAATCTAGAGTCTTCTTTTTTTTTTTACCCTGTATTTCCATTTTGTTGGGGTTTGGCTGCGGACATTTCAATCTGCTCCCTCTCCATGGCTGGGTCCTGTCAAAATAAAAGCCATCCCATAAACATGCCTTCGCCTTTTGGAATACATTAAACCTGCAATAAAACACAGTCTGCAAAGTTAATCCTTTACAAAACTGAAATTTGAGGAACTTGAGGGGTGGAAAAAGTCAAAGTACAGTAAGTCCGTGAAAACCAGGGTGCAGATATTCTGCCTCTTGGATGGATTTGGAAGAAAAGAAAAAAGGGCCCCCCCCCTCCCCCAACAACAGTTAGTCTTCTTTAACCTCCTAGGACCTGGCGTCCACATATGTGGACATCACATTTTTGGTTATTTAGACCAAAATACTCAATTTTGCTCTACAAGGGCCTGATATCCACTTACAGGGACATTATACTGCTACTATCAAAAATTTTAACAAATATCCTCATATGTGGCTCTCATTTTTCTTAAAAACAAAAGGTAAAAAAAAAAAAAAAAAAAAAAAAAAAATCTGGTAATTCTTTGTTTTTACATTCATCGGGCCCCAATTAGCCAAAATATCAAAGAGAAATTAAAAATGCATGCCGTGGAACAGTTCGGGTCTTAAGAGGTTAAATATTGAAATGATATAATTTGCTTTAAGGAAGTTGCTTAACGTACAAGTAGAGCATTGTGGTAAAAGTGTAAACCATTCACTTATCGATCGATCGAGATATATATATATATATATATATATATATAAAATATATATAAAATTTTAAATTTGTTTTACATTTCCTTTCAAGCAGCTTTGAAAATGGCAATAGTGTAAAGAGCTAAAACATTGAAAAAAATAATAATTTTACCATTAAAAAAATAAAAATAAAAACATGTTAAACGAGTTAACACGTTTTTAGACACCGACAGTTTTACACAGCGGTTTTATTTCCAGCACCGTCACCACCGCCTCTGTCTCTGACGTGGTTCAAGTATAAAACCATCGTCGTGGCTCTCAGTCAAATAAAAGCTAAATAAAATGTGTAGAAAAGAGTACAGACCCACCGTTTTTCCCCGCTGCTGTTCTTCCCTGCTTCTCCTCTGCTGACAGAGGTGTCGACCACGCGCATAAACTCGCGCACACTTTTCCTCTTCCTCTTCCTCCTCCTGCCTCAAGCTCTCTGCTCCTCACGTGGCTTTAGGACGTCTAAATCGATGGGAGAACTGAAGTGTTATCCCCTGATCAGAGAAATGACTTATGAACGTCTCTTTCTTCTTCTTCTTCTTTCTTACATATGTATTGGCTGTTGGCAAACAAGAACGTCTCTTTCCGGCCTGCTGTTTCTTTTTAAAGGCCGGTTGTCAGAATACCGGACGGTCGGAGGGTGTCATGTTTGGAGAACAGCCAATTATTGACCGCTGTCTATCAGCAGCTGTGAGGGGGCGTGGCTTCAGGTGCTGAAGTTTGTGGTAAATACCGTGATAAATAGTTTGTTTTATTGTATTTTTATTTATACCAAGTTAGTGTACAAACTGACCGTGAAGGCTGTAAGAAGGGCAGTGATTTCACTCCACTTTTCTGTGATCTTAATTATTTTTTTAATTTTAACGTTATTTAGTCTTTTGGGACAGACCAAAGTTTCTTGTTACATAAGATAAGATGAGATGCTGCGATAAGATGTGGTATTTCTTTAAAAGGAGTGACTGAGCAATGATTGAGTGGTGGCCTTGTTTGATAATTGAAGAAAATGAGAGAGGGGCGGAAAGTTAGTGATCAGGAAGTCAGAGGATTACAATTTCCTTTGTGGTATCAATAACTCTGAATCTCAGAGTTAAGTAGTCTTAAACTTTTGATTGGGACTGTATTTAATAATCGATTAGTTTCTTCTGGATGGATTAAGAATGCTTTTTTTTCCCGCATTGCAATGCATCACAATTGTAAATCATTATACGATTAATTGTGTCAGCTCTATTAGATGTAAGATTGTATATTTTCTTTTGAAATAGGCAGTTTGCAAGGAAAGAAGGCTAGCCTACACCTAGCATCTGAAGAACAACATGCAAGACCTCCAGCACATTGAATCCAAAACCTGTTCCAGTTCCTCAGACACCGTCAGAAACTGTTTTGAAAGCCCTCTACTATCAATCTGGATAAAAAGAAACTTTGCCAACCACTGCAAGTATCAAGTGTTTTAAATTTTGTTTGACTGTATGCACTTATTTGTTTTTGGTTGTATTAAGTTTGATAATAATTAGATCAGTGCCTTTTTAGTCATTAATTTGATTATTAAATATTAACTGTTTAGGGCAGCACGGTGGTTAGCACTGTTACTGCACAGCAAGAAGGTCCTGAGTTCAATTCCACCATTAGGCCGGGGTCTTTCGTGGAGTTTGCATGTTCTCCCCGTGTTTGCGTGGGTTCCCTCCGGGTACTCCGGCTTCCTCCCACCGTCCAAAGACATGCAGTTTGTGGGGATAGGCTAATTGATTAATCCAAATTGTCCATAGGTGTAAATGTGAGTGCGAATGGTTGTCTGTCCCTGTGTGTTAGCCCTGTGACAGACAGGGCGTACCCCGCCTCTCGCCCTATGAAAGCTAGGATAGGCTCCAGCGCCGCGACCCTGAAAAAGGATAAGTTAACTGTTAACTGTTTAATTTAATCATTGTCTCTACTGTTTTTTTTTTGTTTTTTTTGTTGTTTTTTAATGTTTCTAGAAAATTATGACAACAAGTCAAAGAATGTAAGTTTTATACCAGTTAGCCTATTATGTTTATTGCCTCATTTGTTGGACCTTAATTTTTTTTAGACGACATTCTGGCTGCAACAGCTGCCGATAATTTCGTGTAAATATGAACTTTTGAATAAAAAGGCATGCTTTGTATTATACAGCTCTTCTGTGCTTTGTCAATAGGAGACAGTAAACAAGCTTATTAAAATGTATTTTAACCGGTTTACTTTATATTAGTTTTTTATTTCAATGTAATAATTGTACAAAAACCAAAGTTCACTGTGAATTTTACATTTATCAACAAGTATAGCGTTATATATTTTACATTATCACTATATTTTCCACGGTGAAATTCTGGCAACCACAGCTGCCAGTAATTTACCGTAATATTCAACTTTTTAGGCATGATACCGTATTATTTCATACAGGTTTCACTATATTTAACAAAGTAAGACTGTAATCAAGTTAACGGAATGTCTGTTGTTTTCACATGAATTTATGTTTAAATTCAGTCATTTACTGTAAAAATAAATAAATAAATGATTTACTGTGAAATTTAAGGTTACCAAAATAGGATACCGTTTTGTGTTCTACATTTATAATTTATTTTTCACGGTGAAATTCTGGCAACCACAACTGCCAGTAATTCACTGTAAATTCTACAATATATTTTTTTACAGTGTAGAACAAAGGGGACTGGAGTTGTTAAACAGATTGTTTCACAAAGTCTTGGAGAGTGAGAGGAGAAGGGAGAAGAAGGGTACTGGTACTGATTTTCCAGAACAAAGATGATGTAGTATATATATATATGTGTGTGTGTGTGTGTATATACATATATGTATGTATGTGTGTGTATGTTTGCAGGTGTATGTATTACTTGTACATATCTTTCTCGTGTAAATGTACTTCATTTCTTTCAACATGTAAATTAATCAGAACGTTTTTTTGTATGTAATTTGTATAGTATTTTTTCTCTCTTATTTTCTTTTCTAAATGTATTTGTATATTGTTCACATGTTGAAATAAATTACCAATCAATACACATGGAGAAATGCCAAACTGCCTTTCATTGTTCTTGTAACAGTGACAATAAAAAGCTATTCTATTCTATTCTAGTAACTACAGAGGGATAAAGCTGACGAAACATACCATGAAGATATGAGAAAGAGTTGCTGAAGTTATGTTAATAAGAGAATTGACAATCAGTGAGCAGCAGTATGGCTTCATGCTGATAAAGAGTGCTGCAGATGGATGGATGAAGTATAGAGACAGTCAGAATGAACTGCACTGTGTGTTTGTGGATCTACAGAAACCATATGATAGGATGCCAAGAAAGGAACTGTGGTATCCATGAGTAAGTCACAAGTAGCAGAGATGTATGTGAGGGTGGTGCAGGACATTCAATTCAATTCGATGTTATTTATGCAGCATCAGATCACAACAACAGTTGCTTCAATTCACTTTATATTTTAAGGTAGACCCTATCATAATGCAACAAAGAAAACCACAACAATACCCCTTATAAGCCAGCGCTTTGGTGATAGTGGGAAGGAAAAACTCCCTTTTAACAGGAAGAAACTTCCAGCAGAACCAGGCTCAGGGAGGGGCAGCCATCTGCCAATACCGGTTTCGGTGAGAGAAGGAAGACAGTACAAAAGACATGCTGCGGAAGAGAGCCAGACATTAATAACAAGTATGATTCAATGCAAAGAGGTCTATTGGAGATTATGTATTGGAATTTCAGGAGCAGGACCACGCCTCCAAACTCGCTCCTTCCAGTTGTCATCTATATAGGTTCCCCCAGTTCTGCAAGCTGTTCATTCTCGTTTACGTGCCCCACCCTTCCGCCCTCCTTGTTCTCAATTCTTTAACTTCTTCATTTCTATTTAGTGCATGGGGATCTGCCAGGCTGTGGAGCTATCGCCAGTCCCCTTTGGGGCCTTCCCCAAACCGCAGCTCAATTCATGTCAAAGCATTAATTTTTACCTACGAAAACAGTGACGGTGAGATAGTGGCAATGTGTGCTGTAGGAGTTGGAGTTCAAGGCGAGGTTGTGGACAGACTGACAGATGAGGTCAGGTAGGAGTCTCTGTGGACTATGATCTGTAGTGAGACCAGAGAGCAGATGAAGGACAGCCTGGAGAGGTGGAGGTATGCTCTGGAGAGTAGAGGAATAAAAGTCAGTGTGAATGAGAGGGAGGCAGGTGTAACAGATGCAGGGTGTAAAGATTAGTGAAGGTGGATGAGTTTAAATACTTGGGTTCCAAAACAACAGACAGGAGAGGTGAAGAAGAGAGTGCGGGCAGGGTGGAGTGGGCAGAGTTGAGTGTGAGGAGTGATTTGTGACAGAAGGATGGCAGCAAGAGTTAAATGGAAGGTTTACAAGATGGGAAGATGTAAGATTAGAAATGGGTACATCACAGAGATGGCTCAGGCTGAGCAGTTTGGAGACAAAGTTAGAGAAGTGAGCCTGAGATGGTTTGCACACGTGCAGACGAGGGACAGTGTATATACTGGACAAAAGATGTTGAAGATGGAGCTGCCAGGCAGGAGGGACTCCAGGATGTAGTGAAGGAGGACGTGCAGAGGATTTTGTTTATTCTGCAGTCACATATTTATGCTGAGGTTGAGTGATTTACAAACAGTTCTCTTGTGTCTGCTAAAAAAAAATATTTCAAATGACCACAATGACTCTGCTTTTGCTAGTTCTAATGAAGGACAGTCAGGCAGCACACCCTCATTTCATCCTTCGCTTCACCCTCAGGGAAACCAGAGCAGCAGCAGCTCCCTCTGCAAATCATGTGACACAAGCTGAGCTCATACTGCGAAAACTAAAAGTTAATCCAAGAAGTCATTTCTACTGATATAACTAACTCTCAGCAACACCTGCATCGCGTGACCTCCATGTTTACATACAGTAGCTGCACATTGTGTCCTCTAACCTTTGTGTTTGCTAACATCAAATGAACGCTAACAGGAAATATCTGATGTCATATCTATCATATTTAATTTTTAGTTATTATTCGTCACTGGCTCTCTATCGTATGAGCCCATCGTTCATATGTTTCCTTCCTGTGATTTTAACACTTTGTCTGAGTGTCACAACAAAACAGCAGCTGAAAACAAACCAAAGCTTTCTAAGGTGGCTGAAGTGAAGACTTGATTCACACTGTCCTCTCTCACTGGGGTTAAGTGCACTCTGATCTCAGGTATCATTATGAACAGTAATGAACTTCTGCAGGTAAAGCAGTCCTCACGAGCGCATATGTTTTTGAACTTTCACATTCCCATATTTTAAATTATATGAATTACTACAGCAGGTGAATACAATTAGACAAGAGACTTTTTTCAAGTACATAAAGAAGACAAGAATCTCTGTCAGTCAGCATTTTCGCAAGGCTCACCTGTTCAAAAATCTTTCCAGGTGAAGCTGGTGAAGATGTTGAAGATATTGTGCAAAGATGAGACATCTTAAATGCGAACCAAATATTAGAGCAACAATATATCTGAGATTCATTCATTGATTCCTCTACTGTGAGCTAAGAACAAGAAACTGAGGCTACAGTTCACACGGGTGCACCACAATCAGACAGTGGAATAGAATAGAGTGGAAGAATGTTGCCTGGTCAGAACTTGGTGTAAACAACATGAAAGAATAAAACCATTCTGTCTTAAATCAGTGGTTCACGGTTATGATTGAGGTGATGGTGTAAAGTGTGGGAGTATTTTCTAGGTGACTTTGTGCTCCTTAGCAGCAACTAAACCGCAGGTTCTCATGACGGATGCTCAGCCAACAAATCTGATGTCATGTTGATATGGATTGAAATCTTTGAGGAATGTTTCCGGCACCTCGTTGAATCTCTGTCATGAAGAATTAAAGCTGTTCTGATTAACCACCTGCTTTATCTTGTGAACCTGAGACAAGTCAGGACAAGTTCCCCAAACTTCATATAAAGTAGTTAAAGTTACACCAGATACTGTAATAAAATGCTCTTTGAACTCTGATCATTTATTTTCCTGATAAAACACAGAAACACAGAAATTCTCTCTCAGTGGCATGGAATTATTTCAGGATAATAATACTCTACAGTCTAATTCTTAGTTATCATTTCATGTGTGAATTTTGCCTTTATTTGTGCAGCTTATCATTTCTCATTTTATATTGTGGTTATATAAAGTCAGTATGTGTCAGAGTTCAGTATTCAGGACTGGTAAGTCACGGTATAATTTCACAAGAGACACGCGAGCGATTAAAATCTTCACTGCGTTAGCCTTAAAAGGTCTAAAATGTTAGTTTATTTGTTTACACTCACATCACATCCATGATTTCATTTCCTGTTAAACTTTGACTTTGTGTGACTCACAGATAAAGCGCCATAAAGACAAAGATTTCACAGCATGGTGTCTCCTCCCCCACCCTTCCCCAAGAAAATACAAAATATACCAAAGGAATATAATTTATTGTTAACAATAAACTAAACAATGGTAAACTCAAACTTGTGGTTTTACCAATGTTTAATTTGTAATCGCGTCAGTAAAATTTTACATCAGAGATGGAGAATTCATTTATCTTAGCAGCAGTGCAGGTATGAGGCATGAGGGTCATGTTTACAACAGTGTCACATTGTATCCTTTTAAGGCATGATCCGCTCTTTCCTGATAACGTGGTTTGTGGTTTATCATAGTTTCAGTTCACATGTTTAAAAAGTGCAGATGCTTGCTTTGCAGAGGTTAATGGTCTGAAGCTAAAACCACAAAGACACTGATGACGTATTTGTTAAACCCCTGCCCACCAAGTTTTATTCACATTTTAATATCTCACAACCAGAGAAAAAAGTATCGCTTGTGTAACTGAGGAACTGAAATGATGCTTGGTAGGCAAATTTTATTTCACGTGGAATAAGAGAGTGAGCTCATAGAAGTAGCTTTGGTACATTTGGTATTCTTCTTCCATATTTGGATTTTTCAATGGGTTTCATTATTGTACCTAGCTTGGGGGTGGGGGAGTCTTTAGAGCTTCTTACTTATGTGTGATTCCTTGCATTGGTTTATTTCCCTTTCATAGTCCTATCAGGCCTCAGCTAATGAACACTATATTGCCAAAAGTATTCACTTGCAAATCCGTTCACTTCCAAGGTCACAGGTGTATAAAATCAAGCACCGAGGCATGCAGACTTCTACAACAATCTGTGGAAGAGTGGGTTGCTCTCAGGTGCTCAGTGAATTCCAGCGTGGTGTCGTGATAGGATGCCACCTGTGCAACAAGACCTGGCATGAAATTTCCTCACTACTAAATATTCCACAGTCAACTGTTAGTGGTATTATAACAAAGTGGAAGTGATTGGGAATGACAGCAACTCAGCTAAGGAAATGGTAGACCACATAAAATCACAGTGCAGGGTCAGAGGATGCTGAGGTGCACAGGGGACAGAGGTCAGTTGCTACAGACCTCCAAAGCTCACGTGGCTTTCAGGTTAACTCAAGAACAGTGTGTAGAGAGCTTCAGGAATGGGTTTCCAAGGCCGAGGAGCTGCATCCAACCCTTACATTAAGCGCAATGCGAAATGTTGAGTGAAGTAGAGCATGCCGCCACTGGACTCAAGAGCAGTGGAGATGTGTTCATGCTTCTCCATCTGGCAGTCTGATGGATGAGACTGGGTTTGGCAGTTTCCATGAGTTCTGTTTGGTCCCTTTGTTCCAGTGAAAGGAACTTAATGCTTCAGCATACCAACACATTTTGGACAATTTCATGCTTCCAACTTTGTGGCAACAGTTTGGGGATGGCCCCTCCCTGTTCCAGCATGACTGCAACCTGTGACCAAAGCAAGGTTCGTAAAGATGTGGAAGAGCTTGACTTCTCGTCCAACATCAATGTCTGACCTCACAAATGCACTGGTCAAAAATTCCCCTAAACACACTCCTAAACCTGTGGAAAGCCTTCTCAGTAGAGCTGAAGCTGTTATACCGACAAAGGGTGGGCTGAAATCATAATAACTATGGGTTAAGAATGGGATGTCACTCATGTGCATGTGCATGTGAAGGCAGATGAGTGAATACTTTTGGCAGCGTATTATTGTATTTAAGGACCGGCTTGTAGGCCTCTCAAAATAATAATCATATTAAATCTGTTCAACAGTGATCCGCTTAAAGCCTGCAGAACTGCCCTGCTTCTTTGGACTGCTTTTGCTTTAAAATGATTAGTGGACACGTTCAGTTCAGTTTAACCAATCCTCCCAGCTGGTTACTCCACCTGTAAGGAAAAATATGTACCTGTAGCTCACCTGCCCACTCCACCTTCCTGGAATCCTGTCTGCCTGCCAGCTGCCTCTCTGGATCACCTGCATGAGGACCAGACAAATAAGGTCTTACCTAGTCATTCAATACTCACTACACTTTTACGATAAAATCTGTAAAGCTGCAGCTGAGTCCAGTCTTTGTTTCTGTGTGTGTCTATTTTACTATGTTAGCCTCTGTTTTCTCTTTAGGTTTGCCTGTGTCCTCACTTTGTTACTTTCAGGTGTGTCTTGTTACCCTGCTGTGTCCACTACCCTGATTACCTTCATGTGTTTCCTGTGTATCCCTCAGTCCCTGTCTTGAGTTTTTTTGTGTTTTCCTTGTCTAAGTGTTTTGTTTGGTCTCTTGCGGACCTTGCTCTTTTGACTGTGACATCAACCTGAATAAAGGTTCACATTGGTTTATCCACAGCACCTTTACTTTCTGAGGCAAATTAAGCTGACAACCTATAAGTGGACTTGTTTGGAAGTCCCATGAAATATTGTTTCCTGATGTTTACTCATTTGCAATTACTCATATCATATTATGATGGAAATTAGCACAGGGATCCTAAAAAATAAATGGGTCACAAGTCATACATAGCAAAAAGCTTAGTTAAACTGAACCTTTCCACAATCAAACAGAATGTTAATAAGCACAATCGATGAGAAAGCCTATTGAGTTGTTTTAAAGTGTTTTAAAAGGCAGTTTTACTGTTTAAGATTTTCTCAAAAGTATGGAAAGTAAAAGTATTCTTAAAAACATGCTTTATGGTAGGCTTATGAGAAAGCAGCAGCATCTACTGTCCAGATAAGTTTTGTCATTCATTAAGACACCAGTGATTAACCCCCCCCCCCCCCCCAAAAAAATGCTTAAAATAAATCACACAAAAATCAAAATGAGAACCAAAAGAACCCCAAAGAGATCCCCCAAACTATAAGGTACATAAAGATACCAGAGAAAGGCTCAATGACTGATTGTTATAGGGCATTATATCATAACACAGCTATTCCTGTGTATGTAAATGAATAATATAACTACTTTACAGGAATGCAGGTTGTTTTGTCCAAGTATGTGAGCCCTACAGTACTCAATATGTAGACAAACACACACGAACACACTTTAGATTTAAAAGAAAATCACTTTTAAAGAACTCCGTGATATTTGAAGTATGTCAAAGGCAGCCAGCTGCTGAGCTGTGTGACCAGTCCAAAAGGTCCCGACCAACTGGTTTACTGATTGTAGGGGCTTTGTCCTTCATCTGAACTGTCATTTAGTGTTGTAAGTGAAATGTAAAATGTTTCTCTGTGAAGTGCAAATGCTAAAACCCCCTTGAACAAAGCGCATCCAAAAAAAACCTTCGTATGGAAAGTGTCATTGTAAGCAGGTCTTGAGAGGTCCAGACCCAAAGGACTAACCCATCATGCATCTGTGGTCTTTATTTACCCTTTCCCCATTTAACTCATTCCTTCAACTCTGCTATTTAGAAAGTGGAATAAAATGAAACAGAGGAGAAAAACGAAGAAGAGCGCATGGATGGGATTTTGGTGATAAGAAAGAGTTTGCTGTTTTCATTCAAAACCACTAGAGGTCCCTCCCTCCGTCGACGCAAGTGAAAGAGATCATTATAAGAGCCAGGAGGAAACATGAACAGAAGCACATGTGAGTTTTAAGATGTTAAATATAAAAACACTGTAGTAATACCGTTCAGGATTATGGTATGAAATCCCTGTTACTCACACAGAAGCTCAGTCTATCATCTGGTCGGATGATACACAGAAACTCATCACACAGAGGTCAGGCGATGGGAAAGGAAATCTTTATTATAACAAACAACTCTTTTATTTATGTGTATTATTTGGTTATACTTTAGGGTTTATATCTTTTCCACATAATAATTTATAGCTCTGTCTTAATTATAATAACACATTTCCTTTATTATATTTAATAATAAAGGAGGAGTCAGAGCTTCTTGTAATTTTAAGGTGGTCTTGACTAATAGGCTTCCTGAAGTTATTTCAGGGTTTTTCTTTGGACGTTGGCTGTGTTTTTTTTCCAGCCAACGTCCGGTCCATCCTTTGTACCTAAACCGAGAAGAAGAAAGAAGAAGAACACATGGATGCTGACCATTTTCACTGGATTGGTTTTTTGTTTCTTAAAGCACTTAACGTCAGCGTTAATGAATAACGCAAGAATTACAAAGACATGTAACTCAAGGGATGAACCAGTGTTGTGTTTACAGGTAACAGCTTAGAAAATAATCAATTATAAATCGTATCTTTAGGCACTGTTACTTGCAGCCTGTCACAAAAACTCGTTTATTTCCATTTCTTTAGTTTAATCCATTAAATTTTTTTTTAACGATAACACAGTTTGACAACTATAAAATAGTTTTTTAATAGATTTTAGGGTGGCTCGAAATTTTTCCACAGTACTTAAATATAATATAATATAATATAATATAATATAATATAATATAATATAATATAATATAATATAATATAATATAATATAAATAAGTATAAATAGAGTACTGTGTTAAATATTTGTGATTTTCTGGTCGGTTGCACAAGCTCTTATTTTGGAAGTTCCAACAGGAAGATCCTAGCGTGATTTATCACAGTTTTCGGGCCCCTCCTTCAGTGGAGCGTCCTCTGTACCCCTCACAGACAGACGGGCGTAGACAGCTGGTCGTTCCCTGGCGCACCGGAGCCGTGGAAAGCTCACGGGGACCAGCCACAGACTCAAGCCCTGGGATGGCGTCGCTCGGCGTGGGTCTCCATCCCGTCCGCAAGCGCGTTGCAGGCAGGAGTGCCGTGGTGGAGAGGAAAAACCTGCTGACCGTGTGCAGGTGGGGACTCCTCATGCTCTTCAGTGCTTTAACGACAGGGAGGACAAAACAGAGTCTGCAGCTGAATTCATGACGGCAGATAATTTAATTTCAGAATCAGGTGCATGCATTTATTAAAGGTTGGCTTTAAGGTTGCAGGATTACAGCCCTGCTCCATCCTTCAGTTAAACTATGAGCTAATGTGCATACAGAGCTGAGGGGAGGGAAAGTCACTGACTGTCTGCTGGGTGGGTTTAAAAACAGAGATGATCTCAGATCTGTTATGATGATGCTTATTTTGCACAGCAGAATAATTAAATTTTTCCTCATCCGCCCACCCACCCCAGCTTTACAACCCTTCCTTAAAACATTCATGCCACCACATTTCAGCTCACACCAGTGGAGAGTTAAAGCCAGAAATCTAGAAATAACCCCCCAATACATTTTTTTGACACAAACAGAAAAACTTTAGTTTTCTTTGGATTTTTGTTCCCCCCTATACACACAAATGAACCTTCCCATATATTTTATTTAGCAGCATTTTCAAAACAGTTAAAACTCCTACACATAAAACCAATTCCCTCAAAACATTTATAAGCGATTAGATGTTGATTGTGGGGGGGATATCGATGCTGAGGTGTGCACACATGTCACCGGTCAGGTTCTCCTTCCGTCTCTTCCAGCTGTAGTGAAAAACACCCTGCTACATGTATTGATTTGTGGTGCTTTTTTGGTTTTGCTGGCAGACGTCAGTTACCGACTGATAGTCCCTGTGGTGTTTTTGAGGCAGAGGGAAGAGAATATGTGGAGGTGTCTGTATTTTGGCACCAAGGGAGCATAATGACTCCGAAAACAAACTGATAAAAATGCTATCAGCTCAGCCTTGTTTTGAGAGCTGGCGAACAAATCCAGTTATAAAATCACTAACAGTGTTTTGAAGCTTCAGGAGACCTTCTGATATTGGTCACTTGAAAGGAAGGTAATTGGACACAGGTGCTCATACTTTCCCAGCTCTTCCTGCCTCCGCAACAGCCATTATCTCACTGATTGGCACAAAGAGAGGAGAGAAAACAGAGAAATCCTGAACAAAAGATTTGGCTTTATAGTGACTGCTGTTTTGCAGAAAATGAGCAATTTGAATGTCAAATTGGGCTTGTTGTTGCTTTTTCCATTTTTCTGACAAAACAGTCGAATCATGAAAGGAAGATGGCAGACTAATGAACTGTACTCTTAAAATTATATAGATTTAGATAAATGTATCTATATAAACCCAGTAAATGTAGTAATGTAAAAATGCTATGCATGTACAGATAAATGTACAGTGAAATCTCTCTGTTTTAGATGCTCTGCTGTCTTCAACATGATAACAAATTACTCAGCAGTCTCTCTTTTTTTCTCCCGCTGCAGTAGATGAGTAAACGGTGAGGGTCACAGCAAATAAAGGGAAGTAAACAGATCACCGACAGCCTGCTGGCTTCAGTGTTTGCCCTGAGACCGTAAAAGCCAGCTTTACATTTGTTTATGCTGTCACTCGAGTTTTACCTGTCACACTTACCTGTATAGTTAAAACACAGACTCATCGTTGTAAGTACTTACAGCAGAATCCATCCATTCATTTTCTCATGCTTATCCAAGTCAGGGTCATCAGTGGGTTGAGCATATGCCAGTTGTTATAGGGTGAGAGGGGGTCTTCACCCTGGATGGGTTGGCAGTCTGTCGCAGGGCTAACTGAAGAACTCTTTCCCCAACCTTATAAACAGGATGGAGAAAGACCATTGATTAATGATCAATGGTCTTTCGATCAGTGGTTGTTGATCAACGGTCATGACAATTTGCATATTAATGATCAACGAACTGACCTCCCAGCCCATTGTTCCTTCGGTGATGCTAGTTTCAGTCATTGTGCAAATGTCCTGTTTATAAGATTCAGCTGAAACTGAAGGAGTAACTTGGATGAGTGATAAAACGTTTGTCCCACTAAAAAACGCTGCATCCAGATGAACAGAATCAACCTTTTGGGATTTACTTACCTTGATGATTGAGCATGCATCAAGACTTTCCTTCCCACTGTTGCCAAGCGCTTACTCAAAAGGGGTCATTTGATTGTTGGGGTTACTCTCTATTGTTGGAGCGTCTCCACATTACATTATAAGCACTTTGTTGTGATTTGGTGATATATAAATAAAGTTGAATTGAATGAATCTTTTCTGCATGTCTTTGGACTGGGAGATGAAGCCAGAGAGAGGCATGGGGAGAAAATGCAAGCTCCACACAGAAAGGCACCGGCCAGCCGGTGGGTTTAAAGTACTAGCACCTCAGAGCAAGAGGGTCCTTCTCTGAGGTGCTAGTACTAATCACTGTGCTGCCAGCTTAAAACAGAAATGGGTGAAAATTAAAATGATCCCTGTTCCCAAATGATGTGTAAGGATGCACTGTGGGCTTGCCAGAGACTCTGCATGGTTGATATCTTTATAATTTTTTGCTTTAAACACATGTGCACAGAGTCATCGTAAAAGAGTGGCAAACAAGCAGGTTTGCGTTCTAGGGGCCTGGAAACGCTGTTAAAATGGTGAACAAACAAGACGGCGGTGTTTGCATACTGTTATAGAGAATCAGAAATAATTGTGCTTCTACAAACTACAGAAAGCTCAGCAAAAAGAGATGAAGCTGTGCTTTCTAAGAATCTGTGTATGGTCATGTATCTGACCACGCGGTTTCCTGAATGAAGATGAACGCTTGATTTACAGTCATGTGAAATATTAAGTACACCGCTATGAATTAAGAGGGTAAGTAACAGCCAGGTGCCAATAGTCAAATTTACTTGATTAGTTGATCATTAGGAAGTGTGAGGATCTCTGTGAAAGCAGATGTTTTGGCAGTTTGCTGGTCTGGAGCATTTAGGTGTGTTAGTGCAATAACTCAAAACTCAATCGTCCCAGGAGTGAATGTCAAGTTAATTCACTGACTCTACTGTAAGCTTGTTAACTTCACAACAATGCAATTAGAAAAAGATTGAGCAAGTATAGCTTGTTTAGAAAAGCCAGCAACCCACAAGACTTCTGGATAAAATGTCCTGTGGAGTGCATTTTTTTTATTTATTTATTTATTTTTTTTTACCATTTTTGGATTCGCGTCATAACAACTGTGAAGCACAGTGGTAAAGGGGTGATGGTTTGGGCTTGTTTTGCAGCCACAGTACCTGAGCTCCTTGCAGTCTTTGACATGACCACAAACTCTTCTCCATACCAAAGTATTCTCTAGTCCAGGGGTGGGCAATCTCAGTCCACAAGGGCCGGTGTCCCTGCAGGTTTTAGATGTGTCCTCGAACCAACACAGCTGATTTAAATGGCTAAATTAGCTCCTTAACATGTCCTGAAGTTCTCCAGAGGCCTGGTAACGAACTAATCATGTGATTCAGGTGTGTTGACCCAAGGTGAGATCTAAAACCTGCAGGGACACCGGCCCTCGTGGACTGAGATTGCCCACCCCTGCTCTAGCCAAATGTCAGGCCATCCATCCAGCAGTTTAAGTCAAAACTGGCTCCTGTGATCCTAATCACAGCAGCAAATCTGCAACAGAATGGCTGAAAAAGAAAAGAATCAAGGTGCTGAAATGACCCAGTGAAAGTTCAGATTTCAACGTGACTGAAATGCTGTGGTGGGACCTTAAGAGAGCTGTGCATAAATGAATACCGGTAAAACCTCAGTGAAGCAAAGCAACGTAGTAAGGAAGCCTGGGCCAAAAATCTTCTGTGAGACATGGACAACATCATACAGAAAGTGATTATTAAGTTATTGCTGATAAAAGTTATTGTACACAGTTAGCGAATCACAGAGTGTACTCAGATGTTCGTGTTTAACAGCAGCGATTTGACTCGTCATCAAAGTCAGTCTCATGGCACCAGTTAAAATGTGCACTTTCTGATCATTACAGAAGAAGTGATAATTAATGAGCTGTCACATCATGAGAAACTTTTCTAAGTCACAAAGATTGGCAACAAAATACAGTCGACATGGGTTATTGTTGTAAGTCGCCTAGAAACAAGAGTCTCGCGACTTCATCTAGTTTAGCATCAATACCGTGTGACTGACTTCAGCGACACGTCAGTTAAAGTTTAAACACCCATGTGTGTGTGTGAACATTTTGATTTTCTGCTGTTGTCACGCTGACTGGAAGTCTACATTAAAAGTTTTTTCAGGTGGCAGTTACACCTGACAGGATAAGCGCTGCACAGAGAGGAAATTGTGTCTGGCCTTTCGTGAGCTGGGCTGTTGATTTATTTTTTCCCCCAATGGTTTCTGTAAGTTAAAGTATGTGATGTGTGATTAATTTAAGGCTTTTACTGCTGGAAATGCGTCAGTTTTTTACCCGCTTTCACACTTGGTGATCACCCTGCTGCTAAGCAACGGCAGGGAGAAAGAGAGGCAGGGTGCGATATGAAGTTAGATTACACACACACACCGGCCAGTTTCATAAAGCACACACACAATGACACATCGCGTCTTTCTCTATTAACTTTCCTTCCTGCATAATCAGTTGCAATGAAATTAGGCAGAGTCGGTAGACTGTCACAGTGGGCTGCACATCATGGATGGTTTCATCAGAGGAGATTAATCAAAGGCCTCGTTACACGTACTGAGGCCATGTGTTTATTTTCTCTGCCTTGTAATTGGCAAATGTTAAGTGTGGCGGTTAATGTGTGGTGGTTAATTATGATTTGTTTGTTCTCGTGGGCTTTTGAGATACTGTGTTAACAAGTCCTGAGCTCTGGACTAGATCATTGCAGACGCCTCGTCTGTCGGCGTTTATCCTCGTCTTGGACGGCGTTCGGCTCGCATCAGATGGCAACAAGAAAAGTGTTTTGCCACTGTGGCTGTTTGCATGTCGGTGTGGAAAAGTGGGAATTCATGTCTCACGTGTAAACCTAGAGAGACTAAAGCAGAGACTGACACATCCTAACTTTAAGCACTTAGTTGTTTAAGCTTCAAAAAACAAGTCGTTCTCCCCCATCTGGTAGGTGAACTTTACCTTCAAAGACTCTTCCTGGACTTTTCAATGCAAGCCTTTCCTCTATATTTACAGTCACGTAGCTCTCCTTCTGGAGCTGAGTCTGTTTATACAGGCAATATTGGTGCAGTGTCCCTTTAAAACACAGACCCAGTGATTGATTTTGATACCCGTGTATCTGCTTTTTATGTTCAGGTTTTCAGTGAAGACTCTGCTGGACCACTCCTGTTTCGAGACCATAGATGACTCATCTCCAGAGTTCATTAACTTTGTTTCCATCCTGGAGCACATCCTCAGCCATCGACTCAAAGGTAACAGAGCGGCGCAGCTGTAAAAGCCTGCACACATTAGCAGAATTAAATGTAATTTTGCCTTTATTTGATGAGCTGGTGGGCGAGATATATGATGTGCAGCGGAGGATACCTCAACCTCTTGTGTGCTTCAATCTGCAAATATACATTCAGGTTTGTTTAGATGTGAGCAACTCAGTTTTAATTTACCAGGTGAGTATCAAATATCAGCAGTATTTGGGCTGCTTTTTGTTAGCGGTGCCATCTCCAAGACATGCATCATATCAGGATGTCACATGAGACCTACTGTGATGCCCTAACAAAAAAGACAGGAGGCCAAGCTGGAGGATTAGAGATGAAGACATCAGAGAGACAACGAGTGTTGTTTGTGACTATGCAGGGAAACAGGTGATCGATGCAGTGAAAGAAAGGAGAAGGAAGAACACCAAGTAAAAGGGTGGGTGGGATGAAAAAGAAAGAAAGAGAAGAAAAAAGAAAACATTTTAATTAACGGAGAATTATGGCGTTTTATCTGCTGTGACATCACATTGAATTAGCAAATTGATATTAATAACTGAAACAGATTAGTTATGCAAGAGAAGGAGAAAGGAAAACAAAATGCACCAGGCTGTTATCTGGAGTGAAGTTAATGCAGCCACAGAGTGGTGCCGGGATCTGTCCGTCCACGTGGAGCCGGTCCCTGGCAGTGACAGCATGGGAGCCCTTCTGAATGAAGCCACCTCGGACTTCAGCATACCAACAAACCTAGGTCGTTTACGCTGAAGTCCTTTCAGCTCCCTGCTGTGACTCTTCACCTGCTCCCTCTGCTTGAAATGGCAGAATTTGGCCACAATAGGGCGTGGTCTCCCGGCCCCGACCTCTTAGCCCTGATACAATGGACTCTTTCGAAGGTGATGTTCTTCACGGTGTCCTCCAGCAGATTCAGGTGGGTTTTAATGAAGCTTTTCACTGTTGCTTCCGGTTATCTCTCATGCTACGGGCTTGTAGATCAATAACAGTCTCTTTTATTTTTTTTATTTTCTATGTTAAGCTGGGCCACATTTTCGGTAAGAGACTTGACCGAGTCCCGTAGCGTGCCGCTTTCAGCAGCGAGCATTTCCACCTGCTGCTGGGTGAACTCAGGGATTCTCTCAGGGATTTAAATTCATGGTGTCAAATCTCCACCAGGGACAGCATTGCATTGAAGCTGGACAACCGCTTATCGATTGATGCCAGGATGTCGGTAAAGTCTTTGCTGGCAGGCGACGTTGTGTCTACTGGGCGACTTCTTTTCAATGATGGGGTCTCATTTTTGACCGGGGAAGATGCGCTCTAGGCCTTCTTCATTACTATACACTTTTGACTGTGGTGGTCATTCAGTATGAATGCACATGCATGCTCATACAAATGCTTGTTTCTTTCTTTTTCTTTTCTTTTTTTCCTCTCAGGTCAGATGTCTTGGTTCGGCTACGAGACTCCTCGGAGTTTCTGGGATTACATAAAAGCTGCCTGCAGTAAAGTACCTCATAACTGCATCCGAAGCATTGAGAGCATGGAAAATGTGCGATCATCTAGAGCGAAGGTAATAATAAAACTGACTATTGATCTGATTTGATTATTCTGAAGCTCTATTTTTCAGAAAATGATTCATTTTTATTGAACAACATATTTGATTTAGGAAAACTGCAGGATAGAAGGCAAAGTCAGAGTATCCAGACCTGCAGCACACACAGTGCAGAATCATTTGCTCTGCTTTCCATTGTCCTCTTGGGAAAAGAACAAAGGGAAAACTTGTGATGGAGAGCAAACAGCCGCATGGTTAACAGCCACGTATTTTACAGGCACATTTAGACGTGTAGCTGGTTTTTTAATTCAAATATCAGAAGCTTTCACTAACAGCTGCATGTCACCTGTTTGTCTCTGCAGGGCAGGGCATGGATCAGAGTCGTCCTGATGGAGAAAAGACTTTCAGAGTACATCACATTTGCACTGAGGGACTTCAGAACCAGCAGGTCTAAACAAACAGTTATAGTTGTGTTAATGAAAGCTGTAACCTACACACTCAGTCTTTGCCCACTACTCCACGTTCGTATACACAGTGAGTCTTACTGATGTGTGTTGGCCGCAGGAGGTTTTATGAGGACGGAGCGATCATGCTGGGAGAGGAAGCTGGGCTGTTAGCCGACACGCTCATC
The DNA here is from genome assembly GCF_963576455.1 of Neolamprologus multifasciatus. Lineage (NCBI taxonomy): Eukaryota > Metazoa > Chordata > Actinopteri > Cichliformes > Cichlidae > Neolamprologus > Neolamprologus multifasciatus. Next base: position 19,929,928 of record NC_140449.1, read on the forward strand.
GGACTCAACACCATCGACTTCAGGTACTCGTCCAGATGTTCTGAAAAAGAAACATGTTGCCAGAAAACTCAAAACTACTAAAATAATCAGTACAGTGGATTTGTTGCAGTTTGACACGTGTCCTGAAGGGTTTTTCATTAGTTTATTTATTTTTGCATTTTGAAAAATAGGATCATCCTAAATTATATCTATAAATGTATGAAACATTTTACCAGTGAGTGTGGGAATGTTAAAGTATTGGAAGTGTAGGTGGCCAGCTGCAGCTACAGCTGTGGTCAGATCGAAGGCTTCGTGTTTCTGTTTTGTATTAGAAAACATATTTTCATATATTTAACGAGTCATCTGACCAAAGGAGCAGTGAAGTTACGTTATGGCCGTCTTTGCTGTCCGTCTGTCCACAGTTCACATAAATCGCTATTCCTCCTACGGTATTCATCTTAATTTAATCAAACTCATACACAGTGATCACCTAAAGAGCGGGTCTCAAACTCCAGTCCTCGAGGGCCGATGTCCTGAAACTTTTCCATGTGTCCCTGCTGCAACACACCTGAATAAAATTAGTAGGTCATTAGCAAGACTCTATGGAAGTTCATTTTTCCAAACATTTACTTAAATTTGCTTGAGTATGGTTGGGGGTTGCTACCTCAGCATGCGGGACACATTTAAAAGTTTCAGGACACCGGCCCTCGAGGACTGGAGTTTGACACCCCTGACCTAAAGGGTCTTCAGCCAGACTGTGCTCGAGGGCTAGTTGGATTTGCCACGCATGTTGCGTACTATTTGCATCCTGTTAGGTGGTAAAGATCATCATCTTACCTGTCACTTTCATGGATGAGTGGCCCTGTTATGTTAAGATCAGTAACCTGGTTAATGCTGTGTATATATATATATACATATTTTCCTAATTTTTGTGGCCATTGTTACTGCTGACCATGTAGTCATAATGTTTCCGAGCAGTTTCATTTGGTTCTGAACTAGATTCATTTGTCCTGTATATGAGTGTTTGCCGACCTGCCATTTGTGATGGAGTATAAGACGACAGACCAACAACATCACTGGCGTTCTGATCATCTAATCTACTGTCCTACATACGCCAAGGGGGATCAAGCAGAAGTACAGTTCTGTGCAAAAGTTTTGAGCGACCTCTCATTAATAGACCTTCCGAAAGCCTGAAAAACTACTGCTCAAGACGACTTTAAAAATAACGAGTGCTTTGTTTTGAAGCAAAAAATATAAAGAAATAAGGGTGGCTCTAGAGTTTTGCACAGTACCGTAACTGAAAGAGTTTCATTATTTACTCTCAAAACGTTACAGTACTGCAGGAACATGATATTGCATGCTGTGAATGTTTTTGTGTTTGCAGTGCTTCTTCTGAAAAATTATTTATGTTTTTCTTTTAAAATTATAACTAAATGAAACCATTATATGGAAAATTAGTTCCATAAGCCAAACGTTTTAAATCCGGCTTCATTATTTCTGATAAAATTAGAGCTGCTTTGGAGAATAAACTGTTATCTGCTCCTGATGAAGGGCCTGCTGATTGAAGAGTGCAGTTCAGGTGACAGATGCAAAGAAGTTGAGCTGTGAAACACTTCATCCTCAGGAACCTGAGAGACGTCAGAAGAAGGAAAGGATGAGGGTGGACACTGAAGCTCTGATTAACATGCCATCTAAATGAATGTGCTGCATTTCAAACGGTCATAGACAGACCCAGCTTCAATGTTTCATCTTGTTCTGTCTCAAGCTTCTGTCTGAAAGGTGAGGGTCTGGATGGCAGCTGCCCTGCTGTGATTGACTACACGCCTTACTTGAAGTTCACTCAGAGGTATGAGATCAAATAATTCACATCACACGGTCCGTCTCTGGTGTAGTGTGTATTTTATTAGTGTCTGAGCACTGATGGTGTTGAGCTTCATGAAACATGGCACGCGTATCCTTTGTGGAGCTACACCTCCCCATGCAAAAGCCATAAAATGCAAAGTAGCCCCGGTGCTGCATTTCACCTGTATTTATGAAACTTTGTATCCTGTATTGTCCTAAGATGTACAAACATTTTTACCATAAGCAGACAGGAAGTTGTGATTTTTGCACAATTCTTGCACTTTCTTAGTGTCACACTTGAATAAACTCTTCCTAGAGATTTAATTAGATCAGTGGTGTCGAACATAAGGCCCAAGAGTCTTTGTCTAGTGGCTTTACCTTTGGATGTATAGCTCCAAAATGCTTGTACTGCCTTGAAGTCATGCCCTTGTCAATCATTTTAGTTTCAAGATTCAGTTTTGGTGCCTTTTTTGCCAGTTGTACTTTAACAACTGTCAGAGATTTAATCTGATCTGCTGGTCAATTTAATCTAATGATCTTGAGTTGTGCTGAAATGCGAATGTTTTTAGTTTATATTAAAGTCATGCTTGCTGAGAGTTTAGGCCTGGAGACATCTGTGCGCTAGTACTGAGTCACCCTCACGACACCACCGAGTGGTAACAGCATTGTGTAAAAAAACATCTGGTATACATGATATTTTCATTGTGGATTCAACACCGAATACAGCAGTGTTCTCATAATTAGTGTTTTCCAACACCCTCTAGTGGGCACAGGAAGTGATGGATTCGTGCTCCTGGGAATATCACAACCATAGCACGTCTCAACAAGCAGGAGGTGTGAAGGCTTGAAGCTTTTTAGTGGAGAAACCCTAAACAGTGCAGCGGGAGTAATGTACCACATTTTCCTGTATTGTATCATGTAGTCCTGAACAGTTTAAATGCACAGACGGTTTGTGTGCAGGGTGATTAATGAGGGAAGTGGTCTTACCACAATTTACTCACCAGTATCAACAAATCTTGCTAAATTCACTTGTCATTAGGCTTTAGATTGTATTGCTTTTGCAGGAATTTATAACATATTATATTCTTGACAGTGACGTGACCTGTTACTACCTGAAAATAAAGGTTAGTGTGAACATGACAGTAAATGATGAAATTATGCAAAGCAGGTGTGGTACATTTCAATAAATGGCAGCATGCATTTCCCATTTTTATAACAAAATCTGAAGAAATGAGAGGTGTCTCAAGACTTTTGCACGGTACTGTATGTGAGCTGTGTACTAATCAGGTCCGCACTTTTGTCCTGTGCAGCGCAGACAGCATCAGCAGTGACGAGGAGGAGATGAGGACTCTGGGGAGCAGCGGCAGTGAGAGCAGCACACCTGACAAAACAGCCACGGCTGCCTCCATCTTTACTGAGCAGAGCAACCTGGTCAGCAAGTGCAAACGCTTTGAGCAGAAGTATCGCATGGCACTGGAACAAAAGGTAGCATCAGTGGGAGTTTCATATTAGTGTTAATTTGCAATGACGATGCAGGAAGGCAGTAAATGCCAGTGTGACATTTTCCTTGGTATTTGCATGATAATTAGGAATTTGGGTTTGTTTTTATTTTCTCACACAAACAAATATTCAGCTTTATTTTATATCTTCATTGTGGCTCCTTGCTGTGGTTGTTCCTGCTTCAGGGTTCTTGTTTGTAGTGAAAAGCAGGCCATTCAGATGCATGTGCAGCAGATTAATAAACCTGATGTGTATTTGTTTGCCTCAGGGCTACCTGGAAGAGCTTGTCCGTCTACGAGAAGCCCAGCTGTCAGAAGCTGTGTCCCAAAGCAAAGCCCTTCAGCAGAGCCTGGCAGACACACACCTCTCCCACACACTGGAGAAAGAACAGCTTGAGTATATCATATTGGAACTACAGGACCAATTGTGAGTCCATTCTGGTGTGTGTTTTTTGTCGGTGTTGGGTGGAAAGGTTTACAGTTGCTCCAACTGTGAGTTTGACATTCAAGACACAGCAAGTAGCCTGAAGGTTGCAGGTGGTTTGTTTGTTGCTGAATCTATTGCAGTCAGCGCTGCTTCAGTCAAACGGCATCAGCTTTTCCATTAATATTCTGAGACAGTGATTCCCAACCGAGTGCCACGTCGGGGCACTCTGGCAGTAGCCTGTGGGTATGTGGAAAGATTAGCTGAGCTAATGAGAAAAAACAGAAATGACAGTTTAATTACAAAATTGCGTGGAGCTCAATAGGCGTGAGCAGAGAAGCGTCATGGTCTTTGGGTCTTTCACTCCAGCTTACATTCTCTCGCCACATGATGCCGGGAAATGTCGTGCACCAGGAGGAACCCAAGACCCCCTGCATCCACGAAGGGTCTGAAAATGGGTTCAAGGATTTCCTCAAGATACCTTATGGTATTTAGGGTGTTGTTGCCTAGCCTGTAGAGGTCTGTTCATCCACCCATGGATATGTCTCTCCACACCATAACTGACCCACCACCAAACTGGTCGATGCTGAACGATGTTACAGGCACTATCACTTCTACCTCTTCTTAAAGTCAATAAAGAGTTCTTTTACTGATGGCATGAAGTTGGCTTTAATGTTAGTTGTAAGGTCTTGGGGTTGTTACAGCTTCACCTTGATCACAAACGACGCCACCGTCAAACTAAAACATAACAAAATTCAATGAAATAGTAAGACGAGTGAAATAAAGACATAAAATGATCTATATAACATACAAACATACCTCGCTGGCTGACCCATGCTTTGAGGCAGAAATAAGCACTTTACAGATACTTTTAAGAAACAACTTTCTCTGAATTAAATTGGCTTCTCTTGCTTCAACTTGCCATGGGCGTGCATCTCCCTCAGGTGCACCAGTGGAACCAACATGCAGTACAATAGTTCCTACACGAGAATTTTCACAATAAATGACCTAATGGCATATAAAATATGCATAGTGCAAAACAAAATACATTAACTGAAAGTAAGGCAGTAAAAGGCACCATAATGTTCTCCATGGCTTCTCCAGAACCTTTCATGTCTGTCACTGGTGCTCAGGGGGAACCTGCTCTTATCTGTGACAGCAAATTGGGCTCTAAATGCTGGGCAGTGAACATGGGGCCTTCTAGAGGACATTGTGGACACCCATGAAGTCTGTTTCTGTTTGTTTGGTCAGAGACATTCACATCAGTGTCCTGTTGGAAGCTATTGTGTAGATGTTCCCAGTGCTCCTTCTCTAGTTTTAAAAAATCCTGATTCTTCTTCTGTTGTCCTCCATTTGTCCATTTTCATGTAATTTTTTAAGGACACCCATAAAGATTAGTCTCTAACATTCATTGCCAAAGAAACTGGTTTTAGTAGAGACAGTGTGCCGGTACTGTGGCCCAGGCCTAAATATGTCAAAACGTTTCCTGTGGGATTGCAGATGCCCCCAGAAAATGACTTTTCCACTCGCACCACATCCTGGCAACTGATTGATGAGTTTAATTTCCTTTACTATTGTTTGTTTATGTTACATATAAGCAGGCTGACATGTTAGGCTGATGTGGTGAAGATTGTAAATTGTACAGTTTCCTGCAAGATTAATTGACAGTTCTTTTTAGTGTTGGTGTTAAAGGTATCACAAGATTGATTTAAAAAGTATTTCCATTATTTAAAGATGATTGTGACATTAGAATAAATATTACTTACTTTGTCTCGTGTTTTCAGGACAGTGCTTAAAAACAACGACTTGCGATCTAGACAAGAGTTAACGGCTCATCTGACCAATCAGTGGCCATCTCCCGATGCCATGGATGCCAATGCTGTTGCCTTGGATACACTGCTGTACAGGAAGACTACAGGACCGTGGGAGGAGTATGTACAAAGTCCTTGTAAAAGAAAATCTTCAGCCTACAAGCAATTATTTGGACAGTTATTTTGAAGTGTTTTCTACATTTGCTTTTATTTTGATGGTTACCAAGATATACTGCAAAGCAGGGTGTCAAACATAAGGCCCAGGGGCCAGAATTTGCCCAGCAAAGGCTCCTCCAAGGCTCACTGGATGGCTTTGGAAAACGTGAAGGAGGACATATATTTTTTTAGTTTTCTTACAGCTTTTATCTACAAGAAAAACCTCCCCCATTGCCATTCATACATAACCAAAGTAATTAAGTAAAAGAAAAATAACTAAATGACAGAAAAAGTCCTCTTCTTGTACTATCAATTATAAAAAATTCTGCTTTTTTTAAAATTTTTTTTACAATGGGTCCAGTTAAAAAAAAAAAAAAAAGCTACTAGAAACCTTTCTGTAACTTAAATGTTTATCTATTAATATTGACAGATTTCTTTCATTTACTACAGCAGAATTTCTTTATCATGTAGAAAACAGAAAAAGAAGTTGAAATTGCACTTTTTTTTATATTCATTTGGATTACATGTATATTTCATAGTGCTGTCAGCACGCTAAACGCGTTAACGTGGTCATCATGATTAATGCGATTAAAACTTTTAACTCTCTCAACCCGTCTGGAGTGCAGAATAGACAAACTTTGGACAAACTGCCCGAAATGCGTTGACAGCGACATTCCAGGGATTTTGAGACAGTCTGCGCTCCAGATGAGTTAATTGTTATTCGTGTTAGTCATGATGACGGCGTTAAGCTGCCTTAACGCATTAATGCAGAGTAAACCCCACACAGACTAATCTGCGTTAACTCGTTAATGGGTATTTGCCAATTTTACGCTGACAGCTGTAATATTTAAACATCTTTACAGATATTCAAGTTTTGCTGGTTTTGTCAACTTAGGATCAAAGTGGGATATATATGGCCCACGATGTAAAAAGGCATCCAGACAATCCAGATGTCTGCAAGGCCAATAGTACAACACTCTATGGTATGCAAACCAAAACACTAAATGTTTATTATTCAAACTTTTGGGTTCAGATGAAAAAAAAAATTTTGAACAGCCAGCAGGTGGAGCCTCCGTCCTCAAGAAGGAACAAGTTAATTATATCTGCTCTCATTTACATCATTCAGGTCAAGGAACTTTAAAAATAAGCAAGAAGTGAAGCAGAAACAAAGTGTTTCAAGGTTTGATGTGCTGTGTTCATGGATGCTCTTCTGCATACCTTGGTTCTAACAAGTGGTTATTTGAGCTACGGTTGCCTTCCTATCAGCTTCAAGGAGTCTGGCCGTTCTCATCTTTCATAATACTTTATTGATCCCTAGGGGAAATTATTATTATTGTTATTATTATTGTTATTATTATTAATGAACAGGGGAACAGCTGTTCCTAATAAAGTGCCAGTGACTGTACATAGAACATTGTCTTTACACAATTTGAGTCCGTTGTTACATTTTAGTTTCTACACGAACTTTTGTCTTGCCCTAAATTACCAACAATCAAAAACTCATTCAACTGATGAATTTTTTGTTCCTATCAGCACCAATTATACTGTGTGGCCTTTATTGATCTTTGTCCATTCATTGCAGGAAGAGTTTCCGGAGTCTGGAGCAGCTCTCTGCAGACATGAGCATTTCCCAGAATTCTCTCGAACCGTCCCACACGCTGAGTCTGGAGGCCAGGTCGGCCAACTCAAAGTGGACTCACCAAGGTACGTCTGCACCTGGTAGCAAGTACTGCTGTCTGCGAAGCTTTCCATTGCTGGTGTGAACATTTACTGTACGTCTTGTCATCCAGGCAAAGAAGAAACTCCTTCTCTAAGAGGTCTGTGTGGCTCCCTGACCTCAGTCACCAGCTACAAGTCTCTGGCCAGCCTGAGGTCGAATGAATGTTTGGCCAGTCCTACAACAGAGGTCAGCAGCCCAGGTTTCACTCCTTCATAGGGAATGAAGAGTTAAAAACGCCTTTTGGCCAGGGCCAGATAATCCAGGAACCTTCTCCGTGTTGGAAATTGTTTGTAGAGGTTTATGTTATGTATGTGGAACTTGAGGATCTGGTGTAGCATGATCTTAACCAGCTCCATCAGTCTGAATGACGTCTTAATAATGTTCCACACCGATGAAATGACAGCGGATCTTCAAATGGAACTTTATCAGTATATGTTCAGTGTTTAGTTTTGTTTGTTTTTATCTGTGGAGCATTGATTTCTATTTTACGAAGTATTAGTCTGAATTATGTCACTTTACAGCCCAGAGGGGGCAGTGAAAAGGCTGCGCCTCTCTTAGGCTCTATAGATTATACCATACTGAAAATGCTGACTAGGTCAGAGGTCTGAGGGGGAAAAATGAAAGACTACAAACCAGAGTGTCACTGAATTGTTTTCTGTTGATAAAGGGATGTATTCATATTTTTGGTTCTGTTGGTGGTGCCATAAATCACCCTTTTCTTCTATTTGTGATGGTTAATGTGCCTGTTTTGTCTCAGTACGTCATCAGTGTTTGGGATGAGGCAATCTTTGTTGTCGGGTGTAGATGTTTTTCTTCAGTTTTTCATCAGCCTTATGTTGCCACTGTTGTGTATCAAGCAGTATCACATGGTTTTGTTCTCAGGTAAGGATCACTATGAGTAATAACCACCCCAAATTTCTGGGTTTTATTTTAAAGTTGAGCTTTATTCCCTTTAATTATTAAAATGCAGTATTTCACTGTAATGGCTGGTTACCGTGGATAGATCATTGTTTAAAGTCTGTGTTGCGATTCAGTATGAATACAATTTGTATTGTTGGTAACTAAGCCGTGTACCTCAACACTAAACTCATTACTTTTTGCCTTCACCTCATTCCAGCGGTCGTTTGCACAGACATACAGCAGATGTTTTACTGGATTTACCTTGTTATTCTTTATTTGAATAAACTCCACTGAAACACCAACAACTTGATGGTGACATTTGAGTTTCTTGTCAACAGCAACAGGTGTGAGAAAAAGGTAATCGGGTATAGAAAATGACACATTTTCATATAGTATAATCTGAATAATGCTATTTTATTTACACTCACGCTGTAGTGGCACTCTACTGTGCAAAATCAAGGAGACGTTTTAGGGATTCTCACAACACAGAGGAGTAAAATTGAGACAAATCTTGTGTCTCCAATTTAAGGAGTTCAGGCACAGAGCACATGATCTCAGTGAGATACATGGAAAATATATTACTAATAAAAAGTCTTTCTTTGATATACTAGCTCCTAAACACGTCTGAAATGAACAAGGTGTAGATGAAAAATATTTATTTCCAACTTCACACAGAATCTACTGCATTCAACAAAAACAATGTAAAAATTAATATGAATAAATTCATATCGATTCTGATCATCTTTAATATTTTACAATGCAGGAAGACAGTTGTTTTTTTAAACCCCATTTCTGCTAATGTTTTAAATTTTGGCAACATTAACTTTATCATGCTAAAGACCTGCACCGCAAAATAGGACATCTGGCTCATCCAGAAAACTTTAGGAGTAACACTGTGCAACGTCTTGATTGTCTTGCACTATGAAAGGAGAATATGGATTCACCTCAATGAATTAACTGCTCAGGCCCCAATAAATCTATCTAAAAAAATACCATCCTTTCCTTGATCTCATGGAGCTCGTTGTGTGGACAGTGAAATCTCTATATACAAACAGACAAGGAGTCCTAAAGCCCAGAGGCTACTTGTTCACCTTATATACACGTCTTAATTATTGTTAAAGTATAATTTAACATCATTCCAACCCCTGACTTTGCTCAATAACCTCAAGTTAAATCTACGTGGTTTGATAGTACAACCCTCAGGTGCGGTCTAGCAGTAGCTGTCGTGGCGTGTGTCGTTCTTCCAAGGGAAATCTGTCAGGGGTTGGTCTGCATTGGTCCATGTGTCCTCTCTTTGTTGTGTTTCCGGAAAAAGGCCTTTCCAAACTCATAACTGCTGATCATGATGGCACAGGCTGGAGCCACTTTTATCACCCTGGGGAGAAAACCTGATAGAGAAACCACAGATATGAGAAGAGTTTATACACAGTCTAAACAGAATGTATGCACTCTTTCAGTAATAAGGTTTCATGTATCAGGACATGAAAACAATCGGGCCCTTAGCAAGTCTTAAAATAAAGGTCAATACAACCTTAAGACAAACTATAAGACAGGATATATGTATGTATTTAAGCTAAAGCACAGAAGCAGGGTTAAAAAGTAAGCACACACTTAAACTTCTAATTTCTATGGAAGCTGTAAGTAGCAGCTAAGTGCTACTAATCAAATGAAGTTTTTCAGCTGATCAGTAAGTGTGAGCACCTCTAAAAGACCAGTTGGTCTCAAGTATTCACGTGTGTTCACACAGTGTCAACGAAAAAGCTGCTTCTCTCTAAAAAGAGAGAAAGGAGGCAGCATAACTTGCATACATCTGAAAAAACCGCAAGACAGACGAGACCAAACTGGACATGTTTGGCTATAACGCATAATCCCACATCTGGCCAAGAATCACAAACAGCATGTCAGCACAACTGTGTCATAGTGACTGTCGAGCACAGTGGTGGGGCGGTCATGATGAGGGCTTGTTTTGCAGCCACAGAACCTGAGCACCTGCAATCATTAAATCAACCATGAAATCCTGTGTATACCACAATGTTCTTAGCTGAAATAGGGTCATGCAACAGGATGACTGAACCTAAGAACAGCAGCAAATCTACAACGAAATGGCTGAAAAAGAAGTCAAAGTCCAGACCGTAAACTGACTGAAATGTGGTGGAGGGACCTGAACAGAGCTGTGCATAAGCAAATGTTCGTAAAGCTCATTTAATGGAAACAGCATTGTAAAGAAGAGTGGGCCAAAATGTATTTAAAGTCATACAGGAAATTATTACTTCATGTTACAGCAGCTAAAGGTGTTTCTACAAGGTACTAAACAGCAATATGGTATGTATGTAATATGCTGTTAATCTGAGGTTGTATTTACCAAATGTAAAGGTTGTCAAGAAGTGAAAAACTTTCATGTCCTGAAATGTAACGCTTTAGATTTGAAAGAGGGTGAAGGTTGTTTTTACAGCGAGTGTTTGTGACTACCTCAGACTCGCCACTCACTGAGTCAAGGGTCAGTGAAGTACTTACCTGCAAACAGCCCTCTAAACCCGTTTTCTGCCACAATCCTGCACATCACATTGAAGGTGGAGGAGGCCTGACCTGGCACTGCAAACACAAGAGCACCAATTAGCAACAAACAGCATCATCCAACCAAAAACAGACCACAAGAAATGTGGGTTTAACAATAAAAGGCAGCAGCTTTGCCTCACATATTCCATCACATCCTTACAGATGAGCTGAGAAATATCTTCATCACTATGTTCATCTGAAGCTGTTACACTCTCTAAACTCCTCTGAGTTAGAATTGTTTAGGAAAGTCTTATTCTACACTGTGAGTGGATATTCTGCCAACCGTCTTCATTGAGACCGTTTGATGTTTACACCGAGTGGTGCACGGTGGCTTAATGGTGTTTTTAAGGAGCACATGCAGGAGGGCCTGTATCTCACTCAGCAGTCTTTAAAGGGCAAGGCTTTGAAAAGAGGAGTGGGGTCTGAAAAAGGAGAGAAGGGGTTCGTCTACAAACAGCTGGAGCAGCCATCACCATCATCCACAGAGGAGGAAGCACACGCTTGAGGTACTTATTCGTGTTGCTTATCAGCACTGAGAAGGTTTAAGTGCTCTACAGGGCTTGACTTGAGATGCTTGTCGACTGTCACATGAAAGTGTTGTGGCCTCTTAACAGAATGAGGAAGCCTTTTTGATGAGAAGTAAAATGTTTTAAAGCTCATTGTTGCTTTTATTTAACTCTGCAGACTTGGGTTATTTACCATGCCAACACAAATATGAACATATAGCATCAACATAACCTCCCCAAGCAGCTGCAGATGTACATTTACAATCTTCAGAAGCTTTAATTTAAAAGAAATTAAGCATATTTACAGTTCTTTGCTTGCAGCTCTCCAAGCTCCACCTGTTTTCTTGTTTTGACGACATCAAAAGGCAAAGTTACAATAGATGCAATCTGAAAGAAATGACAAAAATGAAATAAGAAATGATACGCTGTAGTTTACTTCTGTTTTTTTTGCTATCAAATATGTTTATCTGCAGGCTGGAAGTTGAATTCTGTGCAGTTTTAGATGAAAAATTAACTTACAGCTCCTGAAACAGCTCCGGATACAAAGGTGATGGTCAGCGTGGGTTCTGTGATGTTAGACAAGCCACACAGCCAGCTCTTGCCCATCTCGTAGTTGTACCAGTACATGGCCGAGAAGGGAACGTCTCGGAGAAGCGTGGGCCCCCAACCCCTCCACAGAGACAGCCAGCCCTCTTTGGCCACTGCTGAGCGGATGCACTGGGTCAGCTCCCTGTACGACTGCTTCTGAGACTGCAGTTTAGTGCGGATCAACTCCAGAGGACTGATCACCGTCACCGAACCCACTTTCACACAGAGGAGGAAGACAAAGCAGTTCATGAAGTGATATGTTAGTGAAAGTAACATACTGCTGTGGCACTTTTAATGATTGAGCCTCTTTTTTTCTACTTTAATAATCACTTACAGGCCTGTAAGTTTGACTAAAAATAACACTAACATTTTCTAAATAAAATCTAGCTTGTTGGATAAAATCAGGAAGTCAAGGCCACGGTGCAGAAGGTAAGGGTGGCTGGCCTTGAAACCCCCAACATTGTTAAAATGCTGATGTCTGTTATTAGGCATTATATGGCCATTATTGTCAATATGTGGCATATTTCAGTAGCAGTAAGACAGCAGTCAGCTCACCTCTAGCAGTAGCTCCTGCAAGGAGAGGAGCCACCTCAGCATATTCTCCCATCCTGACCCTCAGTGCTGCACAGAGCTGGTCGTAACATGTGAAGTAGATCACTGTCGCTGGGACTGCCATCACACTGGAGAAGGCACATAACAGAAAGCACATAACAGAAGGTACATAAATCATGCCTTAGTTATAAAATTTTCTAAGCAGGTAAAAGACAGCCACAAAAATGCATCTAAATTTAAAAACTGTGAAGAAAGTTCTGTTTAATGATGCGTAACATAATTAAATATTTGGTTACGATCATTGAAGAAACTCTCAGGTGGCTCACTATGAATAAATACCACATCAAAGGAAAACACTCCGCTGTAATCACTACTGACCCACCACAGCTCAATAACTCAGTATTAAAAGGAGGGGAGGCGCCCAATCAGGAAATAGAAAAAAATGGACTTTACACTCACAGTGTTGGAGGCAGACCGCTCCATAATGACCTGATTCCCTCACGCCGTACTATTTTGACAAATGCATCCTGCAGAGATTCAGAGTTAGGAGTCAGTGAAGGGTGATGTGCTCTGTGGCACTCAGAGGTTTTGTACTACAACACCTCTGCTAAATACAAGCAGGAAAAGTTCAATCAGCCACTAAAGCTAAGTTTAGCTTGTCAGACTGCTAACTTTAAAACATTATACAGAACAAGAAGCTCACTCTCTGCACAGAATTTACTTTTAAGGGAACATTATTGGATTTTGCATATATTCATTTTGTTTTCTGTTTCTTTTCTAAAATGTACTTTAAGAAGTTTGTAGTGCAGTAAAATCCACAGATGTATAATTTGATTATGCATCCATTCTGAAAGAGCAGGTAATGGATAATAGGTACTGATTTGTAAATAACTTCAGCTTATTATCTATTACACTGCAGTATATTTCTAACTAACTGGACAGCTCATTCTCTGATAATACTTTCTTTAAAGACATAATGCCTTTTGGAGTCAACTTGAAAGAAAGACAGATGTGAAATGTAAAAGTGAGGTTGGAGGTCAAATGTGCCATGATATTTAGATGAAATCTATAACGTGATATTTAGAACATGTACAATTTCTTAATTTTGCCAATAAAAACAAAAGCAGTGGAATTTAAAGCACAGTTTTACAGATAAATTACATTTTATGAAGATTAGACCTTATTTGATCTTGAGGAAAGGTTTATAGGTCCAAAGTAACCTGATATGTAAAATCTCCATTCCCAAAGCTCCCAAACAAAGGCAGCAGGAAACATAGTGGTAAATAGCTCTATAAAGCATTCTTCTCAATCTGCTGACCTTGAGTAGAGGTCAAAGGACAAATGTGACATTACATTTAAAATCTTTATACAAATAATATAATATTTATATTATATGTTCCCACTACACACCACACTTGTCACAAATTCTACGTTATAAGGCTTTTTGTCAATTTTCGACCATTAAATCATTAAGTTGACCTTGACGACCAAGGTCAACTTAATGAAGCAAGGCTTAATGAAGCAAGGCTACCGTGTTTACAGACAGAACGACACACAAATAGGGCTGTTCGATATAACGATATATATCGGATGACGATATAAAAATGTCTATCGTTTCATTTTACGCTATCATTTGTTTCGTGGTGTTGCAAAATAAACTGTTTACGGCAATATTTTTTCATCGTTTTGATGGTCACTATTCTGTCCCTTCTGTTATTTCTAAGGTATGTTTTTTATAAGTTTGTTACATGGCGGGTCATTATGGAACGCCAGGACTGCCATAATGAATTAATTAAATACACCATTAAATAATTAATTAAATGTGTCAATAATTAATTAAAATGGGAAATAATTAATTAAATAAATAGTTATGACACATGTAATTAATTAATTATTGACACATTTAATTAATTATTTATGTATTTCACATTTTAATTAATTATTGACACATTTAATTAATTATTGACACATTTAATTAATTATTTATTGACACATTTAATTAATTATTTATGTATTTCACATTTTAATTAATTATTGACACATTTAATTAATTATTTAATGATATATTTATTTATTTCATTTTGGCAGTCCTGGCGCCTGGCTCTCATCATGAAATAATTTTATCTGTCAACCTCACCCATCAAACGCAGGGGGCGGGGTTAACGCTGCCCATGCAGCTTGTCTAACATTTGATTGGTTGCCGTGCAAAGTAAGTCAAAACAGGTCGATCCTAGATAATCGATTGCTTGTGTAGACTTGGGGCAGCCAGGTATCCCAGAATGCATTTCAAATCACAGGCAGCAATGTTGGTGGTGTAGTTTTAAAATACCCCGTTTTTCTGTCACCAACTACACTTTTAACAGTGTTTTAGCCGCGAATGTCGCGCTGTAATCTTCACATGTCGGGTCAGGTTGTCAACATAGAACATGTTTGCAAAGGTGCTCAGATGTTTTCAGAGATTTCAGTAGCTCTGCTAACAGTCAGCATGCAGAGTGCACCGAGGGGGTTACGTTAACCGGTTTGTTTACATATTCCACTCTCCGTGTTCCACGTGTTGCATTCGCAGATTCTCATTTTCACCGAACGATCGTCTCTTTCCGCCTGGTCTTGTGTCTCTGTGCTTCTGTAACATAAAGAACGAGCTGACATTTTTCTCACGAAACCAGCGATCAGCTCAACAGGCCCTCAGTTTACCTGCATGCATCCTCCTCCTCACCTGTCAGCTGTTTAACACCTGCTGCTAATTCAAGAAACACGCCCACGTTACCTGGTGATAGTCACAGTTTAACTGGGCAGCCGGTGCTCGATATTACGCAACCTCAGCACATTTTTCTGCACAAGATAAGTAAATATAGTTTTTCCCGAGCGCAGAGCTGCTGGAGCTTGTTTCCCAACAGAGCACTTTATAGGCGAACCCACTTTATCCGTGGCTGATGTCTTATCAGCGGCTGATGTCCAATCACCGGCACAGCGTTGAAACCTCACCTGAGTTTTAGCTCTCAGTGGTTAAACGCTGGACTTAATTCACTCAGGTTCTGTCTGTCGGGTCACGTTTACTTCGCTGTTTTATTTACAACTGAGCAAATCGGTTTGGCTGAGGTTAAAGTTACGTTTCAGAACTGCACAGTTTTACAGACGTTTAATGGTTCACTGGCACATGTGTTAGACTGAACCATTCGCTTTTCTTTATCTGGTGTGTTTTGGATTTAACAGTAAATTTTGAGATTAAACTGACTTTTAAAATGTTTTTATACAAAGAGGAAAGAGAAGGCGCATTTCCACCGAGAGGAGCAGAGTTTCCAACTACATGTTCATAATGCAGACTGCAACCTGGACAGAAATATTATATCATCTGTTTTTTAATAGTTATTCAACTGTATTCTAGGCACCAGCGATCTGTTAGAATTTTTAGAGTTTATTTAACTAAAAATAAATGAGGTTAACATATAATTTGTGATTTTTTTTCTCTCTCTCTCTCTTTTTATTCATTTATTTATTTTTTTGCTTTTTCGGTCATGTTATGTTTAACTGTCAAAGGTTTGTTACAAACTATGAAACACATGGTGCAGACTTCTGGATGTTAGAAGAAAACTAATACTGCTAATGAATTAGACTAAAGGCAGGAAGGTGTCCTTTAAAACTAAACATGTTAGTAGGACTTTATATCATAGTTTATGAAATAGCACGTGTATTTCAGTAATAGCTACTGATTTCAGTGTAGTAGTGAACAGTCACACAGCTCACGTGGTCATCTGTGATACTCCTTAACTATAATTTATCCAGGTTAACTTCAGTTAACTCTGAGCGGCTGGATCGACGGAGGTCAGACAACAATTTTACATGTATGATCTTAAAACAGGACACAGCCATTATCCGTCCTGGCCTCATATCAAATGTGAACGCAGACTGAGTCTATGTTTGACGTTTGCTTTATATCTAATCTTCCTCTCAAACATTTAAACAGTCTGCAGCTGAGGGAACACAAACTCAAATTGTCGGAACAGGTTTGCTCGTTTCTTGTGTTCATTTGGTAATTTATTAAATGTATAACTGTTATAACTGCTGAGTCTCTTACGCTGATGAAAATGCAGAAAACACAGACAACACCTGTTCAACCAATCGCTTTCATTCCACTTTGATCTGCGACAAACTGACGGTTCATCTCTGTTACAGTGTTGTGTTAGACTGCTATATTTTTTGTTCTTTATGCTGTAGATTTTCACGTCTCTGGGATAGTTGGCAGTATTAAGGATGCTTTTCTGTAAAATCATATTGATATGACCCGTGAATTATTCGTAGATGACAGTTAGATTAGTCAGCTGGGAAACTCTGTGTTAACTCAGAGAGCTGAAGATATCGTGGATATGCTGACCTCGCTCTGTGGTGTACAGGTCAGTTTACCCTCATGATTAATATTCACAATAAAAATATTAGCCGAACATCATGAAGTCTGTATGTGTGTCATAGTTTCGAACAACCTTTGTACAGTTAAAGCCAGCAGTTACTACATGAGGAAACACCAACGTTATCTCTTTTATGTGTTTATACACAGGTCACGCTGATTACTGAACAAAAACCCAAAGATCAGCTGTTAATCGAATTTATTTGCTCTCTCTCCTCCTTAAACATGTTTTTAATGTTAGTTATAATTCAGAATTGGCGACTGAAACACGTAGGACACATACGAACATCAGGAAATAAAACCCTGATAAATATAACCTCAGTAAAAGAAGTCCGTGTCAGCGGGGATTATTACAGCTGTGTACCGGGGCCTGCGCTTTGTCGGTGGTAATAACAGCTCGATTGCTTGCGAGGCGAGCGGGTCTATCCACGCTTTGTCGTGAGACTGGGCAGACATCTCCGAAATCATCGAAGCACTTTTGCAAAGAGGCTGTATCTTGAGAAACCGACCAGACACATGAAGATTAAACCACTACATTCTCGGCTAAAAAAATATTAAAACTGTATTTGGTGACACACAAACAGGGTTTTTCAAAGTTCAGTTCTGTTAGTTTCCACATGCTGGTTGTTGCGTGCTAAAAACAATGGCCACCAGGCCAAAGCAATGGTTTTGAGTCGATCAGCGTTAACCCCGCCCCCTGAGTTTGATGGGTGAGGTTGACAGATAAAATTATTTCATGATGAGAGCCAGGCGCCAGGACTGCCAAAATGAAATAAATAAATATATCATTAAATAATTAATTAAATGTGTCAATAATTAATTAAAATGTGAAATACATAAATAATTAATTAAATGTGTCAATAAATAATTAATTAAATGTGTCAATAATTAATTAAATTTGTCAATAATTAATTAAAATGTGAAATACATAACTAATTAATTAAATGTGTCAATAATTAATTAATTACATGTGTCATAACTATTTATTTAATTAATTATTTCCCATTTTAATTAATTATTGACACATTTAATTAATTATTTAATGGTGTATTTAATTAATTTATTATGGCAGTCCTGGCGTTCCATAGGGGTCATAATCATTCGTTCTGTAATTAACTGTTGCAACGTGTCAGAAAATATGTTTATTCCTGATCTTGTCTGGGCAAAGCCTGCCATCTAGTGGGTTGACAGGGTAGCGCCATGTTAGAGCGCAAGCAGTAGTGATGCGATTTCCGGCTCTTTTTAGAGATCCGGCTCTTTCAGCTCGGCTCACTAAAAAGAGCCGGCTCTTTCGGCTCCGAACCGGCTCTTCAGGTTGTTTTGTTGCTTTAATTATTTAATCATTAGCAATAATATAAAATTATGCAGAAAAGGAATTACTAATGTTAAAAAAAGGGGTTTTATTTATATATGTTTATATATGGCCCCAAGAGACAAAGCACGTACAAACTCTAAAGCATATACAAACTCCAAAAAGCACGTACAAACTCCAAAACACATTTCTAGCGTTTACTGAACTTCAAAACAGAGCTACCCAGATCACTTAAATTACACAGTTGAAAGCATGTGTGTATTGTTTGTGTATTTATAGACAAGCACTCATATTTATTCAAATAATTAAAAAAAAAAAGTTCATTTACCTGTTACTACCACACACCAAATCCGGTTGTTGATACTTCCTGGCTTGTGTAGCCACTAGGTAACAAAAGCTCAACATTGCGCCCAGCATCCTGGAGCACTTCTGTTGTCTTTTGTACGTGATTCTGAGTTTGTATGTGCTTCTGAGTTTTTACGTGTTTTGGAGTTTTTACGCGTTTTGGAGTTTGTACGTGCTTTGTCTCTAAGGTCCACCATAAATATACTTTATTTATTCACTCCACATAAAATGTAATAAATAAATCACATAATACAAAAAACAACTATTTACATTTTAAATTTTTAACTATTTAAATTTTCAGCTTCTTTTAAACCAATTTAACGTGAAACAACACAAAACACTGCAAACCACAACACAATTAAATATAAATTAAAATATTAAAACAAAAAGAAGATGCACATTCTCTGTCATATGGGCCTGCATGATTTCTGAATCCTTTATCATCTGCAACTGAAAATAGTGGATGATTACTATACCTTTCTCTGTTCCTGTGCTACTGCGAGTGTAACTAACGCCCCTCCCCCCTCTGCCCAGCGCAAAGTACAGGCCGCGCATGCGGAGTTTAGCGGAAAAATGGGCGAGAGAGAGGGTGAGAGAAAGAAGAAAAAAAAAAAAAAAAAAACCTCACGGCTCCCAATAAGGAGCCGGCTCGCGTCGTTCACTTCAAAGAGCCGGCTCTAAGAGCCATTTCGTTCGCGAACGACCCATCACTAGTTTACACAAGTCAACAATATTTAATGTAATCTTTGTGTATTTGTATGGAGAGTGAATACACTGTATTCTGTTTCTGTTATTACAGTTTTTTTAAAAAAAAAAGAAAAATAAGGATCAGTAAAGCTCTGAAGAATGCTACGCGGTCTCCTGAGTGTTTACTGTAGCATCCCTGGCTGAATGATGGTCTCTTATACTGATGCTTCACAGAGGTTTTATTGGAAATGTTTTTATTGAAATATTCAGTGAAGACACCGTAAGAGCTAGGAGCAAAACAAAACCAGCAATATTAATACATTAATATTAATAACATCAAAGGAAACAAATTTCTCCTGCTCACATATAGCATATACATCAAATTTACATCACTCAATTCATTATATCACCTCACTAACTTACAACTACACATAAAGGTCAAGGTCAAGGTTAACAACATAAACTCTATTAAACAACATTTTGATTCCATGTAACTTATTCCGTTAAAAGAAACATTAACAAACCTTGTGCCACTGTCAGCCAGGTACTAATTGGCAAAGAAAACATACATATTTTACACTTTAAGGCACACTATTTATCATATCCTAAAAGAAACGTTACTAACAGCCCTTTAACGGTTTTGCGCCAGTTTCCTGTTCCAAAATAAAAGCATGGGTTTCAAAATAAAATCGAAGTAACTTTCAAACAAACGTAAAAATATTTACCAAATTTAAAGGTCATTTACACTCCCACCAAATCATGAGTGTTTTAACAAAAAGGGAGAACCATAACACAAATGATTTTTAAAAACAAATGACCTTAACCACAAGGCCTTTTACATAACGAAAACAAAGAATTATCCATGCAAGTGCCTGCAGGTAATGTCTACAAGTCTTCATACAATAAAGGATATAGTCATTGTCTTAGACAGCCTCTAAAAGCAAGATCAGTTTCTGAATGGGCCGTTCAACAATAGATGGCTTGCCAGAACATTGACCCTCCCTTTTCATTTTCTGGTCTCCAAGACGAATCTTAACTTTCCTCACAAGCCCATCTTTATCAGCGACTGTTTCTTCAACTCTGGCTAATCTCCATTCGTTCCGTGGCAGATCATCCATCCTTTCGATGACTATGTCACCAACTTTCAGATTCCTTCTAGAAATATGCCAACGTTGTCTAGTGGCAATATTAGAGAGATACTCTCTTCTCCAGCGGTTCCAGAAGTGCTCTGCTAGATACTGGATATGACGCCATCTCTTACGAGCATACATGTCTTCTCTAATGAACGTCCCAGGAGGTGGTAGGGCTCCAGTCGGTTTCATGGTGAGTAGGTGATTAGGAGTCAGTGGTTCTGGACCATTTGGATCATTCAAGTTATCCACAGTGAGTGGACGGCTGTTCACAATAGACATTGCTTCGTAAAACAATGTCCTTAAACAGGCATCATCTAATCTTCCAGGTGAGAGTGAAAGAGTGGACCGAAGTACATTTCTTACTGTTCTGATCTGTCTCTCCCAGACACCTCCAACATGGCTTGAATGGGGAGCATTCATAATGAAGTCGCACTGCCTCTCAGCCAAGAATGCAGTCAGACGATTGACATCCATCTGTTTCATCGCATTACACATTTCATTCTTAGCTCCAACAAAATTGCTTCCTTGGTCACATCTTATTTGTCGTACTGCTCCTCTTATGGAAACAAAACATCGGAGGCCATTAATGAAAGCATCTGCTGACATATCATTCACCATTTCAATGTGAATTGCTCTACAACAAAGACCATAACGTTTATTCACCTTACGCCCTTGCTTTGTAAAAAATGGCCCAAAGCAGTCCATTCCGCAATAAGTGAAAGGTGGAGATGGATCCACCCGCTCAGATGGCAGGTCTGCCATTCGCTGCTCCTCCACTGATCCCCTGAGTTTCCTGCATTTGACACACTGATGCACATAAGATGCAACAGCTCTGTTCATTCCTGGGATCCAGTATCCATTTGATCTAATCTCGTTGATGGTTATACCCCTTCCTTGGTGTTTAACCTGTTCATGATGATGAGCTATTATCATCCTCGTTATGTGGTGGTCCTTTGGAATGATCACTGGATGTTTCTGAGAGGCAGGGAGAGATGCATTTTTCAGTCTTCCTCCCACCTTGAGGATTCCATCTTTGTCAAGAAAGGCATCCAATCGAAATAGTTTACTCTGGCGTGGAAGTTGTAAGCCATTACTAAGTAGCTGGATCTCATCTGGATAGACTCGTCTCTGTAAATCTCTTATAATGATGCACTGTGCATCCTCTCGCTCCTGAACTGTGCTGTGACTTGTTGACTTGTCACTCTTGGCTCGGCGAAGAAGTCGCGCAACAGCTTGTTTGACCTTACTCCATGAAGAAAACTTTGACAAGCGGTCTGAAAGAGTCACTTGTTCTGCAGACTCCAAATTTAGTGCTTGAACTCTTTTAACTTCAGGGTCCCCAACTGGGATTTCTGGGATTACCTCTACCTCTGGTGATACCTCTTTCTCCCATAAGAACTTGGGTCCAGTAAACCAGTTCGATGTCAGAAGCTTGCTTGCACTAGAACCTCTCGATGCAAGGTCTGCAGGATTCTTGTCAGTAGAAACATATCGCCACTGCTGAGGAGTTGTACTGAGATGTATTTTCTGAATCCTATTTGATACAAATGTGTGGAAGCGACGTGCCTCGTTGTTAATGTACCCCAGTACAACCTTGGAGTCTGTCCAGAAGTATTCATCAATCCCTGAAATTCCCAGTTCTTCATTTAGAGTATTGCTTGCTGCAACTGATACAACAGCAGCAGTAAGTTCTAACCTGGGGATGGTCACAGCTTTGATTGGAGCAACTCTGGACTTTGCCATAATCAGAGCACAATGAACAGTTCCATTTTCATTCACATGTCTCAAATATGAGCACTGGCCATA
This sequence comes from Neolamprologus multifasciatus, assembly GCF_963576455.1. NCBI lineage: Eukaryota > Metazoa > Chordata > Actinopteri > Cichliformes > Cichlidae > Neolamprologus > Neolamprologus multifasciatus. The sequence goes on from NC_140449.1 coordinate 19,952,146, forward strand.
ACCATACGTGCTTGCATCAGAGAAGTGATGTAACTCTCTCTTTGTGACCTTTCCAAAGTCAGCTGGTACATAGCATCGGGGTATGGTGATTTTATCCAAATTTGCCAGATCACTCTTCCAGGATCTCCAGACTGGTTGCAGTTTACTGATGAGTGGGTCATCCCAACCTGTACCATGCCTACACATTTCTTGAAGAACCCTTTTCCCAGTTAGCAGGAAAGGAGCAATAAGCCCAAGTGGGTCATAAAGAGAGGCAACAGTGGATAGTATACCACGCCTGGTTTCTGGTTGGTCCTTCAAACGGGCATGGAACCTGAAACTGTCTGACTCAATGTGCCAGTGGATTCCTAAGGCTCTTTCCAGTGATGAATCACTAAAGGCAAGATCAAGAGCCTTTACTTCAGTGGCACGCTCAGATGGTGCTATACTCTCAAGCACCTTCGCATTGTTACACACAAATTTGTGTAGTCGCAGACCACCCATGGCACAGAGCCTTTGGGCTTCTTTTGCAAGCTGAATAGCCTCATCTACATCTGCTATGCTTGTGACACCATCATCCACATAGAAGTCCCTCATAATGAATTGGGAGCCCAGAGGAAACAGGCTCTCATTCTCCTTAGCGAGATGTTTCAACCCATAGTTGGCACATCCCGGTGAAGATGCAGCACCGAAAAGGTGAACTTTCATACGGAATTCCTGCGGCTCCACACTGAAGTTTCCATCCTTCCACCACAGGAAACGTAGGTAGTCTCTATCCGCTTCACGCACATGAAACTGATGAAACATCCTTTCGATGTCGCACATCAGAGCAACATGGTTCTGTCGAAATCTGATAAGAACACCAGTTAGGGTATTTGTCAAATCTGGGCCAGACAGGAGATGATCATTTAGGCAAGTTCCCTTGTACTTAGCCGAACAATCAAAAACCACTCTGAGCTTCTCTGGTTTTTTGGAATGATAAACTCCGTGGTGTGGAATATACCATGTTTCGCCTTCCTTCTCTTCACAGAGAACTTCTTCAGCATCATTGTTTTTAATTACCTCATTCAAAAACGTTACGTAGTGAGTCTTGTAGTTCTTGTTGTTCAGCAGCTTTCGTTTGAGATGGTTGAGCCGGATGATAGCTAACTGCTTGTTGTTTGGAAGGTAGGGTCTCTCTTTAAACGGAAGAGGCATCTCATAGTGACCATGGGCGTTCATGTGAATGCTTTCCTTTAGCATATTCAGGAAGAGGATGTCATCTTGAGACACTGTTCTGCTGTCCTTGCTGATGTCTTTAAAGTCAGACTCAAGTACTTTAATGGCATCGGATGGCGTCACTGGAGGAAGCTCTTTGACAGTTACTCTATGGCATATGTTGGTGACAGGAAGAGATTCAAGGTGAGGTGGTGAGCAGCCTATGATGCTCCATCCTAGGTCTGTGCGGACTGCATAAGGTTCATTATCTCTTCCTAGGATGACCTGTCTTGGTGCTAGTGCCTGTGAGCAGTTATAGCCTATTAGAAGACCAACTTCACAGTCTAAATGTGGCGGAATATCATCTGCTATTGCTTTGAGATGATTCCAATGCCTCGCCGTTTCACTGGTAGGAATGTGCCTTCGATTCACTGGTATGCAGTCTTTGGTATAGGCAGGAGGGAGATCAATGTGATTTGTGGAGGTATAGCCACGCACTCTGAGACCTGAGACTCTTTCACTGTGTGTTACTGTGTCCTTTCCGATCATAGTGGTTAGCTTTAGCCTTACAGGATAGGTCTTGGTTGTCAAGCTACGACTAACATCTTCATCAATAAACACAGTGTCACTCTGGGTGTCAAGAAGAGCATAGACAAGCCTTTCTATTCCTGGGTTGTTGGAAGAGGAAACCCAGACTGGCAAAATCATGGATGTAGTCATAGATGTGTGCTCAGTCTCTGTATTGAGAGACAATGTCGTAACTGCTTCGTCTGTATTCTGATTAGGGGTTAACACAGGATTTATGTTGGAATATCTGTCGTCATGAAGGCAAGTTGGGTGTCGTCCCTTACAGATATCACATAAGTGTCTGTGGCGGCAGTCTTTAACATTATGGCCTGGTTTCAGACAACCATAGCAGAGTTTGTTTTCCCTTACATACTTTCTTTTCTCTTCCAGAGGCGTTCCTTTAAACTCTGGACAACTATGTAGGTGGTGTTTGTTATCATGACAGAACGTACAAGGGGGCTTTAAGCTTGTCTTGGATGGTACATTCTTCTCATTCTCTGTAAGTGTCTGTGTATGGAGAACAGTAGATTTATTTTTCCTTTCTTTCAGATGATGTTTCTCTGCAGGTAAGTCTGATAAACGTAATGCATGGAGGGAAGTTACTGGGTTACAGGCAATCTCTGCTTCTAATGACATGAAGTTGACAAAGTCCTGAAAGGCTGGAAATTCCTGTCTGTCCTTCATAAACTGGGTCACCTTCCGGTTCCACCTTGAAGCTGCCCACTCAGGTAACTTTTGGACCAGCTTTTGGTTCTCTTCACAGTCATTCAGAATGTCCAGCCCTTTAATATGAGGCATGGCTTGCTGACATGCATGTAGGAAGTCGGCGAATGCTCTGAGTTGTTCTGCATCCTTTGAGTGGATCTTTGGCCAGCTAGCTAGTTTTTCTCTGAAAGCTCTCTGCAAGACGAATGGTTGACCATACCTGCTATTAAGGCGATCCCATGCATCCTTATACGCTTCATCATCCTCCCTGTAAAAGATACCATCAAGTGTCTTTCGTGCAGGACCTCCCACATATCTTCTCAAGTAATGCAGTTTGTCAGCTGAACATATGTTCCTTTTATCTATAAGGGATATGAATGAAGATTTCCATTCAATGAACTGAATTGGGTCGCCGGTGAATACAGGTGGCTCTGGCATTGGAAGTCTGTTCATGGCTATGCTGTCTTGTACTGCTTGAGCTAAGTGGGACACATCTGTCTGTGGAGGTGAAGCTGGAACTCTTATGAGATGCTGAACTGGAGCCAGAGACACAGCTTGATGTGGGTGCATATGTTCCTGGTTCCTTAGTTTGCTGTTAGCAGAGCATAAGCTGCCCTCCTGCATTACGTCTTGATTGTAAATTGACAATCTTGCTCGTGCTGCTCTTATATCCTTTTCAGCCCTTAGCCTTTCTAGTTCATGTTTTTGAGCTTCAAGATCCCTTTTCTGTTGTTCTACTAAGAGCTGGATCCTTTCTTTTTGTTTTCCTTCCGCCAATAACAACTCATATTCTGCTTCCTTTGCTGCTAATTCTGCTGCAGCATCTGCTCTTTTTACTGCGACAATGGAGTCTATAGTGTGTTGACTTGGAGGTGAAACTGTGGAACCATATATGGAATGAGCATAGTCTCTGTTAAGGAGCTCACGAAGGCGTTCTTTGACTGCTTCACTATCATAGTCTTCGTCTATGCCTGATAATCTTTCATATGCAATTTTAATAATGTCCTTTGTTACGGCCTCACATGCATCAACACGACGTCTCGTTTCACTGGATGGTGTGAGGTGATCTCTGATTTGTACATAAATGTCCGTAATATTATTCATGCATTTCTCTAAGATATCAATGAGAGCTGCGATTTCACTTTCTGGAATGTCTAGCTTTAGCTGATTTCTTGCCTTACGTGCCTGGATCTTCCATTGATCATAAAGGTGCATGAGCCGCTTCTCCCTTTTGTGTGCCTCCTCTCTCTGAAATGTAAGCATCTTCTCCGTGGGATTTCTTGGGCGATCAGATCTGCGAAGTTCCTCATCCTTGCTTGCTTGACAGATGTCTGTTATTTGATCTGAGCCTTCTGCTTCTGCAGTTAATATCTGAGATGCTTCCATTTTGAGCGAGTGTCACATTTAGACCATCACAATGAATCCCTCTTCTTTCATCATAGACTTTGGCAGTTAGGTGAAACTCGTGAGGCTGAAGCTCTTACTGTAGCATCCCTGGCTGAATGATGGTCTCTTATACTGATGCTTCACAGAGGTTTTATTGGAAATGTTTTTATTGAAATATTCAGTGAAGACACCGTAAGAGCTAGGAGCAAAACAAAACCAGCAATATTAATACATTAATATTAATAACATCAAAGGAAACAAATTTCTCCTGCTCACATATAGCATATACATCAAATTTACATCACTCAATTCATTATATCACCTCACTAACTTACAACTACACATAAAGGTCAAGGTCAAGGTTAACAACATAAACTCTATTAAACAACATTTTGATTCCATGTAACTTATTCCGTTAAAAGAAACATTAACAAACCTTGTGCCACTGTCAGCCAGGTACTAATTGGCAAAGAAAACATACATATTTTACACTTTAAGGCACACTATTTATCATATCCTAAAAGAAACGTTACTAACAGCCCTTTAACGGTTTTGCGCCAGTTTCCTGTTCCAAAATAAAAGCATGGGTTTCAAAATAAAATCGAAGTAACTTTCAAACAAACGTAAAAATATTTACCAAATTTAAAGGTCATTTACATTTACTGAAGCCATTTAATGTTTAGCTCTCTGCATAAGCTGAATAGAGACATTCAGCTGAGGGCAGAAGAGTAAAAAGATTGTCCACGCATCAAGTGCACTGCCAGGATCCTGAGACACTCCACTCTAGCGACAGCAATCATGTCCAACCACGGAGACACCTCGCAGCTTTCACAGCTGGAAGTCAGGTCGGAATGCAGATCAGCAGCTTCACGCTGGTCAAACAGCTCAGCAGCAAGCCTTGCTGCAGCACAAGCACAAGCTGAAGCCGAAGTTGCTCGAGCAAGAGCAGAATACGCCAAACGCCAAATAGACATGGAGGTCGAAAAGGCCCGGATGGAGGCAGGGCTAAATGCTCTGAAGCAGGAGGGAGAAGAAGAAGCAGCACTTGCCGCTGCAAGGGTCCTAGAGGCTGCAGTTCTGGACCAGGCAGAGTCTGTGAAGCCACCAGACATTCCTGCGGCTGTCAGTCGCACTCAAGAGTATGTAGATACCCACTTCCACAACAACACTAATATGGAAGGTGAGTCAAAACACAGTAGAGAGCAAAAATGTGACTTAGACAACACCCACACTACAGGGCCGGACATATCAGCAGCAGCTCCACGTGGGTACCCCCCCAGTTCTCCACCCGTTTGGCAGCCCAAACTTCCACCTCCCCATTGGTCCAACCATGTTGGGGTAGCCACACCACAACGACAAGCAGATGTATCAGACCTCGCTGCCCTCCTCTCACACCGTGACCTACTGACAGCAAGACTGACAGTGTTTGATAACAAGCCAGAGACTTCTCTAGCATGGAGATCTATGTTTCACAATGCCACTGAAGATTTAAATCTAAAGTGCAGTGAAGAACTTGATCTGCTCACTAAGTGGCTTAGTGGGGAGTCTCTCCAGCATGCTCTGAGAATCAGGGCTGTCCATGTTAACAATCCAGAAACAGGTCTTCAGCGTTTATGGCAAAGGCTAGACAGGATTTATGGCTCATCGGAAGTTATTGACGCTTCTCTGTTCAAACGCCTGGAGAGCTTGCCCAGAGTTACTCTGAGAGACAATCACCTTCTTCAGGAACTTGCAGATCTCCTCCTGGAACTTGAAGCAGCAAAAAATGAAGGATATCTGCCAGACCTCAGCTTTCTCGACACTCCAAGAGGCATAAACCCAATTGTGGAAAAACTCCCACATACCCTGCAAGAGTCATGGATCAAACAGGGGTCCAAGTATAAGAAAGAACACAGAGTGCACTATCCGCCTTTCTCCTACTTTGTTCAGTTCGTGAATAGCAATGCTGAAATGAAAACTGACCCCAGCTTCATTCTACAAAATTACAGCACTGGGCACATGAAGATAGAAAGGCCACTGGTGAGACAATCACATTTTAGAGCCCCGCTAACAGCAAACAAAACACAGGTTGGGACACCCAGCAACAAATCTAACACTCACTCTCTTGATCCCGACAAACAGTGTCCAGTACACATGAAGCCCCATTCACTTGCAAAATGTAGAGGGTTTAGGATGAAAACACTGGATGAGCAGAAAAGTCTGCTCAAAGGGCTCTCGATCTGTTACAAGTGTCTCTCATCAACAGAACACAGGGCCAAAGACTGTAAAGCTGATATTCGTTGTCTGGAGTGCAATAGTGATACCCACATCTCCGCCATGCATGCCAGGCCACCCCCTTGGACAAGTGGGAGCTCTGTTTCTACACCACGCCAGACATCCCGAGCTCCACAGTGACCACATCTAACTGCACTGAGGTATATGGACAGGGACAACAAGGACGGTCTTGTTCTAAAATTTGCATGGTGAAAGTATATCACAGCACAGCCCCTCAAATGAAAAGGAAAATGTATGCAATTTTAGACGACCAAAGTAATGTGTCACTGGCTCGTTCTCTCTTTTTTGACATGTTTAATGTACATGGTGAAGCCTTTTCATACACAATGAAAACATGTTCTGGCACAACGAACAAAACAGGCCGTAGAGCTCACGGGTTTGTCATTGAGGGTGTTGACAGAAAAGTGTCCATACCACTACCAACACTGACAGAGTATAATCAGATTCCTGATAACAGGAGTGAGATACCCACCCCAGAAGCTGCAGCTGCTCATCATCACCTAGCTCACATAGCCGCACAAATACCCCCTCTTGATCCAGAGGCAGATATTCTCCTCCTCTTAGGCCGTGATGTAATTCAGGCTCACAAGGTTTGAGGCCAGGCAAATAGGCCCAGTGTAGCACCTTACGCCCAAAAGCTTGATCTTGGATGGGTAATTGTTGGGGATGTTTGCCTCTCGGGAGCTCACAGACCCACAGTGAACTCCTACAAGACTAACATACTGGATAATGGCCGCCCCAGTTTTCTCTCTCCCTGTGGCAACAGAATCTACACATAGGTGAATATCACAGAAGAATGCCCCCTTTTTGAGAGCACACAGGTCAAAGATGAACTGGGCAAACACATCTTTCAACAAACTACTGATGATGACAGAATGGCACTCTCTGCAGAAGATAAGACGTTTCTGAACATTATGCACAAAGAGTTTGCTAAAGATGATGCAAATAACTGGGTCGCTCCCCTGCCCTTTCGTCATCCCCGACATCGCTTACCCAACAACAGAGAGCAGGCTCTCAACCGCCTCATGTCCCTACGGTAGACATTAAAGAGAAAGACGGAGATGAAAGATCATTATGTGGCGTTTATGAAAAGGATCTTCGACAAAGGTCATGCAGAAAGGGCACCCCCTCTCAAACCCCACCAAGAATGCTGGTATCTCCCACACTTTGGTGTTTACCACCCCCAAAAGCCAGCAAAAATCAGAATAGTCTTCGATTCAAGCGCCCAGTTCGAAAATGTGTCTCTGAATCAAGTGCTGTGTAAAGCCCCAGATCTCAATAACAGCCTTGTGGGCGTGCTTCTCAGATTCCGAGGTGACCCACATGCTGTGATGGCCGACGTGGAGCAGATGTTTCACAACTTCACGGTCAGAGAGGACCATCGTGATTATCTGCGTTTCCTGTGGTTCCGCGATCACGACCTGGATGGAGAAGTGGACGAGTTTCACATGACAGTCCATGTTTTTGGGAATTGCCCGTCCCCCTCAGTTGCTATCTAGGGACTCTAGAAAACTGCTGTGGAAGGAGAGAAAGAATATGGCAGTGATGTAAGGGAATTTATTGAGCGCCATTTTTATGTAGATGATGGGCTAAAGTCATTTCCCTCTGAGACCCAGGCAATCGACGTCCTTCACAGAACACAAAGGATGCTGGCTCAGTCTAACATCCGCCTTCACAAGATCTCATCCAACAGCCCTGTAGTCGTCAGTGCCTTCCCAAGTGAAGATCTAGCCACAGGCCCGCAGGAACTCCAACGTGGACAACACGCCCCACTCATGCAACGCAGCCTTCGGTTAGGCTGGGACCTGTCGACAGATCAATTGTCATTTCAAGTTGAAATCAATGACAGGCCTTTCACCAAACGTGGTGTATTGTCAGTCATCAATAGTTTGTATGACCCACTTGGCTTCGCTGTGCCAGTCAGCATCGAAGGCCGCTCCATTCTGAGAGAGATTTCTATGGACATTAGCGAATGGGATGCACCGCTGCCGAGGGAGAAACAGGACAAGTGGCAACAATGGAAAGATTCCCTAAAGCACTTGCAACAGCTCAAGATCTCCCGCATGTAGACATCCATCTCACTATCTGAATCTCAGAGAAAAGAAATGCATGTTTTTTGTGATGCATCCACAAAAGCTGTTGGAGCCGTCGCTTACCTGAAACTCACAGCAGGCAATGGGCTCAGTGAAGTTGGGTTTCTTCTTGGAAAGGCCAGGCTGGCTCCAAAACCAGACATCACAATTCCAAGACTGGAACTTTGTGCTGCTGTGCTGGCTGTAGAAGTGGCGGAAATGGTCCAGTAGGAGCTTCACACTACTATTGATGAGGTGAACTTCTACACCGACTCGAGGGTGGTTCTTGGATATATTTTCAATGAAAAAAGACGCTTTTATGTGTATGTGTATAACCATGTGGAGCGCATTAGGCGTTCTACCCAGACCCACCAATGGCATTACGTACCCACACAGCTAAACCCAGCTGACCATGCCACACGAGCACTGCCCGCTGAGCATCTGTCTCACTCTACATGGCTTAGCGGACCTGCCTTCCTTAAGAATTCAGGCCAACGACAAATACAGAAAGAACCTTTTGACCTTGTTTGCCCTGAAAACGACACCGAGCTGCGCCCAGATATTGTATCCTGTGCCACCTTTCTGTCAAAAAAAGAGCTCGGGACCACAAGGTTCGAGAGATTCTCAAATTGGAGTCGTCTGCTGAAAACTATTGCCAGACTGCTGCACATTGCCAAGTCCTTTAAAGGCGAAACAGAGAGCGCATGTTGTGGATGGCACAAGTGCAACAGCTATGCTACAGAAGAACAGCTTCAGCAGGCCAAGGTTACTATCATTCGTGCAGTTCAAAAAGAGGTGTATGTGGATGACATCAAACGCATGGAGCAGAGTGAGTCCATCCGCACACAAAGTCCACTTAGCAAGCTGAGTCCTTACATAGACGCTGATGCAGTTCTTAGGGTCGGCGGCCGGCTCGCAAGAGCTCAACTGTCAACAGATGAGACACACCCCATGCTCATTCCCAGTAAACACCACATAACCCAGCTCATAATCAGACACTTTCACGCACAAGTATGTCATCAGGGCAGACACTTCACCAAAGGTGCAATCAGAGCTGCAGGTTTTTGGATTGTGGGTGGGAAAAGAGCCGTCAGTAGTGTCATCTTCAACTGTGTCATATGCCACAGATTAAGGGGCAAGCAACAAGAGCAGATCATGTCAGATCTACCAGAAGACAGAATGTGTACAGACCCTCCTTTCACATGTGTGGGCCTAGATGTTTTTGGCCCGTGGCCTGTTACAGTCAGAAAGACACGAGGAGGTCAAGCAGAGGCCAAGAGATGGGCAGTGATCTTTACGTGTATGAGCACTCGTGCCATACATATCGAAGTGATAGAAGCAATGGACACTTCATCTTTCATTAATGCTCTGCGCCGTTTTGTTGCCATGCGAGGTGCTGTTAAACTACTCAGATCTGACTGCGGCACAAGCTTTGTGAGTGCTTGCAGAGAACTCCAAATTGACAAGAAGGGTTGTCATAATGGCAAAATCAACACGTATCTTGGAGACAGAAGCTGTGAGTGGCAATTTAACCCTCCACATGCATCGCACATGGCTGGATCTTGGAACGCATGATTGGCGTCAGTCGGCGGATCCTTGATGTAATGCTGCTGCAGCACGGAAATGCAAAGCTCACACATGAGGTGTTAGTGACATTCATGGCGGAGGTCACTGCAATAGTCAACTCAAGGCCACTTACCACAGTTTCTGCTGACTCAGAGCATCCTGAGATTCTCACTCCTGCCATGCTACTCACACAAAAGGTTGGTGCGCCCCCAGTACCACCAGGTCAGTTCCACGATCAGGACCTGTTTAGAGCGCAATGGAGACGTGTACAGTACCTGGCCAACGTCTTCTGGGGACGATGGAGGAGAGAGTACCTCAGCGGACTACAGGGTCGTTGCAAGTGGAGGGCATCAAAGCCCAATCTACAAATTGGAGATGTGGTCCTGCTCAAAGAGGGACAAGAAAACAGGATTGACTGGCCACTAGGGCTAGTCACAAAGACCTTCCCCAGTCAAGATGGCAGAGTAAGGAAGATCGAAGTCAAGATCATCCGCAGTGGCGAATGTAGAGTGTACCTGAGACCCACCAGTGAAGTCGTCTTACTGGTACCTAAGAGCTAAGTCTGAAAGACTCTTAATATCCTTTGTAATAGTGGGATTCAGCTTTAGTTGGTGTGACGTCCTGCAGACGTCAGACGGAGAGTATTCTGTCTCTCCTGTTATTTCTAAGGTATGTTTTTTATAAGTTTGTTACATGGTGGGTCATAATCATTCGTTCTGTAATTAACTGTTGCAACGTGTCAGAAAATATGTTTATTCCTGATCTTGTCTGGGCAAAGCCTGCCATCTAGTGGGTTGACAGGGTAGCGCCATGTTAGAGCGCAAGCAGTGGTTTTCTCCCAGTGCTTGACAGGGAAGGTCCATTTCTCTCTGTCTCTGTAATTTCCTGCATCTGGCGCCCTGAAAAGGCATAATCTGTAAGTGTGGCAAAACGGTTTATTGTTCTCACTTATTAGTACCTTGTTCAGCAAAGTAATGAGTTTCTTGTGTGTTTAGTGAGTTTGTTACATTACTAGCATAAGCTAGCTGTTAGCCCTTTCTTTAGCCTGCTAACGTGAAGCATACCAGCATGTGGTGTTAGCTGTATCTCTTGACATGTGTTGATACTGAGATTGTGTAGTGACTGTTTACACAAGTCAACAATATTTAATGTAATCTTTGTGTATTTGTATGGAGAGTGAATACACTGTATTCTGTTTCTGTTATTACAGTTTTAAAAAAAGAAAAATAAGAATCAGTAAAGCTCTGAAGAATGCCATGCGGTCTCCTTAGTGTTTACTGAAGCCATTTAATGTTTAGCTCTCTGCATAAGCTGGATAGAGACATTCAGCTGAGGGCAGAAGAGTCACTATAGTGGCTATATTAATTTCTTAAAGTTCTCTCTTTCTTTTATATTTTATATAACCAGACTACAGATGGACTAGCGCCCGTTTTTAGTTGTGGTTAGCAACAACGACGGTAACACCATCGCGTGTCCGCTTGTTTATGTTCCACATAAACCTTTCACAATAAAGCTCAAGATCCTTTTGAGACTTTTCAAAATAAACTGAATCACGTGAAAGAGCAGATTATTTACGGATGAGAAATAAAAAAGAGCTGCCAGGTGCTAAAAAAATAAACCTTAGACTCAAACGTTAGAACAGGCTTTTCCTCGCAGCACGCCGTATAATATATACTCACAAAGGAAACGGCGGCCTTTACAACTTATGTCTAAAAATGTATCGTTTCATGCATTGGTTAAAACACTCGACTCCAGCTACATGACGCGCAGCTGGAAACACTTCCCGCAAGTCGAGCTGCCCGAAATTTACAGAAAATGTTAAATTTTTGTGATTTATATCGTTATCTGGCGATAGAATTCTTATATCGGGATATGAGATTTTGGTCATATCGCACAGCCCTACACACAAACGGTACCAAAAAACATGGCGGGAGGTAATTATAGTGGTAAACTGTAATGTGGATGTAAAATTTTACCAGCGTGCCACTAAAGTGACCTGGAGCTTTGTACCAGGCCTTGGAATTCCCATTTTCACATATACATATGTGGTCCATAAGTCCATTGCAGTAGACAAAGCATTTGCCTGAAAAATATTAACATTAACATTTAATACAGTGACATCAAACGCAGGCCGGCTGGATGTTCAGGTCAGCAAAATGCGAACATTTCGATGAAGTTGTTACTGGCTAAACCAATTATTGAGTAAAATTCACTGCTGTTTCTAGTGTGGTAATGTGAAGCTAGCAGTACAACAAGGGTATGAAAATGTATGGAAATATAAAAGCAGTTTTGGCGCTTTGGATGTTTCATTGCAGGTATTAAACTCATCCACCTTCACTGTTACACTGTCTCCCTTCCATTCACACACATGTATTCTGACTTTCATGCCTCCACTTCTCCAGGCTCTCTTCTAGCTGCTTCCTAATCCCACTCCTGATTCGTGTAGGTTATAAAGTTTATAAAGTGACAGTTTATACTGCCCCTTAACTAAAATTAGTTTGACTCCCCTGGTTTAGTATATAATGGAGCCACAATAATGCTTGTTTTTGCATGCGCAGTATCACGGTCTGATATATGTAACAGAATTTAAAAAACAAAACAAAAATACAGTCAGTCAACACAGTGTAAATTCATTTCACCTTTGGGAAAGGGATTTTTCTGTGCTTGTAGCCTGATCTTCACAACATCCAGAGGTGTAACTGTAAAAAAAAAAAAAGCAACAACATGAGTGCCTGTGTTCAGGATGTTTGTCACAATTTTCATTTAATCAGAGAGCAAACAAACAAAGCAGCAGTTCAGGAAACTTATCCAAACCTCAGATTGATCAAAATAATAAAAAACACAATAACAAGTTGTACCTCATAAACCACCAGCTGAGTGTTAGTTATTAAACAAAGGCATGCTTATTGTAATGTAATGAGCTGAAGTGTAGGTGCCTCACCAAACAGCGACGTAAGGATGGCACCGGAGCAGGACGCCACCATCTGTTGGAGGGGAGTAATGGCGCCGGTGGCAGGAGGAGCAGGACTTTCATTATTCATCCTGTCTTCATAGAAAACAAACAAACAAACAAACAGACAAACATTTGGTTGCTTTTAATACGGCTCCTATTTAATATTCACACAATAAATCATGACAAGGCTACGATCCCTAAAAAAAATTACATGACAGGTCTCTGGCTAACTTTAGCAAGCTAACTAGCACAGCTAACTCCTTACCTACCTACTAAAGTCAGTCAGAATCAGCGACGTCTTTCGTGAACGCGCACATTCCTCTCGGGGTTAAAACTATCCTCCTACTATGCCAGTTCCTGCTGTCCTAAAGTCTTTGGAAGCATAAACACGTGTGAAATTGCAGCAGGGTAGTTCCTGACGCAAACAGCGCGTGATGACATAATTTAATTTCCAGCTGAGCACATTCCTTGACTTTAATAATTGTATTTATTTTTGTAACTTCAGATAAAATGACACTAAACATGCATGTATACTACATTAAAGTTATTGTAAATGATAAAATGTACTGATATAATTGTCTTCGTATAATTTACTTTAGTTTGATAATAGTGGGGAAACGCCACATCCAAGCATCAAGAATATGTTTACGTATTTTTTGCGTTGCCAGGTTTGGATAGTATTCCGTTTCATATCAACACCTCTTTTTTTGAAGCTATCGATAATTGGACGGCTGTAACGTTCATAAAAGACAAAGCTTCAGATAAATAATATTACATTTGTTCAATTTAAAAACTAACTCAATAACATAGCGCCTTTAACATGGAAACGGTTACGAAGTTGGAAAGCGTCAAACATGGCAACATACACCGTCTCCGACTCCGATACCGGATTTAAAGCGGGAAAGGGACGTTAAGCAAACGGCACTGTTGAAGTTTATTATTTCTGGATGAGGAGCTGTAAACCCGTATAACCGTGGATATTCTGTGAGAAACAAATCTGCCGACAGAAGTTTAGGGACGTTTTTCGACATTTACTTGCATAAAAATGTGAGCAAAGAGGCTAATCGGCGAAGCTGTGTGTCCGCTGTGGAGGGAGGCTGTGAACGTACGTTAAGTTTACATTTAAGACCATTAAAATTGATTAACATGGGGACAGCGAGCACTCTGCTTCAGCTAACGTTAATGTTACATTTCGTTTACGCATTACTGTGTAATAGATGATTGTTTCCTTGCATTTTACGTCCAATTTTTCAAATATGCGTTTTCTTTTGTTTACACAGAGGACTGACGAGGCCTTTGTGGAGTATGTTAACTCAAGACGAGGGGAGAAGAAAAGCAGCCTTTTCTCGATGAACGAGAATAAAATGAAGACAAAACGCAGTCAGAGGCTTCCAGGACCCAGCTGGCAAGGTACTTGTAGCGTTTATTTCCGTGTTACACCAGCCGCGACTTTTTCCGTGTTTTGCATTTAAAATTTAAAACGTAGATTTAACCAAACTAGTGAACAGCTAACACCGTAACGTACGAATGTAACGCTAATGGATCTTTTGTGAAGTTATTTGATTGTTACTTTTCTTAAAAGTAAGCTCTTTTGATCCAGATTGACTTGAATGTTAAAACAGTTGATATAGGTTCGTTTATTTACTTAGCTGCTAATTCAAGTAAGGATAAACTTGATATAAAACGTGCTTTAAGCGTCAAGTTTGTCATTGGAGATCCTAATCCAATCTCTCTTTTTATTTATGTTTAATCAGTGTCTGGGAAACTCGCTGTAAAACTCACTTGTCTGATAAAAATCACTTGTGAAATGGTTTAACATTTAAGTCTTTCTCTTGTGCTATAATGTTATTCAGGAAAAGGTGGACACACTAGTGACAAGGTGAAGCTGAGTCAGGCGAAACGTACATCAGTTCCCACACAAGTCAAGCCTTTTGCTGGAAAAGTGTTTTACCTGGACCTGCCATCAAACAGAGTTGCAGAAACTTTGGAGAGTGACATCAAACAGCTTGGAGGGGTGAGACATTATTTGGTTACATTCACTGGCTGAAACTTGCATTTTCTCACACTGCTTTACATAGCTTAACATATGAACTATGAAGCTGCATATACACACCAGCCACTCTGTTGGGTACACTTATTCGTTCATGCAAATATCTAATCAGACAGGCTGGTCTGAGTATTTCAGAAACTGCTGATCTAATGGGATTTTCCCACACAAGCAGAAAATATCCAGTGAGCAGCAGGTCTCTGGGCAAAAATGTTTTCTTCATGTCAGAGGAGAATGGCCAGACTGCTCCAAGCTGCTATCAGTAACAGTAACTTAAATAGCCACAAACAATGTACATCACATCAAACCTTGAAACAGATGGGCTATGGCAACAAAAGACCACACTGGGTGACGCTCTTGTCACAAAAAAGAGCATCACATGCCTACAATTAAAGCTACAATTCACACAGCATCACTTAAATTGGATGACAGTAGACTGGAAAAAGAAGCCTGGTCTGATGAGTCTTGATTTATGTTCTAACATTTGGATGGTAAGTTCATTTAGAAAAAAACAACAAGAAAGAATTGCTCCATCCTGCCTTGTGTCAGTGGTTAGGTTGTTGTTGGTGTAAGGATAGGGGGTATTTTCTTGGCTCACATTGGGACCAGAGTCTTCTTGCTGACCATGTCCATCTCTTTATGTCCACATTGTACCATCTTCTGCTTTCAGCAGGGTAACGTGCCTAGCCTACATTTGATTTCTTGAACATGACAGTGAGTTCACTGTACTCAAATGGGCTCCACAGTCACCAAAATCTCAATCCAATAAACCACCTTTTTGACATGGTGGAAAAGGTTTTTATTCACGGACGTGAAGCTGATAAATCTGCAGCAACTGTGTGATGCCTTCATGTCATTATTGTCCAAACTCTCTGAATGTTTGCAGGAGTTTGTTGAATTAACGTAATGAAAAATTAAAGCCTGAGGTCCAACCAAATACTCCAGTACTTACTGGAGAAATAAGCCAAAACTGAATACATTTCACTCAGAAGTAGTATGACTAGAACATTTTTAGTAAGGTTACAAACATGACCAGACATTCAGTAATATTTTTCTTTTAAAGGCTCTGGGACATGTTTACTCTGTGAATCGAATAGACAATAATTCTTGAGTTTTTCTCAAAAAAATTTATATTCTTTATCTTTTCGCTCAGACTGTGGAGAAGTTCTTCAGTAAGGACATCAAGTATCTGGTATCTAACAAGCGGGAGGCTAGATATGTGAACTGCCTCAGACAGGACTCTCCTGTTCCTAGCCCAGACTCTGGACCGAGTTCGCCGTATCCTTGCTCAAACCCACACCGGCCTGGCAGCCATGGCGACATCAAGAGCAGATCTCAAGGACAAACCGACACGGTGAGTTCACCATGATGTGTCTGTTTTACCGGGATTGATCTCACTTCTTCTCTGAACCTGTAGATCATTTTTCTAGTTATTGATATTCTTTTGCATTATCTGTTGTTGTTTTGCAGTTTGTTGCAAGCCGAGGGAAGTCTCTGGTGGAGAGAGTTGTGAAAGAGCAGGTTTGTTTTGTCAGCATGAATGATACTTACTGAGGGCTCTTAATTGCTCTGCTAATACACACTTGTTTGTTTTTAGGAAAGGATTCAAGTAAACAAGATCCTGTCAAATGCCCTGGAGTGGGGTGTGAAAATCCTATATGTAGATGGTATGTTGTGTGTGTGGTATCTGTTTTAGTTGAAGTAATTTTTCTTCTTTGTATGAAATTAAGTTCATTCTGCTTTGACATCTGTGACTTTTCTAAATGTATTTGTGCCAATTTCAGATTTAATAGCATATGTTCATAAGAAAAAAAAGATCATCAAAAGCTCAGTTCCTGCAGCCACTGCGGCCAAATTATGTGTAAGTTGAGAATTTCCAGTGTATACTAGGAAAAATAGTCCAACTTTATATTAAGTTATTTGTTTAACATTGGAAGTGTTCACTTTTTTCTGTTGTTTCTAACAGGACAAAGCTGATTCTGCAGCAAAGCAAGGCCTAGAGAAATGCAAAGGTAGACCCCACCCAGACAAATTACTGAGCTTTGCTGGTATATTTTAGTTGACCTTTTCAGGCTGGTATTCTTCTTCTTGCTTTGCTAATAAACGATCTATGTTTTTTATTCCAGGCGGGCGGATTGGTAAACCTTTCATCAAGGTTGAGGATTCAAGTAGGTAAGAAGTCAGTCAGATGAACCCAGCATCCACCTGCTGTCATGAAATTGTTCCTGTGATTTTTTTTTTTTTTTTTTTTTTTTTTTTTTTTTGATTTTTTTTAAATGGTTTCCTTCTCTTTTGTCAGGCACTACCGTCCACTCTACCTCACAATGTCAAACATGCCTGAGTTCAACCTGAAAACCACTGCTCCCTGTAGTCCGTTCTGTCCTGAGGAGAAGGATCCTCCTGCAAACAAACAGCGGGGACAAAGGTATGTCCCCTTCCTTTTTAAAAAATCTCTCGCCACTTTAACCCCACCAATTTTATACCGAGTGCTGCTTAAACATTTTAAATATGCTATGGAGTGCAGTCAGTTTCTCCATGTGTCTTATGTAAATTGATCAAAAAGTAATATCAGGTCACCATGGGCACGAATGTCATGGCATGGTATTTCAATCATTTGACCCTGAAAATGATCAAGGAAATCCTTAAAAGCCTGAAAATACCATGACAATCGTGCCCATGATAGGTGTAAGGCTATCTCTGATCATAGCTGTGGGTCTGAAAAGTTCTGAACCATGCAATTGTAAATGGTACTGCTGGAGCTGCTCAAAAGGTCTTAAATGAACTCATGAAGAGTTTATCAAAATACTAAACTTTTTTTTTTTTTTTCATTTGCTAATCCTCTGGGCTACTCTGGAAACAGAGGTGTGAAAGCCTCAGTCAGTGAGGAGAGAGCTCATGGACGAAAGAAGAACAGAGAAAAGAAACGAGGCGGCTACTGTGAGTGCTGTATGATCAAATACAACCAGCTTACGATGGTAAGTTTGTAAAACTGTCACACAGCACAGTGCACACACTGTTTTTACAATCCTGCTATTTCTAAATGTGAGAACTTCCACACAAGCACTTATTTTGAAAGTCTTTGTGCAGATGCTAAAAGATAAATGATCCCTGGTGAATGATCTGGTATGAGGGGGTATGATTTCGGTTTGGTTAACATCCACGAATTTTCATTTAAACCTGTTTTTGGAAACAAAATGGAGAATCTTTGACTGAAAAACTCTAATGGCAAAATCCATTTTAAATGCTAAACAAGGTGGTTAGCACTGTTGCCTCACACCAAGACGGTACTGATTCATTCCACCATCAGGCCGGGGTCTTTCTGTGTGGAGTTTGCATGTTCTCCCCGTGTTTGTGTGGGTTCTCTCCAGGTACTCCAGATTCCTGACTAAAATGTGTCATCGTTTTCAAAACTGCGACACTGCGACAGTGTGGACAGTTTGCAACACTGTCCACACTGCGATGCAAAAACGGCGTTTTCAAATGTATCTGCTTTGGAGAGCGTTTTCAAAACGCTTCGTTTTCCTTGACCAAAAATGCCATTTTAGTGTAGATGGACGGCCAAAACGGAGAGAAAAAGATGCATTATCAAACGAAAACATATTAGTGTGGACATGGCCTTCGTGGGGATAGGTTAACTGGTAACTCTAAATTGCCCATAGATGTGAATGTGAGTGCAAATGATTGTTTGTGTGTGTGTTAGACCTGCGACGTGTACCATATTTCTTATATGGCACATATATACAGGACCCACAGCGTATTATCCTTGTTTAATTACACTTATCAGTCAAAATAGTCACACTCTTAATATTTTGATGGACTGCCTTTAACTTTCATGACACCATGTGCTATCCTTTGATAAGCTCATCCAATATCTCGAATCAAGAGAAGAACGTTTTTGTTTTGTTTTTGTAATTATCATTACTTTTTCACTAGGATCTTTTAAAGTCATTTGTCTGGAACAGGGTAAATCTGGTCATAAGACCTTTTTTTTATAAGATTTGTTTTTTAATTGCTTTAATATTTATACTCCTTTTGCAAACTGTAGAGCTTTTCAGGATGACCTCAATGGTAAATGGTTGTTTTAAAGCTACACAGCTGTTTAGTCTCAATCCCTTGCGTTCTCTTTGCATTGTATGTGTGCAAATGCTCTTACTTACGCTATAAAATACAGATTTTTTTATTTATTTTTATTTTTTTTAATGATTTGATTTCACCAAATCTTTAAGTGATCTCAGGATTATTCAAGATTTATTTATTTTTATTTTTTGGGTGACCACTTTGTCAGACAGTTATTCACCCAGTTTCAGTAGTTTCAGCATCCTCCTTAGTTGTTTGCTTAGCTTCATTCAGGCTAATGTGTGGGTGTAATTCTGATTACAGCTACACATTAGCTAAAAGTGTTACAAAACACTGTTTTACTTATTGTGAGAACCGCAAAGTAAGAATTTCATTTTTCTGCGTAACCATTTGTGTTTTGCCGTGTACATGACAATAAGCTTCTTGAATAATTTGACCTTCTGAAACAGAGTAATATCTTCTCCACTTTGATGAGCTGTGTCTTCTTACTTTAGCTGTTTTAAGAGGTTACCAGAACATTAGTTAAGGTTAAATGTTTTAATTGCTGCAGTAATTATCTGATAGAAGGCTCTTTATTTGCTTAGCTAGCAGATGTGTGGTACATTTCTTTGTTGGCATTTCCTAACATCATGTAACATAATGTGAAACTAACTGATAAACTTAAACATTAAGTTTTTGTTTTGGGTGATAGATGTAGTGTATATGGAAAAAAGCAGATTTACAGCTTTAGATCTGTTACTTTGATCACATTAATGCAGGTTATCTGGTCCAGAATGAACCACTTTCATTCCAGTTAAGCACAGTATTGCTTGCAGACATAGATAGAAATGTATTAATGATAAATTGTGTCAAA
Source organism: Neolamprologus multifasciatus (assembly GCF_963576455.1). Lineage (NCBI taxonomy): Eukaryota > Metazoa > Chordata > Actinopteri > Cichliformes > Cichlidae > Neolamprologus > Neolamprologus multifasciatus. The sequence goes on from NC_140449.1 coordinate 19,971,822, forward strand.
TAAAGTATTTAACTGAGAAGAAAACTAACCAAACCTGTCTGTTCGTACATCTGTTTCAAGTCCCTCATCAGTGTTCTCTGGTGTTTAACACAATCATGGAAAAACTGCTCATTGGCTGCTTTGCTCTAATGGGTTGCTCAGTAAATTGCTTTTATTCACTGTGAACAGTTATGTGGCAGGAGCTTCAAATGCCTCTTTTTGTATGTAGGTGTTTGTACCGTAGAGGCTCACTGGCCTTGGATGGACTGCGGTAATTCTCCATTATTTAACTGTCTTTTTTTGTTCAGCATCTGCAGAGTGAGAGTCACAGGGCTTTCTCTAAGAGTGATGAGTACTTGCTGGTGGACAGATTGATTTCAACCTTGAACCACAACTTCATGCATGTTAAAGGAGCTAAACTCAAAAGGTAATTTTTGTTTGTTTGGTTTTTGTTTGTTGTTTTTTTTTTTTTTACCAAAATTTGTCAAAAAACAAAACCCAATTTAAATCTCTTGTAAATTGTTTTTCTTTAATATTTTTATCCCATTTAGCTAATTAAAGGTTTTGTTTTGTTTTTTCTTTGATTCCCATTAGACCAAAGTGCAGTGTTTCCTGTGTTCTGATTGCTCCTGGACCATGTAGAAAACCTGAACTAAGGTACAAGGGAGATCCTTCAGAGACTGTTCAAGAAGACGAGCCATGGACTGTTGATGTGAACGAAGAGTTAAATTCCAGACGGGATATAAAAATCGCGTCCGTGCCTGCCTCTGCTGAATTGATTGACAGAGAGGGCGACCAGAGGAACTGCTACACTTACTCAGACAGATCCAGGCACAAGTTGCTTGAACGTAAACGGATGTGCAGACAGAATTCACACACTTCCCGCACCCAAAAATCTAATTGGCCTCAAAGTCCTCAGTTTGAGTCAGAAGAAGCCCCATCAAGAGGTGAATTTCTTCCCTCTTTGCCCACCAGAGATTGCCAGGATGACCTGCTGGACCAGATACCTCATGAGGATATAAACAGCTCAACTTTGCGCGTTGATAATATGAACATACAGAATAATTTGTCCTCAAAAAGCCTCAGTTTTTTTGAAAATGAACAACAGTCTGATAAGAAAGTGACTGGAAAAAATGACTCTGGAAAGAAAGAAGGATGCCTTCCTACAGAAAGCTGCTCTCCAGTCCAGAAAATTCAGAGGAGGATAAATGTTTACAAGCACAAAAGACGAAAATTGGACACAAACATCGAACATGTAGAGCCTGGCGATGTTTCTGATAACTCTTTATTGAAGCTCTGGAAGCTTTTCCAGTCCAGTGATGACATGGATGTGGAGTTTCACGGCTTCGAGGACTACAAATAGACAAGCTAAAGGGATTAGCTTGAATTCCTGTGTCCTGGACTACACAGGCTGTTAGATTTAAGATGTTAATAGAAGGTCCTGGCTTTTGTGTTTGATAAGAAATGCATCAGCTCTCCCTCTTCAATCAGATGATGGTGATTTTTAACATTTTGTTTACAGAGTAGTATATATTGTAAAACTTAGTGGCCCTAGTAATATTGTTATTGCTAACCATATAGCCCTAGTCTTCCCCCCCTCCCCATAGAGCCTCTCTCTATGAAATCATATGGAGCTAAGAATGGGAAAAACAGTCTGAAGCCTAAACCTTTTACTCATTGACATTATGTTCATATACAGTGACATCTTTATATGAAGCTTTGGCCGTCCTAAAACAAACTAAATAAGGGAAAACACAAAAGAGTCCCTTTTTAAAAGGGACAGCAACTGCAAGTCAGTATTTTACATACTTGAACCTGTAAAAAGTACGTGAAATCAGTCAAAACATTTCTTTGACCAGAGTAATCTGCTGAGTACATGAACTGTAGTGCCAGCTTAACGTTAGCTCCAAGTCCCTTTTGCTCAGTCTACATCTGACTTGACTTTAAGACGTTGTGTGGTTGTGTGGCTCTCCTGTGAACGGGCATGTGTTTAATAAAGGAAGTGAGCAACTGTCTTGAAATGGTCGTCTTCTGTGAAAGAATATTGTAAATACATTTCAGTATTTTGACACTGATGGGGTACGGTAATGTCAGAGCAGCTATGTTTTGTTTTATTGCCATTTGAAAAAAAAAAAAATCTATGAAAAATTGGTGCAATTTTCATTTTACATGATTTTCTTTCCATGAATGCTGACTGTAGAATTTAAAGAGCATCTTATGGATAAAAGGCAGCTTCAGTCATGACAATTATCTTTAATCCTCTAAGACATGTGGATGTGTAATTCAAATAAATGCCTGTTGTACTGTGAGCGTCTCTTTCTGTGTGTTGTAATGTGAATGACCTGCAGGTTGTCTGCATGGTATTTGGCGTTATGTGTGACATTTTAAAAATTCTTCCTAAGTGCACTTTTTATGACCCCTGCCATGCTTTTTCTTTTTTCTTTTATTTATTTTTTTTCCCCTCCCTCTCCTCCTGATGCATTAGCTCAGCGTCTTCCTTTTCCCTGCATTTAGTGCATTAGCATAGTGCCCTTGTTCTCCCTCACCACTCTCAAATGGATGCGCCGGGTCAAATGGGAGTCTGCGCCACTGGCATTAAGAAAATGAGCATCGATGTGTTCTGAGGTACAAGCACAGTGATACTGACGACTGCTGAATCCTGACATGGCCATCTTTCATGCTGGTTGCATCCTGTTAGCATTGTTTTATCATCATACTTAACAAACCATCATTTCTGACCAATATGACTTACATGCATACCTGTATAAATGGTAAATGGCCTGCATTTGTATAGCGCTTTTCTAGTCCTTAGGGACCCCAAAGCGCTTTACACTACATTCAGTCATTCACCCATTCACACACTGGCAATGGCAAGCTACATTGTAGCCACAGCTGCCCTGGGGCACACTGACAGAGGCGAGGCTGCCGGACACAGGCGCCACCGGGCCCTCTGACCACCACCAGTAGGCAAACATGGGGTTAGTATCTTGCCCAAGGATATTTGGCATGCAGCCAGGAGGCAGCCTGGGATCTAGTAGTGGCTGACCTGCTCTGCCACCTGAGCTACAGCCACCCCTTTATAGCCAAATATTGGCTAATAATGGAATACAGCATATATTATATATAAGGAAATTTAAAGAGTATCACAAATATATAGTTTGTCCATTAGAGGGCACTAAAAAGTTGATTTTTCAAGTGTGTAAGGCCCTACTGAGCACACATATTGAATATTTCCTGCTGCTGTTTACTAAATTTAAAAATTAGGACTTTTTCTGCTTTTACTGGACTGGTGCCATGTTTGGGATAATTGTCATGCTAAAAAATAAGCTGTTGTCAATCAGATGCTTTCCAGATGGTACTGCATGGTGGATCAAAATGTGATGGTACTTTTCTGTTTTCAAAGATTCATCAAATATGATAAAATCCCCCAAACCACACTCTGAAATTCAGCCCCACACCATGACTGAGCCTCCACCGTGTTTCACAGATGGCTGTAGGCACTCACTGTTGTTCTTTTCTCCTGACCTCTTCTGAACAGCCAGAAATTTTGACTTTGAATTCATGACTACACAACAACATCTGTTACCACTGATTTTCAGTCCAGGTCTTGTGTAATTTGTCATACCTCAGCCTTTTTCACCTGTTTTCCTTCCTTGAGAATGGCTTCTTGACTGACAGCCACCCTTCCACTGAGCCCATTTCTAATGAGGCTTCAGATAACAGCAGGTCAACTATAGGTAAAAATACATCTCTCAGGTCCTGTGTCAGGTCTTTGAATTATTTCTTTCTATTTCTTAAGAACATGGGTTTCAGATACTGTTCACTTGTTGTAGATTTAGCTTTTTGGGTTTTTTTTTAGGCCTAGTACTTTTATATCTACTTGTTACTATATTACCAAGACAGCCAATAGCCTTTTGGCAGTCATGTTGTTGGTGCAAAAATATAATTTTATTCCTGTCAAACTATTATCTTTGATATTTTTCATAGATTCGACAAAGCAAATGGGAACAAGTGTATCTTTGGCAGTAGTCTACAGGTATGCATTAAAAGTGAGAGGATAAACCACGCACACTAAAAGGCCGCTGTGGTGTGATGGGTTTGTCACTGATCCTTGCTCATGTATTAACTTCAGTTTTTGAGTGTGGAGTTATCAAGTGTAGGTAAATATTTATAGGTAGTTTTGAATGAGAACAAATAAATGTGGAAGCCTACTGTACATTAACCGACTTTGGGATCTCCAAATTTACCGGATCAACTCATCTCTGAAGGAAGATGAAGAAGCAACATCAACAAATAAGAAAATATTGACTGGAGAGACAAAATGGTCATTTACTCTAAATTGCACAATTTTATCTCATTTCTTGTTTTTTTTTTCCTGGGTAGGGGTGGAGGATGCCTTTTTTGGAGGCCTGGCAGATGATGGAGTGAGTCATTATGATAACAACAGGCAAGACTGGGCAGGAATGGCGCTTCTGCAGCGATTTAACATGGAGGAGCTTTTATGTCGTCCCAGATAGGTCCAGTCGGCGGAAGGCCGAGCCCACATTTTCTCCTCATCCAACCTCCGCTCATATTTATGCATTAGGCGTCTCTGCAGTGAGCCGCCGAACACTGATGTGTTTTAAGGAGGTGTCCCTAGATCTCCCTCCCATCCTCCCTCCCTCTCTGTTTCTCTCTCTCTCGCCTCCAGCATTCTCTGCGCTGCTGATCCGCGGGGTTTCGGTGCGCTCAAACGCGCTCGGCGTTCAGACTCCTAAGCACCCCCGATGGCCCCCCATCAGCGACACTGCACTAACCAGACGACCAGCCCCGGCTTCAGGCTCCCTTAGCGAAGGCAGGACCCCGAGAGTCCTCTCCTGGAATACCGCATTGTTTATTATTTCCAGCCACACAGAAAGAGAGAGAGACAGAGGAGATGGTGCTGATGATGCGCCCGCGATGGTGGATTTCCCTTTTGTGCGTCTGTGAATTGATGCACGTCGGTCACCAGAGCAGCCCTAACGCCGGAGATGGTAACTGATGCTATTTTGGATGATGCATGAATTGTTATTGCGCAGCCAAAGCGTTAAATCACTATCAAAGGGCCTGTGTTTATTTGTTAATCAACGCCTCGTCTGCTTCATGCTTCCTGCATTTAAAAACATGCACGCAACCCACAGCTGTTCCACTGTGTGAAAAGGAAATGAAAACCATCGACATTTTAATCATAACTGTTTGTGATCCGCGCGTTTCTATCACTGCTGATCTCCGCGCGGAGGAACGGGGCGCGTAATGAAGTCGGTGTTTACCCCTTTCTCTCTATCTCTCTCTCTGTGCAGGAGACGCCTTGTCGAGCTTGAAGGCTCTTCGTGATGCGGGCAGGTTTGTCGGGAAGGAGGACACGGTGCCTCTCCGCCTGCTCTACAGCAGGCACAACCACAGCCAGATCACACAGGACGAGCTCAGCACCAGGATTAAAGCCAGCGCCAGCTCCGACTCCACGCAGGTACACAAGGTGCTTTCGTGTTGTGAGGGTGGAGTGTGCGATTGTGGAAAGATGCCTCTGTGTTTACAGTTGTCTATTTTATCCATTCAACCCCTCCCTACATGTCCTGACGGGGGGGGGGGGGGGGGGGGGGGGGGGAATCATTATTTAGCAAGCAGGGATACAGAAAAGGACGCTGACAACATTTTGACACGAGCAGGTCACACTAATTACACCGCCTGGAGGTGCTATATGGGTCATAAGCAAAAGAAGAAAAGGCCCACCGCAACCTACACCCATAAAATGCTTTAAAATACTAAGGTTAGCGATAGGACCTCTGAGTTCATTTATCCCCACTCAAAATGATCGACTATATGTCACCTGGTCAAACCGGATAATTAATATTTTAGCTTGCATCTCGTCCGTCCAGCTGGGTTGTTGTCTCAGCAGCTGTCTCACCTACCACCTCAAAAACGCTGCCTAATGTCCCACTAGGCAGCATTTTTCACCTTACACATGAAAACGAATGACCAGAAGCTTTCTTATTGAGCCTATGATCAGCAAACTTTGGCTTGTCACATGTATACCAGCGTCAGCATGTTCTGCGAGCTCGGCGATCACTGTTGACTTAGTCTTAAAAGCGCTCTGGCCTGTCTTTTGGGTCATTTAGAAATAGGGTTGGGTTGTTTCTTTTGTCCACTAGAGGGCATTAAACTCTATTGTCAGCAAATAAAATGGGCGGTTCAGTATTTTGTATAATAATACTGTGATAATAACTACTTTAAGGACTCATTATTTTTTTAAATGGAGGTGGTGTTTATTCATAGTTATGAAAAATTGATATATGTTGCTGATGTTAGCTGATCTTTTGGGTATGGCTAAGTGAATATTTTAATATTTACGCTACAGTTCTGAAAGAGGACTGGTCTCTAAAATGGCAAATTACTTAAATAAAGACATAAATATTTAAATGCATCTGCAGCTATGTATATGATTGCATATACTATGTACTATGTAATATGATTGCATGCAGCAGCCCCTGTTTTTGGATGTTAGCGCCAAGAACCAAGAAATACACTGTAGACTTACAGGTAATAAAGAGTATGGTTGGATTACACTTTGGACATGATCACCCACAAAATTATTAATGTTTGAAAATTATTCAGAGAGCTGTTATTGAAAACTACCAGCTGCGGAAAAGCCTGGAGGCATTTGGCTTTGCCTGCCTACCATCACTAGTACAGTGCGGTAATAGTCATAATCAGTGTATCTGTGTTCACTGAGTCAGTTCAGTCTGCTGGGTTCCTTTCAAGGAATGAGTCAGTTAGCATTGTACAAACATGTTAAGTGTTTTTAATTTGTATGGCTTAGGCTTGAGTAAGGCTAGCCTACTCAGGGCTCAGCGAGTGGAGAGGGCTACAGATGGCATCAGGCAGGGAGGTGTTAACCCTTTGTCTCTCTCACACCTCAGCCTGAGCTGCAGCCCATTGGGTAAACAAGCTAAGTTGAACCATCTGCCGTCAGATATCATTTTAATGTTTTCCTTTTGAAGCTCATTCTAGTCTCACGGCAGGTTTGTGGCACAGGCTTGCTGTGAGCTGAATTTCAAAGGTAGCGTTTCTGCAGAGCAGCACAACAGTTTTCTACAAGAGATTTTGCTCAAAATATGTCATATTTTGATCTAAACCCTCATTATTTCCTGAGCCACTCTCCTTCTCTGGAGTTTACAGCCCAGGAGATGCGTTTATTTTACTCTGATATCATATTGTGCCAACTCATAGTCATAAAAGAGCTTGCGTACAGGCAGCAAGTTAAAGCATCAAAGTCATAAAATGTACATTGCAAATGCAGATGATCGAGGATGGGAGGGTGAGGAGATTTGATTTGTGCTCCGAGTCTTTTAATCTCCAGAGAGCTGATGCTCGTGATGTCACTTGCGCAATGTTTGATCAGTTATTGGCTGTTTTTAGATCAACAGCCTAAAAACAAATCTGTCAGATAGTTCTGAAAATGTGCGACACACATGGAGTTATTTATAGGCTTCTCTCACATCGCCTATTTTTAAGTCGCAGACACAAACAGCACTGAATGAGCTGTGGGGAGTTCAGCAAGGTGCTCTTGTTGTTTTGGTGAAAAAACAAACACTTCCAGTGAAATCAGTCTAACTGTGTCGGTTTGCATGTTTTCCTGCCTGCCTCTCTGCAGAGAAATGATAGGCTTACAGTCATTCTTGAACAATCACGAGTGGAAAATCAGGCTCGCCATGACTCAGAAATCAATGCGAGAGGAGTCACCAGTGGTCTCCTCATATTGGTCCTGCTAAGTCAGGCTGGGATGTGCTTTCATTAACCACAATTACTGGTACCTCCTACCCTCGTGGATACAATCTGCCAGATTAGATTTCATCAAAGTGTGGAATTGCCATTTGCACATGCTCTTGCACACACCCACACAACCTCTTAACTGCTCATATATGCATTGACCGGCACAGGCACGCTCCTGCAGACAATAGAGTCTGTGATCACTGGGGACATCAGGCTATCCTTGGGTGAGCACAGGGGCACTTCCTGAAATGACAGCCTACACACACACACACACACACACACACACACACACACACACACACACACACACACACACACACACACACACACACACACACACACACACACACACACACACACACACACACACTCTCCTTTGTTGTCATGTAGTGTCCAGTCTGTAAAGCAGGTAGCCCGAGCCTCAGGGAGACAGTAAGCCATGCTTAAGGTCTCCACTGGGGCTTTACTGGACCTAAAGGAATTACTGTGGGGAGTTATTATTGACCCAGGGGGCACACCCCATACAATATGTGTCCAAGACTTGGAATGAATCAGACCCTCCTCCAGCCACATCAATCAAACAGAGTTCATGCACTTAGAGATGAAGCAATGACCGGTGAAGAAACATTAAATGAGTCGGTGTAGGGTTAGAATTTTTTTCCCTTTTGATGGTAAACTTAATTCACTTCAATTCAATTTTATTGTTCAGCTGTATTTATATAGCATGAAATCACAGCAACATTTGTCTTAAGGTGCTCTATACTGTAAGGTAAAGACCCTTCAATAATAGAAACCCCCCCCCCCCCCCCCCCCCCCCCAATAAACAATGGATCCCAGTGAGCAATCACTTGGTGACAGAGGGAAGGAAAAACTCAATTTTAGCAGGAAGAAACCTCCGGCACAACCATGCGCAGGGAGGTGCAGGCATTTGCTGTGACCAGTTAGGGTTATGTGTGTGTGCAGACTTGGCTTACTTCATTCCTGCAGCTGATCGGTGCTATAAACACACAATGCAGCCGTCCATCAGTGTAGGTGAGACTTATCCATGTCTATGATACTGAACTGGACCAACCATGTGATAACGGGGACTTTACAAACAGTGTGCAGCTTCTCTTCTCTGTCTTTTTTAGGTGAACCATGTGGCCCAAGCGAGCTTTCAAGTTGACGCTTTTGGTCGGAAGTTCATTTTGGATGTGGAACTGAATCAGTGAGTATTTCATTATTAAATCTGTCTGTCTGGCTTTTGTTTGTCTGTGCTTGTATGTCACTGTGCCTACTGGGCGCTCCACTCTGAACACGTGGATGCATCTTGTGAAAGCAAAGGTTGCCTCATTTTCCAGGAAAAGACTGTAGTGTGAGCTTGCTTGTTGAAATAACTGCTTCAGGTGTCAAACTTGTATTTCTCAGTGCCTCTTGTTCTTGTTTAGCATGAATCCCCCCGAGTGCATGTTGCACATTAAACTAGTGATGACTTCAGTGTTTAAGTGAAGTAGGTCACTGTGGTGCTGCAGTGCTGTTTATTACCTGTTTTAGGGAATGCACATAACTGTACCTCAGCGGCTGCTCTGTGGATAAATGCATACAGTGTGTGTGTGTGTTAGCGTGTTTGAAACCGGTCAGTTGTGTGTGTGATATAGAGGTTCCATCATAATAGGAAGTGATTTACAGTAAAGGCTCGAGCACAGCCCTGTCAGACACTAATATTGATCACAGCTGTGCTGATGGAAAGTAAGCTCCTCTCTCTCTTTCCAGATCTTCTTCTGTTTCCACAACTTTCACATTTTAGTGTCATCCTCTCTAAACCTTTCCCTGTTCTTGTTTTGCTTTGGCTCCAGTCTGCCACTTTTACAGTCCATGTTTGTCTCATTTATCCCAAAAGCTTGTGAACTTGGCATGCGCATACAGTCAAGCTGCCTACTCATCACAGCGGAAGTCACTCTCTTGCTGAGTAAAATGTTACATCAGAGGAATTCCCAGGTTTAGAGGATAGCCTGCAACTCCCTGAGTGACATGTTGGCCGGTTATGCGTGCATGTATGTTTGCACCATTTAATGCAGACTGCTATCCTTCTCTATACAGGCAGTGTTATAAAGGTAACGAAATAAGTGAAAAGAGAAAAACGCAATAATGACACGAACAGGCGGTTTGCAGTTTGAAGGAACAACGATGACAAACAGGAAGTAAACATGACACAGTTGGAGTCATGTGCATCAAGAGTGATTTCAGCAGGAGTGGAGAGAGATACGAAAGGTGTCAGATCCTCCGGTTTAGCGCTAAAGGACTCAGCATCCAGCCTTCTTATGATTAGATTAACATGGAGTGCTATAAAAAAGTATGCATATGGATAAACGAGTATAAAAGAGGGGTGTTTAGGAAGGTTCAGGGCCTCTAGGGCTGAGAGCAACATTGGAAGAAAGGAGTTCACATTATTAGCAGGATAAATTATTTGGATGCAGCCAGTTAGAGGTAGGCGAGTCTCATCACCCTCACCTTCAATCAGGTTCTGCATTGCCTGTTGGGGTATGCCCCTTAGAATCTGAACCTCGGAGAGCCGATCCAGACTTCCTGTATGGAGATAACTGGCTGATCCACACAGAGAGCCGTACAGCTGTTCCAGATCTGTTACACCCAATAATAGTAAGAGACTGAGATCAGTATGATCGAGCATCACGCTGTCTTTTTTTATCCTTTGACAGAAATGAAATGATTTTTTAGGGAACATATTAGAATGTATTAAAAATATAAATTAACTGATAATCGCTTAATTCCTTTAATCATGTTCGGAATAAAAACATTTAACATTTCCTATTTGAATTTCCTGCTTTGTGAAGGTGAACTTTTGCAAACTCTTAGCTGCAAATGTTTTAAATTCATGATGATTTTTTATGATAGCGTTATTTAAAAAAGAACAGTGAGGACACTTAATCGATAATTGATTTGTAAAAATTTTAAATTCTTATTGATGATTAAGAATTTTATTTCAATTGAATATCTTTGAGTGTTTAAGCTGTTGGTGGAACAAGAAATAAGTTGTTGCTATGCATGTTTGCATCTTTGTCCCAGTGCCAGCTGTCTTCATTTATGAAGGAAGAGCTTCAGTTTCCCTCCGTCTCACCTGAGACCTCCCCTTCCAACTCTCGTCTCCCTCCTGTCTACTGTCACTCCTCTGTGAACTGATCCCCTGCATGACAGCCACACTGATTTTGTTTACAGATAGCTTTCATCCCAGACAGAATAAACCCAGTTGATATGTGAGTGGGTGCAGGAGTGGGAGCTTTTTTAGCTGAATGAGCCAACACTGTTTTTTGGCTCCCTGTAACAAAGCCTCGTTCTCTCAGTTTGATCAATGAGTGCTGTGCATTTTTCTGTGTTTAGCTGTTGCCATGAGCAATCAAGAGTGGTGGGGGTTTTTTTTCTTCCCAGTTTTCACTGTCAACTGTGTCTCGAGTGCTACATTACATGTTATTATCATCGTTTTTCTTTCTGTGCCTGGAGTTAATGCTTTGCTCATAGACTGTGAATAATAGAGGAGCGTGGGTGTTTTGTTATAAAATCATATGCCTTATGCTTTTTAGACACATGTAGGATACTATATGTATTTCTTTTAGTGTAGTCCTTGTCACGGTCTGCGGAGACAGGCCGTGCAATGGTGTGTGTGATGGACCCAGGTGCGTACACAAGTGAGTAGACGGGAGTGAACTTAACAGAAAGCGAGCCTTTATTACGGCTGAAGACAAAGTGTACAAACAAAGCAGGGATAGCGTGACTAAACTAGATTATAACTAAACTGGGAAAACTAATACTGTTACAAGAAGACTCAGAGACTATGATGATCACTGCAAAGACTGACCGTGAAAACACGGAGGTGAGAACACAGACGACGCGACACTGAACACAGCAAGACTGAGGACTAAATACACACATGAGGTGATCAGGGGAAGTGGAGACACATGAGGACACAGCTGACTAGAATGAAACATAATTACAGCACAGGGGAGAGTAAACCTAAATGCAGTGAACAAAGAACACCAGACTCTTTCAAAATAAAACAGGAAACCTAGAGACATGAAGATAAATCATGACATGAACTTAACATAACCACACAGACATGAAACATGACAGGTAGATGCACGAATCAGGGAGACTGAGTACAGGGGGAGATGACAGAAACAACTAAGAAATGAAGGACTAAATAGCCACCTAGAAATTAACTAGATCAAAAATGGATACAAAAATACGTAAAACTCAAACACTGGGTCACACGACCCAGCCCATGACAGTCCTCTTAATGTCAGATGGAAAAAAGCATGATTGGAGATGCCATGTGAGATGAGTTGCTCTGTAGGTGACTGTGTCGCTTTTATCTTTAGTTTAATGGCCTGACAAATTCTAGATTCATGACATTTGTGAACCTCTCCCTTGCTTTTGGTGATCCCCTGACTTTCTGCCTACATTCATCACATCACTGATAAATACCAGCTGATGTTTTCACCTCAGTTTTATTACACACACAGTATACACTGATCAATCACAACAATAATAACCTTCATCTTGTTACAATACAATGTTCTTTTGGGTCACACCAACCATCTAAACATGATCAAGTGCTCACCCCACCTCATAGCAGTGATACTCACTGATGGTAGCAGTCTCAGCCAGCACCTCTAAGAGTGCAAGATGCAGAGCAGGCCTCAAACTCTCAACATCCCAGGCGAGATGTCCATCTGTGGAATCGGCCGAAACAAAGACTGATCCACAGAGACCCCTCCTGGCAACCCTCCAGACCCAAAACGCAACCCACATCCCGGTGTTACACCCTACAGCAGACCCGTGTCCGTGCTCTGGTGGGCTGTATTTTTTTGTTTGTTTTGTTTTTAATGATAGAGACCAACACTATATAAAGTGAGCGATGTTGTTGTGGCTGAGCGGTATGTTTTCAGATGGGACTGATCATCCATCCATCTATCCTGTCATGCATTGATCGTGTTTGTAATCACGACCAGGATCCCATCGTGCACTCTGCAAAAAGGCTTGAAAATGTGTTTCCTGTCACAGAACCTGGATCTAAACATTTTGTTTAGAGAAGAAATGCCCCTCTCTTCTGTGCTTACATGAACTAAATACATAATTGTGTGTGCTTTAGTCTTTGATGCTTTCATCAGTAACATGCCGTATTGACACAAGCCACCCATCTGAACTGTGGCAGTGTATAGAGAGGAAGTCAGGAGGGGGGTTGGTGGGTCATGAGGTCTTTATACCCTTTCTCGGTCTTTGTCTTCCTCCACTCCTGCATCTCAGCAACTGCCTGCAATTTTCCATTCATGGGACAAGAGTAAGCTGAAAATGTGAAAAGGGTTGGGGGTTGTCTCTCTTTTTTCAATCATCCTCATCTCCAACACACACACACACACAAATCGTCACCCTTGATTGCCCCACACCCACCCTCCACACAGCCCTACCCCTGCTACCTCTTACCCCACCCCTCCCACCTGCTCTTGCTGAATAATAGATGTCGCTATAACATTAAAAGGGGAGTGTGCACAAGACGGCTTCTTTTGTCGTCCATCACGTGAAGAAGGACATTTAAGCGATATATGTTTACACTTCTACGCATGACCCCAACACATGCACCGACTCTGTTTTAGTCCAGCAGCTACAGTATAAAGTTTGATGTTTGGTTATTTTGTGTCATTCATATTTGCTCATTTTTACGACAACTATAAATCTAACATTATTCATGGACATGTATCACAAGTTGGCAAATGTATGCAACAAAATTAACTGATTAGAGATTAACCCCCCCCCCCCCCAAATAAGTTTATTTATTGATGAATAAGTTGGCAGAATTAAAATATGACACTATGTTAGCATGTTAGTGTGTGTGTCTGACGCATCGTGAAAAATGTGGTCCTGGAAACAAACCTGCAGTACTGCAGTTTTCAGCACATTAGCAGATGTTTATGTGTGTGTCTGTGGAAACATTTCGCCAGCAAGGGGGTTACACACCTGCAAAAAAAGTCTTATTACACAGTGTTGCAGGTATGGAGGTGCAAAAAAAAAAAAATCAGGGGTGGGTAATTAGTTTTCCCAGGGGTCTACATGAGGCCCTGGGACTGTTGTGGAGGGCCACACCAAGAAGCTGAACTCAGTTCTGCTTGATATTAGTTTGATCACTTTATAAACTTGTACCAGTTTCTCATATGGCCCCTTTGGGAAAATGAATTGCCCACCCTCAGGATTGTTTTTACTAACTTTTAAGCACTCGGGTTAGGCAAAATCTGGTTCTGGCTTTGGAAATGTAAAGAAAAACAATATGCAGATGGATTGAAATGATAAACCTACTTATACAGCGCTTTTCTACTCTATCTGAGTGCTGCTTTAGACAGCGTATCTTATTCCACCATTTACACAAATTCAAACAAGCACTTTTTTAATGCTTAAGTGCTTTCTACGTAACATTCAGATGCATTTACACTCATGAACGCATCAGGAGCAACCTAGGCTTCAGTATCTTGCCCAAGGAAGCATTTTGGCAGCCAGGGATCAAATGGGGAGGTTTGCGTCAGGAAACATGGAGATCAACCAGAATGAGATTTTCCAACCAGATCGATCAGGGGCCAGCAGGGTGCAGGTGGAAATTGTTGTAGTGTTGGCTGAAGATAAAGGAAGAGAAAAATGTGGATGGAGTTTCAGGATGAAAGTGTGCAGGTGAGAGAAGTGACTCATAGATGTAGCGAAGGAGGACATGCAGAGGGTTGCAGTGACAGAGGAGGGATAGGGATGCGGTGAAGTGGAGATGGATAATCTGCTGTAGTGACCCATAAAGCGATGGTATTCCTAATGAAGAAGATTATGAATAAACCAGCAGTATATGATGACATTATGACTGCATAAATAAATATAAAGTCATCTTCCTACCTGATTGTGTTCTAAAATTGTAGACACTTCCCATCATGTTTTTCTGATATCAAACATTATAATTACTGTATCGTAAACAAATCGGCAGAGCTGTCACAACATAGTGTATGACTACCAGCAGCCAATATCAGCCTGGCTGTGCTAGTGTGTATGGTTACTGTGTGTTTATGTTTGTGTGACAAAAATAGAGAAAAACTGAAGACACTGAACATATCTGAATCATTTAGTATTCGTGCAGCATGCAGAATATGTACGTATGAAAATATGTGAGTGCAGACAGGAGAGGAGAGCTTCGTACATCCAGCTGGGACTGGAGTGTTTCGTAACCTCGCCTGTGTTATGAAATAAGCGGCTGCAGCAGCTTCAAGAGCCGAGGGCTTCTCCTGCTCTTTGTTGACACTGACAGACACTCAGAGTTTTGTTATTTCTACAACTGTGTCAAGTCTGCTTTTTCTGCATTCAGACAAATTCTTTATGCTAATGCGAGAGGTCAATTACAGGCAGTGCTAAATGCATTATTCATTTGTGTGAAGGCAGTGTGTGTGTGTGTGTGTGTGTGGGGGGGGGGGGGGGCAACAGTGCTCCAGTATAACCACAGAGTCCTTCCAGATAAATGTGTTAGGCAGGGAGCTAACGAAACATCCCATGGTTCAGTGGTTTGATGAATGAGTGACTACACGTTGGTGCATCTGTACATCAGCAGGATTGTGTGTGTGAAGAGCAATAAGACATGAACTCATAAAAGCTGCAGAGTCTTTGTGTGTATCGTCTCGCTGGGTCTCAGGTGCAGAAGAGGCACGTAAAGTGCGGTCTTAATGAGAGATAACTAAAAAGGATTGAAAGGAATGGTGCTCAGACAGAATGAGAGAGGATCAATACTTAAAGGGGGGAAAATTAGCAAGAATAATACAAAGAGAGAAAGGTACATGACGTGCTCATGCTTTGGTTTATTTTCACCCACTTTTATTGGGGATTTTAAATTGAATACTAAATTTGATATTTGAACTTAAGCAGACTGATTTATTAATGTTTGCAACAATTTACTGTTAATTATGGAAATATTAATGCCAAATAAAGGATTTTTTTTTCATGTTTTTGCACTTGATATTGAAATAAACTCATTGTGCCTGTGTTTAGACAACAGCACAATGTTTGTACACACACCTATGAGCGCTATTTGGGGATTGCGCCCACATACCTCTGGCCCCAGGTGTCTTCTGTGCCGATGTGAGGGAGATTATTAGCCAATAAACCTGAACAAACCAGTTTACTATCTTTTATTTTTTGCAAATAAATTTAATCGAGGCTTGACAAATGTGTTGAATGCTGTTTCTTTCACACATTTTTGCAAATCTGTTTTTGCAAATAATTCCAATCATGCATTCTTGCATCCTTTTGTTGTGATGGTAAGAGGTTTGATCATAAGTTACAGGTGTCAGCACTTGTGCCTTTGTAGTATGTGCTGAATCTCTGTTGTACTTTGGCGCGGTCTGTCCTGTGAAAGAGATTTGGGACTTTGCTGTGATATTGGGTTGCAAAGTGATTTATATTGTAAGTTAAAGACCCAGCAGTAATACAGAGAGAACCCCAACGATCAGATGACTCCCTATAAGCAAGGACTTGGCGACAGATGCAAGGACAGAAGGCACACCGGAAGAGAGCCAGAGATTTCTAACTAATGATTAAATACAGTCTCAGTGAGTGAAAAGAGTTGAGTGATGAAGAAACTCTCAGTGCGTCATGGGAAGCCCCCAGCAGCCTGCGCCTATTCCAGCATAACTAAGGGAGAATTCAGGATCACCTGATCCAACCCAAACTATATGCTTTATCAAAAAGGAAAGTTTCAACCCCGATCTTATAATTAGAGAGCGTGTCTATCTCCTGAATCCAAACTGGGAGCTTGAAAGCTGAAGGCTCTGCCTCCAATTCTACTTTTAATAACCTTTGAAACCACAAGTAAGCCTACAGTCTGGGAACAAAATGCTCTATTGGTTCAATATGGTACTGTGAGGTCAGATAAAATGGGGCCTGATTATTCAAGACCTTGTATATGAGGAGATAAATAATAATAATAATAATAATAATAATAATAATAATAATAATAATAATAATGCATAAATAACTGTGATCCTTCAGTTTGATTTTTTAAGAAAAGAAGAAAAGGTCCCAGTGAAGTAAATCCGATGAGCAGGGTGAGTGGTGAGCTAAGATCTGCGCATGTTTTAGGAGCTTGTTGAAATCACAGGGACAGAGTAAGTGCTCATAATGAGACAACCACAGAGCCTTCTAAAAATAACCACAGCTCTGAAGGTGGTCTAGATTTATCTGAGAAGATCCTCTTGAAGGGGAGCTCAGCCAAGTTCAAACAAGCTAACTTTTTAAAAATTATGTCTCATACATTTCTTTACAACTCTTTTGCAAATGTTTTTAATATATATTTTTAGCCAAGAGAAGAAAGATCAGAGGGAAGATGCACAGTAAACTCCCTCGATATATGTGCCACCTGCTCCACCCAGTGAGCTAAACTGGTGGTCTAATACCATCCAAGAATAAGATACCAAAGCTAACAAAACGAAATGATTATCCCGTGCAGAAGTTTGTTTTAAGTCACTAACAGAGAGATGGCAGGTTGTTGTTGTTAAAACATAAAATATTTTGTATAAGCGACGTTGGTTGCTGAGTAGCCTGCTGGAGTTACTGTAAGGTATAACATTAGTTACATTATGCTAGCTTAAGCTAACACAACATTAGCTTAGCTGATTGAGCAAAGCTGATTTCACCACAGCTGTGTCAAACAAAATGGTAAAGTATATTTCAGGATAACCCTAGAAGGATATTGTTTTGAATGCTGTGTGATTTTGAGTTTAAATTCACCCACCTTAAATTCTTTAGGCGCTGTCTTTTTTGTGTGTCACTGAATTAAGAGTATTTCCTCCCTTGTCTGAAAACCATGATAGCATCAGTAAGAAAGTCCTGCCTTTGTTATTGACAGGTTGGAGCAGGGCTGTGTTGGCAGGTGCATGTTCTTTGCCTTCTTCTTCTTGTTGTTTTCTTTGTTAGATAAAGTAGGCATATTCTAACTTGGTACCTACTAATAGAAAAACCCAAAGTCTTCTTTTCATCATTTTGACATAGAAAGATCCTGGAAGGCATCATAAGTATCTGTTCTGGTAACATTGCTAGTGCAAATGTCCCCCCTCCCTCGTGACCTGGAAGTCCAGGATGTCCACCATGGAGACAAAACTAATTAAAACTCTCCTCCAATGTTATTAATGGTCCAAAACTCCACCGGGTATAACTGAGGTAGAATTGTCCAAACTTATTATTGATTTAACTTTTAAACTGAGTGGCAAAACATGGCATGGTAGTTACTCCTGGGCCTCGGACACTCAGAGTAGCTGCAAATGAACAAAACATGACGTTTTTACCTTTTTTCCATACTAAAGAGAGATATTTTCCTAAAATGTTGTTTTTTGTATTGATGATTCAGCTGGAAGATTTGCCCATCTAAGTTTTGGCAGCATTTTAAAATGCCAGTTATCTAACAGTGTCTGATTTTACTTCTAGAACTCTAAACTTTTAAAATATCTCCTTCCTACTTATGCTGGAGAAGCTCAGTGGGAGTAGCTGGTGGGTCTCAGAGTATTTTTTTTTTACCCGACAATGATCTCTTGTTCACTCAGAGAACAAATAAGTGCATCAAAGTGCCATTGAGACTTTGCGTGATTTTCAGTGGATTGTGTGGCATTTGCCGCTTGATCGATAAAATGTGAGTAGGCATCGAGTAGCTTGGGAATTATTGCTCTGTGTCTCTGTACTGTGCATGTGCCTGCATGTATGCAATTATTGCTCATCCTTACATCTTCACATTTGTATAATTTAATGATCTCTCATGTCCCGTTCCAGAATAGTCTGTCATCCAGCCACAAATCAGATCTCTCCATCCCGATGTTGCTACAACCAGCTTTTCTCCTTTTTCACCTCCATCCTGGTTTCCCCTTTTCTATTCCCGGGCTCTGTAATTTATTACAGAGAGGCGTGATCAGATTTACGGCAAAGTTAATGAGAAAAACACTGAGAGGGGTGTGTGTGTGTGTGTGAGAGAGAGAGAGACAAAGAAAGAAGCAAAGGGAGACATGGATGAGTTTGGAAAGAGGTAAAAGGACAGAGGGAGGTATGAGGGTGTCATTCATGCACCCTTGAGTTTGTGGGTGGGTTGAGTAAGTGCAGGAGATGGGGAGAGATACGGAGAGCACGCATGATAGAGATAGGTACTTGAAAGGAGTTTCATAAAAAAAAACTCCTCCTCCTCTCCTCTCGCCTCAGGCAGAGCTTCTCATCCTTGTCAAACC
This sequence comes from Neolamprologus multifasciatus, assembly GCF_963576455.1. Taxonomy (NCBI): domain Eukaryota; kingdom Metazoa; phylum Chordata; class Actinopteri; order Cichliformes; family Cichlidae; genus Neolamprologus; species Neolamprologus multifasciatus. The sequence continues at coordinate 19,990,859 of NC_140449.1, forward strand.
TCTCTCTCTCTCTCTCTCTCTCTCATACATGCAAGCACTTAAGCTCATAGCTTTAGCTATCACATTGGGGATTATGTTTGTGTGTATGTGTGTATGAGCTAATATAGTGCTCACAGGTAGTATATTACAGATTGTGTTTGCTAAGAGGCTCATTGGCACATCCAGGACTGTGTGTTTACAGTCTGTTCTGGCTATGAGGCGGCGAGCATCTGTGCTTGGAGGTGAGCGGGATTAATGTAGGAGAACAAATAGCATCGTGGATGTACATAATAGTAATGCGTGCTGCGGCTGAGGAAGGTGAGGCAGTTTGGAAGTCCTGCAGAGCTTCTGTGTGAATTTGTGAGAAGAGTGAGGAAGATCGAGTCTTTGGAAAGCAATACTTGTTTTCTCTGTTGTGCTTTAAAGCAGTGGTTTTGGTTGCTGTAATAAATTCTTCTATTTAGGGCGGACATTTGGATGTTTTTCTCATACAATGTCAGCGTGAGTGGTAGCTGGAAACATCTGCAGTCCTTGTATTGAAGGTTTACTTGGTTCTGAGTCAGTTTGACTTATGCAGTTATTTTCAGTTTAGTATAAAAAGAGTAAATGTCAGCTCCATTCATCATTAGGGTTCATGCTTTTGGGAAGATGAATGGCTGTAATATCACAGCATATCACAGTAAGGTGTCCGGTAATTGTTGGAATTTATCAGTCTGGACTGATTGACCAGCTGACGCTATCGTGTCTATGCTAAGCTGCCATTTAAAGGACAGGGCTTGTGTAGCAGATACCCAAGCATCCTCTTGGTTTATCATCGTTTCTCTCCATATTCACATTATTTATCCCCCAGCCTGCCTCTCCCACCCTTTCATTCCCCCTCTCCTATGCTGGGCCATCTCACTCAGTGTGGAGGATTAGTGAAGACAAAGAGAGATCCTGGAGCCGGCTCTTGTTGAAGACAGAAACAGGAGGTAGACTGTTGTTCTCCCAGCAGGAAAAGATACTAATGCCTCACCAAAGACTATTGTCTCAGATAGCTTACCCATTTTATTCTTTCACACTGAAGTGCGGTTTACTGTCAGGAGATGAACTGCTTAACAAAATTTACCAGCCTACAAAATCCGATGTGTAGATGGAGACCAACATTACCACCAAATACAGACAGAAAATGCAAACACATAAAATCACAGGGTGTATTAAATTGATACACATTTTTGGGGGGATATACCTTAGTACTTATTACTACTCAGTCCCAAGTGTGCAGGTGTCCAAAGTCTCTTTGTCTCCATTATCCTCTCTCTACATGACATGGTGTTCACTAGCCATCCACGTGCTGTCACAGATAGAGCTTTGCATGTTCTCCTTAGTTCCTGGAGTCTCTGCATAATTCAGGAGTCAGCTCTGGTTGTCCTGTATGTTGCGTGCTATAGACCTAAGTGTGCAATGATGCCAAGAAAGTGGGAATACTGTATACCTTTCCATCCTTGTTTATTACCTCTTCCAAGGAAGTTATGTAACTGTTTTTTTAACTGGTTTAAAAAGAAACTTACAGATTTGCATGAAAACTTTACTTTGCCTTTTCTTTTTCTTTAAAGTTTTCAAATAGGGCAGAATTATGCACTTTGAAATATATATTAGTACATGCATTGGAATAAATATCACAGGCTAATGTGGATAAAGACACCCCCCCCCCCCCCCCTCTCATTTCTTACATGGGTTAAAAGGAATTTCAGTCTTGGCAGTCCGGGGCGGCTCTTGTTTGTGAGCATCAGTATTCCCTCTGCAATAAGAGCAGGGGTCCCAGGGAGTCTGCTGGTGGAACTGCAAGCCTGATAAGTGATTGGAGAGTGAATGAATTATAGCCTGGAGACCTGTAATGAGGCCTCAGTGGGAGGCAGGGGTGGGGAGTGGTGGGCAGGTGAAAGCAGCTGCAGCTTTCCCCAAAGAGAACAACCCCTCCTCAGTTTTTTCTTCTTTTTCTTTTTCTTTTGCCTTTTCACATTCTTATTTCTCTTACACACCTTTCCATCGCCCTGCCTCCCCCCTCATGCTTTCTCTTGTGCACTTATCCTTCCTCAGCACTCCCCCATGCTCATTACAGACTCCTGACACAGCACATGTGCCGTCCTTTGTGTGTCCTTATGTGTCCTTTTATTACTGGGTTAAATGTCAAATCCATACATTGAGTCCATTTGATGACAGCAGTGCCTGTATGCTTATGTGTCGCTATATGTGGTTAAATTAGCTGTTTTTCGGTATCTTATTGTGTTTGTGTGTTTTTGGGTGTTGGGTTTATTAAGAAGGTCCTTTTGAAAAGCCTGTGTGAAAGCAGTGAAAAGCCTGGTACCCCAACACTTTTGCCAATCCACTCGCTCACACGCACAAACATTAGTCCTGCCAATCAAGCCTTTTAGTGCTCTTTTTCATCCCAGCGCCACCGCAGTGCTCGGCGACACAGATCGTGAGAGGAATTTTAGACCACGCGGAAACTTCGTTTATGTGTGCGTGCATGGCTCACCTCAGGAGATTGGACGGGGTTGCCACAGCAGATGTCTTTGCCCGGAGCAACTCACAACAAAAATGCTTTAAAGGAAGGCTGAAGTTTTGATGTGATGGACTCATTGCTTCTCACTGCTTCAGTCACTTTTTACCTTTGCAAAGGGCCATTTAATGAAGTTGAATAAGGCTTTTTAGAACAACAATTTCCCAACTGAAGCTGCGTCAGTGCTCTTATGTTTCCACTGGTTCAGTGTGTGTGAGTGTTTGATGGAGCGGGGGGTTGGCTGACATTAAAATGTAGAGGGAGATGTGATTGCTATGTAAATGGCTGTTCTAGGTTGGCTATGAAACACCGTGGGCTGTAAGCGAAGCGTCTGTGGTTTTGCCCCTAAAATCTCCTCCAGGGCTGATTGACAGCTGTACGCTAGCTCTTAGACAGATGTTGCTGCGGCAGCAGGGCCAAGAAGACTCTCTTCAATTACAGCTGAGGATAAGCAGACTATTTATAAAAGCAATGAGCTGAGAGGCAGATGCTGAATGAGACAGAAAATGAGCGAAAGCTGTGGTTGCCTGTTTGTACTGTCCCTGTTGCAAGCGCACATCTGGACTGCACAGATACTCTCACGTGCCAGACACAGCACAAATACAACAACGAGCCACGTTATTAAAAGTGACAGGTGATTGATCTTCTCGATATAATGCAGCGTTTCCCTGGATGCATGTTGATCTTAGGCTGGAACATTGATGCCGATCAAGCACACCTCGTCATGGCAACTGCACTCTCCTCCAGAGGGAGAGAGGGGTGGATTTTCCCTTTACATCCCCCCAAAATATCAGGAACAGCAAAAGGAACATGACAAAGAGGAAAAAGCAGTGAGTCAGCCTGTAAAATCCCAGATCCCCCATTTGTTCAAGCATCTGCGGGATGTGCTGGTGCGTGCCTGACAAACACAACCCAGAAAATCTGATGCCAACATCCAACATTCAGGCACTGCAAACCACCACACTGGATCTGATGTTCTGGCAACAAGAAGGAGGGGGCAGGGTACACAATACAAGGTGCATGATTTGGCTGATTTTGTGTGAATAGGTGCATGATTTAGACTACTTAACAAACTAAAAGTAATAGATTAAAGGTCTTAAATGGATCTGTTTGTGTTCCTGGCAACGACATCCTCAGCCTCATTTTTACAAACCACATTTCCCTGATCATCATTTACGTTGCGGATTTGCAGCAGAGGGCTAGACCGCATGTAAACAGTTTATTTCTGTCACATTATCTGTTTGATGGCACATAAAGACGTAGCTCTCAGTTACACATTTATACATGCGTGCGCTCATCTTAAGCAGGGGCGGGGTGTGGGCGGGTGGGGGATCTCTCTACATAAGAGTGTGTCGGTGTGGGGGATGGGGTTGAGGCTGAGTTTGCGTCTTTGTCTGCTCAATAAATTATTTAAATCCCACAACAATTAAAGCTGAAATCTGTTATCGGCATCATCCATTAGGAGCCTGTGTTGGTGCCTTGATGCCTCGCTCGCTTTCCCCCCCGTCACGGCTCAGCATGGGCCCGCACAAAGATCACAAGCTCTGAATCTTAAACACACATCCCAGCAGAACAAAGACTAACAGTGCACTCCTGTGACCCGAACACTCTTGAACACGCCAAATGTCTTCATCACGGGAGTGCATGAATATGTTCACGGTGCTGTTTTTTTATTTTTTTTATGTCAAATGTTCACCGTGTCTCCAGAGTCACGGTGTGTTTAATTTGCACTGTAGAGGTTTAGTCTGAGGTGATGTTTGCTCCATGCATGCTCTATTTTTCCTTTCCTTTACAGACGTGATGGCTGTGCATGGGATATCTGTTAGGATCCCGAGCGCCCTATTCACACCTTGTGTTCCGTCTCTTTCCCTTCCCCTGCCATTATTCTCCTCTTCTTTCCATTTTATTTCTCCCTCCTGTATACCCACACATGTTTTATAGCCATAGCAAACTGCCCATTAGTCATCATAGAAAGCAGCATCATTCCCCTGTGGGTGTGCGCGCAGCTATGTCAGGACTTTTTTCTCAATAAAACAGTATATATATGTGTGAGTATCAGCATCAGAAAACTTTTGCTTGCTCGCTGAAAGCTCAGTTAAAATATGAAAAATGCATCTCACTTCAAAACTGAAATCCTTTAGTAAGCATATATATATATATATATATATATATATATATATATATATATATATATATATATATATATAATTTATTTTTCTGCTTGAAAGAGTAAATTTAGTGTTTTGTCAGAGATCCTGCTGTTTTTGTAAAAGTCCAGAAACTAGGTGGTCCATGAAAAAATGGATATGAATAAATTAGATGCGGGTCTTTAAGCAGCATTATTAAAATTTTACTTGTAAATTGGGGGACAGAATAACAACCACTTAAACTCTGTGGAAGTTCTGAGCTTTGCCTGATTTTCCTCCAATTATGACAACCTGTGTCTGTCAGCTCCTCAGAAAATCCCTCATTAACATGCTGACTTATATTTGTTTAATGAAAATAGAGACGTAGATAATAACTCCTGGTTGAGGGAGGAAAGCTGAAAAATGGTAATGTAAGTGACTTTCAGGGAGAGGATGACCTACAAAAGAGACAGTTACAACCAACGCATGCAGAAGATCATCTCTGAATGCACAGCATGTCAAATGTTGACACGAGAAAAGAGAAGCAGAAGGTCTCACTGGGTTCCCGGGGAACAGGAAACTGAGGCTACAGTTCACACGGGTTCACCAAAATTAGACGATAAAGATTGGAAAAACTTTGCCTGGTCCGATGAGTCACAAGTTCTGCTTGTGACTTTCATTTGACTGGGTCAGAATGTGGTGTAAACAACATGAAAGTGTAGATTCATCCTGCCTTGTATCACCAATTTGGGCTGCTAGTGGTGGTGTAATGATGTGGGAAAGGTTTTGGGCTGTTTAGCACCAACTGAGCATCATTCAAATACCACAGCTGGTCTGAGTGTTGTTGCTGACCATGTCCATCCCTTAATGACCACAGTGTATATTCTTATCTCTGCTTGCAGCAGAATAACTCACAAAGCTCAAAACTGCATTCAAATGTCTCCCACATTTGATCTATTAATCTCAATTGAATAGAGCACCAAAAGTGGCTCCAACCCAGTACTTGGAAGATCTATCTAATGATTATTAATAACCATGCTATTTCACCTGAAGATGCAGTGCCTTACTCTTTCTTCAGGTTTTTCTGCACACTATATATCCAGTGTGAGCTCGTGCATCTTGTATCTTGTAATTAAGTTCCTTCAGTGCTCTTTTCTGTAAGTGTTTATTTTGTCTACCCCCCACTTTTCATTTTATATAAACAGATTGGAGCAGCTCAAGATGGTAATGAGGCTGATTACTGCTGTTGTTTATTGGCAGCGTAAAGTGAAACGTGGTGGTGATAATGAGCCCCGACCAAGTGCTGAGAAAAAGCAGCACCAACTTACAACTTACAACTGGAAGTTTGTTGGGTAATTTTAGTGATAAGGTCCAAATCTAGCCTGCAGACGTCACTTTATATGAGCAAGACAAAAACATTACAAAAGATTAATCACAATAAAATTGTTCAGTTACAACTGAAACAACAAGAAAAGGTTTCTAGGACTGAGCAGGTGTTCAAAATTATGAATATGATTTATCTTCTCAGAAACGAATAAATATGTAGGACATTCATGTAGATGCTTCGATACAACAATTTTCCACATAAAGATAAACATAAACTTCAAAGACAAAACAGTATTTGCCCTCTTTCTGATGTTTCTTTTTGTTTGTTTATTTTTTTTTGCTGAAAATGCAGATTTTAAATAATGATTTCATGTATTAAATGGCAACCCCCCCAACTAGCCAAACAGGGATGTTCCAGTGTGCAGTTTGTACTTTTGTTGTGTCAAACATGTTTGTGCTCAAACTTTCTGACATATGTTCAGTCTTCCTCTAGGCCCGCCAACCTGAACAAGTCTGTTTTCCACCTACTTGTCTCCTTATTGATGTCTGGTTGTTGAAAGGAAGTTGGAGTAGATTGATAGCTCTCCGGATCAGTGCGGTGAGCGGCCTGCTCAAATACTGCATTCTGTTTCAGCTGCACATTTTTATGTTGGTTATTGATTAATCCTGCCTGCTTAATTTAGCTGCTACACTTGAAAGTCTACAATACAAGCTCAGTTTAAGAGATTTAAGAGAGATTATCATGCTGAGTCTATCCTCTGAATACTGTTGCTCTCTCTCTGTCTCTCACTATATATATATATATATATATATATATATACACACACACATACATATTATATATGTGTGTGTATCATAGGTTACATAGGTTACTGCTAGCTCTGGCGCTGATCACTAAGTGCATAAAAAGCTCCCACACCTTCATGGCTTTATATATGAGTAAACATTTGCCTCTGCGTCCATGTTTAGGTCACATGTGTGTGAAATAAAAGCCTAAAACTTTTAGCTGGAGTATATTTGGAGATAGATGGAGGAAGGTACAAACCCCCATTCATATGCTGCATTGTGTGTGTGTGTGTGTGTGTGTGTGTGTGTGTGTGTGTGTGTGTGTGTGTGTGTGTGTGTGTATGCGTTCACCTGAGCTCATATATCTCTGTCTCAGTCCAGGCCTGCAGTGTGTATCTCCACTGGGATTCTTTGGTCCAGCTCTGCTGAGAAAGCACACACACTGAGTTCCTCTTATTTATGTCAGTCTTTCTCTTCCTTATGCTCTCACTTTACTTCCTGCCTCCTTTCCATTCTGCCTGCTTTGTTTCCTTTGCTGCTTAAGGACCTTCATTTGTCCTTTGCTCCTCTGGTAAAGGCACATGCACACACAAGACAGTTGCAAGAGTGCGGCGTTTGAATAATTATGTTTGTGCGAGTTTGTGTGCTGGAAATAGCCGTGTCCCTGTATGCTGGTCGTAATTAGCTGGGCTGGTGCTCTGAAGCTCTGTGCCGCCAAGACAGAATGCAGCTGTAAAACATGAGAATACTCGAATAACTGAGTGACACTTGAAGGAAAATCTTACATTTTCTAACTTTAATTTTTCTCTTTTATTCTTCTGTTTCCAGTGATCTCCTGTCTTCGGGCTACGTGGAGAGGCATTCATCAGAAAACGGGAAGACTGTCATCACCAGTGTAAGATTCTGCAAATCATCTCCCCTCGTGCTCCCTCGCACTTGACATTAAAACCCCAAATTACCCCTGTGATTAAATTCTGCATCTGTTTTTTTGGATAAAGAGCAACTGTGCTGCCATCCTTTCCTGTGATGACAGCAGGCAGATGTTTTCAGTGTGAAAAGTTGGATGAAACTACTTTAAATGACCTTTCCAGCGTTAGCAAAGTTAGCAACTAGCTGGTGAATGTACAGAGTGTCAAGGAGTGAAAGTGCTTAAAGAGTAAAAGAACAGAACAAAACCTCATCAGGTCTTCAGAAAACCTCCAGAATAATCCAATAATCATGTTGTTGAAGTATTTTCTAAATATCTAAATATTATTTTTAAATATGTTTTTACAAAAATCCAAAACAAAAGAGTACAAATAAGATCCCTTTGGCCAAGGAATGGGAATTGTTAAGAATTTGGCACTTCCGATTCCATTATTGATATCACTTATTGATTCAGTTCCGTATCCATTCTCATTGATTTCTCATTAGCGACTGACATCGCTAATCAGAACATCAAAAACATCACATTCATGCAAAGTAATCTCATGTTGTGGGTCAAACGTTTGTTTGTGTTGGAGGTATTTCCCTTTGTTGTGATCAGTGTTGGGGTCGTCACTCAGAAAAAGTAATTATTATTACAATACTTCTTACATTACTTTTGCTTTTCTCCGTGAAATGACCTGAAAGGCATTGTCTCAGAATTACCATTTACCTATATAAACGTGTAGGCTACAGTCCCACACACCATGTCTACGCTGTAGACTGCGCCGCTATTTTTCCTCCTCCGGCACACAAACTGAAATCAGCTGATTACAGTGCAAGTGCAATAACCGCTAAGCGGGGTCAATAAACAAGCGGACTAACAATTCCAAGGAACTGAACTAATGGGAACCAATTTGCTACAAGAATCAGCTCTTGATTCCCATTCCCAGTTTGGAACATTGAAATCTTCCAGGATTCCACACTTGATAATCAGTGATTATCTTCTCCTGCACGTCTGGACCAGTGTCAGAGCCCCTGATCGCTCCCTGTCAGTCCCAATCTTACATGTCTACTTAGTACTTACATGTGAACTCTGCTTTTCATTGTAGACCGACATGGAGCAAATTTACACTTTCTGTCACAAAGAGACAAAACAGCACTTCCAGGGAGTGATACAAAAACATCAGCACCAGTGAAACTACCCAATTAACACATCAAGATTCAATCACAATGTAGGCAGACATGAGAAAGCGAGAAGCGTTACCCATACCGAGTAAAGGTCGGATGTCATTATCAAAACAACATTTGCAGACACTGCTCACATGCTAACACCGGGTGAGTAGCACAGCAGGGAGGTAGAGATGTCTGATAGTAGCTCTCATGCTGTTATGTGTGCAGCAGCGGAGCTGATGGTTCCACTGTCGACCCTGTGTGTTATTCTCCCTCCTTGAGTTTTTTATTGGTTAATCAATGAGTTAAGTTTTCCACACAGAGATAAACCACTCCTCATTCAGCTGCCTGGTCTCTTTGATAGCTCGATAAATCTTCTGCAAGCGTCGACTAACGCAAGATTAAGATTCCTGTGATAATCCTCTAAAATCTGGACTTCAGTTACAGGACACCCGCTGAGGCATGGAGGGACATCATATAAGTAGCGGGGATTATAATGGTCAGGAATTAATCAGCTAAGCAGCAGATTAGTGAGATATTAGATGCTTTACAGCGAATGATCCAAATGATTACATCACACATCGTACATTATGGTCACCTGTAATTATGGCTCATTATAAGGCAGTCTGTAAATTAATTAATCTTGGAGCTGAATATCCACAACTGCAGCCCAACTGCACTCTTCTAATGTCATCGTTTCCCTTTTAGTAGCAAAGAACCAGAGCCTCTTTTTGATTATTAATGCTTCTGTTCATGGAGGTTAATATGAGACAAGACCCGGTTGTTACTCTGCTCACTGTGGAGGGCAAAATGTCAGCCGATGTAACGCAGCTGCTGCTCTGATAGATCTAGGTCAGAATCCTCCAGTGCTCATGTAGCTCATACGTAATATAAGTAATACAAACTCCTGAAACTGGAAGCATTCAGGCTTTCTGTCCACGGTTTACCTTCAGTGCAAGGAATGAATGACGGGCTCCTTATCCTTGTTCTGCACAAAACACATCGCAGAGAGCAGATGCTATTGGGTTTTATATGGGATGTTAAACATGGCACCTGTGACACGATGATGGTAACAGCCAGATGTGGCCCAAACATCACAACACACATCTGTCGGTGGAAATCAGCCAATTCCGGTCGATGGATGGTCGATCGGTGTGCCAATAGTCCACATTAAGAGATGTGGGTCTGCAAAGCTCTATGTAGCATCCATTATTGCACTCATAGTCTCAACATTAACAGACATTATCTTTAGTTTATCACAACACTGTCATCGTGGTTAAGTCGGGTACCATCAAGCAGCCATAAGACACTATAAATCAGTTTCTCTTCCTGAAAGCAGAGGAGGTCAATTTTAGCTCATCCAACCAAAGGACTGATGAGATTATGCCATGGTCACATCTTTGGAAACGCTGTGATATCTTTGCACATCCATCTCCTGCTTTGTGAGCATCAGCAATGTTTTTTCTCAACTGTAAGCTGATTTCTTTTGTTTTTTGCCTTGATGCTTTCTCACCTGATGTTTTTATACTGTGTGTAAATTGAAGATAACGTACTTGGTTTTACAAGCTTTGAGCGCTACAAAGTTAAAGCATATCATTGCACAGCAGTGGTTTATTCTATGGCTCAATAAAAAGATACATTTTTAAGTTGGATAATAATACTGACCATGATAAAAAAAAAAATCTTAAATATTGTGTGCAAATAGAATTAATTTGCACTTTCTAAAGTAAACTACTAGTTTTGTTTAAAAAAGTATATGGGGAAAATTTTGATGAAAAAATAAATTTTTCCTTATTAAAATACTTTCATTACCTTTTAATTAATCTAAATGGTGATTTATATGAACAAAAAAAATGAAAGAAAAAAATAGAAAAGCCCCAATAAAAGCTTTTTTTAAAAATACTTTGTCTATAAGAAAAGCTTTGAAGCAACAACTTTAAAGTCTAATTTTTGACTTGATCCTCACATTTAGGCTTGTTTGCATTTAATCCAAAACTGTGCGATTAGTAGAAAACATACCAGTTTGATTAAGGATCCTTTTATTGAGTGCACACTGTATATTTGCATATTTGTTATGATTGGAAAGTTTGGGTTCTGCACTACAGCTGAAAACTTTGGTTTTGTGGTTTTGAGGAAATACTGCATGCACAGAAATGAACTCGATCCCCTAATGAGGAGTAAAGTACAGCAAAGTGTGTCTAATGTCCTTATTTCCTTGCATTATGTGATCGCGGTGATCAAAGTTTCACTGACATTCAGAGGGCAGAGCGTCCTACTTGTTTACCGAGTGTCTAACCTCGACCTTTTTGTTGTGCATTGTGTTGTCCAGATAAGATGATTAATTATCCTCATGTGTGTCTTAAGAGATCGCAGATCTCACGAATTTAGCAACACAAGCTGAGGATGTACCCACAGTGCTGATGTTGGGTGTTTCTTCCTTTGATGAGAAGTGGAGCAGAAGGTTCAGGGCGACGGAAAGAGGAGAGACGCTGGGATAGTGGAGCACAGCGCCACTTATAAATAGCCCTCTCTGTCTCTTCATTTCACACTCGCTCTCTGTCTCTTTACTCAACCTCTTTCTCTTGTGGCTCTATTTAGGTTTATCTAGCAAACCTTTCATATGCTCTGACTCTCTGCTAATGTAAAAAAAATCCCCTCTCTTATTACAGCGATGGCAGCCTGCTGCTAACTTGCTTGAATCTTATTTTTCTATTCTGGATTTCATGGATAGGGCATTATGAAAATAGCGAGAGGCAGAGTTAGTATCGCGAAAAGGAAACCGATAGCTGAATGTGATTTAACTGGAAGTTGCAAATAAGTGGTTAAAAGGCAGGAACAAAGAAAGAAATCAGTCTCAGCCTGATGGGTGCAGTTTCACTTTGATAATTCAAAGATGATTGTTTATGCAGATGACTTCCTCACACTCACACACGCACTCATCTGTATTACCACAGTGTAACCTGCATGAATGCCTGATTCATTCAAATGAAAAAGACATTTTAGTGATGTTGTAAGCCTGATTCTCGTCTTTACCCACCACTCTAATTCACTGGCTAAATGCTTTGAATGCACTACAGTTTGATTTAAATGCATTTGCTTTATTTCTTGAATGTATCTAATAAATATATTAAAATGAATGACTTTAGATAAAATGGATGTGCCTTGTTTAAAGGAAGTGTTGATACTGTGTTGAACAAAGTTTTCCTTCCAAGGTTTTAGTTCAGAGAGTTTTAGCTCCATCTTTGGAAATGCAAATTGTTTGTAGTAACGTCTTTGTTAATTGGGATTTCATTTTTTTTGTTTAATTTGGTCCAACTTAACATGAAAATGTGTACCATCCACCCATTTTCTTAACTGCTTGGCAAGTTTAGAATCACAAAGGTCACTCCGTCTAAAGGTGGGGTACACCGTGTACAGGTTGCCAGTGTATCACAGGGGTACCACACAGAGACAGACAACCATTCCCACTCCTGGAGTTATGATGTGTTTATGCTTGCTGCTTGGCCCCTGTCATGTGGTGGCACATGCGAGTTTGATGTCACATCCTCTGCCACCTTATCTGTGGTTCTTTGGCTGATCACCAGTTAATCCTAACATGCATGTCTTTATACTGTTGGATGGTGCAGGAGTACCCGGAGAGAACCCATGCAGGCACAGATAGAACATAAAGGCTCCAACCAGCAGGTGGATTTTGAACCCAGGACCTTCTTGATGTGAGGCAACGATATGCTGTATAAAAATGATAGATTTCTGTCAAAGAAAAATGGAAAAACTCTTTGCTGGAACAGTTGGGTTTAATTGGCTCCTCACAGGAGAGGGCAGAGGCAGATGAAACCCTGATTTGCTTGAGGACTGCTTTAATGTCCCTGTGTCCAAAGTCAGGCAGATAAAAGAGCATTTGAAAATTTGTCTTGCATGCACTCTGAACTCAATCCCGTCCGACACCTCACTGGACTCTGCTGTAGGATAATAAAGCACACAGATTTCCACATGCATGTGTAGTTCAACAGTGTGCACATACATGCATCCTAACAGAAGCTTGTGCATCAGGATGGGGTCTACTCAGAAAGCTGGAGAGTGGAAGTGGATCTAGAGGTGCATTGCTGTGAACATGCAGAAATTGATCCTCTGATAAAAGCTGCGTTTCCTCAGGGAGAACTGCTTCCTGCTTAATGGCTGTTAGGTAGCAAGAAATGGACCAGGAAGAGATGGCCTGCCTGCAGAGCACTTAGGTACTTAGACATCATGCACATCTATAGACGATAAAAGTGTGCAGAGAGACACGTAGATCAAGAGTGAAGACAGAGAGACGGAGATGGTAAAAATCTGACTTCCTGCTGCAGAGAAGTTCGGATAGAGGAGTGAAGTCGCTGAGGCGTTAGCACGCAGATGGTCGGATGTGAACGTGCAAAGCTCAAAGTGCAAATTGTCAAACAAACACGCGAACAGTATATTCACATATCTTCAACAGATCTTACTTGCACTTGCATGTATTAGCAAATGAATTCTGTGTAATGGATTGCTTTGGACTCATTTCCTGAGTAACCCTTGTGGTGTCCTCGGATCAAAAATGGTCCCTATGTGAATGGCAAACAAGCATATGGGAATCCCGAGGACACCACAAATTAAACATGGTAGTGAAGAGGGGAATATTTCACTACATCATGTGTGTGAGCTTCATCTGTGTGTATTTGTGTGTTTCCACACAGGGCGGAGAGCACTGCTACTATCAAGGAAAGGTCAGAAACATCCCTCACTCCTTTGTGGCTCTTTCAACCTGTCACGGGCTGCAGTAAGTACAAATAATACAGATGCAACTTTTTATATGCATGTGTGTGTTTCAGCCTCTGTTCTAAGTCCTGCTCCCATTTTTTCATTAGGTTAATGTAATTAGTTTTAGCCAGGCGTCGCTGCCTGTCTGCATTTTAGGTTTCATAGGTTATCACTCTGGCAGACGGACAGACAGACAGACATCTTCTCTTCTTCTCTTTTTCCTTTTCTGTTCTCTTTTCTTTTTTTCCCCTTCTCCTCTAGCCTCCACTAACGTTGGTATTTTTAGCTTTTTCTGCTTGAGGCGAGACGGGTCAGAAACAAGGCCTGCTGTGAGGGATGCATGCACGCTTTATGCTTTCTAAGTCAATGTATGTAGTCTCGTGTGTATATATATGTGTGTATATATATATATATATATACGCATGAAAAGAGGCGAGACGCTCTCCATCCCGCATGTGAGAAATTCACTGTTTGTTGGTGGATTTCATTGTTTGCACAGAAAGCCGCCGTGAATAACAAAGCATCAAACGTGCCTAAAATGAGAACCGTGTTTCCACAAAAAGTTACAATGCCGTGTGACATTTAAATAAAAAGAGAATGCTAATGATTTGAAGCCTATATTTAATTAAAAATATACAAATACAACTTACACAGAGGAGACCAGCTGTTGTATTTTCATGTAGGACTTCAGCTCCTCAAAGGTTTGAGGTCTGCTTTGTTAGCTTTTCATTTCATGATGCACCAAATTTTTAAGACTTATTTCTTAGTTTGCTTTATCGTGTCATGGAAAATAAACGCTGCTATGAAAAAGATGTCATCCGGAGGGCTGCATCTTATCATCTTATCTTTAAAAAAATAAATAATCACTATGGTATTCATACAGCACTATCGCTTTTTATCCTTGATCTATGACCTAATTCTATTATAATGTCCTTATTGTCATCATGCTTGCTTGCACTGTACGTGTCTTTTATTTTTATTTTTTATGTGAAACTCTTTTGTTTTTATGTAATTTCATGAAAATCACAAATAAAGTCTAGTCTTAGTAAATGCTTGTCATAAACGTATATACTCTTACCGGCCCGCTTCATTGGGTACACCTGCAAAACATCTAATGAACCAATCACGTGGCAGCAACTGGTTTATACATGTAACTCAAGATGAGCTGCTGAAGTTCAAACCGACCGTTCAAACCCAAATGGAGAAGAAAAGCAACTTTTAAGTGACTTTAAATTCTGCATGTTTTAAGCTTCAACACTTGATATTTTGTACTTTTTAAATTACATAAAAACTATAAATGAGATGGAAAAATAATTTCTTGAAAAGAGGCTGAATTTTCTCCAAACATTTTTAATCAAATCTCAGACTGTCAACACCATAAACTGCTGTATATTTTGAACTTGTTGCCCGATGTTTTTTGGATTAACCGTCATCAGTTCTTGTAGTCATGTAAAGAAAACCACATAATAGGAGCTCCTGGTCTGAATTAACCTTCTGCCAATTCAGTGTACATTGTTTAATCTAATTATCATTTTCAGCTGTTTCAGGGACCATGATTATTTACTTCTGATCCATTACGCAGTCTCAAAGCTTTCTCCCACCGAGTATATCTTGTTTCAACATAATACCAAGCCAAATAGACAGAGTAATTAGTCTAGACATGTCTTTCCAACTAATTAGGGGAAGCAGGAAGAAGCAGACTAATATCTGCTGAACAAGCTAAACTAAAGTCCAAGCCTTAACTTCTTTTATTCTTAAAGTTTTTTTTTGTGTGCTTCATGAGAGTTTTGCATGAATTTGGGAAAAGTTGTCAGCACAGCAAATTATAAAATGCTGGATGCAAAATAATGAAAAGAAAGCAACTACCAAATAATTTATAGTATAGTTACCTGCGGTTAAATCTCATATTTAGAACGCAAGAGGTTGTAACGGGATAGAATCACTGAACTTTGAAATTACTAATGAGGAAAGAAAGAAACACTAAAATGTTATGTGTGTGCGTGTGTGCGTGCGCGTGCGTGTGTGTGTGAGAGAGAGAGAGAGAGAGCAAGAGAAAGAGCGAGGGAGTCAAGGGCTTCCTGCTGTGGAGTGGGTCGTGAGCGTTAGCCATTAGAGGGAGAGCATTCTCCTATGCTGAGTCAGGTGTTTACCATAATATACATCCTGCCCCCCCAACCCCCCCCCCCCCCAACTCTCACACACACACACACACACACACACACACACACACACACACACACACACACACACACACACACAGAGGCAAATTTTGTTCTTTGTTGGATTCATTGCCTTGATGCAGCACAAAATTGAGCTAAAAGAATCCATCCATCCATTTGTTTCCTAATCACTTATCAAACTTAGCTATAATTTAAAGCCTTATCTTTAAATTAAAAGATTACATTTGCACTCTGAGCTGACTAAAACTAAAAGCTAAGCTAAACTTTCTATATAGTCCAGCGATAGTTCTTATTTGGTGTGTCAGTAAAAGTAAAGTTGCATCCCAAACTAAGCAGCAATGACATGTAAAGTCAGGTAAAGCCATAATAACTGAGGGGATTGTGTAGGTGTGTTTGTGCACAGATGCATGACATCACCTTTCTTCCAAATCCCACTCACTCACACCAGCACTGAACAGATTTAAGCATAAAATACACACATTTAAATTCTTTCAATTTGTCTGACCAGGAAACCTGAAAAACACAGAGAGGGTAGAGTCGGAGGAAGAAGATAGATTGTGTATTTCCTGCAGTGTTTACCCTCCTGACTTCACAGTCTGACCCGACCAATCTCCTAAAAGCTTCAGATAAACTTAATTAATGGATGATGTGTTCATGCGCACATGAATGTGGGCAGGCGGCCAAAGACCTTCAGCCATGGTTAAAATGCTGCATAGCTCTGTGCTGTTCTCTCGCAACCATATATGTGATGACAGCATGGATTTTGTTTTTATTCTAACAGCTGAGCCATTATGGACTAATTAGACTAAATTAATCCTATATTATTATTATTCACCAACATTAACTTCTTGCAACTATGTCTCAGCTTTATAGTGTACATAGTATTTATTAGTCATACTTTTTACTCTTCTTTAACTAAACCTAATTTTTATTTTTTACTTTCCTGTTTTTTTTTAAATCACAGTTTTGTATATATAATTTTTTTTAAGTATAAGGCCCTTACTATGCGTATGTTTATTTATTGTAGTCTGTACTATTTTTATTCTTTATTCTGCTGCTGTAATAGCCTCCCTTGTGGGATCAATATTACATATATATATATGTATATATACATATACACACACATATATATATTACGTATATATATATATATATATATATATATAGAGAGAGAGAGAGAGAGAGAGAGAGAGAGAGAGATACGTAATACAGATATATTTAATGTTGTTCTGTAATAACCTAGTAATAGTAAGACTGTTCATATTATCCACCAGCAGTAATGTTTATTAAGTAGTTATCTCTTTACATCCATTCTGAGGATCTATACCCCAAATATATAGCCTTCTTACTTGGTGAATTTCACATTTAAAAATGTCTTGAATGGCACAGTGTATCTCTCTTTACTAGTCTTTATTAAATATGCCAGTGGTTGCACATTTTTCCAGCAGACACTGAGGTTATAACACTGTAGATAGGTTTCTGTGCGGGTGTAATAAAAAAATCTTCCATGGATTACGCTTCCATTGTAATCTCCACATCACTGTCCATTACACCTCCTTCTTCCCTTACTTTTCTCAGTCATATCAACATAGCGTCCCATCTGTAAATATCCATAGAAGTCTTGCTTTTCTAATAAGCATTTCAAAACTTCAAACTTCAAAACTTTTTTTCATTACGTCGAACATAACTGTTGTTCCCTTAGCTGTCCAGTCCTTAAACTTGTTATCTAATTTATTTGCAGAAAAATGAGAGTCATATGCACATTAAGGACTGTAAGGTCTCCCTCTGGTTTATGTTCTTTTATAACAGTTTTCCATATGAAGTGACTAATCTGTCCGGAGGACTTGATTTATTCCATTTGATGCTGAAAAAAACAGCAGAAACTTGTACTGATATGTGCTCCCGCCTCTCCCCCTCTTTCCCTTTTCAGTGGGATGTTTTTCGACGGCAATCACACCTACATGATTGAACCTGGAGGACACGGCGGCAGCAATGTAAGTACTGCAGATGGCTCTTCTCAACAGGGATTATCAATTTGTCCTTCCTCCGTGTTTTTGCATCCAGCTGCTTCTACGTCGTGTTGAGCTGTCTGAGGTCAAACAATTTGTTGCAGTAGTGCTGTGTTGTGTCCAATGTCCACCCACAGCCCTGCAAGTTCCTCATCACTGATAGTACCCAAAATCTTTCATATTGTTTTCCTTTGAAATTATTGTGAAATGGGTGCTCTTGAAAAGGCCTGGATAGGCTGTTTTTGTGGTGATGATTTGGTAAAAAATTTGCACATCTGCTGCAGATGATTTGTTAGAACAGGAGAACAGGAGGTTCAGACAAACCAGAATCAGTTACAGATCACAAACCGGTCACTGCAGCTGAACCCTGAGTTCAGCCCACAGGTTTCAAGACAGAGAGATTCACTGGATTACAAAGCAGCAGAAAAGCCCACAGACAATTAGATAATAACAATTAGAGGCATTATGGCCAGAACGAACGGACAGATCCGAGATTTCCAGACAAGCCTTAGGCACGAGAGTGAAAGAACAAACTGCTGATACTCCGTGTGTGTGTGAAGGGCTTACTTTCTATCTAATTAAAACCTCCAGAAGAAGCGTGTGTCTGGCTTTAATCAGTCAGGGGCGAAAGAAGACCAGATAAGAGAGGTCAGAGGCCTAGGTGTGTGTGTGTGTGTGTGTGTGTGTGTGTCCTTGGTAGTTGCAACCTAACCCATGGAGCTACTTAAGATTCATTCCCATATCAGAGTTTTTGTGCCGGCAGGTAGGAGAGAAAATCTGGTAGATGGACAGACAAACAGAAGATTAGGAGGTGGAATAGTGTGAAAAACCAAAATGTAATTAGGGCGCATGTCATTGTATTTTCTGCAGAGAAACTGCAGTACAAGAGGATCTAATCCAGTTTTAGAGGCAGTTGCTATTTCACAGTTAAACAGTAATGAAAAGGAGAGGAAACATGAAGTTAATTAAGCAATAAAGTGTCTTTAGTGTGAGGATGGAGGAAATAAAGTAGAACACGGAGAGGGAATGAGCGACAACAGTGCTCGAGGCCGCTGCGTTTATTCGGGGCCTGTTACGACTCTTCGTTGCTCACTCTTTAGCTGCTTCTGTCCTCTCCAGCGTTTTCTGGAGACACTGAATTATTGAAGCAACGAGAGAGAGAAGATTCAGAAAATAGGCAATCCAATTTGACAAAGTAGATAAACTCAGAAGGGTGCTGTAGCACTCTCCTTGCAGAGATACAGGGTGTGTAAGTATATAATGACAAACATTTGGCTGAAATGTTGCGTTTCTATAAAGTCTTTAAAAGCCACAGCTAAAGCAACATCTTATAGAGTCACTCCAGAAAGCCGAAAGACAGCAGTCACAGTGTTACTTCAGAAGATAACGTGTTCAGTATTTTGGCACTAACTAAAATAGACCAGAGGCAGAGCTGAAGATGCTAAGATTTTTATTGAGAGTGACCAGAATGGACAACATTAGAAATGACCTCAGATTGAGCAGTTTGGACACAAAGTTAAAGAGACAACGCTGCGATAGTTTGGACATGTGCAGAGGAGAGACGGTGGATAAATGCAGCTGTCAGGCAGGAGGAAAAGAGAAAGACCTCAGAGAAGATTGATGGATGTAGTGAAGGAGGCCATGCAGAGAGTTGGAGTGACAGAGAAGGATGATGGGACAGGGTGGGATGGATGCCACTAGCCCAACTTGGCATTACTCTTTGGTTAATCTGAAAATGACTGAGTAATTTAATGTTTAACATGTGATTACTCAACTTTGTTTATGTTATACTAAAGCACATTTTCTATATTATTGTGATGATACTTTTTTACACTGGTGTAAAGTACAGTTATTAACAATCAGTGGCACAGTGGTTAGCACTGACACCAAGCTGCAAATTAATTAATAAATGTTGATTCTAAACTGGCAGGAGGTGTGAATGTGATCGTGTCTCTGCGTGCTGGCCTGGAGACAGACCCGTGACTTGTGCCTGAATTAGATGTGCAGTTAAGTAAAAGGATGGATTGATTTATTTGGTACTTCATTAAATATGTCAGCAGATGATGCGGATTTTACAGGCGAGAAATAACTTTTTTATAAATCAGATGTAAAGTCTGATTGTTGATAAAATTTCTAACATTGGTTAAAACTGGCTTCACTTTGGTCTTCTACAGCATGAAGATCCAAAAGATCAAAGGTTTGAGACCCAAGAGGAGATGCAGTAGACCAGCCTCAGCTATTGCGCTCCCAATCTAGCTGAGGGACACTGAAAGCACCTTTTTAAAAAAAACAATCAAAACAGTAATAATGATCCAGCATATAATATATATTATAATATATATTTTAATAACACTCAGAGGAATCATCGTTCAGCTTAGGGGCTATTTTTGCTTTTTAATCCTTCTCCTGAACTCTGTGCTGTGATGCACACAGCACCTTTGTTTCCGCCCCCTCTGGTCATGTGGCTATTAAAACAGTTTTAAGACCTTTACTTGTATTTTTGTCAAATATAAATGTTACACAAGTACATGATCTGAGTTCTTGTATTTTTTCAGTTTTGACAGGAAGTTCTGGTTCACAATAATTTCTACTGAGAGCTCCGGTAGATTTTCTTAGTGTACAGGCTGTGATCAGCTGACCTGCTGCTCTGTTTGGATGTAAACGACCAAATTCAACCAGATATCAGCAGATGTTTCATGAGCTGTCCTGCTCAGTCAATGGATCTAAGCATCATCAACTAAAATTCATATGAATCTCTGCTACACTTGACATAACCTTACTTTGACTGTGAAACTCCAGATGATTTTCATGCAATCTTTAAATAACACATAGCTAGCTCAGTTTGTTTTGCAGCAGGTTTCACAATATAAAAAAAAAACATAATGTCACGTGTACAGACCCAATATCTGATTTAAAAACATGAGGACTTACATGGAAACTTTAAATCTGCACTATATCAAATTCCACTGAGCAGTCTGAGCAAAAACTCCCCCAAAATGCAAAAGTAACAAGCCTGTTTTGAAAATTTAAGGAGTATAAAATACAGATATTTGTTTAAAAATATAGGGAGTAGAAGTAAAAAGTTAAAAAAAACTACTCAAGTAAAGTACAGATACCTGAAAACTGTAAATACCAGTACTTTGTAGTGTAACAAAGTATTTGTACTTTGTTACTTCTCACCTCTACCGATCTGTGGCCCTTTTAAAAATATCACATAAATCAAGTGTATACAGAGTAGTGTGCAGAGTGAACAGAGTAACAGATTTTTGACAGTTGTGGTAGTATTGGTTTTGGCTTGATGTTTTTGGAACGCTGGCTGCATGACAATGCCGGGGACGGCGCTGCCCTCGAGCCCGGCGGTGCCTGTCAGTTTGTTGTTACTGAGCTCTGGATGTCTGCTCCCCTCGGGCAGTGCTCCATCGTTTCTCTCCCCGTGGATTCCTTCTTTCTCTGTTTCACTCTCATTATGTCTGTCTATTTGTCTGCTCGGTCTACAAGTCTGCCTCAGACACACAGATGTCTTCTTCAAAACCCTAGGTGCCCTCCATGTCCGGTGTGAGATTTAGTGGCTCTTTTACGAGGAGGTTGTCTGCACTGTCATGCACTTGTTACACTAGACAGCATTCACATATCATCCCTTATTGAATGGCACTGGATGCAGATTTTTTTTACCCACCTGCAACTAATTGTAGCTTTCCTAAATGTAAAAAAACGCAAGCAAGAAAACAGGGTTGAAGTGGGGCTGTGAGAGTCAGCGTGGCTCCTGTCGGCCATATGGCAAATCCATCTGCCCTTCTTTCACCAAGGCAGAAAAAGTTATGCAGGACATGAGGTAAACGTGTCCTGAACAAGCTGCTCTTGTCACTTTATGTGGCTGAGCCGGAGTTAAAGTGTCTTGTCGTGTTATGTAAATGGTCTCGTATATAAGCTGAAAAGCGAGATCTTCAAGATTAAAGCTCACAAGCGAAGAACGAGCTGTTCCAGCGCAGCATGCAGTTGATAAATCTTGCACTTATTGACTGTTAGTGTCGGCATTAGTGTGTGTGCATGTTGTGTGTGTTTATGTGTGTTCATGTAGGGAAGTTGTGAGGAGGATGTGCGATTGACTCGCATAGACAGAAAACACCATATGTTTAGTCCTCCTGTTTGTGTTGTTGTTTTCTTTTTGGACACCTTGGCAGCTCCACCTGCACCTCGGGTGTAGCCACTGTGGCTACACCCAGAAAGCATAATGCTGTGTGTGTTTTTTGTTCAATGGTGGAGTGAACATGAGTTTAGGCTTTAGGACATTTCAACTATGAAGCCTAAGCAAAGGCATGACATGTTTTAAGTGTATGTTACGGTTCAAAAAACTGTTGAAGCCCATAAAGTGTGTGGTTGAGGTTACGTGTCAAGTTCAGGCTCTCCTGAAGGTTTGAATGAATATATTCAGCCTATATTCAGTAATTATAAGTCATATACTCATTTTGATAAGAAGACATGTTTTTATTGAACATGAGTGATGAAGCATCATAGCAGAGTGGAGTCCCAGCAATGATAAGCAGGAACCCCCTGAAGTCTAGACGCTGGTGGTTGGTAGTGAAGATGAGGAGGAAGTGGCACGAGGCAAGATGATATAAGAGCAGTGAGGTTTAAAGCAGACAGTGGAGGCTGATTGGCTCATAGAGAGCAGCAAGAAAATGATTGGACCTGAGCAATGATGTCATTATTTGGTGTAATGGCGTGGGAAAGAGGAAGTGATGTAAAAAACACAGACTAGCAGCAGGAATACCCAGTAAAGCAGCCTTTAGTATCCTTCTTCCTCTATGATCCATGAACACACACTCATAAATTCATCTTCGAGTAGGTTTTCAGTGATTTTCGGGGTGAACCAAATGTGGTAAAGTGTCAACAGACCTGTTTCTGGTAGGAAATTGTCACATTTTGAGGCAAAGATGACAAGACTTCATATCAAACCACGTTTGTGTAAAAGTTACCTCTGAAGCTAATCAGAAACTTCTTTGTACCATTTATAAAGGTACTTTTACCCACCTATGAGGCCACAAGTTGATTTTAAAGCTCATTATATAATCCTACATTGTTTAAATAAATGTTTCTTGGCAATTATGCAGTTTTTGGGAGGTTCAAATTGTAACAATGCTTATTAAAAATCAAACAGAGAAGCACCCATAGTAAAGAAACAAACAAACAAACTGAAAACGGGATTAGAAACACTGAAATAGATCCAGTGCCTGAAAATTTGTGTTGGAAGTGGTGACCCATCTTGAAAACCCAAGTGGCTATTGGGATTTTTCAAATTAAAGGCTCCAGAGGGACAAACACACTAATTTTGGTGCTTGTTTCCACTTTTGAAAGATTTTCCAGTTGTCTGCTGCACTAGAGGATGAGGGGGTCGGGTGGTGAAGGATGCAGAGAAAGAAGGGGGTGTGTCGAGTGGCAGGTTTTAGCATGGGGGTGTTTGCATTTGGTGCCAAGGGAGGATTTTTTACACGGACAGCACAAGCTGGGAATGACACACTGTGTGTGTGCTGGACCTGATGGGATATAAAAAAAAGGAGGTGTGTGTGTGTGTTGGGGGGGTCTCCCTGTGGCCTGAAGCCATGTTCATGTTACTAAACCTGGACCGGTTCATTCACACATGCAAGGAAAGAGTGAGAAAGAATGAAAGGCGTGTTTATCCCTCCCCACTTTATGTTCATGAGCCAGCGGTCTGTGTCTGAGGTCTCCCATGGCAACCCAGGCCCCACCCCCTGTTTCTTCCCAGCTCAGCATATGAAAGCCATCTGTGTCGACCTCTAATCTCCATCCGTACTCGCTCCCCGCTGGGTCTATATGCTGTGTGTGTATGTTTTTGAACTGAGATTACTGGCCGGGAGCGATGATGCAGGGAACAAAGAAAGCATGGCGTTATTACAACAGTTAAATCAGACTTTGGTGCTCTGATAATGATGATTTGTGCTGCGTGTGCGCTACAGATACATGCAAATGCAAACAGATATGCTTATTTTCATTAAGGTCTTACTAACCATCAGCCACTAAACCTTGACATAATTTCCAATTATAGCTGCCGCAGTGATCACTTCACATGCTTGGTCGACTTACATCAAAAACAAAACGAAAAGCTGTTTTTCTTTTTTGTTAGACTGCTCACTGTCATCTACTTCCTTTGTTAAGCTATAAACTTGATTATATCTTAAGTATTTGCTCATACGGCAGGTGACAGCTTTCAGCAAATATCATATTGTGCTGTGCAGTAGTGCAAATTTTGGTATAGATCCTACACCAAGTAAATACAGGGCCGTTATTGACAATAATGAAACTTTTAACCTGTAAAAGCTTATGCAGGGGAGAGAAGTGTTTCATGATTTATGAGTTGAATCATTGTCTGTTTAATGACCACTAAATGACTGTGATTTTTACTTTCCATAATAATTAATTAACACAATAAAATGCATCTTTAAGCTTTCATGTATACTGAAAAGGGTTTTTTGGAAAGCTGGAACATAAATGTGCCTTCTGTTGTTTGGATGTGCCATATCCTTTAACTTGACAGTCAACACAAAAAGGCTAAGATGTAGCGCATGTTTGCAGTATATGTTTTTAATTTAAACAAATATTTATATATAATAATAATACATATTTTATTTGTACAAATAAACTGAGTTTTGTGCAGACTGTCAGAAAAAACAGTATTTAATTTCCTCTGAATTTTGGTGAAATCTTCTCTTTCATGAGTGTACACTCTAGAAAGCAGAGTTTATAATGAGATTAGTCTGCCAATGCTGTGCTGGCCATTTTCCCACTCTCCCCTGTTAATCATTTATATTCATAAACAACAAATAAATAAATTTTCCCATTTAAACACCACATTGATACTTTTTAGAAATGCTACATAAACCACTTCAGTGTCCTCTGGCGTAATGGGGATTGGGTTGGAGAAGGGGCTTTAACATTTTATGATACATTTGTGTGAATTAAGAACCCCACAGGCTCCTGATTTCTCTCGGTTAAAGTGGAAAGAGGAGCCATAACCAGCTGAAATCATGGCTGGGCCACATAAAAAAAAGAAAGGCCGCAGCAGACAGATGCACATCTTTCCTTTCCTGACACAGCCCTCCTCCTAAGCTTGGGACTGGTACAAGGAGTATACAACTTTGTGTCCCCTCCTTGCTTTCAATTTGGGGAGTTTTTGTATGTTAACCACTATTCCACTTTATTAGGCACATGTTGCTAGTACTTGGTTTACCCCTCAGTATTGAAAACATTCCTCAGACATTTTGGTCCCTGTTGACTTGATAGCATCACGCAATTGCTGCAGGTTTGTCAGCTGCACATCCATGATGCAAATCTTTAACTTTACAGGGTCGTCTTGACCTCGTCTACATGCCTACATGCGCTGAGTTGCTGCCATATGACTGGCTAAATAGATAACTGTGTGAGTTTGCAGCTTGTATAAAAAGAGAAGCACGTGATTACTGTGTGATTTATGTTTTATTTAAAACAAAAACAGTGTAGAAAAGCATGTTTGTTTGACATTTTCACTTTAGAATCACATAAAGATCAGTACTTCATACGCAGAACCTGCAAGAAGGCAACAAATGTGGCTTAATCATGACTTACAGCCTTAATCAGTGCTTCCAGCTACATTAGCAACTTTTTTTCTACCACACTAGAGATGTCTTAGTGTTTCTGACAATACAGTAATGTTAACTGCATTTGTACATCAGACTGAACACAGCTAAAAGGTTTATTAGTGGCACCTTTTGATGTTTTTTGACACAAATACCTTGGAAAAGTACGCTCTATCAAATGATTAAGTACTATATAGGTGGCTTTACATTAAAAAAAATAGACTCAAGGCTAACAACATAGGTAAACAATGGCAATTAAACCAGGCACATTATAGACACACTTAGTGCATTTAACAAAGATATGACAGCTGCTCTTCAAAGTGACAGTTCAATACACACTTTGTGTTAGAAGAAAAACAGGTGAGTTAGTTAGTAGTTGTCCATTCAGGACACAGAATTCAAAGTTAATTACAGTCCATAATGCACTTCAGCATTGATAACAGACAATCCGCATACTGTAAGCTTTACACAAGCAAAAGTCACTTGAAATTAAGGATAAAGTTTTAAGCACAAATGTAACAGAAAATTAGAAAAATTAGGTTGGTCCATTGGCCACTTCAGCAAGTAATAAACTATTATTTAGTGCTCATACTCTGATATAAAAAACAGTGAAACAAGTATTTTTTTAAAACAATACTAAACTGAATGCAGTGTTTTAGTTTCGAGGTTAATCTTATCCTTCATGTGGTACATCCAGGGCTGTTTCTACCGATTCTCATCCTCTGCCATCAGCAGTTCACAGGCCTGGACTGACTTCCATCTATCAAACTCTGTTAGTTTTATCAGTGGTGAAATTTATAGAGGTTCATGGACAGAAGTGATGAGGTTCAGCCTCTCCTCTTTCACTACTCTTGCGTCAGCACAGGAATATCAATTTCTATTGCTGACATCCGCGAGCGGGTGGAGTAGCGGTGGCCTGTATAGCTGGATGCGTACCCCTGAGAGGGAGCGTAACTCTGCGAGGGGGCATAGCTCTGCGAGGGAGCGTAACTTTGTGAGGGAGTGTAACTTTGAGAGGGGGCGTAGCCATAGGCGTGGTTTCCTTCAACCTCTGATCCATAGCCATTCGGTGCAGAAACCTGAGACACGTACACCTGTGGTGGAGCAGGTGCGATAACACTTTGCACGTAGCCCTGCGCGGGCACATGCGGTTGGGCGTTAATTACTGTAGGAGGGAAAGTCTGTGGTGGGAAAGGCTGCGGAACATAAACTGAGGCAGGAGAATGTGCGTTGGCAATGAGAGGCTGGGTCGACATGGAGTTGGACGTGGACATGGGCAACCAGAAAGGTGAAGGCAGCTTCTTGCACATACAGTACCACATGAACATCAGCAGTGCGGCTAGCATCAGTCCTCCAGAACAGCCTATAGATATATACACAGCAAAGCCATCAGAGAAGATGTTGGCATATCTAGCGTTCATCTCCTTGGTGCGGAAAAGGAACCACACGGAGGGCGCAATGGGGACTGCGCCGCCCAGGAAGAAAAACATGCCAGCCACCAGGTGACAACCTGGACTGTTCACCAGGAATCTAACTGTTTTAATGTCAGGTTCAGGCTTGTCTGAGCAGCAACAGGTTTTACACATCCCGGTCATGGACAGCAGCAAGGCTAAAATGCCGAACCCGAGGCCTGTGGGAAGGCAGAACTGCAAAAGCCGCAGATCCAGCTGATCCAACTTGGAGTACCACTGGAAACATAATAATATATAATTAATGCTGGGACTATTATAAACACCTGAGAATTAAAAAACAAAACAAAACATAAGCAGAATAGATCAAGCTATACCTCTGAATCATAGTAGAGGCATCCTGAATAGCCATCCTGCATCACACATTTAGCCCACAGCCCATCATACACACTGATATTCTTGGCATTACGATTAAAGGTGACGAGTTTCGTTACGCGCCACTGCGGAATTAATGCTGCCACTGTGAGCCCACCTACAGACAAAATAGCAATGATGAAGGCAAAAGCATTGGTGGCGTGGATGTCCCGGCACGACATGGCTGGTTATTGCTGACAGGGGAGTTTCCGTTTTCCTGGATAAACAACACAAGTCAGACAGAAAGCAGCAACTGATCAGTTTGATGGACACAGAATTCCTGAAAAACGTGGTTATACAAGTTTATCCGAATGGCCCCATTCCTTTATAGAAGCAAGCTAACTGTGCCACACGCTGACCTAGCTATGGGCAACCCCCCTGTATTTCAATTCACCACAGTGTGGCCGACCCAATATCTGCTGTCCCTGAGAAACAATGCTCTCATTTCACCAGCAAACAAAGTGGGAATGACTCGATGACTGAGGCTGCACTGCAGGAGTATCTATACAGCAGTGCATTACACAGATTACTGTGCAGCTGAACAATGAGCAAGGCTCGAACTTTATATGACGCATGCAACAGTGACTGACTCAGACAATGCAACTTGCAACTGCTTTTTATTTTATCATCTTAAAAAAAGAGCTCTTATTGCCACTTTCATCTCATCTCTGAAGGTTATCAGGGTCTAACTGAGTATGTTTAAAGCACTTTATGGGCCAATTCCTTGTGGCACTGATGGTCTAAAAAAATCAAGGTGCAGCCAGGTGCACTAGCTGTTTAAATTACAGGGTCATTCCACCTCAAATCAACAATTTTTTTCAACATTTTCTGCTCAACCATCTCTGATCTGCTTCATAATTTTATGACCAAAGCTTGGGTTGTTGTGAAATAGTTTCATATATCAAAGGCTTTGTTTTGTTTTTTCGTTTAGAAAAATTTGAGCTTGAAATTTTAACCTGAATCAAGATATTATTTATCAACAGCAAACAAATTTATGTATTATTTATTCAGTTATAATTAGAACTTTTTTCTGTTCGGTTAGGACTATCTATTGATATTTTTGTTTTCTGTGGTACAACTTGTGATATTTGCTCAATTTTCTTCATTTTACAAATAAGAATTTCACATCAAAAAGCATTTCACAAGTTTTCTTTTGTATAACTATATGCAACACATAAATTGTCACCAGCTGTATTTTGGAATGTCATTTTTATTTTTTGGTGGATGTTCAAATATGGGACTTCCCAGGACTACACAAAAAAACTTCACAGCAATCCTTAAATTATATCAAAATTTTAAACCAAAACAGTTTTAGGTGATTTGAGATGAACTGACAGGATATCCTGGCTCAAAACTAGAGGCGGACAGGATTTTACAGTCAGGATGAATGGACTGAAGGGTCTTCAAATGTTCTGAACAATAATCACTGTACCTTTCTGACATGTCTCAATAGCATTTTGTTTTACAGTTTTCGTTTACTCAGTCGTAATATTATATTGTGTTTTATTAAATGTAACTTTCAAAGTGCCAGCTGTTACAGACCGGTGAATCTAAACTATTTATTCTAGATTATGCTAACGATCAACGTGAGCAGGGTTAATAGCACAGTGATTATTAAACCCAAAGCAGTATAATTATACATACAATACCGAAACAGTGTGAATTGTGGTAGTAAAAAAAAGACCTCAACTCTGTAATAACTGGTTAGCAGATAGCACAGTCAGCTAGGCTAATTACCGCTACTTTTGCTAGCCGTCAGGCTAGCTCTGTTTGCTCAGATGAATGGAAAGGGCCTGTAAAGTTGTTAATACGTGTTAATAACAGCAAC
This sequence comes from Neolamprologus multifasciatus, assembly GCF_963576455.1. NCBI lineage: Eukaryota > Metazoa > Chordata > Actinopteri > Cichliformes > Cichlidae > Neolamprologus > Neolamprologus multifasciatus. Next base: position 20,019,938 of record NC_140449.1, read on the forward strand.
AAAAGCCGATCGTTAACATCAAGTGACTCAAAACGAAGAACTTAGTAGAAAATGTGAACTCCGAATTCGCTAACTAATTAGCCACCTAGCTATAAGCTAAAGAGGTAGCATTACCGCAACCTGTTGACGCCGATTTGTTTTCATACTTTAACTACATTTACTAAAGGGTACTATACCTTGTTGAGCTACGTTTACAGTGAAGTCGGTAACATCTCAGGCTGTTTCTCCTTTACATACTTGAACACAAACCGAGTCTCGTACAGTAGCTCGGAGAGTAAACAGGATGTGCCCTCCGCAGAGCTCGGGGTGTTTCCGCCCTCAGAGCTGACTCACAGGAGGTAAACACACCCTTTAACTCACGTTCTAAAGTATTTTTATTTATTAATTTATGTCTGTGATTCTTAAAGTTTTACGTGGAAACAAAAAACTTAACCACCCGGATGATAAAAAATGAAGCAAATAAAGGGTAGATAAAATGATAAAAAACAAACAAACTACAAATAAAATAAAGTAAGGCATAAGAATTCATGAAACCACACTAGGGTGTGTCTATGTGTAATCACCACATACAGGTCATTAATACAGCTAAACCGGAATTCATTTTTCTTTGCTGAGTTTGCTTTAAATGAACAGAGCTGATTAATATCCTTTGTTCTTATCAACTTATAATATTGGTATTAATATTTTAGTAAGGTACTACAACTTACCAAGAAGCTCTATCCATTCTCTTTGACGTCACTTCTCTCTCAAGCAGATAAATCAGTCTGTGCACTGAAACTAAAAAGTCATTCGGCTCTGATCTGTCTCGCTGATTAACTGGATAATTATTTTTTCTGTCCATGTGTGTTCTAGGGGGATATTCGCATTCACATGATCTACAAATCTGCCAGTGAAGAGTCAATTAACGATCTCCTTGGTGGTAAGCTGATGGTTGATGTACTGAACAGGCTTCTGATGTGCCTTAATTAATCTTACATACTGAATGTGTGTCCGTCTGTTTATAAGGCGCTCTACCAGAACCACCTTTTCCCAGCCCTCCATTTCCAGGGTCAAAAGTTGTGCACAGGAGGAAAAAGAGACAGGTATGAGTCTACTAAATGGTAAAACGGTCTGCACTTATGCAGGGTCTTTTCACCTTAAAAGGGTGCTACAAAGTGCTTTAAAATCTGTCTCCCATCCATGCACACACACTTACACACTCACACACTAATGGTGGCAGCTTGACTGCCATTGAGAGCTGCTTGAAGTCAGTGTGCCCAAGGATATTCAGGCAGTATAGTAGCCAGGGAAGGAAGCGCCGGCTTCGGACAGTCCTCTACCACCTGAGCCACAGCTGCTCAGATGGCAGAGGAAAATGATCACCAATAGCAGCGGAGGCGTGCAGATGCTTATATTTTGTGCATGCCTGCATGAGTGTAAGACGGAGAGATAATTACGCTACCGAGGCTGTTGTCTTGATTACACTGCTTTCCGTCAATATGTTTTATGTTAATTCATAAAGAGTGTGCTGTTTCCAAGCTTTCCTCCCACTCAACAGCTCTCCAGCCCCCTCTTCTCGTCTTCTTCGGTTTCATGAAATATTTATCTTATAAGTAGAGGCTGCTTCCCTCCTCGCCTTTTCTCAGACATAGTCAGGTGTCTGCAGCTGTCTGTCTCTCAGCCCTGAAAGCTGCGCTCATATTTACTTTGATTAGGGCTCACAGACAAACCTGGTTGGGCTTTTGCTAAGCTGATGCTCTTTGATTTGTCGTTTATTTTTCTTTGAGTCTCGAGTTGACCTTTGTTTTTACTGTACTCCTTTGAAATTCTCCTTAATTTTTTTTATTTAGAAAAAGATGGCGTCTGCCTCTTGTTAATATGATAAAACTGTCGTCTCTTTTCAGGCTCCACGTTTGTCACGAAGTGTAGAAGATGAGACCAAATACATCGAGCTGATGGTGATCAATGACCATTTAATGGTAAGCTTATTAGAGACTACAAAAAATAGACATGAATGTGACCTGAAGCCAGAAATCGTGTTATGCTGGCCCACTGACCACAAATCTCTCTAGATTGAAGTGATGCAGGTGTGAAGCGTCACTTTTTATCACGACTGTCTGACTGTTGCATCACAAACAGTCATAGTAGAAAGAGTACACATCCCTTTTCAATTCTACGGACTTATTTAGAAGATCATAATAAAAATCAGCTGGTGCTTATCAGGTTTAAAATTATTTAATTTCAACCTCAGGTGCACAGCAACACGAAATACTACACAGAGACTGTATTTATTTACTAAAAACAGTTTTGTTTGCAATATTGTTGCAGTTCATTGAAGTTTGCGAACGTCCCTTTATGCATAACTCTCTTGAAGTCATATGACAGCATTTCATGGGTTTGGGGTTAAAGTCTAGGTTCACACTTGACTTTAGAGTATTTTGGTATAAAGAGGAGTCCATGGTCAACTCAATGACTATAAGTTGCCAAGGCGCCGTCACTGCAAAACGCCCAAAATCATCACCCTTTCACCACTGTGTTTCACAGTTGGTATGAGGTGCTTTTTTGCTGATGTGCTGCTTGGTTTTCTCCAAATGTGGTGCTGTAATGACAGCCAAACATCTCCGCTTTGGTTTCGTCTCTCTAAAGGAGATTCAGCTTTTCAAACCTTAGCCGTGCTGCCATGTTGTTTTTAGAAAGGAGAGGCTTTCTCCTGGGAACCCTTCCAAACACACCAAGTTCAGTCATCTTTGACATTTAACATACTAACTGAGGCTGTAGATTTAAATTTCTCCGAGCATTAGAAAATCTGCTCTTCTGGTTGAATTTGCTGCGTCGTCCACTCCTGGGAAAATTGTGGCATTGTTTTGACACACACCATGAATGCCTCAGACCAGCAAAGTGCCAAAACGTCTGCTTTTTATAGAGGTGCTCACACTTGGTGATGATCAATTATTAAATTCCATTTGAGTACCAGTACCTGGCTGCTACTTATCATCTTAATTCCTATGAAGGCAGAAAGGGTGTACTTAGTTTTTCACAGGACTGCGTATCCAAACAATTCTGTCAATATTAAGAGTCGTAATAATTCATTTTACATTTTATGCTTCAAAGATGTAAAATACATAAAATACAGCTAAGATGGAAAAGTTTGGACGCATATACACTTGTTCTTGTAAATTAATTTTGTGGAAAGATTCATGTGGTCATCCACATAGATAGATATTGACGTAAATCTTGGTGTTACCATTTCCAGTAAACAATAGTCAGACAGGGGGTTGCACGGTGGTCATGTGGTTACCACTGTCACATCACAACAAGAAAGGCCATGGGTTTGAACCTGCTAGCGCGATAAAGATGTTCCGTGTGGCGTTTGCATGTTCTCCCTCTTCTCGTGGACTCCTCCCATAAAGACATGCATGTTAGGTCTGCATTGGACAAGAAGAAGATGGATTGATGAATACTGAAACAGGAAGAAATAGTTGAAGCATGTCAGGCTTTGGATTTAAGACATGTATGAAATTAGACTTATTCCATTGTTGGTTGTGTGGTTTCTTGGGTTTTGTTAAAAGAAAACCATCTTTTAAATAGCTCAGAGTCTACAGGAAGCTGGGTGGGCTGAGAGTCAAGGCTGTAAACAAAGTAAGAGCATGCACTCAAACGCTGCCTTTACTGAGCATGAAAAAACCATTCTGATCAAAACGTGCCTGACTAAGATCCACTGGAATGGAATTGACTTTGTTTTTATATCATAAAAGCAACATTAAGACTGAATCCAATGTGCAGACACAGGCTTCTTCCATACATTAAAATGGCTTAAAGTAAATTTGTTCCAGATTATGAAACCCATTTATATTAATTTATCCTTCTTGTCTGTCTTTCTCTTTGTTTTTTCCCTTTCTACAGTATAAGAAGCACCGGCTTTCCGTCGGGCATACGAACAACAACGCTAAGACAGTGGTCAATATCGCTGACATGGTAAGAACTGTATCGATCCGCTTCTTGGAAAGCTTGCCACAAGCACTCCCAGGTACTGGAGTCAAGCGCACGCTGCACTGATTTCTCATTTAACCAACCTCACTCTCCCCATTTAAAGCCTCTCCTGGCCCATAATATGCCGCGAGCCATTAACCGCCCAGTTATGAGGTTTTCAGATTACTGGATGTCAAAAGCAGTGGTGGCATCTCGACAGCTCAGAGGCAGATTTTAAGTGTTTGATTATTTGTTGCCACGTCTGTGTGTTGTATTACTGAAATCTGAGCTGGGACAGGGTCACGTCTGTAAGCTGAGAGGCTGGTGAAGCTGGAGAAAGGTCGTGCTTTTTGTTGTGCCCTTGAAGAAGATCATATGAAGCAGGCTTTATTTAGGAGGCATAGCATTGATTTCTTTCATCTATTCTAAACACTATAGCACACACCTGGAAGAAATGTTGGAATAAGAGCTGGAAAAGAAATAATGCAACAATGGTCTGGAGCAGGCTTAGTGTCTTAAGGTATTATTGTTCCTTCTGCACTTTTGGCAGCAGTGAACTCTCCACACAGATGCACCAGCAGAGGCAGATAGTTTGAGTTTGTAGGGGCCACATTGGGATTAAATCATGCACACTGACCCTTCCATCCCTGTACTGAGAAACCATTAGCATTTATTTTGAATGCAGACACTTTGCTCTTCTCCGGTGTTTGTCTGGCCCGAGGCACCCGCAGATTTGCGTCTTATGAAAGCAAACATTATTATTTACAGCAGAGTTTGCTCCCACTGTGTCCTTCAGACGGTTACCTTTGTTTACTGTCTGTCTGGTTTCTTATGATGTGCCGCAGCTGTCTGGTGGCAGGATCATACTGAGCATTTGATCACTGTCGTATTGAACAGCTGGAGATGCCGATGCTCATGACACATCAAACCGAATATTTTTGCCACTTTCTGTTACACAAGTATTTAAACCTTCTTGACATTTTTCCTGATATTAAGTTTGCTTTTTCCACAGATTTTCAGGGAACAACTTAATACCCGAATTGTGCTCGTTTCAATGGAAACCTGGTCAGCTGACAACAAATTTAACATTGACGATGACCCCATGGTGACCCTGAAGGAGTTCATGAAGTACAGGAAAGACTTCATCAAAGAGAAATGTGACTCTGTTCACCTCTTCTCGTGAGTATGACAGTTAGGAAAATAAAATGTTTTTTTCCCCCTTATACACTCAGCATCTTTTGATAAAACACCCTTTTCTTTCATCAGAGGGTCTCGTTTTCATAGCAGCTGGGGTGGAGCTTCCTATATGGGCGGAGTTTGCTCTCTCACCAAAGGAGGGGGCGTCAATGAGGTGAGTAAGAATTAAATAATTTTAAAGTTAAACGATGCAGACAACGTGGAGTTCAATCAGTTTACATTGAACACCACCAACACCGACTGTTTTCTCTGATTAAATGAGGGATACAGTGCTGTGCAAAAGTCTTGAACCAACCCTCATTTCTATATTTTGCCATTTTTAACGTGGTCTTGAGCAATACTTCTTCAGGGTTTTCTTTGGACATTGGCTGCTTTTTCGCCCACTTTCAGACGAATTCTTTTTTGTTTGTTTGCTTGTTTGTTGTTAGGTCCCTAAACACTGAGCTATGAATCATTCAAGCATTAATAACGGGATGAATCATAGTTGTGTCTACACATAACAAACAACTTAGCAAAGAACTAATTTTAAATGGTGTCTTTAGGCACATGGGTCCGTCTAATGGAGTCACCTATCCAATTTTTAATTTTCTATCCAATATCTTTAGTAGGGGTCAGGCGAGAGGTACAACAGTGAGTGTCTACAGCCATCTATAAAACACGGTGGAGGCTCTGTCATGGTTTGGAGCTGTATTTTAGCCAGTGGTGTTGGAGATCTTGTAAAAATCAATGGAATTATGAGTACCATCGGATTTTGAAACTCACTCTCCCCATTTAAAGCCTCAATCTCATCTGGGCAATGTCTGATTGGCAATAACTTAAGTTTTCAGCATCTGAATGATCCCAAACACACTGCCAGTGCAGTAAAAGCATACATAGATTAAAAAAAACAAAACAAAACACACACACACACACACACACACACATACACACACACACACACACACACACACAGTGGATATCACTATCAGTCATGGATTGGCCCCAGAGCTCAAACCTCAACAAGAAGACTAAAAAAGAAATTTTAAGAAAGTTTATGTAACAGAGTTCAGGCTGTATTGAAGAATAAAGTTGACGATAATAAATACTGACTTTCAAGCTTGATAGAATTGTAAAGATTTTGTTTTTGCCTTTTTCCTGCACATTTCAGTAAATTGTTGCAGTATTTTCAGTTTTCCCACCAAAATAAACAGACATGAGGGATGACTCATTTCTTATGCACACTGCTACATGTCAGTACTAACCATATCATTTCAATTTTCTTTCATTTAAATTAATTACTGTTTTTTCTGCTTTACAACAAGATTTCCTACAATAAATCAAAGATTCTTGGTCTTTTTTTCATTGATTCACTTCATTCTCTCTACCTCTGCATTTTTTCTTCAGTATGGGAAAACTAATGAGATGGCCATTACCCTCGCACAGTCTCTTGGACAGAACATTGGCATCTTCTCGGACAAGAAGAGGATCCTTAACGGTAAACCGTTAAATCTTAATGATCCCTTCTGTCTTCTCTCACTCTCTTCATGAGATTTAACACTGATTATTATTTGTTATTTTTGTTTTTTGTTTTGTTTTTTGTTGAGGTTTCATCATCACCATTCTCATATATGTTGTAAATGCACCCCAGAAAAGGAGAGGAGGAATGAATGGCCAGGCATGTGTTATAACCTAATAGAATAATTAACTATACTATCTATAATAATTAATATCTTTATTTTTTCTATACTTACGTCACAGAACAATATTTTTTTGCTTGTTTGCTTTGTGTTTTTAAGTTTTCTTTTCTGGACATTTCTATATATTTATGCATTTACACACATGCAAATGCATCTAACTTTAACCGTCTCCTGCAATATGAGGTTAACTAGTAAAATATGTGTAAAAAACACATGTAAATACCCGCATTTTTTTGTCTTTTCATTTTCCTTCTCCAACATTATGTGCTTTTATGTTTTTCTTTTCCAAACCTCCCTAATTTTATTATTACTGTGTCCAGTATTTTACACATCTGTACACTATATATGAATTGCACTTGTTTTTGTAAATATTGTCAAATCCCCCCCCCCCCCCCCCTAACAATAATAAAAACACACATTCTTCTTAAAACTCAATTTTGATGATATCACAAATGTATTTTTCCAGGTGAATGCAAGTGTGATGATCGCTGGGCCGGCTGTATCATGGATGACATTGGGTAAGTTCCTTTTGAAAGTGCATTTCCTGATCTCACAGCTGAATTCTTGTCAACTCTCACAGATGCCGATGATTCAGTCTCATCAAAGCATTTTAACAAATTCTGACACAGCGTGGAGTTGGATGCAATGTTACCCAGACTATAAGTTGCTTTTGTTCCCTTCCCTGTATGAGTATTTACTTAAATATTGCTATAACTGCAGTTATCAATAAGTGTCATCCTGCCTTGTCAAAGCTATGTGTTTTAATATGTAAACATAAAGTTTACATGTGTGTCTCTTATGTATTTAAAACCAATTAAATCTCAAATATCAATCTGTTTATCCATTTAAATTACATGTATGTCATTCACTGCTGTGTTCTTGTACCTTTATAATTCACCACTAGGGGACAGTCCAGGTTTAATTTCCAGTTGCTATCTTCTTGTTATATAACATTGAGCATTTTTCTGCATAAAGGCCTTGTGTAATGTCTTATTTGCTTAGATAAGAAAATAGATGATTAAAATATTTTTGTGGACTGCACAGGCCTGCTTAGCATCGTGCCACTGTGAGTGTCTGTGTGTGATCTGTGTGTGTGTTGTCTGTCTGTGTGTGCGTACCTCTCTTCTTAAATACTTCTTACAATTCCCCCCCCCCCCCCCCCCCCATCCCGAATGGGACAGCAGGTGAGCTGAAGCTTGTGAGCGTTGCTTGTGCTGGTTTTGAACCAAATGGCTGCGTCAGAGGGAGGTTGTCAGTCATCACAACCTTTCCCTTTGTCATCCAAGGGCACTACAGCCACTGTGTGGCCCCAGCTTCTCATTTTACCTAGATGATATGAACAAATACAGCTTGATGTCCTGTTTGTAATACACTGGCTGTATTTTTCATGATCACTTTGTAAAATATCACATACTTAGTGTGTATTTTTCAGTTTTTGGGCAATGTTACTGACTGAATAGCTGATAAATGTCATTGATTTGTTTTTCCCGATTGCCGAGAGGCTTCTTCTCCACCCTGCTGTTTAAAAATTAAAACTTCTCATTACTGATTTTTTTTCATCGTTATCCAGTTGATACAGTCTGCAATGTCATTCTCATCTTAGGTCAATATTTGTCTCATTCCCCTGTAACAACACAACAAGTACACTTCCCAAACACTGAGATCCTGCTCTATTGGCTTACCTTAATAAACCTCCTCTATTGTCACAAGGTCACATGACAGAGGACAGGTGACTTTGTGTTTATTTAAACCTGTCACCTGTGAACAGACCCAAGCAATTTCCCTAAAATCGAGTCAGTGGTATTTCAGACGATTGAATTCAATGAGCGGCCTCTGGCATATCCGCTGACAGAAGTTTATTTTTAATCCCTCAGCACCTGCATGTCTGATTTTCTTCACCTGACCATCTTTAACTAATTTTTTCACAGGATGTAGCTCCTCTGTTTGCTTGTGTGTTGCGCGAGTGCGTGTCTGAGTGGATTTGTGTTAAAATACAGACGGGACACAAATTAAAGGAAAGAGAAAAACAAGATAAGTAAGGAAGAGACTTCCTCGTTAGATGTTTTAATCAGCGCTGTCCAACACTCAAGTCTCTCACAGGTGTTTGCGAAGACAACAAAATGATTCACATCATTTTCACACTCATTAAATCATTCAGTGACATTTGTTCAGTTTTCATCCTGGAAGTGGCCTCTGCCCTGTTATAGGATCAGTCAGAGCAACTTTATGTAGGTTTGCAATATTTGACACATTTCTTTAAGGGGCCAAAGGCTCCCAAAGCTGTGCCAGCAAAGCTCAGGTTTTTCCTTTAATATGTCACCCATCTGTGGGTATGTGTGCTCCTGTGCAGTGTATACAGTAGCTTTTCTTAAGATCTTAAATCCTAACTACACCTTGTATAAACTGAAGTTTCTTAAAAAAAAACACACATTTTCCATTAAGGTTAAGTTAGGATTTGGTAGCAGTTAAATTCTGTAGGTTTTTCTATTTTATTTCCTTCCTTCTCCTGTGAGAATGGGTGTTGCCATCAGCAAACCGGGTCAAAATATGTATTTCAAATGGAGCAACCTTAAAGCCTTTAATATTTTTTAATTTAATGAGGCCAGATAGCCTAAAAAGCACAGTACCAAGAATAGACAGGCACGACAAAGACTCAAATCCCACTTCACAGTTTAAAAGCGGAGATTAAGAAATGGCTAAGCTGCTGATGAGCGTCCTAATAACCACCAGGTGTTATAAGCTGACTGCAACGGAGCGAAGGAAGGAAGAAGGTTGCTAGCGAAATAGTTTGGTTTTTATAGTTGTCTTTTTATTTATATTTTAAAAATATAATACATATTTTGATCATATTGCGTGCATGCTGTGAAATAAAGAGTGAATAATAGTGTTATTCCACGTGGTACCAACTGGGGAATCACACAAGCATGTTTCTTCTTTGCTTCACCTCATCTTGATGTTTAAAAGGGAATGAAAGCTACAAGATTTCAAGAACAAATCCCGTATAAGAGCCGGGACAACAATGAACCTTATTAATCCCCAAAACTTGCAGAAATATTGTAGTGTACTTCATCCATTACCTCCTCTTTATATAACCATCGTCATCATTGGCGATGGCTTCATTTAGTCACACTACACATGAAACATCAGCCAAAGCCTCTCGCACCCTCGACTCTCTCAATATTGCATTGTCTGGTTTGGCAGGCCTGATGAGCCACTCTAACCTTTTCCTGCAGAATAATTAGGATTAAGACTAACAGTGCAGAAGAACATAATAATATTTAAGTGCTGCTCACTGTTGGGATAATGCCATTAAAAGCATCAGCCTGGCCAGGCATTTTTCAAGCTCCGCTGAGATCGGACACTGAAGTCCGGATGGATGTGCCATCCAGCTGGACTTTAGCCTTTAATTATAAATGAATTGAAGCAATCACAGTGAGAATTAAAGAGCTGATGACACTCTCAGCAGAGCTTGATTTCTATTCTGAGCAACTCATTAAAAAAATTAGTCAGATATTCTTTTTGTTCTTTTGGGGCTTCAGTGTCAAATGATAATGCAATGCCGGCTTAAAAATGACTCATCGATAATATTAGGCTTGTTTTCCAGGACAACGTAAAAACGGCACATCTTAGAATCCATTTACAACCCGCTCATATCTCCGTACGATGTTCACAGAGTCAGTTGTGCTAAATGTCTGTCTCCATGTTATTATAAGGATCTCCTCTGAACTGTGAGTATAGTGAACCTGTCGTAAAACCTCTAATATTTAAAGTGTGTTTTATGTTTGGTAAAAGAAGAAGCAATCTTAAGTATATTAATAAAAAACAGTTCACACTAGTAACTGTAAAATTGTGTAAAACTAAATTGTAATTAAGTAAATGCACGATACAAAGACTGAACGGGTTAAGGTGCTTAAAACTGTGTTTTTTCAGTCTTTTGTTCTTTGGTGTTGGCAGGGAGGAAACCCTCTCTCACACACACAGTAAAATCTGCACACGTGGTTTATTTTGTGTCCACGTTAACAGCCCGATGCGTTCTTGTTGTTTTGAACAGTTTTTACCTGCCCAAGAAATTCTCTGACTGCAATGTGGAGGAGTACTATAACTTCTTGAACAGTGGTGGAGGAGCCTGTCTGTTCAACAAACCTCTGAAGGTAAATCATACTTTCAACCAAATGCTACATACGTATATAATCTATATATACTGGAAAGTTCATTAGGTATGCCTTGCTAGTATCAGGGTGGACCCTCTTTTGCCTTCAGATCTGCTTCTTCACGACATCGATTCAACAAGGTCCTGGAAACATTCCTCAGAGATTTTGCTCCATATTCAAATAATAGCATAACTCAGATGCTGCAGATTTAATCAGCTGCACATCCATGATGTGAATCGCCCGTTCCATTACATTCAGCTCTGTGATATGGTGTGTTATCCTGCTGAATGAAGTAATCAGAGATGCTCTTTTTGCATACCTTGGTTGTAACAAGTAGTTATTTGAGTTACTGTTCCCTTTCTGTCAGCTGGAAGCAGTCTGATCATTGACCTCTGACATCAAACAAGGAATTTTTGTCCTGCTGTTCACTGGAGATTTTGTCTTTTTTTGACCATTCTCTGTAAATCCCAGAGATGGTTGTGCAGGAAAATGCCAGTAGATTGGGAGCTGTTAAAGCTCCATGCCACGTTTAAAGTTGCTGGAATCGCCTTTATTCTAATGCTTGGGTTAAATTTCAGCAGGTCTTCTAGACCATGTCTACATGTCTAAATGTAGTGAGCTTCAGCCATGTGATTGGTTGATTAGATATTTGTGTCAACAGGCAGGTGAACAGGTATACCCAATGAAGTGGCTGGTGAGTGTATATATTAATTTAGCTCTTTATTCACTCAGCTGTTAGACCCTCCAGAATGTGGCAATGGCTTTGTGGAGCCAGGAGAGGAGTGTGACTGTGGAAACCCAGCGGTGAGTTAAACATCCACGAATGAATGAAAAATACACAGATATATATACTGAAGGCTTAACCTTTATGATCATCCAAGGTCAAAGAAACAAGTTACAGCAAAATAAACAATCAAATAAAAACGGTTAACATCTGAAGCAGTGAAGTAAAGTCATTGGAGAAATTAAGGCAAAGAATAAACTGTGTTGAGAAAAGTTTTTCTTCCTTTCAGGAATGTGCAAAAGAAGGAGAGAACTGCTGCAAGAACTGCACCCTGACTCAGGGCTCTGTTTGTAGCAATGGACTCTGCTGCAATAACTGCCAGGTACTAAACCGGACAAGCTGCTCGTGTCAGGGTCGGCAAAACACAGGCCGTATTTAATGAGGGTATAAGCAGCTAACAAAGAAAAATTGTGCTGCTGTAGAATTTGACACTGTTTGGAAACAGTAGCAGGTTTTAAGTGGTTTTTATCTGAACATACTGATCTTTATAAACAGATATGGAGCTGCAGAGTATGGTGGATTTTTGGTTTAGTCACATTCAAGCAGGGTTTGGTTGCATGCAGACAAACAGTCCATGAGGAGAGCAGAAGCTGAAATACTATTAGCTACGATCTGATGGGGATTTAGTTTTAAATCAGCTTTTCAAAAATGTATCTGTGTAAAATCTAACAATGACTGACAAAACAGGAAGAGATATCCTTTTTCCTACATTGGAAGCACTGAAAAAATGGCCGTGGTCTCCGGGGATTATGCCACTTTCAGGCACTCCTCTGCTACTGAAACTGAAACGGAAACTATTTAGGACCATTAAATCCTACAAGAAAAGATATGGACATAGTTCACATTGATGGCGTGTGTTTTAGCTGTGAATGGGCAGACTTGTCACACACTTTACTTTATGATGGCAAAAAACTTTTGATTTTTTGTTTTTTCTGCCGGACGTGGAATGAAACACAAAACCGTTTCCGATTTAATTTGTCTTGTGTGCTGCTACAGATGGAGTTCAGGGGAATTGTGTGCAGAGATGCGGTGAATGACTGTGACATCCCGGAAATCTGCTCGGGCAATTCCAGCCAGGTGAGCACAGATTTTTCCTTCTAAACATCTGCTCATACTTAGATTTGCATCACTGTATTTTTGAGGCTTTCTCTATTTTTTGCAGTGTCCACCAAATGTGCACAAGATGGATGGTTACACATGTGAAAAAGACCAAGTAAGATGTTGATGAGTTTTATGTGATCTTGCATTAAAATGTTTAAAAACCTCTCAGCTGATTGGCATGCACTTTGTTAACAATCACCTTGTTTGCCTGTAGGGTCGCTGCTTCAGTGGAAGGTGCAAAACCAAAGACAGACAGTGCAAGTTCATTTGGGGAGAAAGTAGGTGTTTTCTCTACTGTGCATTCAAACAAAAGGAGATCTAGAGGAGCTGCACAGAAAACACCCTTGTATTATTCTCCTTAAAATTGCTTGTGTTTCCCTCAGAGGCAACAGCAGCTGACAAGTTCTGCTACGAGAAGCTTAACATCGAAGGGACAGAAAAAGGCAACTGTGGAAAAGACAAGGACACGTGGATCCAGTGTAACAAGCAGTAAGCCAGTCGTCTGTGCCTCCTGTGGAGCTCTGGGTTACTTTCCTCTCCTGCTGATATGTGTTTGCACCTTTTGTGTTCAGGGATGTTCACTGTGGTTATCTGCTGTGCTCCAACATCTCTCCTGCTCCACGACTGGGAGAGCTGCAGGGAGGGCTGACTTCATTCTCTGTAGCCCAACACAGTGCCTCTTTGGACTGCAGGTAGCCAAAGGAACGAAAAAGAAAACACCTAAAACCGTTTATAACGATCATTTGTGATCTGTGTTTAGTCTATGGAATACTATTGTTTGTGCAGCACTGAAGGAGGATTGCTCTTAAAAATATCTCCTCACTTGTTGCTCTCTCAGTTGTTTACAAAGCACATAATTCTAGCATCGAGTAAATCCTTCATTGATTGTTAGAGACCCACCGAGCCAGGAAAACTGCATTCTTCCAAACATCACAGATGAACTTAGAAACAGCAGCCTGCACGTCACGCCATGTTTACTGCAAGCCAACATAGCCTTTCAAGTCACTCAGTCTTGTTTGCTCTTCAGTGGCGCTCACGTTGTGATCGACGGAGATATAGACCTGGGATACGTTGAGGACGGGACGGCCTGCGGCACAGACAGCATCTGCTTCAACCACAAATGTCTCCCCATCCAGCAGTTCAACTTCAGCACCTGCCCAGGGACGACTGACAAGGCCATTTGCTCTGGAAATGGGGTACACGCCAACAGCGAACTCATACACCAACGCCTGGAATTGATCCAATCAGCTAAGGGTGTTTAGAGAGGTTGAGATTGGGGTGATATTAACTCTCAGATAAGATAAAATAATACAAGAAATACTTTATTTATCCCACATCTGGGAAATTCCCTTGCCACAATCTGCCACAATTGGGCACTAGAGTCATACTGACAGTTCTCGTTCATTAACTACATCAGGATTTTTAGAACCAGGTAGAAAAAACCGAGCTGTACTGTTGAAATTGCACATCTTAGGGATTAAATGTGTATTTAAACTTGTTTACCATAACAGAGAGAAATGTTCCACTGGTCTGGGCCAAAATGTAAAATAAGTTTGGCATATAATATAATATAATATAATATAATATAATATAATATAATATAATATAATATAATATAATATAATATAATATAATATAATATAATATAATATAATATAATATAAGTGTTTCCCACTTATAGTATTTGGGAAGTATCTATTTAGCTGCTGTCTGGGTTTTCTTTTTATTTTAATGTTTTGATGCCTGATTGGGGACTTGAAATAACTTGAGAAACATAAAGACTTGAGTCACCAGATTTTGTGGTTGCAATCAGACCAACTGGAATTTTGACCCATAAAGTGCCCATAACAGACTTCGACAAATATCTAATTATGTTACATTTTCATCCTGTAGGTGTGCAGCAATGAGCTGAAGTGTGTGTGTAACCAGGGCTGGACAGGAGAGGATTGTAGCTTCATGTTTCCTGTGGCCAAAACCACAGCCTCTGTTTCAGGTAGACATTTTATCCGCCCTCTGCACCTGTTACACTTGTTCCTGCCTCTGTCTCTACATCACATTTTCCCTCCAGTCATATTTCAGGGCTGCTCTGCACACCTGTCCCTCTGTAAAAGCCCCACCCCTCTTCCCAACCTGCTACACCAGTTTCATTTCTTTCTTTATTGTCCTTCCACTTCACCACAGATATGTCATCCTTTTCTTTCTTTTTGTTGCTTTTCAATTGTCTTGTAATTTTTGTTATTTTTGGGGGCTCACGTCTGCTCATTAAACCTGCTGCATTTGTATTCACTGAACCTTGCATGTCATTCTTTTTGTTTGTCATTATTTTCACACTCATTCTTTGTCGACAGGCCGATGTCTTTGACGGAGTGATTTGAGGTCAGATTTAGGTTCCTTTTTCATTGTGTTCGTCTTGTCTTTGATGTCATTTCCCGCTCCTCCTCGTCTTGTCTCACTCCAACTTCAGTCCCATCACAGTTAGATCATTACAGCCCTGATTCAATTGAGAAGCAAGCAGTTTTTATTGTTACCCTGAATGGGAAGCGCTTGTAGGTTCCCCCTCAGAGTAGCGTTGGAGGGTGACTGAGGTTTTGGTGTTTTTTTTCTCACGTGTCTTCCTGATGAACTTTTCTTGCTAAATGTTCTGTGTTTTTGTGCTCTGCTGCACTGTTTTGTGGTTTGTGTATCCCCATGTGTCTGCATTGTTCCAGATACAAGAGACACACACATCTCAGTTAATACACATTTGGCTTCCCACTCTACTCTCTTCCTCTGTCTCAGGTATCAACAGCACTAACATCATCATCGGGGCTATTGCGGGCTCTATCCTCTTCCTCGCCCTAATACTGGCTGTAACAGCCTGGTGCTACAAGTGAGTCTACACATAGTTTGTGCATGTCTGTTGATGAGTGATGAGTGGAAATAATAATAAATAAAAGTATGAACTTTCTGGATTGTTATAAGATTGCTGTTTTCTTTACAGGAGCTACAAGCAGAAATGCTACATCGAGTCTGAGGTTCACCGGAGATTCTGCCGGTTTGCACACTTTAACATCTTTTTCTCTGTTATTTAAAGCGTGACTCTAAAGTGCATGACAGAGCTGCAGCTTGTTTGAGTGTGTTATTGTTGTCTCAGTAACCTTTTCTTTTCTTGTTTTGTTTTTTTGCAAAGACCACAAAACCTGTAGTTAATACTCAGTCGTTTCTTTGTGCTCAAATGATCCAAAACCCGGAGCAAGATCTGAAATACAAATCTGCAGCGAGACCGTGAGGAAATCTGAAATATCCTCGCCCTGCATAATAACAAAAATGACCATAAATGTTTTCTAATCTGCTACAAGTAATCGTCTTGCATTTAAATGTCATCTACATGAAGTTATATAATCAAAAGGAAAACTAAATATCAAATGTAAAAATGTGTATTATGAGGGCCGTGAGTCTGTGGTGGGCCCCGATCGTACTGCATGTGGCTCCAGCAGGCGATTTACAATAACAAAGTTTTAAATCAACAGACTTGTAATTCACTTTTTTAGCATAATTTATAACATTTATAAATGGATAAATTTTACTCTTAAGAGCTTGGAAAAGAAGGCAGATTGACTTCTTCAGCTTTGTAAAGATGGGTTTGTGAAGTTGTTTCATCATTTTTACAATTCTAAAACAACTGGCAAGAAATAAACCCCCGCTGGGGTCTGTCTCCTCGATAGAAGAAACCAAACGGCCACTCCACAAACATCCTTCTTCCTTTATATACATTTTATGGACATCCTTCATTTATTTGTATGACCTATTTTCATCGTTGGCAAGAAAAGGTTGTAAGAAAGTGACGAATATCAAAATAGGGAGAAATGTAAATGGGGGCTCTTAGTGCAAGCTTAGTGCAATAACTGAACAGCTAATTACATCATGAAAAATGCAAAGCAGTCACCAGAGTAGAAGAAACCAAAATGTGGCACAGATCATAAATGGACTATAAAAAGCTTTTAATTAAAATATATGCAGGTGACTGTTTCCTGTCATGGTATTCATCTCTGCAGCATCTAAATGAATTCTTCTGTACTTCCAGGCAAATGCCTCCAGGTGACTATGTCACAAAACCTGGGGATGCAGATTCATTTTACAGCGACATGCCTCCGGGTGTAAGCACAAACTCGGGCTGCAGCTCCAAGAAGAGGTCAGCCTGCCTGTCGCACCTGCAGATTTGCACCCCGTCCTTCACTCCCTCCATCCCATCCATTTCTCAGAACCGCTCACTGTTTGCCTTCAGGTGTGCCATCTAACCATCACTCATTCATTTGATGGCAAGTGTGTGCGTGTGCATCACCGGTGTAGATGAGCTCAACATGTTTTTGTGCTTTCATTAGGTGTCTTACCTTTTTCTGGAAATGACCAAAATGCAGAAACTTGTGAGCATTTTGGCAGTTTTGCATCAAGTGCTTTCATCTCATGTCATATTAATCTGTCATGATATGTTTTCATGGCTCATAATGATGACATGGCATCTTCATCTTCCGATTCATTTACGTCAGCCTCATTTTAGCCTCATTTGCAGCAGACTTGCAGCATCTTAGGAAGACGTTACTGAACTTTTCTTTTGTCCGTGCTTCATGTGACCTAGATCTAATGGCCTGTCCCACTCGTGGAGTGAGCGAATTCCAGATGCCAAACACATCACTGACATCTGTGAAAATGGGCGACCAAGAAGCAACTCGTGGCAAGGTAAGTTGTGCTTTTTTTTCGTTTCTCAGGATGAAAGAAAATGAATGTGTCTGTTCCCTGCAGCATAGGGACAGGAAACAGTGAAAGAATCTAACTCACGTTCTGATCTTTAGGCTAAATTCAAACCACAACTAACAAACCAATTGTAGCCCTTCTCATACAGGCCTGCTTTTTCATTATCATCCCATTAAATACTTGTGAATCTAAATGTGCACTTCTGTTTTGTTTGTCTTCAGGAAACTTGAGCGGTAATCGTAAGAAACTGAAAGGAAAGAAGTTCCGTGCTCGCTCGAACTCCACAGAGTAAGTAATATTTGGGAAACTGATTAAGTTGTGATGTCAGTGAAAGCTCTACTTGCAGATAGAGCGACACCGTAGTAAAAAACACTAATGTATCAGGATCTGTTAAAGAATCAAGATGACTTTATATCTATTTTATATGATCTTTATAATTTTCATTCTTTATTTTAGTAAATCTCACAAAAAGACCAAAACCAACAGTTTTTAGGGAAAAGGAGCAAATTTAGATCAGTATTTTCACCTGTGGATTACTGAATAATTATATTTACAACACTGGCAGTCACATTGGGAACCCTTCAGTCTTGGCCAGACAGCCAGACTCTGAGGATGACAGTTTAGGCCAGCAGATGTCTATTCCAAGACCGTGCACCGGTCACTGTTTATGAATGCAGATACGATTTTATAAAGTTAATGAAATCCAAAGCAATATCAAAAGTAGTTTCAAGATTACATTTCTGTGCCGCATTCCCTCCTTTGCTCTCCAAGTCAACTGTTTACTGCCATGTGATGTGACTACCAATGACCCACAGAGTCTGCATGTTCATATGCACATATACAGTCATATGAAAAAGAAGGTTTTGCAGGACTCCCTGCACATCTGTGAAAAACTTTGTCTGTCTCTCACAGCTTTGCCACTGCACACGCTGCAGGCTTGGGATCATTGTCCTGTTGCATGACCCAGGCCAAGCTTTAGCTGTTGGACAGATGACTCAAGAAAGCTTTGGTACAGAAGAGGTCAACCATGCACTCTTCTGTACCAAAGCTTTCTCGAGTCATCTATCTAACAGCTAAAGCTTGGCCTGGATCAAGCTTGGCCTGGCCCAAATCATAACCCCTCCACCACCATGCTTGCCAGTTGGTATGAGGTGTTTGTGCTGATATGCGGTGTTTGGTTTTCTCCAAATAAGGTGCTGTGCATTATGGCCAAACATCTCCACTTTGGTCTTATCTGTCCAAAGGACACAATTCAAGGAATGTTGTTGTTGATAAGATGCAACTCTGCAAACCTGAGCCATTTTGCCAACTTGTTTTTCTTCAAAAACAAGGCTTTGTACTGGTAACTCTTCCAAACTAGCCAAACAAGTTCAGTCTTTTTTCATTTGTGCTGTCATGAACTTTAACATATAACAAGCTAACTGACGCCTGTAGAGTCTGAGATGTAGCTCTTGAGTTTTAAGCAGTTTCTTTGAGAATTACACTGTCTGAGCTCGGGGAGAATTTACTGAGACGTCCGGTCTTGGGAAGGTGGTATTATTTGTGTATTAAAACACACCTGAATGCTTCAGACCATTACTCTGTGTTTGTAGAAATCATAGCATTAGCAGGAAGAGACTTGTGTTTATTGTAACAGCAGTGTGCAGTTTCAGTATTGTGTGGGCAACAATTAATTATTATGACTGTTTTTTATTTGTGGCTTTTCATCTTTGGCCACAGTTAAATGGAGACAGAGAGGGTAGAACACGTACGCTCAGTCAGTTTATTGTTGGTTTTGGTCTTTTTATTAGATTTGTTGACAGTCAACAAATAAATGATAACGTTTGATATTCTTGTCATTAAATAATTTCTGTAAAGAAAATGAAACAATGCTTCTGTTTGTATCAGACAGAAAAATGTAATTGTGTCTCGTTTTGCATTGTTCACATTGATCTGCTCTATCAACGTGAACTCTAAGCTTCTGTTTGGCTTTTGAGGCCGAAGCTTTAAATCTTTTAGACTTTACCCACAGCCTGTGAACAAATAAGATATGTGCATACCTGCCTGTTGACTGTGAATGCACAGTGAGCTGTGTGCATCAGCTGCCTCCCAGCCTCGTATGTCGGTCGGTTTGTGCGTCTGAAGGTCTTGGCATAAGGAGTAGTGTGTAGTGCACATGTTCTCGATATAAGCATGAGACTGCCGGAGTGGCAAAGAAGCTATAGCTGCTTGGAATGATGAGACCAACATGCAACCGAGCCTGTAACACGCGACACAGGTGTTTGTGATTTTCATAGTGCCGTTTTCATCTGAAACCACACACAGGTCTGTCTGCCATCTTCTCACCATTTTTTCCTCAATTGCATCTTGTTCAGAATATCTTTGCTCTGCTCTGCTTTCCTAAAATATTTCCTCTTCCTCTCTCCCTTCCCCCAACCTCACCCCCACCCCCCCACACTCGCTTATTTCTGGAGAAATTTCTGTCCGTTTCTTTTTTCTTCCTTTCTTTTCTCTCTTCTCCCCCTCACCTTGTGTTGTGTCCCTTTAACTTCCCTCCCCCTCAACCCTCCCACAGGTATTTAACCCCTCGCCTCAAAACAGAGTATTATGATGTAACTAAATGGGTAGAAGATGTGAATAGAAACACTCAAGGACCTTACCTTAGGTATTACCTCGGACCACATCCTGTATACCCCACACGCTTGTCTAAAAACTCCCTCACTTTTTGGTTTGATTTGTGGTTTGGAAAGGAAGGCTTAGTGCCAATCTGGTCTTTTTTTTCTTTTCTGGAGACAATTCAAAGCTATATCTCAGAGAATGGCATGTTGCAACTGAGAAAAGGTTGCCACTGTGCATAAATAAGGATGATGAAGAGACATTTTTAAGCTTTACTTTTTTTCTTACCACTCAAGTGCTGAATTTTTAAGTTGCAGACTTTTATTTTCCTGCTTTACTGTATTGATGCAAAAACAAAGATGGCTATTACTGTCTGTGCTAGTGTAAAACTATAATCCAGTCATTTTTATTCCTAATTTCTCCTTATTCCCTTCTTTGCTCTCCTCCCTCCCTCCCAGTCTCTTGTTACCTCTGCATGTTCAATGTTGTTCCGTCAGTAAGTGTTTTGTGTTGTTCGGCCCTCCGCCTCGCTCACAGTGACCTCACGAGCCTTCGCGTCAGTGTGATGTCACCGCAGAGCCAGATATTTCGGGTGCCGCTCTGACATCATCATTGCGCTGTTGTGGCAAAAGCTCGCTAAAAAACCCCAAACATCAGTAAACGGCAAACCAACACTGGAATCTATAGACCTTCACTGTCCAGGCGCACATTTCTAACCCTCTCCCTCTTCTAACCTAGAGTAGAAACAGGCCCAAAAAATGAAGAGACATGGAGCAGCAGGTTGCAGAACTTTTAACTGCAAACTGAATATTGAATCCTCTGTAAAAAAAGACTTAGAAAAGGAAATAGACCAACAGTAAGCTACAGAATGAATATGAAGCTGATCAGATGCCACTGTTTTACAGAAGAGACACGTTAAAGGTTTAAACACTTTAAAGTTCCTTCATGTGAGGAGAAAAAAATAACTTCTGCAACCTGCCGTCAAATTGCTCTGGTCTTTCCATCATTTTGGCCGACCCAGGACCATTCAGTCACCACGGTGCAGTGATGTATAGAAGCCGCTGCACACGCTGCAGGCTTTCTGCTGCTGTTTCACTGGACTGGACCTCTTCCTCTGACTCTTGGTCTTTTGTTTTTTTTACCCAGCTCCGGTCTGGCCCGCTGTCCCAGTCGCCTTTTCATGCTCCCACAGATTGAGCTATCCCATCAAGACAACACACCAGCTAAGCTTAGAGCAGAAGTTACCTTTAGCAGCATGCTTTGTCCACAGTGGCTAAAGTTATTGTTCTGCAGCTTCTAGCTGAGAGTGTGTTGGGGCTTGCCGAAAATGCTGTGAGACGGTGAAGCATGAAGGAAACTATGACTGTGCCCACACTGCAGCCGGGAACTGTTTACTGCTGTGTAAATAAATACATATCATGCACAGGGTTTGCTCTTAAAAGCTAAACATTTTTTGTAGTGATTATTTTATAATTTTGTCTCTTTGCTTTCTGGTGAGCAGCTTCTAGGAGCAAACTCTCTATTTAGGAAGGTGAAAACTGAATAGGTGGAGCAGCTGAAGGAGGATGTTGCCCAAAGTCACAGATCTAACCTGATTTATGTATCTGTGTCTTTGGACATCTTAGTCCTACCCTAACTAAAAAAACAAGGGGGCAATAGTTTTATGATCACGTCACATCACGATCACTTTATTTCTTTTCTCAGGACGCTATCGCCTGCCAAGTCTCCCACCTCCTCCACAGGATCTATTGCATCCAGCAGGAGGTACCCATACCCTATGCCTCCTCTCCCCGATGACCAGAGGAAAGCCAACAGGCAGAGTGCCAGGGTAAGTATCAATGAGAAACACAATACAGGGATTTATGCATTTAATGGTGGTTGTGTGTGCAAATGAAGCTACTGAAGCACGTTATAATGACATAAGGTTTAAGGAAAACAGCAGAACTGTAAGTCCAGCCTGAACTCTGTGGAAAAAGGAAGTGATGTGACCGACCAGCAGTAAACTTTGGGAGATGCTAAAAGGCTTCTCTTTCTTCTCTTCTATTTCCAGTTGTGGGAGACCTCAATATAACAGCTGTCTTGCCCTCTCTGCACAAGACTATAAAGAACTACACATCTCTCCTTTTCTATGAATGAACAAACACAAAAACGATACAAAATTGACTCTAAGCGACTAAAGAGGAAAAAGAGAGAGAGCCCCACCCACCCACTGGACAGGAAACAGGCAGAGTTTGAGTTTGAGTTAATGTGACCAAGCATCTGCGAGGCCGTATTGCCAAACAGCCTCATTCAGTGGATCTCTACGTGACGATGTGAAGTCCCGGCAGAGACACCAGCTCCACATCCTCTCCAGACCAGCTGGAGCTCAGACTGAGCTGTTCCTGCTGTCTGCTCAAAGCTTCACCAACGCGACAGAACCCCACCCAAAACCCCCACACCACCCTTAACCCTCTTTAGCTTGTCTCATGTCGTATTCACTTCAGCATCATCCCATCTGAATTGTACAGGCTCCTCCATGAAAGGAGCTGTGGGAGCCAGGCCATCGCCGGATCTGCGTCGGATCATTTTGACGTGAATTACTGTAGAAACGCCAACACTGTATGCATGAGACGACTGTGTTTATCGGCAACTCCCTCCAACCGAAAAGACGAGACGGACAGCGGTCTGACCCGAAAGGAAAGCATGCAAATGGGGCTGTGATTTTATAACGTCTGTAGGCTTAATGCTTTCTCTCCACTAAAGGTAACTCATATTGTATCACCGCAACATGGACCCCACTCTCGTGTTCCTCCCTTTGGTTTGTGTGTAAATATGTACAGTAAAATACACACAGAGTATGGGTTTTCTTTTGTTTTGAAAGACAAAAAGACAGAGAGAGACTTTTCTTTGTTTCTTGTTGATTTGTAGATAAGTTCAGAGACCCTGCAGTCTGGGTTTCTCCCGCTCTGTGACTGTGACCTCTATAGCCTTCTCCATCCACAGCAGAATGTGTGTTTATTTTTTACCTTAGCTACTATTTTCATGCATCTCTGTGAGACACACACACAGACATCCAGCAATGTTGACTGTGGCACATTAATAAGAGCGTCGCTAAGACCGTTCTCGATCGATATTAATTTAGCTACATTTTTATTAGTTTTACATCCCGTTCCCGAGTGAAACGAACGAACGAGATGTGTTTGGTGTAGTTATAGATGTGCCGCTTGTCACTCACGTAATTTCCTGAAAATTTCACAATGATGGTGACAAGGTGTTTGTGTGTTTGAGATGGCTGCACTCCCATTTTTCCAGTGGCAGCCACTTGAATGTGAGTAATTGAACATCTGGCTGGTGACCCGCCTCAGCCAGCATCTGGAAATTGACTGAAATGCGCATTTTGAATTTAGCTGTGACGACTGAGATATTTAGCCTTGTAAATGATTAACTATGCTGTACAGTGCTTGCTGTTCGAGCTTACGAAGACCCAACAGCATGACAGATCTATATCAGATTATTTCGCCGGTAGGCTCTTTATGAGGTCATAACAGGAAATGAGCATGTCACCGGATGAGTTTTTCCCCCCTATTGCCTTTTCCTGTTGTTTTTAATGGGTCTGTGTACCACAGTTGCTTGTAAAGCTCATGGCAGGTGGTTCGAAGCTAACTGTCGTGCCAGTGTAATTATTTAAGGTGGGTTTTTTTTTTCTGGATGCAAATCCCGCTCACCAACAAGTTCTTTGTACAGTCAGTGCTCTACACTGTGGAGAAACTGTTGTGTCAAGGCCTCATGTTTGTCATTTTACTGTTGTTAGCTTTTGTTCCAGTGTGGGCACTTTTACATTTGTAATTCATGTATGCATTAGGACTGTATAGGTAATATGAGCTTCACAATATTGGACTAATATTGCTACTAGTATCTTTTTTTTTATTAAGTACCTTTGTAATGTTCACCTTTTCCCCCTCAGCATTATGTACAGCAGCTATTTAAACATTAATTAAGTGCATTATTGTAATTACGTGGGTTGATGAGTTTGGAGAGCATTTCGTTTCATCACCTTTGTCCTTTGGGGCCAATAGAAGCCGTTGTTCCTTACGCATGTGCTGATACGATGCTACGTGCTGATGTAAGGTTTGGACACATGTTGCTGTCTGGGCTCATGATTTGCCTTCTACCAGAACTTTCTTTATTTTTGTTCCTCTGGTCTTACTATCGGAGTCCAGCGGCCCAGTGATCTTTCTGGGCTTCCCCAGGCTGGGGAGAGCATCATCTCTGAGCTCCTTAGAAATGTTTCTAACATCATAATACTGTGCAGCAGCGAGACATTTGTCCTGCTGCCTTGGGCAAAACTCTAGAGGATTCGCCATCGAGGACGGCAGTAGTGATTTGGCAGGCAGTAGTGATTTGTGTGATTGTACAGGTGTTACTCCAAACATATCTGCTGTATCTGCCTCCACACACAGCTGGACTGACCGATCCCTGCAGAGCAGCTGTCTGGCCAGAGACTTGAATGTATTTGTGTACCACCCAGTCTCAGCCATGCGTTCCCGTCACACCAGAATCATCAGCACTCTGCTCCAGGAACCCTAAAGAGCCCCATATGTACTAATTCAGACACTGCAGTTGTCTTTTTTTATTTTTTAATTTGCCTGTATGCTGTACAGACTGATGATGCAAAAATCCCCATATTTTTTCCTCTTTATCATTCAGTATTGTAATATATTTAATATAAAATAAAACTTTCATCAACACCTCTGTCTGTGCAGACTTTTCTATTATCTTCTGATTTCCCAGGATGGTTTGATAACCAGTTAATAAAACCTGATTCAGGGTTACATGACAGTTTAATTCTCAGTGTTATCAAAACATTTAAGTCACTCTGCACAATACTCCTCGGCCTCTTAGCATTTTATATACTGTAGTATGCTTTACATCTCTACCCTGTGTTGAGGTACAGATTGGTGTAACCCGAAAATCAGACTGTAAGAGCATCAGAGTCTGTAGGTTTAAAAGAAAAGGGAAAGGAAGAGAAGAGAAGAAAAATTAGCCTTCCTTCTTGCAGTGGAGTGACTCTACTGGTTGCAAATTATAGACCATATATTTACTCTCTCACTCACACATGTCTGGTTTGCTATCCTCGTGGGGACATCCCGTTGACATAATGCATTCCCTAGCCGCTTACCCTAACCATCAAAAATGAATGCCTAACCCTGACCCTTACCCTAAACCTAACCACAACCTAATTGTAACCCTGACACTAAAACCACATTTTGAGTGTGAAAATTGCTTTCAACCCTGAGGGGACCTGGTTTTTGATCCCCACGGTGCAGAAAGTCCCCACCAGTATAGTAAATGTCAGATTTTGGTCCCCACCAGGATAGTACGAACACACACACACTGTCATATCTTAGTGTGGACATCTAATTGACATAATGAAAATATCCAGTGAGTGGCAGTTCTCTGGGCTTAAATGTCTTTGTCAGCAGTCAGAGCACACCAAACCAAGGTATGCAGAAGAGCATCTCTGTATGAACAACACATCAAACCTTGAAGCAGATGGGTTACAGTAGCAGAAGACCGCATGAAGTGCCACTGCTGTCAGCTAAGAAAAAGAGCTTACTAGAATTCAACAAGAGAAGATTAAAAAATGCCTGCTCGATTTCTACTGTGACATTCAGACAGTACGATCAATTTGGCATAAACTGCATGAAAGCATAGACCCGCTCAGTGTTCTTGGGCAACCCCCAAGCACTGTTCAAACCCCATGGTCCATCTGGGTATTTGTGTTAGCAGATCTCAATAAGGTTGATCCCCTTTGAGATGTGGTGGAACAGGAGATTCACATCATGGATGTGCAGCCAACAAATCTGCAGCAGTTGTCATGTCAATATGTAGCAAAATCTGATGACTGTTTCCAGCATCTTGTTGAATCTGCCATGAAGAATTAAAGCAGTACTGAAAGCTACTAATAATTAAAAAGGGGGTCAAACCTGATATTAACACGGTGTACCTAATATGACTGATCAAAAAACAGTCAGGAGATCCAGTTCAGTCACTCAAATTAGCGGAAATGAGGCCAAGTGGAAAGCAATGGGTTACCTGTGTCAGTACACCTGCCAAGCAAAGCAACCAAACTCTTACCTTTAGGTCTTATCAGCATTGAAACTGTTTAGTTATAGCAAAGATTCACCCCCACTGGAATTGCTTTGAAGGGGGAAACAATGAGGACAAAACCCATTTTTGCATCAGGATGTATTACTGCTGTTGAGCATTTTAACATGGGAGTCTGTGACGACTGACTCACTGCTGGAGCCAGCCTCAATTGGTCATTACTGAGGTTCCTGCTTGGTTGCAAATTAAATCAGACTCTATATAAGCCTACAGCAAACAAACTATCTCAGTTAACATGTTCCTAATAAGTTTATGGCCTAAATTGCTGGTTTCAAGTTTTCTGCAACACTGCATGTTCTTTGAATTGCAGATTATGCCCCCATTTAAAGTGAAACAGACGATGCAGCTGAGTATGCACAAAACATAAATCGATAATAATAAAAACATTTTAAATCGTAGTGAGAAACTGGATGAAACTGAATATATTGTATTTATCATTTAATGTAGTCATCTTGACTATAATCCTTTTATGCACCAGCCTGTGAATTTCTATGATATTCACAAAGTTTTATCAGTCTTATACAACACATCACTTTTAAATAAATAAAGATGGAGTTTGCATCAGTCAGTGAGAATTTGATCATCTCCAAGCAGAGACCTCCATCACTTCTATCAATTGAAGTGGTTTTGCTCTCCCAGGAGCTTCGTGGTAGAGGATGTTTATCTGCAAAGTCCTGCGTGATGACACTTGATGTCGTCTGCGTTACTCACGCACGTCCTTGTGACTGCTTCCTCAGTGCTTGCAGCTTTTCTCGATGAGTGGCTTTAACTTCTAAGGCTGCGTCTTCATCGAGGGACTGTCGAATGCAGCTCTTAAGGTGGCTGATGCCAAACCCGGTGATTGCAGAAATGGGAACCACGTGTCTGAAGGTCAAATAGTTCTGTGGTATCATATCTTCAAGGAGCAGATCAGAGAGCTCTGTCAGGGAAAAGAAAAGGAACAGAAATACTCTTAAAACTAATTTTTCCTCCCAACAAACTGCAAAAACATGCTCACATAAAGGAAGTTCAGATGCACGAAAACAAAAAAGTCATCATGCCGCTTGTGTCGATATCTGACAGAGTAAGCGGCATGGCTCAGACAGAGCCAGAGAAATGTTTGGAACAGACTAGGACGCCTGTGAACCCTGGAAGTAGTAATTTGTCTTCAGTCTTTTCTCCTAAATGACTTTTCTACTCATTAGTGCTAATTCTAGTCGAACCTTCTGGGTTTCGTAGTTGCTCCTTCAGCTCTGCTAGCTTGTCCTCAGCATCAGGCAGGTCCATCTTATTCACCACCAGTAATGCAGGCTTTGACAACAGCTCCTCTTTATACAACTCCAATTCCTTTAGGCAGCAGTCAGAAAGCAGAGGAGAACGAGGGACAAAAAATAAATAAAAGGAGAGAAGATTGAGTCAGGAGATCAGAGTGAATATCTAAAAACTAGTCATCAGCCTTTGCAGCTTCAGGCTCACCTTGGTTAGAAGCTGCACAGCTTCGAAGGCTGACCTAAACGGTGTTTTACTTGCCAGCTGAAAACCACAAACATCGACCTGCATTCAGACAAAATGCAAAATTGTCATCAGAAGCAATTTTCACCTGGTTACACTGAAAGCAAAAACATAGTTTGTGTTAGTTACGCACCACAAATAACAGCTGCTTGGTCCTCTCCACGTGTTTCAGAAATTTGTGGCCCATGCCTTTGTTCATGTGAGCCCCCTCAATCAAGCCAGGGAGATCAGCAACAGAAATCTACACCGGCCCCCCCAAAAAAGAGCAAACAATCAAGTAAGCCAAGTAAAAAGAAAAAAGAAATGATTTCGCAGACAGTTACAGCACAAGGCAACACGTGGAATTCTCGTACCTGCTTATAATCGTCATATATCAGTTTGCCAATCTCTGGTTTCAAGGTTGTGACTGCGAAACGGCAGAAAAATATTAAAGTTTAATGAAACACAGAATTATTTCTTCTTTCAAAGCATATTTTGAGAATTTAAAAAAAGACACGTTTTCTTTTTCTATATGCGTGTGGTTATCTTCTCACAAGCATAGCTGGCAATCTGAGGTGTGGCGTTAGACAAGGCTGTCAGCAGAGAGGACTTTCCTGCATTCGGGAACCTGGTGGTGATTTAACAGAACAAAATCAGATGTTCCCCTTTGCTAATCTGAACCTCAGCATTCAGTTAGTGTGGTTTGTTCCCCTTTTATTCTCACCCCACAAGGCCCATGTCTGCTATAAGCTTGAGGTCCAGTCTGATGTGTTTAGCTTCGCCTTTACTGGGCTGAAACGCAGAGTACAGCGAGCCTCCTGATCCTCCTTTTGTCACCATCACACGATCGCCCTCCACATTCAAGTCACCTTGTAAGAAGAATGGTAGAGGAAATAAGAAGCTTCACTGCAAAAATCAGGTAGCTACTGTTCTTTTTCTGTTAGAAAAAACAAGATTCACATGACTGACTGTGAAAGATTTGACGTACCGAGTGTTCTGCCCTCATCAGTGGTGACGGTGATACCGACAGGAGCAAGGATCTCCTTGTCTGCCCCTCTTTCTCCTTTCAGAGCTCGAACGCTGTTGATAAAAGAGATCCAAACAGCTCTCACCATCTCGTGCTTACAGGACTATTTCAAAACCTCTATGAAGGTCTGAAAAATATACATTTTTTAATGATCGACAGAATTTAAAATAAAATTTGTATTTCTACCCGCTGTTGGCTCCTGCGTCCGCTACAAAACGTTTTTGTGGGAATTTGTCCTTTATCCTTTTTAAGGTCATGTTCTTCGTCGCCACCACCCAAACATCTCCCCCTTTCCCTCCTTGTCCTCCAAGGCGGGGTAAACCCATCCCTCCACTGCCTCCACGGACGTACAGCCGCAGATTGTCAACAAAGTTTCCATACTGCAAAGAGTCAAAGACACATCAGACTGGTATTAATAAATTGAAGAACACCAGAGACCCTAACAGGCAATTTCAAGTGATTGAATCTTTCAAAAGTTTTACTGACATCATTTACCAGGGTAAGACCTACATATCTCACAAGAATAATGAAATTTGACCGCAGCTTGAGCATCCTTCCTATTTTCTTCAGTCCACTAAAGCTAAACAGTAACTCATATATATTTTATATATACAAATATGCACCTATGTATATTCTATAGGGACTTTATTGTTGTTTTACTGTTTACTTGATGTACTTTATTTGTATGTAATGTATGTAGTTTATTTTGGTAACATGACGTAGTCTATACAGAAAGCTGTTCTGGGTTAACAAGTGTATTGATCAGTGGAGCATTGGTGAGCAACTAGAGTGCTCAAAAACTCCTCGAGGATGGCACGTTCATATATGTGCAGCCACAAAAAAGGTTAGCCAAGCCTCCCAGCACAATATCAAGAATGTGGATGAGACGGCAGGAAATTGATATTTACTCAAGGAGAGCTGGACAGGGCATCATCTCAACAGCAGGACTGGTGTCTGCCCCTCTGTGTGAGGAGGAGGAGAGCTGGCAGAGCCCTACAAACAATCTCCAGCAGGCTGCTCATGCGCAATAGCTATAGAGATAGTTGGTGTATCATCTAACATACCACATGAGAGACAAACACGATTACTGCTTGGTGTATTTAGCGTTGAGTTAGCTTTCCAGCTAATGTCAAAAACCGTATAATATCCCCCGTTAAATATGTGACATTCACGATACAAATCTTCTATAGTACTCACCTTCCGTAAGCAGATCCTAGTGATGTGAACCATCTTCAGTGGCACTTATTGCCACTCTTAAGAAGTATTTTCGCCAAAGCTAACTGCTAGCATACGTACATGTGTTTGGATCGGGGACAGGAAGTAGTGGTTCTTTTCTCTCCGCTTATTGGATGATGAAGCGGGGAGGCGGGGCTCCCATCCTCACTAACTATGAATCAACTTCACCTCAACCAGGGATGTGTCAAATGGACGTTTCCTTTATCTTAAGAGCAGAGGGAGAATCAGCAGTTTTATAAGTGATTATGCAAGCTGTTAAAAGAAATTTTAAAAAGCCAAATTGTTTGTATATGTTTTTAACAAAAGGATAAAATCTATTCTTCCAACATTATTATTATTATTATTTTTTGCCTTTGCCACATACTGCTTCAGAATGAGCTAGGTCAACAAATACTAGTACAAAAAAACTGGTGAGGAATGACTTATTGATTTGTATGAATTTATTTTTAAGGAGCCTGTTTTATGAGTGCATTTTTTATCTGCTGAGGACATATATAAACTTTTAAAGATTATTTATTAATATGCTATATCCCTATAAAGGTAGTAAAGATGTACTCAATTTTTCACACACTGCTTTCTGCATTTATTTTTTATTTTTTATTAAATAATAACACTGTTTCACGTCTTGGTGTTGATCTGAGGTTGTATTTGCCTAATTTTATGACGTGCTAAGAACCAGATTTTTTTTTAAAAAAATGTCCTGATACATTAAACATTAAGGAATGTAAGAGGGTGTACTTTGTTTTTCAGAATCTTGTGTAATGTCTCTATGTGCTTTGGTCCTAGACAGTTCTCTCTTGAAAAAGAGATCTGAGTCTCACTGAGACAACCTATTTAAATAAAGGTTTAATAGTGATAACAGTAAAAATAATAATATGGTTACAATAATAAAATAAATGTAGTTTTTCATCTAGAGTAACTGAAAAATAGGTGTGTCACAACCTAAAATGCACACAGGCTGTATTGTCCAGAAATCTGGCAACTATGAGCTACAGCACTGAATATTACCTTTAAAACTTCAAGAAAATGCAAGTTTCTAACCAAAATCGTCCCATTCTCAATAAAATAAAATAAAAATTCAAATTGAAAACGCCAGATTTGATATTTAAGTCCTTAAATAATAAAGACAGACTATAATATGCAGCTGTAGCAGGGCTCACTGTGTCTGTCCTACATTTGAGCAGTGCACGTCTTATAAATAAAACTGTTCTCTCAGGTAAGCCCACCTAGCGGGCAGCAGTGTCGGCGGAGCTGCGAGGACGCTGAGAGAGATGCTCTGATCTTCCCCCGTGAGCGCGCTCGCGCCCGGCGGTGCAGAGATGCGCATGTGACGACGAAAACGGAGACGCAGTTTCTCTCTTTCACACTCTGCCACCAAGGCACACAGAAGATCTCCCCCCTCAGTGGACATTTGCACATCGATCAGATCTGCATACACCAGGTCTGCTCGGATTTAACCTCGCGGAGGTAAGGCTGTGTGTGTGCGTGCCTGTTCGTGTGTCTGTGTGTGTGTGTGATGACGAAAGAGAGGTTGGCTTATTATCTCTCACAAGACCCCAGACAGCTGGGTAGGTCCTCCCACCGGTGTCTGGCTATTTATACGATTTGAAACGCTGCCGTGGGTCGTGATAACTGGACGAGACCGGGAGATACTGACACACATCACAGCTCGGTAAGAGATCCTGTTACTGAGTGATGCGGATGGCCGCATGTGTGTGTTTGACCTAAATTATGCAATGACGGTGTAATAGCGGCTGTAGCATGTGCTCGTTGAGATTCAGTGGACGCAGGCTTCCCGGAGTCAGCGGTGTAGTGGAAGATATAACGCTGCTGGTCCATGAGGATGGTGTTTGGGATCGGGTACCAGACTGCTGCATCATTCTTTCCATCCTTTAGCGCGTGCTGCAGCATCATTCCCGGATACCGTGTATAACCAGCCCGGCCCTGTTTTGAATTTAATCTAATTTTCTTAAGTGAGATGCAGACTGGTCCGTGCAAAATGATCTCCAGTTGCAAAGAGGAGGGTGTAGTTAAACCTGCTGTGAGACGGAGTGTACACATAAGGGTTTATACACACTAATATTTCTTAGCATGCTTTTCATTTAACTTCAAATAGGTTCATTCCTGTGAAGCTGTAAAGGCTTAACACAAAGTTTCAGTTGTTTGTGGTAGGTAGCTAACAGTACATCGTGCACCATGTTCTAGAAAAGTATGGTGCGTCCTACAAGCTGGCAAACGCGCACATGTAGGCGCGTACACGGGCTGGAAGAGAGTAAAACAAACCCCAAAAGGATGAAGCGCACTAACACCTGGGGTGTATTATTATTATCGTCACATTTAAACTATGACTTGTGCTGTCGAGGTTTCACTGAACTTAAAACGGCGTTTTTGGATTATCCGAACTGGGTTTTTTGTTTGTTTGTTTTTGCGCACTGAATGACATTATACCTGATCACAAAGATACAGTAAATGCAGCCCACAGATCTAGCTTCATGATTTGCTCATGATGCATCATGAGCTGCTGTGGCATCATGTAGAAATTATAGAGCACAGGTGCTCTGTGAGCCCTTGGAAGGGGCTTTTTACATTTTTTTTGTCCAGTTTCTGTACAATTCTGATTTCTGATTTCATCTGTAGATGAAATCAAACATAAATCCACTGTGGGATAACATAAGCACTGGTTTATGGGTGAAATTTCAAACAAAAGAAAACAACTACACACACGGGTGTTTTTGTTTTGTCAGATCAACCAGGGGCCTGAACAGTATCAGTCTGCCAACTGGGGGCATGGATACGGTATGCAATGTGTGGAATCTCGTTGCTTTTATTGAAGAGGGTAAATAAGCCGACAACCAAAGACAACTGGTTGGTTTACAGACACAGGTCAGACAGGGGGGAGGGAGAGAGGGGGAGACTGGAAGTGAGTCAGATTGTATGGGCGACGGGGAGTTTTAAGGGACATGTGCCAGACTTTTGGGATGTACAAAGGCAGTGTGGGCACTGTTTTGGTTGGTATGAAAGTGGGGCAAGTGGGCACTGGTTTGCTGTAGCCGTTGGGTAATGTTTTGGCGGGAGTGAGCGTGAGTGTGTATATTGGGGTGGAGGTGGGGGGGCTATGAGAGGAGCGGGTGTTCTGATGATTTGATCTGTCAGCATGCCAGGACCACATTCTCATCCTGCTGCCATTGAAAGGGGAGGTAAAGACATAAACAGGCCCAGTGGGATTAGGGCCCACTCGGAGGAGTGATCAGGGGGGATTTGCTGCCCGGCGGGCACACAATGGCACTGTCGCGTAACACACAAACACACAGTACACATGCTCAACGGCTACATTTCACAACAGACCCAGGCCTACATAAATCTGATTAGAAGTCCCTTTTGTCTGGAAAGCAGTACCGGGGTTAACAGAGGCTAGCTCTGCCCCGGGCCATGTGCGGTAGGACGTGGGGTTTGTGGACACGGCGGGACGGCCCCAAAAACTGGGGGCATGCTGTGTTGTGGCGGGGTGTTTCCACGTGTGTGAAGCCCCAGACAGACAGGGAGGGCCATAGCTGTGCGTGAAAGCACAATAACAGGATGAATAAAGCCCCCCCCCCCCACCAGTGTGTGTTTCTGAGTCAGCTGATGATGGTCGACGGAGACAGGATCTAAGCTAACATAAGACAACAACAACTCCAACAGACAAAAAGACAGTAAGCTGGTTTGAACCTGTTCAAATAATTTGACCCAGAAACATGGAAACAGTGGGACAAAGAACAAATGAGGCTCTGCTTTTAGTTGACTACTGAATGGACGCAGCTACAGGAATTTCTAGAACTTTCTTCACATTTCTGTTATTCCTGTCCTCCTCAGTGCCGGCTCTGGCCCAGGCTGCAGCCATGCCTCTCCTGGAAGAGACCACTCTGCCACAAGAGCACCCACCCACCGTCCCTGTGGTCATCATAGGTAAACCTTTTGCCTGACCTTTCACTGGTTTAACATAACTAATACATCCTTCAATCCTGCACACATTTTAAAGCACAAATCAATAGTTGGGAAAATCAGGACAAGATGCTCTTCACAGAAGACAGAAAAGAGAATAGGGAGGTCCTGTGTGAGGATCATTCCTTTTTTGTAAATGCAACAAGATGAAAAACTCAAGCAATATAGTTGTTTTTTGTATGATAAGTATTGCTGGAGCTTTAACCTCTTCACATGTACTTTGAACCACTGAGTAGGAACAATAAGAAAGGTTTTGTGGCCAGTTCATCTATTTCTGTGTCATGTGCACCTTCTTCCATAAACGTCTAGATGTTCATTGCAGGTTTGAAAACTGCTTAAAAAAGCACAAATTTCAACCTAACATGTATTATATATCACCTTGTGCCTCTTTGCAATGCTATCCTGTAATTTCCCAAATGTGGATTTATGTTTAGGCAACGGGCCATCGGGTATTTGTTTGTCCTACCTGCTGAGTGGATACAAGCCGTACTTAGACCCAGCAACTGTCCACCCAAACCCAATATTATACAGGAAACTACAGGACACCAAGCATCTACCCATTACCGAACAGGTAAAAAAACAAAGCAACTACCAATCCTTGCTTATTTAAAAATGGCCAAAGTCAGTCTGGTACCTCATAGGCATGACTTTCCTCATTTATTTATTTATTTTTTTTTACAGGATCTGGAATATCTGAGTGAAGGTCTTGAGGGGAGGTCAAGTAATCCGGTGGCTGTGCTTTTCGACACACTCCTGCATCCTAATGCTGACTTTGGCTACAAATTCCCTTCTGTCCTTCAGTGGAGGAGGGATAAGCAGCAACACATCCCACATCTGGTTCTGGGCAGGGGGACACCTGGGGGTGCTTGGCATGTAAGTAACAAACTTTGATCTTGATTTAAAGTCAGCCATTTTGTTTTCACCTGTCTAATCTATGGCGTTCCCTCTCTCATCACTTCAGGCAATGGAAGGCTCCATGCTGACTATTAGTCTTGGCATCTGGATGGAGCTCCCCGGGGTCAACTACAAAGACTTGACCAATGGGAAACGCAGGTAATGACAGAGGAGAAGGTTTACAGCAACGATATGGCTCAAGCTTCAGTTCGGTTCTGTACAATTGCTCCTCTTTGTCTCTGTTGTTGCTCTAGGGATGTAACCAGTGACAGAGCCACACCAGAGGAGATCTCATCCTATTACTGTAACTATGTAAAGCTAAAGGGTCTTCAAAAGAACTTTGTTGACAACACCTACGTGACCTCCATCCAGAAACTCTACCGGGGGCATGATGGAAAAGGTCTTGAAAACGGTCACACTCATCAAGGAGATGGAGGGGTGGGAGATGGAGTGAATGAGAGCTTTGAGGGAAATGGAAAAGTGTGCGTAATGAGTGGAGGAGGGGGGGCTCTCTGGGAAGTAAGGGGATACCAGCAGGTGCAGAACGACACTCATGTCCCTTTCTGCCTGTTTGCTGAAAATGTAGTCCTGGCCACCGGTGCTTCCGACTCACCAGTTCGACTGGGAGTAGAGGGGGAGGATCTGCCTTTTGTGTTCCACAGTATCTCAGACCTAGGCTTGGCAGTTAGCCAGAGGAAACTGGATAAGAACTCCGATCCCGTTCTAATCGTAGGTGCTGGTTTAAGCGCTGCCGATGCAGTTCTGTGTGCTTGCAACAGCAACATTCGAGTGTTGCATGTTTTTCGCAAGAGAATTGACGACTCAGACCTAATCTTTAAGCAGCTTCCCAAGACACTGTACCCAGAGTACCACAAAGTCTACAACATGATGTGCTCTCAGGCTTACACAAACGTGGCTCCCTCTTCTGTTTCTAACAGACCCCAGGCAGTTAGTATTGCCTCTTCAGTATGTGCCAAGATGTGCCCAAAGCCTCAGCTTGCTGCGGGTAATGTGGCTGGTAACGCTAGTATTAACCTGTTTCCTGACTACACAAGTTTCCCCGAACACTGTGTGGTGTCCTTCCAGTCTGACATGAAGTGTTTGCTGCAGGGAAACAACTCCCTCAAGGCATTCAAGATCTCCATGGTCCTGGTTCTGATTGGGACCAACCCAGACTTATTTTTCTTGAAGGGGCAAGGCCAGTACCTGGGTCAGGATCCAACAAGACCCATCTCCTGCAAGCAAAATCCAATAGATATCGACCCCTACACTTTCGAGTGCACCAAGGAGCCAGGTCTGTTTGCCATGGGCCCACTGGTGGGAGACAACTTTGTTCGCTTTTTGAAGGGTGGCGCGTTAGGCATCGCCTCCTGTCTGCTGAAGAGACTCAAGAAGAAAGGGAAGCTCATCAGCAACGGAGGGAACAACATAATGTGAAAACACGATGAGGAAAAGAGTTTGACACGTTGATCTTAGGGCACACATTTCAAACCCTTTTACCATGATATAAAAGGTGAGGAGAAACTTTTAATATATTTTCTTCATTAATGCAGTGTTTTCTCATCAAAGCTAAAGCATTTCTACAACTTTTTAAGACCAAAAAAGACAATGGTTGTACTTTAATTTGTTTCTAACGAAACAAAAGACAACTTTCAAGAGTCTTGTCTGACTTCATGTGAAGTCCCCATATGTCCAAGCTACTGTGTGCCAACGTTTTCTAGTCAGTCTGTAACCTCATAACTGAACAGGACCTTACACTCATCAGGGTTATTTATTCATTCACCATGTGTCTTCAATTCATCTACTAACAATGCTTAACTCGATGTTGTATCATGCTTTAAATCTTTTTAGCTTAGCCTATAGGGAAAACTAAAAAATTAAGGACACTTGTTAATTCCCATCCAACTTACTGATGTAAGTGATGGTTTTGTGGTCCGACTTACAAAACCTACAAACTGGAATTCAGCCACAAGTAGTGCTTGTTCTATGACACGCTGTAACCCAACAGTTTCATGGCTACAGTCACACTAGGGAAAATAGAAATGTATTGCGACTATCTGC
Source organism: Neolamprologus multifasciatus (assembly GCF_963576455.1). Taxonomy (NCBI): domain Eukaryota; kingdom Metazoa; phylum Chordata; class Actinopteri; order Cichliformes; family Cichlidae; genus Neolamprologus; species Neolamprologus multifasciatus. Next base: position 20,056,937 of record NC_140449.1, read on the forward strand.
AATGAACTTGCAATTGTGTTGCCTTTGAGATGGTTGCTTTGAAAATGGGGACCAGGTCTGCAACTACTCACAATCAGCTGGTGTGTTCAAAGCAACTTTGTGAGTGACCGAGCCAATCTGGGATCAGTTTGGGTCAAGAAGGAAATCATGCGCAATTTGTTTGTGATAATACAGAGATAAACTGTGAAAAATTGGTGAAAGACTCAAATCTGTTGCCACAAAAATATTTATTCTCATTCTGGATGGTGGTGCCATCCAGAACGAGAATCTGTTGGGGCTTTGGAGGTGTTGGCATCATATCAGGGCTCTCCAAATTATCCAATGCAGGGTGTGAAATATGGGGGAAAAAAACTGAGGGGAATGTTTTGGGGGTTTTTTCAATGAAAAATAATCCAGGAACCACCTATTTACTCTGAACCCTGTCAGAGTATTTATTATTTATTTATACCTGTCGATGTAATTTAGTGAATTGAGAACTTAAAACACCACATGGCAACCTGCGCAGCCACCTTGCTAGAAGTTTAGTATGTTCAACACTCAGCCTCTGGGTCTCCACTTGGTTGCTGACAGAAAAATAATTAAACCCAATCACCGGTGACCACAGATTTTTCCTTGTTGTAATGAGGTTGCCATCATATTTTTACTCTAGTGTGACTGAGGCTTCAGAAATTCTAATGTTCCTGATTGTTGAGCCTGCTACGGGAGTTTCTGCTTTTAGCTGCTATTGCAGGTAGTTGGAGCTGATAAATTTGACCTGTTGCTTCAGTTATACTGCTACTCCAAGGTTTTCTATGCAAATCTAAAGTAGATCTGAATGCATTCTTGCACACCCACTGCTAATTTTACTGTTTGGACTCAAATATCATGGAAAAACTTTATTAAAAGCTCATTCTGGTGTTTCACATTTTTCTCCTTTTTAAGTATTGTCAAAGTCAGTGTGTGAAACACCTCAGCCAAAAACTAACATTTTTATTTTTGTTTAGATGCACGCTTCCTATCTTTACTCAGAGAATTATTTAAGAAAAAAAAATCACTGAATAGGAAAAAAATAAGAAACACCAGTATGAGTCTTTAACTTTACCCTTGAAAATAAATGGCAATTATATATTATTAATTCAAATCTCACTAAAAGAGTAATGAGTCTCGCCTTGATAATGCATTTCTTCAAATACCAGAATTACAATACTTACTGCACTTTTAAAAAATAAATCTGGGCAGAATAAACACTAGCTTATCCTAATCTAAACCCATATGGAGCTAAAGAGCTTTAAAACTGCAGAATACACACTTTTACAGTTATACCAAATTTAATCCATTTGCATTTATGTAATTTGATAATGGTATTTTAAAGGGCTAAAAAGCCCACTACATAATCTCATATCAGGATTTAATACTGAGCTATCATTATATTAATTTAATAGATTTTTACTAATGGCGTGAAACATGATCCACCTAACAGGTCAAATATTCACTGCCGTTTTCCTAAATTGTATTGACATGTAGAGCTATACTGTTTTGTAAAGCTCTACTTTTATACGTCTACATGGTACAATCAAACAGTTGCACATATTTCAATTTTAATTTTTATTTATATAGCGCCAAATTACAACAAAAGTCACCTCAAGGCTTTATATTGTAAGGTAGACCCTACAATAGAGAAAAACCCAAGAATCATATGACCCCCTATGAGCAAGCACTTTGGCGACAGTGGGAAGGAAAAACTCCCTTTTAACAGGAAGAAACCTCTGGCAGAACCAGGCTCAGGGAGGGGGCGGGGCCATCTGCCGTGACCAGTTGGGGTGGGCTCATAAGCAACAACAACAAAATAAAGATCTCTCCTTCAAGATCCTCTTCTTGCACATCTCCAGGGCGCTGTTTTTAAATATTTTCTTGAGAGTCCAAAGTCTGTGATTTCACGAAGCTTCAAAATCTCTGTTTAAACCAACTTTACTCATGTCTGAGTACAATCCTGCAGATGTCACTGTAGAGTCCATAGTTTCCAAGCTCAGAAGTAGAGCACCAGGTGAGGCGTGAGACCCGAAGCATGCAAACCCAAACCCCAAGTTTTTGTCAGAAAGAAGAAGATTATTCACAAAAACTACTAAAAATTATTTATTAACAAAATTGACACCGCTACAAAGCGACCTAAAAATAACGTCAAACTGACAGCAGCCCAGCGGTGCACAGGAAGTTAACCTTGAAGGGGGATATATACCAAATTTAAGTCAAGCAAGCATTTTGATTTTTACAAGCGCAGTCCTAGAACTTTTTGATTGCACCTCATGTCTGCCCATTTCATTACACTATCACAGTAAACAGCCATGACTGTTTTGTTAAGTGCCAAATAAGAGAAAGGTTATTAAAAAGTGACCGTAGCAATCAATTTTTAATTCCTGTTTTTAATTGAATCCCTGTCTGAATAATGTGCATGAATATTTTTTTTTTGCCGCTCACGCACAGCTCATGCTTTCTTTACTGTGATGTGATGTTTTGATCTTTTTTGCCCCCCTTCAGTACAAAATAAATCAGTGTCGGGGGCAATGCTTTACTAAATAAGATGTAACGTAGTCATATTACTTTTTCCACTAACAGAATAGATTAAAGTGGTACTGTTTTGACACTCATATAACAGTTAACTAGTGAAAATGTTGATACTTGTGTTCCACCTGAGTTATACCCTTGAACTATTTTCATGTACTTGGACTACTGTTTTGATATAAATATTAAATATATGCATGCAGGCATGAACGTTTGCCTAGCAGCAGCTGCTGAGCTAACAGACAGTAAAGTGCTACGAGGACAGATGCGAGAAGAGTGAATTTAAGGACGACACAGGGGGCTGAATGACTCAAAAATGGAGATTACTGTCTTTGCTTAAAGAGAAAAATATGAGGCTGTTACATCAAGGTAAGACACACCTGATCATAGCTTCTAAAGCAACAAGATTATTCATATTTTCTGTTCAGACTTGTATGGATTTTGAAAGGTAACTTAGGAATCAAAAACTTAAGCTATGTAACCTTATTGTTATTTCAAATTGTGTTTGAAGGCAGTCTCCTGACTACTTTTGCCACACTGTAGCCCACTACAAAAAAAACAAAAACAAGTTCTGTTATTGCACAATTCATGCTGAATGCCAAATTAACCCTTAACTTATAAGCCACACTATCTGTGATTATGTGGGGGCAGGTAGGATTTAGTTATCTGCACAGAAAGGCCAACAAATGCTTGGCACGAGGACTCTTTATCTGAACAGCCTCAGATCTGGTAAAGTGCCTGCGAGGTCGGCTCTCTAGAGATCGCTTAAGAAACGGTAACACTTGAATCCCTCTGGAGTTTCTACTGTAGTTCTGCTAAAACCAGGGAACACATTGGGTCTTAAACTTCAAAGTGAAGGAAAAGCTGCTTTCAGCATGTAGAGTTTTGAAGCTCAACTGAAGCATTTTTAATGTTTTGTATGCCATGTTTTTTATTATTGACAAATAAAAACTGGGAAAAAAAACCCTCTGAACATGCGACTATTTTTTTGGTTACATTACTTCTGTCAGTGGCTTAATTAGACGAGCTAAAAAAAAACAAAAAACAGAACAGGAACAGCAACCAAAACAATGACTTACAAATGAAATACAAACATAAAGAGATACATGAAGTTAGAGTCCTTCCACACAGGGCTGATACTTCCTGTACCTCTGAAATGAATCCCCTCTGGAGGATGTTGAAACGAAGGCATTTCATCTTCTCTTGCTTAGTTTGGTGGGGTTGTACCTAAAGACACACACACAAAAAGGACAATCTCAGTACGGGCTTTTAACATTCCTCATGCATCACTCCTCAATGTCCTAAGAGGCATTTTGAACAAACAATAAAAAACAGCCCAAATTAGCCCTGTAAAACGGGGACAATGTTTGAACAGCTCAAAGCAAACAAGCTCCCAATAAACCACGTCTGGAAACTTGGTTTAGACGTTGAAAAAAAAGTACTGGACTGTTTTCTTAGCAGCAGAGTCTGTTCCCTGACTACGCATGACTGACTGAGCATGACTCAGTGATCAAACAACTCAGCCTTGACACACACACAAAATCAATCTCAGACGGTCTCTTTTCTGCTTAGTCAAAGAAAACACGCCAGCGCCGGCTTACATCACCCGTTACCCAGGCAACGGTGGTGACGAAACAATCTCTAGGTTCTGACTGGTTAAGCTGGAGCTGCTGAAGCCCCGTATCCATAATTCTCGGCTAATTATGTCTTGTGCTCCTGAGTGTAGCAGCTGAGGCTTCGTAGAACCTTTGGAGTATTTTTACCTCCCAGGCTGTCATGGATGAGAGCAAACAGCTCTTCTATGAGAGACAGAGATGTGAAGGTTTCACTTGAATGACAACGGGGTCAACAATTACTGGGAAAGGATTTGGAGCTTTTTGTAGGAACTGTTAGGAAGTATTATCCAGTGTGAATCCATTTCACCTGCTTTGGTGCACATTAAACTAACAAGAGGTGCACAGGAGAGGCAACAAGAAAACCTCTAAAAAGCAACATCCATGCATCCTCCTGGCATCATTTGGACCACCAGTTTGGTCACAAACATGCACATGAGTAGCTCCCTGGAGTTGAGTTGTGCTTGACTATAGACTGAAACAGGACTCTTCATGGATAGTAAGACACAACAAAGAACATAGTTTTCAAGGAAACTTTTATCTTTCTAAGCAGATTTTAAAATGCATCACGTTTTCTTGTGCCTTTACTGAAATTGTGTTTACTTGCTGTATCATTTGTTGGTTTGAAAATGCTTCTGAGGCAAGACAGCAGCACGAGCTAGTAAGCTGTTGGGAATTGCATTACCAAGCTTAGAAAGCATTTATAGGGACCATAGATGGAGTAAGGCAAATAACGTTGTGAAGGATGTGAGGCATCCCCCCCGCCCCTTTAAACTACTACCATCTGCACGGCCCTGTTGTCCCTCCTAAATAAATCTGGCTTTTATTCCTCAACGCATCAAACTTTTGAACATGAGCAACTCATAAGTTGCCCAGTTGCTCCAGTGAAACATAATTTACATATAATTTCTTAGGAAATGATTGCTTAGATGTGCTTTGTGTTTTCATATGGTACAATTTTTCAAGGCTGATTTCATTTAAAATATAAATGATGTAAATTCTATTTTGTGTTTACCCTATTTTTGATAAAGTCAACACGTTAGTGTGATTGTGTGTACAGTGTCTATTTATGTCTGTCTCCACGTTGGGTGAGTGCTGAGTAATTGCATACCAGATCATGAGGATGGGAATGGATGTTCGTATCTGTGTGTGCCTGTTTGTCTGTGTCTATATGTCAGGTCGGGTATCAAACGCCACCTCTCTGGGGACATCTCAGGCCCTCCATGGTATGGAGGCCTATCTCCCCCAACCACTCCCCCTGCCAGTGGCAGACGCCCTCAGACATCGGTGCATTAGTGGTTCTTTGTGTCCAGGGATGGGCATCCAGGTACACACCGGCTCACTCCTGGTGGCTGTAGGGATGGGTACCGGTATCCGGTGCCATTACGGCACCAGTTCTGACATAAACGGTAGTAACCAGAGCAGCGCACATTTCGGTGCTTTATTTCGGTGCTTTTTTTTCCTGAGATGTCATACACTTTGGATTCTAGCCAATCATTTTACCTTTCTGAGGATAGTAGGCGGGCCCAGGTACGTACGTTCTTTTAGAGCAGAGCTACAGATTAAAAAAGCCCAAGGCGAAGCGGTCAAAAGTCTGGCTGTACTTCACAGCAAAAGATGATAATGTCTGTTTGTTTTGTTGGTTTTTGCTTTTTGCCATTTATCACTGTCCCACTTCCCCGCTCTTTTTCTTTCCCTCTCTCTTTCTCCCGTTTCTTTTCCCCAGTCAAATCTGTCCCGTGTTCAGCAAATGAAAATAAAATAAACAATAAAAGCAAAGGTGAATCAAATAGACCAATACGGCAAGGCTGGGATGGTCCATTTGGTAAAGTAAATCCGTTGGGCATCTTTCTTTGCCTTTAGACAACAATTCTGATGGCAAAAGAACCAAACGGGACAGGCAAAAAAAAAAAAAAAAAAAAAAAAAAAAGTCAGCACGTTAGTGTTTGACTTGTTCCGAGTTTTACACGGGTTTCCCTTAGATCGGGTCCAAAGTTTGAGAACCCTGGTGAGCTGGCCTGTCCCTTTTGTTGTCAGACATCAGGTCACAAAAAACAAGCAAAGCTAACAATATACTAAATCTGTATGACAAACCGAAGAAGCGGCCAAAATAAAATTGTCAAAGCTGAACCGTGGCACAGAAGGCATAGATGCGTTTTAAGGACACTGTAAAGGAATAACAAGGTTACTTCATGTGGTCTCGTTACAGATTATTAGATCCCATTTCTCACCTAAAGAGATCATCTCCTATGGTCTCGTCCCTCCTGCTCTGTTGCTCCTCCTGAGACAGACAAAAATTCATTCAATTCAAAGTCATAAATCAAAGAATAGAACAAATAATAAACAAATAAGAGGGGCAACAGCACCTCAGCTGCATCTTTCAGCCATTCATCCAGATCAGAGTTCTTGCCCCGGTTGTGAACCAGCAGATCAGATCCTCCAATAATGTGATGAAAGCCCTCCGAGCCCGGCACACGACTCTGTGTCACAGACAAAAACAAAAAACAAAAACACGGACGTGGTCTTTGTCGGGTCTTAAAGTCAAATTAGAATATCTGATAAACTCAGAAAAACATATCTTTAAAAATAAAGGAAATTTTATAAAGAAGATTAACTGATTATGCAAAAATACTTAAAACAATTAAAAATCTTTTATTTTTAAACTTTTACTTCATATCTTAAAATGTGAGTGTGTGTGTGTTTTTTTTTAACTTACCCAGGGGGTGACACGTATTGTTGGATGGAAAACTGAATTAACTGAATAATTTATTTAATGACTTATTTTACATTTGAAATGAGCCTCTGCTGTGTGTGTGTGTGTGTGAGTGTGTGTGAGTGTGTGTGCACGGTGTGCGTGAGTCATCACCGGCTGACCTTGCGGAAACATTTGAAGTTCTTCATGTGGCCATTGCCCTGCATCTGGTTTTGCTTGGCTTTGGGCGGAGCTGCCACGGTGAGAGACTTAAACTCCACCAACAGCAGCTTCTTAGGAAGGTCTTCATCGATCTTTGACTCCTGCAACAACGCACTTCTGTCAGGCAGGCTTCTTTCTAAGATATTTATATGATATCAAACAGCAGCTAAAACAGAAACACAGTGCTCAGGCTATATGCAGTATGAACCCTGAAAAGCTTAGGCTAAACTACCAACGCCTGGATGACAGACAGCTTCAAATAAAGGCCATGCATGCTCCAATGCGATTTCTAAAATGCTGCAATATACCGAGTATTGCAATAAGATATTTTTATGATTTATCACCTCTTTTCAACAGCAAATTATGTCCTAAAAGTTCAACTTTATCAATATCTGGTTTATTCAATAAGATAAAGTTATCTCACTTCAGCATCACTGTCACTAAAACCCGCCATATCAATCTGCTGTCTGATTTTTACTCATGTGACTGGACCACGAGTTAGCTCTGAATTATTATTGTCCTGCTAAGTGTTGGGCATTTTTCAGTTGAGCTGATTACATGGGTTGAAGCCTCTTGTTTGTAGTTCACTCAGTGTTTTAATATATTTCATAAAATATCGATATTTGGTGGCCCTGTATCGATACAATATCACCACGCAAAATATCACGATACTACATCGTATCAGGTTGTTTTTTTACCCCACCCCTACCCGATAGGAGATTCATTAAATACACAGACTGTTAATATAGTCACATATATAAAGCTTAAAATATTTCTTCTACTAGAAATGAGCAAGAAAACTAAGCTTGGTCTTCAGGAGGAAAAGAGAACAACTCACTTGGACTTCCTGTTTGATCACAACTGGTTTCAGAGAGCTTTTAATCTCTTCTTTAGGCTGAAGAATATCTGCATTGAGTAGTTCTAAATCCTAAAAAGAAGGTGGAAACTGAGAAATAATCATTCTCAAACATAGCTGGGTTATAGTTGAGTATACTGATGTAGTTTCAGCTTCAGCTGTCTGCAGACTGAATTACAGACAGTAAATCATCTTTCCTCACCTCAATGAAGGACACATCATCTTCTTCAAAAGGAATCACATCTTTACTCGTACTGGCTGATGACATTTCTTCTAGTTTACTCGACCCACGATTAGCCGTTGTGTAGTCAGCTGGGTCAGCTGGCTCTGTCTTAATATGGACAGCGTGCTGTTCAGATCGCTGGCTGCTCTTCTGCAAACTTGATTCTTTCTCCGAACCTGCCTGTGGCCTTTGATTGGTTATCCCATTTTTCTCTAGGTGGACCCGTTGCCTCTTGCTCGAAGACTCCGCAGTATTTAAAACTTGTTTCTGTTTAGCTGAACTGTGCTCCGGTTTTGCTTGCTGGTCTTGATTAATTGAGGGTTGCTCATTAAAGCAGTCCATATCTTCAGACATAATGGACTCCAGTTCCTCCATCTGTATCACATCTTCCATCTCCTTCCTCTTTCTACTCTGTGGTTCCTCTGAGCGAGCCTCTGACCGTCCTGCGAACAAATCAGCTGCTGACCCGAGTGGAGTCTGGGACACAGTAGCAGGGCCTCTTTGTGTAAGTGGGGGGATTTCTTCAGACATGGCCGGGGTGTGTGGTGCCCGAGCAGTGACGGATGATGCTAGTGCAGGTCGCTTTGGCTCTGACGTGACAGCTGAGGGCTCGTCCTCCAAATGCCTGGATGAGAGGATAAAATAGAGAGAGATGGGCAGAAATAGATAAAGGTTTTTTCTTTAACTGGTTTCAATTACATAATTTATATTAAAGTAAATATATATATATATATATATATATATATATATATATGAAAAAGATTATTTTCATGTGGTACTACTTCCTCTTTATTCCAGTATGACAGAGATTAGTTTGCAAAGATCTGAAGTGTCATAATTTAAGATCCCATGAGAGAAAACAGTCACACATTTGTCTTCAAAACTTTAAAAAAAAATCTAAACAGTGTGATTTCCTGCTATGGGTTTTCTTTTTCAATCCTAAACACAGATTTACCTTTTCTTGCTGGCTGGCTGAAAGAAAGTGGTCAGAGTCGACTGTTTCTGCGGAGAAGCTTGTGAAGAGATTTTTGGTTTCTGAGGAGACTGCTTCGGAGGGAAAGTCTTGGTGCCACTGTTAGTCTTAGGAGCTGATGGCTGTGGTCTGATGTCAAAACCGTCTTCACCTGAAACAGAAAAACACTCATTTTTAAAAATAAAGATATTAGTAGAACAGGTATTAGGCTGGAACATGCATAGCTGTTGACAAGGTAGATGACTGACCATGAGGTCAAGGTCGCCATGTTTTAAACTCGTCAGAGATTTTTAGTCATTTCAAAATTCTATATCGTCTTGTTCTCGAGTTATCGTATTCACGGCACCCACAACAAAACCCTATACCTGCATTTTTTATGGTCGAGGAGTAAAAATACAACACGGGTGCTGGATTAGTCCTCTGTTAAGCTCAGACAATGTAAGAAAACTATCAATCGCTGTATTTCTGATTCACTCATGCAGCTACCTGCTAGCTTGGATTCAGACTTCTTCTTCTGTGATTCTGCGTTTGCTGCAGTGGTGAACGACGAGCTCATTGTTTCATCCACAATACACTGAGTGGTCGTTTTCTGAGCCACGAGGCTGGATACACGGAGCTGACTGGCATACTGGTGCGGCTTCCTCTCAGGCGTCTCCCCTACTGACGTCACCCCGGTGACCTCAGAAACCCGCATCCTAAAAACGCAAAAAAGTGAACTGAAACACCTCAGATGAAGAAGACGACTAAGGCAACGTTTTTGACGGGGACATCATGGTGAACCTCTGTGATGTCTCTGTGTTCGCTGCATGCGCCGTGATGTTCTGCGATGCTGCAGGTAACACGGTCTCATCCACAGCTACGCTCTGTGACAGCGAGGCGCTTGGGATTCTGGATGTCACTTTTGGTACAGAGTCTAAGACACAAAAAAGAAACAAAGCAATTCAAGGAAACATATAAGAAAACAAACAAATACAGAAAATATAGAAACTCTTGTGTGTTTTTTTTTGTTTGGTCAGCCACCTGAGTCTGAGCTTGAGGGATTGCAGTATTTTTCACAGGAAGCATAGATGGCAGCCAGACCGATTTCAGACTCTGTGATGACTCGAAGGCCTTTTCTGTGCCAGTGTTAAAAGGAGAAAGATTCAGAAATCATTCAGTGAACACAAACAAATGATCAACACCCTGCAGAACAAAGGAAGTGTGAACCTTTCAACGATGCTCTTCACAGAGTTTGCCCACTCTGTTGCGGAGGGAGACAGCAGAGTTTGGGAGGCACCTGTTGTAAAATCGACCACACAGCTCTGCGGAGACTCCAGCAGGTCACGAGGCAGGCTGCCCTCCTCCAGCAGCTGACTCCTGCCACCTCCAAAACTCACTGCCACACGAAGGCGCTTCAGCTGGAAACAGCACAGAAGAGCCGCATATTACACAAATAAACTACAGATAAACGTAGAAACATCAGTTTAACAAGGATGCCCCTCATGCCAAACTCTTGAGTGAATATCTGCCCAGAGATTGCTTTTGGCTCCTTTGAATTTCACCTTCACCTCCTCTGCCTCCTCAGACAAAAGCTCTTTTTGCCTGGTGAAGTTTCCATAGTTATTTCAATTGTTCCAGCATCCAGCACTTCAGCTACCTGGGGAAAGTTACCCAGAGCTACAGAGAAAACAAAAGCACTGTTTTCTGCTTTCATTGTGCGCACATGCCTTCAGTTTCCTGTGAGATTTCATCCCTGCTGCACAGCAAAGCAGATAAGCAGACAATCTAAATATGGACGGTGTCATATTTATTTACATTCTAATGATAATTTGAAGCCAAAAAGTTAGCTATTCAAAGCATGGATGCAACGTAGGTTGTATAAAGTTAACAAAAATATCACATTACAGTTAGCACAGTGTGCACGTCAAAAGAAAAACATGTAAAAAAGATAAAAAGATGAATCCATTAGGTCTTTAACCTCATTCATCTCACATAAGAGAAAAGGCCAAACAAGACAGCAGAGATAAGTTTATGTCCCTGATGAGGTTTTATAATGTGAAAATGCCCTGCGATGCACCAGAACTCACCTCATCTGCACAATCAGGTGTTTTTATTTATTTATCCATATATGATTTATCACAATGGGACTTAACCATAAATTCCACACAAGAAGTACTGAAGTATGCGCTAATGTCTTTGTTAAATATTAGGATGGATGGATCCATGCTTTCTTGTTATTTACACCAAATTCTGGTGCCTATATGCAGTGAGCTTCTGCAATGTTATTGTCTGATTAGTAAGTGTAGTAAGTAAGTGTAATAAGTGTATCTAATAAAGTGGCAGGTGAGTGTAAATTGTGATTAGATAAGAATTTGGTTTACTTTTTGCATTAGACTGTGTTAATACACATTTTAAATGAAAACATTTAGTTCTAGTTGGTGGGAATTTGTAGAATAAAAAAAATTCAGAAGTTTCCGTCAACCTTGCAAATGAAACCCAGTCATGTGAGAAAGAAGCAGAAGGCAGTTCAGTTACTGCCACCACAAGTCATGACAGACAATATAACTTGCAACCCTGAACTCTGTACAGCAATATCAAAAAAAGTTGCCTAACCTGTTTGGCGCTGAGGAAAATAAAGATCCGTCCACTGAAAAGCTGTTTGCGAAGTGGAACCGCTCCAAGATTAACATCGTCTTTATTCAAGCTGGGCTCATCGATCCCGGGAATGAAGCTTAAAAAACACAGAGAGAAGACGGCTTTGAGCTCAGCTTCAGCGTTACCGTGTATCCATGGGAATGGTTTGTACTGTACCCCTCGGCTTTAGGAGGCGGTAACTTCTGCTGAACAGCTCTGCTGAGCTCTGAGAAGAACTCTGGCTTCACGATGGGACAGCAGCACAGCAGAGCAGAAATGGTCTAATTAAGAAAAAAAACAAAACAAAAAAGTAACGAACAAACGTGTCACAGGAGCTAACAATGGTACAAAGTCGGGTCCTGACCTTAATGGTAACTTTAACAGAAGACATAACCAGGTGGGTGCAGTCCTGAGACCAGCTGCTGACCAGCTTTCCACCCAAAGCTAGCACGGCCTGAGAGAGCGACGCTTGGCCATCGTTGTCCAAACACGATGAACACACGACTGGCTGCAGATGAACCACACTAACACAAAGAGGACACGGTGATTGAAATACAACCAACCACAATCAGAACATTTTATTAATCCAAGAGAAAATTACGAGGTCACTGTTGCGCCAAGACAGTAAGAACAGCAACAAACAAGTACAAATAATAAATAATATGACAAAACAGCTCTCATAATAGTATAGCTAACCAAAGTTGAAACTGAGCTTGTTATTTTTTGTATGCATGCGCAGATAAAACAATCCTTTTAGAATTAGCTTTTGTAAAAGTTCTCAAAAAGTTGATTCTGTTCATCTGGATGTAGCGTTTTCAGTGGGGGAAACGTTTCATCACTCATCCAATTGACCTCTTCAGTCTCAGCTGACTGCAGGTTTCCCCAACCTTATAAACAGTACATTGCACAATGACTGAAACTAGCGCCACTGAATGAATAATGGGCTGGGAGGTCAGTTCCTTGATCATTAATATGCAAATTCTCATGACCATGAAACATTTCTCCCACAGAAAACGCTACGTCCAGAACAGAATCAACCTTACCATATCTCTTCTGCATACCTGAATTTGCTTTGAAAAACCCCAAAAGTCACTAAATCCCCTGATTTCAGGTTCACCGGTGTTGTAATCTGTTGGTTGTTGACAAATGTACCATACTTGGAGGTGTCTTTCAGAGTCAGCGTCTAAAAAGCAGAATACATGAGAGCAATCATCACATGCTCAATGTCTTTACTGAAGATCGGTCTCAGTATTGCTATCAGCGTTCATCATCTGACCAAACGTGTTGACTATGAGCCAGATTCCATCACTCCCATCACTTTTCTGATTAGATATTAATGTGAAATAATTAATGCATTCTTGAATTATGAATAAAACCATTTTTGGGAGGTCACGGTGACATCCAAGGGAGACAAAATGGCACAGAAGTTAAACTGTAATGAAAGTCAAGCTTTAATAGACATTTTTATCATTTTAGATATGTTTTATAGTCAAGCAGGTTTATGAATGTATCAATAAAAGGCATCAAGTTAACAGAAAGAGAAAGAAACAAATTCAGAAGCTTCTTAAGGCAAGCAACAAGAAACCACACAGATCTGGCAAGCCAAACAATCCATATTTGGCAGCTGATAAATACTGTGAGAGCTCCACGCGAGTCTCAGAAGAACAAAACAATGTGTGAGCATGTAGCAGTTTTTTAAAATTGCAATTAAAATGACATCATATGTGTTTTATTTTGCAAGTGCATCACTCAGCACAGCTTGCATAGCTTTTGGTAAAAACCAAATGGAGAATTTCTTAGACTGCACAACAATTACAGCTGAGTGGTGGCATAATTTACTACATTCAGGCGTAGTTATGTAGGAGTAGCGCAGCAACACCACCTTCTGTACCAAAGTGTCATCATGCAGGCAAATATTTCACTGGTGCTTCAAGGAATACCAAGAGGATTTTTACTGATGCTCTGGTAAACCAGGAAAAAGATAAAAAGGCACTAAAATGTCTTTGCTTCCTTAACATTACATATAATAAATAAGTCTCAGCACAAGCTGGATTAAAGTTTAGGAATAGGCCCTAAGGATAGATTTAAAATAGGCCGGTAAAGCAGATCTGAAACGACGGGGTAAACTCTGAGAAACGTTTGAACCCCTGGATTTGGGCTTCGTTAAATGCCTCTAAAAGCAAGATGTGAAGGAGGATGTTCACTTAAGGATTTAAAAACAAGTAATTAAATCTTAAAATTTATCAGAAAAATAACTGATAGTGTGTTCTTCCCAGTTGAAATGCAAGCTGCAGCATTTTGTAACAGCTGCAAAACTGCAACGGAAAACATTAAGACCAGCATCTACATTAGTCTAGCCTTGATCAAATAAAAGCATGCAAGATTTAAAGATTAAAGCTTGTCATAGCAGTAGCAGGGTTTGTGTTGTTACATACACCTCAAACGATGATTTAAACACCCTCAGCATATGAGCACATGGGGAGTAAAAAATGCACATTTAAAGCACAGGACAGCACAGCTGTATTTGATTGCAACAGATTTCACTTGTGTACCTAATAAAGTTACCACTGAGTGTGTATAAACTGTATATAAACACCACAACTGTTTGTTCTCTGTTCATACCACCTGATTCTTTCCCTGCCTTGTCTCACCTGCTCTGTAGCACTTAGGTGAGCGTGAGCCCTGCTGATAGACTGGTCACTCGGAAGAAGAATGTCACAATTCTTTCGGCCCACCACGTACGCTTTACCCGAGAGGAGATAGCAGGCTTCCGCTGTGAGTGACAGACGGCAGGTTAGTGATTTTCTTATCTTTTCTTTAACTTAAAAGTTATCCCCTTTTGAAGTTTTGCATCCAGGAATTTTTTAAGAAAATTGGAGATTTTATCTTGTAACAAACAAAACGTTATCGCAAAATGATCCAGACTCAGACATTCTTTATATCTTTGATATTTGTTTTCTGGGTAAAATCAAAAAATTTGGTTTTGTTTTGGGGTTTTTTTTTGTATAAATAACTGAGGGTCATGTGATAGAGCACATGACTGACAAAGTAGCGATCAAATCTTCTTCTACCTACAGGTTACCTGTGGTGTAAGAAGTTGTGCTCCTACTGTAAATCAATCCATACATAAATCTTATTAATTACACATTCAGGTCATTAATTAGAAAAAAGGTTTGAGTTTTTGACTTTGACTGCTGGAAACATATTCAGATCATTTGACGTCTTGTTTATAGTTGCTACCATTAATTTCAACTTGCCACAAGCTCATTTAGAACCAAAGCATCATATGTCGATACTTAGATAACACATTAACCTGTTTAGCAACATTAAATTAACACAGAGTATAAACACATGACAGCACAGCAAACATGCAGGCTAACGGGCTGCTAACCAGACAGGCCTCCTGTGTGAAATATGCTTTAAATGCTTTAATCTACTGTTTCTCAGATAGCTGCTAACTCCATCATCAAGGTGCTAACTTTGCCCGGCCTGCAGCGTCAGAAATAAAGCTTCTATAAAACGCCGTCATGACACGAAATGTTACCTCTAGGCTGCTGGGGCGTCAGTATCCACATCGTACTGCCCTCTTTTGCTTTGGCATATATCAAAACTAGCCGCAACTCAGAAATATTAACTCGCCGGACCGCTTCACCCTCGCCACTGTGTCGTCATAACTATGCGCCGCGCTTTCAAAATAAAAGTTCGAAAACTGCGTTTCACTCTCGAAAACTTTAAACGCTATCTGATAAAAAAAATTAGAGTAAAAGAAATAAAGAATTAGCTGTGCACATATACAGAGAGTGTCTCGTCTTGACCCACAGTGATCATAGAAGCACAAATCTAATGACTCCCATTAGCTGTTTCTACACCACAACCATACCGTACCTTAGAAAATTAGGAATTTGAATCAATAAATAAATTAAATATAAAATGCTGGAATAAGTGTGGAAATAACCATGGTTGACACACACACACACACACACACACACACACACACACACACACACACACACACACACACACACTATTTCTTAGTACTTTAGTGTAGTATAAACGTATACACTTACAGCTCAAAGTCCGAAATTCTATTTGCGATCCTTTATATTTTCAAAACACTGACCTCTCTTCAGTTGCCGACTTTTTCGTTTCAGGTACAGATGCTCTAAATACCAGTTAGAAAGCTAGAAAAGCCATTGTGCAGTTTATAAACACTATGGTTACAGTTAAGTGTTAGAAAATAACAAAGAAATATATTTATATAAAATAATGACACAGTAACAAATTTGAAAAAGCCATAAATCCGATATATTTGATTTTATTTGATCTTAAAAGGTAAACCAGACACATGTAACACATTTAAAGTTCAGTTCAATAACAAACGTCAAAATATTAAAATGACAAATATAATTATTAATATAATACGGCAAACAGATATGGAGGTAATTGCTTTTTTGTGTAAAATTGACTAATTTATGATAAACTAAAACCAATAATTTATTTAGTTATTCTTAATAAATATCACATTTTATCTATTGTTATCTTTGGTTTTATTTGCTGAATTCAAAATAAGGGATCGTTGTCAGATTTCCACGGCTGCCCTGCAGCTGTCCTGAGACGGCCTTGTCCCCAGAGGCACGGCAGTTTGTGATTGACTTTCATCACTGCAACGCTGGTGCAAGAATCTGGCTTACGGATGACCTCGCACCAATCTGGATAGTCCACAGGCTGAGATCCACTGCAGGAAAGATTTGTGTTTAGTTATTTAAGTTGTCAATGCCACATCAAAATACAGTCTGTGCTTGTTGTGTGCGTGTGTGTGTGTGTGTGTGTGTGTGTGTGTGTGTGTGTGTGTGTGTGTGTGTGTAAACTCACTGGTCACAGCATCCCACTCCGAAAGGCTCCATGCAAACACACTGGTAGCAGTCACTGGTGATCCAGCTTTCTCCTATCCCGTACATCTGTCCCATGTGTTCACAGGTCCCTTAAAGATGACAAACATGAGAAAGAGAAGTAGAAAATTAAATAAAACTCATTCCATGCCATTACATTCAAAATTTACGAGAATAAGTCCATATATTAAAAAAGTTCATCACAGCATTAAATTATATTTTAAAAAATGGCTAAATACATTTTTTTTTGCAGTTTTAGAAGTTAACTACACCAGAACAAAACAAAAACCACTTTAAATGCAGCTTTATCCCTCCACTGAATTACCTTCTCTCAGGTATAGATGCTCTGAATGTTTGTGTAAAGAAAACTGCAACCTCTTCATACTTTGTAGCTTATTACATTAGTATGCATCTGAAGCTTTTGAACCAATCCTGTTATAAAATGTGCATCTGATGAGTAACGACAGCACACATACTAAGTGGATGGAGACATTCAGAAAATGTTAGGTATGAGCACCCAAAAAAAAAAAGAAAAAGAAAAAAAGAAGTGTCTAATTGCATATGTAGGATATATGATACCTTTAGTGTTGAAGAAGCATTCGCCACTGCTGTACACAGAAAAGCATGGCACAGTGGCACTCAGGAAAGACAGTAGAGCCAGGAGCATACTTGCTGTGTTTGCCATTTCTGAAAATAGAAGAAGTGCAAAGGTTAAAGAAACACCATGAACACATCAGTCTGACTCAGGTTCATCAACTCAGTACTCAGGTTGATGCTCTCACTCAGGTTGAAGTTTCCAGCACTGTGTATAAAAATGTTCTGCTGCTGTATTGTCTCTCAGGTCTCCTCTGCGCGTCCTCCTTCTGTCATCCACCCTCTTCTTGCTTCTTCCTCCGTCTCCTCCTCAGTGCCCCTCCTGAACTGATGCACTCTCTCCTCCTGGTCTCTCTCTATTTATACTGCAGCAGCACGTTCCCCCCAACCCCCCCCCCCCCCTTTTTTATCAGAACACACTCACTTTCTACTTTCTTTGTCGCCATGTGTCCACAAACCTCCCACTCATTAATTACCAGCAGATGTTTACGCGCACATATACACCACACACACATTATATGCACACACAACAAGCACATTTGTTGCAGTGTTTGTCATTCCCCCTTGCACTGCTTTGCAGACAGTGCCCCAGAGTATACAGTGTGCACTCTTTCAGATAACATTTGTTTCACGGGGTGCCATTTGACCCTATCTGTAGATCGTGCTGATGACACCCTATATAGGATAACCAGGCTCTGGCCTATTGTCTAACATATGAGCAGCTACATGCGTGTGCATGAGCATAAACATAAACCTTTGACCCCGCTGCTAAAGAAGTAATATGAAAGGACAGGTTTGTTTCTTTATAGTTAAGGACTGATATTATATTTTAGCCTTCAAACAGAGATCTTGGCTGATTGTCTTTTGCTTACAAATGACTAATTTTAAAAGTCACTGAAGCATGTCGCTTGCTTTATTCAATTTCATGTCCTTTAATTAATGAATCATCATGGGAACAACATTAGTCCAAATAGGATTTCAAATGATTCAGTGAACTTTATCAAATTTTTCTTATAAAAGTCTCTTCGTGTGTGGTGTGCGTCATTGTCGGGTTTATTTTGGGAACACAAGAGACGACGCAACATCTAACAATATCTGAAGGCCGCCTGATTAAATTTGAGCTCATTATGTATTTTCTTCTTTGTTGTGGGCTGTGTTTGAAGAAGCCACCTTGAATCCTGTGATAGCATAAGCTCATATGCACACACACACACACACGCACACACACACTGCGATTTTTTTTTAACCCTCGTTCATCTGATCGGCCATTGGCTAGTCATATTTGATTTAAAGCATAGGAACAGTGTACGTGTGTGAGTGAGGCTTTGAGTGTTAGAGCTATATAAGAACCAATCTGTCTTGATGTCAGAAAAGTTTTGTTTAAAAAAACAAACAATTAGAGTCAATGTAATCCATTGTAATACACTTACACGTACTTACACGTTTACTAAAAGTAAACAGAGGTGTTAGTTCTGTTTGTCATAGAGAAAATCATTTTATTAAACCTGTCCCAGGAATGCACCCACAGCGAAGTACTGCCATGCTGAGTTAATGGGAATTCTCAAACTGGAAAAAGTGACATTTAGCTTACATGACTTTATTGAGGTATTGGTGACAGTTGATCCCAGTGGACTGGAATTTTTGTGCACTGTCTCATCATAGACTTATCATACAACAACATTTCTGCTGGTCGTTATGGGCGGGGGCTCTGCTTTATTGTGTTTGTCAGTTTGTTAAGTTTACCTTTAAAAATTTGAAGGGCGCAATAATCACAAAGTACGGTATGATTCGTTCATAGGGAACACGTCCATTATCTAATTGAAAACCTGCAAAATATAAAAAGAAATTAAAAAAGAAAGAATGAAAATAGGAGGTAACCATCTTTCCTACCGGCTCCACCAGTTTTGCATTTGGCACATTCCTTCCAGCCTAGTCATATAAGATGTTGCATAATAAAATGTCCTTTGAGGAATGCAGTGGGTGGACTCTTTGTTGAAGTCAAATTGCATGATAATACTATGTACAATGACAATAAAGGTTATCCTATTCTATTTTATGGGAAAGGATACTTAATAGTGAGACATTAAATAAAATAGAATTTCGCATAGCAGAAGAAAATGGGAAAAGAAAATATCCAGGAGAGCAGATGGGGAACCAGAATATTACCTAAAGTCCTTATATTTTGTTTAAATTTTTTTTTAATTGTTGAAATGTAATAAATAAATAAATAAATGATTGGAAGAATAAAGAGGAGGAAGTGAAAGATCTGACTTCTTCTCTGGTAAGACAAACACTGACAGCAACGCCTATTTGTTCATGAAGCAGGATGTTTCCATACAGTCAGATCCTCGTTTAAAGAGAACAAACAAAAAAACCCAAAAACAAACAATGCACGTCTTTACTGTGTCAGCTGTCTGTAACAAGATTGTAATTGTGTACTTGTGTACATGCCTGCATGTGTTTGAGAGAAAGAGTAGACAGACAGCTAAAGCCGATATTCACTCATTTTTTTTATTTGTGTCATTCAGAGTATAAAGAGATCCTTCTGAAGCTTAATCCTTTACGTATATATTTTAAAAATTTGCTATTTAAGAATTGCAATCATGTACTTGTAAAGATTTCCATTGGCACCATATTTATTTTGCAGAACGTCACACAGGCCTTTTTTCAGGGATGAAGCAAGGTTAGAAGTCAGTGCCGGACTCTGTAGGAATATGTCTGATATTTAGTTGACATTATAAAGCACAAGAACAACCGAATATCAAACATATCACACAGCTTCTGGCAAACCAGGAAGAATCCTGCAGGCTGGAAAAACCTGTTGCACAAAAGAGACATGAGGCAGTGAGGTAAAAAAAAAATTAGGAAGTGACAAACATCGCACAATCAGTCAGATTGTTTAAAGCTGAATTTAACTAACACCGACTTGAACAACCTTCTCCAGAAAGAAAAAGACAAACCAGAGGCCCAGAGGGCGAGGGAGCCAGAGATTGTGTTGGCATTTGAGATTAGCGTCTCTGTTAGCTTCAGGAAATACACAGTTGGTGCAAAGGCAAGAGAAACACTCTTGATAACAATGAAACACAAACAAAAATAAAGATACTCACTCATTCTCTCTATGCGCAGGTGGAGTCCCAGCATCCCATCAGCAGGTCCTTCACAACACTGGCATGCTGATTAATAAAAAGTAGAAAAATAATAAAAAAATGTGTCGAATGTGTGCGAGTCTGTGAGCCTGTCCCCAGTGGGACAGCATTTATATATATGCAGTCCCTTGATTTTGGGGGGGGGGGGGGACCACCAACATCCACTCTTTCAGTAACACACACTCTGTGTCCCATGTAATTAAAGGTATATTGATCAGCTGCTGTGGCCTGCAGTCTTTCCTCCCCACATTAGCTGGATCAATAGATGTAATGTTCATCCCACTGTGAGTACACACACACACACACACACACACACTGACATGAGTGCAGAGTCAAATAACACTCAGTTATTGCCTGTAGGGAGGACAAGCGTGAAATGTGACGGTCATTTCAGTAAAGTCACTGGTCGTATCTAAGATTATCTTTAAAAATATAAATATATTTAAAATAAATAAAACTTCTAAATTATGTTTGTTTGCATTGAACATGGTTACAGGAGGAAAATAAAATCCTTTAAAATGTGTTTTCCGTCATTATTACAACAATCGAGAGCATCTAAATGTGAGAGAAATACCCAATTTTATTGTATTAAGCAGAACTTTAAACAATATTGACTTAATTTCAAACTCCACATCAATTCAAAGGCAAAAAGTTGACTTTTACTTCAAAATGTGGACACTGCTTAGTGTCCATGGATCGACATTCATTAAATAGCTCTGTTATGTTTTCAATTGCTTGATATTTTTATTTTAATGTGAGAATGACTGTAAAGTTTAACCGATTCTGCTAGACTTGTGACATTGAGGCAGACTGAGGATTGACTCTAAAATCTCAGTGACCTCCAGCTGTCAGTGTGACCTCTGAATGTCAGGGTGGTTTGTTATAACTTCCACTTTGTGTTCGACGACTCTAACATGTACTGATTTCACGTCATCTGCTGCATGAATTGCCTGATAAAAATACACTTTTACCTGTGGTGAGTTGCAGTTTTTCTTTTTAATTTGAAAGCACTGGGTGAAGCTGAGAAGGTGGACATTTCTGTAGCTGGCATATATTTAATGTATATTTTTGCTCTAAACATAAAACAGTGTCATCACCTACAGAGAATCTGGCTATTTTTAACACAGGTGCATTCTTAATTGTACATTTCTGCTCATACACATCAAATCACACACTACAGTTTACGTTTATGACATCAGTCAGATTAAATGTCCCTTGCTGCCGCCTCTGTATCCTCTCCTGGTATGACGCCGACCTTGTCAGCCTATTGGGGCGGAATGATAGCCCCTCGATTGCCTAATTGTGAGCCTGGGGGAGTGATTTAATCTCCAGCAGATGGCTGGCAGTGTGAAGCAGAGTGAGAGATGACAGGGTGATACAGAGGAAAGTGATTTTAAAAATGAATTGCATGAGATTTAACAAAACAACTAACATCCTTTGCATTACTAAAGACAAAAGAGTTTGCTTGAAAGCCTTTTTATAGCGCCCTCATCTCAAAGACCTGAGAGGAAAATTACATCCCTTTAGTTTAGTCCAAGTTTTTCTGTTTTCTAATAACATGTTTAAGGTTTAAGAGTTAATTTAAGTTAATCTGAAAGGGGTTTCAGTTTAGCTGAAGTATTAGTTTTTAACACTGTGTTGCTTGCAGCTTGTCTTAGTCCGACAGAAAAAGGATCACAAGAGTGTGAAAACTTGTTTATTCTGTGCTTTTATAAAAAGGGGCAGATAACATCACTAACAGTAAATTACTTTAAACACAAATTACAACCAATGAAGTGATTTTGTAAACCTGATTATGCAGTAACCGATTGTTATTGCAGTCATGAGTTAAATTTAATGGGTTTGATCTCATATATAATCACTTCTGTGCAACTGCTTAACAAATCTAATGGAATAGCAGACCTTCTGTAGGATTGAGCTGCTACGTCCCTGATTTGACACCAAGTGAGGACTTCTGTCACGTGTCATTTTACACCTGTCTCTTCACCTCTTGTCTTCTCTCTGCTCTGGTTAAGTTTCTAGTTAAAGGATAAAATGCTTTTTTTTAAAAAAAACAACCAAAAAACAAAACCCTTTAATAATAAAGTCATAATTCATGAATGCTGAACCCGACAGACAGACACCCTTAAATGTTCTCATCTCTGAGTAAGACTTTCAGTCAATCAACTCTTCATTTCAAACGTATACGTGTTCATGCACATAAAACCACCAACACGATATCAGTGAAAGTCATCATCAGTCAGACAACACAAAAACAAAATGTTGACCGTTTCCTGATTGGAAAGAAGTAGGAAGAGGAAGGAAATGCTGAGTAATTTCTACCCCCTGTAGCTCATGTTATATATCGTTTAACATATGCTATGAATAACCCTATGTAATATTCATGTTAATGTGGACTGATGGAGGACTCACAAATAATGACACTGTACGATCGACCAGAACACAAGCTGTACAGCCGAAACTTCACAAGAATAACAGACTGAAGTTTATATGGAGTGATGCATCAAAGCTGTGGGTTCTGCGATTGGTCAGTTGATTATGCTCGCTCTCTCTCTCTCATGCACACACATACTGACGCAGAGGCAGGGTCACTAAAAAGGAGCGAGGCAGACAAGGTTAACAGTGGTTATTTAATATCTCCGTGTTTTCAGCGCTGGACGTGGAGGAGTTATCTAACAGAGGAAAATAAATTAATAAAAGTGATCCAAACTAAAGGCCAGAACACAGTGTCCAGTAGAACAAGACACAAATCAGATGTACATACGGTTAATAGGTTCACAGTGAAAGCAAAAGTGGAGGATGCTTTCCATTTTTATTTTAGTTGTGCAGCATTTAGTTTTTTTTTCCCGCCAGCTTATATTTACATGCAGTCAAATATGAAACCGACACACAAACGCCTTCATAGAGGAGCAGAATGGTGGACAGCAGCATTATTCAATACATAAAAACACTGTCTGTGTCATGTTTCGGCTGTGTACAGGCAGGAGAAGGACCCAAACGCAAGACTCACGACAACGAAATTAAACTCAAAAAGCTGCTTTATTGCAGGACTGCATGGAAAACTAAACTGGGCCATGGGTAAACTAAAACGCAAGGAAACACAGCCATGAGGGAGACTACGACACTGACAAAGAGAAACACAGGGCTTAAATACACAGAGGGATAACGAGGGAATGAGACACAGAAGGAGAGCACAGCTGGGAGTAATCAGGCTGGACGAGACAAGGGAAGCAAAACTAGAAACACTCACATGAGACGTGGACCTTCAAAGTAAAACAGGAAACACACTGACTGAACTCAAAACATGTAAACTTAACAGCAACTGAGACAGAACATAGGGAGCTGAAACATGGGACAGAAAGGCAAAGTAGACACAACATGAATATAATGACGCCCACAGGGAAAGAGCAAAACAGACCACCAAAGCACAGGACCTCTTTCAAAATAAAACGGGAAACAATGAAACACTGACATGACTACATAAACTTGACAACATAAGAAACAGACATGAAACACATGAAGAATAAAGGAGACTTAACACAAGGGTTGAAAACACAAGGGGAATATAATAAGCAAATGAACATAGAAATCTAATGAGCTTAAACCTAAACTAAAAACATCAAAATGAACTAAAACTCAAAACGCTGGGTCATAAGACCCAGGATTGTGACAGAGCCCCCCCCTTCAAGGGCGGATTCCAGACGCCCTAAGCCGGCAAAACCAAACCAAACCAAAAACAACCCACCCAGGGCGGGCGGCGGAGGTCCAGGACGGAGGGCCGGAGACTGACCAAAGCCAGAGCAAAAGTCCAAAAACAAAAAACAAAAACCCGGAGTTCATGAAAACAGTGCGAAACAAAAGTCTAACAAAGGCACCGAATCACTGGAGATAGTTTGTAAACCGTACAGGAGGCCGGCCCGGAGGCCGACGGCACATGAGTTCACGATCAAACAGTTCCGGGGGCCGACCGTGCGGACGGCAACGGCGTGGGAACAGGTCCGGGGGCCGACCCTGCGGACGGCAGCGGCGTGGGAACAGGTCCGGGGGCCGACCCTGCGGACGGCAGCGGCGTGGAAGGTGGCAGTGGTGAAGCAGGCATGGCTGGCCACACTCGGGCGGCTTGGCTCGTGGCCGGCGGCGACATGGACGAGACCTGTCGGGCGGCTTGGCTGGCGGCGACGTGGACGAGACCTGTCGGGCGGCTTGGCTGGCGGCTGGCGGCCGGCGGCGACGTGGACGAGACCTGTCGGGCGGCTTGGCTGGCGGTCGATGGCGGCGTGGGTCTGCACGTAGGCCCTCGGGTGGCTTGGCAGGTGGTCCACGGTAGTGTGGATGTGGACGTGACCCCTCGGGTGGTTTGGTTGGTTTCCATGGACAGGCTGTTTTGACAGGCCCTGGAAACAGCCATGCTGGACGTGGATGTGGCTTGGCAGACGAGACGAGCAGAGGCGTGGCGACGACCTCTGGCTGGGTCATGGCAGGACCAGGCGTGGCAGGACCAGATAGTGGTGGCGCTGCAGGTGTGGAAGCCGCAGCTGGTGGTGCTGCAGCAGATGTGGCAGGATGCTGGACAGGCTCGGCTGAACCTCCAGCTGGCATGGCGTCGTCCTCTGGCTGAGGCGTGGCAGGGCCAGCAGGTGCGGAGTCGTCCTCAGGCTGAGGCGAGGCGGGAACAGGCGCGGAAGCAGCAGGTGGTGGCACTGCAGGTGGTGGCACTGCAGGTGGTGGCACTGCAGGTGGTGGCACTGCAGGTGGTGGCACTGCAGGTGGTGGCACTGCAGGTGGTGGCACTGCAGGTGGTGGCACTGCAGGAGGCTGGACGGGCTCCTCGGGCGCAGAGGTGGGCTGCAGAGGTGGGCTGCAGAGGTGGGCTGTGTGCTGGCTGGCCTCACCCTGGGAGCCGGGACAGGTACCGGCGACAGCTGGGCAGCTGCTGTCCCCACCCGATGAGCTGGTACGGGTGCAGAAACTGACAGAGCCTCAGCCAGCCTGGGAACCGGAGCACAGACGAGCTGGACCTCAGCCTCCCTCACCCGAGGAACTGATACGGGTGCAGGGGTATGCTGGGTCCGAGCTGCCCTGGGAGCAGTAACACAAGGAGGCAGAGGAGGTGGCTCAGAAAAAACTGTCTTAAAACGGGCAGGCTCAGAGTTAATATATACTGGGTCAACAAAAACAGACCTATCAAAAATGAATTTTGCATCTCTTCCACCATGTTTTACGGTCTTTGTTTTAGCAGTTTTTAAAGTCCTTGGGTTAACAGTCTTAGAGTGAGCTGACTTGGGGATGACTGGACCAGACTTGACAAAACCGAAACTGACAGAACTTGAACTGAGTGTTAGACCTGCTACGATTGCTCACAGTTTTTCCTTTAACAGCCTTTGGCGAGTGCTTATTGTCTTTGGCTTCTCCCTGTTCAGAGGGAGCAAAACGAAAAGGCTTGTCCCAGTCTATGTCATCATCCAAAAGGGATACTCCAACAGTGTCTGGAGTGAGTTTATTGTCCTTTTCAGTTATGGTTTCAGGTGGGATGTGTGAAAAGCAGTCATTATAACTCACCAGTGGGAGTTGCTCAGCAGGTGAAAAGTGACGGCAGCGTGAGCGTCGCTTCCTCTGAGGTGAGGAAGCTGATGGGGCATACAGCTGAGCCTCTGACGTGCGGGACGGCAATGCAGAGGCTAGAGCGTGAGCATCCGAAGAAAAACGGAGCACTCCCACCTGAAGCGGCCGAGGCTTGGGTGTGAGCGGGGCAGCAGGCGGAGGCTTTTGGCAACTTCGGGGACCTCCAAAAGCCAGCCGAGTTCCGCGGAATATGTGCTCAAAATCCGGAGCGCGCCACGGCTTCCAGCGGAGCTCCTCCTCCAGCTGGGCGATGGCTGCCTCCTGACGCTCATACAGCTCACTGTCTGCTGGGTCCATGTTTCGGCTGTGTACAGGCAGGAGAAGGACCCAAACGCAAGACTCACGACAACAAAATAAAACTCAAAAAGCTGCTTTATTGCAGGACGGCATGGAAAACTAAACTGGGCCATGGGTAAACTAAAACGCAAGGAAACACAGCCATGAGGGAGACTACGACACTGACAAAGAGAAACACAGGGCTTAAATACACAGAGGGATAACGAGGGAATGAGACACAGAAGGAGAGCACAGCTGGGAGTAATCAGGCTGGACGAGACAAGGGAAGCAAAACTAGAAACACTCACATGAGACGTGGACCTTCAAAGTAAAACAGGAAACACACTGACTGAACTCAAAACATGTAAACTTAACAGCAACTGAGACAGAACATAGGGAGCTGAAACATGGGACAGAAAGGCAAAGTAGACACAACATGAACATAATGACGCCCACAGGGAAAGAGCAAAACAGACCACCAAAACACAGGACCTCTTTCAAAATAAAATAGGAAACAATGAAACACTGACATGACTACATAAACTTGACAACATAAGAAACAGACATGAAACACATGAAGAATAAAGGAGACTTAACACAAGGGTTGAAAACACAAGGGGAATATAATAAGCAAATGAACATAGAACTCTAATGAGCTTAAACCTAAACTAAAAACATCAAAATGAACTAAAACTCAAAACGCTGGGTCATAAGACCCAGGATCGTGACAGTCTGACTGGTTTATTGTTCTTTCTCATTCTGTCTGTGTTTGCATGTATAAATTATTACCTGTGCAACCAGGATACAGGTTAGTGGGCAGGTACAGTATTTCACAACCATGCGCCTTACAAGTCCCATACCTTAACTATTGTGTGCAATGTGTTCTTGGCCAACTAATATAAATTACTTTATGGCAGGGAGAGTGAGAGGAAGGTCACCATCTGTTTGCACTCTTTAGCAAAGCTGTGAGAAATGTTACATATATTGATTTTTCATTAATGCTTTCAGACACTTGTTTTTTGTTGTTGTTTAAAAACAAACAAATAAACAAACAAAAAACTTCAGCTCTGCTTTACACTTTTAGGTACAGAGAAACTCAGGGGCTAGTTTACTAAGTGCACCTGCTGCAAGTCAAGTCAAAGTTTATCTCTATACTGTATTTCACAAAAGTGCTACACAGGTTATGCTAAATAGCCACATAAAAAATAATTAAATCACCAATAAATACACTAAAATGCATAATAAAGCACCATACATAAGACTGCTTTTGCATGGTTTGTAGGCCTCAGTGCTTTGGCAGCAGTGTAGGACTGTAAAAGCTCAGTTAAGTAGGGTGGTGCCAGGCGTTTCAAACTCTTAAAAGCAAGTAAGTTCATTTTTAAACTGGATCCTGAAATGTAAAGATGCCAGTACAGGTGTGACATGATCACGTCCTATTTTTCCTACCAGAAGGCAAGCATTTTATACAACCCACAGCCAACAAGTGACAACAGATCAAACCCAACAATGAGAGAATTACAATTAAAATCGCACAAAGGTTCTTTGCAGCTGGGTGGCAATCAGAAACTAAAAGATCATTTCTGAACAAAAAGTATTTCTTCTTGATGCTCATAATGACATTTAACACCATATCAGAATGGTGTTATTCCAACTATTAGATGTTTCAAATATTTCATGGACTCATGGATATAAATTGTACGATTTCATTGTTTTGAAAAATGTTATTACGTTGGCTGCCCTGAGGTTTTGTCCTGTTAAAGGGGTGTCTTTCCTTCCCACTGTCACCAAGTGCTTGCTTTAAAAGAGCCGTTTGACTGTTGATGTTTTCTCTGTGTTATTGTAGGGTCTTTACCTTACTATAATGTGCTGGTTGAGGCAACTGTTGTTGTGATTTGGTGCTATAAATAGCTAACCTATAATGGGCACCTTTGCTGTAAAACATGTATCTGATTGAAATGTATTGGTGGTATTTTAAAGGATACTGATAGGGATCAGAATAAAATTGTGATTGGTGGTGGCCCATAGTGTTTTTTAATCTACTAAGGAAGAATTTTGTCGGCTTAAAACAACAGCAGTGTCATCCCACAGCAATAAGGTTCCTGGTTTGATCCCCAGAGAACCCCAGAAACTGACAGCATCCTGCAGGACTGTTTTGCTCAAACAGATTGGGATGTGTTTCAAACTGCAGCCACTAAGGAGAATTGTTCTGTCAACATACAGGACTATGCTGAATATGTGACTGGGTACATCAGCACCTGTGTTGACAATATTGTGCCCACCACACAAATCAGAAAGTTCTTCAACCAGAAGCCCTGGATCAAAGGCTGCGTACTCGCTCTCTTGCATTCAGATCAGGCAATGAGATGGAGTACAAAGCTGCGAAGTACGGACTGAGGAAAGCCATTACAGCAGCTAAGAAGCAGTAGAGAGAGCAGCTGGATTGTCATGGTTCTGGGTCCGTTGGACCCAGTATTTTGAGTTTATTATATTTTGGTTTTATTCTGCTTCATGGATTGTTTTCTTATTCTCTTGTAGTGATGATGATGATGATTATTAGTTTCTTGTTTCTGTTTATCCGTGCTTAAGGATTTGTGTTTTCATGTATTGTTTGAGTCCCATGTTATTTTGTCTCTCAGTGTCGAGTCTGCGTTCTTGTTTAGTAATTCATGTTTTCTGTTTTATTGTGAAAGTCTTTGTCTTATGTTAGTGTGTGCAGCTTGGTTCCCCCCGTCTCGTTAGCCCTGATCTCTCCCAGCTGTGTCTCCCTTCTGTTGCCCATTCCCTCATTACTACCCTGTGTATTTAAGCCCTGTGTTTTCCTGTGCTCAGTGTCGCGTCGTACCCTCAGATTATGCCTGTGTGTTTTTGGGTTCTGTATTCACGTCACGTGTCTGTGAAGGTTCTCAGTCATCCAGGTCATCGTAGTCAAAGGAGCTTGCAAAGAAAAGCGTCTGGACTTCTTTAAGTTACTTGAAGACGTTTCACCTCTCATCCGAGAGGCTTCTTCAGTTCTAAGGTCAAATGGTGGAGAGTCCCAGATATAACCCTAGTGGGAGTGTCCCCCCACAGAGGGACAAAAGGACCCCCTGATGATCCTCTAATCGCCTGAGCCAAGGTGTGGAACTGGGTGTGGGTCCCAATCAGCCAGAGTTTCGGGTGGGTTCATTGTGAAACCTGGCCCCACCTTATCATGCGAATTCCTGAGGTCAGATGGCCCAGGGTGTGAGTGGGCGTTAAGGCGTCTGGGAAGGGATCTCAAAACTGGATTATAGATGGCAGAGAGTTGGTGTCGTAAACCACCGCCTCTGTTCAAAGATGGTCGCTCACAGTGGACATAGATGGCTTCTTTAACTCCTCTTTCAAACCATCTGTCCTCTCTGTCCAAAATGTGAACATTGGCATCCTCGAAAGAGTGTCCTTTATCCTTAAGATGCAGATGGACAGCTGAATCTTGTCCTGTGGAGGTCGCTCTTCTGTGTTGTGCCATGCGCTTGTGAAGTGGCTGTTTGGTCTCTCCAATGTAGAGGTCTGGGCATTCCTCGCTGCACTGTACGGCATACACCACATTGTTAAGTCTGTGTTTTGGCGTTTTGTCTTTCGGGTCTTGCTACCATCCTTGCTCCTCTCGTGGGGAACACCCCACACCATATCAAGAACTCCACCGATTTCACTGACAAGGTCCAGAAACTTACCCTGGATCCAGATGAAACCATAGTGTCCTTTGATGTAGTCTCTCTCTTCACTTGCATACCCACCACGGAGGCAGTGGAGACTGTCAGAAAACGACTACAAGAAGACAACTCCTTGGAGGACAGGACCAACTTCACACCCGATCAGATTTGCACACTGTTAGACCTCTGCCTCACCACCACATATTTCAAATACAACGAAGGCTATTACAGACAAAAACATGGCTGTGCCATGGGCTCCCCCGTGTCACCTATTGTAGCCAACCTTTACATGGAGGAAGTGGAAAGCAAGGCTCTTGGCTCTTTCAAAGGAAGAGTACCCAGCCACTGGTACAGATATGTAGACGACACCTGGGTCAAAATCAAGACACAAGAAGTGGAATCCTTCACTGCGCACATCAACGCGGTGGATAAAAACATCAAGTTCACCAGGGAAGACACGAAGGATGACTGTTTGCCTTTCCTGGACTGCGCTGTGCACATTGAAGAGAATGGCAACCTCAACATCGAAGTTTACCGGAAGCCCACACACACGGACCAGTACCTCCTGTTTGACTCCCATCACCCTCTGGAACACAAACTTGGAGTAATTAGGACCCTACACCACCGGGCAGAACATGTTCCCTCTAAGCCTGAAGGGAAAAAGAAGGAACACACACATGTAAAGGAAGCACTCAAAACGTGCGGCTATCCTAAATGGGCATTTTTAAAGTCAGCAAAGAGGCACAGAAAAGAAGATCAGACACCAGCGAGGGAGGATAAGAAGGACAGGCGCAACAACATTGTCATCCCCTATGTAGCCGGTGTATCAGAGAAACTCAGGAGGGTTTTCTCCAAGCATGACATCCCGGTGTACTTCAGACCCAGCAACACACTCAGACAAAAACTGGTTCACCCGAAAGACAAAACGCCAAAACACAGACTTAACAATGTGGTGTATGCCGTACAGTGCAGCGAGGAATGCCCAGACCTCTACATTGGAGAGACCAAACAGCCACTTCACAAGCGCATGGCACAACACAGAAGAGCCACCTCGACAGGACAAGATTCAGCTGTCCATCTGCATCTTAAGGATAAAGGACACTCTTTCGAGGATGCCAATGTTCACATTTTGGACAGAGAGGACAGATGGTTTGAAAGAGGAGTTAAAGAAGCCATCTATGTCCACTGTGAGCGACCATCTTTGAACAGAGGCGGTGGTTTACGACACCAACTCTCTGCCATCTATAATCCAGTTTTGAGATCCCTTCCCAGACGCCTTAACGCCCACTCACACCCTGGGCCATCTGACCTCAGGAATTCGCATGATAAGGTGGGGCCAGGTTTCACAATGAACCCACCCGAAACTCTGGCTGATTGGGACCCACACCCAGTTCCACACCTTGGCTCAGGCGATTAGAGGATCATCAGGGGGTCCTTTTGTCCCTCTGTGGGGGGACACTCCCACTAGGGTTATATCTGGGACTCTCCACCATTTGACCTTAGAACTGAAGAAGCCTCTCGGATGAGAGGTGAAACGTCTTCAAGTAACTTAAAGAAGTCCAGACGCTTTTCTTTGCAAGCTCCTTTGACTATTCACGTCACGTTTGGTTTTCATGTCAGCAATAAAGCTGAGGTTTTGATTTACAATTCTGTGTTCGAGTCCTGCACTTGGATCCTCCTCTCCGCCTGCCCGCACACAGAGCCCTGACAGAACGACGCGACCAGTAATGGATCCAGCGGACTCACTGTGGAAGCGCAGCTCCCATTTTGACGGGACCCGGCTAGCGCTTGGAGGGCCTCCGTGCTGCCGTTCCTCGCTAGCAGCCTACCCTTCGGCCCACGTACCTGCTTATTCCCCCCGGACACCCCGGTCTCACAGAAAACGCTCCAGCCGGTCCTGGGAGGATTACTACGAGCCTGCAAGCAACCAGCTTACGCCTGCATCTATAAGATGTTAGGGATTATTATCGTGCCACCCGACTCACCCAGCGTTTCCACATCACCACACGAGCAGCCACAGCAGAGTCTTCCCTCGTCACATTTCGCCAGCGCCGCTCCCTCTTCAACAGGGAGGCAGCAAGCGCGCTTCATGAACACTACAGCTCGTGTTTCTCCGGTTTGGGAAAATAAAAGTTTTCGTTTTGAGAACGATTATTTTCCCATTGGTTCAAAACACTGTGCTCCTGATGTTCCTTCAGACCCAGGAGTTAAGACTGTTTCGTCTGGAACTGTTTATTCTGGGGCTATGTTTATTCAGTCAGCTGCCCGTCCGCTTTCAGCTCAGTCACCTGCTCAGCAGCCACCTTCAGCTAAGTCTCCAGTATTTTCTGCTCAGCAGCCACCTGTAGCACAGTGTCCAGTATTTCCTGCTCAGCAGCCGCCCAGCCTCAAGTGTCGTCAGCTGGGGGTTCGGGTGAACCCAGCCAGCGTCCTGCCTCGTCGGCTGGAGGGCCTGAGGAGCCCGTCCAGCCTCAAGTTTCGTCTGCTTAGGGTTCAGGAGAACCCAGCCAGCACCACGCCTCGTTAGCTGAGGGTCCTGGAGGACCCAGCCAGCACATCCTCACATCTGCTGACGGTCCAGGGAAGTCTGTTCAGCCGTCACCTGCTGAATCATCCCCCGCGACTTCTGCATCATCGCCTGCAGCATCACCGCCTTCACCATCACCGCCTTCACCATCGCTGCCGTCAGGTCCTGCAGCCGTCCCGCTGCCGCCTGGTCCGGCCTCTGTGTCTTCATCCACGCCTGGTCCGGCCTCTGTGTCTTCATCCACGCCTGGTCCGGCCTCTGTGTCTTCATCCACGCCTGGTCCGGCCTCTGTGTCTTCATCCACGCCTGGTCCGGCCTCAGCTACGCCTTCGCCTGGTCCGTCCTGGCCTTCGCCTGGCTCCGCCTTCGCCTGGTCCGTCCTGGCCTTCGCCTGGCTCCGCCTTCGCCTGGCCCGGCCTCGTCTGGCGGTTGCAACACCACCGTCAGAGCCAGCTCGACCTGTTCTGCCTTGCCTCTGCCGGCCATTTTCCAGGCCTCTAAGTTGGCATCATGGCCGTCGGGGATGGCCTCCGGAAAGAGTTCGTCGCCACCGCTGGCATCGCGGCCGACCTCCAGACCTGCTCAGTGGCTGCCACTACCTTCCAAGTGGTCGGCCTCCTGATTGGTTTTGCCTGCGCTGTCGCCATTGCCATGTGCACGGTCGGCCTCCAGAACTGTTTGCCCGTTGCCGTGTGCACAGTCGGCCCCCTGAACGTTTCGTGGACTCTTGCTCCTTGTTTTTTGTTTGGTTTCTGTCCCCTCCGACCTGGACCCCCTCCGCCCACCCTGGACCCAGTATTTTGAGTTTATTATATTTTGGTTTTATTCTGCTTCATGGATTGTTTTCTTATTCTCTTGTAGTGATGATGATTATTATTAGTTTCTTGTTTCTGTTTATCCGTGCTTAAGGATTTGTAGTTTCATGTATTGTTTGAGTTCCATGTTATTTTGTCTCTGTGTCGAGTCTGCGTTCTTGTTTAGTAATTCATGTTTCCTGTTTTATTGTGAAAGTCTTTGTCTTATGTTAGTGTGTGCAGCTTGGTTCCCCCCGTCTCGTTAGCCCTGATCTCTCCCAGCTGTGTCTCCCTTCTGTTGCCCATTCCCTCATTACTACCCTGTGTATTTAAGCCCTGTGTTTTCCTGTGCTCGGTGTCGCGTCGTACCCTCAGATTATGCCTGTGTTTTTGGTTTCTGTATTCACTTCACGTTTGGTTTTCATGTCAACAATAAATCTGAGGTTTTGATTTACAAATCTGTGTTCGAGTCCTGCACTTGGATCCTCCTCTCCGCCTGCCCGCACACAGAGCCCTGACATGGATGGCTTCTATTCTTCTGCTGGTCCCAGGAGGATGTGGCAAGACCTGCAGCATATCACAGAGTATAGGGCCACCACCAACAGCATCAACTCTACACCCGCTTTGAGACCTTCCAGACCTCCCAGAAACCCCAGATTACCCGACCATCTCCCCCGCCAATGGTCTCAATAGACCAAGTGCACAAGATCCTGAGGAAGATCAACCCCCGCAAAGCATCAGGACCAGACAACATCCCTGGATGGGCCCTTAGAGCATGTGCTAATGAGCTGGCTGATGTTCTCACCTCCATCTTTGACCTTTCCCTCAGTCAGAGCATCGTTCCCACATGCTTCAAGACCACAACTATCATCCCTCACCCCAAGAAAAGCCCCGCCACCTACCTAAATGACTAAAGACCAGTTGCACTTACTCAAATCAAGTGTTTTGAGAGAGTGGTGATATTAAGAGAAATATCTGGGTAGTCTTTGCTGACTATAGCTCCGCCTTCAACACAGTCATCCCTCATGAACTCATCAGCAACTGTCTGCACTCAGCCTGCACCCCACCCTGTGCGACTGGCTACAGAACTTTTTGACTGGCAGGCCTCAGTCTGTCAGGATCGGCAACAGGACTTCAGTCAGCATTATTACAAACACTGGAGTTCCACAGGGTTGCGTCCTCAGCTCCATCCTCTACACCCTGTACAGTCACGACTGTGTCGCCTCCAACAAAGAGAACATCATACTGAAGTTCGCGGATGACGCTGCAGTGATCGGTCACATTACTGGAGGGGATGAAGCGGCTTATAGGAGAGAGTTGGCTGGTCTGGTGTCATGGTGTGAGGACAACAACCTCACCCTCAACACTAACAAAACAAAGGAGATGATAGTGGACATGAGGAAGAAGAAGAGGCCTCACCAGCCGCTGTTTATCCGGGAGAGTTAAGTGGAGAGGGTGAGCAGCTTTAGGTACCTGGGTGTCCACATCACTGAGGACCTCACCTGGTCACTGAACACTACACAGCTGGTCAAGAAGGCTGAGCAGCGGCTGTATTTCCTGAGGAAGCTGAGGAAATTTGGGATGTCGGTCAAGATCCTCAGCAGCTTCTACAGCTGCACTGTGGAGAGCAACTGACCCGCTGTGGAGAAGATCCCCAGTAACCACACGTCTGCCCTCGAGACGAAGGTTTAGAAGTCCGAAATGCAGAACATCTCGAGTCAACAACTCCTTCTTCTCCACTGCTATCAGACTCCTGAACATCCATGAACATATCCTTATTTATCTTGTTCCTTCAACCCTACCTAACTTGGCATTTGTGTATGGACAGCAAAGGAAGAATTTCATTGCACAGAGAAATGCTATTTCTTCTGTACACATGACAATAAACACTTTGAATCTTGACTCTTGAATCTGGTTAATGGTTCTCCTGTGTAGGTACTCTGTATTCCTCCTACAGTCCAGAGATGTTAGGTTACTTGTTTTTTCTGAATTAGTTGTGGATGTAAAGCAGATACAGGGGTTGAACTTTGTTGAATGAGGTGCTTTATAAGAGTATGTGACTTATGGTGTACAGCACTTTGAGCGGTCAGTAAGCCTGGAAATAAAGCAAGCACAGCAAACTGAAAATGGTAAATGGTAAATGGACTGATTCTTATATAGCGCTTTTCTACTCTCCCGGAGTACTCAAAGCGCTCTATACAACACGCCACATTCACCCAGTCACACCCATTCTCACAAGCACTTTATCTATACTTAGTGCTATGCTATCTAACTACATTCACACACATTCATACTCCGATGGACGCATCGGAGAGCAACTTGGGGTTAGTATCTTGCCCAAGGATACTTGGCATGCAGACTGGAGGAGCCTGGGATCGAACCTCCAACCTTCCGATCAGTAGGTGACCTGCTCTACCTCCTGAGCTACAGCCACCCCTAATCATTGGTGTGCTTAGTGTGTGTGGTCACAAAATAAATGATCACATTTTGGATTATAATGGCAATGACATTTTGTATGTTTTATAATATGTTGTAATAAGGTTGAATACTTTTCCAAGGGATTTTTATTTCACACTTCTTGTCCTCTACATTTCAGAGATAAATATTCAACTTTTTGTTCAGCTTTGTGGGTTTTATTAGAGGTGGGTGAATTGATCCAAGTAACGATAGTATTGATACCAGCGCTGGTAGTGGTATCATATTGATACTAGCGCAATAGGATCAATACCTTGTTTCTATCCTCTAGTTCAGTATGTAGCCGACTGGATTGTGTCAAATTAATACTTTTTTAAAAATGTAAATATTCCGCAAACACCCAATATAAAAATATCTGAACCTTTTTGTGTTGTCACATCTGTTTTATTTATAGCCTATAGCACATTTAAACAACAGAAGTTGACTCAAAGTGCTTTAGAGATTGGTACATTTCATTTCAGGTATCCCAAAATTAAAAAAAAACAAAAAAACATGAAACGCTGAAAGGTGTGATGTTGAAAGTAAAAATCATTGATTTACTGGTCATTAAAATGTGTTCAGTAATTGCAAACTGATGATGATTCATCTCAAAGGTCTTGACACGCGGCTAAAAATATTGATACCATTATTCGTATTGGCAATATTGTCCCTTTTACTTGGTATCGGATTGATACCAAAATTTGCAGCATGCCACAGCACTCCATTTCACACACAAATGATCATGATGTTCCATTTTTAAGAACAATAATGTGCCCTGCATATATAATTGAGGTTTTTTTTACACTATAATAACTCTTAGTGCATTTCTGTGTAATTATTCTGCTACTTAAAAGACTGCTGTGGAGACTTTGAAATATTCCCCTTATGCCAAAAGACATGCATTTCATTTCTTTTCATTTAAATTGTTTAAACCTAAACTCAAGCATACTGTTTACAAGATATTACATGCATACAACCAATCAGTCAAAACATAGTTAGTTTACAGTTTTGCATTACTTTTGTGCCATGAATTCAACTAAACCAGAGCAGATAAACATTGTTCCTCTTAAACAAGGTTAATATTAAAAGTTGGGATGGAAACAAAAGGTTGGAAGAGTGAGTAGTATAACTAGTAACAGGTCAGGGACATGACTGAGGGGAGAAAGATATATATGGGTTTTAAATGAACATATTCTCCCATCCAGACAAACTCTTTTACAGGGAAGGCCTTGTATATCACACACCAAATTAGACCAAGTCCAGGATACTAGTATCCATGCCTGATCTTATGGGTCCAATTCCTTTAGACTTTTAAGCCTTAGGGGCCTCAGCCTTTGCCTCTTCTTGTTTGGGGGCCTCTGCCTTTGGTTGCTCTTGTTTGAGGGCCTCGGCCTTTGGTTGCTCTTGTTTGGGGGCCTCGGCCTTTGCCTCTTCTTGTTTGGGGGCCTCGGCCTTTGGTTGCTCTTGTTTGGGGGCCTCGGCCTTTGGTTGCTCTTGTTTGGGGGCCTCGGCCTTTGCCTCTTCTTGTTTGGGGGCCTCGGCCTTTGCCTCTTCTTGTTTGGGGGCCTCGGCCTTTGCCTCTTCTTGTTTGGGGGCTTCAGCTTTTGGTTGCTCTTGTACTCCACACAGAGTTCTTTTAACAGAAAAAAATTACAATAAAAAAAATAATAAGTGCATCAATATCACAATACATATAATAGTAGGCTCTGCTGATTTATGTTAATTAAAGTGGTAACCATACCTAGCTTCTGCAAGATCTGTTTTTATGAACTTGCACGCTGAGCTGTATTTTGCTAGTTCCTGCTTCAGAGTGTCTTCTTCTGTTGTCCAGCTCGTCTTCTCTTTTTCCTGGTCAGCTGTAAGTGTTATAAATTACAAGATGGGTTTGAAGCTAGTATGAGCTTAGTAAAACATACAAAAAAGTCTTTACTTTCTTTACTTCCAACTACACGACTACTTTCATTCACCGGACTTCATAACCATCACTTACCTTTCAGACTTTTTAACTGTATCTTTGCTGCTGCCGCCTCATCTGTTATTGTCTTCTGCAAATGCAAAGAAAAAGCTTAGCAACACAAAGCACTGGTGAAACCACAGAGATCAAATTTGCACAAATGGTTTGCAGAATGTGAATGTGATAAGTATGTAAATATAAATGATTTGGAGAAAAAGTAAAAGTGGAGTAAAATAGTAGCTCGCTTGGCTTTCTCCTCAGCCACATGCACAATGATGCTACACAGCAAAGGCACTTCCATTTGGTAATGTGGCATGTAACATATATATAGCATTTATAGCATAGCCTACATGCTATTTTTCTTACAGTTGAAAGCACCATCCACTGCTGTTTCTTTGGGTGAAGGAGTATGCTAACTTTCCCAATAGGGCCTGCAATATATACAGCAGAGACTATAATATATTGTTTGAATTAACAAAAAAAAATCATCATTTTTTTTAGATCCAAATCACAACATCAATCACATCAAGGCATTTTATATTATATGGCACAGACCCTGTAACAATACAGAGAACAGGCCAACAATCAAATGACACCTATGAGTAAGCATTTGGTGACAGCGGAAAGGAAAATCTCCCTTTTAACAGGAAGAAATCACAGGCAGACAGGCCAAAACTACTGCTGCAGCAGAAAGATTTAGAATTGGGTTATATCATAAATCAGAAATGACTGAGCCAGAACAGTTCACATGATGAAGAATTTACAGGTGTTTCTTCTTGCAGTAACCATTAGACCACCTCAAAAACCACGAAGACAAAACAAGCTATAAATCAAAACACTGTGCTGCATCATTAGTAAATTTACGTACATATGAAGAACTTGCCAATACAAACGACCATGTACGCTGTTACTCATATTAATTAATAACTGGATGCAATGTGGTGAAGAAGAAACGTGCATCATTGGAAGTGAAATCACAAACCCATTGCAGCATAGCTACGGGATCCATCTATATGCTTTATCACGTTTTACGCCTAATCTTCAAAAGCGGGGGTGCTGGATGTCAAAGACTGATATTTTGTACAGTAATGTAGGAAATCAGCTTCAGTTTAGTGGTGGCATAAAGTCCACTGTCAGGCGGATAAGCCTGATTTTCTGAGTGCACCTGAGTACACCTAAGCTCCTCCACAGGTGGAACGGGTTTTGGGAGTTCCACTAGCTCTCTCTTCCCGTAAGAATAACAAAGAAACAAAAGGAATATGTGAACCTAATAACGCCGGATAAATATTTCTACTCACCAGGTCTGCCTGGCAGGATTTCGTATCTCCCTTTAACTTGTCCCCGTCGGTCTGGAGCTTGTCCACCTTCTCCTCCAGCGCTTTATGCTCAGTGCTGGCCTTTTCCAGCATGTTCTGCTTCTGTGCCTTATCGTTCTGATATTCTCCCAGCACATCATGGGCAACCCGCAGTCTGACATCCTGAAACTTGAACTGCTTCTCGTATTTTTCGTGCTCACCTTTCCGCAGTTTCATGATCCCCACCAAAGCGACCGACACCACTATGGTCGCAGGTAGCAAAAACGACTTCATTGTTTGCCCGGCGTTGAGAGCCTTCCTTTACTGTGGAAAGTGAAGAGCGGATCTTCTTACAGAGCGGCCCCTTCGACGTTCACGAGCAAAGTTGCTCTGTGCGTGACCCTGGCAACACCGTGAATGAATTAGTGAGTCACCTGCGGTTACCTGGATTGGACTTTAATCATTGTGGTTGTTCCTGAGCTCGTCAGTAAACACGCCCTCTCCTAGCATGCCGTGTCTAAAGATAGACAGGTTGGGCCTGTTGGCTTTGAGCAAACTGGTTTGCCTTAATAGGCATGTAGTCTGTATATAGGCCTGTACACACGCACACACAAACACACACACACGTATGTATATAAATTAGTAGGCCAAATAATAACCTCCATAATTCAAAATAATATGTACGAAGGTAAACGCACATATAGTTCTGTAGAAAATATAGTGAACTGCCTTTCTTAAAAAAAATAAATAAATAATAATAATATATATGTGTGTGTGTGTGTGTGTGTGTGTGTGTGTACTATGTTGAAAGCAAACAGCAGATGTTAGGCCTGTAAGAGAAAGGCTCGAGATAGGCTGATCATGATGTAAATACATCCCAAGTGTTTGTTTAAGTGACTGCCAACAAGAGCAAGCGAGAGAGAGAGGGAGTGCCACAGGAGGAAACAGGTGGTTTGTCACGCCCATCCAGTTCAGCAGGTAACGCAGCCTGCAAGTTTCGCGTCACACCGGTGGACTGGTCTTTAGGAGACGCGTGCGCAAGGTCGGAGACCTGGGATGAACGAGTGACCCTCAAGAGTTCTCCATCGTGTATCCCGTGTCTCCCCGTCGAAACCAAGATGAAGCTGGCGATAGCGTTAGTTGGCGTGAGTGTTGTTGTGATGGGTGTCTTGATTTTCCAGGTCGTGCATCAGGAATTCCGCCTGAGTCACTTAAAAGTCCGCTTAGTGGAGAACTCGGCGCAGATCACCAGGAAAGAGGAAGGCATAGTCGAACTGAAAGCCAAAATCTCCGAGCTGCAGAAATCGCTGGACGACGTCAACACAAAGGTGGAAACACTGAAAAAGAAAAAGGCAGAAATTGAAAAGTCATCGGAGGACGCGGGTAAAGGTCTGACGGCCTGTACCACGGAGAAGGCAAGGCTCGCGGGCGCACACACGCACACAATTGCACTTTGACTCTCCACAGGTTTTAATTCATTTGTATGCTCTTGCAGTCTCAACATTAACAAAAATTTAAAAAAAAGAAAATGATAATGCGACTAACTGTAATACATTTAAGTATTTGCTTGATTGTCTCTATTTGAGCTTCATTCCGCAGTAAACCGTAACTGCTGACTTCCACTTGTTTTCGCATTAGGAGAAGGCGGAGAAGACGAGGGATAGTACAACTGAGGAAATAGATAAACTCAAAGGTAAGCCAGCTTTCTGTTTAAGTTCTGCCTTGTTGTTATGAGCTCTGGACTGACAGATCTACAAATATGTTTGCTTCTACACAACGATATGGATCACATAGGAGAATAAGACAAGCATTTCTCTGTTTGCATTTTTAAATGCACTGGGTGGTCCTCCCCCGCCCCCCCCAATTGTCTACACAAGAAGAAAAAGAAGTGTTCCATTTTTACATTCCTTTATGAAAAACCTGCAAAACCAGCTTTGCAACAGCTGGTTTTGAGCCACACGGGTTTACTTTGAACGCGAAGCTACCAGTTTCTAATAATAGGCCTACATTTACACATTCTCAGTTTTTGCTCTCATTTGTTATTATCTTTTATTGTCTCAGACGATCATGAAGCGGCTAAAAGTCAAGCACAGCAGAACATTCAGAGCTTGAAAGATGAGATTTTTAATAGAGATAAAGCTGTCTGTGCCTTTCTTGATACAACCAAGGACGAAGGACGGTAAGATTTTAATCACCAGCATGCATCGTCAATAATAAATTGGATTACCATAGATCACTACTGGGGGCTACTGTAGAAGTCTATTTAGCACGCCTCTATTGCAAAACTGAAAACTGTCTTTTGTTTTCTTGATTTTTCAGGAAGTTGTGTGAAAATCTTCAACAATCACAGTAAAGTCACCTCAGAACTGTTCAACAATGACTACCAACCTTTTCAGAAAAATATTTGTGCATCCAAGTTTTGTATCACCACTAAGGTTATTATGGAATAATAACAAAAAAAGAAAAGAAATTCTGTGCATTCACTCAGAGAACAAGTATACAGACATGTGGAATAGAGAAATAGAATTCATTTCATATCATAAGAA
This sequence comes from Neolamprologus multifasciatus, assembly GCF_963576455.1. Lineage (NCBI taxonomy): Eukaryota > Metazoa > Chordata > Actinopteri > Cichliformes > Cichlidae > Neolamprologus > Neolamprologus multifasciatus. The sequence goes on from NC_140449.1 coordinate 20,098,435, forward strand.
GGCAAAGAAGGTTGTATTTGTAATGTATAATGTGGGGATCATCCGACAAAAATTCTATGTGCTCAAAATGTTGCGCCTAATATAATGATATAACAATAGAAATAAGCAATGTAAATAATAGAAATAACTCTTTGATTAGTTATAGGGAAAGATTATGGTTTGGTTAAAGTAACCCTCGTTTCAACGTTTGCCACGTCTGTCTGAGCGTTCTGTGATAGTGTGTTCGAGCTGAAATAACCCCTGCAGAAGCTGTTTAGCTACTATGGTTGGGTACCTGATGTCAAACACTGAAGTGTCTCCTTTTATCATATTATGTTTTACTATTTTTTAATTATTCTTTCGAATGTAATACAAAATAGAAAAAGTGCACTTATTATTGTAACAATGTACAACACTTTCATTTTAGCTCAGGCAGTAATGAAAAAGCGACCTTGCAGTTATTTTTGCACTGGTTTTATGATTGTGGAAACAATATTTTTGCTAAAAAAAAGTTCCTGTAATTTCTTGTAGTAAAACAAACCAGATAGGTTTTTTTAAAGGACACACGGACCCAGATTTTATTCAGTTTCTGTTTGGTTTTTATAAATTTGATGTACTATTTATGCTTCTGGGCCATAAACAGCAGACCTTTAAGCAGTCTAGAAAATAGATGCAATGTGTGTAAAAGTGTAAAAGCATTGTATATATCAGGTAATACGACTCTGAATATAAAGGAAGCCAAAATGATAAAACCTTTTCGATTTAAGAGGCAAAACCTAAATTATCACGTCTGTTCAAATTAATGCTCCTTTAACTCCCCCTAGTGCAGAACCTAGGTTAAGACAGACCATGTTACTGGCATTGTACTGATACAACTAAGGAAACACTTTCTTACAGGGGATCTTGTTTGGAGGAAACTATTACAAGTACAATTTGAGTACACTGAACTTGTTACAAAACGTCTTGTATGAAATTAGATCACCAAAATCATTTATTGTGTGTTTAATGAGTGCTGTATGGATGTACAATTACTAAATAAAGTGTTTTGTGTTCCTAAAGTTCCTATAAGTTAACAAGCGCAACCTTATTATTTCTCATTTCTAAATATTGTTTTACCTTTACCTTTGCGTTCATGCAGTTCCCTTTACCGGCTTCAGCTAATCTGCAGGCAAGATGCCTTTCCTTATGGTTTCATGATAGCCTTGTATTGAAAATAATCTGTATTTGTAAAGTATATAACGACACTGAATCAATTACAAACATATGATAATCACAAATTATTATTATAAACAATGCATAAATGTTATAAATGTTTTGTTTTGCTGTTGTTGTTCTTTTGAAAGTTGTTACAGAAATAATTGCTACCTCTTCTTCAACCTCCACCCACTTGCAAACTTTTTAAATTTCATTTTATTATCTTTTTAATTAATATCCGAATAGCTAATCATTTGGCACCAACTCAAAACATTCTGGCATGTAAACATTTAAATGACCTGCTCAAGTTAGAACTGAGCATCAGAATGAAAAAGGAAAGTGATTTAAATAACTCTGAAGGTGGCAGGGTTGTTGGTCCCAGACAGGCAGGTGTGAGTATTTCAGAAGCTGCTGAGCTGCTGGGATTTTCCCACACAAGCTATTTCCAGTGTTTACAGAGAATGGTCTTAAGAAGAGAAAAGATTAGCCCTTTATTGTCACTGTACACGTACATCAAAATATCAAGCAAGCAGCAGTTCTCTGAGTGAAAATGTCTTGTTTATGCCAGAGGTCAGAGCAGACTGACAGGCTGCTTGCCCATACTGGGCTTCACAACCCTCAGCTAAGAAACAGGACACTGAGGCTACAATTTGAAACCAAAAATAGAAACGATAAAAGACCTGGTAAATGGTGCTTGGTGTGATGAGCCTTGATGTCTGCTGTAGCATTTCAATGATGTGGACAGAATTAGGTGTTAACTACATGAAAGTTTGGATCAATGAAAGCATGGATTCAAACTGCCTTGTGTCAATGCTTCAGACTGGCGATTGTGGTGAAATGTTTTTTGGGATACTTTCTTGTCCCATTTTGGGTGCCTTAATACCATCTCTTTGTGACTAAAGTGTAACCATCTTCTGAAGGTTGCTTCCAGCAGCATAATGCACTATGTCACAAAGTTCAACTCATCTTTGTACTCAAATGGCCTCTACAGACACCAGAGATCAATCCAATAAAGCACCTTTGGGATGTGGTAGGATAGTAACAGTTGCAGATAGTAAACTATTATCTATTTTCTTGTCTCTTACGTTTAGATTTTTATTTGCACATTACTTTTTAAAATTGCGTAGCATTTGCTAAGTTAACAATATAGATTAAACACTTTATATGTGCTATACCAGAAATAAGTTCCAAATATTGCAACATGCGTAAGTAAAGAAAGTTATATTTCTAATAAAATAAATGTTACGCACTTTAATCTCTAATCTTTATGAGTAAAATAACTACAGAAAAATAATAATATATAATAATAACTATAAATTTTTTTATTGTCTAATCCCATGTGACCTAACTAAGTCTCTCTTATAAATGATTATTTCTCAAACTATTCACTTGTTTTCCACAAATGTGTAAACTTTTTTTTTTTTTTTTTTTTTAGCTTAATCACTATTAAACTTAAACTTAATCAACCATGAAAATCTGCCTTTTTGTCTCGGTAAAGTTAGAAAAAATAATGGTGGTTACCACGGGAACAGAAAAAAAGTTCTATTTGACACCCAATCATATTGGAATCTGTACGGCACGTGACTCTACCCAAACGACGCCACGGCAGAACTCCCTCACCCCGGAAGTTTACAGCCTGATCTTGACAAATGAAAGTCACCGGCGGCAGTGACACCCGCCATAGGACGTATTCCTATTCTGTGAGGCAGCAGAACATAAACACGAGTCAAAGATGGTTAAGTCACTTTTATTTTTAAAGCAGACCCGTGTTTACTGTAGCGACCGTAGTATGTTTGGGCGCTAACTGACGAAAGCATTTGCCAGCTAGCTCTCAACGACCAGTTACAGGATCATTTATCTACCCCAGAATATAGAAGATATCACCGCGGTGACAGTTTACAGATGGCAAGGAGACTGGGTCGAATATTCAGGGGCTTTCAGAGCCTCGGTTCACTCGCATTCATGAAGTCTGAACTCAGCAACCTCCCTGCCAGCGTTTCATTGAAGAGTATGGTGGTAGGTAGATCGGTGAGCCGTATTTTATGAAAGACTTTTTCATGCTGTATGTGAGTTGTTTGCCGTGTCATGTTCTCCTCACTCCTGCCAGATGTTTCTCCAGTGTTGTGACTGTACTATCCCACAGCTAAACAAAGTCAAAGCACATCACAGCTAAAAAAAACAAAACAAAACACATGGCCAGCGTGAGAGTTTGTTAGCTTGTCGCAAAAACAACAACAACAAACGAGCACATTTATATAAGATGACTATAACGTAGTGATTACAACTTAAAATAGCAGGCCATGTCACTACAACACGACCACAGAGGTCAACATCATCACAGATAACATAAGAAACACTTTATCGAAGAGTTGGAAAATGATTTTGTTAGCACAATTAAAAATGAAGTTCATTCAGTTTTTTTTTTCATTTTGTGTTCTGCTTTTGTGTTCTGTGTTTTTGCCCTCCATCTCCCCTATATAATGTTTTAAGAAAAACAATAAAAAGAAAGTGAAAAATGAAGTTCATCATGATGATGAAACATGTAAACAGTAACAAATAATAGGGTTATAGCTAAATATAATAACATACAACCATGTGAAGAAGAAGGTTTTCCGTACTTCTTCCTGTTAAAAAGTACTACTAAAATCTACATCCTGACTGTTTCCATAGGAATTAGGTATTCGAGTTTATATGAGTTAGAATTTATAAGATCATAATAACCTCCACATTTACATCAAGAAAATTATCCTGTTCTAACTCTTAACTCTTTGTGCTAACAACTAGTTGGCAATAAGGTCATTTACAATAGCAGAATGTCTCTATGCATGCAAGTGTACATATGCACCTCAAACACACAGGCATACAAACAGAATTAGGAGGGTAAGTATCAGTCAACTTCTCCTAATGGAAGTAAGACAACAGATTTATTAGATTTTAAATTATCAGCAATTCCTAAGATCTTTATAAAGGCAGACATTTTGGCATTTTGCTGGTGTGGAGTATCCAGTCTTCCTAGGAGTTGACATCACAACAAATTCTCCCCAAGGTCAGATTGTGCAATGCTCAGAGAAATTGCAACATCTCAGACTCTACAGGCTTCAGTTATAATGATAAATATTAAAGGAAAGTACCACCTGAACAAACATATCAGGAAAAATGTCCCTTTGACAGAAGAGACCAAAGTGGAGGTGTTTGGTAAAAACGAAACAGAGCATATGAATACAAACACCTCAAACCCACAGTGGTGGAGCGGTGATGATTTGGGCTTGCTTTTCAGCCACAGGAGCTGGGTACCTTGCAGTACCCGTATTAACAATTCAAATGTGAGGACATTTGTCTGACAGCAAAAGTGGAGCTGACATTGAGTCATGCAACAGGACAATAATTTCAAACACAACAACAGTAAATCTACAACAGAATGGCTGAAAAGGAAAAGAATCAAGGCGCTGCATTGGCTTGCCAATATCAAATATAATAAATATAATATCCAATATCAAAATATAGCTATATTAATACTTTTCGCTCATTTGGAAAATGTTTTCATGACCCCCGTTGACTTAATAGAACCGCAAATATTAAAGCAGCATCCATATGGTATCTATATGAGACATCCACACTTTGTCATTACCCTTTCACAACTAACAGACATTGTAATTCATTTCTCTGTTTAGCGAGCACTTCCATCGCTCTTTTCATACAACCCCCGGGACTTCAGCCTTCCTAACTCCTCATGGGGCACAGAAATGAGGCAGCTGTATGAACATTATAACAGCCAATGTGAGGCGGTGACAGATGGAGGAGAGGAACAGAGTGGACTATGGAACAGACTGCCAAGCTACAATCGTTCTCTGAAGTATGCTGCAGGTAAATATACGACCAAAAAGTTTATCTGAAATAAGAACAAAAGAATTTCCAAAAGCTCCAAAAGCTTAACGTGGCTGCTGAATGTTCCCTTGTGGTCTTTCCCATCAGGTGGAGTATACCTTAGCAAGATAATCCAGGCAAAAGCTCGTCTTTTCACCCGCAACATCAGAGACCCGGGGGCAGCATTTGAGTATGTTATCTTTGCTAACAAAAAGGAGCAAAGGTGTGTGTGCATTTTGCAGGCTGGACACCTTCTGGAGGGACCACCAGGGTGAGATAACATACTCCTGTCCAAGCTTATCGAAGTCTGTGCTTTTCACGTTGTTATACTCCATTCTCTTTGTCATCCTCTCAGCCAGCAGCTTTCCAGTAAACCCAAAGTGGCAGAAATAAATTGGAAAAAATAAAGGAAGACTTGTGAATTTTTAGCTAGACTTAACTCTAAATGTTCCGTCAAATCTCATAAGTTTTACTGTCTCATGTACCAATGTCTGTGCTTCCAGAAATGTCCACGGGGGGGCGATAGCCACTATGATTGATACCGTGACAGGAACTCATGCTTGTGTGCATTCTGGACCTGTTATGACTGCCAACCTCAACATCAACTACCGCAGGTACAAGAACAAAAATCAGCAAATTGTACATGATAAAAATATTTATTGAACATGTAGCACACCTTACAGAAATATGAGGATTAAACTGTTTAGTATATTAAAGGAAAAAAAAAAAGTTAGATGTTTTCATGTGTGTTGTCCTGCTTGTTAACATGGAGCATATTTAGCTGCTGGGCAGGGTTTATGGAAGTATCACTGAGGCGGTCATGCAGAAGTCATGAAGGTTTCTCCCTGCTCCAAGTCAGTATAATGAAGATCGACTCTGAATGATGTCACATAGATAATTCATTGTGGAAATTAAATATGCAGCATCGGTATCACAGAGTCAGCCCAAACGGTTCACTTTCTTTGGTCAAGCACGGACCAACAGACATTTGCTCGACTGCCCGGTTGTTCTGTTTAACACATAGCAAAATATGAATAATTACACATATAATTAACACAAAGTAACACCTCTTAGTGCATTACTTTGATCATTTACTGTCAGTTTGATCATTTTGTCTTGTTCCAAGTCCCATCCCGCTGGGAAGTACAGTGTTGATCGAATCCTCTCTGGATAAGAAGGAAGGCAGGAAAACATTAGTTTCGTGTAAAGTGACCAGTGCTGACGGCGCCAGATTGCACACAGAAGCAACAGGTAAAGCAACAGGTTTTCCCCCTCCCACACACACACACACACACACACACACATACAAAATCTCAGATGGACATGTTACTGTGAAAGCTGCTGGTAAGTGACACGTCTGCTTGTCTGTTTTCTTCTCTGCAGCACTGTTTGTGTCAATCGGCGTCAGCCAACTAATGAAAGGATGACACAAACACGCCAGCCATCTATGAAGAAGGAGACTTCAGAAACAGTGTGCATTTTTTTTGTTTTGTCTAAGTGGGCCATTAGTTTTTCTTTTAAATTAAAAGAATGTACATATTTTCTAGGCGATAGAAGGAAACTCTTATATTAAATAAAAAAGTTAACCTTCTATTTATACTACTAATATGTTGCATTTGATTTAATACTGATTTGATGACTGCCGATGCTTCACGTTACTAACTCATGAACAAATTTACTGAACTAATTCAGAAGTATTGATGGTATTGATGCAGTATTGATGGTTTTAATTAAGACTGCTGTATTTGAGAACAACGTTATTGATTTAAATGTACTGTTCATTTATTTATCATTTTATTTTCTCCAAAAAAGCCTTTTCTATTGGTATTGTGTTGCTCATGCAGGTGGTGTGTTTGCCAGAGTTAAATAATCTGCAGTGAAAAATAAAACGGTTTTTGGGGATACTTTGAAACTGATGATCTTTACATTTGAGTAGATACCGTCAGACTTAATCCTGAAATAATTCTGTGGTAATCTGCTGAACTTAATGATATTTATAAATGTTGACAGGTTTAATTAAGGGATACTGAAATATATTTGATACAACATAAGCTTACTACTTTTTGTAAGTAAATCACACAACTGAAGGACGAATGGGTTCTAAATTTATTCTTGAAGTTTTGTGCCCCTTACATCACAAATGTTACACAGTTTTGTTTTTCATGTGTGGGTTGTAAACTGTTACCCCAACCGTGGTGGTGGTTGTGGTTTTATTTGAATGTGGGGTGTGAATTTGCATGCCATGAGAAATTATGACATACAATGAAGGCACGAGGACTTCAAACCCAAAATCGTCATGACAACTGGCTGTTTTTTACATGAGCTGGTTATTCTCGTTCACTCTGACACTTTGAACGCGTTTCTACATTCAGAAACGGCTGACGGATGCCGCAGTATGCCATAATAAGTAACACAGTCCACATCACAGAGATCAGTGCTGCTCTAGCAGCCACTGCAGACCACAGTTCTACAAAACATGACACCTGAGAGTATGTAGAGTACTGTTTTTGATTAAACACATACTGTACTGACTATAGGTTGAGGACAACATACCTCCCGAATAGGCTAGCATCTTGTAACTGAGGAGCAATTAGAAAATGACTCCAAAACATAAAAATACTATATGTGGGGTTCGTTTTTTTAGGGAGGTAACAGGTTCACTTTCCAAATATAATTTAAAAATGTATACGATGACTACCTGACCTTTCAGAGCTAAGTTAAAGTCATAATGCACCATGTCCAACCAGCCATATTTAACCTCCTAAGACCCAAACTCGTCCACGACATGCGTTTTTAATTTCTCTTTGATATTTGGTCACATTGGGGCCCGATGAATGTAAAAACAAAGAATTACCACTTTTTTTTTACCTTATTTTTGTTTTTAAGAAAAATAAGAGCCACATATGAGGATATTCGTTTAAAATTTCGACAGAACAGTAGCAGTATAATGTCCTCGTAAGTGGATATCAGGCCCTTGTAGACCAAAATTGAGTATTTTGGTCTAAATAACCCAAAATGTGATGTCCACATATGTGGACGCCAGGTCCTAGAAGGTTAAGAGCAAAGCCTTCCTGCTTGTAACTTTACATAGACTTTCAAATGGCTTCACTACAGTTGCTGAGACCATGACATCAAATGTGAATGTTCATTATGCAGTGCAACCCAATTAAAAAGTATTAGTTTAGCTATATTTCCATTTCAGATTAGTTTTTACCTTCTAGTTGTTTTGTCACATTTACAGTCACATGAAAAACAAAGATTGTATTGGTCTCTGTGTAGCCCTGTTAAAAAGCCAAGTACACCCCATAATTCAACGTCTTGTAGAATCAACTTCAGCAGCAATAACCTGAAGTACTTGTTCTCTTCATGCTTTTGTCAGTCTCTCACGTCATGGTGGAGGAATTGTGGCTCACTCTTGTTAACAGTGTTCCTCTAGTTCATTAAGGTTCATTCATGCACACCTCTCTTAAGGTCTCACTACAACATTTCAGTCTTGTTCAAGCCTGGACTTTGACTCGGCTGTTGCAGCACCTTGATTATTTTTCTTTTTTCAGTCATTCTGTTTTGCTGCTGTGGATCTTTCTCCTGTCGCATGATCAAATTCCATCCAAGCGTTAGCTGTTGGACACATTGGGATTGGAATAAGATAACACAAAGATAAGAATCTTGATGGCCCCTATACTCTTTAGCCTGGAAGACTTGCAGTTTAATATTTAACGTCTTGATTTCTCAGTCCACAGGCTGATTTTCCACTATCCCACACTCCACCTTAAATGAGCTCAGCCCTGGGGAAGGTACAGATGGTTTTCTTTGCGTGGTACTTGTTTGTCTTTGTCCTGTCTTCCTCCCCTCACCTTCAACCAGTCGAAGATGATGGCTGCTGTCCCTCTCTGAGCCTGGTTCTGCTGGAGGTTTCTTCCTGTTAAAAGGGAGTTTTTCCTTCCCACTGTTGCCAAGTGCCTACTCATAGGGGGTCCATCTGATTGTAGGATCTTTACCTTACAATGTAAAGCGCCTGGAGGTGACTGTTGTTGTGATTTAGTGCTATATAAATAATAATATTAATATAAATGAAATAAAACTGTACAGAATTTAATTTTTGTAAGCAATGATGAAGTATGGTTTTCAGAAATGTTCTATATGTGGCTCTATAATATAGTGGTTTGCACATTTGCCAAACAAGCAAAAGATTCCTGGTTTAATCCTGGGAGGAGACTGGGTTGCATCAGAATGGGCATCAGGTGTAAGAATATGCTGAATGACCCCTTGCGAATTAGAGTGCAGCCTTCCTGGCCTCATGCAGTGATTTCCACTACAGATTTGTGTGTCTGTGTGTTTTTAAAATTCAGTGCTGCTCAAGGGTCTGAACATCGCAGTCAGTCTATTAAGAGAGCGTAAAGAGATTTATAAATGTATGTATATATATATATATATATATATATATATATATATAATATATATATATATATATATATATATATATATATATACTATACACACATATATATGAAGAACCACAGGTCATGAATCTTAAAATTCTTGGTCATTTTGGAGAATATTTTTAAACCTTTAAACAGAGTGCCTCTGTTGTAAAGAGGTTTTATGCACGACTGCAAAAAGTGACTGTTTAAAGGTAATATGAGAATAATTATTTTCAAGAAAACTTTTTTTTCTGTTCTGCTTTTTAGTAGATCCTGTCAAGTAAGTTTTTATGCAGCAGTCAATTAGTGGTTTAAGGTCTACAAGCCATACAGACTTTCAACTGCCTTTAACTTTAGTTCTCACACAGTTTGGTCGAATGTGTGGTTTCTGAGTGTATGGGCTCATCACAGTACAGGCCTGGTGGTCTTTTCAGGGCCCCTCATAGCTTTAACCTCAGTAAAATTGAGATGGAAATGCTACCAAAGTTTTTTAAAACCTTAATGGTGTGTGAGCATCTGTGTGTTTGTGTGTACGTGCGTATGTATGAGTGAGTACAGGACAAGTGAGCACCAGCAGTGTTTTTTTTTCCTTTCCCCTGAAGAGCCATGTGGTCAAGTTGGGTATGAGGAAGCGGGTGGAGGTGTTTCCACTTTCAGTTAAAAACCACCTGCAGCATGCTCTGTCCAGTAGCATTTTAGTCTTCAGTGCTTTTTTTTTGAGGGGCCACAGTTTCACAATCCCACGGCCTTGTCATGAAATGTTTTGGTAGCTCTGAAGAGGATTCAGTGTTTTAGTTCTCTAGTTCACAGGTAGATTCTCAAATACTTAGACATTAACACGTTTTCTCATAATTTAGTTTCAGCACACCCCCAACAATAGATTTTAGATCAAAGGTCAGTTCAGTTTTTATCTGCAATAAATAAAAAGCATGGCCCTGTTGGGTTGAGATCAGGTCATCAGGACATGGCCACTGAAGAATATCCCACTTCTGTGCTTGGAGAAACTCTTAGGGATGTTTCCTGGAAAAGTCTAATCTGGAAGTGGCTTGCACCTTGTGAAGCTGTTTTTCTTAATGATGGAAAGAATATTTTGATCATCCAGTCTTTCAGGTTTCTTGGTATTACTGAGCTGGCCAATGCATTCCTGCTGTTTGAGAATGAACCGGGGTTTTGATTTGGACAGCTAAAGATTTTTTTGTTTGCCCTCTTTTACTAGCATGGCATCTCTTTGTTCCAATGAGCAGCTATCAAAGCTAACAAAGTGACTTCAACACATGGGATCAACTCCAGATCCTGCCGAATCTGTTCATGGAATGACAAGGAACAGGCCTCACCTGGCCATGCAACTGCTGGTCAGTCAATTACCCCGTTGCTTTTGAGGCAAATGGGGGACTGTGTATAAAAATAAACAATTAATTCAAAAATTGCAGTTAAACCCCTTCAGTTAAAGTCTGCACATCGATTAAATCTTGATTGTTTGATTCAAAATAATCCACTGTGGTGGAGCACAGAGGCAAAACTAAAAATAAAAAAAAGAACAGTACAAAATTAAACCAAAAACAAACAAATCAAAATCCAAAAACGTAAGCATTTAAAGATGCTTTGTATTGTTCTTTGCTGCAGTTATTAGCAACATTTGAAATGAAAATACTCACGTCACAGGTTAGCTAGCCAACACATCACTTAACTGTTTTTACAGCACGTGTGTTTGTTTGCCTATTAGTTAAAGCGAGCCATGCAGCATTCACTCCCTCATTGCACCTCTGAATTATTTTTTTAAGTACTTTTAGCATAAAAGAATCAGAATCAGAGTCAACTTTAAACACAGGAACTTTAACCCCAACAGCCTTTGAGACTTAATCTGTAAATGCTGGTAAAAGTGAAAGGACTTGATAAGACCCTGAAGTGATTCTTGGTGACTTAGATGAACTCCAGTGTTTTGAGTGAGTGTTGGATTATGAGGATTATGATTTATTATTGCGAGTTAATTTTTGTAGTAAAATGAGTTTAAAATATAGCTGAACAAATGATTAGTAGTTTGACACGCATTTATTTATTTATTTTGATAATTAATATAATTAATATAATTAATAATATTAATAATTAGCAGCTCAGTTGTTGTGTACATAATAGTTCAACTTAGTTGTTAAAGTAGTTAGAACAAATTATAATTGACTGCTCAAAGACATGCTGATCTAAGGACATACTAAGATTTTTTTATTGACGTTTAAAAACATAGTTGTCGTGAAAGAAGTACGTCCTTACGAAGAATGAAAAGTGTCACTATCACGTGGCAAACATTAAATCAAGATAAGATTTTGCAGCCTGGGTTCATATGAGTTGTCTGCTACAGGCTACTTGAGTAAATGCACTCGGTTACAGTCTGTTTCCCTCCTGCCATGCACGTGTGTCTGCACCATGTCTGCAACCACTGTACGAGCCATGTCTTAGAGGAGGATTTACCACAATGATGTAAACCGAGAAGACGTATCGATTATTCATCGTTTTCTTTTTGTCCTCCCACCCGTGTTAAAATGGGGCATAAAATAACCCCTCCGTGTATGCCATACTGTATGGGCAGGGCCCTGCGAGTAATTCTAACAAAAATGACACCAACCCACGAAAAGGGATTTTTAATTTAAGGATGTTCCATTTCCATACAGACTGAAATCCAGCGTTTCCACCGCGCATTTTATTTTCTCGATTGGTGTGGCGGAAATTTGTGGCAGCAACATGGGATTATATTTCTCAACCGAGCACTTCAAAGCAAAACCCGATCCGGTGCTATTACGTAAGAGCCAGTGACATAACTCTCTCCAGCCTGGGACGGCTAGGGCGCACTGTGAGCGCAAAGGGAGGGGGGTGGCGGGCGCACGGCCGGCCGGTCCAGCTGCACTCTCCGCACTGCTGCTGCCACAGGGGGGAACGGGATTATTTCAAAAACAACCACACAAGAGGAGGAGTGCTGTTGAATAAGGGACCCTGACACACACAGAGAGAAAGAAAGAAGCCAAGGAAGATGACTGCCGATTTTGGGGAGCCACTGTGAAGACTCTTGAAGGAGGCGAGATGGCAGTGCACGTTTTCAAATGCCTGCGCCGGCCTGGGCGCTAGAGCGACCAACAGGTAGTATGAGTCTCGAGTTTTGCTTCGTCTCTTTCTGAGCACTGCAGTGTCAGCAGATAGAGTTGAAAACTGACTGACCTTACAGGAATTTGTGGTTTTTGTGCGCCAGAGTGCGTGAGTGAGAGAGCGAGTGAGTGAGGGGAGAGTGTGTGCAGGCCCACCCACTGGTGTTTTGACAGGAGAGTTATGGAATATGAAGAACCCGACGTGCCCTCCGCTGACACCCACATCAAGAGAGGTGAGATTTTCCCTCTCCAGGTTACATTTACACTGTGGCAGGTGCAGGAAAACTGAACTTTAAAGTCACAGCAAGAAAAATACAATTTGTTTGAATAGTTTCAGCTCACTAAACAGTGTGCCTTGACATTTTATGCCCTCATGTCCCTCGCTTATTTCCCAGCATGCCTTTGTGTGCCCACTCACTCCCATCCCCTCCTTTCCTCCTCACTTTTATCTCATCCTGTTGGCCTCTAGTGCACCAGCTGACTCCCTATCTCTCACTCTCTGTTCACTCTTAACTTCTCCCCCTTCACTCTCATCCATCTTTACCCTAATAAACCTCCTCATCCCTTTAACTGGGGTATGGTTAAGGTGCTGTGAGTGTGTAAGAATGGCAGTAAGCCGGAGTAATCCATGGGAATTAGCTCTAATTTTTGCCTCTATTACTGGCCAATGCCTTTCTGTTCAAAGCCTCTCCCAGGCCATAATCAAACTATTGGCAGTGACTGGAGATAAGACTGCCCCTCTGTCACAGAAACCCATAGCACACCTTTCCTACAGGATAGCAACACAGCTTGTCTGAAGTGCTGCAAAATTTATTTGTGTGTGTGTATGTGTGTGCCTCCATTTAATGCATGTAAGGAGCAAAGCAAATAAATAGATTCTTATTTCTAAAGAGGTGAAACAATAATGAGGCCTGACCCCTTTTCTCCAGTAAATGTATTAGGATCATAGCAGCAACAGTTTACATTCAAAGTCCTGAACTTTGTATTTTACCTGTGAAAATTTCACCACATATATATATATAGTTTTTGATTTTCTTGACTCAATATTTGCCACTAACATTGACAGATTGATACTTTTATCTACCCCCCAAACTCCCCCAGAAACATAACATAAACAATTTGCTGGTTACCCTAGATTACCTTTAGACCGCAATGCCAACAGTTTTAATTTGGAACCATTAGTGATTTAATAGCATTATGTAACCATTAGAAAGAAAGCGACCAGCAGGCAGGTCAGAGAGGAAACAGGCACAATTTAGTGTTCATTATAGATGTATTATAGATACACAATTATAATTTAAAATGTGTTTTCTTTATGTTGCAAAGTGTCAATGGTAATGGTAATCAAGGAAGGAAAATAGGGTAAGATTAAAGCTGAAAAAAGAAATGCCAGTATCAACAGGGACACTGAAACGGCTCTTAAAAGTTTTATGTCCTTCTGTTCTTCTTCTTCTTCTGGTTTTTATTTGCAAGTGACAATACAAACAAATAATTCCAGAGTGGTTTCCTTTGGAGATAGCTTGCCTTGGGTAAGTTAAAGTCATGTTGTGCAGAATTTAGTGTAAAAATGACAACGTTTGGGGTAAATTTGTTAAAATGATGCACAGCTGAAGCTTGAACATTATGTGCAGGATACCTAATGCATCTGGCCCTGGAGCTGATGCTTTATTCAGGTTAAACTAGAGTGTGGTTGCACTGTTTTATTTTCATATTTAGTTTCCGTACTGCTGAGACGGCTCTTCTTGACTTGATGAGAGTCTTGGTTTTAGCGGCTGTTGTGGGCGTCACTCACTTTTCTCAAGCAGTAGTTTTAGTCTTGCTCCACATTTGGGTTTTTTTCTCCTGTCTGTACAGTATAGGAAAAGAAAAAAACGAAACAAAACAATCTCCTTTTCATTATCCAATAAACGCCCATTTGTGGTGTCCCTCAGGGATCTATTGTAGGTCCGATTCATTTCACCGTAAATCATTCTGCAGCCATTTATGAACCAAAAACTGTCTTCACAGCAATGACAGTATATTATTCTTTTAACCAAAATGCATCTGGCCTTCTTCAGCCGTCTGCTATTTTCTTGGAAATCAATGCAGACAAGTCAAGAAATACTTTCTGTTCTAAAAGAACACTACCCTTGCAGCCGTCCTACTGATGTTTTCAGAAACTCTTTGAAGCCAACATGTTCAGATGACTCTTTTTACAGAGAGATTATCCACAATTTGTGACACTGTGAGTGCTACTCCTTTTTTGTCACTCTATACCTTACTTTTCTTAAACTCCTGCAAAGGTTTGCTTCACCAAATTGGTAGCGACTTTTATTTACAGACTTGTGATGAATTACTTACGGTGTACTTCTGAGCTACACGACTGTCCTAAAATTTTCAGCTGTGTAGATGTTTTGGGTTTAAGATTTTAGAGGAACTGCACGTGTTGGCACATTCCTCTTGAAACCTGGCGAACAGCTTAACCATCCAAATCAGACTTGCTTTTAACTTGATTTGTACATATTTCTTTTTGTTTCAGCATCTAGCATATATTCCTTTTCATATTTTATAGTTGTTATAGTACTATATGTTGTAATTTCTTTTACTTGTTTCAGTAATCTTCTTCTCAAATGTATGCTTTTCTTTTGCTTACTGATTAATCATTCTACCTAAACCTAATTTTTAAAAAGCCCTTTTTTAATCTTGTTTACTGTATTTGGCACCGGTCTTGGATGTTCACATGTTTTGTATGTTTTCTGTGCTAGATGGGTCGTGGTTTCTATTCAGACAAAATTGTCGCCTCCTCTCTGGGTTCAGTGGTCTTCGGTGCTGTTATGTAACACAGCAACTGTCACTTCAGCAGTGAGCTTAGATGTCAGTGCAGAGAGTGAGATTTTGCCTGATGGGTGGTGTTGATTTTTGTGCCTCCGCTGTCACTTTTGGGTGTGTGTAGATGGTTCATGGCCTGGCTAACAGGTGTGCCTTGCTAAATATGTACGTGCTGTGTCACATTTAGTTTTCACAGGTGCCATCGACCGCATGTTTATTTAATTCTGCTGCAGCAATATTTTAAACATTTAATACCATTGGTGACACATTTCAGGAATAACAGCGGTGCAAATAGGTGACGTCAATTCTCGCTAATTTCCGATCAGCGTGTCGGGGTTCAGCATTTTATTTATTTTTTTAAATCAGATTAGTCGCCCTTAAAATCATCTCCGTAAGGCGAGAAGCTGCTGTGCGTTTCTGTAAATGACTATTTAAGGAACGCAGGGGAAAGCATTGATGTAACACTAGTGTAAAAAACACTGAAAAAATTCAGGCCGTCCTCATTTGGAAATGATGCTCTAATAAATGTAGCTGATTTTTTTGTGTGTAATTAATCAGCCTTTTTTTAATCGATCACCTTTAAAACAGTTACTCTGTGAGTGTTGAAATTTTCTTTTCATTTTCCGTGCGTGCAGTGCTGCGCTTTCATTCCATATATTCTGCTTATGAAGCAAAACTGATTTGATGAGGGTAGGAAAACAGAGGAAACCACAAAGGGCCTGATCTGGCGCCAGACAAAGACCGGCTAGCTCTACGTCTTCCATTGATACTTATCTGCCCTGCATTCAAACCTCTGTCTAACACACACAGCCTCTCACACGCAAATACACAGAGAAAACGCACACATACCCTCACACACATGCGTATACATACACCCACAGCAGTAAACCCCCTGCTTAAGAACTGACCCTTAGTCGCTCTATCTGCACTTCAGACTTTCTCACAATTGCGGTCACAAAGGCAGACAAGAAAGAGGACCTATTGCTTCACAGACACCCACCTTCCTCTACCTTTATGTCCTGTGTGTGCGTGCGCTGAAACACCACACAAACATATCATAGACCCACACTAGTGTAAATAGGAATCCTCTAATTTAGCCTCTCCGCTCTCACTGAGGCTTCTTATCTGTCCACATGCTATTGTACACTAGAAAAGAAGCCAAAGAAAGTGCTGCCTTCTGCAAACCCCGTATCAAACTGCCATTTAGGAGCTGACAATGGCTACAGTGTAATTTTACTTTCCCTCTCATTTCAGTCTATTTGAAAGTCAGGATTTTACTTGTTGTTACAGTAGTAACATGCTCATTTGGATATTTGATTATGATTGGTGAGTACGATATGTATTTGAATGTCAAACGTGCTTTTGTAATCCATTCATTGCACTACGAATAGCTCCTATGTAGGTTTCAGTGGTATTTAAATTGTTCGCTTAAGTAAAAGTAGAGATACCGCACTCTAAACATGATCACTTCTTTTTTTAGTAGCAGATGTAAAGGGAACAATAAGCTAAGGTATCAAAGGTATTCATCAGCAATCAAAGAGTGTCTCATCTAACTTTTGTGATGTGGTTAGCTGTCATTTGTAACTCTTTTTTCTTAAAATGTTATACTGTACAACATTTATCTCAAAAATGAAGTAAATCAAATGCCTAATTTATTTTCCAGCGGCTATCACATTTTCAATTCAAAGAGATGGAAAACTATTGGTAAATGTTTACTCCTGGATTCAATATGAAGCTTAGACGCCACTGTGTAACGCCCACCATGTATTCATATGAGTAAACAGCAGGTTGAGTTTCTTTCACTAAAATGCGCTTTAGGATGCTCGTACAAAGCATAGACTCACAAAGTTGTTTAGTTTGAATCCACTAACTGCCTCTTTTCCTCCCTTTAGGAGGTGCCGTGTCCAAGAAGAGTCATTTGAGTAAGTTGTCTACATTTGTGTGTGTGTGTGTGTGCAGTAATAACTTTGCTTGTGTTTGTGCTAGATATTTGTGCATGCAATGTGGTTAACTTCATAGTTAGTGAACATGCAGCATGCACCTGTACAGCAAAACACACATACACACAGTGGTGTCGACGGGGACGGGGCCATTAGCAACACACTCTGCGCGCGGCGTGTCGCACCTGTGCTACCCCCCCTCACACAAACACACTCGCAGACAAACAGTGATGAAAATACCAACCACTTTGGCATCTGAATGCAGATGAAAGCGATAACATCTCGTCTTTTTTTAACTTTTTTGGTTTAACACCTTCTGCCACAACTTTAGCACACCTGTGGATGTTATCGAGAGTGAAGGTGCTGTGTGTAACACACCACCGACCTTCATATTAGGTGGCGTGATGATAAACCAACTGAGACTAAATAATAATGGTTTTCATTCATCACACGTACCCAAAACCAGAGAAGACAAGAAAGGAAGGGCAACGTTTGGGGGTCTTCTGTGGTTCTGTGTGGCGGGATGGAAGTGGAGGGAAATATGAGTGGAGAATGAAGAAGCTGCGGTGGATTGCAGCTGCGAGTGTTTACTTAAACGCAGCACTGAAGACATAAAATAGTCTGAAATACATTTTTCAGTTAAGTTGAAGATCTCACATAAAAAAAGAACAGATCTCAAAATACGTACTTTTTTTTTAGCTACATCATCCGAACAATTTTTAATAAAATGCAAACCTAACATTGAAACACATGCAGCATAATAATTAATTAATGTAATATTTAACTCGCAGGTACTTTTGAAACCTAATTGCTAATTGTATGAAAATGATAAATATGTAGATTTTTACTTGGAGCATTCTTCAGTGGAGGAGATCTGTAAGCTAACTCAGATAACCTGAATCAAGTGTGGTAAATATGCTACATGGAAAAATAAATAATTCTTTTAAAATGATTTTCTCTCTCTCTCTCTCATATACATATATATATATATATATATATGCATTATTTGAAAATATTTGAAATCTCCAAACTGAGTTTCACAATAACAGAAATGTAAGTTTGTGTGACTTACATATTTTTTTAAGTTCATCTCCAGTGATTCCTGTCTGCTGGTTTGACTTAAACTCTCTCATGGACAGTCTCAAAGGTGCTAGACATTATAAAGCATTTTTTGACATATGATACAGAGTGAGGGGGTGAAGGATAACAACAAAGGTATGAAGAAAAAGTACCTTGAGAAAAACGACAGGGCAGGGGACGGTCCCCCCTTCTTTGTCTTGATCTCTCTCTCTCTCTCACACACACACACACACACACACACACACAATCATGCACACGCAAACAAGGAAGGTGAGGCGGTGACTGACACTCAAAAGTCTGAATATGTATGCTGAAGCTGCAGTGAGCACCCGACCCAGCTTGATAAAGGACGAGCAAAAAAAGGAGCAAGATTAAAAGATATAGGTGGTTCCAAAAAAACGAGTGTGTGTCAAAAGAAAGACTATTCTTAGACAAAGTGAGAGGACAAGTGAGTTTGTGAAAGTGGGACAAACGTCTGACACAAGTGGAGGAGTGAGGATGATGCGAGGTAGGGATGAAGCTCTTCAGCGTGTGTGTGTGTGTGTGTGGGCACTTCAATCAAAGATATTTTTATCAATTAAATCAGTTACATGCTTTTTGATGACGTTTTTCTCCAAGCCTCCCATATTTCAAACTTTACGATTTTAAGGTAACGTTGCGACTGATGCCTCTGATGGTGCGCGAAATCGGTACCGTTCGATAATAACGTCACCTTTTGGTTAAAAGTAGCTGTGTCTTTTTAAACCTTCACCAAGTCGCCCTGAAATATCTGTGCTTTCATGCAGACTCAGACACCTGTGGCTTCAAACACATCAACTTTCTCAGGGTGTGTCATTAAGCTTTTTGTTCAGGTTTGCACTTTAGTTTCTGGTGTAATACTTCGTTGAACAGGAAAACGCCGCTCAAGTTTCAAGTGCCTTTATATTTCACAATTTTTGCTCGTGTGCTAACTAGAATTTTACAGCTTTACAAGTTTTATTGAATCCCACCGATGGATGTTTTTAGCAGCCTTGTAGAAAGCATGAAAACATACACGGGTGTTCCTGTGCTTATGGTTTTCAGCGAGTAAAGATTATCTAATCTGAGTCCCTCCATTGGCTGAATTTTGAGTACCTTCACACTGATTGATGTGTTTCAGTTTTACGGTTTGGCAATATGACTCAATTTTGAGCTTTCTTTGATGATTTTAAGATTTGAATCATGTCTCAGATATTTCTGCCCTCTGATACTCCCACATATACAGTATACCTCAGGCTAGGCTAATTCTGTAGAGTGAAAGGTTGTATAAAATGTATATTTCTGGAAATAATACCCATTCATAACATTGTAGTAACACCTTTTGTCAAGTCAAGTTTCCATTGTAAGTAATTCTTTTAATGAAGCCAGTGATTGGTGGAAGACCAGTGTGACCAGGTTATAATATAATATTTAAGATGTTGAGTTTTTATTTATTTTTAAAATCATATACACACACACACACACACACACACACACACAAACACATATATATATATATCATAATCAATCATCATAGTCTTGCACTTGAGTGCGGAAAACAGGATGTTTCACTACCGCAGTGCGTTGCTTTTAAATGGACCGACTCCAAGCACGTACAGGATGCAGAGGAAATGCTAAAAGTGTGATACTGAAAATGATTTCTCACACAAATAAGTCCCAGGTTACCTGAATAAAAATGGACAAAATACACAAAGAAGTGACAAGGGAGAAAAGGCAAAGGGAACAATGAAAATTGATTAATTTGTTTTTGCTGCTTACACACTTTTGCCGTTGCAACCTGCAAACACTTATAGACACACCAGCACATGCAAGCACAAACACGCACACACAGATGCGCAGCTGCTTTTTAGATGGCGGCTAGATGCAGCATATCTCTGCCCTGCAGCTGTGCTGTGGATACTGCCTGTGTGAACAAAACGAGAGCAGCCTCTGATGAAAAATAACTAACTAAATATATTTGTGTTATGACCACAACTGGGAGACAATGAATTATCTCTGGTGTTACACACTTGATTCCATCAGGCACACTTGAGATGGCTTTGTTGCTGTGTTTGGGGGGATTCCTGTGTAGATTGTTACACAGTTTCTTTATCAGAAAGGATTTCCTTGTTCCTCTGGGTGCAGAAGCCTGCAAAAGCACTTCCAAAGCAGCAGAAGCGGTTGGCTACAGATCAAAGCAGACATGAAAATGGCAGGTGACACATTCCCCCCCAAAATTTGGTAAATGAAATACTCAAGTCGAGCTGATTCATACCCTTTGCTACTGTCAAAACATTACCTCTTTCAGACACCTCCGAATTCAGGAGCAACTTCAAAGTCAAATATGTGAAATCTGATGCTAATTGGTGTTCAGATCTGCTTTGAAAAATTCCTCAGATAATCATCTCTCAGTAGGTTTTTCCATCTGTTTTTGTGTTATTGCAAATTAAGGAAACTCAGCGAGTTCTCGCATTTATTAAACAACCACAGTCTGGCTCTGAAACCTAAAAATACATTAGCAGAGAACTATTTCTGAGTGAAAATGTTTAGTCCAAAAAAGCTGTTAATTAATTTTATTCAGTTCCTGCTTATTTTGTATTTTCTTCTAAATCTTGGTTTCTTTTAATGGAAAAAAAAGTAACCTGATATTTTATTTTTATTTGTTTGGATTTGCGCTGCAAAGTATCGTGTGATAGGATGTGTAGCAAAACATTCATCTTTTATCTAATGTATTTAAATGCAGTACTACACATGCAGTTATTTGTTTAAAAAAAAAAAGCTGTGACAATCTGCTTTTTTTGTCATTTACAATTAGTTTTAAATGCAGCAGAAAAATAGTGGTTTTAAGCTAAAGTTCCAGAAGTCTCAAATTTTACTTCAGGACGACCTTAAATTAAAATCATTAAGTGTGTTTTTATGTATTAGAGATAATAACAGTACAAATAAAATTTAATTTAATTCGCCATGAGTCATATTAAAGTAAGCTGTTAAAGAATTTGTCTTCACTGGTGTTGTAAACTCAAAAAATGATCCTACATTAGGTCCAGCCCTCCTGTGCTGAGTGTTAATGTGCTGTATGAGGATAAACAATCTGTGCAAGTGTGTTTGTTTGTGGATGCAGTCTATATACAAAGCTTGTTTGCACTTTTGCTTGCGTATGTCTCAAAGGTAAGCTTCTGTCAGAGGAAAGATTGAGGTTTTTTTTTTTGTCCGTTTACAGTTCATAGAAAAAGCTGCTGACAAGGTAATTTCAGGCACAGAGAAGAAAGTGGCTGGTTAAACGCTGCAACAGTGGAGCTAGTACAGTTTTCACCCGTGAGTCTGTCTGCCTGTACGTATCATCATGGTAAAATGTGATTCTTTGCCCATAGTGTCACAACCGTGAGAGACACGGTCTCAGAACTGGCGTCTTTGTGAGGTCAAACTGAAGGCCGAGTTCAGAGATTTGGGGCAGTCCAATGTACTAGTTCGCTGATAGCGGCGATGTGAAAAAGGACGTGAGTTTCCACGATAAACCCCTGTCAAAAAGTCTTTTTAAATACCTGCAGTGACAGCGGTGCCGTTAGTGTTTTGACTTTACAAGTCCGTTTCTCTGTCTGTGTCACAGCATCGTGATTGAAAACCTTTACAGGTGAGAGCTCAGTTCAGAAGAAAGGCCTCGATTGATGGTGGTTATAGTCTGACTCAGGAGTGCTGACTAAAGGGAACTAAGAGTCGAGGGGCTACTCCCCATTGTCCCTCTTTTAGAACAATTTTATATCACAGTTGTTCTGATCCCATCATAAAACTGGTGCTGGTTCGCATCAGTATTCACACACACACACACACACACACACACACACACACACACACACACACACACACAAAAACAAAAAAAACTTGTGTCAGTTTTCACTTAAAACGTTGTGAGAGGACTAATTAATCTTTTTTTGATTTGAAATCCAGGAATAAAAAACTGTCCTTGATCTTTTCTTAATCCTTTTTATTTTTTCTAAATGATTTTGAAAACGTTCCTCATTTTGCAGTTTACTTTATAGCTTTGGAAATGTTTGAGAGTTTATTAATTTCATTATTATTATTTCTTTTTTTGGGGGGGGGGGGGGGGGGGGGGGGGAGGGGGTGGGGGGGGGGGGGGGGGGGGGGGGGGGGGGGGAGGCTTTTTTGCTTTTTCAGTTTCCCTAAAAAGAGATTTAATGCTTGCACCATTATTATTTTCTTTAATGACTGATATTTATTATCCAAATTTCACTGAAAAAGCCATTACAACTACCTTTGGTCGTCTCTGCTTACAGCTCTAAATGAAAGCCTATATATTATATTATATTTAATATATGATTTTTTATACTTTGACAGTAATCCTGCTTTGTCATTTAAGTTCTCAGTGAAAGATCTCAATACTGTTTTAAAGATCATCAGATCATCTCTGTGTGGCGGCATTTAGGTGTACAGTGCACTGTGTGCGGAAGCGTGGGAGGTGGCACGCTGTTGTTTGTACTGACAAATCAAAATATCTCCACCACTAGTGTACTTAAACCCCTACACTTGCAACAGCATGTGTTCAGGCAGTTTTTGAATAACCTTTCAGCAAACGGTTTTGTGTAAATGATCTCATTTCATTGTTCTCCATCATTAAGTGGTTGGTATAGGATTAGTTTCGCACTGTATGTCGTCACTTGTAGTTTTGTGATTGCTTACGTAAGGTGTTGCAGCCATGACTATCAAAAGAGACTTTTTTGAGTGGAAAAAATCTGTGTGGACTGCAGAAACATGTTTTAAAAGAAAACAGTAAAGTAAAGTAAATAGTACCAGGTTTAATTCTGACTAAACTTCGGCTAGATATGCTAATTATTTTTATTTTTTAAAATTTGGACCTCCACAACTAGGAGGACTCAGGTCATGACATTTATGTGTTTGAGGTGCTAAGTGATAGACAAAGACTAGGTATTAAAACATTTCTTTTTTTATTGGGTCTTTTTGGCTGCGCCGTGTTTTTACAGCTGGAGAATGTAAAGAATCGCTAACAACACTGATAAATAAAAAAACAAAATGCCAAAAAAAAAAATTAAAAATCAGATCAAACTGAAAAAGGTTACTGTTGCACCCAAAGGCCTTGTGGTTGCTTTACTGTTGCCAGTTGTGACAGCATTTTAGCATTTTTCTTTTTAACATACGTGTATTTGTAAAATCTTATTCAGTAGTGCAGATTCCCAGCAACAGTCGCCTCAAACCGCTTTATATTGCAAGGCAAAGACCAAAAAACCATTAGAGAGAAACCCAGATAATCACAAAACCCCCCTGTGAGCAAGCACTTGTTGAAAGGAAAAACTCCCTTTTAACAGGAAGAAACCTCTGGCAGGACCAAGATCAGGCAGGCGCAGCCATCTGCAGCGACTGGTGAAGGGTGATGGAAAAGAAATGAAGAGAAAGAGATAGGACAAAAGGCAAAATAACTATAGTTTAATTCCGTATTAGCATCTGTTGTAGCGACCCCTGAAGGGAATGATCAAAAGAAAAAGAAGAAGTCATCTAGTTTTTAATAAGGCCATCGAGAGTCACTGGAGCTTAAACAGATCAAACTGAAAAGGTTACTATTGCACCCGAAGGCCTTCCTGTTGTTTCACTGTTGCCAGTTGTGACAGCATTTTGGCATTTTTCTATTTAACAACATGTATTTGTAAAACAAGTGCTGTGTGTAGCTACAATTCGCACCAGAACGCAATCGCCTCGTGACTGGAAAAGACACGAATGGAAGAAATAATGGTGGCGCAGTATTTTTATCACTCTATCTCACACAACCATACAAACCATGCAAGCACGCACACCAGGAGATGCTGGGTTTGATTGTCTGTGCCTGTGGCTGGAGATAACCAGGTGAGACAAAAATGGCTATAAATCTGCTGATAGAGGGCTGTTTGGTGGCTGCCTGGTGTTTATTTCTGTTTGGCAGTCGGGCTTTTAAAGGCAGATTGATACTTGTTTCTCTGTGGCAACCAATAAAGATGTCCACAGTTGTGTTGGGCTCATTTAAGGTGAGCGCAGGTACGACTACATGGAAAGCTGTTGGAGGAGCGGTGTGCGTGATTGCCATGAGTTTGAGTATGAGATTGCATGTGTGAGATTGCATGTGTGAACAGCGAAAAGCTTGTGGGCCACGGTGGGATTTCCTGTTGTTTGAGGTTGACAATCAGAACTGAAATAACTAAAAAAACAGAGACCACTGATGTTCTCTCTGACTATCCAGCACTACCAACAGGAACACAATTTTAGTCACACAGCTCGGTCTCTTTTCTTCGTTCTCTTTTTTTTTACATGTGATATTCAGCTGGTGGCAAAGGCTGCTGTCAAGCCTTAATGGTTAATTTAAAGGGACAGAATAATGTGAAATGTTAAGCATCAGAGTTAACTGGTGAAATATTCTTATCATGGTCAATCATGAGGTTAATCAGACAGTTCCATTAGTAGAAGCTGCAGTCTTATCAGATTTGTGGCTCTATTATTTCAGCTCGATCGTACATGCCTTTTGCTCTGTGTCTATATTTATTTTATCTCCAGACTGGCTGTTCTCAGAAACCTTCTAGTGATCCCTGTGGCACCAAATAAAGAGGGCACACACTGACACACTAACACACACTCGTGAAAACAAATCTGACACAGTTATGCACGGAAACGTAAATACTCCCGTATATTGTCAAGTTGCAGCTATAAGAGCTCGTCTCGAAGAATGCAGGCACACTTTCTAATGAGAGACGATGGCGGGAAGAGATAGCAGCCTACATTATTTTAGGTTATTTGAGGCTGGCAATGCCTCTGCATCACCACACGGCCATAATGTGAAAGAAAAAAAGCGCACTTCCTTATGAGCTTCTCAAAAATATTTTGTCAAGGATCCGTGATACAATTCATCTTTTTTAATGAATCAAATGACATCCTGATTGTGACAGAAATCGCCACTAATCAAAAGACTGGGGGGGTGTGAGAGAGTTTCACAGTGCAGTGGCATGGGGGGAGGTGAGAGGGGATGGCCATTACTGGCAGTGATCAAGGAGAGTGCATTACTGGCAGCGATGTCCTTTATGAGCGAGATTAGAGAAGGATTCACAAAGAAAGAAATGACATGAAAGCAGGAAAGTCAGAGTGAAAGAGAAGTCACGCAACCACTTGAAAGCACTCTGAGGTTGACACCTTCATATTCGCCGCTTTTCTCCATTTGCAAATATTCCATGTCCTCAGAAGTCTCTCGGCTTATTGCATTTGAAGGTATTTTGTTCATTATTATTAAGGCAAGAGGTGCTTGAGAGGAAAATACCTTTGGTCTACTATGGTCACACAACAACTGATAGATGCTTAAGGGAAAGTACAGAATAAAGCAAAAGTTGTGGGAATCACTTTGCAGTTTAATTGTTTAGATAAAAATGTGCAGTGTCATTAGAATGACAGTTGGTATAGTTTTACTTACTGCGATGAGCTCTGTGCTGCAAATGTTATAAATGAATGATTAAAAATGCTTGCTTTTAATATTAATAACTCTTTATTCTGCTATTTTTTTGTTTTGTTTCCATCTATACTGTAGATGTGTGTGCATATACAAAGTCTGAACTACTGAGCTGACATTAGAGCAACAAAGGTCACGTTAAACTACACTGATCAAACTTAAAAAGTGCTGCATTTAAGAACTGTATTTTATTTTTTATAAAGTTAAAGGTTTTGGATTTAACAAACTTTTTCTGTCCTTCTGTGTTTGTTCAGCCCAGATTGAAGTTATCCCATGTAAAATCTGTGGTGATAAGTCCTCTGGAGTTCATTATGGAGTCATCACTTGTGAGGGCTGCAAGGTGAGATGGGCCACAGCAACCTCATTCCCACATCATACTGATCCTGACCTCATATCACTCCACTCATTATGAACCTACAGCCAGAAGCCTTTAAGGTTTATGCCACAGCTGCCTTAAATTAACAATGTCTGTAATTTACAAAAAAATCAGTTGTTATATTTCTGTAATGGTTCATCCATCAGTATGTGCAAGCTCTTTGATCAAAATTATATTTTTAATGCAAAAATATAATGAATGAACTTTATTACAAATAAGCAGAAAGGAAATGCACGTTCTTATTTTGTGATGAAGATGTCAAATTACAGTTTTTAACTTCCTAAACAGAAAGATTAGTTTTAGCAGTTGAACATTACTCTTGATTAACTTCTGACTTTCAGTGTGTTTATATCCACATTTGGATATAAAATCATGAATTCAGTCATTTGAGCTTTTTAAAATTTCTAATACATTTTTGTTTTTATAACACTTGGTTTAAATAATTTGTCAAGCAATGTGCAGGAAACAGGAAACACTTAGCTATGCTAGCATAAAACAAATCTAGTTATCAGTGTCTCTTAAGCGTAATAATTTAATATGTATTCATGTTATATGTTTAACTCATTAAAAAGTGTCTTGAAAATTTAGCCATGTGAATCTACAGAGTTACTTTTCTCGTCCAGGTGATTTTTATCTTTGAAGTTCTTGCTAGCAGGCTAACTGGTTTCAATCAATGAACATTTCATCTGTTTTTCTACAAGAAAGCAAGTCAATATTTCCCAATACTCTAGTTCCTAGAAGAATTCCTTTGACGATCGGTGACCAATAAATTTTCCCAATAGGAAAAAAAAATCTGGGACTGTTGTGGAGGGCCGCACCAAAAAACTGTTGAGCAAAACTAAGTTAATCTTATCGGTGCGGCCCTCCACAGCAGTCCCAGTTTCTCACTAACCTTTCACTATTACAGTTGGACTGTTGAATAGCAAGTTTTAGCTTATTTTAGATATTTTGTATCACTTATACCTGACAGACAACAGGAAATATGAGTTATACTGATTTAATTTAGAACTTGTCAGATGATAATAAAATAATTTGGCCACCAGAGAACATTTCTGCTCATTAACAAGAGCAAATAAAAAAAATTTCTCTTCTGACTTATGTGTAACTCAAAAATCACTATTTCCCAGTCAAAAATTGAGCTTTTGTTGGACTCTGCTAATCCCTCAGGGATTTTTCCGGCGCAGCCAGCTGCCTACCGTATCTTACTCCTGCTCCAGGCAAAGTAACTGCCAGATCGACCGGGCCAGCCGCAACCGCTGCCAGCACTGCCGTCTACAGAAGTGCCTGGCACAGGGCATGAGCAGAGATGGTGAGAGAAAGCACACATGTACTGGCAGGCAGACAAATCTATTTACTGTTAATTCGCAGCAGCTACTTAGTCATTTGTTGATTGTTTATTTCCAGCGGTGAAGTTTGGACGGATGTCCAAGCGTCAGCGCGACTCTCTGATCGCTGAAGTGGAAAGGCACCGACAGCAGCAGCAACAGCAGCTTCAGGGAGACGCCCAGACCGTGTTGTCCTACCCCACCAAGAACCGCCAGGACCGCTCCCCCCAGCTTCTTCAGCCCATGGCCCCGACCTACTCATACAGCGGAGATGCCGAGCTGTTGACCTACGCCGCTGATATTCACCCTTACCTGATGTGCTCCCCGAACGACTCACAGGTGCCTGCTATGATCTACCGCACCTCTGGGATCTCTCCCACCTCAAGATCCCAAGGGAGGGGAGACAACGCTGGTCATGCTGATATAAGAGGTGAGGCTCAGATGTGGGAACTCACTTCACCATGCAGGACAAATCCTCCTTTCTTTGTTACTTATTTGTCTCTCTTCTCTGTTCTTTATGCAAGGATTTGACTCCAGGCAGTCGTCTCACGATATGATGGGGATTCATCCTTATAGTGGTCTGGAGGATCCATACAGCCTGTATCCTCACTCCCTGCGAAACATAGGTGAGAAAATGAGCACAGTGAGCCAAACTAAACATGTAACTTTATCATATTTATAGTATTTATAAGTGCGTCTTCTTCTTTTTTTAGATGAACTGTGTGCCAGCATTGTGCGTTCCCACAGAGAGACCAGTCAGTACAGAGTGGAAGAGCTCCAAGCTCTCAGGTGGAAACTCTTCAGTAGAGAGGAGATCCAAGCATACCAGAGCAAAGTATGTGCACTGTTTTCTCTTCATTTTTTATTTTTATTTTTTAATTTTGCGATTTCTCCTTCATGTGTGCGAGCTTACTCAGACAGTCTCAAAACAAAACATGTCATTTCACATGCTTTACGTCTGAGGCTAGTTTTGTTTGATGAATCAAACAGGAAACTGAGAAAACGTCTTTCATCGCTTCCCCCTCCTCTTCTTTCTTTGATCTTTTTTTCAGTTGATCAGAGAGAAAACAGCAGGGTAAATTGAGTGATAAAATACAGTAACTTGAGCAGCAGACTGAATTGTTGGGACACTGAGGATGAGTTTTTATGAGACGAGTGAAATGTTTTGCCCTTTAGAGCCCATTTTAAACAATCTATGGTGAAAGAAAAGGATTAATGAGAAACAAACTGAGCTAACAGTCTTTCTGTCTGACTCTCTTTCCCAGTCAGTAGATGAAATGTGGCAGCACTGCGCTATCCGACTTACTGATGCCGTCCAGTTTGTGGTGGAGTTTGCAAAACACATCCCGGGTTTCCGTATGCTGAGCCAGAACGACCAGATCGCCCTTTTAAAGACTGGTGATTTTCCCTTTTCTAGAAGGATGTGCTTAAAACACAATATATATAACTGAACAGGTTTGATCTTATCTCTTCTGACCTGCCTTCCTACTCTTTTCAGGCTCCATGGAGGTGGTTCTGGTCAGAATGAGCCGGTTCTTTAACACAGAGAACAACACTGTGTTCTTTGATGGGAAGTTTGCTGGAACTGAGGTCTTCAAATCTTTGGGTGAGGATTTATCTGAAGGTGTGAAACCGTCTATCTAAACACCATAACTTATCAATGCTCAGTGGTTTCTTGTCTTGCAGCTTGTGGTGATTTAATCGCAGCAGTATTTGACTTCGCACATGGCATGTGTGCCCTAAAGCTGACTGAGCAACAGATTGCTCTCTTCAGTGCCCTGGTGCTCATCAACGCAGGTAAGCCCAGCTCGGTCTGTCTCACTCGTACTGCGTTTATTTTAAGCACATCAGGAAGGAAGCGGTCTTTTCTTTTCTCGTCCTCCATGATGGCGACACATGGTGCGGTCTTGGGTTCGGCCTTTATGTGTTCATTTGGCGTTCTCCCTGTGCCTGTGGGGACTTTGCCTTGATACTCTGACTTCTTCTCAAAGACATGACTGTTAGGGTTAATTGGCAATGGCGTCTATGAGTTAGTGTCATAAGTACCTTGAACTGGAAATGCAGTTACAAAAATGGGTGGATGTCATAGATGAATAAGCTTGACCTTACTGTCAGATGTGCATGAATAAATCTTGTAGGTTTATCATATTACTGCCCAAATATAGATGACAGATATGTTTTGTGTCTGTGTCTTATCCAGTTTGCCTCTTTTCCATTTTGTCTTGTGTAATTTTAATTCATTCTGTCCCATTAAGTTAACCTTTCTGCCTCCTAGTGGCCGTGAATAGACATAATTCAGTTAATAGGCCGCAGTGAATGAGGATGAACTGATGAATGAAGGAAAAGACACAGAAAAGGAAAAAACAAAAAAGACAAAGAGCACTTTACAAAAAGTGTTCTTAGGTGTTGTTGGGAAGGTGTGACAATGTTTCTGGCCTTTGAATGAAGTCCTTTCCTGTCTCGTTGTTGTTGTGTGAATTTTAGACCGAAATTAAAAGGAATCAAAGAGAATATTTTAACAATGTCCATTCAGAATAAGGGCATGATAAATATCTGGATCCTATCACCTCATCGCTTCAGTCCTTATTTTTACTGCTGTGCTTTATGGGTTCCACTGAAGATTTTAATGTCATTATATGTCTAAAGTATAGTATTGAAACAAACTTCTGAATGTATTTGTTAAAAAACTCTTTTATGATTTCAACCCTGCTATTTTTGCCTGCCAACACTGACTAAAGTTCACTGCTGAGAGCATCAGCCTGCTGCCAGGGACTTAACTTCCATGCAGCAAGTAATGCTGTCTACCCTGTTCTGCAAAATGCTTTACTTTATGATTTTTGTTATGTTTTTCACCTTTAAAGGGAACAACCTAATAAACAGCTTGAAAAAAACTCAATCCTTCTTTCATAAAACATCTTTGTGTTCAGATCGTCCGTGTCTGGAGGACAGGAGCAAAGTTCAAAGAGTTCAAAGAAGCGTGGAGTCGGGACTGATGCACATTCTGCACCGAGACAATCAAGAAAGTTTGATGCACAAGGTAAATTTCAGTCACCTGGCTGTTCAAACACTAAAATTAAAGGCTTGTGTGCTCCATGTTTCATATCTGTGAGTGCGCAAGCTTTCCTCGCTGCTGTAGAAAGCTGACGTCTAAATGCTTGTGTCCACCCTGCAGCTGCACCAGAGGATGGCGGTGTTGCGCTCGCTGTGCAGTCTGCACATGGAGAAGCTTCGCTGGTTTAGTCAGCGGTACCCGCTCACAGCTCACTCTCTGTTTCCTCCGCTCTACAAGGAGCTGTTCGCATCAGAGGCAGAGCTTCTGCCGGGGACCACTCACTGATGATCTACGAGAATATGCAAAAACAGTCGCGCACCAACGTACCGAGACTCCTATTAGTTTGAGTCTCATTACTTTCTGGCAGATTCTATTTTTCTAATAATAAAAAAACACACAATAATTGTAGCGTGTGTTAAGTGTTATATGACTTCCAGCAGAGCTTTTCTTTGTTAGATGATGTCAAGAAGAATTTTTTTTTTTGATAGCTTAAAATTATTTTGATGATGCCAGAGAAACATATATTTTGATGTTCTTCGAGAGCACATTGTCGGTGGAGTAAGAGCTTCATTTTCTCTCAGGTTGTGCTGTTGTGATTCTGTACAGTTGTAGCTTCTGTGTGTCATGGTGTCTTTCAGACATACAAATTCAAAAAGGCAGACCACTGTTCATCATTAGTTCAAACTTTTAAGTGTTAGTCCACAGAAAGTCTGTATTTCAAGCAGAAAACACCAAACTTCAGAGGGATTCAAATGTGACTTTATAAAGTTTGTATCTTCACCTTGTAGTGATTTCAAGTGGATTCTTGCTTGACTTTGTCAAAAAAAAAAAAAATACAATTTGCGCTATACAAGTTAAAGCTAAAGCCAACCAATGTGCTTTCAACAAACAACAATATCAAGCACTAAAAGCAATCATATGCAACTACAGATGTTGGTCTAAAAACAGAAATCCACTTTGTTTTTAGCTTCCATACTCATAATAGGGTTTAAGTTTTGCAATGCTCCTTAAGGATCATGCAATGCCCTGCTGAGCCTGTGCATGCTAGCTTGCACAAATTACATCCTGTTCCTGTTTCTTCTCGGTTGTTTTTGCCCTCAGGAGTATTTAATGCAGTACTGGTTTAATGCACCTGGATGCTGAGAAAGTCAATCATCTTGTCTCTTCACATCAGCAGCTTCAGTCACACCCGCCGGCCATGAAGAGCGGAAAGTGTCATTTAGATGCTGAATACTAAATTAAAAACTTGCCTCTTTGCGTCTGTATGTCTCCAGAGAAGTTTCTCCTCCTCAGGCTGGTGTCTGTCATAGACTGACCAATAAATACTACAAGGGCAGCAGTACCACTGATATGGTTCCCTTTAAATGAATCCTCACATGCTTTTATATTGTGTGAGCTGTTGCATTAAGTGTAGAGATAATACAAAAAGGTGCAAGCGTGTAAAGTAGAAATCTCGTCCCGTGTGTGCTAACTCTTCCTCCTTTTCCCCAGATGAACTTGTTTTGTTTTCTCTACATATCTTTGAATAAAGCGGCGGGTGAATGAGAAATGTTGAGATGTTTCTGCATTAAGTATGTCTGTATGTAATCCTCTCTGTCCCTGGAACAGCTGGCATTTCCCTCAAGATAATTTGCTGTAAACCTTCTAATAAACTGCTGAAGCTGTGACACCAAGCAGATGTTTCACTTTATTTGACTGCTTGTGAAATCACCATAAATATTTATGCAAAGAAAAATTAACCGAATTATAGGGAAATCCCTATCAAGTCAAACACCACAGTTTATTTGTTGCAGTCAAAGCTCTATAGCGAATATACTGAAAAACATCCAAATAAGTTGTCTCCAGCAAATTTTGGTAAATTTGCAGCTGCAGCAAAACAGAGGAAATATTAGTCATTGTGGGTGACTACCAGTGGTCTGTGGAAAGTTTTTTTGAGGTTGTCACACATCGACACACGCACACAACGGTTGCTAGCCAAGTTAGAGAGGAAGCAAATTAAAAGCTTCTAAATCCGTGGGATGTGATTAACCCAGCAAACAGATTTTATATTAAAGACAGCTCCAATCAAAGCTGCTCATGTTTTCTTTAATCACCTCCTGCATGCAGGTTTGGGCAACGAAACTACTTTTGTATGTAGTGGTCTTTGGTTTCTTTTAATATTCTGTTATGCAGAACAAAAGAATAAAAGGGTCCTTTTTGCCTTTGCTTAAATACCATTTCCACTCTTTTTCTTTTTTGCTTAGATGTTTGTAAGAAAACTGACTGTGTGGCTGGATTTTAGTAAGCGGAAGGAGAGTGGTTTAGTAGTTTATTACCTTAAAGGAATTTCCAGTTTCCACCAAGTTATTTCACTATTACAGATGAGTGGTACACATGACTCGAGGTCATGGGAAATAGGAATATTTGGTCCTAACTACTGTAAATCAAAACACTAGTTTACCATTAAACATAAAGGCAGTATTAATTATAGCAAAGATGTGCATGCTTACTCAAATAATTAACACAACAAAATACACTGCTCACAGGCTGCAACAAACAAAATAGATAACTGGGTGTCAGAGTTTGCAGAATTAAAGAAAACACGAGACGCTGACAACAGACTTCAAACTAATGGCGAACTGCTTTATTACTTCAAACATCAAAATCCAGAAATGCAAATCATGAGTGCCGCTATAGCTCACCAGGCTGTGCTGCAAAGTCTTGCAGAAGCCAAGTGGGTTCATACCCACACTTGGCCATTTGTTGCATATCATCTCCTAGTTTTTCTGTCCACTCACAACTGTAACATTATAATAAAAACCTAAAAGACCCCCCCAAAAAATACTCACATGGAGAGGATGCTGCAACAAAGGCCGAGGGGAAAGGAGGACTATTCACACAAAGTGGGTAATGAGGGAAGTGGAAATAGCTGAGCAAATGAGATACAGGTGTAGACAGTCCCGTGGGGGGAGTAACCTGAAATAACCGAAAGATAACTACTAAACACAGAGATGTGAACTCACACTGAAACACAATACAGAAAAAACACAAGGGAGGCTTCGAACACAAAGTCAAAGACAGAAATCCAAACACAAGAATATTACAAAAAAAAACCCTCATAACACACAAAACTTAAAACTCAAGTATTACCAAACCAAAGTTAAGAGGAACAAGCAGGACACTAAAAATGTAACAAACACAAAAATCTCCACACAGGGGAATAACTAAAGAACCAAAATAGAAACTCAAACTCGAAGACTTCAAAACAGAAAGCTGTCAGATAGACACCGACTCAGCTTATCAGCTAACATCAGCTGGCTGTTAAATCAGAATGAATAATGATTACTTTGATTTGTGTTATTTCTTACTCAGGTTTTCTCATTTTATCTTTTCTTTCTTAAATTCTACCATCTTGTCCTATGTTTTTATATCATTTGATTATTTTTGTTGCGCTTTGGTCGGCAGCCGTTGTTTTAAATGTGCTACAGAAATAACTTTGACTGACTGGATAAAGTCCCACTCCCAAGTCTTGGAAAGCAGATGGGTTTTTCAAATGTAGTAAAGCATCTAAGAAATAAACATTATCAGTCTGGGTATGTCTCTGTCTTTTTTTGCAAATGATAACATGTGAATCTGCCTGTGGAAGGGAGACATCTAGTTGCCCAAAGAGGAGCAGATTTGGGGTCATGAGTCTACGATTAGCGAGGTTTAATGACATGTTCCAGGAAATTTGAGTTGAGTATGTGTTCAGTAGTTATCAAAACAGCACCAAGAATGTCTGCAGTAGCTATTTGACCATAATTATTCTGGAAAACGGACAAATGAGTGATTTGGTGAAAGAGAAGAGTTATCTTCCTTGATGGAAGATAAAGTTGTGGGAATTCTGAAGTTTCATATGGGTAAGCTCGAGAATTATTTTGCCAGGTATTACACTGACTTACTGGTTTAGTAGATGTGAGTGCTTATAGGTTTGAGGACTCAAAACAAAGGATTTATTAAGTCAGGAAAAGGAGCGTGAGGTGGCCACAGATTAAAAAGCAGAGGCAGGAATGCTGAGCATCTGTTCCATCTGCACCATTTGGTCCCATCTTTCACGGCCTCCCTATCCTGTTTGGATCAATGATTCTTGTTCTTGGGGGGAAGAATGTGCATTTAGTTCTATGAGTACTGGGATGATAACACATTTGTTCTTTTTATACTTTTTCCTCTATACACATCAGTTAAAGACCTGAGTGTATACTTGGTAGTTGGCATGCACCATGTACACACTGGCTTTATGTGGAATTAGTAGCTTCATAGTCTGCCTCACATAACTTGAGTGATAAAACAGCAGGAAACTGTAATTTAGTCATTTGGATTATGTGTTGTGGGTGGGCTGGAGAGTCTTTTGTTCATGGGCACAGCTGCGTGAGAATGTTCTTGGAGGTGAAGAAGGATAAGAGACTTTATAATACTAACAGTCCTGTGTGCATGAGGGCATTTTTCTCAACTGAGCTCCCCTCCTAGGTCTCTTTTTTATTATTGTGAACTCTCTGATCTGCATCCAGTGTCTAAGTGCTCCAACTCCAGGAACCATGCAGAAAACAGACTGACCTGGTGTCTAGGCCTTAGTAAGCACCTCTGCACTGACACACCAGTGAAACAATGAGAGTGAGCAGTTAAGTGGTTTGGATGAGGTAACTGACTGGTACAGAGGACTGCTGTAGAGGACTAAAACAGAACATTTAAGAGTCAAATTAAAAAAGGAGGGCTGTTCTTTAATAAGGAACTAATTTAACTTTGAAATAATGCAGAAACAAACATAAGATAAATGCGACACCTTACTTAGAAAACATATCAAACACATTTTAGTGTCATTTAAAAAAAGACATCATAGCATGCTTGCTTGCAGGCTGCAGCACGCAAGACAGAACAGATGTCTGATCCAGGCTTCTGATTGGGTCCAGTGCCAACCCCAAAGGCTGGGCAGGGCGTGGGATTTTCAACAATATTATGATGTTTTTGCAGTGCTGTATATCTCATTTCCACTGACACATGACTTACCAAAAACTCCTTTTTACCAGAGAACCATTTACTGTTAGAGGCTGTCAAAGCAAAAAAAAGAAAGAAAATTGTTGCCTTTAATTTTCTTAAACATCCATGACAGGCTGTGATTTATCAGCGGGGTTTGTTTATTTTTCCATAACCCTGACCTCCAAGAGGAATTTCAGCTTTTTCGTATAGCTCCCGGCACTCACCAGCACCACCTTTAATACTCGTATTTGTTTGACTCAACAAAGCTGCAGCCAAAGCAGCAAAAGAAAAATACTCCTCCTGGGTAAACAACATATGTCCAATAGTCAGTATTAAAGTTTATTTGGACTGCAAAGGAGAACTGAAGGAGAATTGAACTGGCTGGAGAAGCTGTGTTACAGTCATTCTTTCATACACTGAGGCCATGATGACCCTGGACCTAATCTCTACAAATTACAGACATAACAAGGACAGCAAGGCTTTTCATATCTCTGTCATATAAAGTTAACCATCACATCACTGCATTACCTTGATACTGAATCCTGGTGTTATTTTATGAAGTGTCTATAATCATATTCCAACTTCTTTGATTTGATTCAATGCAATTCGATTTTGCAGCACCAAATCTAAACAGCAGCTGCCTCAACACACTTTATATTGTAAGGTAGAGATCCTACAGTAAGAGATTGAAAACGTCAACAATTAAATGCCTCCCTGTGAGCAAGTACTTGGCGATAGTGGGAAGGGAAAACTTCCATTTTACAGGAAGAAATATCTGGCAGGATTCTGGCTCAGGGAGAGGCCATGATCGTTTGGGGGTGAGGTGTGGGAGACGGGACAAGAATACACACTGTAACACAAAGTGAATGACAATGAAACACTCAGCAGCCTAGACCTACTGCATCTTAACTAAGGGAGGAGTCAGGGTCGCCTGATCCAGCCCGAACTATATGCTTTATTAAAAAGGAAAGTTTTAAGCCTAAGCTTAAAAGCAGAGAAGGTGTCTTTCTCCCAAATCTAGTGGGTGGTTCCACAGAAGAGGGACCCGAAAGCTGAAATCTCTTCCACCGAATCCTCTTGTAAATATGCCTCTAGTTGAGGAACTTTCTAAAAATGGTTGACTAAAAAGCAAACTCACACATCTATTACAATAAAACAAAAGTTGTGATGATCAGTTTAATCATCACAGAGATACATATTTAGCATTGTGTGTCTAGACAGGTCTCCACAAAGTCTGACAAATAAGCCTGATGACTGTGTTTGTGGTGTCGATGACAGCTATGAAAACTCATTCTCATGAGGCAGGAAGTCGCCATAATCCAGAGAATAAACTCTGGATGGAATTTGTCATTTATCAGGCAATAAGCAACACAATTACTGAGCTAGGAATGATTCACCTATTATTAAAATAAGGGTTACTCAGGCTCTGCTGCTTTCTAAAAAAAATAATTAAAAATATTTATTTTCAGTCAGCCAGCTTTAATGGGAGTATTGGCATTTATGGTCTCACACTGTGGTATTTCAATATAAACACAGTATATAGGTCAAGATAACATCAAGGCCAAGTAAACATCTGATACATGATGAGGACAAGCTTCTGATCCTTAAGAAAAACAGACTGTGTTGCATTAAGTTCTCGGTAGCCTTGAGAAATAGGACAGCATAAACATATTTTGTTTTAACACTTTCTAATTAACAAACTGTATTTTATACGTTATTTTACAAGACATATTTGTATTGTTATTCCAAGATTGCCTATGTTTTTGTTTGGTTTATTTTCGTTGAAAAGTTTTCTCTTTTCCTCTCCATGTTACGTTTTTAAGCAGGAAAAATGTTAAAGCTGAGCTTTTCCACATAAGGGTTCCATACATTCCCATTAAACAGCACCAGGAATTTGAACGCATCACCAATAGGTCATGTCAAAAAACTTCCTTCCCTCCCACCTTTTTTTCCGCTCCCTTAAATCCCACAACAATTGTAAAAAGTGTTTGTCCTGTTGCGGGCTTTTGCTCCTCAGACAGACAGCGCAGCGGCTTCTGTTGGACCAATTAACGGGCCCGTCTGTGCGCTGCCCCGCGGAGCGTGTTTTCCTGGGCGGCCTCTGCGCACTCTGCCAGGACAGTCAGCTGCAGCTGCAGAACATAAAGCACGCATAGCACGGCACGGCACGGACACGATCAGGTCCAAAATGGGTCCGACTTGGGCGCTAATCTGTTCCACCGCTTTGCTCTTGGTTTTACTGAGCTCAGCATCCGAAGGTTGGTACACTACTTTTTTGTTGCTTCCAACTAGAAATCCACGCAGGGAATTCTTGTTTGCTTCATGGCCGATTGCCCAGCTCCATGTTTGATCGCTCATGCTGCAGTGGGAACGTCTATTTTGCAGTGATCTGGTGCCAGGTAGACTTTTATACAAAGCAGTCTGCTCTGAGCACTTTGATTCAAGTTCTTCATTTCAGACATGTCTCACGTGTATTTCTATAGATTACACACAGATGCACGTATAAAATAACATTTTATTTATTTGTTTGTTTATAAAACTTCCAAAACTTCTCTTATTTTGTCCCACTCTACCTTTTACAGCACTTTACAGTTTTTTCCGATGAAGGATCTGACTTCTTCAATACTTCCATCATTTTTCGCTCTCAGTAGTAATAAACAAACAAACAAACAAACAAAAAAACATGCGTAGTTATGGTTATGTAACTTTGTCTCACTCTTTTTTCTCTCTCTCCGTCTCTCCTTTGTGTGCCGCCTGAAACATTATAGATGAGCGCTTTTTTGAGCAGCGCGAGGTCACCTTTGACATTCCCCAACTGATGCCAGGTGTGTGCGCGCGCATTCACATATTAGCGCAGCATCTCCACAGCTACCAATTATAACGTCACATGCTCATACTTGTATTTGGCCAGCTCTCACTTCAAGAGGAATGTTAGGGCTTTGAGATGAAAGTCTTTTTTTAACCGGTTTGTTTTATGATTGCAGTGAAATGTCTTCCGTGGTTAGAAGGTTAGAAAATGTACTGATAGTCTTGTTTTTCTTCTCTCTTTAGTGACATTCTAAACCCTGAAAGAGCCCACCACTCTTGTTTTAAGGTTATTTGTTGCCAGGTTGAGTTAGTTGTGGCCCAGTTTGAGTACAGAACTAAAATATAATTAAAAAAATATATAAAGCTGTGTCTTTCTGTCTGTTTTTGGTGTTTTACTTCATTTAAAATAATGTATATAAAAATTTGGTATTATGTTTTGTATCTTTAGAGATGCAGAAAGAGATGGACTTGAGAGATTACTTTGGTATGGGCACCGTTTATCTTCTTACCTCTAGTTATAATGTTTTGGCATAAATGCACTACATACCCCCCCCCCCCCCCCCCCCCCCCCCCCCAATTAAATTAATATATTTTGTGTTTTTTTCTGTTTTCCCAGATTCACAGCGGCCAGTGCAGCCTCAACCAAGGCAGAGAGGTGAGCAGATATTCACAGTAGTGTGCAATACCATGGAATGTCTTTAAGTAGTCTTCAGGAATACTTTTCCAGGCTTCTTAAAAGCACACTCAAAGCTTTTCTTTGTATTTTGGCTGCCTTTGGTCCATTCTCTGTTAAGAGTTTCTTCCAATTCTTTAAGGACACACTGCACACCATGCTGAGATATAGCTCCAGTTTTCAGCTATAGCTCTTTGTGAATCAGCTTATTAATGTAAAAATACAATTTTATGCCTTTTGAACTTTGTAATCTTTGTCATTTTTTGTAGAGCCTGTTTATACTTGAATGATTCCCAGGTCAATGATTAGTGGCATAATTTAAAATAAAAAAAGACTGGATTGTAATTGAGCGAAAAAGGCAGCTATGGTCCTAAGAAAAACTTCAGAAGGTCTGCAATTTGTTTTTCAAGTGGCTCAAAACTTTTGCACAGTACTGTACTTACCTACTCATAAGTACCACCTGGGTCAGGGAATCTTTTTTGCCTTCTCTTGTTTGATTTTAAAAAAAAAAATGTTATTTGTTTTTCTTAGGTTTCAGACCAAGACCAAGAGGACGTATGCATCTACTTTACTTACATTTTTTTAAAAACTTGCTCCTTCTGTACTACGTTCTACTGCTAAAAGTGCCGACTGTGGTCTTTCCCCTGTAGGCCCACCAACTGTTGGTCCCCGTTCTCTTCCGACAACTTATAACGTTCAGTTTCCTCTCGGTCGGCCAACGTCAGAGAATCTCCAAGCCATCTGTGGCTATAGCGACCTTCGTCCACGCTACCCATCATCCTACTTTCCTGACTCAGGCTACGGAGTTGACAAGTTGAGGGCCTCTGCTGTGAATAATGCAGAGGCCTGGCTGAGCACATGCTGCAAAGACAACCAGACGTGGGAGAGAGAAGTGACCCTGTGTTGCGCCACACAGGCTGTATGTTTTCACAATAGCTCTTATAGCTAATTCAGCAATACTTTTTTAGCTCTGCGTAAATATAAAGTGATGTCATGTTGACCTGTGTTTGTTGCTCAAGTTCCCCTTCTCTTACTTTTGCTGATGATTCATTTTTTTCAGAATAGGGAAGTAGTGTTTTCTTACTTCCATGTAATAAAAAACACAATTTGTGCTGTTTAGGAACAATGCACTAATAATATACAGTAACATATACAGTTTTTTATTGCACTCATATTCTTTTCATTTTTGAGTCTGTAAATGTAGAAAAAGCAGCATTTTGTTTTTCAACCACTTTATGAATTGGACCTGAACATAGTTGGAGCATGAAACATTCTTCATATTGCAGAGGTGATGGTACTTGGGTTTTGTTTTTTTAAAAACAAAGTTGAAAACCTTGAGCACTTTCAGTCGATAAGCCCGTTTAATCAGCCCAGGCAGACATAACAGGCGGGCAGGCCTTGGCACGAGCATCAGAACTATGTTGAATTCCTCAGTCAGCGTTACCTTAGCAGCTTCTTGTTTGTTTTCTAATTTGTCTCTTGACAACATAACTTCAGGTGGTGAATTTACTCAATAAGTAGCAGACAAGGTGCAGACTTCATGGTATTATTGAAGAATTTCATTCACACTGTGCACCATGACTGTCTGTGTTACTCTGTTTTGTGCTTACTCAAGTGGGAGCTGTCAGTTGAAAAGTACTGTGAGGAGGACCTTTCAATAAAGCATCCTTGGTATCACTGCTGTAAAATAAACGACAACAACAAAAGGCTCAACTGCTTCAGCAATGATGCTCCAAACCCAAACTACGGGCCAACACAGGAGCTGCCAGTGGAACCTCTTCCCTCTACCGCTGAATTCACCTTTAACCCGAACACTTGCCAGAGGTGTGTAGAAAAGCAAAAAAAAAAAAAAAATGATTATCAATATTTTTGCTCACTGGGATTAAAGAGGATAATACACTTGTTCTCCGTCAGTGTCAATAAACAGTACCAAGGTTAAACCATAAATACTTTGCTGCCTCAGCCACTAAAGGCAGTACTTTAAAGGTACATTAAGTAATTTTTTAGATCATTTAATAGAAAGAAAATATTGTACTCATAAATGTATATTGATTTGTGTGTAATTATGCCTTTCAACAAATTAATAATTCTTATAAACTTAGAATGAATCCATTAAAAATGCATAGCAGCAGGCACCATTTTTAATACAGCAGCTGAGATGGTTATCGCTACATTGCATTTATGTTTATGTATTAATCTAACAATACACTTTACAGCACATGATAGTACTAATGATTTTATTACTGTGGAAAGATGTTATTGTGCACTTGCTTATATTGATTTTGTTGGGCGTGCATCATCTGTCAAGTTCAAAAGTTTAATTGCAATGAAGAGAAGAGTCCTGTAGAAGAAGTAATGTCAGGGTTATCATTTAAGACAAAGAGAAAAAGTAGCTTCATATTGCAAAACACATTTCTGTTATGCTGAATGCATCCTGAGCCCGTAGGAGGCATGTCTGTGTCTGACCTTATGCCTCATGCATTGCAGGACACACAGCCCTGTTCCCATAGCCCTCATAGAAGGGAAGCCCAAGGAACTATCTACTCCCCGAGCTGCTGACATCAGCTTTCCTCCTGGACGACCCACCGCAGATACCATTGAATCCGTGTGTCACAACCAGAGGCTTCGCCCCGTCTACAGCATCAAGTGCCTCCCACGTTCAGGCTATGAAATGGTGGCTCTTCAGGCGAAGACCATTAATCTTATAGAGAAGGGATTCAAAAGTTGCTGCAAAAATAAGAAGACTAAACTCAACTGTGCTGACCAGAAGGTAAAGGAATAGCAGCTAAAAATACAAATTTTTGCTTAACTGAGTAGTTTCCATGTCGTGACACTTCATTCTTGCTCTTCATTTCAGTGGAGTGAGGAGCTGAACAAGTTCTGCTTGCGTGAGAACGGAGGACGGGTGAATTACCCCTGCTGTTTGAACCAAAGCGATAAATACAGCTGTTTCCAGCAGTTGTCTCCAGACCCGTATTATAATGTGACTTCTGCTCATGAGGAAGTGTCACTGAACAAGATATGTGACACTCACAAAACCATCAAGAAGAAGTAAGACACTATTTATTGCATTTTTTTCTTTGATCTGATCTTCCTATAATTTCTTTTTGTTTCTTTTGATGTTTTTTTTTTTTTCATTTTTTCTATTCATTTTTCTCTGTGAAATGTCAACACATTTGTTTAAGTATATAATCTGTGGGCAGTTTAACATGAGATGCATTGTCATCAATGTGACTGTGTTTTAGATTCCCTGTTGGGTTTCCTCTGAAGGACTTTGTGACACAATGCTGCCCCCTGCAGGAAGAAGAGAAGACCGCTTGCTCTGCGCGACTGGTAAGTCCCATTAAAAGCCATTAAAAGAGGAAGTTTATCTGCAAAAATAAGACAAATTGCAAAAAAAAAAGTTTGGCCTGGCAACATTTAAAATTTGAACAGAGTTCTGATTTCCCGCTGCTGTTCTGCCTTTGATCTCTCCATGACATCAGCTTGAAGAAATGTCACAGAAGCTGTGCGCATCAAAGAGGGCTGTTCCCACTACTGTCCGCCGCTGCTGCAAATCGTCCTCACAAGAGACTCCACAGTGCATCTCCAAAATTATCATGAGTGCCATCACCAAAGCAACCAACTTCTCAAGCCAGAAGAAGAGGAAAAGGTGCCCTATCTCCTAAGCTTGTATGGCCTTTCGCTGCTGACCACTGTCGCTGGGCTGTTCAGGATATTGGTGAGATAGCAGCAGACATGGCATTCGGTCACTGAACAGAAACGATTCATGCAACGCTTAAATGTTTGTAAGACAAAATGAAATGTAAAATGTTGACCGAGTTTTCTAGCTTCAACTACTGCCGGCATTCTGAGACCAAATGAGTATTTCTACCATTTATACTACACATACTTAAACAAGCATACTGTTACATGCATAGTTGCTAAA
The DNA here is from genome assembly GCF_963576455.1 of Neolamprologus multifasciatus. Lineage (NCBI taxonomy): Eukaryota > Metazoa > Chordata > Actinopteri > Cichliformes > Cichlidae > Neolamprologus > Neolamprologus multifasciatus. The sequence continues at coordinate 20,141,495 of NC_140449.1, forward strand.
ACAGACTATTGTCTAGGACACTGTACCACTATTTTTAGAGGCTGCTCTTTGCATACTTGATTATTAATTTCTTAATTCTTTTGGAAATTCAAGATCTTTTTTTTTCTCTTTTATGTGGTTTCTAGTTAAGATCTTCTCTGAAAAAGTGATAATAAACACATTTTTAAAATCTTCCTTTCTGTGTGGTTTACTGTGTGACACCTTGGATACAAGTCCATGCTGCTTTAACCACAGCCTTTATTTAACCCACACTGTGAAAATTCCCTTGTAACAGCAGCACAAGGTAGAAGTTGAAAGGATAAATTAGGGATGTATTAGAAAACAATAAAAAATAGAAAAAAAGACAAATGGTTTACAACAACAACAAAAAAAAACCTGCCTGGCCTGAGGATGAAGCCTGCCCTGCCTTCTCCTTCTAAATGAAGGTGGAAAAAAAACATTCTGTCCTGTGAATAGGGGTCTTGTTCCCTAGAATAGACCCCTCCCCTCGGGAACAATTATTTTTCACAGGACAGAGGTGGGTGCTCTGGTTTCATTTGCAGTTAATCTTTCCCTATAAAAGAGCAAATTACTATGCCAGCTGTCATCTGGACAGGTTGCCAGTCCATCACAGGGTTCATGCAGAAAGGCCCCAGCTGACCAAGAGGTTCATAAACTGCTTGAAAAAATTAAATACATAGACTGGATCATATGTTAGTGAAAAGATGCCACATTGTTTCATGAAAATTGTCAAACTTTAAACGGCTAATTTAAAGACTCCCCAGAAATACTGCAGGCCGTTTGCTGAAGTTTTGTCTCAGCAGCTCAAAATGGTGCTCAGTAGTTTGTATGGCTGATCCCAGGACTCCCTGCACCAACTGTAGGGTCTGACAGTTGGTCCAAGGATAGGTCAGACCCTGGAAGTGGTCTGAGGTCAGACCACTTCCAGGGTAACCACAGAAGCTCAGTGACCCTGAGACAAAGTGCATACACAGAAGAGGAACAATTTAACACCTTTAAACTCCGTCGAAGGTATACTTCAGTTCCAGTGGGTAGGTTAGGTTCAGAGTGTACATAAGTCCAAACAGCATAGCAGCTGCTAAGGCATAGTTATCCAAGTCCTGCAAGACTCTCTGGCCTTCAAAGACTATCCGGATGTCCTCGGGGCTGCCACTGGCATCTCTTGACTTTATGATGTAGATTCCCATGGTTATTTCCTCAATACAGTGGCTAGTATTCGGCCCCTTGAACCTTTCCACATTTTGTCACATTACAGCCACAAAGAGCCACAAACATGAATCAATTTTATTGTAATTCCACGTGAAAGACCAATACAAAGTGGTGTACATGTAAGAAGTGGAACGAAAATCATACATAATTCCAAACATTTTTTACAAATAAATAACTGAAAAGTGGGGTGTGCGTAATTATTCAGTCCCCTGAGTCAATACTTTGTAGAACCACCTTTTGCTGCAATTACAGCTGCCAGTCTTTTGGGGTATGTCTCTACCAGCTTTGCACATCTAGAGACTGAAATTCTTGCCCATTCTTCTTTGCAAAACAGCTCCAGCTCAGTCAGATTAGATGGACAGCGTTTGTGAACAGCAGTTTTCAGATCTTGCCACAGATTCTCGATTGGCTTTAGATCTGGACTTTGACTGGGCCATTCTAACACATGGATATGTTTAGTTTTAAACCATTTCATTGTTGCCCTGGCTTTATGTTTAGGGTCGTTGTCCTGCTGGAAGCTGAACCTCCGCCCCAGTCTCAAGTCTTTTGCAGACTCCAAGAGGTTTTCTTCCAAGATTGGCCTGTATTCGGCTCCATCCATCTTCCCATCAACTCTGACCAGCTTCCCTGTCCCTGCTGAAGAGAAGCACCCCCAGAGCATGATGCTGCCTCCACCATACTTGACAGTGGGGATGGTGTGTTCAGAGTGATGTGCAGTGTTAGTTTTCCGAGCTAAAACTCAGCGGAGATTTCAGCTGTGTGCTGGTGATTGGACATCAGCCGCTGATAAAGTGGGTTCACCTACAAAGTGCTCTGTAGGGAAACAAGCTCCAGCAGCTCTGCGCTCAGGAATCAAAGTATATTTACTTATCTTGTGCAGAATAATGCGCCGGCATTGCGTTATATCGAGCACCGGCTGTCCAGTTAAACTGTGACTATCACCAGGAAACGTGGGCGTGTTTCTTGAATTAGCAGCAGGTGTTAAACAGCTGACAGCTGACAGGTGAGCAGGGTGTATGCAGGTAACTCGAGGGCCCGTTGAGCTGATTGCTGGTGTCCTGAGGAAAATGTCAGCTCGTTATTTAACACAGAGACACAGCCAAAATCATCTAAGCCTTAGATGATTAAAAAGGTTTTTTTAAACCTAAGAACAAGAAATGGCAGATTCCCCAAAACTGCTGTAAAAAAACTATGTAATAATGTTTTTTTCCACTTTAAATCACTCAGTCTCACTCAGTCTTTTAAAAATACTTCAGCCTGAACAGTATATATTAAATATTAATTACAGTTTGGGGATTTTAACCCTTTAAAGGCCAGTATGTTTACATATCTCCATTGATTTTTATTTAATCCCCCCAGCCAAACAAAAACAATTTCCATAAAAAAAATTTCAAGATGCATTTGATCATTGTTTTTATTAGGCCCTGAGATGGGCCAATGATTAGCAGCGACATTCATTTTCATGCATTTCTATTTTTTCTGCAGTGTCAGATTTTCGTTTTACAAAAACCGATACTCCAGGTCCTAACAACAAAAAATTCCACCTTCCCAAAAACTATTATATAGTAATAATTTTTTTCCACTGACACAGTCTTTTAAAACTACTTCAGCCTGAATTATACGTTTAAAATATTAATTACAGATTTTGGATTTTAACCCTTTATAGAAGAATTTTAAATTTAAAAGAAATTCTCTGGCAAATATGGGATATATTCATTTAGCACAGCCAAATAGCATGAAATGGTTTCCCAATGTTGTCCCGATTCATTGTTTCATCCATTTTTCTTCTTATCAACAGAAAGTTTGCAGACATTGAAGCAGCAAACCACCAGCTTTGGCATCCGCTCTTTATTTTAAGGATGAGGACAAAGGCATGTCCTCTCTGTCATCACACAAGCCAGATTCACCTGACCAGTCTGGTAATCCATCTAAAAGTGGTGGTCCACAGGATGCCGATAAAAGCAGCCTTCGAACAGGTACAGATGGCACCTCAAAGTCTATCAGTGTCACCACCTGACTTACATGAAAGTCAAGTAAATACAAAAAGGAAGCAGACTGAATCAGGGCATCTTTGGAAACATCACTCCAAATCGCAGTCCTCCACCTGCAGAGCTACAGCGAACAAACAGAGCAAGAGGAGGCAGGAAAAGGGAAGCAGAGGTCATAAACCGGTGGAAATTAAACCTATTAGCTCCCCAAGAGGTTTTGACTTGTACCACGGGGCGGAGCTGTTTTATTTTAACAACAAGAGTCAGTCGAAGCCAGCCGACAACTTCTTTTTTGAGTAGTGTATATATTCAATTGCGGGCGCCTTTCTGTCGCACTACAGCAAACTGAAACCGTCCCACGTCCCTCCACTGGAGGCGCTGTGGTGCTGCTGCAGCAGCAACACGAGCATCAAAATTCAAGTGTCGGCTCTGTCTATGATGTTAACAGTCAGATCGTAATGGCGACTGCTGGAACAGCAGACATGGGATCAGCAGCCCCGACAGGTATCTAGCTATCAAATCTCATTCCTTCCGCGTCTCAAAACTAGCGTAAAAAGCTATATCTACAGTGTTTTAAAGCATTGAAAATGATGCAACGCTGGAGCTCTGGCTGTAATTGAGCCTTCGTTAGCCGTTAGCTAATTAGCATCGAGGTTTTCCACCAAAGAAATGAACCAATTTGTGGTTTGCTTGTTTAGCTGGCTCTTTAATAAATCCTTCTCGTGTTAAAACACAAGAAGATTTTGTGTGCAGGCCACTTGTAAATATGAGGAACAATCTATTGATTTTATAGCGCGCTATAAAGTAATTCCCGACACCACGTTGACCAAACTGTTTTGTTATCAAGCCGGCTGTCCTGTTGACGCTTTATGGTGTTTACACGCAAACGAAGCAGGTGAAGGCGAGTTGAGATTTTATAAATAAAGATCGCCGTTGCTTGGTAAATGAATGGGACGTGTGTAATATTCCGGGTGTTAAAAAAAAAAACCCTCCCCCCCCAAAAAAAAAATCAAGCATCTATGGGAAGTTAACGGTAACTGCTCTCACTCACGTCTTCCTCGCCTGTTAGATCCCGTTTCCTCTTCCTCTGAACGTTTTGTGATGTACATGGATAAAAGAAATCCGCTTTCACTTACCTAAAGGCTTCATTAAACACCTCCCAACTGTTACTGTACAAATATTTTCAGTTTAGGTGGTGTATTGTCTGTGTATTGATTTTCTGCATTCCTTTGTCACGCTTATCTAAGTCAATAAAGCAGCCTTAATTTATTTAACCACCTTTGTTTAGGATCACCGATATCAGACCTGTGCACTGCACATGAACTGGTTCCACTTGCTTCACGGATATAGATTGATCATGTGCTTTCAGAGACTTCTTTTTCCCCAAGATAATGCACGCAATGGGGAAGATGCATCTCTCTAATCCAGTTAGTTGTGCATCACTCATTAGCTTCCCTGTATATGTTGGAGTTGCGCTGCTCCTGGTAACCACCCAGTCTGAATCAGTGAATAAAAATAGTTGCTTTTTAAAGCGCTCCTGTGGCTCCCAGATGGCTGAAATCCAGGGACAGCACAAGCACAAGATGTAGCATTCAGGCTCACAGACACTTGAGTGACAGTAACTCACTGTGGTTTCCCTAATAGCTTTTATCAGCGTCGTTTCCAAATCAGGTCAAGAAACAGTATATTTGTGGACTCTTCAGAAATTACCTTAAAGAGTGTGTCCATGGTTCATGGTATTGCCGTGCAGGCTGTGGGCTGTGTGTAAACAAGGCTGGCAGGGACTTGTTTGGTACACAGAGAGGAACAGATGGTTTGCCTATTGTAGTGAGGCCTGCCGCTGATGAGCTAAAGTCATTGTTAGGGAACTGACTTAGTCTAATTACTATCCATAGTCTGCTGCACAATATATGCCATTAACTGGTTGTATATTGGCCTTAATAAATACAGATGGTAGTAATAATAACAATCATAGCTAAAACTGGGCCATCTGGGGTTACTACACATGCAAGTACGCATGATCCAAATTTAGTAACAGTCTATGTTATCTACCTTGAACAAAATTGTCCATTTCTAAGTTATTTTTGGCCTTTTTTAAACAATATTCTATTTTACATGTTGAGCACATTTAATCATGTTTGTTTTGTAAACGGTCCTGATGGTTTTCTTTTTACAATCAAAGAAAAGTAGTAGTTGCTTAACTGACGTAATTATTTAGGCCATGCTTCCTTTACTTCTGTGCACACCTACTTTAAATGAGTGTAGTGTGGCGCATGTACTCGGTTAAGCCAGTTAGCCTGACCTTGTCCTGCTCCGCAGATATCAGGACTCAGTTCTGGAGGAGAGCGTTGCGGCGAGGTATTCGCATGGGTGTGCTGTGTTTGTGACTGTGAGCAGCAACTGCATGAGTAGTGATGATATAGTGTGTTGTTTTACATAATGAGAGGGAATGTGGGCAGAGCGATGCTCATTGTTTCCCAGCAGATTGCAGTGTGTCCCTGCTAACTCAGGAGAGATGCATGGCATTCAGTGAGTCTGTGTAATTATACATACTCCTGCATTTCTTTGGTTGAAAATGTTCATTTTCTGTGTATTGCCAGGTTTAGATTTGATGGGCGTAGAAAGACAAATTTTCAGACTCACACTTGTTACTACAGGTGTAAAATCTAGTAGCCTTCAGTCTTTTTTGTGTGTATATTGACCTATGGTACTGCAGTGGAGGAGATGTTGCCATTGGTTACAGGCTAGAGGTGATTGCAGAGTGGGCGATGTAGTAAGTGTATACACCAAGTTTATATAAGGACAGGACACAGGAACTCATTCGCTTATTTTGTTGCACTTGAGTGCCTTTCTTACCAAACATCTGTATGCTGGGGTTTAATGACTTATCTTTGTTTAGCAATTAAGCAAAGGTCTTGGCTTGGTGCTTGCATTATTATTTTACAGGCATACAAACAGAAGCTGTTGTGTTTGGGGTTTCATGCAGGCATGAAAACCCTCCAGTGTTCCTTCATGTCTCCATGCTGCATTAGCTTGTTACATGGTGAAATAAACATTGAATTACACAGAATTGAACAGAATATCAGTCTCATAGATCTCTAGTCGGATAACAGAGTTTACTAAATGGCCTAATTTAAAGGGGACCTGTTACCTCATTTCCTGCTTCATATTTCATTCTTGGGCTACAAGAGTAGCTTTGCATGATTCACTGTTCAAAAACAAATCCCTATTTATCTTATACCAGGCCTTTGTGCAGCCCCTCAGTCCATCACCGTTCGAAACAAAGCATTTAAAGAGTTGTTAGGTTGCCGTTAGGAAACATCTGAGCATTCATGAGCATGCTGGAGTGGATCTCAGTTATAAAATCAAAGTTAGTTTGAGGCTTAAAGTAGGCTGGGACAGCAACAGCTAGAAATTGCACCATTTTTTGAAAGGAGGTGGTGATGTTGACACACATCCTGGGGGAACAGATGAATGTGGAGCAGCTAGCTCATGGGAGAAGTAGTTCCAGTTCACATACTGGGTGCAGCCGGTAGTAACTGTGGCCACATTTAGGTTTGGGTTCATCATCGGTCTTATAGTCATCCACCAGTGCTGGAAATAGCCTAATTAACCAGCACAGGGATTCATAAACAGTCCCTAACAAATTCGTCATTGGTCAAAGCCTTTCCAACTCAAACCCTTCAAATTTATTTCAAGCCTTGACTTTGAGTACTGACTGCATGGGTTGGGTTTCAGAGTCTCAACAAAGGAACTATACAGAGTTCTTACTCTATGTAGGATTTTCCTTGCAGGTTTTCGAGCACTTATCTTCCTCTCAATTTAACTTTTTCTGTTTTCTTTTTAGGGACCAGCAGCATTCGAAAAATGGCCCCCGCCGAGGTAACTATGGCAGATACTGTAAATGTAACTATTCTCAGCTCTAAGGGGAAAAGGAGAGCAGAGCAGGCTTATAGGGCTGAACTTTTTTTCATCCAGACATTTGCAGCTTGAGGCATCGGTCACTAAAAGTTTATTATGGAAGTGAGAGAGTGGCTCTTGTAACGCAGGAGAGCCACATTGTTGTTCCACAAAGCTCTACATAGATTAATGTTTATAAGTTTTCTTACTTTGAAATATGAATAGTTACTCATAATAATACTGTAGGTTCAGAAACAATTATGACATTTTTTTAGCGCCAATATCAATAAAAGGAGGAAGTGCAGAGGTAGTTTTTTGGTCAGGAATAGTAACATCAGGCTGATTGCTGTTTCATTAGTTTCCTGCCTTACAATTTGACCTTCCTCTGCAAGTTCAGTTACTTGTGAGCCCAGTTGATCGCTTGGTTAAGGTTGTCATGTGAAGCTGTTTATTCATCTGGCCTAAAGCTTGCATACTACAACAGCTAGCTCATTGTTTTCTGCGTTTACCAGCATAAACACACATCAAACTGTGTTTGATTTTCCTTTGACAGCTTTCTGCCTCTCTCCTCAGATGCCCGGCTCTTCAGGCATGAGTATGAAGAAGACCATTGGACACCGGGGCGTTGAGACTACCACAGGAGAAACTACTTACAAAAAAGTAAGGGCAGGGGTCGGGGTCAGTGACAACAGTGATTTGTTGACACCCGCAGCACTGAGCCGGAGGTGTTTACATCCAAGGTGTTTACAGTTCAGTGGGTTGGCCTGCATGTTTTGGTGTCTGTATTCTAAAATTAGTTTGGAAGTTCCTCTTGCTGGAAACCCAAGAATAGTGAGTGAAACAGCAGAAGTCACAGGGGTAAAATGCTGTTTGTTCCAGTGCTTACTCTCTTTTCCTCACTGACCTCCCTAGACTACGTCATCTGCCCTAAAGGGAGCAATCCAATTGGGCATCGCTCACACAGTTGGCAGCTTAAGTCAAAAGGCGGAGAGGGATGTTCTCATGCAGGACTTTGTAGTTGTTGAAAGCATCTTCTTCCCGAGGTTTGTGATACGAGTTGTTTGAATGCATGAGGTGAACGGTTATTTTTCCATTTTGCATAGTTTAATGGTTTATCTGTTTCTTGCTTTTTCCAGCGAAGGCAGTAACCTGACCCCTGCTCATCACTACAGTGACTTTCGCTTTAAGACCTATGCTCCTATCGCCTTTCGTTACTTCAGGGAACTGTTTGGCATTCGGCCAGATGACTACCTGGTCAGTATTAACCCCAAGGCTTATTCTGCCATGTTCACCACAGCTGTGTGTGAATCTCTACATGCTGCATATATATTCAGTGGTTTAAGCAAACACGATCCCCTTTTGGAGAAATAATCAACAATAGCTGAAGGTTTTCTCCTTCTTTTTTTTTTCTTCTCAAAAATGATGATGCTTTTGTCTGCATCTTCACCACATTTGCTGACACAGTGGGCATGGAGCTGCGCCATCTCAGACAGAATGATAAGCCGTGGTCCAAGTGCTTTTTGGCTCTGTTTTATTTTCCTCCTGACACTTTCTCTGCTGTCTGTTTTTACAGTCAGCACTAGAAATGCTGATAATCATGTCTCTGTAGTTTAAATCGATCAATTGTGCAATCAGGAGCCAGTGACCCATATATCTTACTTCAGAAACACAACATCTGTTTTATTTTTTTGCATTTCATATTAATGCGGGTTCATCTGTCTCTTTCTGGAAGTATTCTCTGTGTAATGAGCCGCTGATCGAGCTGTCGAACCCCGGAGCCAGCGGTTCCCTCTTCTACGTCTCCAGTGACGATGAGTTTATCATCAAGACTGTCCAACACAAAGAGGCAGAGTTTCTCCAGAAACTGCTGCCTGGATACTTCATGGTGAGTCTGGATAGAGTGGGAGGTAGGAGTTTGTTTAGAATGAGTGACTATTACTGCAACAATTCTCAGGTAAGGGGAGGTTTTTCTACTAATTTCAGTGTCTAATTTTGTTTTTGTCTGTTCCCTCTCCCTTTCAGAATATAAACCAAAACAAGCGCACCCTGCTGCCCAAGTTTTATGGACTGTATTGCGTTCAGGCAGGCGGTAAGAATATCCGTATTGTTGTGATGAACAATCTCCTGCCCAGAATCATCCCCATGCACCTCAAGTATGACCTGAAAGGCTCCACCTATAAGAGACGGGCTTCCCCTAAGGAGAGAGAGAAGGCCGTCCCCACTCACAAAGACCTGGACTTCATCCAGGACATGCCTGATGGCCTGCTGCTGGAAGCAGAAAACTACAATGCTCTGTGCAAGACTATACAGAGGGACTGCCTGGTGAGTTACAGAGATGTGGCGGTTTTGTATAGATTGTTTATTGAAGTACTGAGCACTAAAGTGTATGGAGAATGGCTTGGCAAGCTCAAATAGTACACCACCACTTTATATTGTTGTTATCCTCTTGCATAAAAGATACAAAAAATGATATTTCTCTACATACAGCATAAATGTGAAGAAATATCAAAGACTTTTTAGATTCATTTAGTTATTTTAGGCTATTTTTCCATATAATGAAAAGTCCTTACATTCTAAATGGCTTGACAGATTGTTCAGTACATGTAATGTCGACATGTAGCGCACTGGCACTTCATTAAACTTAATTTCCAATTTCTCCGAAGTCGATTAGTGGTTGTTGATAGTTGGTATTGGTTGTTGTTTGCTGTCAAGCTCCAGGATCATCAACAGACAAGTGTGTAGTGCTGGAAAAATGACTCAAGCTTGCATGACTCTGCAAACTAATACCTTATTTACTTTGAGGGATGGTATCTTTTGAAATGATGGGAGTAGACTGGTGCCAATCTGCACAGAATACCAGAATGTTCTGTATCATTTTTCCTTTTAATCAGCAGCTGCACATGGTTTATTGATTCGATCCATTTCCATTACCTCATTGTTCCGGGGTTTTCAGCCACCAGAGGTTCTGGCTTTCCACCAAAGAAAAATCATTAGGACTGTCATTTGTATTTTTGTTTGTTTGTTTTTTGCTTTTTTGATTTGGGTGTGTTATTTAGTTAAGTTTAAAATAGATTTTCTGATCAGATGACTTTTTTGTTGTGTCATGTAAAGCAGATTATTTGAGTTATATCTTTTCACCAAATGACTGTGACTAACATCTAAATATTTGAATGCAGTTTGAAAGTAAATCACAAAACCCAACTCAAAAGACTTTTAAGGATTCCAAAATAATTTTTAAATATTTTTTTATGTAAGAAATTACCTCTTGTGGTAAATACGTTGGAAAAAACTGTATTAGAGGGTTACCTAGGCAACTGGAGCCTTGAAAAATCTCACTTTGATCCCTGTGTAGATGGGATGTATTTCAACTTTGGGCTCAAACTTTGTTTCCAGGATCAAGATTAAATCAGAATCAGTCAATCAAATCAAAATTACAAATATTTTTGTTCTTAACTGTTGCTGGATTGAACACTTAGACCTGTTTTGTCATATTTTAAAACCCTGCTGCTGTAGCGTAAGGAAACAGCAGCAGGGTTTTTAAATGAGCATAATATACATGACAGCATGTCACATTTATTATTGTACACTCATATCATGTTTTATTGTAGTGTTGCCAAAGTCTTTGGCGCCTGTTGTGAAACAGTGTGTTTTTACGTTGATTTACAGTTGGTTGTTCCAGTCGTTGCCAGACGATTCTCATTGCACCTGTTTCTTTGTTGCAGCTCCTGCAGAGTTTCAAGATCATGGATTACAGTCTGTTGATGGGCATCCACAACATGGACCAGGCCAGCAGAGAAAAGGAGCGTAGTGGAGGCAGTTTGGTCGACAATACGGGGTCCGAAGGAGCAGTGACCCCAGATCAGCGGCGACCACAAGCCCAGAAAAGTCTGTATTGCACCGCCATGGAGTCCATCCAGGGGGAGGCTCGAGGGAAGGGAGCTTTGGATTCAGAAGATCAGTGAGTGTGACCATCAGCACACCTGTATCAGCCTGTATTTGCTTGCTGGGGAAATTGTAGCTGTGAAATAATGGTGAATGAAGCAGTGTGTTCTTTCTGTGACCTTGCAGCATGGGTGGTATTCCTGCTCGCAATAGCAAAGGAGAGAGGTTGCTGATCTACATCGGCATCATCGATATTCTCCAATCTTACAGGTATGTGTGTCAGAGCAGCAAAATCCACTCTTTATATATGCATTTGATGCTAATTCATAAGCAAGATTCACGCCACTTATGTAAGTTGCACTAAATAGTTTCATTATGTGATATTATTTAGGTTTATTAAGAAGTTGGAGCACTCCTGGAAGGCGCTGGTCCATGATGGGGTAAGTCGTACACTATACATCACAATATGTATTAATAGACTTTGATTGTAATTGTAGCTTGCATATTAACTGATTAGCTTGGACTACAAAGAATTATGACTGCTTTTTTTTCACTTTTAAGAGTTGGTGAATTAAAACAGAAATGCTGCTTTTTAAGGTCTGTCAGGTTTTAATGATCCTTTTCCTGTTACTTAGGACACAGTTTCAGTTCACAGACCTGGCTTCTATGCAGAGCGCTTCCAACAATTCATGTGCAACACAGTGTTCAAGAAAATTCCACGTATGTCTGTCTTTGTAATTTTACTGCATTGAGAGCAGAGGTGTGAAAAGTCCTGATGATTGCACTGATCATTTCCTGTTGTCCTCTTCAGTTAAACCATCACCATCCAAGAAAAGCCGTGGTGGAGGTCAGGCAGGGCTTAGGAGGGCGCCCACTCTTGGAGCACCCACACCGCTCTCCCACGTGACAGGACAGTCATCTGTGGATTCCAGACTAGTTTACCACTCCCATTTTAAAAGCACAGAGTCCGAGGCGGACAGCGGTAAGAGCCAAGAAGATGAGGTCACATTAAGTAGATCTGTGGTTAAGTAGAGTGGTCACTGATGTGGGAACAAGTTCAGGCCCCACATTTTTATCAAGAATTAAAAATGAAAGTGGTGGGGAAAAAAGTGAGATAAAGGTCAGCAGATAGCATCAGCAAACTACACATTGTAGTGACAATCAGTGACATTTGAAACACTAAAATTATGCTTCAAATGTCACTGAAATGTTTGGCGCTTTGTGTCATCTGACGTCACGCACACACACGTGCAAAGTCAGACCTGTTAGTTGTAGTTAACGTGAGCAGTGAGAGTCCATGTGTCTGTGCAGAATGTGATTGAGCCAATGTACAGTCACAGAGTCCTGCAGAAGCACACAGCTGTCGTGTGCTTTACTTCCCATCATAGAAGGCAAGAGAAAGGCAGTGCACAGCGTCAGCCTTGAAAAGACTAGTCAACTAGTTGCGCTCATCCCTATACTGTATCTGCAGCAGCTCCTTGCATTCCCAACAGGCTTAATTTTATTCTAAACTGCACTCAGCTTTGGATAAGATTGTTAAACTCTCTGTAATTACCATATTAATATCTTTTTTTCCTCAGGTGTGCAGTCAGGAAGGCCGGATCTGGTTCCTAGGACTCCTCCGCTGGTAGACAACCCTGCAGACTGTGAGGCCAATCTGTCCACCTCATCACAAGGCAGCACAGGAGTTGTCTCCACCTCTCCTCCCCTGCGGTAAAACCTCTCATCTTCCTTCTCGTGCTCACGCTGTATTTTTTCATCTCTTCTGGTCTGACTCTGACTTTCCTCTGCAGCTCTGTAGGCGTGGAAGTGCACAAATCGGCAAACACGGACTGTGACCAGGCTGTTTCCCACAGGTACAGAGCATAGCCAATGATAAGTCTGTTTAAAAAAACAAAATCAATAAATATGTTTGTTTGTTTTTTTTTAACTCCTTATGTTAGTCATTGTGTCTCATTGATTGCTTTTTCTGCTTTGCAGTTTGGGAGTAGAAGGGGCTGCAGATAATTCAGGAAACCTGTCTGGAAATGAAGATGTAGTCTCTCTGTCGGACATCGTCCCTGAGACCAACATCTGTTTCGTAAGTGTGTTCATTCGCTAGTATTTATGCATGGTGTCAGAAATACAAAACAGTCTGAATTACATTTTTTCTTTGCAGTAAAAACACTCCCAGCAATGAGAGACTTCTGGAAACGGCGAGGTGGGTAGAAGAAAGGCAAAATGAACTGGGGTCATCCACCGCAGACCCTCCATCGCTCCTCTGCTGTTTTGTGACCTCTGCAGTTTATACAGTAGCCCCCGAATAAAACAGCATGGTTTGCGACCGTGAGGAAAGCAGTGATTTGGACCATGTTGTGCGGTAGGCTCCAGACTTCCCCAGCCATCAGCACTGTCACTGTGTGTACATATTTGTCCACACCTATCCAAAACTGTCCGATACACACTCAGAAAAAGGCTTTCGGCCCTGAATTGAAGATTTCCCTTCATGTCCGTCTGCAGCGATGATATAATAAACAATATAATGAGTTGTATATTGTATTGAAAGAGAAATAACAAAAAAAGAGGTCATCTTCACTATCACCAGTTGATCGTGGAAGGCAGTCAAATTATCCCTTGAAGAGCCAGTCATCCTGCCCACTATCCACAGCATGAGGAGATGTGGGTAGGAGTGGGCAGGGACGGTTCAGCAGGAACACACACACACAAAAGCACATGAAGGGCATAGCCTACATAGGAGGAATGAATGTTACTGTGCGTTCGTGCACAGTCTAGGTGGGTTCACATTTCCGTGACTCCCACTCCGGCGTACCTGTTATTGCACATCCATCTCCCCTCAGCACTCTAAGCTATCCATGGCTCTCTCACCGCCATCGATAGAAATCCTTCAAATCAACACCTGCTGCTGTCGACTCTGTAGTCGTGTTTGCGTTTTTCTTTACTGATTGTACAGTATTCATTTAAAACAGCAGAGCGATGGGGTTTTAACCTGACCTGTATGGTCATTTTTTTCTTATAAGTTATTTTTCTGGAAGCCTCAGTGGTGCCACATAGATCTTCCCACTGCTGAATGTACATTGTAGTGTTTTTCCGCATATAAAAAAAAAAGTGTCTTATTTAGGGATGGGTATTGATAAGATTTTCACGATTCCGATTCCATTTTCGATTCTGTTTAACGATTCGATTCTTTATCAATTCTTTTTAAAAAAGGAGAACACTAAGGTCGATCAGCTTAGAACTTTGTTTTATATCTTCTCTTTGAACAAGATAGAAATTTAGGAGTAACATGGCCTTACAAACCCAGCAGTGAGATCTTAAGAGATCCACAGCCTACGGCTCTTCCATGGGGTGTCACAGGGTCCCCAGGAAAAGAAATTTAAAATTTAAAATAAATATTCTTCTGTAGCAATAACAAAGTATAACATAAATTATTCTGTAGCAATTACACAAGAATATCCAGTAATGTCCCTGCCTACAAATAAACACATTCACTTACCAAAACCGGTAGACTGCAGCGAGAACTGCCAGCGAGCTCCAGCCAGACTCTGTCTGTCTCTCTCCTCATGGTCACCTAAATGCACAGGTGGCAGGTTTTGTAATAAGGCAGATCGCGCTAACATAATATGCACTGTTAATGTACTCTGCCGCATTAACGGGAGAGGACGTGCAAACGTTACCGCTGCTGCTGGGTTGAGATTCACGAGTCCGGAGCGGAATTAAAAACACGACATTCATTTAAGGTCATCGCATGTTTTGTGAGCAAATGCTTTTGCATATTCGTAGTGTTTCCTCCCTTAAATGAAATATCTACTTTGCAAGTATTGCAAGTTGCCCTGTAGTCATCCGTTCTCGTAAAGTATAACCAAACCTTTGAGCGTTTGAGCCGCCATGTTTCCTGCTCCGCAACGTGGTGACGTCATTCGGGGCGACTGGAATCGATCAGGGAATCGTTTGCAAAAAAGGCAAACAATTCCAAGGAATTGAAACAGTGGGAACCGGTTCTCAACAAGAACCGGGTTTCGATACCCATCCCTAGGCTTATTACCATGGCACATCACATTTATACTAACCTGAACATCTCCCCTCTCTGTTTATGGCCGTATGTGCTGAAGTATAAGTGTAACAGCATTGCTAACCAGTAGATGCTGTTGAATTTAATTTAAAGTAGCCGTGCGTCATGTCTGTGCCTTTCCATGTTTGTCCCCTCCCCTTACATGCGATGAAAACTGACACTTTTTACAGGTGAGTGCACTGGTTACACAGAAACCTGCCTTATCACTACAGCGGAAGTCCTCAAACTGCCATTTATACGTCCCAACCAACCAGTGAGTCAGTTTTCAGACTTTCAGTTTTAAACTATTACAATCTCCTTTTTTTGGTTACGTCGGTCACTGCGGTTTTTCATCTCAGCCAATCACATCGCTCCCTGTCACATCATACATTGAAGGATATACCGGCCTCCTCATTTCTGCTGGTTACAGAAATGACACTTGCTCACGTCCACTCAGACCAATATTGTTAACGATAAGTAATTTTTGTATCGTGTTTTTATGAAGTCTTGCTCAGCTTCAATGTGGCTGTGTTTATTCTAAAAAAGTGATTTTTTTTTTTCTAACCCCAAGAGATATTTCTGATAGAGAAATCACTACAAAGTGACTGAAGGAAAACTTGAGACATCTCATTTAAAGAATCGTTATTTATGTTTGTTGAGCACATGTGGTCTATGCAGCAGAGAGGCTTGGGAAGAAATATGAGCTATGAATAGAGAAAGAAGGAAAATTACTCATGTTCATCAATGCACAGCTGACGATTTAAGTCTTTTTGTATTATAAGCAAGTCACCAAAGAGAAGAGCAGAGTAGACTGAAGATTTAGTGCAGTTAACGTGAGGCTGAGGGCGAGGGCTTTAGATTACTGCATGGACTGATGGTTTCTGTATGGTAATAACACTGGGCTGACCTGTGTTTAAGGATTTATTATTAAACTGGATGTATTTTGTTTTTCCTGACGTTGAAAGTTTTATCTGACGTAAAAACCAGAGCCTGATAACATTTCTTTGTCAATTATGTCTTCATTTCAAGATTTATCTCCACATTCCTGCGAAATTCATTAATTTGTGGTAGCGTTTAGAACCTTTTAGTTGTACTTGAAATGAAATAGTTCTGGTAGTTTGCTGAAATGTAAACTAATCACAGTTATAATACAAAAATGAAATGCCACAGCCAACAGAGTAAACACTCTGACAGTGTCTTCAGATCAGAATGAGTCCGGGTTTGATTTTGTGAGAGCTGCATTTTGATGTTTTTATGTGATGACTTCTTTAAATTGGTTGCACTGGTTAATTGCTGGCTGCGCACCAGTTTTGCTGGAGTAATGTACTACACCGTGACAAAAGGAAAAACCTCTTTTGGTGCTTCTAAGGCAGTATACTCAGTAGTAGACACTACAATGAATTTGAAGTAATGCAATATGAACCACAATCTGCCACTTTTCAGCTCTAAGAAGCATATTTATTGATACGACTGATTGCTGTAGGTTGAAGTGATGTGTTATGTACCTTTTTAGATGATTGTAAGTAAAGTGTATACTGACAGAAGGATGTCTGAAACTTTATAGCATGTGTTGCCTATAAAGGGAGACTGTTTGACAATTTCACTTTTTATATTTCATGTTTGGATTGTGATACGATAGATATATTCTCTCCATGATGATTTTCTCCATGCTTTTTTCTACATGAATGTGTTATACGGCTCCTGAGCCTCCGTTGCTGGTTGTCCTATATGCTTCGATTACTATATTTTTACTGTGTACAAAATGTGTATATGTACATATGAGTCACGGAAATGCCTTCTCATGCGATATGTGCTGCCTGTCCCTCCGGCCATGTTTCAGTTATGTGGTGGTGGTGGTGATGTTTTCATGTCTGATTTTAAATGAATAAACACATTTTGTAAGTCTTCATTTTGGTTGGTTGTTGTTGTTTTTAAATCTGAGCATCGCAGTGAATGCTGCAGTTACTAAAATTGATTTCCTGTTTTGCACCCTATTATATCACTTCCTGCATGAAAATATGCACTTTGGTTTCATACTGAGCTGGAAAGGATTAACTTCACTTTTTCCACTTTTTGCCATGTTACAGTTTATCCCAAAATGAAGATGAAGTGAAGATTTAATCTGTTTTGGGGAATTCATATGACTGAAAGTCCTACTGGTGTCACACTGCCCGCTGGTGGGGTGCGGGATGCTCCTTGAGTGGATCCTGATGGTAGGTGAATCTCATTAAAATTAGCTTGCCATCCATCCTCAGGTGAAATAACCTGCTGTCAGAGCTCCAGGTGATGCTTACAGAGTAACTAGTGTTTGGAGGTAATGACAGCAACAGGAACTGGCTTTATCTTTCCAGTTTGCACCTGGATGACGTCGACTGACTTGATGTTAAAGACCAAAAGTTCATTTATTGTTTTGCTCCAAATTGGGCCAAGAGCACATTGCTCTTGAAACACTGAAATGAACAAACTTTGTTTGCACTGTCTGATTGCAGACAGGAACTCAGAGAATTGCAACTGTTTTTAGATGTAAGGAGTTTCACATGACCTGTGTTGGTCTTTTTTGGGAAGACCAAAACTTTCCCTTAGAGATCTGCACAAGTGGAAGATGAAATAAGTCACAAATGTGTGTGTGTAGCATGTTGCAGACATTAAGAGTACAGTTATTTTCACCTAAAGGTTGAACCGTTTAGTATCAGTGAAGATAGTGAGTTCTTTTGATATCATTTCATGGTCATTCAGTCACTGTCAGGTGAATAATGTCAAGGTTTCGAGCTTCGAAGTTTTTTACAGAGAAATGCATATCTCATACCTTGCATTCCAGTTGTGAAATCTTCTGCCTCTGGATGATTTGGACCCCACTTTAGGATGTTTAACCCACTTTTATTTGCAAGGCCAACATCGGTTGACCTGCTTTCTTTCCACTGGACTGTGGACGGTTTCTTTTTCTTTTTTTAAACTGGAAATATGAACTAATAGGGGCTTTGATGTGTGAGTGTGTGTGTGTGTGTGTGTGTGTGTGTGTGTGAATTTTTTCATATTACATATTAAGTGCAATTAAGAAAACCACAGCAAGCTGTTGCAGCATGTACAATGAAATATGAACAATGTAAAACCATTATTTCTTCTTACATCTTTTCTAAATTGTATGCAATGTAAAGATTTTAATTATTTCGGTATAATTTAGCCTGTTTTCCTTTAGTTTATAACAGCTTATAACAGTCGGGCATTCCAGCTCACTGTACCAGCAATTGAAATTGAAATTTTGAGATAATAGCTTAAAATTTCTTTCTGACTGGCAATTTTATGTATTTTTTTTCTGAATCGAAAACAAGCTCCTATACGCTATGGAATCCGTAGATTGTACACAGCAAGAAATATAAAATTTAAAGATTTGGCTTTAACGGACAAATTTCGATTTAACTTCATTACCCACAAAGCATCACGATGACGTAGTAGACGGCAGACGCCAAGATGGTGCTTGAAAGCACTATGGTCTGGTAAGGAATTTGAATTATGTTGAAAATGAACACTTTTGAGTGCTAGCTTTGTTTAAATGAACCCGTGACATGAAAAGCTGAATGTGTTTCATTTTGGCGCTGTTTATATAAATTATTTTGGACGTGTTTTTCTCGCTTTGTTTAGGAATTAATGAACTCCGTCTATTCCCTGAGTCACTGCACAACCTAACGTTAGCCAGCAGCTCAAAGCAATCATCGTTAGCTGAACAGCAGCTCTATAATCAGGACCTGGCCATGCTACTGCTTGTATAGTTGTAGTTTAATTCATATCATTTCTACCCAACTTGAATTTAATCTAGCTGTAATTTTTAGGTTGCTTCTGGCGGTAGATTAAAAGCAGTTTAATACGTTAGCATTAGCCCGCTAACAAATCAAAAGGCTACTGTCAATATGAAAACATACATTTCACCAACGCAGTAAACAAAAATGAATGCTATCGCTGCCTTAAATTAGACCTCTATCTTTTAACGTAACATAACTCATCCTTTGAGACCATAAAAGGCTTTCAAACATTGTTATTAAAACATTGTATTTATTTCTATATGAAGTCGGTAAAATCCTAATTTTACAAAGCCCAAATTGTAAACATTTCTATAGTAGCTGCTATGTCCAAGAAGCTGCCTAAAAATTTTGTTTTTATTTTTTTTAAGGCATTTTTTTTCTTTAAATAATTTGAGTGGTTTTAGATTCGTTTATTTGCATAATCAACCTTTAAATGCCAATTTTGAGCAGGAAAAATCCTGATGATATTGTTTTTGGCCTCTTTTCACAAGCAATATTTATGTTATTTGACTTATATCATTCATTTACATTGAACAAGTGCTTTTATTTTAAATAATCTACTTTACATTTCCTTAGTGTGGACAACAGTGAGTACATGCGAAATGGAGACTTTCTACCCACTCGGCTGCAGGCTCAGCAGGATGCTGTTAACATCGTATGTCACTCAAAGACTCGAAGCAACCCTGAAAACAATGTGGGCCTCATCTCCATGGCAAAGTAAGCAGCAATCCACTTCAGTATACTGAGGTTTAAGATGGGATAAAACCTATGATAACACAAGTGTTGTGATTCGCTCTGCAGCAACTGTGAGGTGCTGACCACGCTGACTCCGGATACGGGGAGGATACTGTCGAAGCTGCATGCTGTGCAGCCATGTGGAAACATTAGCTTCTGCACCGGTATCAGGGTGGCGCATGTGAGTTTGATTTTTATCATACAACAACTGCTATCTTGGTCTTATTGCTGGACACACAATATACAAGTAGAAATGCTTGAATGCAGTGAAGTTTTAAGACATGTGGATGGATCATTAGTCCAGAGTTTGATTAAAAACTCTGGACTAATAGTGTTGTTGTTGCTCTCTGCAGCTTTAGTGAGGTCCTTTTAAATTAATGGATACAGTAGCAAATTTTGTTGTCTAAGTGAGGAGCTGCTGGGTTTGCAGAATTGCAGAATATTATGAAGTAAAGGTTCTTAAGCCCAGTTAGTGTAGTAAATAGACAAAACAGAGCCTAGTGTTTCAAAAAAAGGAGGCGGATGTGGCCATTGCAGAAGAAGTTGTGGGTTCGACAGTGCAGGAAAGGCTAAGTTGTACTCTGTTATTTAATTTGTACGAGCAAGAAAGCAATCAGGAAGAACGGACGTAAGGAGTGAGTTGGAAAGGCTAAAAGTAACAAGAAGATTGTGAGAGGAGCAAAACAAACAAACTGGGGATTTGTGTTAATCTACGTTGTAGCTACGTCATAATGACAAACCCTCCTGAAACCCTGATGTGCAGCTCCCTAGAAATTCCAGCCCACACACAATTATTGTGATTAGCCTGTTCAGCATTCTCGATTCCTCCTGTGCATTTATGGCTACTTTTGGTCACAGTCTTTGAACTTATTAGTGAGAGAATAACGATAATCGTCTCAATATAAGGAATAATAATCATAGCATCAGTATAAGTATCAGCAAAAACGTGGGCCACTTATTTAGGTTATGCCACAAACCTCACCTGACTCAGTGCCGAAGTCTGAATCCAGCATAAGTGTTACAGACTTGTGAAAAAGGGCAGCTTTCCACAGGTTTCCTTGAAATTCCATTTGATACTTTAAGTGTAGTTTGCAACTTGAAATTGTTCCCTAAATTTAACGAAAGCAATTTGGATATTTCAAAAGGTTTTTTGTGTGTTTGGTTGTTGTTTTTTTTAAACACATTTGGCTGTATTGCTAAAAGTTCATGCAGTTGTTATCCGTGGTACTGATTGTATTGATGTTGGTAAATGCTATTCTGCCATTTCTGTTTTTATGTTCACACACAGAAAATCACAAAGATGCATTTTATTTTGTATGTGTTCGTTTCTCTTTTTTAATGTTCTGTCTTTCTGTCTGTAGTTGGCACTGAAGCACAGACAGGGCAAAAACCACAAGATGCGTATAATTGCATTTGTTGGCAGCCCAGTGTGTGACAACGAAAAAGAAGTAAGCCAAACTCTTGTTATTAGTTATTATTATCTTATTAGGGTTCATGTATTGCTCAAAAAGTGTTGCTTTCCCCCACCTTGGTTAAGATAACCAGTGAGAAGACTTGCAGCTGTTTCAGACTAGCATCTGGAAAGCAATCAGTTTATATTACAGTTAACTGAGTTTACTCTGAAATCACTAGTTGGACGGCAGTATCGTATTCAATTCAATTCAATTCAATTTTATTTATATAGCGCCAAATCACAACAAATGTCGCCTCAAGGCGCTTCATAGATACAGAGAAAAGCCCAACAATCATATGACCCCCTATGAGCAAGCACTTTGGCGACAGTGGGAAGGAAAAACTCCCTTTTAACAGGAAGAAACCTCCGGCAGAACCAGGCTCAGGGAGGGGCGGCCATCTGCTGCGACCGGTTGGGGTGAGAGAAGGAAGACAGGATAAAAGACATGCTGTGGAAGAGAGACAGAGATTAATAACAGATATGATTCAATACAGAGAGGTCTGTTAACACATAGTGAGTGAGAAAGGTGACTGGAAAGGAAAAACTCAATGCATCATGGGAATCCCCGGCAGCCTACATCTATTGCAGCATAACTAAGGGAGGATTCAGGGTCACCTGGTCCAGCCCTAACTATATGCTTTAGCAAAAAGGAAAGTTTTAAGCCTAATCTTAAAAGTAGAGATAGTGTCTGTCTCCCGAATCCAAACTGGAAGCTGGTTCCACAGAAGAGGGGCCTGAAAACTGAAGGCTCTCCCTCCCATTCTACTTTTAAATACTCTAGGAACAACAAGTAGGCCTGCAGAGCGAGAGCGAAGTGCTCTAATAGGGTGATATGGTACTACAAGGTCATTAAGATAAGATGGGGCCTGATTATTTAAGACCTTGTATGTGAGGAGCAGGATTTTGAATTCAATTCTGGATTTAACAGGAAGCCAATGAAGGGAAGCCAAAACAGGAGAAATATGCTCTCTCTTTCTATCTATCTATCTATCTATCGTATCTTAAGGTTACGAAAGACGTGACAAACTTGACATCAAACATTACTATCTCACAGCATGCAGGCCACAATCTCAACGTCACAGCATCGGTTGAATTGTTTACAAAGGAAATGTACCTCACAGAGCGATTCTGTTGCTTTAAAGAACATAAAGTCTTCAAATCTTGGCCTGGGAGCTGAAGCTGCTTCAACAGCTTCTTTAATGTTGCTGTTTCCTTAAACAGACACCAGTTTGTTAGCTAAGTGGTCTCTGATGTCAATGTTGAACTTATAAATGAATGACGCGCCTGATAAATTAGTGTTTGTTTTAACTCAAGTGTTTCTCTCTTTTTGTAGTTGATTAAAATGGCAAAGCGTTTGAAGAAAGAAAAGGTCAATGTTGATGTCATTAACTTTGGAGAGGAGGTATTTTAATTTTTTTTAACCTTCTGAGCTTATAACCCACTCAAACATTTTAGTGTATATATTGTCGTCAGAACCACATGCACCTCTTAACTTCTGCTCTGCCCGCAGGCGATGAACACAGAGAAGCTGACAGCCTTCATCAACACGCTGAATGGCAAAGAGGGAGCAGGTTCCCATCTGGTCACAGTACCCCCGGGTCCCAGTCTTGCCGATGCCCTGCTGTCCTCACCCATTCTGGCAGGAGAGGGTGGTGCCATGTTGGGTCTGGGTGCCAGTGACTTTGAGTTTGGAGTAGATCCCAGTGCAGACCCTGAGCTGGCTTTGGTGAGTGAACACAGGACATAAATTTTGTTTTTGTTTGTATAGTTTGTGCAGTTTAATATAGCCACAACTTTTTGTGACTACATTAAAAGTTGTTTAAATGATCTATTTTAGTCTTTCTTCATTATATTTTCTGCCTTTTCTTTGCTTTTTTCTGCACAGTTGTAAGACTCAACGTGTTTCATTAGGATGTAATTTTTGTTTTGTCTCCTGCTCTTCTCACTAGGCTCTGCGTGTGTCCATGGAGGAGCAGAGACAGCGACAGGAGGATGAAGCTCGCAGAGCCACTGTTGCATCAGCTGCTGAAGCTGGCATTTCCTCCCCAGCTGCAGATGGTGAGAAAACATGGCATTCATGGATGCCCATTGCTGCCCGTTTTCCCTCAGTGACGAGTGATCTGAGTGTATACATGCAACATATTCTTTTTTTGTCTGCTTCAGAGTCTGAGGATGCCTTGCTGAAGATGTCTGTTCCACATACAGACTCAGCCACACCTGCCCTACCAGACTTTAGCCGCATGACAGAGGATGAGCAGATTGCCTATGCTCTGCAGATGTCCATGCAGGGAGCAGGAGCAGGTTTACCTACATTTTTTTTTCTTCTTCTTTTACTACAGCCAGTCAGCAAATTATTATAGAGGGTTCATAACTTATAAGTGCTCTGTATATGTTATGTGCATAATTTGTATTAACCTGTATCTAGAGTTCACCTGTAAATTTGGGGTGAAAAAATGACTACAGCGCTGGATTACTGTACGAAAATACCAAAATACCAGATTTGGCTTGTAGGTCATCAAGTCCCCAAAGAGTTTTAGTTAGATATTTATGAAGGTAGTGTTAATGTACAACTTGTGTATAACTTGAGCTAACTGGGGGGAAAAAAATTCAAATTTTAGACCTTTTTTAAAAATTGTATTTTCCTATTAAAGATTTCAGGTTAAAACGACTACAATTACTTTCAGTCCCCTTTTTTGTTATGCACAGACATCACTGTTTTCATTTGTTCTGCAGAGTTTGGTGCTGAGGACATGGATACAGGTGCTGACATCGACTCCAGTGAAGCTAAGGTGAATATAAGCAACTGTGGTTTGAAATCAAAGTTTTCATCACACTAAAAACAAAAACCTTATATATTTATTTATTTAAAAACCTCTGCTCAGGATGAAGAGGATTATGATGTTATGCAGGATCCGGAGTTCCTCCAGAGTGTTTTAGAAAACCTTCCTGGGGTCGACCCCAACAACGAGGCCATTCGTAATGCCATGGGCTCTCTAGCTTCCCAAACGGGCTCTAAACCTGACGCCAAGAAGGACGAGGAGAAAAAGAAATGAGCATAATGCACAGTGTTATAAATAAAGGATGAGAATTGCTCTGTGTGTGTTATTCACCATAGCGTCATTATTCTCCTCAGAACAGGAAACAGTTTGTTCACCTTTTGTTTATATAGCTGTGTAAACTCTAAACATTTGCCTTTTTTATGTACTCTTCTGATGTTAACCCTTCTGTGTTCAGGACTTGTGTTATCTTGATTTTTTGTTTGTAATGTAACTAAGTTACATGGTTACATGGACAGAGTTCCTCAATAAATTTCCAGAATTCAAAAGTTTATTTACAGTTTTTAATGTCCTTGCACAAACTAGAAATAAATGTTTGCCTGATACTTGCATACACTTCCATTTAAAAATATAATTGAAATATTTATTTATTTATTGTACAACTTAGTAGTACAGGTTGGAATCCCTTTTGCAGGAAACATTCCTCAGAGATTTTGGTCCATATCAAAATGATCACACAATTGCTGCAGACTTGTCAGCTTCACATCCATGATCTCAATGGTGTATTTCCCTGCTGGAAGCAATCATCAGAATGGAAATGTTGGGGTCATTAAGAAAATATCCAGCTCATCAGACCAGGCAACGTTTTTGAATCTGGGCTTCAATTTTAGTGAACCTGTATGAATTGAAGCCTCAGTTTTTTGCTCTTAGCGGACAGGAGTGGCGCCCAGTGTTGCTGCTGTTGCCCATCTGCTTTAAGCTTTGGCATGTTCTGTCTTTAGAGGTACTCTTCTACATATCTTAGTTCTAAGGATTGATCATTTCTGGTGGTGTTGCTTTCCTACAATCCCAAAGAAGTCTGGGCACTCTGACATCAACAAGACATTTTCACTCAGAACAGCGGCCCACTGTGAACCCTATGATTGTGCGGTAAATCTTAGTAGGTCAGCAGTTTCTGAAATAACATTACATTTCTTCCCCAACCTGATGGTGGGGTCGAACTCCAGCGGGTCGTCTTGAACCTGTCTACGTGCCTACATGCATTTAGCCGCCGCCATATGATTGGCTGATTCGATATTTACGATAACAATTACCTGAACAAGCACCTAATGGACTGATGATATTGAATGTTAAAATGCTGTGAATCACATCATAGTGTGTAAATAAGACGAAGTCGATAACCGAATTATTTTTTGGTTTTCTTTTGTGGGAGATAAGATAGTAAAGGTACGTGGAGATAACAGAGGGCACTTTCTGACGTCTGAGTTTTATTTGGTGCAGTAGCTCACCGTCGCATTTGATGACGCAAACACGTATGAGACCAAGTGCAAAGTGAGGAACCAACTTCGCTAACTTGCAGGTAACATAATTAAATTACAGTTCTGGTGTCCTCTTTAATGCTAGCACGCTTAACACGCAGCGGATAAGATGGATTAGAGCCCGCATACCCGAGTACTGCACTGCTCCAGTTATTTGGACTGCTTAAGGAGAGTTGGTGTGTTTTCATTAGGAAGGCCAGCTAGCAGGTAACTGCTAAAGTAGCTAGCTGTTAGCAGTAGCACACACTTGTTGCAAAAACGACTGTGAAGTTTGACTTGACGGTGTGAGAATTGTGCAGTAGTTTCCGTGTTTTTCTTTTTTAAATGTGCTGTTCTGCACCGGTAGAGTCTCTCCTCTTGGAGTTTTGCTTTGACTAACCCCTTTTCATGCCAACTGTTTTCGATTTTAGTCAGCGTAAACCTGCAAGCTGTTATGGACAAAAACAGAAGTTTGCGTGTTTAAAGCAAGTAGAAATAGTATCCCAAATATTTAACCTAAAGTTTAACGCTGTTTTGGATTTAATTGCTTTATACTTTTGAGAGTCTGAAGTGAATAGGTACAGTCAAACCATGCATTGATATAAATGTGGTAATTTGGACATGGTGATATTGAGATATGTGAAGTACAGGTAAGTGTTTATACGCGTTTTATTGTCTAGAAGAGCAAATAATTCATTCATTAAAAATTGCAATCAAACTTTGGTCAATACTTTAAGCGCATACACTTCGACCACTTCATTAGGTACATCCGTTCTACTGCTCTTTTATGCAAATAGCCATCTAGCCTCTCACGTGACAGCACTCGGCACATAGAGGCACGCGGACATGTTCAGTACGACCTGCTGAAATTCAAACTGAGCATCAGAATGAATTGATTTAATAAGTGACCTAGCATGTAGCGTGGTTGATGGTGTTAGACAGCATGCTCTGAGTATTTTAGATGATCTGATTTGCTAGGATTTTTCCACGCCACCATCTCTAGGGTTTACAGAGAATCTTCCAGAAAAGAGAACATAATCAGTGAGCAGCAGTTCTCTGTGTGAAAATGTCTTGTTGATGTCAGAGGAGAATGGCCAGACTGCTTTGAGCTGATAGGTAGGGCACAGTAACCAAAAATAACTGGTTAATACAACGAAGGTATGCGGAAGAGCATCTCTGAGTGCACAACAAACTGAACCTTGAAGCAGGTAGGCTACAGCAGCAGAAGACCACTCTGAGTGCTACTCTGTCGGCTAAGAACAGGAAACTGAGGCTAAAATCGACCACCGAAAATGGACAACACATTAGAAAAATGCTGTCTGCGTTGATATTTAGTTGGTTAGGTAGGAATTTGAGCTAAACAACATGAAAGCATGGACCCATCCTGTCCTGTATCAGCAATTTAAGCTACTGGTAGTGGTTTAACGTAATGGGGGATATTTTCTTTAAGCCCATCTGTTGATGGCTGCCTCCAGTAGGACAACCACTCAGATCACCTCAAACTGGTTATTGAGCAGGATGGGGAGTTCAGTGCTCAAGTGAGTGACCTCCACAGCCAATCTCAATCTAATAAAGCAACTTTGGGATGTGGTGGAACAGGAGATTCACATCATGGATGTGCAGCTGACGAATCTGCAGCAACTGTGCGGATTTCTTTTCTTTTTTTTCTTTTTTTTTACTTTACTGGTGAAACAAATATCACATATGGGATTTTTCTGGTGGCAGTGCATTTGGTGGCTGAGATTTAAAAACAATAAAAATTCCAGAGAGTATTACACATAATCTGTAGCTTTTACATGGACATTATACAACCAACAGAAAGACCTTAGAGACATCGAAGCACTGCCAACAACCAATTTCCTTTTTTTTCTCCTTTTTTGGTAAAGAATTCTGCGTAAATTGTTCAAAAAGGGTACAGAAAACAAAGAAATCTTCAGTATTAAAAAAACAAGCTGTATTAGTTTTTTCAGCTGAAATGCTTTGAAATGCTACATTTAAATGCTTTGAATTTTCATTTTACCAGCATTATAGTTACAGTTTAATGTGGGTTAGGGTTATATGTGTAATCTAACAAACACTAAGGGATTCTCTTCTGATTAGTAAATAAAGAACATGTAGTTTATTGGAATTTTATAAGGAGCAGCTTTATCAGTGTATATTAACATTGTATATTAATATATATTCATCTTCATAAACGTGTAACCTTTGTAGTTTATCTGTGTCAGCTTGTCCTGACTAAATTAATCAGTTGTTCCAACTCATTTGTTGCTTTAATTGGTTTTGCTTGCAGTGGCAATGGGGGATATGAAGACCCCAGACTTTGATGATTTGCTGGCAGCGTTCGACATTCCTGACATTGATGCCAAAGAGGCCATTCAGTCCAGTCCAGACGAGGAACGGGATGAGGCCCGGACTAACGTGCATGGGAGAGAGAGTGGATCTCCTTCAAGGTTTGCCGACCCTCCTGCCCCTCAAAGTGAGCCTCCTGTGGTCAGTGTTATTGTTAAGAACACAGTGCGGTCAGAGTCTTTTGAAGAGGAAGAGAAGTCTGCCAGGGATAAAACAGACAATCCTTCAAGCAGTGCCTTAGCCTCTCCTGTGCACGTTAAGTTGGATGACATCACTTCACAGCTTTGTCCCAGACTCGGAGGGGAGTCTGGGACAAAGGGCGAGACGACTAATGGCTTTGAGGAATCTCCCTCCAGCCGGCAGGGACAGTCTAGCACAGAAGCATGGCACCAGGCTTCACCTCTGAGGTCCACACTGAGTGAAAGTGACAGTGAAACCGATAAAAGGCCTGAGCCTGGATCTTCCCAGCATGCGGTTGATGTTATGAACAGTTTAAGGCCCCTTCTCCACCTCAAGTCACCAACCACTGGTGTTCCCACCCCATTATCTCCTCCTTCCCCAGCCTCTGTCAGTGATCACCTTTCTCCTCACTCCCCTCAGCAGGATGAAACCTGTCTCAGAGATAATACACTATCATCACCGTCACTACAAAATGACAGCATGGAAACTGGAATCAAGCATGTTATGCACACAGATGAAGATGACTCAGAACCAGAGCTGGTGATCCAGGAGAGCCCAGAATCTGTAATGGCCCCACCTCCTAAGTTTAAATACAGAGCAAAATTACCACCTACTTTTCTTGGGTCTCCTGAAACAAGACCTTCTGATCCTCCTAAGCTCACTTTTTCCAGAAAACCAAAACCCCAACACGAGGAGGATGGGCTGCCTACCACACCAAGCTCTCCACCCTCACCTCAAAGTTCCCAGGACCGCCTCCCACATGTTAGCACCAGCTCTGCATCAGTCCAAGAGGAGAAATACCCAGAACATGTGATTGATGAGAGGGAGTCGCCTGAGAGCCCACCACCCAGTGAGACAGGGTTTTTACTCCAAAATAGAAGCAGCAGCCCTGATCCCGGCTCAACAGCAGCTCTAACTGCAAACCATGATGAATTCCACCATCAGGAGGAGCACATGGAGAGTGAGGACTGCCAGCAAGACAAGCCGGGTAACTGTGAAGGAATGGGTGAAAATGTGGATGGAGATGGGGAAAATTTAGATACGGAGAAGTGTGATGCTGACACTGAGGATGCTGCAAGTGTCACAGAGACGGTTTCACCTCCACTGCGACCACTCAAAGTTAAAATCAAAATGCCCACAGGCAGCATCACAAGGACTGTCACTGGTGTGGCGCCTAAAAGAAGCGGAAGAGCCACCAGTAAGGGTGTGACTGCTCCAAAACCATCACCACAGCGTCATAACACAAGAGCCAAAAGGGAGTTACCGCAAGAAAGTCAGCTGACTGCAGTGGAGATGCTGCAGGATGCCTGCGCTGCCACACTAGAAGGTGCGAGTACAGTTAGAGAGAAAACCCCCGCTGACGCCAGGCCTAAAGTTTCCCCCACAGCAGTGAACATCACAAAAACTGCAGCTCTGCCCTCTATTACTACCTCCTCCTCCAGAGTCAGTGCGAGTACAGGCAACCTGCGCACCCTGGGCCAAAAAACTCTCAACAGTGGGGTGACACTACCTGCTTCTTTACCTCTGCTGCCCCCTCAAAGCAGCAGCAGGCCAGCATCTATAGTCAACAGCACTGGGGCCATCATATCAAAGAGCCAGACCAACTTAGTGGAAGCCTTCAACAAAATCCTGAATAACAAGAACCTGCTGCCCAGTTATAAACCAAATCTGAGCGCCCCTCTTCCTGCAGAGTGGGGCATTTCTCTACCTGCGCAGGTAAGCTCTCTTAGAAATTAAAGAAATAGTTGGTCAGCAGCTAAATGAAGCATTTGATATTTTTGTAAATCATTCGAGGTCAATAAGCTAAGCCTAAAAGCAAAACTCAGTTCTGCACAGTATTAATTTGATCTCTTTTATAAACAGCTACTGGTAAGAGTAGATGTTACAATTAAGCAGTGAAAGTGTCAAAAAAGTGGAAATTCAACAGAAACAACTGAAGGTTTTTGAAATTTTGCAAAAACATGAACATTTTATTCACAAAGTAGTAATGCTGTTTGCTTGTAGTTGAATCACTACATCTGCAGTTTTTCAGCTTCTTTTTCTTGTTCAAGCCCAAAACAGATTCGATTTTTCTCATTGAAGTGCATTAAAGTCAGATTAAATGTCTGAGGTGGAAATGCAAACAACAACAGAGAGGTGATTGTCATTGATAGAGGATCTGGAGTTAAATGTCGTCACTGACTGTTCACATATGAGAGTAGATCTTCTGAGGATGTGGAAAGTTCTTCTCTGTGAGGGAAGACTAAAAATCCAGCAGGGACATTGACCTAGAGTGCTCTGCCAGCAGTTAATCAGAAGTGTAGCAAACTCTTATTCAGTGGTTTTACCCTGAAGAAGTTACCAACTTTAGTTACTAATCAGCTGGTCTTGAATGTTCCCTAGATGTGTAAAACTTGATGCTTGTGACATCTGGTTTCAATACAAAAACAAGGCAGTGCTAAGCGATTAGATTAGAAAAAAAAAAGGAAAGAAAATGTGGGCAGTATATCTCGCAATGCATTATTTTTCATGCTCTGACATGTAATGCAAAGTGAGTATTTTTTCATTAGAACAAAGCTGTAGCATTGTTTAATATTTTAGCTCTATGTCAGTTTGAGAAAGAGGATGTTTGATCCCCTGCAGGGTTACCGGTGTCTGGAGTGCGGTGACGCCTTTGCCCTGGAGCAGAGTTTAGCACAGCACTACGACCGGCGCTCGCTCAGAATCGAGGTGACCTGCAATCACTGCGCCAAACGGCTGGCCTTCTTCAACAAGTGCAGCTTGCTGTTACACGCCAGAGAGCACAAGGACAGAGGCCTGATCATGCAGTGTTCACACTTGGTCATGAAACCAGTGCCGGTGGATCAGATGATCAGCCAGCAGGAACCAACAGCAGCTGGTATGGGAATGTTTTTCTTTTTTGTCTCCACTCCACTGTTTTGATTTTTGGATGTGCTTCAACTGCCTCTTCCATCCTTTCAACACCATGCTTTTAGGCCAGACCAACCCAAAGGCAGCACCCCAGGCACATCATTCAGTAGCTAAGAAAGCAGAAGCAGTGCAGTACACAGGTAACAAATGTCCTGAGTGTCAGGCTCAGTTCTGCAGCAAAGAAGAGGTAGCCGAACATTTCCAGGAAATCAAGCCAGCACAGAGCACCGTAAGTCTCCATCGTGTATGGAAGAGGGTCAAGTAATTGAATTTAAATTTCTCTGACTTGCTAAATGGACTCAAACTTAATTCTTTCCTTTTTGGCTTCTCCTGTTTCCAGTCGTGCTCCGAGTGCTCGCCTCCCATGCTGCTACCCAACAGCTGCAGTGCAGCAGCTCATCAGCGCATCCATCAAGGCTCCTCTCCACATGTGTGTCCAGAGTGTGGGGGCATAGCCAAGCAGGCACAGTTCAGAACACATGTGGACGAGACCTGCTTGCACTTTTCCCGCCGTATTGGCTACAGGTGTGACGTCTCCCCATGTGATTGGTTTATTAAACCACTGCTACACCAGTCATGATTCCACTCTGCTGATTTTTATTTTTTTTAAAACTTTTCTCTTTTCCAGATGTTCTAGCTGCCTGGTGGTGTTTGGAGGGCTGAACTCAGTGAAGTCTCACATCCAGCAGGCTCACTGCGACATGTTCCATAAGTGTCCCAGCTGCCCCATGGCTTTCAAATCTGCCCCCAGCATTCAGAACCACATCACTGCCCAGCATCCGGGGCTCCCTGAAGGACAGCCAATGTATGTGCAGTACACAGAGTCTGAGTGTTCACGCTCGGATTTATTGCATCACTTTCTGTTTGTTTACCCCGAATTTCTTCCTTCACAGGCTGATCTATAAGTGTGTCATGTGTGACACAGTGTTTACCCACAAACCCCTGTTGCATGCCCACTTTGACACTCATTTAACCAATCAAAAGGTCCACGTGTTTAAATGCCCCGCGTGCACCAAGCTGTTTTCTCAGAGGAACTCCCTGCTGGACCATTTCAAGGTATAACTGTTATAGTTGAGGTAGTGCTAAAATCTCGTCCTCTACTTACTCATTTAAAAAAAAATCTTTTTAAAATTAAACTTTATTCTTGTTTCCATCAGACCCACAAGACTCCCAAATCAAAAGGAGAGCTACCTTTGCTTCCAGGTGGTGCTTCTCTGAAATTAGAGAGCTCTGATGGAGATGAATGGATGCGTAAAGACAAAGAAGAGAAGGTGAAGCCAGAAAAGATGAAGACCCCTTCAGGGTGGAGGTGTTCATCTTGTAACACGCGCTACACGGACCGGGAGGACTATATTACCCATATGGGTGAACTGCACAGCAAGGTTTGGAAGCCTCAAAAATCACAGCACAGTGTGCTGATAAATGTGCAGATGAGTTCATTTATAATCACATCTGAAATGGTTACAGATTCAACATCAGTTAAGCATTTATAAGTTGTTGTTAGCTTTGTGGTGCAGTGGTTACCGCTGTTGCCTCACAGCAGGAAGGTTGTGGCTTGAAAGCTGCTGGGGGACTGAGGGTGTGGGTGCTATGCTTTCCTTCAGCAGTCCAAAGATATGCATGTTAGGTTAATCTAAACTGACCATAAGTGTGAACGTGAGAGTGTGTCTGAGCCCCTAATTTGTTTATCCACACTCCTGGATACAAAGTACTGATTCATACACGAGCACATTATTTTGACAGTTTTTGGTTTTACATATGTACTTGATTGACATAATAAAACCTTTCAGCTTTTCATGTATTTTCAAACTGGGTTTT
The DNA here is from genome assembly GCF_963576455.1 of Neolamprologus multifasciatus. Lineage (NCBI taxonomy): Eukaryota > Metazoa > Chordata > Actinopteri > Cichliformes > Cichlidae > Neolamprologus > Neolamprologus multifasciatus. Next base: position 20,174,058 of record NC_140449.1, read on the forward strand.
TGGAGACCTTGAACCTTTCTGTGTTGACTGTCACATCTATTTTATCTATAGCACATTTAAACAATAGAAGCTGATCCAGAGGTTTTTCACAGTTAATTTTTTTTGGAAAGGAAGAAAAAAAACATAATTAACACAGTTCAGTGGGATGCATACTGAACCAGTGTTGACATTAATACGATCGATATTTGAATCGATCAGCACGCCTCTGTCCATGGCCATTACTCATTTATTTAAAACATTTCTGCATTCTCTCTGTCTCTGCACCCCTGGCTCACTGGTTTAAAATGTCTGATTTAATCAAATCCTTTAATCTTTTTGTGTAGATTTTGAAGAAGTTTCCCTGCAACAAATGTGAGAGCTCCTTCACAACCACCTCCAGTCTGAGGCGTCACATCAGAGATAAGCACAAAGCCATGAACCGCAGCTTTCGCTGCCAGTGAGTAACTTCCCCACCCAACCTCTACTTACAGGGAATTTTTTCTTTTGTGTTAAATGTACATTATAGGTATGGAAAACCCTGCTGTTCAGTACCAGTGAATCCTATGCATTTCTGGTTATTTTCTGACCACAGCTTTTGGATTTATTAGTGAAAGAATAACAATCATCACAAGGAATAATAATCACAACCTCAAAATAAGGAGTCACAGATATCAAAAAATTAGTTTGCCATAGCCTTCCTGTTTTGTTTGTACTTGCTCTGCATGTTAGACTGGGAACAACCAACAACTTTTACCCCACAACGTTGGTTCTTTTTTTCTTTTTTTTTGAAGGATTAACTAGCATTTTATTGATTTCTATTGTGGTGCACATCAAACACACCCCCACTAGCTGGTAACAGTGTTGGTTATGTTGTAGGCTTTATAAAGATTCACCATAGCCATTACTCCCTAATGTGGGATTTATATACTTATATAATGTCCACTGTAGGTTCATCCTAACTGTAAACTCTACACTGCTTAATGTTTAATTTATGGTACGGCAGTTGTGTCCATTAGTGTACGTATTTGCAAAGGCAAGTGTGCTTCCCTGCAGACTCCCAAATTCCCAACTGCATCCTGCTTGATGTGAATGAGGCTGACTTGTTGAAGTAGGCTGCAATGGGGAAGGAAGCAGGTGAACAGCAGAGTTCACCAGGAATTGGATAAGCATGAACACAGACTCATTTCAAATAATGTTGCCATTGTACTTTTTCCAGATGTTGAATCTAAAGGTGGTATGTGTATGAAGCAATGTGATTTCATGTGGTGACACAAAAATTGTTGAGAAGAAAGTTTAATTGTTCCACAATTATGAAAGCTTACAAGCCTGTAAGCTTTCATGTTTTTGGGCACCTCATATACTTTTGTCAGACCCTGGTCCCCAGTGCAAGGTTTGGGAAGCTCGTTGTAAATCCTGAATACTAACTTTAAGAACTCTTAAATGTATGAAGTAATAACAGAGGTACCAGTGAATCGATGACTGTAATTTGGTGTGTGTGTGTGTGTGCGCGCGCAGGTTTTGCACGGAAGGCAAGAAAACCTTCAGCAGCAGAACGATGTTGGAGAGGCACCTTCAGCTGAGGCACAGCACAGAAACTGCAAGCCAGAAAACCACAATGGTAAGCCAGCGGTAATCCGATCGCACAAGAAGTCAAACAGTAAGTATTTTTTTACTAAAGTTTGTATCTCAATATCTCAGAGTGGTGAAGATGAAGCTGACAGTTCATCGGAACAGGACAGCAGTTTGGGGGCTCGCAAGAGACGGAGAGGAGCCGTGAAGGTGGAGCAGAATGAAGAGTCCACAGACAGAGTTAGTCCGGGGAAGAAGCTACGGTCCTCTTCCTCCTCAGCTCTCGCTCCGTCCTCTCTTCCCGAGTCTGGGTTTCGGTGTGCCGTCTGTGGCTTCACCTCAGAGGAGCAGGTGGCGTTCCTGGAGCACATCAGCCAGCACAGGCGCGGAGGCACGGACGACGGCGGCCTGCAGTGTCTCCAGTGTGGCGCCTGTTTCGCATCCACCTTCTCACTGTCACGCCATCGCTTCATCACCCACAAAGTGAGAGATGTGGTCAATGACACCCAACAAGCACCTAGTGTGCACCTGTCACCCTCCATTGGAAATAGTAGGCACCACGAGGATAAGAGTTCTCTTAATGGCTCTGCACCAGCATCACCCTCCACTCAGCCCTCCACAGGAGAGGGGAAAGAGGAGGAGGGAGCACTGGCCTGTAAGGTGTGTGGTAAACACTTTGACAAGGTCACAGATCTGAATACACACTTCAGAACTCACGGTATGGCTTTTATCAATGCGAGGAATGCAGGAAAAACGATCTGAGATGGCAAACATGAAGAATATGTCATGATTAAGAGTACTCACAAGTGCCTTTCTGTTACCGAGTACCGGTTAAAGTGCGAGTTCTGCTCTGATTTTACCAAAGATTACCAATATAGTCTGAAAACGTGAAATGTTCAGATGCGATTCTCATTGTTCCAGACGAGCTTTTGTGACACTCAGGATCTAATGCTGTGCTTCTGTGCTTAGTTAATGTAATGAAATTAGAGTTTAGTCTGTTTCCCTCACAATCATGTGCCTGCAGAGGCCGGTGAACACTGTTCTAACCGTGCTGTGATAACGATGGCCGTTTAATGAATATGCTTTTTTTTTTTTTTTTTTTACTTCAATACTTTCCTCCTACTTTGAGGTTTTTCTTCTTCTGTAAAATCTTTTTTCTTTGTAATGCTTTTTTTTTTTTTTTTTTTTTTTTTTTTTAAAGCAAATTGTTGCAGTGATTTTGATGCGTTTCTTTGAATTTATTGCCAGTCATTCTCCAAAGCATGCTGTCTCTTTCAGTTCATTCCCAGCTTAAGCTGCAGCCGCTGGCTTCTCTACATTTTAGTTTCAAATTACAGATACTTAAATTTCGCTTTTCTTGACTATTTTCACTGACTATTTCTGCACTGAGCTGAAATGGAAAAGTACACGTTTGTACTTTTAGAAGACTCCCCCTGAATTTTGCTTTGAGTCACACTGCTGAAAGTTTTTCATTAGCTTTCGCTTAACTTTGCAATATATGCTTGCATATAGTAGAATCATGGTGGTGTCATCACTGAATGAAAGCAGCAGCAGATGCATATTGCACTGAAATAAATGCGGACCAAAGATTTCTGGAAATTTTTCTAAGAACTTTTGACTGTGCTTTGGAAAATGTTAAGCAATAATCTGACTCACAGACACACTATTTGTAGGGGTGCAACTTTCTGATGCATTGAAATCACGTTTAATTCCTTATAAATTTAATGTATTTATATCAGATTGAGTAATTTATTCAGTGAGCAAGAGGTGGAAAGTGAAATTGTTATTTTTTTGGTATGCAGGCCATATGTTTACCTAAATCTTGCTTTATGGAATTACTGTAAATGGAGGATTGTTATATATGTATTTTGTCTAAAATCCTTGGAACTGCTAAAAGATTAAAACTATTGTTCCCCATAACCGACTACATGTTCTCTCATGGTTCTTTCACCTATAGGTGTCAACGTAGCATCCTCATCAGTTCAGAGAAACTGCGAAATCAGACATGTTTAACACAAGTGTTCTAAAAAAAAAAAATCTGAAAGGAGGAATAAGTGCCAGTTTCATCGAGACACCTGATATCCTGTTTTAAAGAAAAAAAAAAACCTTATCACCCATTTAGAGGATGTTTATTCAGTACAGATGTAATGCAGATTTATTAATTTGGTAGCTCAACAAATGTTGCACCTCCTCAGGTTTTGTCACTTCTGAAGAATACTCTCAATAAATGTAATCCTACCTTAATCAAATAGAGTTCACAGCTGAGGTCTGTAGGGTGGATTTATGAACTTTCATGTAATAAAACCATAAACCATAGATGGATGTTTGTATTTTCTGTCCTGATGTTTTGGTGTCTTCTGTTGACCTAATGGTTTCCTTTCACAGCCTTCCCATTTTGTTTGTACTTGCTCTTCATGTTAGACTGGGAACAACCAACAACCTTTACCCCATAATGTTGGATTTCTTTTTTTTCTTTTTCTTTTTTTTTTTGAAGGAGCTGTTATACTTTTTCAGCTGACCACTCTCTTGTTGAGGCTGACTGACAGGCAGCTGACAAAGATCAAACACTTGCTTTTAACTGCAGACTATTTTGCATATTTACATTTGCAAAGGTATTTTTATTTCTAAAACATGGGTATTTTTTGTTTTAGGTTTTTCATTTTTTTCACTTTCTCGAAAAAATACAAATAACTGAATTTAATTGGTTTTGGAAAGGTTGAAGCCAAGATGTTCAGCCATAAAACAAAATTGTCTTCAAATTAGAAAGGCTGAATGAACGTCTACATGTGGTGATTTCATAATGTGAGCCTCAGTTGTAACTTTGCATTAACATTCTGACAGGCTGCAAGTTCTGAGATATTTCTCACCACCATACATGAATAATATCAATAGACAGCTAACAGTTTGTTTAAAAAAAAAAAACTGTCAAAGTTAGCTCTCCCCTGTGCGTGTTTAGCATTGATAAAACAATTTCAAACCAACCATTTCAGAGAAAGAGGGAAAAAAGTCACTTGTAACTTGGTCATTTCTTTCAACAAACTTCACTGTTGGCTGCTGGCGTAACAATAAGGTTTATTAAGTTGAATCATTCTTCAGTTTTTGTCAGTAAATATCAACTTTTCAAAAAACAGACTCATACCGAGAACATCTGAAAATTAAACATGAAATATTTCTCTGCAATTAATAAAATATATTTTCTTATTAACACATAACAAAGTAAAGGAACTCTAACACATCTCAGAAGGTCATCTAATCGTGTGAGCTACAGTCACAAACATGTATAGATTATCATAAAACATCAATCTGTGCAAATGTCTTCAACGCTAAATAAACCTGAAGAATTGCGGAACTGTTGTTTATTATTATTATTATTATTCTAGGTCTGTAATTAGCTTAAGCAGATGGATGTGATGACTCACAGCAGGAGAAACCCAATGAGAAGCAAGAGAAGGGGCTTCATGAAGGCTGAGAGCCCCTCTGCACCCAGCGATGGAGCTCCTGTACATAGCAGTGAAATATAAAAGATTTCTCAGTGATAATATTCAAAGGCCATTAAAACCAAAGTCTAATATTTACATATTGATATATAAATATATCATAATAATTGTTATTATATTGTTAATAAACAATTTAAGTCATATTTATGTTGAAAACACTCTGAAATTAGGTTTTTCAGAATAAGCCAAGCCTTCATGGCAGGGTTTAATGGCAGGATGAAATTTAACTTGTTCCAAATACTTCAAAATATTTAGATGACGAAGAACGTGTGAATTAAATGCTGTGCAAATTTGTGTTTTTACCTGATTGAACAGCTCCTTGTGCCTGGCTACGAAAACCAGTTAGAGCCGTTTCAAGTGTGTCAAGTTGATCATTATTCAACAGATTTCGCTGTTCAGTGGTCACCATTGCTGCAATGTCAGGCCCAAGGGCCTCCAGCTGAGCAGCAGAGAGTGCCTGCAGGGAAAACAGTCAGGCATACAACATTTAATAAAATAAAAGTCCTGCATTCAAAATTTGTACTGACATATATTCACACACGTAGAACAAGCGAACTTTAATTTCAGTGTTATTAGTGATGCATTTATCCTCTTCATAATGACAATATTTGTTGTCTTTCACTGTACCCTGTGAAAACCTTTTTCTGCCTTATTGTAACCAATTACGTTTTTATGATCTGCTTTGAAATGAAGTGAGCCTAATAAAAGTAAAACATAGTATACATTTGAGCTCAGTCCACCTGAGCTCATTTTTCTCTTATAAAATATTGGTAAAAATATAAATTAAGGGTTTTTGTATGTAGGACTATTTTGGCATGGCCCGACACTCGAGTGAATGTATTTGTTAAATCTGGTCTCTAGGTTTGGCTTCTAGCTTAAAAACAATAGTAGGAAATAAAAAGCTGCTTACAGCAAAATTGTTTGGAGGGATGAGTGGGATACACGTCCTGCTGACAAATGGAAAGACAGATGGGTCCAAAGAAGCCAGCTCCGATGCATCCAGCCCAGCTTAGGGACACGGATGAAAACATTACCAAAAGTGAAAGCTAATTTCTCTCCCAGGTGACACTTTACAGGTAATTTATGAAATATTCCAATGGGTTATTTTTTGTTGTTGTAGATATTATCTTACCAAGTATGTTGCCCAAGTCTGCAACCTGTGGTTCTGTCCAGGTGCTGGGTTTCCCAAACGCAGCCACAGCTAGAGTTTTTAATTGCTGTAAAACCTGAAAGGAGCACTTAATACCATCCATTGAGCCCACAGCCCTCCTGTGACAAACACAAACTTTCACACATCGTGCAATTGTGACTCTGTATCATTGTGCAGCTCTTTAAAGTTAAAATAATCTTAGCATCACTACCTGTGAACAAATCTACTCTAAAAAAAGGTTTGTTTATGCACCTGACCAGAAAGAAAGTATTTATGAACTATTTATGATCACTGCTTTAGAAATAAGAAGACATCACAGCTAAAACTTTTAAAAAATAAACTTTTAAAAAGTCTTGAATGGGTGGCAGAGGTTAAGATTTCTTTTATCTTCATATGACAGGATATCACTTGAATTTTCACTTCTCAAAAGTACAATAAGTACTTTCACTACTGTTACAGAGGTGGGAGGAGTTGTGGGCAGTCATGGATCATTAGATTAACAAAAAACAATCTGTGAAAATAAGAGCCTGGAAAAATGGGTGACATAAATAAAATGAAAAGTGAGATGTGCGGTGGACAAACTTGAAAGCGCTGATGTTGAGCTGTCTGATCTCGCCGGAGCTCAGGCCACAGATGAGCCGGTTCAGTGATACCATCTCTGCAGCTCCCAGCTGCTGCGCTTTCAGATTGTTATATTTGGCAATTCCCCTCCACAACGACTCCATCTATTGGCACATGAGTTATGTCATGTGTGTAATCGATATAGCGGTGAGCATGCAATGCTGTTTCTATGCTTCACCTGTGATTGAGTCCACCCACAGCGGGAAATTCCCTCTACAATATCCATTGGCAAGGGGAGATTCTCCAGGTCAGAATTAGAAAAACCCTGATTTATACATTCAAGCTGTAGGACCACGCCCTCGTTCATCTGTGACACGGGGCCAAAGGCCTAAAGAAATATACAGAAATATTCACACTAACACAAAATAACTAAATATAGGATTTCTACATACAGGCCAGCAAATGCAACCTTAAGAAGTTACAGATTGCATTTTAATTTTGACACCAGAAGAGTGTAGCGTTTTATTTGTTTGGATATTTACACAGACGTTATTCCTCAGCTGCGGAGCAAATTATACCTAGGTCAGTTTATCACTTAAGACAAACAGGGATAATAACGGCTCAATTGGATCTTGGTTCAATAATATTAAAATATTGATAATTCAAAATGTACACCTTAACTTTCATTAGTGAAGCTGTATTAATTATTATTAATTGTGGGAAAGTGGGAAAAACCTTTTATGTTCCACCTTGATTTACAATAATTTTTTATTACTGTGGCAATCTCACTGTGAGTGCCCTAATCAAAGCCAACTGTTAAAACTAGATATGCTGGAAAGAAAAAACAGACTGGCGAATGAACGAAACCAAGATGACTGTGTCTCACTGTACCTCAGTAGCTTTTTTGCTGAGCACAGCCAGTTGATCTGCGCTGTAGTTCGGGATTTCTCCAAGTATTTCTACAGTGGCCAGGAAAGTGCTGTTTGACATCTTATCCAGCTCTCCTGCTGACCAGTACACATTATCCATTCCCAGTTCTTGAATCAAATTCTCAGTGGGTTCTCTCAGGATCTCTACAGGTATAGACAATATAATCATAAGGCTTTTTAAAAACCACTTTAAATAAAATGTATTTTTATTTAAACTAAAAACTAAACTGTGGCAGAGATTCAAATAAAAAGTTACGCTGCTATTACCATGATCAGTGTTGCTCTTTCTGTTAGAGACACAAGAACTACAAAAACAGAAACCTAAAACTGAATTGATGCAAAACAGATAAAGCGTGCCTCCTTCTCACCCCTCTTTTTACGTGTTGCATTTGGTCTAGTGGTGGTAAGAGCAAAGATTTTCTTTTTCAGGGCATCTGAAGGATCAGAGGACAGTGACTTCATGTAATGAAGAACATCCTTCATCCAAGGCTAACGGAGATACAGAGAGGGACAACATCAAGAAAAACTGAAAATATATATCCATTTTTAATCACAAGCAGGAGAGTCACTTCTGAGTTCTGAGTGACTTAATAATGAACATGACAAAAACAAACACAAGATGAGCTGCATGTAATGGACAAGGCAGATACGCACTTTGTTGGGTAGAGCAGACATGGCAACCTTATCACAAAGAAGAAGGGGACCGACTGATTCCACAGTGTCCTCGGTCCAATCAGAAGAATTTCTACAGATGTTTAAAAAAAGTACACAAGACTACTACTTTAGCCTTTTTGTTTGGCTCTATACAAAACACGTATGTATGTAAGCTGGATGTCACTCACACAAAGCACACTGGCTTTGTTCCCCTTATTCACTCAAACAGAAGCATATATATATATATATATATATATATATATATATATATATATATACACACACACACACACACACACATATAACTTCATGTTATATTCAGTAAGAACCATAACTTTTCTGGAAGCCTTGTGCATCTTTTATATACAGTCTATGGTCTTTCTTTGTACTAACTTTAATGCTCATTAGGAGGGTGTCCTACCCAAAGGTCTGGTGAACCATCTTAATGATATCTGCCCTGTATTGTTGAGGAATATGTTTGCAGGAAGCCATCTCCTGGAAAGCGGACTTGAGGACATCAGGGTTCATTAGACACAGCTGGGAAGGCTGCAGCTCACATATGAGGGGTCCTAGCTTGGGCAGATCACCACAGGTGAGGCTGGATAAATCTGTCCCCTACAAAAACACGGCAGACATCTCTAACTGCTGTTGAACAAGCGGATCAATTTATCAGATAATACTTATTGTTACTATGTGTATCCTTGAGTGTACATTGGTTAGGCAGAACAGGGCTTTCTTGGTGAGTGCAGGACGAGACGGGGAATTAAGAGGCAAAGAGCTGATGTTGGCTTCTTCCATCTTGTCAAGGAAAATAGGACAGACAGAACTAGGCAAATCGTCCACATGTGAAGGGCTACGATAAAAGGAATGAGAAAACAGATTTCAACACAAACTTAAAAAAATCTAAAACTTTAAACTAGTAAATACACCATTTGCTTACAGCAGGTGAAGAAGCAAAGCTGAAGGAATCTTATCCAGTTCCTGTTCAGTGATGGTTTTGAAATAGTCTGCTCTCTTTTTCACCAAAGTTGTGAAAAGTTTTTTGGCAGCACATCCTGCCTGGAAACATGTTTGTTATAATAGTTATTCTGTGCGGACTGCACACACTATATAAAGACAAGATGTTTATGTGTGAGTAAATACCTACCTGAACTTTGGAGAGCCACTCTGGATACTCTGCCATGGACGAAGCCATTTCCATTACACCGCTGTCAGGAACTTCATTAATCATCTTACAAGTTATGCCCTGAAGGACCGAACGCATCTTCCTGTGTTAGACAACAATGTTTCAGATGTAGGAGCAACAAACACAGTAACAAGAACATGACAGTAACTTAAGCACCAAAGAAAATTGTAAACCTGCATTAAAGCCTTTGGTAAAGATCACACGATAATCTTAAAGAGCTTCACAGAAACAACTAAATGAATAAAATTAAGTAGTAATAAAAATTATGGTGCAGTGAATTTGATTTTATAGTAGTCTGCAGAAAAAAAAAAAAAAACATCAGTACTGCGGGCTCTTGGTCTTAATGTGGTTGTACTTTGCATTCACACAGGTGCTCCTAGATATGATCAAATAAGTCACAAATGTAAGTGAAACACTTGCGTTTACATGGCAGAAAGTGAGTGCCAAAGAGCTGTAGACTAATGCGTTAATGAGCTAACTGCGCTAACACACTGATGCTGTGCAGCCCCACGCACAGGGCGATCCGCAATAATTCGCTAACGGAGATTTGCCGCAATAATGCAGTTATTTTAACGAGATTAACGCTGACAGCACTTATATATATACATACATACAGTGGGGCAAAAAAGTATTTAGTCAGCCACCGATTGTGCAAGTTCCCCCACTTAAAATGATGACAGAGGTCAGTAATTTGCACCAGAGGTACACTTCAACTGTGAGAGACAGAATGTGAAAAAAAAAAATCCATGAATTCACATGGTAGGATTTGTAAAGAATTTATTCGTAAATCAGGGTGGAAAATAAGTATTTGGTCATTAACAAAAATACAACTCAATACTTTGTAACATAACCTTTGTTGGCAATAACAGAGGTCAAACATTTACTATAGGTCTTTACCAGATTTGCACACACAGTAGCTGGTATTTTGGCCCATTCCTCCATGCAGATCTTCTCAAGAGCAGTGATGTTTTGGGGCTGTCGCCGACCAACACGGACTTTCAACTCCCGCCACAGATTTTCTATGGGGTTGAGGTCTGGAGACTGGCTAGGCCACTCCAGGACTTTCAAATGCTTCTTACGGAGCCACTCCTTTGTCGCCCGGGCGGTGTGTTTTGGATCATTGTCATGTTGGAAGACCCAGCCTCGTTTCATCTTCAAAGTTCTCACTGATGGAAGGAGGTTTTGGCTCAAAATCTCACGATACTTGGCCCCATTCATTCTGTCCTTAACACGGATCAGTTGTCCTGTCCCCTTGGCAGAAAAACAGCCCCATAGCATGATGTTTCCACCCCCATGCTTCACAGTAGGTATGGTGTTCTTGGGATGCAACTCAGTATTCTTCTTCCTCCAAACACGACGAGTTGAGTTTATACCAAAAAGTTCTACTTTGGTTTCATCTGACCACATGACATTCTCCCAATCCTCTGCTGTATCATCCATGTGCTCTCTGGCAAACTTCAGACGGGCCTGGACATGCACTGGCTTCAGCAGCGGAACACGTCTGGCACTGCGGGATTTGATTCCCTGCCGTTGTAGTGTGTTACTGATGGTGACCTTTGTTACTTTGGTCCCAGCTCTCTGCAGGTCATTCACCAGGTCCCCCCGTGTGGTTCTGGGATCTTTGCTCACCGTTCTCATGATCATTTTGACCCCACGGGATGAGATCTTGCGTGGTGCCCCAGATCGAGGGAGATTATCAGTGGTCTTGTATGTCTTCCATTTTCTGATGATTGCTCCCACAGTTGATTTTTTTCACACCAAGCTGCTTGCCTATTGTAGATTCACTCTTCCCAGTCTGGTGCAGGTCTACAATTCTTTTCCTGGTGTCCTTCGAAAGCTCTTTGGTCTTGGCCATGGCGGAGTTTGGAGTCTGACTGGTTGAGGCTGTGGACAGGTGTCTTTTATACAGATGATGAGGTCAAACAGGTGCCATTCATACAGGTAACGAGTGGGGGACAGAAAAGCTTCTTACAGAAGACGTTACAGGTCTGTGAGAGCCAGGGATTTTCCTTGTTTGAGGTGACCAAATACTTATTTTCCACCCTGATTTACGAATAAATTCTTTATAAATCCTACCATGTGAATTCATGGATTTTTTTTTCACATTCTGTCTCTCACAGTTGAAGTGTACCTCTGGTGCAAATTACTGACCTCTGTCATCATTTTAAGTGGGGGAACTTGCACAATCGGTGGCTGACTAAATACTTTTTTGCCCCACTGTATATATATAAATATATATATATATATTCTATGAACCATTTCTGTGTAGAAATATTTGTCAGACTTTGCATAAACATAAAAACTTGGGTCTATTCTTATATTTGCAGTGACAATCTCAGCAGCATATTTGTACTATTTATAAGCTCTGCAATCTGTTCTGTTTTTTTTTGGCCAAAAAGAGTTTCAGATATTTTGTCAGCAGCATACTTCTCTCACCTAAATTGAAGCTGTTTTAGGTCAGCCATCTTCTTTGCCAGGTATGCTGCCTGAATAAGAACACACCACAAGTGGCACCATTTTTTGAGTAAAAAAGAAAATCACAAAATCAGTCATATACTTACTACAGCAATGCATGGTAACAGTAAATAAATTAGGAAACTCAACAAAATAATACAATGAAGCTGCCTAAGGCATACTTAGCATCACTACCTGTGACCGAGTCCAAGTTTTGTTTGTTACTTGGTCCAAAGAGGTGACATTTGCATCGGCCAAAATGTTAATAGAAACGACGTTAAGTAACTGGGAAGACAACATTGGCACCAGCGCAGGAGGATGCATTTCCTTAAGCATCTACAGGAAAACATTTAATTATTTTAAGAATATGTTTAGAAATTAAATCAAAGAAAGAATACATACTTTTTGTTTAAGACACAATGTATTTGGTGTGATGAAATGAAGAAACATGAAGAACTCACCCCCGCCAGCATGGCCATTAGCTGTCCCCTGCTCAGTCGTTTGGAGATGTTCTTTAGGCCCTCTGGCTCATTCAGGACCTCTACAGCTTTTACCTGTTTCAGTATACAGTTTGGCAAACCTTCTGCAACGGGCTGAAGTTTCATCAGCTCCATCCCGGATATCTGTTTACACTGAGGCGGAGCAGAATGAGGTAAGTATCAAGCAATGAGGACAGCTATCTGACACAAGCTGTCAGCTGAATCCACCCACTTTCTTTTCACCCAAATGTTTCTCGATAAGAGCATGCAGCTGGCTCCTTGTCCATCGGATGTTGGGTCCCAGATTTTTGAGAGCCTGTGTGAGATTGGTGGCAGGGATTGCAGCAATTTCTTTGGCAGACAATGCAGTAACAGTACTGCTTAAGTCTCGTATTATTTGAGCAGGGCTTGACAGTGACCTCAGAGAACTGAGAAGCCGTGTCTTCAGCTTGTGTGGGGGAAGGATAAAAGAGAGAACGAGTATTTATGACACTATTGAGATTCAAGAAACAATTCAAATCTTTGATCAAAGAAGATAAATGTGAAAGTTTGGGTAAGCGTAAGTGAAAAATACCCCTTTGATTTGGAAGCTGTCACACTGGTCCAGTTGAGAGAGGAGTTTCCCACTGAAGTTAGCATTCAACTCTGGGGGATCATAATAGCAAGCCAGTGGGCCAAGTCTGTGGAGATTCACATACCAGACAACGTAGTGATTATTTCAAATCCTTCACACATTTTTGTGTGAAACCTTGTGTTTCTTTCTGTCCCTATAAGATCTAAGATCAGAAACCTCAGTGATATTGTGTTATTTTGGTATGTAGCGGGTAAAGTAAAACCACTCGGCAGTCTTTTAAAAAATGACATGACATGTTATGTACAGCTAGATCCTTTTCCTGAAATGCTTCCTATCACTTCTTTCACAGCAGACATGAGCAGAAAAAGAAGAAGACTCTGGGCTTTCCCCATAGTGACAAATCAATATTTTTACTGTTAACACCTGCACCTGCTAATGTACATCAATATACGTGTATACACACTTTTCCACATGTTCTGGAAACTCCTGTGAACTGAAGCACTCTTGGATTCTATGGAGCAACTTCTTACTCAGAGTGGGGTTCATCGTGGTTACCTTCATGATGGATTTGAACTTAGCTGAAGAGAAAAAGTTGCATAGCTAGAAGACAAAGCAAAGCAGACCAACCAGGAAAAAATTATAACCTTGTTGTTTTTTTTCTCTTCCATGTCTTATTTCTTCTTTATCCTTCTCTTACCTCTACTTGAGAAGAATAATTAACATCACTTGGTGGTAAATAGGACAGGTAGGGTCCCAAAATAGTCAGTGCTTCCAAATTCAGCCATTGCAGTGAAGGGGAGCAGATATCCACATGCTCTATTAATAAATCAAGGTTTTACAATGCACATTTATACTTATCAGAAAAGCAACGAGAGAAATGAGGCAGAAAACAAAGCATCTTAATAGCCTCTTAAAATGTATTTGTGAGACTGTGGTGTGTTGGTGGATCTGTCTGTATGGTCATTTAAATTTTACTAAATTGAAATAGAAATTGTTCAAATGGGATAAAACTACAAATTAAGGTTTAACATAGATCAGAGTCAGGGTTTTGCAGGTTCTGGGTATAATGGAAGTCCCAACGTAAGTAACATGAGTCAATTTACAGTTTTTCTCACATCAAAAATGCCATCATGAAAAACTGTAATAGCCTCTGAAGTTATGCTAACAAAACTGTATGTGTGTACATAGATTTTATCAATTGATTTCTGACTTTTCTTACTTAATGTTGCGTTAACCCATGGCTTTATTGAACAGCTGAAGTAGTTTCGGGTGATCTGATCTTTCGCCCATTGAGCCACACAAGTCCTTTGACCAGGAGCTATGCGATCATACATACTCTTCAACATGTCCATCCTGGAACCAACAACAGGTTTAGTTATAGGAAAGGTTATGAAAAAGCCAGACAATATTATTGCATAAAAGCATACTCACATGTTTTTTAGCTTTGGGATATCTACGTTCATCAGAAGTTTTGTTTTTAGGAAGGGCATAAGCCCCGTCATAGGTGTAACAGCCCACATCAGTTTTCTGTAGTCATTTGAGTCCATGCTGTTTTTATCCTGTGTGGTCAATGTTGCCCAGGAAAGAGGGGCTGCAAATGCTTGCATATAACATCCAGAATCCTCCTAGGGAAAAAGGATAGATGGCAGACATGATGAGACTGTTAAAAAACAGTAACAATTTATCCATTGCATTTATTTTTTTGGGGGGGGAGGGTTTCCCTTGCCTTTGATATACCACCAGAATAGTTTCTCATCACCTCAATCATGCCTGGAAGATTGCTGCAATTCCACATCTGGTTAGTCTAATAACAGACAGACAGAAAAAACATTAACGGTCAGAACTCAACAACAAAAAATTCATACTGACTATTAATAAGACAATAAGCGCTGCTTTAAATAATCAGTGACTTTAATGACTAACCTGGTACTCATAGTTATAAAAAAAAATGAATTACATGTTTCAGTTAATATAGAGTCCATCAAAAAGAATCATCCGATTTCAAAAGGCTATATTTTTTAAGGAAATGGAGATAGATTATACAGTATGTGTGATTATGGGTGTATTGATGTTTATATTATATTATACCATTTTTTGCGAAATATCCACGGGGAGTTGACCAAATGACTTCATGTTTGTTCCTGTAGTGACTGAGGTCAGGAGATGACGAAAAGTGGAAAGGAGGGCGTTCGACTGGTTAGCATCTCTGTTCTGCACAGAACCACTAAGGCTAATGAGAGAGGAAATAAAAGCTGATGAGAAGAAATGTTTTCACATATGAAATACACCAAATATCCTTTGATTAACTAGACATTTTTGACCAGGCAAAACCATATTCTTAAGATGGAGTTAAATACCAATGTCATAGCTTATCAATAACTTATTTACTAACATTTTGTAGCAAAAAGCAAAAGCAAATCTTTTTCTTTACACTTACAAAATACTGGCAACCATCAGTTTTACCCCTCAGCCTCCTCGTAGACACATGTATGGTACCAATTTTAAAATCTTATGTCACCTTGTTCTGAAGTTCACTAGCTGGGACCAAATCCTCATTT
This sequence comes from Neolamprologus multifasciatus, assembly GCF_963576455.1. Taxonomy (NCBI): domain Eukaryota; kingdom Metazoa; phylum Chordata; class Actinopteri; order Cichliformes; family Cichlidae; genus Neolamprologus; species Neolamprologus multifasciatus. The sequence continues at coordinate 20,189,648 of NC_140449.1, forward strand.
TTAGGTTTAACGGCAGATAAGCATTGAAGGAGTATGTTTCCAAGTTTTAGACTAGTTGGTTAGTTACATTTCCTTTCCTTGTTTATGCACAAAAATTGATAAAGAATAACTTGAGGGTCAAAATAGACAAGAGAACTAAATTATTCCCAATTATCACGTTCAAAAGACTTTCAGAAACCTTACTCTGACCTCGGGTTGAGATCACTCAGATTCAAACTTGTCCAAGATTTATAGTAGATGTACCTATGGTATCAGTTTAAAAATCCCACATTGCCTCGTTCTTGAGTTATTGCATTCACAACATTTTCAGAAAACTTGACCTCTGGCCTTTGACCTTTAAAGGCTAGAGGTCGAGCTTGTCCACAATTTTTAGTAGATGCATCTATGGTATCAATTTGAAAATCTACGGAGACTTTTTTCTTGAGTTATGGAAATCACAAGAGTTTCAGTGGGGTGACGACAAAAAGTGGATAAGCATAAAGAAAAATATTACACAACAGTCCAAATAAAGATATTTCAAATGGATCCATGGACATTATTTGACAAAATGTATGGCTCACTGTTAACTGAAGTGACCACTTGATTCTTCAGGACAGCAACAAAATACAAAAACGAATTACCTGGAGTTGAAGACACTGTTGACCTGCATCAAATTAGGCTCTGGGTATCCTGTAAAATCAAACCATTTGCCACATATCAGTTGTGGCTCATATTACAGAATGTGGTCAGGGTACTCACACTCTCACATTGACTCAGTATGGTGACTGGAGTTACATTACAATTATTCCAACAAAACATTTTAAGGTTCAGCTTCAGTACACCCTGTGTCAGTTCCAAGATTTTATACATGTCAATTTTTTAATGAAGCTATTCATTTTGCAGGGGAATTCACTCCTGGGACTGGCAACTATGTTGAACGTACAGTGGTCCCTCGCTATAATGCGATTCACTATTCGCGGATCTTTTTTTGGCATGATTTTTTTGTTGTTGTTGTTAACAGCACTTTGTGTTCTGTGTCCTGGTCGGCTGTAGACCATTGTCAATCAATCTCCTCCGTGCTGTGTCTCCTGTACAGTACAGAATGTGTTCGGCTTGTCAAATTTATATAAATCTTCTATCTCTACCAGTGTGACTGTGAAGTGCTGTACTGTATGTTTGTAAGTTTTCTCCCTCACAAACACAACAATGTCGACAAAACGTTTTTTCACTATCAAAGGCACCTGCGCTAGCACCCAAAAGGCAGAGGACGATGCTAACCATCGCACAAAAGGTTAGATTTCTAGACATGCTAAAGGAAGGTAGAAGTTAGCGTATTTCTCAGACCGTAAGGCACACCGCAGTATGAGCAACAAAATAGTCAGATCAGTCAAACTTTACTCAACTCATTCTTCTTGCTTCCTCAACGTCCGTATCATTGATTTGTTAATGTTGAATTCTCTCACAGCTGCTCTATTCCCATGTTCTGGACCTGAAAACAGGGTTTGATTTTTGGTTTCATTCTATAATACTGGAGTTATTTTTCTACGAAGACTTAAACTGTATGGTCTTTAAACAAGAGAGAAAAGTGTGAAAATCTTCATGCTTGTCTGAGAAAACTGTATAAAGTGTGTAGTGAGGGGTTTTAATGTAAAAAATAAAGTTGGGATTTCACAGATCGCGGGTTATTTTTAGAACGTACATCTTGCGATAAACGAGGGACCACTGTATTACACTTGTGAACAATGTTTTTCACAGAAGAATGATAGGTTTGCTGGTTCGATTCCAGTCGGAGACACGAATCCCTTTTTGGGGGTTGCGTCAGTAAGGGCAGCTGAAGCACCAGGCTGGTACTTATCCTCTTTATTCCTATGGAAGCACTAAGGGTGTACTTTTGTAATTAATGTGTCATGCGTTGCTGTACATTTGAGGTTGTGTTTGCCTAATTTAAAGACTTCATTAAAGACTAATGAACAGATTATTTTTATTACGCAGTGATGTATAAAAATGTGAAAGAGGGTGTACTTTACACACATACACATTCTTCTCTTTAAAAAGTGTATTGAAAGTTTTCTTACCCCTATAGTAGCACTTCTTCATCTGATAAAGAAAAAAAAATTAAAATTAAAATCACTGGCCCCAAACTGAATATGAACACATTTTATTCGCTTTGATGCTCTGTTTAATGCATGACTCTATGCGTTCAATTGTCACTATGTAAATGCCAGTGTTTCACCCGCTCCATTAAAGGCTTTACTGGGAAAAAGCTGATGGGAGGTTGACCAAACCTCAGCCCTCAGAATGTTGATATGCGCGCTTTTCTTAATGCTCTTTTAAAGGCTTACAGACACACACACACACACACACACACACACACTCATTTATTAGCACACTAAAAAATCAGACCAGGAGTGACATGTTTAGCCGCATGTTCTCCTTAAATTGCTGGCTGTCTGAGTGGTGTCCCAGAAACGATGTGGGCTTCATAGATAATTGGCAAACCTTCTGGAGGAAACCTGGTCTTGTTAGGAGAGATGGCATCCATCCCACTTTGGATGGAGCAGCTCTCATTTCTAGAAATATCGACAAATTTATTAAACCCCTCAAAACATGACTATCCAGAGTTGGGACCAGGAAGCAGAGTTGCAGTCTTACACGCCTCTCTGCAGCTTCTCTCCTCCTGCTACCCCCCCAAAAACCCATCTCCATAGAGACTGTGTCTGCTTCCAAAAAGACAAAAAACAAACTAAAAACCAGCAACAAACAACTTAAACAATCACAAAGAAAGAACAATACAGTATCCACATCTGAACCAAAGAGTAAAACAGTGAAATGTGGATTATTAAATATTAGGTCTCTCTCCTCCAAGTCTCTGTTAGTACATGACTTAATAATTGATCAACAAATTGATTTACTCTGCCTTACAGAAACCTGGTTGCAGCAGGATGATTATGTTAGTTTAAATGAATCAACACCCCCGAGTCATTCTAACTACCAGAAATCTCGAAGCACAGGTCGAGGGGGCGGTGTGGCAGCAATTTTTCACACCAGTCTATTAATTAATGAAAGACCAAGACAGACTTTTAATTCATTTGAAAGCCTGATGCTTAACATTGTCCACCCCAGCTGTGAAACTCAGAAACCAGTCTTACTTGTTATCATCTATCGTCCACCTGGGCCTTACACAGAGTTTCTGTCTGATTTCTCAGACTTTATATCTAATTAGTTCTGAGCTCAGATAAAATAATTATTGTGGGTGATTTAACATCCATGTAGATGCTAAAAATGACAGCCTCAACATGGCATTTAATCTGTTGTTAGACTCAATTGGTTTCTCTCAAAATGTAAAAGAACCCACCCACCACTTAATCACACTCTAGATCTTGTTTTAACATATGGCATAGAAACTGAACATTTAACAGTGTTTCCTGAAAACCCTCTCCTGTCTGATCATTTCTTGATAACATTACATTTACAATAATTGATTACGCAGCAGTAGAGAGTGGACTTTATCAAGTAGATGTCTTTCTGAAAGCGCTGTAACTAAGTTTAAGAATATAATCCAGCCACTGTTATCATCGTCAATGCCCTGTACCAACACAGAGCAGAGGCAGCTATCTGAACGCTACCCCAACAGAGGTCGATTATCTTGTTAATAATTTCACCTCCTCACTACGTACGACTCTGGATACTGTAGCTCCAGTGAAAACTAAGGTCTCTAATCAGAAGTACCTGACCCCGTGGTATAATTCTCAAACACGTACCCTAAAGCAGATGACTCGTAATCTGGAGAGGAAATGGCGTGTCACAAATTTAGAGGATCATCATTTAGCCTGGAGAAATAGTTTGTTGCTTTATAAGAAAGCCCTCCGCAAAGCCAGAACAGCTTACTACTCATCACTGATTGAAGAAAATAAGAACAACCCCAGGTTTCTCTTCAGCACTGTAGCCAGGCTGACAAAAAGTCAGAGCTCTTTTGAGCCAACCATCCCTTTAACGTTAACTAGTGATGACTTCATGAACTTCTTCACAAATAAAATTTTTATCATTAGAGAAAAAATTACCAATAATCATCCCACAGATCTAAATATTATCTACAGCTACTCTTAGTTCCATTGATGTTAAGTTAGAACTCTTTTTTTCCAATCGATCTTTCTGAGTTAACTTCAATAATTACTTCCTCCAAACCATCAACGTGTCTTTTAGACCCCATTCCTACAAAACTGCTCAAAGAAGTCCTGCCATTGATTAATTCTTCGATCTTATATATGATCAACCTATCTCTAATAATCGGCTATGTACCACAGGCCTTCAAGGTGGCTGCAGTTAAACCTTTACCTCAAAAAGCCATCTCTAGACCAGCAGTCTTAGCTAATTATAGGCCAATCTCCAACCTTCCTTTCATATCAAAAATCCTTGAAAGAGTAGTTGTCAAACAGCTAACAGATCATCTGCAGAGGAATGGTTTATTTGAAGAGTTTCAGTCAGGTTTCAGAGTTCATCACAGCACAGAAACAGCTTTATTGAAGGTTACAAATGATCTTCTTATGGCCTCTGACAGTGGACTCATCTCTGTGCTTGTCCTTCTTGACCTTAGTGCAGCATTCGATATGTTGACCATAATATTCTATTAGAGCGATTAGAACATGCTGTAGGTATTACAGGTATTGCACTGCAGTGGTTTGTATCATATCTATCTAATAGACTCCAATTTGTGCATGTAAATGGAGAGTCCTCTTCACACACTGAGGTTAATTATGGAGTTCCACAGGGTTCGGTGCTAGGACCAATTCTGTTTACATTATACATGCTTCCCCTAGGCAGCATCATTAGAAGACATAGCATACATTTTCACTGCTATGCAGATGACACCCAGCTCTATCTGTCCATAGAGCCAGATAACACACACCAATTAGTTAAACTGCAGGAATGTCTTAAAGACATAAAGACTTGGATGGCCACTAACTTTCTGCTTCTTAACTCAGATAAAACTGAGGTCATTGTACTCGGCGCTGAAAAGCTTAGAAATATGGTATCTAACCAGATTCTTACTCTGGATGGCATTACCTTGGCCTCCAGTAACACTGTGAGGAACCTTGGAGTCATTTTTGACCAGGATATGTCCTTCAACGCACATATTAAACAAATATGTAAGACTGCGTTCTTCCATTTGCGCAACATCTCTAAAATTAGAAATATCCTGTCTCAGAGTGACGCTGAAAAACTAGTTCATGCATTTATTACTTCCAGGCTAGACTACTGCAATTCATTATTATCAGGATTTCCAAAAAACTCACTGAAAAGCCTTCAGTTAATCCAAAATGCTGCAGCAAGAGTACTGACAGGGACTAGAAAGAGAGAGCATATTTCTCCTGTTTTGGCTTCCCTTCAATTGCTTCCTGTTAAATCCAGAATTGAATTCAAAATCCTGCTCCTCACATACAAGGTCTTAAATAATCAGGCCCCATCTTATCTTAATGACCTTGTAGTACCATATCACCCTATTAGAGCACTTCGCTCTCGCTCTGCAGGCCTACTTGTTGTTCCTAGAGTATTTAAAAGTAGAATGGGAGGGAGAGCCTTCAGTTTTCAGGCCCCTCTTCTGTGGAACCAGCTTCCAGTTTGGATTCAGGAGACAGACACTATCTCTACTTTTAAGATTAGGCTTAAAACCTTCCTTTTTGCTAAAGCATATAGTTAGGGCCTGGACCAGGTGACCCTGAATCCTCCCTTAGTTATGCTGCATAGATGTAGGCTGCCGGGGGATTCCCATGATTGCATTGAGTTTTTCCTTTCCAGTCACCTTTCTCACTCACTATGTATTAACAGACCTCTCTGTATTGAATCGTATCTGTTATTAATCTCTGTCTCTCTTCCACAGCATGTCTTTATCCTGTCTTCCTTCTCTCACCCCAACCGGTCGCAGCAGATGGCCGCCCCTCCCTGAGCCTGATTCTGCCGGAGGTTTCTTCCTGTTAAAAGGGAGTTTTTCCTTCCCACTGTCGCCAAAGTGCTTGCTCATAGGGGGTCATATGATTGTTGGGCTTTTCTCTGTATCTATGAAGCGCCTTGAGGCGACATTTGTTGTGATTTGGCGCTATATAAATAAAATTGAATTGAAATTGAATTAAAAAAATACAGGCACAAAAAAAAATACACATGAAGCCTCCTACTAATGTAAGAAAGATCTCTAAGAAGACAGCGTAAAGGCTCTTTCACTTTTTTTTTACCTTAGCTTCGGCTGCATGTATACCTTATTTTTTTTACCGTGATTATTTATTTATTTTGGGATTTAAGAAAATGTTTTCTTTATAAAAAATATTCAATATCGGATTACTCTATAAATTGATGAGAATACTTAATTATTTATTAATTGACAGCTGCAGCCCTACTCTTAAGCCTGAAAAATAAATTTCTACTGACGAGAAATTCTGAAAACACCTTACCAGTTTTTTCAGTCACTTTTTCTAACTCAGCTTTTTCTTGAGGCCCCATATGTGGAAGTTGAGCTAGGTAGACACGTAAAGGTGTGTATTAATGAACACACACTTTTAATAGCATTTATACATGCATGTTTATGTGCCTATGAGAACACATATTTACATTAACAAACATATAGTATAAAAAAGGGGTAAAACGGGTATACTGAGTGTGATGTTTTTGGAGCTTACCGAAAACTGCAGAGGCCAAGATGAGCAGAACCAAACAGGCTCCCCCCTTCGGAGCCATGTGGATAGGCTGTGCGTCTGTTCGACAGGATGGTATTACATAATGTGTTAACATGAACACAAATTACATGTTTGGCACAGATCTTCTAGTTGCATGCAGTTAATCCTCATTGGTCTTCACTTGTTGTTGAAACTGTCTCTATGTGAGCCACCTCCAGTTTTGTGATATACTTCCTCCAGTGAGGATTTATGATCACACTTCCCTAGTAACCATCTGAGCTATTCATCCTTTGGGAATCTCTGAGGACTTTGGAGGATAACTTGCAGTGAAAAACAGGTTTGGTAATGCACACAATGTACTGTGGAACAATATTTTAGCACCTTGTTTTTGTCTTCTCTTCTTTTTTTTTGTCCTATCATTTTTACCTTTTTGTAATGTATTTGGTTCACATTCATTAGGATTTCCCTTCACCAACATTTGGATACTGTTATGTTGCATTCACTGTTTACTTTACAGAGATTTTGCTTCTCATTTAAATATTTCAGCAGATTATGAATAATAAAGAATGAAAAGAGTATTAGAACAAAAATGAGTGTTTTAACCACGCAGTCTCAACAGTGTGTATGTAAGAGCAGGATTTAGAGCATATCTTTTCTTTACTATTATATCATCTATTAGCGAGAAAAACAAAATATTAAAGTATAAATGTTCATCTGTGCCAGATCTGTACAGGTTTACAGTTAAATTTAAATAATAGTATTACAAGAACTGAGAAAAAAAAATAACTTATGCAACTTATGAATATATAAATTAGTTGTTACTTACAGATTACCTGTCTTCTCCTTGGTAGATCTGAGAAAAAACAGGATGCATAAGCATAAGAGTGTTCGTCCTCTGTGCCTGTACTTCGTGACTAATGTGATCTGGGAGGATGTTCACCTGTAACTGACGCAGTCAAAGCAGGCAGATGGCATTAATACAGCACTGTGAGTGGAGTGTGTGTGTGTGTGTGTGTGAGTATTTGCTTTTTTAACAATCAAAATAAGCTTCACGTTGAATTCACAAAATTTCTGATTCTTCAGGCAAAACCTCAGTAATAAGTCAAAACAGTTTTGTCTTTACTCATTGCTAACACCGCTGAGCATTCATTATTACATTCATGTAACCCAGATTTTTCCAATCAATCATATCTGTATTGCAGTTCTATAAAAAATAAGAAAACATTAAGCAAAATTAGAACTGTCACCCCACAGCTACTACCTCCTAACTATTTTACAACGTGCTACAGAGGGTCTGGTGCGATTAAGCTCTTAAGTTCCTCCAATCACACAAGAAAAAGAAACATCAACTTTCACATTTTATATATACACGGTATATCTCATAATTCAATCCTATATCACAGCAAAGCGTCTAATAGACATGCTGGTCCACCATGTCCATTTCACGCTTTGCCTATTCTAAGTGTGAAATGGACACACATGCAGAAATTGCAGTACCAGCAGGGGGAGATACTATATTCAAAGCCAAGAAGTCGCTGGCGAGCAAGGAAGGTATGATTCCAGGGTCCTTGAACAATTAAGCTAGGCTACTAGTATGTATTTACATGTAACTGTTGGTAATGTCTGTTTAAACACTTTCCTGTGATATTTTCATGTTTAAAATTAAATATCTCTCTCTGCTGATAATGCAGCTTACTGAAACTTACTACAACTTTTGCATGTGTGTCTATTATTGTTTACTTTGCCATTATATTGAGTTGCATAGTTATTATCAAGTATGAATCAAACAAACATCGTGCTACATAAGAAAAACCTTGAAAGAGGACACTTCAATGGGTAAATTGTGAAGTGACATATAAATCTGGTCTTATAAAATTCTGTTATTTGTTTGCATAAACTATATAGAAAACCGTATGTGGACAAAATCAAGCATTTAAACACTCTGCTTTAACAAACATTTGTTTAAGAATGGGTAATTAAAAAGAGCTCATTGAATTTGTGCGTGGCATTATAATACAATGCCAACATTACAACAAGTTTGTGAAATTTTCTCTCTCCTAGATACTCCTCGATTAACGATATGTGACATTGCAAAGTGGAAGCATTTAGGAACCACAGTAGCTCAACCATAAAGAAGCAAAGTTGCTGCTGAGGAGACTTAAAGTTTCAGAGCAGGGCTAACAAGTGTGTGCCTATTGCCTGACTGCAGACCTCCAAACTTCCTCTGGAGTAAGTCTAATGTGTGAGTGGTCCAGGAGATTTGATCATATCATGTATGGGCATGTATGTATATCATGTAATTCTCATCTGCTGTGCACGTATACTAGTTAAACTACATTAGTAGCAAGTGTCAACAAAAATTAAGTGCTGTAATTGCGTATAAGGTCTGGTGAAGAGAACATTAATTCACAGAATTCACCTAAAAGTTATGAATAAAATCATTCACAAATCATTAATAAAAGTAATAATTGGTAACTCTGAAGCTGTTATTCTAATAAATTCAGTGAAGCACAATGTTTATTTAGAGTTTATGTCATGATAATATCTCAGTTAAATTGTATTTAAGATAAACATACCACAGCCCAAATACAAGTATTATTCATATAAAAGTGTGAAGTCAAAACAAAAAAAGACTATTTACATTTTCCAGGGCGAAAGCACATAAATATGAAACAATTGCCACTGGTGGGTAAGGCTACTATTAAAAAAAAAACAGTCAATAGCTCACCCATCGTACTATTAAGTAAATAAAGTATCTGACAGGACATTAGACCAATAATATTCTTTAAAATTCATCATAATATCTAGAGCACTGAGCACTGTGCAGTTGCCTCACTAGTTCCTAACAAGCAGTATTTAAAGAAGTCCATGTGGCTGAGCTTATATAGCTCAAATGGGATTAAAGCAAATCACACGTGGGGCACAATAAAATCCTTGTCTCTTTACAATACATCAGATGGACATCCTTTTTTCGTTAAAATATAATTACACCATTACCTAACTGTTATGTTAAAATCAATAAAGAAATTAAATTGAATTCCTTCTTAACTCTTCTTCAAATTAGACCAAACTAGAAACGGAAATACACATCAAAATAAAAACACACCCCAACCAAGTAATCGCACTCATGTCAGTTTAAGTCTGGTCAAGTGTTAAGCTCAAATTTTTTAATTTAATATTTACTAATATTAAATATTTACTTACTAATATTTCCAAACATAACATAAGCTAAATGAGCTAATAGTTAAGGGTTAGCAAACGTTTACTCATTAGCCTACTATTACCATTAGCCGTTTTTCACATACACCTAAAAAGACTGAAATGGTTACAAGAAGAATAAAGAACTTATACGGATGTTTTTATTTAATGTGTTTTCAGCTCACATTGATCCATTTACCTTCACTATTTCTGTGTCACCAGCTCCTTGCCCTATGTTAAAACAAATTTCTGTTAACTTAGCTAAGTAAGCTAACGAGCTATCTTTTACTTATTAGCCTATTGTTACACATTAAAAAAATGCCTGTAAGGATTATAGGAAGGTGAAAAAAGTTAATAATGCAAATATTCTTGCTTAATATCTTTTACCTTCAGCTGTCCAACTTTTTTCTGCTTATGGCTGCCGAATTAATTCTTTACTTTGCTTGTTGTTTTTAAGTTAGCTAATATTGCCTTTATTTATTAGTTTACTGTTACTGGCAGTACCATTCAAACAATAGAAAATCTGTCTATAAAGATTTACATAATCACAGAGAATAGTTGCCAAAAAGAAGACAAATGCAGTAAGTTGGCCTATACCTTTTTACCTTCTGTAATTTTGTCGTTTAGCCAAGTCGATCCTATTTTCACTGTAAAAGGATTATTAGTTTATGTCCACCTCCTATGCACATGGAACTTACACTGTGAAGGAGGAAAAAGTGATTCTTTAAATTTAAAAATGGTTTAGGTGTCTGTGTTTGATTCGTAATATCCACGACCACTTGCTTAAAAAAAAAGAAAAAAAGAAAAAAAAAGAACCGTTTACATTAATTATATTAGTGGTCTGGAGATAAAATTGGGCTCTATAAAGTAAAGTTAGTTGAATGCTTTCTTTCTGCTTTCTAGTCTAATAAACAACCAAAAAACTAAAATTAAACTAATTTAAACTTATGCTACAGCTGTAAAATTTAGTTAGTTAGGCATCTAAAGATACTTATATTTAAACACTTTTTTGTACATTTTTTATGATGTTATTGTTAGGCAGGTTGTGCTAGATCTGTGTATTCTGCTAACAACTATATGAAAAGCTTATCTTAAATTGTCTTCAAGGGTTAGACTGATAAATAATTCCTGTATATCAGCCAGGTTAACCAATAATTTGCATTTTCTTGTCAGTATGGCTTTCTAGAGTGTGGATCGTGGCTTTAAAAAACATTTTATTGTGTAATCTATATAAATACTTGTGGTGTTGTGACAAAATATTTAATACCACTCAAGGTATATCAAGGTAATTATACATTTAAGGATTTTGATTAATAAATAAGCATAAAACCCTTTAGGACCCTTGTCCACAAACTGGACAATGGAGCAACTGAAGCAGCATCATTGTTCCAAAAAACATCGTCCATATTTTTTTTTTATCAATATAGAGAAAACATAGGTGAAGTTGTTGGAAGTGTTTCAGGTTGTCTCGCTGTTTCCTTCCATTTTGGGGAGAATAGTTTCTTCAAGGTTTGGGTTTGAGAAGTGATCTAAAAAAGTCCAACAAAAGAGAGAAATTGTAAAAAACCGTGGCAGACTTTAAATATGTATTTATATTTATTTACTAACTAAACACTGGGCACTGTTCAAAGAAAAAGGATGAATGTGAAAACAAATAATAGTGACCAACTGGCCATTTTTGGTGTTGATGCACACCGCAGACAACTTACCTGCAGCAAACTCACGGATGTCAGCTGGCTGTTTATGAAGCACATCCCTGTGAGGAGAGGTGGGAAATGACAAATTATTGCTCAAGTAGACTTGAGTGATGGTGCTTTAAGCTTTCGGCTGGAGACCTTTTAAAATTATTCTTTGGACTTGGGCTCATTGTCAGCCCATCAAAAGAATGGTCATTTTAAGGTTGTTTGTTTGTTTATTTGTTAGTTGCAAAGGCAGACAATATCTGAAGTAGAGCTCTGGGATGTCCTTTTCAGAACTATCAGAACTATTCCTGAATACTACTTAACAAAATTACAAGAAAACTTTTGTAAAATCGTTTGTATTTTGCTCCATACTGTATCCACATGCATGTTTGCACAAGTTTAAATAAATCACTGCACATATTTCCCATTTCCCCAGACAAATATAAAGATATGAGACACAAGACTATTGCACTGTATAAGATGATGATATATTGCTCAGATATTAGATTAATTATTCCAGAATTATTTTTTATTTTTTTTATTTTTTGAGGCTGTTAAAACCTTTTTTGGCAGCTCCAAAATCAATTTAAGCAGGGAAAACTCAGATTTTAATACTAATGTTGTAACATATGTTAAAAATATGATAGAGAGACTAAGCTTGAATAGCAGAAACCATATTGCAGTACATTTATTGGTGTAAATCCTTTTCAGGGTATACATATATTGTATTATTATATTGTAAAATACATTGTAATCTTTCATACATTTCTTTGAAATGGTGGCTGGTTCCACTGAATGTACAGAGGTTATTAACATAATATGTTATACACAGTGAAAATAAAATGAAAGTTTGCATATTACCCTAGAAATGTAACATTTGCTGTAAGATAAACAAATACAAACAAAATGAAACTTAAAGCAGACAGTGTTAAGTTCAACAATAAAACATTACAAACATTTTTCCCCATTCAGCATGTATTTTTGTGATATTAATGTGAACTTGAGCAGACCTTAGAAAGTCGCCTATGAGTACGTCTACTTCGGGATGCGACCTCAAATACCTCTCGTTGTCGATTCTCGTCTTGATCTGGGTCAATGCGAAAAGCATTTCAGGACATAGCTTACAAATAAAGGTGGTATTTTAGCGTTGAGAAATGCAACACGTTACCTTAAACTGTCGCAGTTTCTCTTGCTGCTCAGCGTTTAGTACAGAGACGTCTAGCTTGGTCACACCGCCTGTCTCAGCCATCATTTCTCTAAGAAAAAGCTATTTTTCTGTCTAAGTGCGAACCCTGCAGTGTGCACTGACTGCAAATCTACAGCGAACCCTGAAGTCACGATAAGCACGAGTCAACCGTTACTAACACAGTGGTTTGGCAGTAACGGTTGCTATGGAAACGAAGTACCGTACACAATGAACGGCAGTGTCCGCGAGGTGGCGGCATACGTCAATACCACGTTTGAGTCGTTGCTGTGCAAAAAAAGTGATTGACTACCAAATAACGATTTAATTCTCTCTCTCTCTCTCGCTTTTGAAATTGTTGATCTATTTGCTTAAATGGGCTGAAGTAAACATGATTTACAAAGGGGTTATATATTAAATGAAGACATATCCTGCTTTGAAACCATCTTTATTACAATTCATTTTTATTTTATTTATTTATTTTATTTCATTATTATTTCTTTATTCCAGCCCTTTTTGGCCACGTTACAGAACAGTGACACTATGTATGTATACCTTGCAATTTCTGTAGCCTTCTTGGCCAGATTTCTCTTGAAAAATATATATTTTTTTTAATGTCAGTGACACTTTTAATTTGGAGCCCCCTGCAAAACCGATTACATCTTCTATCTTGTGACGACAATGTTTTCTTCTCAAAACGAGTTAGTATCATTCTTGACAGATCGATATGCTTGACATATTATATAGCCATCACGTGGATAGGAAGTCACCAAAACTGCCCCACTGCTCCTTGGCCATCTCATTCTCACAATTACGCCTTCACAACATCTTCTGACAGCCAACAGTTTTCATCAACTGTTTATACATTTGTTAAGCACTGTATGTGTTGGCATTGCCTACATATTACATATATATATGTAAATATTTATATCTCTTGGCATGTTACTGGGGTTACAGAAAATAATATATGTGGTAAAATGTAAATAAGGATTTGTGGTTGGACAGAATAAAAAACAAAAACGAATCCACACATGTCCTCCTCCTCCTCACTTTATAAAAATGTCACACTATTAAGCATTAGTAAGGTATTAGCAAGTGCGTGATTTATCATTTATATATCATTACTCCCCCTTAGTATGACATTTAGACTTGCTATTAATTCTTAATAGTGTGACTTATTAAGAAGTGCTACTAATGTTATTTATTCTTATGTTTTATTGTTGTTTTTATACTATTTTAACATGTTTAAAAATCTATCTATGCTGGTCTAGAAACATACAGCTTATTCAAAAGTAGCTCACATTTGTTTATTTGAAAGGTTCCCTTGCATTCTTATAACAGCAGGTGAACCATTTAAAGTCCACCACGTCACTGAAAAACTATACAAAATAAGTTGTTGTTTTTTCACTGTGCAATAACTACAAAAATCAAAAGCATGTTGGGGACTATGACTGTCCCAGTCTAAAATCCCAGGCAAACAGATGAAGTATTTACAAGACCTCAACCACTACTTCTGCAAACCCTGCATGCATTATGAACACCCTGAAAAGAAACAATGTGATATATTTGATAACCTTTAGCAATATATACAAAATTCAGACAGGTCAGGTTGCTCAAAAATTGTAAATTATTTGACCTGCATAACACATATTTCAGTTGCTCTGATGCAGGACAGTAAACTCTACATAGCTTCAAACCTGGGACCTTCTTGATACGAGGTGATGGTGCTAACCATCAGACCACCATGCTGTGTCTGTGTGTGTTCTCTGACATGCATGGCAGGCTAGGTGGTGATTCTAAATTGGCCGTAGGTGTCAATGGTTGTCTGTCTCTCTGTGTTAGCTCTGAGACACAATGACCACCTGTAAAAATGTAGCCTGCCTCTTGCTCTGTTTCATCTAGAAAATGGATGGTTGGATGGATGATGTAGAAAAGAGAAGGTAAAGGGCAACTCTTTGGACCAGTCACACAAAAAAAGTGTTTAAGAGGTATTTTAGGTATGAGATAAAGTTAGATAGATAAAGACAGATAGAAGCAAAGTCAGAAAGCTGCCTCTGACTTTGCTTCTTAAAGTTCAGTGGAGAACATCGCGCCATCTATAAAACTGGCACGGAACTGGAAAACAGTCCAACAGTGTAAGTTGCCACATTTTCTGCCTATAATTCTTCTTTCTGCACGGCTCTCATTCCCTCTGGAGGAAGAAATAACTTGTGTTGTTGAAGTGCTTGGCGTCTGTCATCTCTCTCAAAGACTTTTGTTCCTCATTTTCTTCACTTTCGTTTTCATCACTTGGTGGGTGCTCTTTGTTGCTCTTTGTAGGGACAAAGGTCACCAAAGCTACTCCTTCTGGGGCAACCGGGACAGAGGGCGAAGGTTGAGATGAGTCATCACAGAGGGTGGTGAAATAAAGACTGTGCAGTTTAGAGATAAATCTGTCCTTGTGCCTGAATGACAATTAAAAAAAAAAAAAGAAATATGAAAATGAAGGAGCTGACCGTGCATAAAATCTACGACGTACATCACATCTTAGAAATGACTAATGTTATGTCATAAATCTGCCCTTTTTTGGAGAGATGCATTTAAAGTGCCAATGTCAGTACCCGAAAGTGTAGATGGCCAAAATGACAGACAAGATAGCGAATAAACCAAATATCCACAGCAAATGATGTGGCCACTCTTCAGGTCTGTCTGGTGGAGGTTTTGTGGGATCTGTGGTAAAAAGAGGGGTAGACTGTGATAAATCTTAACCGAGCAAGACAGCATCCATCTAAATACATCTGAGTGCAACTGAACGTCTCTGTTTGCGTGTAGGTGTGAGGAACCAAAATGCCTGAGGCCTGTTTTTGTTGCAAGCCTGAGTTGTTATGATGACATGGTTTCCTGTTAAAACCCAGGGGGCAGAGGGGATTTTCAGCACTAACAGCATTTAAGAGTTCCCTCTCTTCTTTTGGCTCTCTCGCACACACACACGCACACACACACACACACACACACACACACACACACACACACACACACACACACACACACACACACACACCACACACACACGCATAAGTAACTGTAATATTTCACAGTTTGCATGCCAACTCACCATCATCTGGATCTGAACCTGAACCTGAACCTATGGGGTAAATAATATATTTTAAAAACATATTAGTAAGATAAACCTGAGATAACAAGACAAAGTTTTATAAGGCAATTTTAAAAAAGACTGAAATTGTCCATTTCCTAAAGAACTATCTGTCAGACTGCAATAGGTAAGACATAGTTTAAGTGGTCCCAATAAGCAGACAGGGAGGTGTTACAACAGGGAGGAATAACTCCTGGAGGAAAATTATTCTAAACTGAATTCTGCAAACTTTTCAGGTGTTTATAGCTATGTTAGTTGATAGTTGCCAAACAGCAAGACTTGCTTCTTTGGTTGTAAGAAGTTTTGGGTAATTTAGCAGACAAATTCTTTACCAATTAAAAGTCAATACGGCCTAACACTTGCTTTCAAAATAAAAAAGACTATAAAGAATCCAACGTGATAGTGCCTAATCCAGCAGAATCTTCTTTCTCTCTTTCTCTCTCTCTTTTTTTGGAGGGCTGTTTCTTCCTTATTTTAAAAACAGGCAGGAAAGAATTGACCATTAAAGAGAACAGAGAGTTGGACTGATGTTTAAAAAAAAAAGGGTTTTTTCACCTCAACGAGGGGAAATGCACTAATGGTACACGGCCAGTATCTTGAACCCCTAAGCCACTGAAAAACTTCTTAAACATCTTGATACTTGGGTTTCACTTCATCTCAAAAACTGAGCACATGTCACAGGATTTAAAGTTTAATTTCATTCAGCAAACATCATCAGCACAAATAAAGTCCACTCAGCTACTTCTGTGAAAACTTACACTCCTGTACTTTAAGTGCTTTAATTGAGCATATAGAATACTTACTGATAAACTTAAATATACTTATTTATTTTATTTTTTAGAGGTGTGTGCACGTATTTATTTACCCGTTGGGGTGGTCACAGGATAAAGTATACTCCACTCACTCCACTGACCATCATGTTCTGCCTTATACCTCAGCTGTATCAGGAAGTCAACGTCAGGTGTAGGAGTCACTACGATGGTGTAGGAGCACTCCCCTTCAAACTGCTGTACCAACATGGACACATACAGGCAAAAGTCTCCATTTACTGACACAACAGAGTGTTCAACTTTTCACAACTAAGTAAAACCTTGTCTACTTACGTTTTCGCTGTGAAAGGAGAGGTTTGTTTCCCCGTATTTGATCTCACAGATGAGTCTAAAATTGTGTGGTTCCTCGAAGTTTGTCGGTAAACTCCAGACCACCGTCATCATCGTCGTCATATCCTGTCCTTCCTCCAACGTCGCTGACACGATTGATGGACGCTGAGGCTTCTCTGAGGGATCAGGGATGAACATGTAAAGGTCTTGTATGTGGAATAATATGACTAGTTTAAAAGATGCCGAATTTGTCTGTAATTTACTTGAATATGAAATATTAGTCAGATTCACAATTAAATGTTTTGCAATTAGGAGCATTACAACTTATCCAAAGGTACAATAATAAGTCTTTAAATCATTACTAATGTGTTTAATATAAACCAGAAGACTTTCCTAAAAATGAAAATATGCTTATTTGTTTTCTTCTTGGGAAATTAGCTAGTATTCCTCTTTCATGTCTGTAGAGCAATTGTGAAAATCAATCAGAAGGCATCTTAACTTACAGACTGGCAAGATTAACCGATAAAAACAGAACAAAACAAAACATAGACCACAAAGTGGTTTCACTTTCATGTCTAAACTTCGACTTTAAAGGGAATTTGAAGTATTTAATCTGGGAAGGTGCAACAGGACACTGTTACTCATAAACTTTTTCAACCACTTCATCAACTGGTATCCTGAATGCTGAGCCAATCTGCACATATTTAAGTCATTCATAGAGGAAGAAAAATTGGAGGCTGTATAAATGTACATGAGAGGATGTTTATGCAAAGATTTTAATGAGAAGTTCTAATCATATGGCACAGAAACAGAAACACTACCTCGTCATGACTCTGTGTCTAGGATGGATCATTTTTCTGATTTTTTTTTTCTTAGTGTAAATTTACCTGTCCAGCTCTTAGCATAGGTGGATGGACTCCATTCACTCCATTGTCCATCAAATTCCTCTTTAGCTCTGACTTGTATCAGGTACTCAACACCAGGCATTATATCAGTGATGGTTGCTCGACGCTGGCCATTAACCGGCAGTACCTGAATACATAAATAAAAGACAAAAATCTCTGAAACAAAACTGTGTTTTCTGTTTCATGCTAGCGTAATGAACATTGAAAAAAAAACAAAAAACATACACACTTAGTAGTTTGACAACAGGTGTCTCAGCACTGACCTGTTCGTTACCAATTGACGGTTTGACAGGGTTGTATTTAACTTCATAGATCAATTTATAGAAGTAATCTTGCACCTTCCAGGATGTCGGTAAATTCCAGGAGACCGTCAGCCTGTTCTTCTTTCCTTTCTCCTGTCGGACTGACACATTTGACGGAGGGTCTGGTTTTACTGAGGAGTGGGAACAAACACAGTGAGCACAACTTTAAAGCACTTCAGAAGGCCAATACTCAGTCCTGTCATGGACACATGTACTTTGACTTGAGCACTTACAAATTTTTAATGGTGTAAAGTACTTAAGGGGGCTGGTGACATTGCCTGTGATGCTTGTAACACACATGTAGACCAGGTGAGGGGTTCTCCGATCATCCTCAATGTGGTCCAGAGCACACCAACAGCGAGAGAGCCGAGATGAGTATGAGCATGACACTCGCTTGAATTTCTCTCTTGGACTGAGAGAAGGAAAGGAAAAGAACAGTCAGTCAAAGATGAATAGGGAAAAGAGAAAGTGGCCTACAACAACATTTCTACTACATTAGGCCCATTTACAACTTTCATACCTTTTTTTCTTTTTACTTTTTGATCTCAAGTTGTTTACTGGAAATAATATTTATTTATGTAACAGCAATGTTAGCATTTTGACTGCACAAGATTACAGATGTTTTACAACATACTCCAATATTGATCGAAAACACACCACAGTATGCACATTTTTTTATCCATGGCTTGCACACATCAGTTTTCCTGGATGTATGTAAATACAGGGGCAAAATATTACTTGATTATCCTTTTAAAACACAACACAAAGCACTCATGGGGGACTTCTAGTGCAATGAACTTACATTTTACTCAGTATGAGGTAACAACTAGGCTGCTTTATGGCGGCTTTCTGAGGCATTCCTTCACAGCGGATTTTACTACTGGGCGACTTTTTGTAGCAGAACAGACTGGGAGGCTCAGGAGAATCTAAGAGATAAAGAAGACATGTAAACACACTGTTCACCCATCTATTTTTAAAAATCAATTATCCAAATAGGGTCCTCTCAGGCTCTACAGCCCTCAGGTAGCTTGTTATATTGTTGGCCTTCATGACAGCACGATTAGAAAAAGACTGAACTATGTCTTGTTTTAAGGGCTGCCAGGAGAAAGCCTGTACTCTCTTAAAAAGATCATGGCAGCATGACTTAGATTTACAAAGTGGCATGTAAACAAACAGGAAGAATTTGGGAACAATGAACTTTGGACAGACGATAGTCACAGCACCACGTTTGGTGATGCATATCAGCAACAGTCTGGCACAACAGTGGAGGCGTGATGATCTGGGCTTGTTATTTAGCCACAGGACCTGGGTGCCTTACAGATATTGAGTCAACCGTGAATACTTCTATGTAAAAAAAAAAAAGTATTCTAGAGTCAAATGTGAGGCCTTCTGTTTTACAGCCAAATGTTGACCCATACTGGCTCATGCAACAGGATGACGAGCAAGCACAGCAGCAAAGCTATAACATATCTTCCTCCTCCATCACAAAGTCCTCACTATGAGAACTCACCCGCAACGATCACCTTTACGCTAAACTTTTCTTTGCCTTTGTGATGACAACTGTATTTTCCAGAGTCTTCCATTCTCACTGAGGCCAGAGTTAGCGTTGTCCCACTCCTTCCAAATTTAATTTCACCCCAGTCCCTGTCTTCTGTCCCCACTGTCATTGTGTTCCACTTCCACTCAGGCATCACTTTTATCCCCCTTGTTACCCGGTTCACTCCTTCCCCCCCTTCATCCTCTTCATCCTCCTCATAGTCATCCTCAACATCTGTTTCTCCAGTGGTCCAATGAGATTCGTCCTTCAGCGATCGAGTGGCCCTGGTTGGCTGGACGATGTGAGGAGAAGTTGTGTATCCTGCATCTGAATATATGAGGCTTCTGTTTCCTCCTGCCTCCATGAAATGAGGGCTGTAGCCCTCACTTACATTCTTCAGAGAACTGTCATCACTTTTAACTGAAACTGCACTGTTTTGTATATCATTTGGAGTGGCTGGTGTCCCGTTCGAAGAACCATCCCTTTTGTTGATGTTTAAGCTGCTTCCCTTCAGACTGATCTTTACACCATCCACCCTCACATGACCGCCACAGGTCAGAAACAGCTTACTGCCCGGCGATAAGACCAACACACCTGGAGGAGGGTCTGCAGAAAAACACACAAACACAGAATCTGTAGAACTAATAAGAACTAGTGCTTATGGTGGCTGTCATTTTTTATGTGTGTGTGTGTGTGAAAATGATAGCTTCTCATTATTTTCAGTACTGGTTGTAATCGACTAGGCACAACACAGAGCGACACATTGCATAACCTCCACCCCAACTTCCTCTTTTAACGTGTCTCTCATCTTCATCATTTCTTTTCAGTCTTGTATTATACGTGCTTTGTAACATCTGTCAGTTATTTAGTTTTCTAACATTCCCTGTGATGTTTCAGATTTTATGATTCTGCTCAGACCTCACACAGTCACTTATAACCTGACATGTTTTGGTTTAGTATGACTTGCCTGAACTTGACTGGGTTGAAGTCATAGTTTCATTCCCCTTAGTCTTTAGTAAAACAAATCTTTTTGCTCTTGCCCAGTTAACCGTTGTGTCTTTTTAAACATCTGATAAGACTTTATCTGATAAATCTGATAAAATGGAGACTGAAGCTGATGCTGATAAGGGCCTGATGTAGAGTCAACAGCCACTATGTTATATGCTGGTACTGGGTTCGTCCTTCTCTGTTCATACTGACATGATAACATCACGCAGTCGCTCCAGAAAGTTATGCTTAATTCAAACTTAAAAATAAAAATAAAACTAGATGTGAAAAAAATAGTTACTAAAAAAAAGTAGACTTTGAATTGAAATGAGCTTAAATGATTTTGTAAACTTGGAAAACTAACTAAAATAAAGTAAAAATAGAGAGAAAATATCCTTTTAACAGTTGTTAGTTTTGTGAAATTTGTTGTCACAAGTTTCCTAATGAGGCTTTGACTGACTTTTTTTTTTTTTCTTTTTAAAAAACAACAACAACAACTTGTTACTTGTTACTTTTAAAAAGCTCTCTCTGTCTCTGGTATATGGTTTCCAGACAACAGTCAATAAAGAAACTAAAACTGACATTGAAACTAATAAAAACTAAATTAAAACAAAACATTTTCAATAAACTGAATTAAAAACAAGAGGTCAAAATAAGATCCAAATAAAAACTAAGCTTTCATGCTGTTTATGTCTAATCCTACCATCCACATGTGCAGCAGAAATTGACGCATCACAGCAGCCAATATTTTCTGTCCAGTTTTGATGAGCCCTGTTAATTACAGCTTCACTTTCCTCTTTTTAGCTGACAGGTGTGCTGCTGCTATAGCCTATATACTTCAACGTTCAATGTGTTGTGCATTCAGAGACCTATACACCTTCATGCTTCTGTTGTAACTAGTGAATATTTGAGTTGCTGTTTCCTTCCAATCAACCTGAAGCAGTCTGGTCATCCTCCTCTGACCTCTGGCATCAACCAGACATGTTCACCCAGAGCACTGTCGCTCACCTGATATCTTCTTATTTGAACCATTCTCTGTTTACCCTAGAGATAGATGTGTGGGAAAATCCAGGCAGATTCTGAGATACTCAAATCAACCTTTCAAGAATCACGCCACATTCAAAGTCAGCTACATCATCATCTCACATTCGGATGCTCAGTTTGAACTTCGGCAGGTCGTCTTGACCACGTCTACACGCGTAAATCCGCTCAGCTGATAAGACTGGCATACTTGAACAGGTGTACCTAATGAAGTGGCCGATTAATTTTTGTTTGTTTGTTTTTATATGATTTTTCCTGACTCTGTGCCTATAATATTTATAAAATGTAAAGTTTACAACAAAATAAAATAAAAAAAGCTTGTAAAATTAGCTGCTATAACGCGTCACAACATTTCCCAACAGGATAAAAACGCATTTTTCGCCGAAAGAACAAAAGCGGAAAGAGCAAGAAAAAAAGCTTACTTTATATATTATCCTGTAATAATACAGTGAACTTCGATGAAGTAAATATTTTTAAACGCTGTGATTTTCAGTTAACTCCAAAACTAGACTCCAAAAAAATCCTAAATTATAATAACTTTAACTTTGTCACTAAATTAGCCTAAGTTTTTGTTATTCTTAATAACAAAGTAAACAGATGAAGAAAAAAATTTACATTTACACAGTATGAGAGGAGAGGTTACCTTTTCTGGGACATGTTCCTTCAAAAACTCCGCTGACCGGAGCGAAGAACAGCAAAAGGAGAAAAATCCCCATTTTTACCCAGAGATCCTCCTTCCAGCGGCGGCTCCTCACACCATCGCCGCCGGCAGCAACTGTACACTGACCCCACTCAAACCTTTTACACCGTGAAAACAAGATCGAGCTATTTACACCACGAAAACCGCTCATGCAACACCAAAACTCCCTGTGCAGACAGCAAAGTTAAAGGCGGCTCTCTCTGGTTGGCTCAGTCTGCTGTCCATGAGACCCGTTATTGTGAAATCCCTGCGCTCTTCCCCTTGTTCAGCGCCGTTACACAGAGGAAATCCTCCTCAGCATCAAAATAAGCCCCCCAACCCAGCGAAAGCTGAATATAGCTCTGCTACATTAATATTCATTTATGAAAAATCTCTTAACTTAGAAAGTTCCTTAAAAATATTTTCACATATCCTGTTTTCTTACTGTAATGTTTTTAGCACATACACCATGGCGCAGGAAAGGAAAGTGGCAAATGTGGCAATACAGACTGAAGCTTTTAATATTTCATTATATATATATATATATATATATATATATATATATATATATATATATATATATATATATATATGACTGGGAGTCATTTCCACCTGAAACTTCGTTTCATGTGTAAATCATTTGCACAGACACAGCATGTTTCCCTCATGTCAAAGAGAAATCAGATTTTTATTCAATATCATTCACATCCACACTTCCACAGAGACCTGTCTCCTGCTAAAACTGTACAGTACATTCATTTAGACCAGATTTTGCAGATCACGTGAACTGTGTTTCAACTGCCTGTTGCTGACCGTAGTACAGAGAGATGTCCAAGAGCAGGTCAGTGTTCCTTTGGTTACCCTATTTAATGATTATCCAAGTCTGAGGTGCATCAACACTTGGATTAGTGGAGGGGTGGAAAAAAGAAAAGAAAAAAGGGGGCGATATTTTGGCTTTGTTAAGGCATGATAGTCCACAAACAACTTCCTTTCTTTAATTCATGAACAAAAATTAATATAAAGCACTTTACTGGAGTATATGTTTACAGTACAGATAAGCACTACTGTTCACAATGACAACAATTATGATTAGGAATTTAACAAATCACTTTTAAATTTTTTTTTTATTTTTCTTCTACCTTTTCTTTTCTGCAGAACTGGTCTAAAGTGAAGTCTTTCCATTCTGTTCTTACGTCTGCGTTACATCAGAGGCACATTAACATGATCTGGCCTTTGTTAGACCAAAAAAAAGGCCTAGCTTTAAATCACACATAAACACATCAATGTGATGCAAAAAAAGCAAATGTGGGAAGAGTTACAGTATAACAAGTAAGAACTAAAGAAAACAGACCTTTGGGAGAATACTTTAAATTAAAATACCATTCTCATTGAGAACCTTTGCAGATAATACAGCTTGCACTTCACTGGTTAAAACTGTTATGATTCTGCTTGCTCATTCGTCTCATTACTGAGAGGTGCTGAGTGGCTTAGTTGTGAGTGAGGCTTGTGAAATAAGCAGAAACAATCTTTCAAAGGCTACTTTGACATTTGCTTCTGCACCTGCTTCTGTCCCTCAGTTATGTACTGTAAATCTCAAGCATTCATTAACATAACCACCACACACTGTGCGCTCAAATATCTCACCAGTAAATCTTAATTTATGGCTGAGAAAGTTCATGTCATAAGACGATATGTCGCTTCCTGCAGAGATCCGGATGTAACTGATGCATTTTGAGACAAGAACACTGTGCGGGTAAAGTTTTTTTTTTTAAATAACAGTCTTTGTGTTCTCTCCAGAAAAGCACACAGTGTGTACAGTTTGTGTGTCTGGTAGACAGCAGTAAATATAGAATTCATCCATCAGATGTTTACGTTTCACTTAATCTGGTTGGTTTCCTTGGCAATAGAGGTTGGGCCCGGACTGTTGGATGAACTGGCACGAGATGCAATACCCTTCCAACCAAACAGAGCTTCCTGTTGGACAAAGAAAGAAAGGTTATGTTTTAGCTTGGTGTTAGAAGAGTTGCATCACACAGATATAAAAGTGCTAGTGTGTATTGTTGCATGTGTTATATAACTGTTGTGTTACTGCTACATCATAAAACCCCAAATGACCTGCACGGTCCCCAGAGAAAGGGTCCAGCCTCCAGGCGAGTCTCCCCCCTGGGACCTTGCTGCTGTGGGGGTTAAAACGCCAGAACTGGTGGCCTGAGCTGAAACTTGAGACGCAGGAGCTTCTGCATCTGGTGCCAAAGCCGGTAAGGTTTGTGTGACTGAAGCAGGGATCATCTGTGTGTTCTGAGCTGGTGCCGCAACCGTTTCCTCTTCGATCGGTGTTTCTTGAGAGCCGCCCAGAACAGACGAAGAGTTTGAAAGTGGTGGAACCGACACAGAGATGAAACTGGGTGCTGGGCTGCACTCCCCTGAGGTGCTGGGGGGAGTGTTAGTATGCTTCTTCCTGCGGAGCGTGTCAATCCAGCTGGAGCTATGTCTGGAGGCAAAGGATGCCAGGGCCAGAGACGAGAGCCTCATATTTTTCCCTGATGTGATTAGCTCTCCAAAGCCTTCCTGATGCGCGAAGGCATAGCCGGATCTCCTTGAACCACCACGGGCGCCCAGACGGCCCTCTGACACACTGCCGGTACCACGCCAAGCACTTCCAGTGTTACGACCTGGCGGCTTTCGTCTCTTCTGCCGCACCAGCTGAGTGTAACGAACCTGGAGAACGATGAGACAGGAAATGGGACATTGTTTCAGCTTATAGGAACACGGCTAGTTCACCATAGCCACACAAATAAGATCATCCAAAAACAAAAAACAAAAAATAAATCCCCCCAAAACAAAACAAAAACTCAAAGTAATATTTGCACCATTTGACAACAAAATTAAAACTGAAAGTTTCAGCGAAACTTTCAGTTTTAGGACTTCTAAACCATCACATTTTTTCAAACTTTTATGCATCCTGCCTTATTTTTAGTCTTTGTAGGCACTACATCTATCCAGCAGTTCATCAAACTATTTCTGCTGCTTTTAAACTCATGTTTTAGATCATCGAAACCCAGAACATTTTGCACTTAACTCAAAATTAACCTCATCATAAAAAAATCTGTAATAGTGACTGTTGAGAAACTACATGCAAATCAAAGCAGGAACTTCTTCACAACATCTTGACATCGGCTTCGGTTGGACGCACGGCTAAGCTCAAGACATAACGTCTGATAAAGCCACACACTTATCTTGGATGAATTTACTGAAAGCAAGTCATGACATTAGGGGAAACTGATTAGGTCAATATTTGCAGGGTATTAAAGTGCACTGTGTCGGTTAGCAATAAGTCCCGACCACCCCACACAAAGACACACAAAGATAAAATGTTTTTACACATGCAGTTAATCATTGCACAGAGTTCAAACTGACGTTCTAGAAAGACTGTAAAGCATGTTGCAAGGAAGAAGATGGAGACATCAGTGTTAGAAACGCTGTGTTTTTGTGTGTTTTCTCACCGTGTCTGAGAGCTGAGGTTTGAGGTCCAGCTTGAGGAAGCGGAACGCCAAAACTGGAACTATGCATATTGCTGTTGCCAGTGCAATCGTTAACCACACGACTGGCTGCAATAATGTGCTCTGGGCACTACCTGCACTTGCAAACAGACAGAGAACAGACAAATGTGTTTTAGACACGTCTTGCTTTTCACTGCGTACACATGATTATTATTATTATCTCCAACAGTAATGCATGTGGTGCAATGAAGTGATATCAGATTATACAAAATCAATCTATTCTCAGTACTGAAACTTACTTGTGTTTAGTTTTTAGACTCACAAAATAGATTTTCATTACAAAAAACAGAAGTATGTAAATTATCGATGAAAAGAAATCGGTGTTGGCAGAATGATATCGGCTAAGAAGAATTACAGTATTTGATTTGCTGGTACACATGTGGCTGAGAAATGGGAGCAGGGACGAACCTACAAAGTGGAACTGATTAGGAAAGATCCTGAAGAGGGTCTGACTGTGCAGAGCAAACATGATGATGAAATAGGAGCCCAGAGAGCCCCACACAAACACATGGTTGAACACTGTCCAGAAGCCGGTATCGAGAACAATCTACAAACACAGACATGCAAACAAAACAAAACAAAAAGAATAAACCCCAGAAAACAGCAGATGCTCACAGTTAATATGCCACTCCTGAACAATTAATTGTTATACAACACTGAGCTTGCCACTTCCCTGCATTTCTTTATATTTTGCTAGTAAAATGGGAAACAGGTGCAGCGGTTTATTGAAATCTGTGCAAATATACATGGAAATACAGGATATAAGCATTAATACACAATTCTAATGAGTTTGAAAATTAATATTGTGTATGACCATCTTTAATCTTCATCTCAGCCTGAGCTCTCTTATACAAGCTTTCTTGTAATTTCTTTAAGTAGTCTTCAGGAATATTTCTCCAGGCTTCTTTAAGTAGAGCCTCAAAGCTCTACTTTGGATCTTGGCTTCCTTTTGTTCTGTTCTCTGTCGACATGATCCCACAATCCTTCAGTAATGTTGAGATCTGAGCTCTGGGGAGGCCAGTCCATGACTCATAGTGTTTTTTTAGGTGCACCTTTACTGCATTCCCAGTGTCTTTGGGATCACTGTCATGCTGAAAAATGAAGCTGTTGCCAATCAGATGCTTTCCCGATGGTACTGCATGGCGGGTCAAAATCTGATGGCACTTTTCTGTGTTTCATCAATTTTGACAAGTTCTCCAACACCACTGGTTGAAATGCTGCTATAAACCATGACGGAGTCTCCACCATGTTTTATAGATGACTCACTGTTCTCCGTACGTATTGATGATGATTTGAAACAAAAATTTCACATTTGGATTCATCCTTCCATAAAGCCTGATGCCACTGATTATTTAAGTTCAGTTCATGTGTAATTTGGCAGACTTCTTCTTAAGGAAGAGAGAGTTTCTCATCCACTGAGACCACTTTTGATGAACAGTAGATGGCTAAACTGCAGCGCTAGATGCATCTCTATTTCTTCACGATGTTATTTTCAATACAAATGAAAAAAAAAAAAAAGAACCTTCTCTAGACCAGATGAGAAGAAACTGGGAATGTAATTTAAAGAAAAACCTTGCAAGACCAGAAATGACAGAAAGTCTGGCTCCTTTGAAGTAAAATATAAAGAAATGAGGGGTGGCTCAACACTTTTGCACAGCACTCTGTGAGGCAGTCGCCTGCTTAAAGCACTCTACAGTTCCTCACCTGTACACTGACCACAATAACCAGGGCTGTCGCTGTGGTGACTGCAAAGGTCTGGTAGTCAGCGAGGGGTACTCCGTTGCTCTGAGTGGCACTGGACAGGACAGCATATGGAACAAAAAACAGCACCACTGATGTGTAGATGCCCTGGGCAATGCAGATGAAGAACTCTCTCTTGTTGAAGAGGAGGTTGAGCTGCCCGGGCTCATACAACTTTGGATATTCCAAACTTCTGTGATCAGGAACATCCTGCATTCATAGAGGAAGTGAGACGCTGCGTTTACTAAAATAACATTATATAGAAACTACAGCCAAAACTTGTGGCTTGGTGTTCTGAGCAAAATGCTAACATCAGCATGTGAAAACAGTTCCATATTTCATGCTAATCCTGAGTACTGTCACCTCAATTAAAAGGATGTGGTGTTGAACTTGATTGTCTGGGACCTTTTGTGTCTGTTCTGGTTTTCTCCCACAATGTGTGCAGTATTTTTAGCCATGGTCCAACGTGATAGACTCTGGCCAAAAACGTGTCTTATATACATTTTTTTTTAAAATTCATGAGGCAGATTTCAAATGCAAAAGAAAATTATTTTCTGATTCATGAAACTTCATGGAGTTTTATAAAAATGAAATGTAAAATAAAATCTTATGAGAGCTCAATACAAAGGAATAAATGTGAAAGACCTGGTCAAATATCCCCATGGCCAGCACAGGGAGGGAGGTGTAGACAATGTTGAAGAGTGTGATGAAGTACTGATCGTATACGGTCTACAAAAAAACACACACAGACAGGGTTATAATCATGACTGTAACTCTTTATAGTATGCTTTTATCATAACCTCTACTCTCTGACCTGGGCAGAAAAACCACAGAAGAAGCCAAACCAGAAGTGCACCATGGTGAAGGCAAAGTTCTTGTAGAAGAAGTAGCAAAGGAAACGGCACATACGCAGGTAGGACCAGCGGCCGTGGACCAGCAGGAGGCGCTGTAGAAAGCGGAACTGGGAAAAGGAGTAGTCACTGGCTAGCACAGCCTGGATGCCCTCCTGACCTGAGATACCAACTCCAATATGAGCACCTGGAAGCGTGCAGATGAAATGAAAAGACAAATTCAAGAGATTTTTCCCCCCCAGTTTTCTATACAGACAGTGCTGGGAAAAAGGATTTGACCCCTTCCTGATGTCTTAGTTTTTATACATATTTGTCACACTTACACGTTTCAGATGATCAAAGAAATTTTACTTTCACTAGACAACTCTAAATCTTTTATTTTGTGTGTTTTTTGAGCCACTCAGAGGTGGACTTGCTGTGTGTTAATTGTCCTGGTGCATAACCCAAGTGAGCCTGAGCTTCAGGGCACGAACTGATGGCTGGAGATTCTTCTTCATTAGAGAGCAGAATTTAAGCTTCCATGAATTATGGTAAGTTGTCCTGAAGCAGCAAATCAACCCCAGATCACAGTACAACCACCATGTATGATTATTGGTATGATGTCCTTTTTATGAAAAGCTGTGTTAGTTTTATGCCAAAGGTACTCAAACCTTTAAAAAAGTTCAACTTTTGTCTCATCAGTCCACAGAATATTTTCACAAAAGAGATCATCAAGATGTTTTTGATAATTGATGTTTGTGAAACAAGCCTTTGTGTTCTTTTTGGTCACTAGTGGTTTTTTAACTTTTGAATTCACCCATTGATGCCATTTTTGTTGAATCTCTTTCTTGTTGTTGACTCACAAACTCTGATCTTAACTAAAGCAAATGAGGCCTGCAGTCTCATATTGAAATTTCTTTGATCCTCTGAAACACGATGAGTGTGACAAATATGCAAAGAACTAAGAAACCAGAATGGGGCAAACACTTATTTGCCCCAGTGTAGACAATGGTAAAAGTTTCACACTGTCTTTTTCTCAGATGTGTATGATATCAATGAGAGGGGAAAACCAAAATGGTCATCCAAAGCACTCAGCTTTGACACCTCACACACCTACTGTTCAAACCTTCTGTTTATCAAGGGCAGACAGTCAGAAGAAAGACTGAAATAAAACAACTGTTGCATAAAGGACTAGAGCATAATAATAAATAAATAGGATTATTATAAACTGTGAATAATATAAAGCTACTTGCAGAGTCCAAGAGTAAAGAAATAGAGTACAGGGACATATGGACACAACAGGTTACCTTTAGGCCCTGCTGTCTGTATTTTACACAATCTAATAAGTGAAAACTGTGGCAAAAGCTAACTTTAGCTAATAAAACTTTATCATTTTCTAACGGAGAACCTTTCCTCTCGGTTATGAGCTATAGTTAATGCCATGTTGAATAACTTAGCAACGTTAGCATGCTCATTACCTTCCTGTCCAGTCCAGAAGACTAATGGCACACAACATTATGTGGAGGAAGAAAGCGGTAGCCAGAAAATGTTTTCACAACTTGGGAACCCAAGGTTCCCACAAACTTCCCACTAACTGCTGGTAACTGTTTGGGTAACCAGCATTACCATCAGAAAAACCATAATTCTCAGTTTAACTGGAGTATGTGTTCCATTTTCAATAGCTGGACAAAAAGAGCACAGAAGGGGCAAAAACGTTTGATTGTTTCGAGATTTTTAAATCAGAAATTACAGGAAGTGAACCAATCCTCCTCCATGCAATGCTGCACTGATTGCATTTCTGTTTTGCACTTGCATGCAGATATGTAGACATGATATACATCCACAGACAAACACACACAGGCTGATGCACTTACAACACACTGATTACAAGACATGCAGAGAAACAGAGCGCTGAGGTATTAATAGTTTTCTCTTTTAGTTTGCCTTTAAGCTTAGAAATAAATATTATGAAGCAATGATTGACAGTATAGTTCAGTCTTAGTACAATTATTTGTACAGTGAACAGTTCAAACACAAGCCTCCTTTCCATTAAACACAAATACGTTTTCTTCTAAACATCTTTTCAAAGCTTAACAGGACATATTTGGTGTTTTGGGATTTTAGGAGTGACACTAAAATTAAATGTGACTTCTGTCAATTTGTTTTGTTTGTCGGCGTCACATCCATCTATAAGCAGTGAACAAATAATTTTTAATAAGGCCTAAAAGAACACTGACAACCAAACCTTTACCTCAGGAGGAGTCCTGCAACACAGATTTCCACATGACCTACATCACTACTAGGAACAGCGTGCAGATAAACAACTTCTACAGCCGTACTTCTGCTTAGGATTTCCATTGCTTAAAAGTAGACAAGCCACCCAAATGGCTAAACCCAACTTCTCTCTTCTTTTCTGAAAACAATATTTCAGTTACACTTTTGCACAACTCACTTTTGATCATGCTGATGTCATTAGCACCGTCTCCTATAGCCAGCGTGACGGCCTTCTTGTGCTTTTTGATGAGCTCCACCACCTGAGCTTTTTGCAGTGGCGTGACTCTGCAGCAGATGACCGCTTTGCACGCGCACGCTGTCGACACAAACTCTGCCTCCATGTCTGCTTCGAGAGCGTGGGCCTACCACAAGACAACAGAGAGAGGTTTTAGACGTTCAGGCGGTAAAAGGAGTCCAAGTTGCTGCTTTGAAGAAAAGTACTTAATGAGAAAGAATTGTTTTTATGTAACTAAGCTTAAATTTCCATGACAGATATCATGCAGGAGTGTTATTCATACCAGACTGTGACCGTTGATTACGAGGGCAAACTCTCCTGAGATGTTGTCCATTAAGGTAGAGAGAGGCAGAGGAGGAGGAAGGGGAGAGCCATGCAGCTGCTTCCCCACTCCTCCTCCTCCTCCTCTTCCGCCTGCCGTATCACCTCCTTCTTGTCCTTCTTTGAATCCATTTCCATTGACACATGGCTCCCTCCATCCCTGCATTCCCTCCTCTTTAACTCCATCTCTGGTACGGGACAACTCAATCATCCTTTCCCTCGCTCTTCTAGAGAGGAAGACAAACAAAGCCCACATCAACAGTGTCTATCTGCATCACAGAGACATAATTACATGACAACATGATCATGCACAACGAAAAAAAAGAGATCTGAGTGTGGGATAAGGAATATAGACTCAAAAAAGCAAGTACATAGGGGATAGTTGGAAAAGTAACATGGATGTGAAGAAGATTAGTGATAATGGCAGGTTTTATCCTGAGCCTGATATTCCAATATAGGCTCTTTATAACTTGAATAATTGCACTTTCCAAGTGAATTTGAACATTGCACAAAGAACATCAAAATACCAATTTAGAGTTCTTCTGTCTTTGAAAGATAATTTTATTCTTTTGCACCATTACACTGGATTTGCTCACTTTCTAAAAAACCAAAAAAAAAAAACGACTGACTTCATAGTTAAGGGGTATGTTGCAATGCTGCTCATATTTAACCTTGTGAGTTCTCAGCCATAATCAGTGATGACTGGAACTCTAACCCTTTGCTATCAGTTCATGTCATGATGATCACTGAAGTCTGATAAAAAATCTCTTTCAATTATTCCTTTTTGCTTTTATCTAAAATGTCAGGGTCAGGGTCATGAATCAGTCCTCACAGGGTGAGCTGGATGATTTGACTAGAAATGAGTCAAGAAGCTCTGGTCACTGTCGAGTGATTCTCACAGAGTAGTTGGAACATTTTGCTACCACACCTACCGACTTCAATCATGCATACATTTCTTAGTTTCTGCCCGCCCGTCATCTGGAGTTTGGCATTTATCTAGATCCCACAGTGTACAGTCTAGTACAGTGTGCACATAACCAGACTGACCTGAGTTCTTGCCGTACACTCTGGACGGTGTGGCCACTGATGATGAAAACCTCGGTCATATCATCTGTCAGCATCTTGCAGGAGTAGCCTATGTTTACAGCCGTTTCTGTGTGAAGGAACGGGAGAGGATCTAACAAATACAAGTGCTGCTTCAGTTAAAAGCTATTTGCTAATGTACTGCTCGTCGTTTCGGCTACTTCTCCCTTTGCAGGCATGCCTCTGGCCTTAAACTATAATAGCTGCTGCAGGCATGTCAGTCAACATGTCCCTTTATTTTTCATTCACTGCACTCATTCCTACAGCCTACGGTCCTTTGGTGATGACAGAATACATAATAAACTTCCAGAAATAAATTTTTCCAGTGCTAGCCCAGTAATTAGGTTCAGACTACAAAATCAAGAGGGGTGTAGCAGTACTGTATGTTTACATGAATGACAATACACCCACAAAGTCAAGGTGCAAATAGATGCACTGATGCTTAAAGTTTTCAGTTTCAACAACCTCCTCATCACAAGGATGCTGCTCTATAATTACTTTAAATTTTGCAGATTCTTTTGCGTTTTAAACCCTTGTCTAAGTATGTTTTAAACATGCACACTAAGTTCTGAAAGCTGGTGCAAAACTGTGTGCATCTCACCCTGTTTATCTCCAGTAAGAACCCAGATTTTAATGTTAGCCAAAGAGAGGACAGCGATGGTCTCTGGAACGCCTTCCTGCAGCTTGTCCTCTATAGCAGTGGCACCCAGAAGCTAGAACCACAGGCCGAGAGAGAGAGAAACACAAACAAATAAATGTCATATTTAAGGAAATTTAGGACGGGCTTAAATGCAATTTTTGTGTTAACACTATGAGTAGAAAATCCAAACTCAAAAGCATATGTGTGCTCCAAATATAGAAAGTAAAAGAAAGGAATTTCCCTCAAACTGCTTAAGTTTCAGTGATCCCAACAAGTTCCCCTTGCTCATTGCAACATTTTTACTTTATTTGAACTTTTTACATTAAGGGCAAACGGGCCCACACACACACACACACACACACACACACACACACACACACACACACACACACACACACACACACACACACGCGCAATAAATAAGACACATTATCTTGTAACAGATTCATACATTATCTGAAAATAAACTCACTGACCATCATATTTTGTTCTATTTCCTCATAAGCTGCTGCCAGTCTATCCTCCCTGCAGTCTGCGGCCTTATCAGCGAAGCGGTGGCTCTCTGACCAGGCCTCCCATTCATCCTCTGACAGGTCCCTGTAGGCCAGAGCCAGGGTCCGCAACCCATCTGCTGCATATTCCTAGCACCAAAAATATACAGCAGGGACATTAAGAATCACATGACTAAGCATTAAGTAGTGTTGTTTGATGATTTTTAACTTGTACTTAATCTAAGAAATGTGTCCTGCCATTATGAGGTTGACTGTCTCATTAGGAGAAGGTAAATAAAAAGGAAATGCTGTTAAAAGTTGTTTTAAAGTGTGGAGACTCTAGATGGCAGTGCAGTTCAAGCCATCCGTCCAAGAGCTGACTTACATTGAGGTGGTCTGAAGTAATACTCATCACTTCCTGGTTACAAGGGTGGAGTCTTTCCAACAGAACAGTGTCAGCTCCTTTACAGTAGAGACGAATCCTGCCCTCTGGGTTACGTACTGAAAATAAAAAAGAGAGAAATGAAGAAAAAAACAATCTCAGCAATTCAGACAATTTTTCCATCACCTTTACAATAACGGAAGAACTCTTCAACAAAGGCCACCGGTAGTCTTTATAATTATGGGTGTATGTGTGTGTCCTCAGAGCCTGGCAGCAGAGGTAAAAGTAATTTATGACCAGAGGTCAAATTTACAGCATATTCATCCATCTATTCATCCAATTCAGGTTCACTTGTTTTGGGGTGGAGCATATTTCAGCTGTAATGGGTCTAGAGGTGAGATACACCCTACACAGGTCACCAGGTTATTGCAGGGCTGCCACAGAGAGACAGACAATCATACATGTTCACAGGCAGTCCAGAATCACCAGTTAACCTAACATGCACGTCTTTGGACTGTGGGAGGAAGCCAGAGTAACCCACTTCACACAGAAATACCAAAAAAAAAAAAGCCGAAAACAAAGGTTAAAACCCAGAACTTTTATGCAACAATGTGGCAACAAAGATAAAGATTGCACCACAATGCCATCCTGTACAACAGCACTGTACAGCCATACCAGTTTCTGCTATGGCAAGCTGTTAAGTGATTGTCTTGTGACATTGCACAGATACACGTGGCCCTGAAAGGTCAAATGCACTGCAACTTACGAAAACACAAATAGAAAAATGCTGCAAAAGCACACAATGCACAATGAAAGTTAAAAAAAAAAACCAAATCTCACAAAACAAGACAATAATGTGACGTAAGTGACAGAAACCAAAATATGTGGAGGATTGCACTGAGACACGCTTGAAAGAAGCCACTGATTTATAAGTGTTGTTTTTGCATAATTGTTTCCTTTTCCATTGTGTGCTTTTGTAGAATTTTTCTATTTACTGGTGTTTTCTTATGTTGCTGTGCATTTGACCTCTCGGGGCCACCATACACAGGTCATCCAGGAAAGTTAAAAACATGAAGAAAAAGCACGGATTGCTGCATACCTATAACAGACATTCGCTTGCGTATGTTGTTGAAGTCCAGTATGGCGAGCAGCGAGTAGGTGACGGTGCGTCCCATTTCTGTGGTGGTTATCGTCCCAGGTGTTCGGGAGCGAAACACAAAGCCAAAGTTTCGAGCCGCCGTCACTAAAGCGCCCTCGTCTGGAGACTGAGCCTTATAAACCAGCTCTCCTGTGCAGGCAGGTAAAACAGTCGTTAAATATTATATGATAACGAATGAGCAGATGTTGAGTTTTGATGTCATTATTTGCTGTTTTGCAGCTTCTCTCTTTTTTTAAGCTCACCCTCACTTTTCTCCTCACTCATAACGGTGTGACAGAGGGAGAGCAAGCGGAAAAACTCATGAGTGCACGAGTCTCCCACTTTCACTGATTCCAGCAGCTTGTCATCATAGAAGCAGAAGTCTGGGTCCGCCAGCGGGTTGAAGGGACTGAAGTCCAGCCTCTGAAGACAAATGAGTGATAAATAAAATCACAGGTGATAACAGACATGCATGTGATCTATGATTTATCAAAAAAATACTCATACGCACCTTTGGCTGAGTTTCCAGTGGGTCTGTTAGATCACCTGACAAACACATTGGCACCACATGTATGAGGTCTGATATACATGTACATACGGTCTCTGCTACATGCACATGTATTGTGTGTGTCCTTACCGTAACTCTGTCCATTGATGGAGCACTTATTGAACGTCATGATGTTCTGAGTGAGCGTTCCAGTCTTGTCACTGAAGATGTATTCAACCTAGGATCATTTTAGGAGTATATAACTACTCAAAGCAAAGCACGATGGATGGATTTGCAGAGTACAGAGTGAGTCTGGACACTTACTTGTCCCAGTTCCTCGTTCAGAGTGGTGGTCCTGGCCTCAGCTGCTGTGTTACATTGTGAGCAGAACATCTGTTGGTCCCAGTTAATGAAGTAGCTGTGACCGAGCCTGATCACCTCCACACTGAAGCAGGCGAGGAAGGGGAGAGATTACAAACTCCGAGCCGTTCACAGTTTAAAATAAATGTAACTAAGTAAGTAACAGAACAAGTAAGCACAGAACAATCCAAAGATTTTCTGGCCAAATACATTTGGCATGCAGTCAGTGCAGTTCACTGACTTACTGATTACCAAGGACCAGATCTCTTTGCATACACAGTAAGATTGTATGCATGTAAAGACAGAAAAGCATGTAGCAATTTTTTAAAATCACGTTTACACAGCTGTGTGCATGTTCCTCTTTTCTAAATCTCAGTCATTATAAAATTTACACATGTGCACAACTCTCATTTCCACTTCTCTGACTGGATATAGACACCAATACTTTCAATACTTGTACTCCTATTTGCACCTGAAGCTCTCTGGAAAACAAAAGTCTACAACTGGCTTGACCAGAGGAATGAAGAGAACAAGAAAAAAGAAATGTGGGTTTTGTTTGCCTCACTTCTGGAGACACAAACAGAAGAAAAACTCTCGTAAATGAAAAATAATTGGGGCCATTGTACCACTAGGCACCACCTTTTTGCAGCACTAATATTACCAATGAATGACTGTGATAAGAGGACTGATAAAACCAAGTACACGATAAATTTTCAATGATGTTTGCAAATGGCAAACACTATCTCCAACTGCTGCTTTATATTAATCGCTGTCTAATCTTTATCTCTACTTCCGAGTATTGTGGTTGACTTTCTATGTAAAGTTGGGAACATGCATGGTCACAAGTCCAGTATTATGCAAATTGTTGTGCAACCCATCATTTCTTGATATTTTGAAGTACAGCAATCTATTGACACACAGATTGCAAGATATAAGGAAGAAGTAAAGTTTATAAATGTTTATGTGTGTGTGTGTGTGTATGTGTGTGTGTGTGTGTTTAAATCCAGGTATGCTTTAACTGCTTTGGCAGTGTGTTTGGGATCACCGAAATGCTGAAACCAAGACAGAGCCTCGACTGTGTTTTACAGATGGCTGTAGACGCTGTTGTATCTCTCTCTTTACCTCCTGTGAACATCTTGATTTGAACGGTCACTGTGAAAATTTCATATGGATTCATCACTCCATCAGACTTGTTGCCACTTCTTAAAAATGGCTTCTTAACAGCTGCACTACTATTGAGGCCATTTCTGATGAAGCTTCAAGGAACAGCAGATGCATCTTTTAGGTCCTGCGTCAGGTCTTTGCTTTGTCTTTTCCAATTCCCTAAGGACTTTCAGATGCTATTTATCTGTTGTAGATTGTTCATTTTAGTTGTTGAGGTGTTAGGTTTTGAGTTAGTCGTCATTTTTATGTTTTAATGATTAACAAACACACAAAAACAAGCACTCCTATGAACATTGTCAGGTACACGGACTGGACTGAAAATGAGTGAAAAAGAAGCTAATGTCCAAAGAAACACTATAAATGATTTTCAGAAAGTCAGAAGCAAAAAAGTATGAAGTAAGCCTGAAGTAAGCAAAATATGAGGAAATAAGGGTTGGCTTAAGACTTTTGCACAGTATTCTATCCATGAGGTCCACACATTCTTTCTTTATAAATACCAGTTTATATGTGGGAAGGGCAAACACAGGGTTTTTGTCTGTAAGCATCATTTATATATTCTTATAGAACTATTGTTTTCCTCCTACCTGACATATAGAGAGATAGGCACAACGGTATTAAGAATGATGACGTAGGACCAAAAGGAGAGGAAGGCCGAGAACAGGAAGTTATTCACAGGAGTGTCCCAAGCCAGGTAGCTCTGGAACAAGGACCCCACCTCTTTCTCCCACCCTGCATTACCCACAGCCAGGATCATACCCATGCACACCAGGAAGCCAAATATCTGACAGAAAATGGACACAGACGAAAAAGTAGAGAGTAAATAAATGGATTTTACAGTAAGATCTGTAGTCATTTAAGCCTAAGTTAGAACAGAATACATTACTAGTGTAGATATATGAAACTAAATTCAAGCCAGTGAGATCATCTCCTGAAATAGTTATGAGCTATGAAAATGAGAAGTGTGGGATGTCCTACCCAGAGGACCAGTGTGTTCATCAATCGATCGATACTCGTACGCTTAAACTTGGTGCGACCGCTGTTCTGCATTAGCTTGGTGTCTGGGCCTGGCAAACAGAAACAGGGTAAGACTTGCAACATACAGCAAATGCATTATTTTTCTGTGCAAACATGCACACACCTACCTGCAAAGATGACCAGGCCATAGCAAGCCTCTGTGTTGCGGAGCACACATCCTCGGAGGAGCATGTTCTGATTGGTCAGGCTGTATTTCTTCTCTCTCCAGTACAGAGTCCCGGAAAAACGATCCAGCTTGTTGTTGGGAGGCTCACACACCACCTCGCCTTCACACAAAGAAGAGTGTGGACAAGCAAAAATACAAAAATGTAAATTAGATGCTCATTCATAGTCATCTGAATCCAGTCACTGCTATGTTTTCAGAATTGAATTAATCACCCGGATGACATCACGCTGTTGTCGTGCACCTGAACACGTGCACAGAGGGAGGATCACACACCTTTTGTAAGCTGATGTGAGGCAAAACGTGAGCAGATTTGCTGCAGTAATGCATTTTCCCGAGCAGGTGAGGAGTGTGTGGGTGTGATGTGCTGACACAGTGATGCGGTGGCTGTGTGATAGGCTGCCATTCACTGGTGGTGGAGCAGTACAGAAAGTGTGTGTCTCTGTTTGTGT
Organism: Neolamprologus multifasciatus; assembly: GCF_963576455.1. Classification (NCBI taxonomy): domain Eukaryota; kingdom Metazoa; phylum Chordata; class Actinopteri; order Cichliformes; family Cichlidae; genus Neolamprologus; species Neolamprologus multifasciatus. The sequence continues at coordinate 20,228,394 of NC_140449.1, forward strand.
GTATGTGTGAATTTTAGTGTGCATTTTGTTATCAGAAATGTGCATTAGCATGATTCTCCTCCTAACTCACCGTCAAATGAAGCCAAGTTGTTCGGGTCTCCAAGTTCAGATGTCACTGACACAGACTGACGCACCTTCATATTGGTCTCTCTGCAAGATAAAACCACACACAGCAGTTTAGATGTAGTGTTGCGTTCCTTCTGCAGATTTTAGGGTTTTTTTGGTCACGCGAACAGATGTTGAGGTGCAGTGTGTTTTCTGACCCGTCTAGCTCGGCTGTCTCGATGTAACAGAGACCATGAGGTTCAGTGCTAGACAACAGGAGCAGGTCAGCCTGAAAATGGATACAACAGCTGAGATTAGCATCAGCACGGTCAACATGGACTGAACTAGAAAAGCGCTGATGACAGAGCAACGACTGTTTGCATCTATTACAGCTACAAGAAAAGGCAGAATAATTGCAACTGAAAGCATGTTAGTGATTAAATGTAGCACTTCTAATGAGGCACATAATGCATTACAATCCATTTAGCATCAGAGCTTGTGGTCTACTGAAAGCTATTATGATCAAACAGAGGTCTAAAAACATGAGGAGATGCTGGTGCTCAACACTAAGCTGTTGTAATGGTAGATAAATGGGCCTTTTCGGACTACTGATCACTATGTTTTCTTTTGTTTCTGTGCTGGGTGCACACTTACTGCCACAAACTGGTTGTTTTCCAGTTTAATAATATCACCCACTCGAACATTCATCCACTTTTCATTTTGAAGCCTGGAAGAGCAAAACGAAGAGAAACAGTAAAAAAAAAAAGAAGTAACGGATGCTGCTCTATTTTAAGAAACCTCTTAAATAAAGAGATAGGTAAAATCTGAACAGGTAAGTTGTCAGATGTAATGACTCACGAGCCATGGATGAGGACCTGAGACTGACGATTGTTCACTTGGTTGTCACTCTTGTGACGAAACTGGAGATGACAAAAGGCAACGTGTAGTAGAAATACAGATTCGTATCTGTGCCTGTGGTGCATGAAAACATACTCACGTAGTCATCCGTGGCATCCTTTACTGCAGTGATGCTCAGCACCAGAGCTAAAGGCACGATGGTGGTGAACCAGGAGAGGGAGGAGATCTGAGGTATCAACTAAATTCAGGGAGACAAAGCTTATTATGCAAATTACTTTTAAAAAGGAACACAAAGGCAGTGGAAGATACAGAGATAGCTACGTCTAACCCCAGCCACATCAAAGACAGCTTGTTATGATGGTGAGTGTACCTGATGGTACAAATCGTGGTAAGACAGTACCAAGGAGGCAAAAAGGAGGCTACAGTACACTGGTTTGTTTGGGTAGTTTTAAAATAAGCTTTTGTTCAATAATAGACCCCCAACTTCACCAGAGTGTTAGGAACCAAACCTTGCTTTTAGTTTAACTATAAAATAATATAACATTTTGGGGCTTTGAAATGAGTTTAAAGGAGCTGAGGGGGTATGATTTCATTTTATCTAGCAAGGTTTGAGATTGCAACTAACTCAATATCTCTAGCCTAATGAACAGGAGAACTTACAGTGGCTTCTCAACAAATCAGCTCTGGATCACCTTCAGTTTGTACAGAATGCAGCGGCAAGACTTTTAACTGGTACAAACAAGAGGTCACACATTACTCCAGTATTGGCTTCTCTTCATTGGTTGCCTGTAAATTTTAGGGTTCATTTTAAAATTTTAGTTGTAACTTTTAGAGCTCTGCACGGTGAAGCTCCCCAGTATATCTCTGACCTGTTGAAACCTCATGCTTCATCCCGAGCACTTAGGTCTTCAGGTCAGAGGCTGCTGGTGGTCCCACGTACTAGGTTTAAAACACGTGGGGATTGAGCTTTTCAGGCACTGGCACCTAGGCTGTGAAACTCTCTGCCATTGTCTTTACGCTGTCTAGACTCTACTGACTCCTTTAAAAAGCAGCTGAAGACATTTTTATACAAACGGGCTTTTAATTAATTTTAACTTGTATGTCTGATCTTATTGTAAAGCACTTTGTGATTTTTATCTGTGAAATGTGCTATATAAATAAATTTTACTTACTTACTTACTTACTAAAAATGCAAAAACATAAAAGATTTAACAGCAGCTCTGTTAGCCTGGACTTAAAATCAGCATCCTCACTGCCCCACAGTCACGTGCTAATGATGTGCAGGTTTCCCTGCATATCATTTGATTACACACTCATTTACTGTTATTTAAAATATTGATAATTGATAACATGCCATCACTACAATCATACAGTAGAGTGCCAAAGTACTGCACGTAATGAAATTTTGCTGCTGGTGTGCAGAAAAAGTTCCAAGGATCAGCGGGGTTCAGCCTCTGGTGCGTGTGTTTTTCTGGCTTTATTATGACAGGAAAGCTAGAGGAGAGAACAGGGGGAAAAGGCGCAGCAAGTGGCCTTGGGCCTCTGGTCTGGCCTTACAGCATATAGTTTGCCTCATTCACACAATGAGCTAACTGTGTATATGAATTTTCATGTTACTCCATCCACCAGACATTATGACATAATCAAGAGGCATTTGTTGCCAGTGAAATGTGTTTGAAATGATTTGTTATGAAATAACTGATCTCATATTCCGCATTGATGTTTTTTTCATCATATTCTCAAGTGCAGGAAACTGTGCGGCTCACTACTTCCCTGAAAGTCTTTTATTAATAGCTTATTTTCAATTTCTACAACAGATTAGATCAGCCATTTGGAATTTGAATGTACCAATATTCATCTAATTTTGTACCACCAAACTTTAACTAACAGTTACTGATCACGGTCCTTTAAGGGCGTTAACTAGAAAATCATGTACCCCTTATGCCGCCTGTCTGTCTTTGATTTCTCACCTGTAGTATGAGCAGGAAAAGAAAGTAGGTGTTGGCTACTTCCTGGAACTGCTCAAACAGATTGACGGGCAGAAACGTGATGATGTTGTACTTGGATGTCATGATGCAGTTACTCTGGAGGATTAGGAGGGAAGAAAATACCTCTCCATTAAATTGCTTTACGAGTATAAATATTTTGAATATGTAAAATAGAAAACAGCAAACTCTCTTACGGCATACTGAAACTTTTCGTTGTACTCTCTGTCATTGGCTCTGACCCTTCTCTCCTCCTCTGTGGAAACACAGCACACAAGATGAGTCATTAAGTCATCAAAACAAACACATGCAGTAAGTCTGCATAAGAACAAATTTTTAGCATGTCTGGCAAACTGCAGAGTTTAAAAATGTCGGCACTATTCACAGCTTCCTAAAACCTGGAAACAAAAGAGAGGGAATCAAGCAGTGCAATCAAGACGTTCATTGTCATATACACCCCAAAACACAGTGGTTACACTGAGCAATGATTGTTTTACTTTGTGAGTTGCCCTCACAGTAAAATAAATAACTACACTAAAAGAAAAGAAAAGAGTAATAAGCATAGAAAAACAAATAAGATAAATGAAGTAGTATGTACAGAAGGCTCGATTGTGGTTAGAATATAAAGTACAAGATACTTATGGATGCTATCTTACTTACTAATGGTAATGGACATTCAGAATGTATGAGTGTTATTATATAAAACTGTATTATATTGTGTGCAATTGCAGTTGTACAGGTCAGTATGGAAGAAAACAGCCGGCAGTGTTGAAGCATGTATTCATACTTTTGTGCACCCCTCCTCCTGACCTTGCACTTTATCCTATTGCTGTTTTAAGCTTTCTGTTATGCTGATGCAAAGTAGGTTGGGAGTTCCCCTCCTCATCTTCCTCCAACACCAGTCAGTTCTCTTCTAATATTAATGAAATGGCTTTTAAAATGAAATGACTGGTCATTTTGAACAGGGCTGCACACACACACATGCACACCAAAGTAATAATATCCAAGACCAAGCGCATGTTTTGTGCACAAAAGCACAGTCCTTAGCATACTTTTGACAGATTTGTGAAAGGCAGTGAGGTGCCACAGGAAGGGACATCACACAACAGAAACCGATAGGCTAGAATCAAATGCCGGCACATAAACAAAGACACTGTGGTTTCCTGTGTTTCTGCAGCACGGTGAAGCTTTCGCACTGCTCATAACCTACATCTTTGTCCCTGCTGCATTCAGCTTCACCAAAAGAGACAGAGGCCACTTAAAGTGATCCCATTAGAGCTGCACTTTACCGTCAGGTTATAAGACAGATCTGATGTGACAGATTAGCTCTGGTCGGCTTTAGACCAGCTGCGCCTTTGTCAGGGTGGTTTTAGTCAATTTAGAAAAACACGTTACGTCCACTTATTGCTGATGGTGTTGAGTGAGACTGACAATGAGTGGGACAATAGCAGAAATGATTACATCATTGTTTGTTATGTTGATAAAATATTGGCATATTTAAATGTATTTTGCTCCGGTTTATTAAAGAGGTCAGTTCACAACTACGGTCACCTCATGGTGCTTTACACTGTAAAGCAAAGACCATACAACATTATAGAAATAACCCCAACAATGCATTAATTTCCGGTAAAGTGCTTGTTAGGCTGGCAACTCCCTGTTACCACATAGAGACCTCAAGCAGAACCACGCTCAGTGAAGAGTAACTATCTGTCAGGACCGGAAAAAGAAGGCCGAGAAAACAAAAGCATGGTCAAAATTTGTTGCACAGTGCCCTGAAAAAGTATTTGCCCCTTCCCGATTTCTTTTTAAATATATTTGTCAATCTAACATTCAACAATTTGGGCGTTCAGTATCTCACCCAAGGACACTCTGGCATGCAGACAGAAAAAGTGCAGGATTGAACCACTGCCCTTCTGATTAATAGATAACCTGCACTACCTCCTGAGCCAAAGCCACAAAACCAGATTGAGATATTTTTGCGTGACTTGTAAAAGATTGCCCATGCTGGAAAACCATCCAGTGCGACTAAATTAAAACAATTCTACGAAGAAGAGTGGACCAAAATTTCTCCACAGTGATGTTAACGCAAGTAAATACAAAACTGTAGTCTTTAACTTTGTTCATTATTAAAATTTGTTTGTATGATCCAAAGCATGTAAGTGTGACAAAGCCCCCAGGAAGAGGCAAATTGTTTTTCATTGTTTCCAAAAGCAAGTGAGTTACTTTTGTTTTTAATATTCCTATCTGTCACTGCGGCTGTTGTTGAGTAGCACGATTTATTAGAAAAAATTCTAAATAGTTACATATGAAAAAATGTTTTAGGCATCAACTTCCCTTTCTTGGAGTTTCTATCTGAGAGATGTGAGATTTCTGGGTGCATGCAAAAAAGCTGCGAATGTGATTGTGCACAATCCACAAACTTTTCCAATCCCTCTGGCATTTCTCCTCCTAAGATGAAGGTCATCGTGCTGTTTTCTGAGACAAATGTCCACCAGAGAGATCTGTCTGACGTGCAGTGCCAAGCCTGCTGGGAAAAGCCAAGATCCTTGTGCCAGCTAAGCACCAATGTGAAGTCAGGACCAGCCTGTGTCTGTCCCAGCCACTGCTGTGCAAGCTGAACACCTCAGCCTAAATGCATGAGCATCTTTAACAAACTGCTCAGTAAGTGTTTAATGTCACTGACAACTTCAAGGGCATTAGAAGCCCTGACGCAAGCTGCACACCATACAGTAAACCAGCGTGAATCTATAAAGCTCCATTACGGAGAAACTTTCAGTGGCAGCCTTACTCCCAGCATAAGGTTTCCATAAAGGGCTGAGACACAAACGAGTTAATATATATTGATTTAAACTAAAATAACTAATGTCATATAGAAAGAGTAACTGTAACCTAATACAAAAGCACTAATTTTGTTTCATCTACCTTCCTGTAGATGAAACAAAATTAACACTTTAACACTGTCTCTGCTCATGTATGGACATGTGAGGACACAATCTCCTTACGTCTCCACAAGCAACACACTCGCACAACAGAGTTAGTGCAGATTGAATTCAGAACAATAACGACTACAGTCATTCAATGTGAATTGCAGTACGGGAAGCGCTAATGTCCCTGCCACGACTAAAACTAAGTCAGGGTCAGATCAGACTGCGGAGAAGTGAGCATCACTCACAGTGGCTGATCTAATTAGGTGAAAAGGGGATAGCGGAGTCGTGTGCAGCCCAGCACGCGCATACGGTGATCTAATTTGCTGGAAAACAATGCTAGTGACACAGTGAGAGAATGATGGAGTGGAGGTCAAATGAAGGTGCACATCCAGGGTGATTTGAGATAGTTAACCTAAGGAATAAGAATACAGATGGAGCAGTGCAGAGGAGGGCTGGCGCCTGAAAGATTGATCAGGGACTCACGCAGCAGAGACATGAACATCAGCCACATATTTAGACCGGATCCAAGCAAAACTCTGGTGTTTGGCATAATTCACTGACTAACAGAGATTCACTGTCAGCACGAAACACCGGAAAACAGCTGAGATTATGCAACTAGTTTAAGGCTGTTGGGGTCAACTCCAAAAGATACAGACTGAAGTGTGAAATCAGAAGAACAACAGATATCTCTCTGTTATCAAATCTTAGGAGAATGCTGATGTGTAAAAACGTGAACAGTCACTGATGACACAAAGTGCTACAGTGCAAAAAGCCCCAAACAAACCAACTAGGTCTGTGATACAGAGATGTAATATGACACATATGCAAAAGAGAGTGAGACAGAGATGAAGCAGCAGGAATGAGACTTGGACTCAGATGGGATGAAGATGAGAGATGATATTTATTAGGAAACAAATAAATAAATAGTTTGCACGATGAACAGGCTCCTGGCGGTGAAGACAGTAAAAACTTCTTCCCAACTTCAGCCTTAATTTTCCCCGCACAGACTCGTACCTGTCCGCCTCTTTTTCGATTTTCTTCCATCCAGTCCTCTCTTTTTCTTTCCTTGCAGGGGGAAAAAAACGACTGGAAACCATTTCTCCGGGATGTCTTTGAGCACTGTCATCTTAAATTTCTTTAAGTCACAGTGTGATTTTTTTTCCTTTTTAAGTCGCTGGATATGCGCTGTTTCAGTAACAAGTCACAGCCACATCTGACCGTCACGTCTCCGCAAGGACGCGCGCACGAAGCTCCGGCCCCAGCTCAGTCAAGTTAGATTAGAGACTCAGTCCCAGTTCCAGCCTCTGTTGCTTATTGCTCCATCCCCTCCCCCAAAATATACACACGTGCACGCGATGTCCACCCCTTGCTGATTTGTTTTCCTCCTTCCGCGGGATCAGTGATGTCATCTTTTTTTTCTAATTAGGAAAATAAAGCGCAGGGCTCGGACCTGTATTTTCTGTGAACATCGTGCTTTATGTGAAGTTTGCAGGAACGATGTCAAACAGTGCAGCGTCATCAAACCAAGTATCCTCACTGCATCCTCACTGTCAGCCTCATCCGAAACATAAACACTGATGCTCATGTAGGCATTACGCAATCTCAAAGGCGAGAGGCGTTACCATGGAAGCCGCATTACCACGGGTCCTACAGCCGAAACTGGTCGCCATTTTGGATCCAAAGTCGTTTTTTCGTGTGTGGAGTCCAATTGTCGTTTGGCGCCAAAATGTCCGGTGCAGGAGTTCAGTGTCCTGCGTGATCCTAACGTTAGGTGTGCCGCAGTGGGAAGGGCCAGACAGGTGCCCGGGCACGTGCTGAGCGGCGATCCTCGTGTTGAGGCTCAGGCTCTCCCTGATCTATATGTGAAGCATGCGCCTAAGAAACCAAAACAAAGCACCGCGGGGGGCGAACAGGCAACTTCCTCTACAAACAGCAGGTTGTTTTGGCACATGAAGAGTTAGTTTACACCTATCAGAACTGATTTGACGGGGCAGGAATTATGGATGGGGACTGATGACGGCAAGGTACAACAATTACATAATGGCAGTCTCTTTAATGACCTGCAATGCATCACTGATGAAACCACTTCACTTTGATCAGCATCTGCAGGCGTCTTGTATTCAGAGATCATGAGCTCTGATTTGACTTTTTCTTTTCAGAGATGAGCGCACACAGATCGTGTGAAGGCTTAGGGATAGATAGATAAAAGCACGGCTGATACTTCTGTATGACTCTGAGTGTGATTGGGTGAATGAGACTGCAGTAGAAAGTGATTTGAGAGCTCAAAGGCAGTATATAAATACCATAGGCCACTTACCACCTAATCAATGATGGCAATTCATTCATTCATTCATTCAACATTAGTCAGGTTTTTACCGTGCATAAACCTCGTGTTTCACCTGTACCTAATCTCTATTCTTTTCTTGTATTCTAATAATTAGCATTTTCTGCTTACACCAGTGCCTCTTCTCCAAACGAGCATCAACTGCAGTCAAAACACCCGCTTTACGAAACCGTCAGACTGTGAGAACAGAGAACTTTTCTCATTTCTCACTTTCTATAATCTGTGCCTCCTAGTCTCCCCTTTCCTCTGTTGTCTTGCTTCTGGCCCTGAAATCCATGTCAGTGCGCTTCACTGAAGGACGTCTCAGCTCCTAAAAAGCATCTGGAGGACTGAGGAGAGAGGAGGCTTGCCAGAAAAGATGTATCCTTTGCAGGAGCGTGTTTAATTTAACACAAAGCAGTGTCACACAGCTGGAATATATGCAACAAACTCTACAGTCCTTTCAGTCCATACGCTGTTCAGTTATTTAACTGTGTGATCAAACTTTCAGCTCTTCACAGTTTGTGTGGGTTTGATTAAAAATCTTTTCACATTGGGTTACGGCTCGAGGATGTCTCATTTTGTTAGAGTGCTCTCTCTCCCTCGCCTCCTCTGTTCATCTTTCTGATGGGAAGGACCAAGATGAGAGGAATTGAGAATGCAGGAAATGAGAAATGAGAAAGGGGACAGTATGACTTGTTTGGAGATCCTTTGTTAGTGTTCACTAGCTTGAACTAGTACTCTGGTTCTGTGCGGACTTAGCACACACCTGAGACACTTGGCCTTTTCCCAATTATTTTTGGGACTGAAAAGGGACTTCTCATGGCTAAAATGCCTCTCGGTGCTTGGAGCCTGAGTCAGGCATTACCATACATCTACATCAATGCCACATCTATCCAGTTCAGGGTCGCAGAGAGGCTGGGAGCCTATCCCAGCTGATGCAGGGCAAGGTATACCCTGGACAGGTTGCTAGTCTATTGCAGGGCTAACAACCATTCACACCTACAGCCATATTTATAATCCCAGAGTAACCAAACAAGAACATTACTAGTATATAGATTCTTTATTGTCATTGTGCAGCTTGTACAATGAAAGTCTTTTCGATGGCAGTCTTTCTCACAGCAGCGTATAGAACTAATAAAATAAAAAGAATAAAAAGGAAAATTACTAGACAACAAGACAATAAATACCAGGAGAGAGTCCGCACTGGTACAGCGATAACATGCAAAGTCCACACACAAAGCAACCAATGTGCTGCCCCATTGGGTTTAAGAGCAAGCAGTGAGCTATAAATAACTTATATAGTTAATTTAATAATAATTCGGGAACTTCCTTTGTTTTATTAACCACAGAAGCATTTAATGATACTGTCAAACTATGTAAAATAAGTTGTGGCAGATGGATCCCCCAATCTGAGCCTGGTTCTGCTGCAGGTTTCTTCCTGTTTAAAGGGAGTTTTTCCTTCCCACTGTCTCCAAGTACTTGCTCAGAAGGGGTTGTCTGGCTGTTGGGATTTCTCTCTATTATTTTAGGGTCCTTATCTTACAATATAAAGTCATTTGAGTCAAATGTTATTGTGATTTGGTGAAATATAAATAAAATTGAATTGAACTGAAGGCTAAAGGTGTGTTCGGCCAGGGTTTGTGAAAACTTCTTCTATCTTTCAGTCATTTCCGTTTGGTTGTTTTAGAGCCCCCCCACCCTCCCCTCCAGAGAACTGGTGTCATAATACATTGTCTGTCTGGGAATCTGCAGATGAGCTTCAATAATAAGTGCTGTTGAATGTTTGTTTTCCAGCATATTGTTTCTGCCTGTAGATAAATATGTGAATGCATTCTTGCTATTGTGCAGCATGCATCACACCTTCCATGTCTACGTTGTCATTTGGTTAACTGCATTTCTCATTGTCAAGCCACACTGGATGAAACTAGTTTAACTGCAGATGTGATTAATGTACTGACCTGGGGGAGGCCTCTTTCTGAACATCTCCACTCTGCTGGTGTCCTTCTGCTCTGGCCCATGGGACTGTCTGCCAAGGGAAAGAAGGGAGGTGGGTGAGACTGAGGAGGATACAGGGGAGACTACGGAGCTGACTGTCTACAGAGCACGAGCAGGAAAAAAAGTGAAATGAGAGCCATAAAAATGTGATTGTGCATGGAAGGTAAATAGCTTTTTCAGTTTCAAGCCAAACCACGGCCAGGTGATGCAACCTACTTACTGTAATGTTTATTTTTTTCTTTTCACAGCTTTGCCCTCCTAGTTAGACAGTGAAAATCTGTCAAGCATTAAAACCACTGCACAACACGACACATGCGCGCGCGCGCGCACACACACACACACACACACACACACACACACACACACACACACACACACACACACACACACCAGGCTCTCTCTGGTCTCTTTTGAGCCATAACGAGGATATGACATTCAACAGAGAGCAGCATCTGTCTCTGTAGCACACTGTCTCTGGTGGCTGGGGCCAGATCCACTGTCAGCCTCTCCCTATAGTGGATCAAAGTAATGGAGCAGCATTTTTTGCATGCATAGCACAGTTAAGCATCTTCTCTTCTCTCCTGTCATCATTTATGCTGACCTATTAATATCACACACCTCACTGCTTTTATTCACTCTTTTACCACAGCTAAGTACATGGGCTAAAAGGCATGACAGGTGAGGCATTATAATCTTTGCCTTGCCTTTGTTGTGGATACTACAAGATACACACAATATGACAGTCAGGGGTAGCTGACTGGGAGCCAGCATCCAATCAATACTCCTGAGAAAGAGCTGCTTTGTTTTTCTCCATGTGAGCTGAGCTGATCAGTTTTCAGCTAGAGTTCCCAACATTATCTCTCAGTCTGACGTACAGTCCCCTTTTTCCATGTCCTCTGCTCACTTTCCACCCTATATATACCACCCATTTATAATTCTAACAGGTACTAATGAGTGAGAGTGTTTGCCATGTGCTTGCACATCTCTCCACACACACGCACACACACACACTCTCCATCTGTGAGTGGCATCTTCTATAACCCACAGGACCCAAGAAATGCCATTATGAAATAACGCTGGCAGCCAGGGGAGTGAGGGCACAGTAAATATCCAAACACCTTTCTTGGCCTCTGAGCAGGATTCCTTTCTTTTCTCCTGCTGGATTTAGGCTGATGTATTAGAGGATTTGAAGCTCGAAAATTCATTATTACGCTATTTTACAGTGTTGTTAATCACCTAAAAAGCTAAAACTTGAGATACAGCAGGATAATAACTCAGCCTGCTGGGATGTAATTAGGGAAATGGTCAGAAGGGACCTGCTAGGTTCAATTTGATCCATGCTATAGAACAGATTTTACAGTTCTTTTCAATAATGTATTGCAATCACTTATTTTTCTATAGCTGCATGCAAGCCTGCTGAAATAAATCTCAAGATCACCACTTTCATGTCAAAACTTTCGTAAGGAAGCACAGAACATGAAACCGAAACAACAAAAGATTAAAAGATAACTAACAAAGTTAGGTTATTATGCAATGAGCCTGCTAACAGACCAGGCTATGTATTTCCTGAGGCAAAATTAAATGACTTGGTTTTTCCTCGTGTCTTGTAGGCGGTGCATCGCTTTGAAATGATCTGCTCCCAGTATGTGCTATAGTCCCCGTGCTTCCTCTACACATGGTCACATCAAAGCATTCTGCAGGCAGAGCACTGGCACCTATAGCACACCTTACGTACATGAAATCTGCATTATGTTCTATCACAGTAATGTTACAAACGCCACAAAACTGCCTTTTATTAACAATGTCATCAGGAAGCCAACAAAGTGGAACACTTTCAGAGTTAAACCAGCATACACTTGATGTTCTGCTAACAGGCTGTGCAGGCTGTAACCTTCTTTTACACAATGCCTGTCTGATTCAACACCTTTCAAACCATGCACTCCATTACAAGACTAATCTGTTTGATACCATAATAAATACTAACTTGCTAACAACATGTTGCGCTGTCTGCTGACAATGCAACCCATTCAAAGAAAAAGCAACAACACTGCTGTATGCCACTGAGGCAACTTCCAGAAGGAATAAAAAGCACAGCATTGGTTTAATGTTCTCCACTGTATGCTTACGCACTCAGGACATTATCTGTGTGCTTTAGGATATTTGCTCCTCTCCACAAGTATGTAAATAAACACTGATGTAGCTTTAAGTATAGCTGCACAGCATCCCATTAAAAATAATGCTATCATAGGTAAAAGCCATCAGGCTCTGCCTTGGATGTAGTCATTTATTAAGTAAGCTTACTGTACCACAAAGCTCACGGCCCTGGTTTAAGTAACCTTAAGAGCGAATGCTTTCAGTCTAGTGATGCTCGCCACAGTGGCGGGACTGAGTTTCAGTTTGAGTTTGGAAATGTTATTATGACTAATACCGACATACAGGAACTCTGTGCCTACTGCAGAGGTGTGAGGGTGAAACTAGCCGTACCTACTGTACAGGATGAGCCTGGTCACACTGGAGCAGCAATAAGAGCTGAACGCTTCACAAGCAAAGCGAGACTCGCGTCAATATTTGCAGAGGATAGAGAGACTGCATAGCAAATCCTCATGACCATGTTAGAAGAAGAAGATGATAGGGAGCAGCTACCCAAAGCTATGAGAGAACAGCATAGGGATCTTACCTTGGCAACTTTGCGTTATAAACAGGGTTTTGGAGACGTCCTCGCTGCTCCTGTCGCTGAGGTCATGATGAGGTCTAGGGGATGAAAAGGCGACGCTATGTGATATATGATAAAGGACAGTGAGGTGGGAGGGGGGAGACAGGCACCGTGCAGAGGTAAGGGAGGGTTTGGCTTCAGCTGCCGGAGAGGAGAAGAAGGAGCAGGAGGAGGGGTTGCACCTCCTTCACTTTCTCCTCTCTCTGAACTTCCTGCAATCAGGAAGCCAACATCACACCGGACAACCCATAGGTGTTTTACTTCTGTATTTAATGTGGCAGCACAGTCTTGCGACATTTCACCCATGCTGTTTGCACGTGCTGACGGCACGCTACCCGTTTTTAACACTTTAAACTTGATAAACAGTCGCTCCTTCCCTCAGCAGCCTGAACACACCTCATCGCCTTTCAAGCGTTTTATTTGGTCTCTGTGTTATATCGCCCTCTACAGGTCTGTCAGCGCCATCTCCTCCAACATCTTTGTAAGCCTCCATTCATTTCATACAACCAGGTGTGGGAAGTCTGATTTTCTGATTAATTATTTATAGTGAACTTAACTGATGAAGATTTGTGGCTGCTTTGCTACAAGTTGCTCCAACTTATTTTGGAAAACTCTGGTCAACATTACTGAGACTTTGCCTCGGGTTTAATAATTTAAGGGTTCAGCCTAAAAGTGGTGCATTACATTGAAACTTATAACTATTCATTCTGAATTATTCTTGGACACTTTTGAAGGTAACATTGTAATGTGTGCCCAACTCAGTTGAGTTTCACAAAGGCGAAAAGAACAGCATATTCCATTAATATCATTGCGAGGCGTGAAATAATACAGAACAAAGTCTGCAGAGGTGTGAGGCTGTTTGATCCCAGAATCCCTCTCTGCTGATCACAAAACAGCGTTACCCTTTGCCCAGTGAGCTTTGGCCCAAAGAACATGCTGGATCATGTTCAGACAGCTTCTTTGCAGTTATTGAGCTGTAACCTGCACTTGTGGACAGGAGGGTGAACTGCGTTCACAGACAGCGATTTTTGGAAGTGTACCTGAGGCCCTGCAGGGATTCTCATGACAAAAAAAAAAAAAAAAGAATCACAGCCAAAAGGGCCTGAAGATTACAGTCATCTAGTACTGAGCTTCACACTGTCACAATCCTGCGTCTCTGACCCAGCATGTTCAGTTTGAGTTCTTAAGTTATCCCTTTATATGTTGAGTAAATTTGATTATTTTTTGGTTGCCTTTAGTCTATGTTTCACTTAGGTCTTCTGTGTTAGTCTGTCATGTTTCTTGTCTATGTTGTGAAATTGTATTGTCATGTCTGCTTTACCATCTTGTTTCTTGCTTTATTTTGAAGGTCTGCATCCTATGTCAGTGTAGCTAGCTTTGCTTCCTTTGTGTTATGTCAGATTAGTGTCAGCTGTTTCCCCATGTGTTTCCACTTCCCCTAATCACCCTTGTGTGTATTTAGTCTTTCTCTTCATTCTTTGTCAGGTTGTTTGTTGTCCTTTGTGCCACATTTCTGTGTTTCATGCTCCAGATTCCACGTTTGGTTTTTTAATGTTTATCTTTAGTTTCCCTAGTTTATTTTTTAGCTTCATCTCCACCTTTTGTTTTGTGTAGTTTTTACCAGCCTTAAATGGCTCACTTTCTGTTAACATTCAAGTTTTGTCCACGTTCCTTGATGTCTGCATTTTGGGTCCTCTTCGCAAATTCATACAGTGTGCTGCCGCATACTGTGACTGGGCAGAGGTTTCTCTGGATTTTTTGATATTACAAATAAAAACCTAAAGTGGAGCATTGTTCTTCCACAAATTAATTGTTTTGCAGGTTGGTAAATCTCTGCCCAACTTTGCTCCTAAGAAATTCTCCAAGATGCTCTTTTTTATATATCACTCAAGTTACTGACCTCTTTCCATTTAAACCAATTAGTTACATGAGGTTGTAAGCATTATTGTGAGTCCACTGAACTAAATTAAAACCAAGTAATTATTTTAAAAGTGACATTTACTTTAAATAAACGCCCGCAAAAAAACAAACCATCTACTCCGATGATATCCTGCCCCCCAGAAAGGAAAAACAAAACATAAAAACGATACCCCCCAAAATAAGTTAAAACATTCCACCGCACTGCTGCCAATAGTCAGTTTAATTCATTCACATGTGGGTACATACACTGCAAGCAAGTTGGGTGTCAGTCCTGCTAAGAATTAAAGATACGAGTCACCTGTAGCAGATTTAGGGAAAGACAAGTGTCAGAAAAAAAAGTTGGTTTGTCCTCACAATTGGCAATCCAAGTTTTTTTGTAGTACAACTCAAAAAAGAAAGAAAGAAAATTCAAAAGACAAGTAAAAAAAAAAAGTGTTTAAAAAAAACAAACATTTGAAACGGACATCAGTTTAATTTTTAAATTTTTAAATCTTAACAAACAACCAAACCCTTAATCTCACCACCCAAACGCCCAAAGACATGTTTAAAAAAAATAAACACTTGTCATCATTTGATCCAGCTCTAAAAGTCCTTTACCGTAGCACAAACTCACTCATGCCAGAGCGAGTCCATCGTCTCTTGGAGCTTCCACAGATGAGAGCTGCCTTGCCCTCCTCAGTGTGCTTTCAAGACTTCTCTGCCAATCACACAACAGAGAGCAGCAAACTTCCAGGTGGCACTCGTTACAAGATTTACAAATCACTGCACTCTATTCATTTTGCACAGAATCCCAACATGTTTTGGGAATGAGGGTTGTTTTCAATGCCATCAGCAAAAAACATTGAGGTAGCATAATTAATACACAACAGAACAAAGTGAAATGGAGAAGCAGCACAGACCATGAAGATTGTTCATGCTTTTTCCTCTGATCTCCTCCTAGATCCCTCAGTAGTTTGAAATGAGAATATATATATATATATATATATATATATATATATATATATATATATATATATATATATATATATATATATATTCTCTCTCTCTATGTATATAGATATCTCCTTTATGAGAGCACAGAAACCTAAACACACTGAAAAAAAACTTATCTACAGTGTCCCTCAAATACTACATGCATCTCTTGACAGACTAATGTATAACATTCATAATTATCATCAAGGGGAAACAGGACACGGGTTAAACAAAAAAAAACATAAAACAGGGGACTAAAACATAACAGAAAAAAAAATAAAAGTAAAACCTTTTCACAAATATTAAGTCATAGCTAAGCATGAATGTTTGGTGTTGTTTTCTATAAAAGTGAAATATTTGCAGGCTGAAATGCCAAAATGTGAATGCGTTAAAACAACAGAGGGGAGTAAAAATAGACCAGCCAGTGGACTAAGATGGATTTCACTGTTTAAATCTACATAGTCCTCTATATCTGATTTACAAAGAGGTGAACATGCTAGCAGTTTTCCCAGCTACAAAGTCAAAAAAGGACACACAGTGATTATTATACTAAACACACATTTCATTGTAAACAAACAGCTTTATCTTATGACTGACACATATCTCTGCTGGCTGTGTTTAAGGAGCAAACAGCTACATCATTTGAAAGAAGCTATTCCTTTTTGTTTTTTCTAACAGTAGAAAAGTAGTTTCAGCATTAAACTTTAAAAATTCACAGCCTTTAACTCATCTCCTTTTTTTCCAAGTTTTTCACTGATGGTGGAAATCCTCTCAAGTTGGTCTGGGTCAGGCAGCTGCCAGTCGATAAAGATGTGATACATCAAACTACCGAAAACGCCTCCAACAAGCGGAGCCACCAATGGTACCCAGAACCAGTAGTTGTAACACCTGCAGAACAAAGAGCAGCAGGACATCACGGTTAAAGAGTGAAGATTCATTATTTTTAACAGGTTTTACTTCGATAGAAGAATTTATCACAGTGAAAAAAA
This sequence comes from Neolamprologus multifasciatus, assembly GCF_963576455.1. NCBI lineage: Eukaryota > Metazoa > Chordata > Actinopteri > Cichliformes > Cichlidae > Neolamprologus > Neolamprologus multifasciatus. The sequence goes on from NC_140449.1 coordinate 20,245,124, forward strand.
ACCCAGAGAGTAGTATATTAAATATTTAAATATTAAACTTCACTCAGGGTTCTTTAGTCTAAGATCAGCGGTTTTTGTTTTGTAGGTCAACACCTTCCATCAAGATCATTTCCATAGAAAACCAGATCCGATTAATCTATCTGCAGCCATCAGCAGTGTTGTTCAAGTTACTTGAAAAAAGTAATTAGTGATTACTTCTCCAAAAAAAGTAATCCCGTTACTTTAATGATTACTTATTTTCAGAATTAATTAGTTACTTTTTAAAAAACATGATAAACAACCTGAATAGGTAATAAAGCAATAGGCCTTTCAGCCCAATTCTAGTTTTTTCTGCATACTCCATCATATAAAATGTAATCAAATGAAAGTCTCTTTATAAAAAATGTTTTAATCTTTTAACTTTATGCACATTGCATCTAGCAAGAATTAAATTATATGCAACAGTCTTTGACTTGAAGAAATTTGTTTAACATTTAAACTTATTTTCTGCATATTCCAGCATATAAGTAAAACTATTTTTTGTGTTTACACTCACTCTTTCAAAGAGATGCAAGTAAAACATAGCAGAAAATAAATAAAATCAAAGACTCAGTCGTCCTGTTGCTCTTTTTTCACCTGTTTAGCAGGAGCGGAGCAGGCGGAGGTTTGCCCGGTGCCACAGCGGTCATGCCAGTGGGAGGATCCGGGGGTTTCTCTGTGAATTTCACATTCCCGTGGCAGCGTGCTAGGGTACTTGCTCAGAAGTTTAGGGGGTTTTTTTCTTCTCACGCATTGTACAGCGGACGCTAATGTTTTTGTCACTTTTTACGTAATCAAACTCAAAGTAATGTCAGTGCTTCCACCCTCTATATATTATCCATGGTTGATCATTGATCTGCACACGTCCGTTACCACGAACATCGCACGCGCTTACATCATTGTCATGAGACACTCTCGCAAAAAAAAAAAAAAAAAAAAAATCACAGTCTAGTAACGCAGTGTGCTTATGGGAAAGTAACAGTAATCCAATTCCTTTTTTACAATAGTAATCCCTTCCTTTACTTGTTACTTGAAAGGGTAATCGCGTTATTGCGATCAGTAACATTTATTTCTGATACAGCTGAACAATAAGCTGAAAGGCCTGATAATAATTAATCAAGAAGCTATTAACTCAACTCAGATGAGATGAATTCCTCTTTGTCTGTTTAATAAAAGCCTTACATGTTGATCTTATGTTAAATTTGTGTTTCTCTTGGCCTGTTTTGGTGTTTTTCTGCCCATAGTGTTAAAACGCAGCTTTAAGTGTTTAAGACACTGCGCACTGAGCATTTGTGGAACCACACAGGTCACACAGGATCATAAGATTATAAAGAGAAAACAGCTGTTTCAAGGAAAAACCCTCAGGATAACTCTTCCATTGTCCAACAATCTTTGACATACTTTTGTGAAATTAAGACATAAACAAAGTTTAAATAAAACCAATAACTTAAGCAGATAAGATACTTACGTGAAGACCTCAGTCCCCCAGCCTGCAGCTAGGGTAAAGAGGCGAGGCCCCAGGTCCCGAGCAGGATTTATGGCAGCACCACAGTTAGCTGACATTGAAATGGAGATCCCCAGAACGACAGCTGCCACTACAACAGGAACCAGCTCAGAGGGAGCCGGGGTGTTCCTCTTTTCCTCCAAACCCAGGATACACAACAGCAACATGCCGGTGCCCACTACCTGAAATGTCAACTCATTACGTTAGGTACGGGAGCAGCTGTTAAAAGATCCAATCCTGATAATAATTATACTCACTTGGTCAAAGAAACTTCTGCCCACAGAAAGGTAGTCAGAGGGGTATGTGGCAAATATCGAGGCAGTCTCATTCTTGCCGTACACAGTCAACACTCCTCCACTAAAAGTCATTATGGCATCTGCGACCGAAACAGAGGTGTTGCAGGAAACAAAACAAACTAATTTTTTTATTTATATGTCACAAAAATTAAAAAGACAAACCATAGTAGACGAGATAGACAACCCCCGACGCCACGAAAGCCCCCACCACCTGGGAGAGGGAATAGGGCACGAGCCTCGACCAGGACACCTTCCCCAAAACACAGAAACTCAGGGTCACCGCTGGGTTCAGATGGGCACCTGCAGGGACGTAGGGTACATATTTAGAGAAGGATACAGGAAGGTGAAAGTTAAAAATGAAGGTAATTAGACACACTGGCAGGTGATCGTGTCTCTGATTATCTGTGTTATTGGTGCCATATAGTATCATATAACAGTGGATTGTCAAAGGTATAAGCCAAAGCAAACACTTTGCAAAAGAAAGTGGCTAATGCTTATTTGTAGAGAGCTCTGGTGATAAATTATGTGTACTCATTTAATAACTGCAATAAAAGTCATAATTACCTGAGGGATTTTAGACTGTGCAGAGCATATTGTAATGAGTTTAAATGTAATACTATGTAAAAAAAAATGTTAGTGCCCATTATGGATATCTTTAAATTCTTACCTGAGATGCCCTTGGTGAGATACATGGCTGACATAACACCCACAGAGAAGGCCATGTTGCCAGATAGAAACTGGCCTTTAGTCTCATTGCTGGTTTTTACTTGCGCAGCAGCAGCGCAGCCAAAGAACTTTATTGCAGATAAAGAGGACAGAGAAGGTGGAAGGTGCATGAGAAGTCAGAAGTTACTGCAAAACTCAGGTGAACAAAGAAACAAGATTTTCCACAGCTAAAAATCCCGACATCAAAACTAACTTAAATAGACGTAGAGGAAAGCACATGAGCAAATTTCAGTATATCTTTCTTGACTAACTTATTGATAAACAGAGACAAATTTGTTCTTGTTAAAGTGTAATTTAATGCCCTCCTCTTTAGACTTTGTAATGACCCGTGTTATCTGACGAGTTATCTGAATGACCATGTAAGGGACAGTATGGCTGTTACATTGGGATCTCACACACACACACACACACACACACACACACACACACACACACACACACACACACACACACACACACACACACACACACACACACACACACACACACACACACACACACACACACACACACACACACACACACACACGCACAGCTGTGTAAACCAACTATAAATAACTAATCTAAACTTATATACATAAAATACAGAAATGAAATGAGGTGGAATGAATACTACAGAATGTACATAAGGTGCAGTTGCAGTCTGGCAGTGGGAGCAGTGTGACAGGTCAACTGTTTAGAAGGGAGATGGTGAGGGGAAAGAAACTGTTCCTATGTCCGGTGGTCCTGGTCTGCAGGCTTCTGTACCGTCTGCCAGATGGCAGCAGATAAAAAAGTCTGTGTCCAGGGTGTGAGGGGTCTGTGATGATTTTCCCTGCCCGTTTCCTTGGTTCTTGAGATGAGAAGATGTAGATAATTGTGTAAGCTGCAAAATCTATATAACTTATTTTTAATATTTTTCTTAATTTTAATCTTTTTAATATTTGATATACAAGCATAAATTATTGTAATCTGTTCTAACTATAGGCAAAGTTCCCAATAAAATCTCAGTAGAGATTCTGCAGTCAGGTGAAAGCTGTTTTAGACATGTGGCACAATTAAGGGTTATTAATTTCAACTCATATGGATTGTGCTTTCTTTAAATGCATTACGTCAATTTATGTATCTAACTTCATACGCCTACATTTTTCAGATTAGTTCATTTATGTCTTGCAGAGCTGACTTTGATTCTTACAGAAAACAAACATGCTTGAGATAAGACTGAGAACACCTTATAAATCCCATTCTAGGAAGCAATTTTTTTTTTATTTTTAAGAAAATTACCTTCACTTGGTTTCAGCCTTAGTTTTAGTGATACATGTAAAGTCATGTGACAAGTTTTCACAGAACAGGTTCTGCAGTACTGTGTAAAACTGAAAGCTCCCAGTCTTTCAGTAGCGTGTGAGCCAGCTTTATCAGCAATAACTTGAAGTAATAATTTTCCATGACTATTGGTCATCAGTTTATGAGTCTCCCACATCATTGTGGAGGATTTTTCCCCAGCCATTAAAATATTGCTTCAGCTCATTGTGATTTGTGGGTATTTGTTTATGCACAGCTCTCTTAAGGTCTCACAACAGCTTGAGGTCTGCACTTTGATTTGAAATTGCAGCATGTTGATCATTTTGATTTTCAGTCATTCTGCTGTAGATTTGCTGCTGTGCTGGGATCATTGCCCATTTGCTTGAACTGTTGAGCAGGTGGCCTCACATTTGACTCTAGAATACTTTGGTATACACAGGACCTTGTGATCTACTCATTGACTGTAGGTGCTCAGGTCCTGTGCCTGCAAAATAACCCAAATCATCCGATACAGTGGCAAAAACAATTTTAATCTGATGCTATTATGTAATTTCATTTTTTTTCTTGAGTTGTTTGATTCCGTAAACATTTAGTCAATGTGAGGGTATAAAATCAAACTCAAGCTACTTACACGTTTTTCGCATAAATTTAGAAAATTAAAAAATAATAAACCTGAAAATTAAATTCTTAGACTGGATCTGGAAAAAATGTCCAGGGTTTGGGATATGCATATACACATTTCAACTCTTCTTTCTCTAAACTGTTTTCCAGCTTTGATTTTTTTTTTAAAACCCCCGTTTGATTGATTCATTTTCTCCTTTTGATTTTGAAAATTACAATCCAACTCAAAGTTACTCACCATTAAGACGAAAGTTCCCAAAAATTCGGCCATGCACTCTCGCACGAGGGGACACCTCACCCTCATTGCACGTAGCTTCAACATAGCCGGAGTGAAATGAAAGGCCTCCTCTTATCTCCCCCCGCTGAGCACAGTGGCAACTGAGTGCTTCTGTCACTGTATCCCACAGCCCCCCTACCCTCTACCTACAGCTCTCTATTCACAGCTGGACAAACACTAGTCGTTTACTCGGTCGTCTCACCTCACGATTGGCCAGCGCAGTGAGCGTAATTGGCCCAGCTGGTAAAGACTGATACATAAACAGACACCATAAAGCCAAGAGATATTACTTAATACAGATACCAGTTGACTACTCGGAAGAAGCCACCGAGATAGTTTTATGACAAAGTGTGTGTGTATAAAATGTGTGTGTATGTGTGTGTGTGAATAGTGTTTTACGCATTTCCCTAACAAAGGAAAGCTCCTCGAGGCTCGACTCTTAGGGGGTTGGTAAAAAAGGCATCCAACCTGAATAAAGCGACCAAATTAAGCGAAGCTGTCCGCTGTGGCGACTCCACGTGAATAAGGGAGCAGATAAAAGTCGCTTCTGTGTACTGAAGCACTGCTTTAATTTGGCTTTTAACCTTTAGAAATACCATAAAAATTAAAAACAAACAAAAAAATATATAAATATGCTTTGTGCACGAACGTAAAGTAATGAGGAATATTCTTTTGGAGAAGAAAGCTTCGTGTTTACATTCAGCTAAAGCAAGTTTCTAAGTGTGTTTATATACAAGAAAACCAAGTATCGTTAAAGGGAACATTATCAGTTAGCATGAAATGACGGCTAAAATCGGTCTCCAAAATATGTCAAATGGTTATTTATCAGGATTGGGATTGGATTGTCAAATCTATTAATTTATTCTATCACGGATTTCCACAATAAAAGCACAAATTGTTGACGATAGAAGCCCCTCTCATCATCGCTGTGATGCATGTCACTTTAACCTGTGTTACTGAACTCTGGACTCTCAGAAGATTATATAAGCTAAATATTTGCTGTATTATTGCTGATAATATCCAGAGTGGCACGTATTCAAGGCAGTAACATGGGATGAGGATTTGATAAGATATAAAACATATAACTGCCATGAGAGATTGTCGTGTTAACCTTTTCTTATCAAATTATCTGAGAAATCTCTCCAAAACAGAAACCTTGACTTTGTGATGGGAGGCTGTAAAAGACACATAGGGATGAGGTATTATCTTGTGTTCACTTTTATTAATGTTTAAAAGGAAAGATACCTTTAACCCCGATCTAAATGAAGACGAATTACTCCCTCTGCTGGTTGTAATAATAACAAACATCAATTTGTTAGCTTTTATTAAAAACAAATATAAAGTCTCAATGGAAAAGTTATTAACTATTAACAGTATAGTACAACATCGTTTTTCACTTACAGGTACCAAATGATCTGTTTTGAACTGATCGATCTATCTGTTACAAATGTTGGTTGATTTGATGCATGTAGGAGCCACAATTACTCAATGATTCAGCTGATATAGAGGTTTGCCAGGCCTTGAGGTAGATGTAATCCTGTTAAAAAAGAGCATGTAAGAAAAATATACACCCTTGACCTGGTCTCCAAGCTTATTTTTCTTTTTCTTTAGGATATTATAGTTATTATACTGCCTGTACATAAACACATTTTGAACTATATCATGTCCAGATTTCAAGTTCTTGCCCACTGAAGGAGATACGGTCTCTCATAGATAGCGTTTATGTTTTTGGTCCATCCCCTTAATCTTACAAGGAGTAAACTGCTTCCTTAATCTTCATGTTTCTGGATGCTTATGGGAGCGACGTAGCACCACATCCACAGGCCCAGGAGGAAGTGCTCTGATCAAAGTCCAGGCTTCTAAGCGCCTCATCCCCACCACGCTTGTCCCTTGGACTTCTAGGACCTCATCACCGGGATATACCATGTCAACAGGACCTCCTGAGGGTGGAAAGAGGGAAAACAAGTAATCAGTAACGGTTTCTCTGAATGGGAACATTCTCCCTCCCATCATCCCCAACCAGGTGGATATCTGCCTCTCCCTGACACCTGCTCTGCTGGAGGTTTCTTCCTGTTAAAAGGAAGTTTTTCTTTCCCTCTGTCCCCAAGTACTTGCTCATAGAAGGTCGTCTGCTATAATTGTCTGCGGTTTCTCTGTATTATTGTAAAATGTTTAACTTACAATGTATAACAAGAATCTTAAGATGACTGTTATTGTGATTTGGCCCTATATAAATAAAAATGAACTGAATTAAATAAATAGCCGAAAATCTACATTAATGTCAAATTTTAACTTTATGCTGCCATAAAAGTTCATATAGTAAACATATAATATTTAGAACTGAATCTTAAATGGTTCTTTATGATGCTGTTTTCTTTAGTTATGAAGAAATAATGCACCACATCAGATCACCAAGTACTGTATAACTTTAAGGTATTTGAGTATTTCTGTATTGTTTTCATTTATTGTATTTATTCTACAACTCATGTCAAGAGTAAATACTGCATTTCATACACTACAGCCAAGGTAAAAAAAATATTTTGACTTTAAATACAGTAAATTAGTTAGTTATTTCCGATATGAAAAGCCAAAGTTTTAACAGTCAAATTGTGTAACAATATAACCCTATATATGGTCATGCTCTATTGTGAGTGCTTTTCTTCTGCTGGAGTTGGACCTTCTCCCTCCTGTCACAAGGCAAGAGATGGGGTAGACCCTGCACAGGTTGCCAGTCAGTCTAACACACAGAGAGTGATAACTATCATTACCTATGATCAATTTTTGAAGGCCAATAACCCTAACATCCATGACTTGGGGCAGAGTTTCATGCATGACTTTGGGCAGAGGTTTGGTTTTTACCTTGGAAGATTTTCTGGACGGTGAGTGGTCTGTTCCCCAGACTGGAGCCTTCACCTCCCTCCAGACTGAAGCCCAGATCCCGGCTGTTTTTCTGCAGTTGCACACATACTGTTTGACCTAAGAGGAGGGGAAAACACAAATAAAATATCTCATTTTCAGTTCAAGATTAGGAACATCATTACCAGATCTTTGTTAAAGCAGTACCTCTAATACTGACCTGTCTCATACTGTTCCGGTGTTTGTCCCTGACTATTTCCCTCTTCTCCTTTCTTAGAGCTGTCTATGATGCCCCCCCTCCTCACCACCACAACTACCATATCCTTCGCCTTTGCCCTTCTTAAAACCCTCAAGGCTTCCCAGTGGGCACTCCCAGATAGTGCTGTGCCATTGATGGATAAAACCTGGTCACCTTCCTTTATAGAGCCTTGCTTGGCTGCAACACCGGAGTGAAATACTTTGTGAACCTGAGCAGAGGACAAAAGAAAAGAAGAAGAAAAAACATAAAAATACTGCAGACACACATTTGAATATTTGCCAAGTCGAAGCAGGAAGTAGAATTTTCTCACAGTGATGGGCTTGTTTTGGTCCTCGCCTCCTGCCAAACTGAAGCCTAGTCCGACTCCCACGTCTTTATGGAGAACCACTACCTGCACATCATCATAGTCCTGAGGGAAACAAAAGGATGTCAAAATGTTCTTGGTATATTGGGCTTCAGGTGCTCAGAATTGAACATTTTTTGTCCTTTTTAAACTCAATTCAGTCGGTACATGACCTACAATATTAACATTACATGTAAAGTGCCTAGGGAAAGCCTTATCTAGATGGAGGTTACTGGACCAGTGAACTGACCACCGCAACCACAGCCACAAAAATATCAAACAACTGATCATTAAAACCTTTCAAAAGGTTTTAACTTCATGCTGTTTTTACCTGCAGGGCATCGTCCCCCAGGTTCCTCACTTCCTCTACAAGCTTGTCGAGCTCCTCAGCGGGCATCACAGACACACAGGAAAACACTGACATATCTGAGCTCATTGAAGCGGTACGCTGGTTTGTTGACTGCCAGTCATCGCTGTCATTCTCTGAATCGTAGTCAGCTCCAGCAAAGTTACACAGGTCCGAAAGACTACAAGAAGGAAAATAAAATGTTTTAGGGGTAAAATTAATTATCTGCTTCAATGAGCAACTCCATTAAACCAGAAATAAACAAGCACGGTACGCACGTGACAGAGAAGCTCCTGCGATCTGACTGACTCATATTGCTGGTGATGGTAACCGAGGACTCTCCTGAGTCTGAATCATAGTTTGAATCGTCATCTTTTTGGGTGCTTTCATCATCATCAACATCCTCATCATCACTAAAGACTTTCAAATCTGGGTTCAAACCAGCTATCCAAGCATTCAGGTCCAATAACCGTTTCTTGCCTTTCTGGGGTGTTGTTTGGATGTCTGGGGAGATGACATCTTGAAGGTTGTTGTCAGAAGATGTGGGAAGAGCACGAGGAGAAGAGTCTGGATCTTTTGCTGGACATGTGAAGACGGGAGGGCTTTTGTTGTCACTGTCGGCAGTGGGAGTGACATCCCCCAGCTGTGCCACAGGTGAAGTAGTCAGTAAATAGCTAGGGCTGTTTGTTGGAGTCTGTTCATCATCACTAACTGGTGAAGTAATATCAGAGTGTGACCTTTCCTTGTGTGAAGGGTCACAGGGTGGTAGTAGGGTTGGTGTACTGCTGCCTGTCACGTCTCTCTCACTTGCCTCTTCAGGGCTTGAGGCTTTGGAGAAATCTGTCTCGTCTGTGCCAAGCTTTCCACTTACAGCTCTGTCACTTTTGTGAGGCATTTCTTGGGTAGTCTTGAGTCCGGACAATTTTAAATCATCAGTAGAGTCTGTTTTTCTTTTCTGATCCAAGTCATTTAGTCCTGTCTGTTCCTTCTCTATTCTTAGTCCAATTTCATCCACTGATAAATTTCTGTCAGGCCAAACCTTCTTTACTGTTCCCATAATTTTGTCTTCACTTTTATCTTGTGCCTCCCCTTCATCTTGGAGTCCTGCCCACTTTTTCCTTAGCTCATTTATTTCTTTTGCAGACCCGCTCTTCTTCACTCCTTCATGTCCCCTGCTGACTTGTGCTGGTACAGAAAAGGTACGTCTGGGTATTTGGACTTGGCCTGTCGCAAAACTCTGAGTTCGCTGTGTCAGAGCCTCAAACTGGTTGATCTTATTTCTAACACTGGCTGCTGAGGAGACAGACAGAGCCTTCTTTCTCTCTGCTGTTTTCACATTGGTTTTCTGCGGATTCGTCTCAAATACATCCTCATAAGCATTGCCACCCTTCAATTCCATTATTTGATCTGGTCCATCAACATTTCTAGTCCTGTCTCTCAACATCCCACTTATTACATTAGTTTCACTCTTTTCCTCTCCGTTGTTTGCAGAGCTCTCATCTTTGCTTTTGTCTCTGAGTTCAGATGTCTCTCTGAAAGAATCTGGTGTCTCTTCTAACAAAGTTTTTGGCTGTGCGTTTGCCCTTGCAGATCTAATCTGTGCAGCTATACTGGACCTACTCCTGGCTCTATCCAGGGACCTTGTACCTGTTTCCACAAAACCCTTGCCCCAATTAACTCCACTTTCCTCTGAATACCTTCCCTGCATCCACCCTCCTGGTGAGCTATCTCTGGTTATGCTTGCCCCAGATGAAAATGAAGTCTCAAACCCTGAGGCATTGGCATCTTTTTGTGTCCAGAGTGAAAGTCCACTTTTCACCCCACTATCGCTGTCCTTCGAGAAGAAACTCATAGGGAAGGTGCCCCCTGCTGTCTTCTCATGAGGCTTTTGCTGCTGTGAAATGAGGGATTCTGTTGATGATTCAGAGTTATTAGAGGAATCCCTATTTTTGTAGTCATCCGTTTTACCAAAACCAGTAGGTCCAAAGAGTTTCTCTATCCGCTCCGTTATACTTTGGCCACTTTTGGGCCCCAATGAAGCAGATGTCTCCGTGTACCTAGAGTTAGATCCAGACAGGGATCTTAACCTGGTAGGGAGAGTCTTACCCCTACTGCTCCTTTCCAAAAGCTCGCTTCTCTCTTGAAGATTACTTACACCTACAGAATTAAAGGCCTTTAGTGATGAAATCCTGTCCATGACGCTGCCTTCAATTTGTGTCCTCCTTCCCTCCAAAGCTCCAGCATATTTACTGGTGTCCCCCTTATTGTTGTTGGACAGCTGAGAAAAGTCAGCTATGGTATTGGGATCAGGTGTTCTAGCGCCTGTTTTGAAATCTAAACTCTTACTTCTGCTTGTAAGGTTGGATCCCCTCCACGCCGATCTTCCCTGGCTTTCAAATGCAGGGTTTTCTCTTCTGTCAGTGCCAAACTCTGGGATCGTTCTGTTTGTGCTGACGCTGCTGCCACTCCTAGTCCTGGTTTCACATCCAGTGACTGTGTCGTCATCCTTATTTGTACCGTTTGTGTTGGTGTGTGTCCTATATCGTTCTCTTTCTGCAACTTCTCCTATGCCCTCCCGTTTCCTGACACCTGAGCTGCGAGAGAGACTGTATGTGGGAGAGTTAGCTGAGCGGATGGTGAATTTCACCCCTGTCCTCTGCTTGCCATACTCACTCTGTGAAGCGGGCAGCAGAGACGAGTCCATTGTCTGAGAGTAAACAAAGTTAATGACCTCCTGTCAAATGCCAGATCCCAAAAAAAGAGCGGAAGAGTGAACTTGATATTTTCTGGGAGTCCAAGCGACTGTCTTTTAGATTGCACTCTGGAAGCGGTTCATCTAGGAGGCTCTCGTTTTGGGCGTGTAAAAAACAAATAGTGTCACAGTTACAATCCTCTCATTAGATTCTTCCATAGACAGACATCCTCAGTGCAGTGCAGTTTGATATTCCTAATTGTGCTCTGGTTTTTGCGGCCTGGAAGTGGTGACTCCACTGGCTCTTCTTCTTGTTTTGACCACAGGAGACTCCAGTTCCCCAGCTCGACCTCACTGAACAGCTCCCATTGCCTGCCAAGCATAAAAATGCACAAAATTTTATTCTCAGAATGGATTGGACTGGAATGTAGAGATGTGGATTGTGGTCACTTTGGCCACTTGGAATGGTCAACAATATCTCACAGTGTTAGAGGACAGGAAACAGAAAATGTGGAGACTGATTCGGGTAGAAAGCATTAACAAATGTTAGAAATTGGATCAAAACTAAACAACAACTCACTTAAAAACCTCTGCCACCAAGCTCATTTTGCAACATGTTCTTGCTGTCCTCTCCCTGACGCACAGTATGACTCAGATAGTGTTCTCTGCTGTACACACGTATGAGACACCATGTTTACATAGGCAACATACTTGAAGTTACCTGTCAGCATCAGCTAAACCTGAACCAAAAACTGGTAAAACTCACCTAACAGCAATCCACTCAGCAAAAGCAATCTCTGCAGCATGTATCGGTCTCGTGGTCAAAGAGAGACAGCAGCTTGTTCAAATCGAACGGTCATAAGAGCACACATTTACTTTGATTTAAATACAGCCTGCAGATAACATTACTGAGGGGTAATGACTCATCATGGTTATCTGTGTGTACAGCCAATGAAAACAATGATAACCGTCTTTGATCGCTAATCAAGTCTGAATGAAGATCTAATCATTCATAATGTCATTAAGGATAAATTCTGCAAGCTGATGGTTTCCTGTAATTATATATCATAAGAGTAGATTTACAGTATGCAGTGCTTTGTTTAGTTTAGGCTACAGCATGGCACTTCCAGGCAGTCACTGGAGGTGCTTTCCAGTGCAGGTGAGCCTGAGAGTCAGTTTACAGAAACACCTGTTATATTTTGCCCCATCTGCGTAACCAGGGCAACACATAGTCATTCACTTTAAACTCCCCTTTGAACCGAAAGAAGGAAACAATTGCACCCTTACATCAAATGAAAATACACACATTTACTCAATGACACAGTTACAAATTAGCCAACTAAAAGTCCGCTCCTATATTCACAAAACAGGTACCTTACCTCCTTTAAGTGTGTTTTCTGTACTTGTCCTGGGTCATTGTGTTAACTCGGATTCGTAATGAAGACATCGCCATGTAATGACATCAGCTCCTCACTCCTGACTGCCCTTCTCTCACTCTTTGTCTGCTTCTCTTTCCATCAGCTTTGCATGATAGAGTGTGTACAGTGACGCAAACCTGCCACACTGGTTTGTCCTCTCTCCTTTTCTTCCTCCCTGTGTCTCTCTGTCTTTCTCTCTCCTCCCCCTCCTATTGTTGTTCTCTCCCTCTTTTCCTTATTCTCACAGGGTAACATTCCTGACTGAGGTTCAATGTGTCACCCTTCAAACGCCTCGATAGGGAATGCACACACACACACACATTTACCTACGTTTAAACACACACCCCACTAATCATTTGATATGAACATCTTTTATAGCTTTAGGGAGATGAGATACAGATATTGTGTGAAACGGTACAAGCATGACATTTCCTAAAACAAGGCTGTAATGTCACCCCACCTCAGGCAAACCCGAGTCCAATCATCTGGGCTGAGCAGGTATCAAAATACATAATAACAGAGCACCTTTAATTGGGTCCAGAGATTACAAAGAGCCAGGAATACTAGCAGGGATAAATATTGCCATAAGAACACATCTCATATGTCATCTGTTCAACAAAACAGAGCTTCACTCCACACACACACACACTTGGTGAGAGTCAGTGGGTTTGTAATGCTGACTAAAGGGAAAAATATCTGCAATTGCTGATAATTTTTGTTCTCACAGAACAAGCTGTTTGTGGGAACAAAAAGCCTTTTTATTACAAATTTTAAAACAAAGGGAAGCATACATAAATGTATAAAATCATTAAAAAAAAACGCAGCTACTTACAGTTTTGTTTTTCATGAAGAGGCTATCTACTTACTGCCGCCTTTTTGCATGCACCTGTGACTGTTACTTGTCTTCCGTTGAGACAGAGGAAACTGTGGTTACCACGCTAGCTTGCTGCACAACTAAATAAGAGAAGTCTTGATGTTTATGTGTGCCTGCTGAAATAAATAACTTACATACACAGACCCTGGGATAAGAATTAGGACCATAATGATCCAATCAATTACCAGCCTTCCGGACAGAGGGCTGGTAGCTTGCATAGTGCCTCTCAGGACAAAGATAAGTGTGTGAGTAGGGGTAAATAGCCCCATGCAACTCCACAGACACCCACCCTTGTTCCAGACAGAAGAATAGCACCCACTGTCTCTGCAGGATGGATGCAAATAACAGTTCAGCTCACACAGACACACACTAGTGCTTGAAATTCATTCTTTAGGGTGTAGGACTGACAGACTGTGTGTTGCAGAAGCATTGTGGGAAAGGACAATGTATTTTATAAGTAGGTCATACGACGTTTAGTGTCAGGGAAGATAGAAATGTAATATGAAGAAGGAGAAAAATCTAGAAGCTGAAAGCTGGAGATGGAGATGACTTGAATTGACAAAGCATTTCAGTTTTTATTTTTATTTTTATGATTTGTCTGATATTGAGTTCCTTTCAAAAAAGTAAATTTTAGTGAAGAAATAATGAAGGTAACAAAGAAGAGGGTATTTTTTCAAACAGAAGAGGACAGAGAAAAAGGGGAGAAGATGACAATAAAGACTTTAAATATCCAGTCTTATAAGTTTTTGTTTTTGGGGAAGAAAAATAGAAACACATTGCTGAACTTCCTTTATTATAAAAGAAGAACAGGCGTTTTTTTCTCCTATTTACATGTGTGAAGCAATGACTCTGTTATACAGTCATTGCAGTAAAGTAGCATCCGTAAATATATAGTTTAAAAAATTAATAAATACATGCACACACAATAGGGGCAACGTCAGACCTGACGTCACCCCTGTCCGTACCGGTCACGTGACTACCGCGGAAGTCAACAAATCAGGCAGCGAAATGTAGCAACAAGCACTTTAGTCCGCTCAACTTCCCCGTTTTTGTCTTTTGTTCCTTTAATGTCGGCTGCTTGCGGTTTGAAAACGCCTTCTTAAATGAGACACGTACCGGGCACTGGACGCACTTTGAATCGACATTTATCCAGTTAGTTCAGTTAAAATAACAACAAAGTAAAAAGAAAACCGGCAGATCTTCAAAATGTTTAACGACTCGCTTCCTTCGAGAATTAACGTGGTGCTTGTGATGGCCTATGGCAGTCTGGTGAGTTTGTTTAACGTTGTTTGTGCTGGTTTAATTCAAACTGGTCCCGGGTTACAGAGGTAATCGCGATGCTTGGACAGGTGCCTCATTCCTCATCAGAGGCTTGCAGTGGTTGATACTTTATCCAAAGACTCATTTCTACTTGATAATCTGCTGTTAAACACAAATAAAGCTGTTATTACAAGTTTGAACACCTGGATCCCTCAACCATGTTGTACTCAACTGAAAGGTACTAATAGTGTGTAAAATCTGTTTAATAAATATCACTGCAACCCAATTTCTCCTCTGGTGCCTGTAGTTGGGCGATTAATCATAATAACATTCATAATTATTGTAATGTTTAAAAAATGTCGACACTACACTGTGTGATTTAACGATTTAGAGTGATGACTGACAACATTTACCCTTTGGAGGTGTCACAACCTGGCTCAGGGACTGTGGCAAAGAAATGAAGACAACAAAAAACAAACAAAACAATTTATTTATAAAACCACAATTAACCAATGGAGCATACTGCAGGGCCCAGGCGTGACTCATGTTAATGGAATTTAATTTATATAGCATGTTTAAGTTAAACATAAAAACATATGTCGGTTTAAGATGTCTTAAGGCAGTGAAAACAGCAAAATAAATGTTTACAATGAGGTAAAATACAAGTTAATGTACATGTGCATGCACACACTCACACACACACAGCTATTGAGTGGAAGCGTCTGAGAATAAAAAGATTTTGTGTCTGTTGTTGACTGTATGCACAGATGTCATTCACCTCAGATCAGCAGGCAGCTTGTTCCAAAGAACAGCGTGATAGTAACTCAAAGCACCCTCATGTTCTCAGCACACTTAGATCTAATTCTGGGAACATTTAAAAGATCTGCACCTGATGACCTGAGAGGTCTTTTTTTTAACTGACTTTATTTGAAAAGGCACCATGTACAATATTAACATAAATGTTACCATGTGATGCATTGTTCCAGAAATATCCTAAAGCTAATTTGCATCTGCTGTCCCTTCAGTGGTTTAGTGACTGTTTCCCAAGCTTGTTTCTAACATATAGTTTAACATATGACAAAGAATCATGGCATGCATGAAGGTCTTACCAGCTTCTACTGAGAGGCAGACTCTAATGTCCCTCGGGCTTTATCAGATTATATGTAATAGTTTTGATCAATTGCTTTATATTAGACTTAAAACTGAAATTTAAATCATACCCAGATATTCAAACTCACTCACAATTTCAGTCTTCTAACCCTTAGTGAAAGTTTCTGGTCTGAAAAGACCTTCCTTTATTCTTACTTGTATTAAGAGTAAGACAGGACTTGTCAAACCCCTCCATGATCCTTTGCATTGCGATTGTTAATTTATTCGCCAAAAGCTTTGCAGTTTTTGCATGTGTATATGTGACAGTATCATCTGCATACATTTGCATATTACTGACATGAGCCACTTGTAGAAGGTCACTGATGTAGATAAAAAAAACCAGTACAAACCATATCCACGCTGCAGACTGTGCCATTATTGTCCTCTTCAAACACATAAAATGAAATCACCTGATTGCAGCACAAGTGCAAGTGGAACCGGTAAGAGGGAGTGATAGGCAGGCAGACTAACAATTCCAAGGAGTTGGACTACTGGGTCATTAATCGAGAACGGGTTATTGTAGAAAACTGGTTCTTGATATTGATATTCTCGATATTGGTCCAAACCAAATATTTCTGTTTAGTTCTAAAGAATATGCTGCCATTTACCCTCAATTTAGCCCCTACACAACAAAACAATGAAACAAAGACACATTTAACCCTAGGACTTGCATTTATTTACACTATATGGACAAAAAACAGTGCCACCTACAGGAGCTGCTTGGCCATGGAAATAATGTTTTTTTAAAAAAAGGGAAACTCAGACATCCATCTAACATTTAACTTTCTTTCAGATTTTTGTCTTGCTGTTCATCTTTGTCAAAAGACAAATTATGCGACTTGCCATGAAGTCTCGAAGAGGACCACATGTACCCCTTGGCCACAACGCACCAAAGGTTAAACGCACACTGTTATAATGCAAGTGTGTTCCGATGTTTTTTGTGTTTGTGCTGAAGAATTGTGTCTTTGTTCCAGGAGCTGAGACAAGAAATTGAAGCCAAGCTGAACCTGGTCCAGAAAATCCACTTTGAGCCTCGTCTGCTGTCTCCAGATGATGACCGGTTAATGCAGAGAGAACAGTCTGGTAAGAGGAGCAAACAAACACACACATAACACGCACCACTCCTGAAGCTATTCATGTAAATAGTTTCCATGCCCGTGCACTAAGTAGTCTGTGTGTGTGTGCACATGTTCCAGGTTCCTGTGACTATTTGTATAGAATGAAAGCACTTGATGCCATCAGAGATGCCGGTAAGCTTCTCTGTTACAGTTTGTTTTGTTTTGCCATGAATCCAGATTAATTCCTCCTGACTGCTACAGCAACATCTTCAACTGTTTGTCATTAGATTTTCCTTTTCGTGAACTTGGAGGAACGTCCACCGCTGTTACTGGAAAAAGATTTCGGACCTGGCTTCTGCAGCTACGAAATTCCCACTGCATATTCAGAGAAAACCAGAGCTCTGTCATCGACATGGTGCTAGATGGCTACAATAAAGCTCGTCATGGGGCAGAGGTCAGCATTTTCTCAGACCGTCCACAGCTCAGTCCTCTCTTATTTACTCACTGACTCAAGTACCAGGTTGGACCCCCTTTGTCTTCAGAACTGCCTTCATTAGTTCTTTATGGCTCAGATTCAACAAGGTGCTGGAAACATTCCCCAGAGACTTTGGTCCAGTTTGACAAAATAGCATCACAGAGTTGCTGCAGATTTGTTGGCTGCACATCCATTACAGCACGTTCTAACCTTGCCATTCAAATGTCACAGGAGAAACAGAGGCTTATCAGACCAGGCAACATTTTATGTTCTGTTTTCTGATATTAATGAGCATGTGGGAGTTGTAGTCTCAGTTTCCTGTTCTTAGCTGACAGCAGGGAGACCCAATCCGGTTTTCTGCTTGACAGTTTCAACGTGTTTTGCTTTCAGAGATGCTTCTCTGCATACTTTGGCTTGTAACAACAGCTTATTTGAGTTCTCCTCTGACATAATTTGCTCAGAGAACTGCCGCTCTCTAGATATTTTCTCTTTTTCAGACGATTCTCTGTAAAACCTACAGATAGTCATGTGGGTACATAATTAGAGTTTCTGCCATGTAATTTGATGATGAGAGTTGTCTTGACATGTAGCTGAATGGATGTACCCAATAAACTGCCTGGTGAGTGTATATCATCATCATCATCACATGAACAAACAGTTCCATATTGACCTTCCAGTGGGCTCCCAGTTTGTGTTGTAGTTCCAATGCACTTGATGTCATTTTGTTTGCTAATTCTTGTGCTTTTTCTTAAATAAAAAATGTATGGGGTCTTTAACAGTAGTGCTTTTTGTAACATACTGTGAAGCCCAAGGTATAAAGCTATATTATCCATAAGATTTAAGTTTTCTCCGTATTGCCCAGCATGGCAGTGAAAATTTGACAAATCTTTAGGGCACTTAAAGATTTTATTCTGGTTTCAGTATCAAATCACTGATCTTGATGTTTTCCTGCTTTTGTCTTCAGGCTTTTGGTGAAGCAGAATTTTTGAAGTACCAGGAAGCCCTAACAAAACTGGCCTCCATGTAAGAAAACACAGCCAAGCCTCACGCTGCTCCCTTACAGCTTTTCCTTTAATCCCAGCATGGAATGTTAATAAGGCAGCGGGAACAATTGGTTCTCCTTGTATTGTTTCAGAGTGAAGTCTCAGAGCAGCAGCACTTTAAGTCAGCACCATCAGTCTGCAGCCAGAGACCTGACCGGCACCACAGAACCTGCAAGCACCTCCTCTCCCTCTCCGACCCAACCCACCTACCTCTCATCTACAATGCAGCAGCGCAGCAAGAGGTCCAGACACTTCCTGGAGCTGAAGAACTTCAAAGACAACTACAACACTCTAGACAGTACGCTCTGAAAATGAGCCCGTCCAACAGAAGGTCAAGGACAAGGCAGCGCTGCCAGTGATTACGGAGCCTGAAGTCTCAGAGTGAAAAGACAAAAACACTGCCTTCATACTCTAACATGTATTGCCTTGTTTACACTGTAGTGCATATCAGATTACTGTTACAGTGCTCTTTACCAAGTGTAGCTTATGCATATTATTGCATGTATGTATTATTGCATGTATGCGTGCTATATGCGTGGGTAGAATGACTCTAACCGACTATAGTAAGTAGGTTTGATTTGACCAAAACAAATCCAGAGCTATTAGGCTATGCAACAGCATAAGACAATCAGTATTTATTGCACAATGTAAACACCTATGCAGACTTGCTGAAAATAACCAACTGTTTTAAAATGTTAATAGTTACATTTTCAGAGAAAACCAGCATTAATTGTTGCTTAGTGAGAAAGAAATCTGCTGTTGATGTCACTTATGTTTACACGTACATCTTTGCTGTCTTTTGTTGCAGTGAATTTGGCAACTTTGTTTTTTAAGTCTTGATCATTTTTTTACAGAAGCCATAGTGCTACTTGTTTTCAGGAACTGTGATTAATAAGTGCATTTTTAAAAAAAAATCAGTTATCTCAGCGCAATGTGAATTAACAGTATTTTCAGTGTATTGATGTATTTTAAATGTGGGAACTCTGTTCCTTGACTCTTAATGGTATACTGATATGAGAGCTGTGTTTCATTTTCATCTGCTTTTATGGTTTCCCAGGGAGGCTTTTTAATGCCTGAATAATTTATTTTATGTGGTGCCTACTATACAATTTACCATCCAAATAAAACTGTGACATACAGTTGATTCTTGAGTCATTGGGAATTTTCTTTGACAAGAAAATTGCAAAATCAAACATGCAAACCTACCCACTGTGGCGACCCCTTGTGGCAAAGGGAGCAGCTGAAACTAGCTGTATTAGGCACACCGTGATAGTACTGCGTTAGACCCTCTTTCCCCTTCTGCTGCCTTTAAATTCTTCGTGGCATAAATTCCACAAGGTGCTGGCGTCCATACTGACATGATAGTGTCACACAATTGCTGCAGATTTGTTGGCTGCACACACAAAACTAATAGTTATGCTGTCGTGATTAAACAATTGGATTTCATCAGGTTGTATTGACCATGCATTCACATGCCTAGATGTACTGCATTGCTAAATTATTTAAATTAAATGTATGCGTTAGTGAGTAGTTGATGTACCCAATAAAGTGTATCATTATATCATTTTGTAATGCAACTAGCGTCCAGCAGAAGGAGCCCGCGTCACCTTATTTCACTTGTGCTCTCTGCGCAAGAACTGAAAGGAAACTCATTGATTTTATTCTAAAACAAACACAGATAGCAGATTAACAGGTACGTCGTACAAAAGCTTCTCTATTAAACAATCTCTCTAGGCATTTCATTTAACATTAATAAATATAGAGGAAAAAGCTGTTAGGTAGAAATCAAAACATCAAAATCACATTGATATGTACAAGAAGGTGACTGTCTGCACAGTGACTGAAACGCTTTACAAGAAATATTAAGAAAAAAGGACGCCTCTCACGTGTCTGACTTCCCAAACATCTTCATTTTTCTTTCCGCATCCTCACAGTTTCATAAAGTGCCATACTTTTCGTTGGAGGCTTGACAACCATATATTTACTTACAAACAGCTCAGAGAAAAAAATAAATAGCCCATAGAAATAATCACAGGGTGTCGCCCTTATAGAGGCTACAGTCAGTATTTACACTCTAAAGCATTACACCGCTCACACAGAAAGGGAGCGGAGTCACGGAGGAGTCAGCAACGAAGACAAAGACACAATTCAGATAAACGTGTTAATGATTCTTCACATCGTGTGTCCCGACGGTGGCGTTAGCTACAGTTTATTGGCGCTGCATTGCTGTATGTGAATTTTATAATGTTGTTAGGAATTATTACCCCTGCTCTTACAGTTAATCATCATTAGAAACTTAAAGCAGGGCAAGCAAAAACACTTGCATACAGTTTGCAGTACTACACGTAAACTTAGACACACATCGCTCTCTCTAATGCACCTACATTAAAGCGGACATTCTTTATGCATATGCGCAGACACGCAAGTGTGTGTGTGTTTGTATGTGTGCTGATAATCCCCTCCCACCCCCTTTTTTCCTTCAATATTGTTTGGTTTGGTAGTTGTGGTCTCTGATGTTCAGCACGCACATCGGAACCGTTCACTTCAGTCGGCATCGAACAGGCAGTTGGTGCTTCTGAGCCCTTCTCAGCAGTAACTGATTAATTCATCTGCCCAGCTGGTTCATGACTTGATCTCGATGACTTTGATGAAAGGAAGCGGTTTGTTGGATGAGGTGGACAGCTTGATTGGTTTGCTGTAGTGATGAGAGGAGGATAAATTACTTTTTAGGTGGAAAACAGCATTTAACGAACCTAAATGTGTTGTTTATAGGTAATATATTGTAAGAGCGCTGGCAAAATAAGTCACCTGTAGACAATCTGAGCGTTGCGTTCTGATGAAAGGTAGGAATTTGACCTTTGTCCTCCCAGAAAGTAGTCCACCTGGTCGTGCATTTCTCGGTTCTGTAAACACAGGGAGATTTCAAAGGGTGCAAATTATAATCACAGAACAGACACTGGCTTCAGCTTTTCTCCTTTCGTCTTCTCTCTAATTGCGGAGGCTGGTCTACGTTTACCCTGACCCTTCAATTTAAATTCCTCAGACATATTTTCTCACAGGAGAAGCTGTCCTCACCTCAGCCTCCAAAAATGCCACTTTCTCCTCCAGCTCTTTGATCACGCGGTCCCGCTCCTGGATCACCATGCGAGAGTTCTGGAGCTAAAGACGAGCAAACACGGAGACAGACAGTGAGCGATCCCTACGCAAAGAAGACGGAGACAATGTGTTTGCTTTATAGAGCCGCACATGCTCATCCCACCTGCTCGATCATGTGTCTGACTTTCCTCTGTTGGCTTTTCAGCATGTCATCCAGATGGTGGATCTTTTCTTTGAGTATGGCCACCTCCTTCTCCAACTGCTCAGTCCTAAAAACACACACAGTAAGTTACAGCACGCTATTGACAGATGATTGATAAGTGGAAAATTTAACACTTATATGTGTGTGTGTGCTTATTAGCTGACCTTTCCGCCCCTCTGTGGCCCTCCTCTCTGATCTTTCGCAGTTCCCGCAGTTCATCCTCACGGTTGCGGATGGCCTCCCGCAGCGTGGCGCTCTCCTGCTCCATTCCTCCCAGCAGCCTCTGGAGCTCATCAATGCGCTGGTCTTTCTTCTCATTGGCTTCTTCTGTACTCCTCAGCTTCTCCTCCTGGTCACTCAGACACTCTCTAAGCCTGCTGCCTTCAGCCTGGATTGGTCAAAAAGTTTTGTTCTAAATATCGCTTTCATGCAAATTATATAAATATGTATGTGTTTACTTTGTATGTAATATGCCCGATGAATGCAAAGCCAGTGTAGGTTACCTGCAGTCTCTCTTTATCCTCCAGGTGTTTCTTTTCTGCTTCCTGCATCTGTGCATATAAGCGCTTACTGACTTCTCTCAGCTTGCTTCTCTCTGCTTCGTCATCCACGTCCTAACAGAAAATAAAGCGCTGGATTACCCTAATAGTACTCAGATGTTTTTATAATGATGTAATCAATACAATGATGGCCGAGTCTCGTAAGAGCTCTGTTGGTGTTGCCGCTATAAAGAAAACAGGCGTGTCCACGTGCGTCAGTGGCGCAGCTGGAACCTGACCTGCGTTTCCCTCCTAGTTGTGCCTCCCACACCTAGAGCGAGTAAGCTGTCGTGTGAGTCACAAATGCTGCTATAAGTGGCGCAAAAACAGTAAAAACCAAACACAACAGTGTCAGCTTCTTTGTTGTGCATGTCTGCAAAACACTGCTGACACGCACAACAAGAGGATGCAACAAATGTCTGGCTTAGAGTCAGCGAGGATGAAGCATGCGTGGAATGAAGGGGGCCTGAAAACAATAACATACGCAGGCAGCGGTACATAGTGTGCCGGAACAGCTCTTCCGCACATTTTCTTACACCCTGGGGTGCTGTAAACGTAGCTGCTTTTTGTCTGCCATTTTAATCCTCTCTTTTTCCCCCCATGACGACTTCGCTGTTTAACTTTACACCACACTCTATCTGTGAGCCTCCGGGAGGTGATCGCTTTACAGGAATCTTATAGAAAACGCAAACTGACGCAGATAGCCCGTTGAAAAAAAAAACCCAACAAGACACCACAGGACTGAAGCTATGATGTGCATACGTGTGTTTGCTCACCTGCCCGTCATCTTTAGTTCCTGGTTTAGTGGATGAAGTGCTCTTTCTGAAGGGGATTCCAACCTTCCACCCATTTGTGTGCGGCTGGACAGATAAAAGGAGGAAGTGCAGATGGAAAATGTTAAAGACAGTGAGGGGAGAGTTAAAGGAAATGCCATCAAGAGCTCAGGATGCAAGGCTAACAATGGCTTACCTTGTTTTTGGCTGCCATCTGCTCCCTCAGAGTCTTCAGGCAGTATCTCACCTGTGTGACACAAACACACAAAAAAGATATTATCTGAACATGTATGTTTTCTACTTGAGCAAATAACCAACACAGGAAAGTCAGGAGCTGAAGGGAATCACGAGAGAAAAGAGGCGTATGAGTGAGGATGATTTTACAAGATGCAAATTCTTACATAAGCTATAAAACAGGGACGACAGACTGTAGAGTTACTGTGTGCATTTGTGTGTTAGTGAAACAGCCAGTTAGATGCTGTCCAGACACTGACCTCCTGTATCTGTGAAACTTCATCTGACAGCATCTTCAGGCTCTCTTGGTGTTTCTGCTGCTCTTTTTTGCGGGCCTCTAGATACACCTGAAACAAGGACATACATGAATGTATATACTGGTTTAAAACCAACAGAAGAAAAAAACAAAACAAAGAAAATACGAAGAAGCCTACCTTGATGATTTCTACCTGCTCCTCTGTGGATTTGACTGGTTCAGAGGTCAAAGCAGTCCTCTCGTTGGCTGGCTGCACCAGTGCAAAAGCTCGTCCGATTGGCTGGAGATTAGCAGACATAAGAGGAGTTCACGATAGAGATTGACAGACCATGTGACTTTCGCGCATTGAATACCGGGAACTCGTGGCAAAACAATCCAAGTACCGCATCAAATGCAAGCATTTGCAGCACCGCAAAACATTCATTCTCCGGTTCCAATAAATTCTTGGTTTTTCTTTGCCCCCCAAAAAAGGAATGTACAAAACGAAGGAGAACAATGCCGGTCCGTACAAAGACAGACTTGATGAAAAGTCAAAGAAAAGATACGAGGAAAAAAATCAAAGGAGTGAAAGGGTTAGACCCTTACGAGCACACAGAGTGGACAAAATACGTTAGCGTGCTGCCCAACTTTCACCACGCTCATATAAATATGAGGTTTTGCGCAAATAGATGGGTGTGATAAATTTCTAAATAAAATGTCAAACTAAATGCAGATGATCCAGAAAGGGTTTGGTCATATTTACAATCAATGCTGCAATACAGGATTCGTGAGAACTGGCAGAATGAATCTGACTGATAATTAATACAAAACTTTTTGCCAGGACCGTCTGCATGCTTGGTCAAATTAAACTGTTAACAGGCAAAAATGAAAAATTTCTTTCTGCGTGGGTGTGAAAGACCGAGAGCCTCTGTAATCAGGAGCCAGAGACTTTGAGCACTAATCGCAATGGAGACTAACCCATAAACATCTGGTCAAAACCACAATACGCAGAGAGGGAGTGAGAGAGCGAGGGGGGGGGGGGGGGGGGGGACATGCAGATAAAGGTGGAGACACGTTATGCAACTGTGCTGCTCTGGTGGTCCCACTGGTATTGGTATAACAATGGTTGTCTTGAGACACTGAGTGTGGGAACCCCACTAATGAAAAGCTGATGGCATCTTTATCCGCGGCTGGTGTCTTTTCTTTTTCCTTTTTTGAAAGCGCAGCTGTTCTGAGCTAATTACTGAGGATCGTAGAGAAGATTAAGCAACTGTCAGCAACTGTCTGAACCTTCAGATCCAAAAATGGGGTGAACAAACCTTCAGCACTTTTCTCATCCGATAACATTTTAAAATCAATTCTCTCAGGCTAGTCTAATAGGTGACAAATCTATTCAAATATGGAAGACTCGTATTTTAAAACTCTAAACACCAAACAGTCTCCATCTGCTGCTGATCTAATGCCCAGGATCTGCTCTGTTCTCCCTTCTGGTGGTCAGAAGTTATCAGGTACAGGAAGTGCTTACCTTGTCCCTGTGCTGCTCTGTGCTCCGAGCCGCCGTCTGGTTCTGGTCGTGAAGTGTGAGCCGCAGCCGCCTACACCCCTCCTGGAAAAGGCAGCGAAAGTAAGAGGTTGATGAAGTGAAGCCACAAAGAGACGGTTATGTGATGGAGAGGCTGACTGGGGACTATTTTGAGGAGGAGAGTGGGGGAAAAAAAAGAGGAGGAGAGACTGAGTCATACTCACAGAGTGAAACAGAGAAGGAGGGACAGAGGGGTGGGGGGGGGGGGGGGGGAGTATCCAGTAAGAAAGTGTGCTGTAGGAGCATCAGAACGAAAGAAAAAGTTTTCTCCCTGCTGCACAGGGACAGATTGTTTGATTTAAACCAAGTGCTACAGACGTCAGAGGGACTTAGGCGGAAACCCTCCAGATGCTCGCAGCCAACTGAAGACAGTGGCTGGATTTCTGGGAAAGAACTCAGCAAATGTAATGTCAAGCAAGACGGAATATTTCCATGGCAACATAACCTCACAGTAGCCATAAACTGTCTGGCAAACTAACAATACAAGAGGGTGGAGTAAGATGGAGGCAAAACAATGCACAGAATCAACGCTCGAGCAAAACGCACAGATATTTTCTTTCACAGGATAAAAGTCCCAAGGACAGGACTCCGTGTGTGTCTTCCTGTACACGGCGGCCTCTAATAAATAGTGACCAGTCAGCGTCTATGCTAATGCAAGTATGCGGATGTTTGGGAGGAGGTCGGAGACATTATATAACTCGTTCCAGCCAACACAACTTGTTCTGTTCATTTTCCCGTGGGTATTCACTGTGTCCTCCTCAAGTCACCGCCAAACAACTCAAAACAGAAACTAATGTATGAACGAGTAATACTTCCAATCAGATTAATTGGTGGTTGGTTAAATCGTAAACAAAATGAGCATATCTGTGTGTGCTTGCTCTCTGGTGCATTTGAGTGGGAGTGTCTGGTCATGTTTAGCCACTTGCACATTAATAGTTTATTCCTTTGTTTTCTTTTGATGCTCATCATGCACCACAGCAGCCCTACCTACATTTTGTTACCTTGCTTTTCCTTTCATAGACACTGCTTTAGGCGGTGTCACAGCAATCTCGCCTAAATGTCAGTTTAACTGGCGTTACAGAACACCGATCAAGTCGCATGATCTTCATCTGCAGAGGGACTTCGCCCTGCTGTCAGACAGTTATAGATGCATGTTGTTCTCTGAGCCTTTAATACAACTCGGTGAAAGTGCGGCTAGAATGAACATTCGTGTGCGATTGCCTTTATCGACAGCTGTCTCTGTTTTGGCCAACAACTAGAAGGGAACCCAGTGAGCCCATCCTCCACTAAGGTCAATGCCAGTTTTTAAGGCATTTTGTCTGGATTGACACTTTAATGGGTCTTTCCCTCCCAACAAGCTTCATAATCTTCAGCTTGGTAGTTTCAGCCAAAACTTTCCCTGTTCTCCCCCCGTAATTATAAGGAAGTGTAGATAAATGAAATGCAAAATCAACTGTCTTCAAGTGATTTTTGAATGTAGATGAAATGCCACTTACCAAGCAACTAATTTTAAAAAAAATGTATCAATGATGGATAATAAAAACAAACAAATAACCAATTCTAATCTTTCTAATCTCAGCTTCTGTCCAGAGACCCTGTCTGATGTGCAGAGTGCGTCTCGATTCTGACCAGACGAGGGGAAATGAACTCGCTCGTGTTGCGTAATGCCACCATAAAAAGCTGCTGTAAAAGAAAAGCTTTGTGTTTAGAGAAGGTCTAGGGCTAGATTAGCTGGTTATCTTTTCAGGATGCAGTGAAAGGGAAAAGGCAGACAGCGAGACGTGTGGGACTGATATTCAGGAGACATAATAATAGAAAATGAATGTAAAAAAGGAAATAGAGTAATAGTCTTGGTGGAGGTCCAACCACAATGAAGAAAACTCAGAGAAATGAAAGCAAAAAAAAAAAAAAAAATCCCCTCTCTTTCTTCATGCTCTCCACTCAGATTGCAAATGTCTGTAAGCTCTAACAGGGTGCACGACTGGGGGAGGACCAAAGGGGAACAGTGGGATAGTTGTTAAGAAGGAATCCATCATTACACGACTTTTCCGGACTTCCACAGACAGCCAAACAAAGACTCCACTAATCCCAGCTCTGAGCTATTCAGTCTCTCTGCTGGTTTGCTCTTTTATGTCCGCGGACACACAAAAATGCGGTCCTTTCCACCTTCAGCAACAACTTGTAATACTACACTTCCCGGGAACACGGACAAAAGGACCAGTTGGATGAGCTTATAGACAGTGACCCACGCATGGCCACTGACACGCAGCAAAACACACATACGAGGTTAAGTGCACACTGCCTTTATAATGGCAGAAACATGACACTGAGCCTTATGCACAGAGTCCACACAGCTGGGTGCACGACAATGGACACAAAAGATCACGGGGTACCTGCAGGCAGAAAGGCTGAAAGGATACGAGGATGCTTTTCATCTCAGACTTTGGCATCAGGAGGCTGTAACTGAGGGTTGACTAGCAGTTTAGGAATGTTGCTGTTAAACATGCAGAGTTTCTGGATTTGTCCCTTAGAAATTGATCCCGCTTAAAGAGGAAAGAGTTTATGTTTCCGAATGGAGGCAGGAGCAGGTATCGTGCCCTTTAATGGTAAAGCATCCCCTTGTCTCTACAAGTGTACTTCCTGCATTCCACAAACACAAAATCCTCTAATGTGTGTGTGTTTGAACAAACGTCTTTGAATTAAATGACATTCCTCCTCTCTTGCACTGCTTTCCCACACGCTGCACAGGTGTCACTTTATCGTTTGTCCAACTGCATCATAAACCTCAGCCTTTAAAACGACAGGTGCAATCCGAGCACGGCCGCCAGCGCTTCCTGTGTGATTTCAGGTAGTTTAGTAACAATGTTCACACTGTTATTAAGTTTCAGTGTCTTGCTTGCATAAAGGAAATGGGAATATAAAGACATTTGTATAGAAAACCTTTATTTCAATAGGCGTAACCCAATAAACCTCTTACTGCATCATGTGCTCTCTTGACACAACTGATTGGCTGAACAGCAAGCACTAACACAGGGAACTATGTGATCAAAGATTAGGTAAACAAAACTACGACTCGAAGCTTCAACACCAACTTATCGGTAATAGAAAATGGATTTTATGACCACCTTTATATTCTGCTCCACCCAGCTTTGGCAAGCACATGGAGTTTTACACAAAACCACAGAGATGAATCAAAGTTAATCAAAATAGGACTGATGCACAGTTAAACTGGTAACTTATTTATCGTTTCAGGGTTTCTTCATGTGACTAACCTGGTGCTTGCAAACCTCCAGAGAGGCTGCTTTTCTTTGTCACATAAGAGAATAAATTAAACACCCACTTTTGGATTTTGGAATGTGCTGAGAAGCTATGATGATTGTTATTCAATTAATCATTTAATCTTAGACAATTACTGGACGATTAGCTGATAATTATAGTGCTGAGCCCTAGTTTATGCATCTGTAGCTCCTGCGGCAGTGAAAAGGTGTCACTGTCCCACTGACTCAGCAGGCTGCGCCAATTAATGGGTTAAATTAGGTTAAGTCCATTTTAAAGAGGACAGAGGAGCTGATTGTTGCGAGAAATATCATCATGTGAGAACCTGAACAGGTGATGATAAACAAGCAGTCCAGGATCAGAGTTCACAGCGACAGAGGACACTAGAATCCCTATAATCAGTCGTTTTTCTGGTCTGTGTGGCAGGTAAAAAAAGGTGTTTGCGGGCATATTGCAATCATGTCTCAACACAAATGTGCCAGTAAGTCATGTCTGGCCCATTCCCAGCTGGTGATGTCAGACTCTCCTGACTAAGATGACTGATGATGAGAAGAGACGCTGGGAATGCGTTCAACAACATGCAATTGTGACATCACTCCTAAACATTGCCTGAGCTGAAAATAATACCTTGATAAATCCTGCTGTGCAGGAAAGAGAAAGCGCTACAGTTTCGAACAATAGATTAAAAAACCCTGGGATTTCTGGTCACTAGTACTAACCTTAGAGCACTCTTTGTTTCAGAGTCAGTGCTTCTTGTTCCTTCTATTTTATTTTTATCACAGGATCCCAGTTCCCGAAAACATACTTAACAAATGAGCTGCTGAAGGCCTCTCTGTGCTACATCAGGCACATTCCTCCTCCTCTTGTATCCTTACAGACGTGTCACTGATAACTGTGTCATTAACTAATCTTTCAGTACCCTGCAGTCGCTACAGTACGCCGAGGTGAAAGTTCCTCGGCTGCTTTTTTAACTAGGAACAGCCATATCAGATGCAAATACTGCAGGTGGGTGACTATTTGACTGCTGAATTTGACTTTGTTAAAGATAAATTTATGTTCTCTGTGAAGCTGACGCAAATGTGCTATCAGCCTCATGTTCAAACGTCATGTATGATTAGATAAAACAAAGACTGGACAAACAAAGTTTCATATATTCCCCCATAACACATTCCTGAGAGCTGTTAATCAGTGTGTGTGTAAGTGGCCCTTTGTACACGTTGACGTTTATGTCTGCTTTGTAGTTACACAACAGAAGATCTAGATCAGTGGGTCCCAAATGGAGCGGGACTTTGTGCCAACCATAGATTTTCATCACAAATGGACAAAAAAATAATGAATTTGATAGAACTTTAATACATTCATACACATCAAAGGGTCTGATTCGTTGTAAGTAAAATAGTTTGCCTTCCCGTCGAGCTCAGTCAGACAATATCTAATTAAATTAAGAATTTCGACGACCTTACGGTTATTTTCAAACAAATATGAACGTGTGTGTCTTGAAAATTGTACATGTTTCTATAATATGATTTGATATGAGCTCAGCAGGAGAGCGCTGAGGTGGAAGGTGGAGGGTATCATGTTGCCCCGCAACCTCATAAACCACAGCGCAGGTCAATAGTTTGTTTTTTCAGGTGAGGTAAATGATTAATGCTTTTGCTGTCACGCAAGCAAATAAAGCCTATTCAAGGGATATAAAGTATAGCTTAGGACTACTTTCTTTACAGGTTTGCAGCAAAGCACACACATAGTGAGCTGATTATTTCTGGTGATCAAACCTTCACATGGGCAGGTGGCACACATACTGCACAGCCTTTAGTTCCTGAGCTGCCTTCACTCTCTGTAACTGTAAGCCTTTAAATGATGTGTCCAGAAGGTACTTGTGACAGACACAGATGTTATTTGGATTAATACTGAGCTGCCACCTTGTCTCTGTGGGTAAGAGGGGTTAATACCTTAATTGCAACAAAGCCAGGGACAGTAAATGCACCATTTAAAGTAGGTGAAGCCACAAAATCGGAGGGCAGAGTACAGACAAAAAATGAAAAATTAAAGAAATAGTAAATAACGTAAATAAATTAATTACAATGAATGAACAGGAAATTATCCACCCTGATTTATTTCTGGTTGGGTCATCCATTGATTAGACCTACTTCAGTTAAGTACAGCAAACGCACAAAGACACAAAAATCCACGTAAGCTATCGTATAAGTAACTTACCCCATATTCTTGACTTCTGATGTCCTCAAAGGTGCACAGACTTCTCGTCACTCCGTTCATCTCTCACAGAAATAAATACTCCACACACAATAAATAAAGAATTTAAAGCTTCGTCACGGTGTCTCTCTGCTGACCGCACACAGCAGGTCAGTCACTTTATCAGTCCTCGGCCCGGTAAGTGTGTGGGGAGCTACTTTTCTCTGCACGTCACAGTGGGAGTGAGCCACAAAAGCATGCGACCCGCCCACAAGGAGACCGAAACGGCCAAATAGGGAACTAGGGGAATCGGGAATAGCTGAGAGGGGAGGGTCAGCACTGGTATGACAACTTCTGGCACAGTGACTTCTAGAAATTTTACATCCCGATTTTCACACGATGTTCAGAGAGCCATGAAAAAGTAGTAAACAGAGGAATGTGATGGCCCCTTGCTGAGCAGCGGAAGGCAACACCTACTGACTGCTGTCCAGTCAGCACACTGCTCAATGAATTATTGAGTGAGCTTGAACTCCTGACTGAGCCTGTTTAAGAAGACTCTCTCCTAAGATTACAACGCAATGGAAACCAAAAGACCGAGTTCAGTGATTTGAGGCATTTATTCTTATTCTTATTGATGTTGTTGTTGAACTTTTCTCACCAAATTCGACATGTAACTGCAAACACAATTGTTAATATAATACATCTGCCAAATGTTAACAAATCCCAGATACTGTAGAAACCCATCCAGCCACAGCAGGTTACTCTGCAAACATATCATGGTGGAAGCAGGCTAATTAATCTTCTGCAATGCATACACACTGTTACTATGGTGATGGCCATATTCAGAATATACAAGTAATACCTGTGGCCTATAGCACACTGGCCCCACCCACCTGCCATTCAAAGCTTCTGTTTACAAGGGGCAGCCAATCAGAAGGGACGAAACTTAAAGCAGTGGTTCCCAAACCTTTTTTGCTGGGCCCCCCTTGTTTTACAGGAAAAATGTTCGCGCCCCCCTCGCGCGCACGCACGCACGCACACACGAACACATCCTCCAACCACACACCCATATTTTGCTCCATTGCGGTTTATTTCACACCTCAAACATTTAGTAAACAATTAAGCAAATACAAGTAATCTGCAATAAATTACAGGCAGTAATAAAATAAACTACTAACTCTTTTACTCTACGTCCACACCTACACGGGTATTTTTGAAAACGCAGCTGTTTCGTCCACGTAAACGGCGTTTTGAATCACCGAGAACGGAGATTTTTTAAAAGTCCTTTTTTGCATTTACATGTGGACAGGAATACAGAGTTCAAAGGTGCCTTTTTTCACGTCACGTTGTGTGCACGTTATTGTTTACATGAGATGAATTGCAGAATGGCAGATAGAGACGAAATACTGTTAATCTGACTATCTGCAGGTTTTATACGCAGTTACTGTCCCTCCATTTAGAAAGGCAGAGGCTCATGGTGTGATTATTTTACATGTAGTTGTTTTTTTCCCCCTGTGTAATAATATTCAACATTGCTATCAATACATTTTTCAAAAAATTCCTCTGCAAAATGGGTTCAAAAACATAAACAACTGTTGGCTACGTGATTTGAACCGGGGAATAAGTCGTGGCAGGATCAGCCTGATGTTATTTGTATCCCGCTGTAACTTTACTGTATAAAGAGCAAACATCTCCAAAATGTCAGGAGTAGTTAGTCATTACAACAAGTGTTTGTGAACTAAAAATCAAGAATGTGGGATACTGTTTGTCCGTGATTTAAACAGCCCAGCGCTGCTCCAAGGGAAAACCAATTCTGCAGGGAGACCTACCTCGGCACTTGTGCAGGTGAAGCCAAAGGGAAGATTTGCTTCACCATATTTTCTAGTCTTTGGCTTAGAATGAAGTTGGTTTGGAAACATATTCAGCTATGCTTCATCTCCTGCTTTGCGTTTGTGTGGGCGCCCGTGCTAGCAGTGTCCAAGCGTTGTTTTTTGTTTTTTTTTTTCCTTTTCATGCCGCGCCCCCCCTGCAATGGCTCTGCGCCCCCCCTAGGGGGCGGGCCCCACACTTTGGGAAGGTCTGACTTAAAGCAAGGTATTGGCCTTAAAGGGAGAGTACGTATAAAAAAATAAAGAAGCAGATTATCTCAATTAAACGGACAAAAATGCGGTAATATGGGGAAAAATACTCAGTACTCAGTAAGTAAAAATCTGCAATACTACAAGTTGCTATGTAAAAAGCAAAAATATAAGGCAATAAGATTGCTCTAAAAGTAAAACAATCAAATAAAGCTAAAGAAAACAGAGTGTAATTAAAAGGAGAAAAGAAGCTGTCACAGTGAACATGTGTTACTTATTTATGTCAAAGCTACTTATTTAATGTGTTGCCATCGCCTGAATGTTTTAGTAATTGTATTAATGTGTTTTTGACTCCATGTATGAGTCTGAAGAATTGGTTATACTGTTTGATGTTTAATATCATTATAGTTATGCTTTTCGGTTGCCAGTCATATCCTTCACAGGCTGCATCCATGGCTTTCCCTTATTGTCTGTAAATGACATCAGCGTGCCAGGGACTGGGGGTGAAAATGAACGTATATGGCCAAATATAAACCCATTCCTGTGAGGTCAGCACAGCTCATTCACCATATTACTCAACTGCAATACCAAGATAAGTTTGTTTTCACTACCAGGTAAATGGCTGATTTACTTTAACTGAATTGTGAAATTGTTTATTCTTTGAAAGCAAAGCATAACCACATGTCCTCACATAACAGTTAACAGTTCAGTTCAAAGCCTAAAAATGATTTACAGCATTTCAAAACAGAACACATGAAGTATTAAAATGTTCCCTTTTATCCCTTTAATGTTGACTTTACATAAAACAGCACAAAAAGCTGTCCTCCAGTCACAAAACAAATCAGTCGCGTCCAAAAGCTTGACAAAAAAGGTTACTTCTTTATTTTCTTTATGTCTTTATTAATTTGTTGGTGCCAGGCAGATTTTTTCAGCAGTAATGTAAAACTCGCAATCCAAAGCTTACAAAACATTTATTGTTCCTGCAGAGTTCCTACTGTTGCACGACCTGGGCTGCATATTTCTACAGGCCACCCCGAAGGCACAAAGGTGACAGAACAAATGAGTAACAGAGCGAGCGTTCCTCTGCTGGCATGTAGCTGATGCAGCAGCAGCTGATCCAGCTCTGCACAGACCTCAAATTGGATAACGACTTTAGCGGCGTTTAGGAGCAAACAACAGCTCAGAGCGACACACAAAAGGATGATGTTAAGTGAATTCGAACCAGGAGCAGAAACAGACTCGAGCACAAAAGCAGGAAAAGCCTAACCAGACATTAGCAAAATTGTCTACATGACCCGCATTTTTAATAAGTAATCACTTCAGGGTAACCAGTCACTAACCAAGAATGTAACCTTTATATCAGAGTGGTTGCTTTTCACTAATGGTTGATTTATCACTGGGAATGAAGTTCCTCCACAAACTTGAAGACCAGCACATGTACACCTAATGCACACACCAAGCAACAATCCTAGTCCTGATTATGAGTTTACATCATGCCATTGGTCGCATGCAGACGCACTGATCCAGAGATCAGACAGCAGACTGTTATGAGAGTCTATGTTTTCATACATGCACGTATTAGACTGAGATCACAGAGTGAGTCAGACTCCTGCTCGTCACATTCAGTTGCCCTTCTTATCTGTTTGGAAGAGTATGTCTTAAGTTGTGCCAACTTCAAATATGCACATAGCCCGGACGAGCTTTGTGTTTTCAGATCCTCAAGAATCTGACAAGCCTGTCTGGACTAAAGTCTTTGTAGACGACTAAATGGAAATGTCTCATTGGCTACCTTAAAAAGTCTAACACAAGTGAGTCAGGAAAAGTGCTGCTCTGTGAACGTGTCCCTGCTGAAGCCCAAACATAACCAGATAACAGTTTCAACAAACGCTGTGACAGAAAAAAGGTAAACGCAAATATAACAAAAGACCATAAAACAACCTTCATTTTATACTTACTGGAAGTACTTGGTGAGGGAGAAGGAAAATCACACTCAAATAAAATACAGTATTTATCTTTCACATACTTGATGTCAAATCTGGAACCACTCTGTATTCGTGTGTGTGTGTTTCTTAACTTAGATACTTCTAGCTTATTGGGATTTGTTCATCTCACTCCCCAGTGAGCCAGTGTGCATGTCTGATATGGTTCAACAGAAATTCCACCAATACTGTAGGATTTTTTTTTTTTTAACTTTATGCACTCATCCTTTAACTCATTCCCACTTACAGACAACATTTGATAAACCTATTTTGCACCTTGGTATATATCCATAAAGATGTGGCTTTCAGCTTTTTCCAAGGGTAGCTGCACAGGCACAGATCACACTCACTACTGATGCACATCCAGTTGTTTTGAGGGTTAATTCTAGTCGGCTTTCAAGGTGTAACGAGTTAAAAATAAGTCGACATTTTATGCATTTCTTGAGTTGTACACATTGTTCTGGGGCATTAAAAAATGAGTTTAAGCCAAAATTCAAATATAAAAGATTGCATTAAGTTTTTCCTAAATTGAGACATTAAAATATTGACCTGAACAAGAACACAACATTGTCTGACCTGCTGTAACTGGGTTAAAAGTGCACTTCTGTGTAATGCAGAGAGGAGCTGACAAACTGATGAAAATAATAATGACGCTATAAGTGTGGTCACATACTTTAGATTATCAAAGTGAAGCTTACAGAAAACAATGGCTCATTTCCTGTCATGAGGGCTGCGGTTACCACTGAGGATGCACAGGTCATGTCCTTACACACAGATAAAAAGGATGAGTCCCTCTGGAGTGACTCTTTTTAATTATGTTTACTTCTAGGGAACAAAATCACAAGCTAATCATCTACTAAATTATAACAAGCAAAAATATGGGAGGTGGGTTTGAGCAGTTAGTTAGAAAAGTTGAATTTGGGCACTGTTGTCAGTTTCCTTGTAAAAAAAAAGAAGAAAACTTACATAACACGCTTTAGTGGAATCATGATATCAGAATCTGGACACAGCCCTCATTTAGTGTTGAACACAAGAAAAGTTATTTTTAAAGCACTGCATGATGACAGTCTTTGCTCCACTCCTTATCTTTTTATTAATTGTGCAATGCAATTACAACAGAACAACTGAAAACATTAGTCACAATGTGTGGGTAATTTCACTGCTTGTGTTTTTATTGTGTTTCTACATGTGAAACCCCTGAAGGCAGACAGAAATATTTTTACACCTTCGGCAGGGCTGTTTCTCAACAACAGGAGCCATACGTAACAACAAACACGCCACGATTTCTAAAGCCAACACACCCAGCTCTTTGGCAAATCAGCTCTCAGGTTTAATGCTGTGTCCTGGAAAACAGGAATCATATGGAAACCCAATCCCACCCATGGAAAGTATGTTCTAGTCTAGCAAAACAGGTATTGTGCAAACATTAAAGGTGTGACTTCATGCCAATAAGTTTGTTCCAAGAAAATATTTTAAAGTTCAACTCCCAGTGAGAAGGAAAGGAAAGGCGCATTTTACTTCTTTTGTAGATCAATCGCACAATAGCTCCATGGGAGGTAAAATAACTTCAGCAAGACTTAAAGTCTGTCTGTGTGTGCCAATGTGCCAAAAAGGATGTAAACACATGAATAACCCAGGGAGTTGGTGAAGTGTTCCCTCCAGGGTGCTGACTTTGATATCTTTTTTAAAAATGCAGCAAAAAAAACCCTAAAGTCATAAAATGTTGTGTCTTAAAGAGCAAAAGCCACAGATTTGTTCCCAGTATAGTGAGGAGAGTTTGCTGATTGTCTCCTTTCATTATTTCACTCATTTGCACTTCTGTAGAAGCTTCCTTGAACTTGTTTTCACGTGGACTCGGTACATTCCTGGAACGCTTCACCCAGTGGTGCTTCTGACACCAACAAACCATCCATCACTGGGCATCACTGGGAGATTTGCGGTGCCGGCTCAAACACACTGGCCTATTTGTAGTAACCTGCATTGCACGCCCTAATCCTATTTACACAGTTAGAGCTTTGACAAACAGACGTTTTTAATTCGTCTTAAGTCTGTCAGGGTGTTGCACAGGTTGGTTTCGGGCTTTTCACGCTCTCTGCTGTGTGAATGTCCACTTTTAACAGTGTAATGTCTGCAGTGAGCCTACCAGTTAATTATGATGATGATAATAATCGTGCAACTGTTTCTTTAAAAAAAAATTATGATTCCAGTCACACAATAAACAAAGTTAGAGGCAGATTTGGCTTAGAGCATTATTGTCATTTTTGTTCCAGAAATGTAAAAACATGATGATAACAGTGTACTGAGCGCGCGGGAGCCCATCACACGGTTGATTTCTGCTCTTCTTCTGATGTCTCTTTGTGAAATGTCAGATTTAACTGAGAAAAGTGTCTTCCAGTTTAATGTTACTAAGTCTTGTTTGCTTGTTGCCTCATCTTTTGTTCTCTAACTGGCCTCATCAATGTGCCAGCATGTCAGCATTTGTTCTGGGGTGTTGGAGAATGTATGAGCTTAGTCACAAAGCTGAAATATAACAGACAAGAAAGAAAAATATTCATCCAGATTTGACTGACCCCTGCAATCACATGGATGTGTGCCTGTGTTGATAAAATCTTTTATCAGCACAGCAGCTGTGGTTGATTCTGCTCTGCTTGATGGATATCACAGGCGTGATGAGCAGAAACAGTTATGCAACAGGAGACACCCGGAGTCAAAACAACACTCATTTGTGGCCTCTACAACAAGCAAAAGGTGCAGTTTTAAAACAATTTATAGCTTGTTGTTCTATTCTGCCACAGAGCGGAACATCAGGGGTGTACTTTGGATCTCGCCCCATGACAGCTTGGACAGACTCCTGCCTCCTGACAACTCTGAAATGGATAAATGGCAGAAGATGGATGTTGTTCTGTTTGTTATTTAATCTACAAAGTGCCAAGCTAAAATCTGTGTGAATCTGCTGTCTTTCTCTCAAGTGTTCATGCAGGATGTATAAGCTACTTCACTCACTTAAGGAAAGATGGGCATTTAAGGACTCTTGAACCTGTGTGATAAAAAAGCCACAGAAGACTTTTTTACCACAGAATAAAAGTACAGCTATGTTAAAATATTTATGAATGAAGTGTAAGTCATGCCACTGTGTTAGAGTCTTGGGGCAAGTAAACTGAAATAAACAAACTGTGTTATCAGAGTTATTAATTACACCTGTGGTTTTCTGTGCACACTGGCAACATGTCATTAAAAAAAAAAAAAACCAAAACAAAAAACATTCCTCCAAAAGAGCTGGAAGCAGACAGGAATAAAACTGCTTAGAAATCATAGCCAGATCCAAATACGCGCTTATCAAACAGTAATAGGAAACAGACTTCAGTGGAACTCACCTTTAATTCCTGAGAAGTTTGGTGCTGCTGCCAAAACAAACATGAGCAATCTTTGCGATATTGTGTCTTTGGAAGTGATACTATACAGACACAGACAGGAACGGTGGCCGACAGTATTTATCAACTGCAGGTTTAGATTAGAACTGCCAAATGTTAGTTTGTAGATTTCTGTGTTATATGTGGCAGCTGAGGGTTAATGTCTAGGTGTCTGTGAAGGTTCTGTCATCCAGGTCATGGTAATGTAAGGAGCTTGGAAAGAAAAGTGACTCGACGTCTGTAAGTTATTTTCAAGAAACGTAAAAATTCGTCCAGTTGCTTTTCTTTCCAAGCTCCTTAGGCTAACGTCTGTGGTTACAAATTCCTTCCTTGTATCAACAGTTTAGGCTGCTGCTGGTGTAATGGTGTGGGGGATATTTTCTTGGAACACTGTGAGTGCTTGGTACCAACCGAGCATCATTTAGAGCGTATCTGAATATTGTTCTTCATCATGTACGTACTTTTATGACCACACTGTGCTCTTCTGATGGCTGATTCCAGCAGGATAACGTGTCATGTCACAAAACTCAAATAATTTCAAACTGTTTTCTTGAACATGAGTTCACTGTATTCAAATAGCATCCACTGTCACCAGATCCCAATCCAAACCAACAGAGCGCCTTTGGGATGTGGTGGAACGGGAGAATCTCTTCATGGCTGTGCAGCAACACTATGATGCCATCATGACAATATGGACCCTGCTGTCTCAGTCAATGAGAGAGACACAGAAAGGGAGGCAGGCTAGGGTACAAAATTCTATCAAGTAAAAACTAAAAGTAATATCTAAAAGATTTTTCACTGTGAAGTAGGGCTCTGGGTTTGTGCACTTTGGGAAACTCTTCCTCGTACCACAAGTCATACGCTACTCCCAATCAAGTGCATGTTCTGATGTAAATTTTTGTGCAGGTTTTCTTAAAGCTATAAGACCATTTTAGGCAGAATATAATAACAACAAGGAGAAATTTGACAAATAATTAATAGCATAGTTAATGCTACTGCAATGGTATACCCAAAAGGAAGATGTCTATTCTTAAATGTGCAAAAACAACCCGCACAGGAAACTCAGCTCATTAAAAGCGATCAAGTAAAACATGTCTTATTTAAATTAATAGATTTAATGTGGCTTAATTATTGCAATACAAAAAAACCCCAAACAAACTTAATTACAGACAGCTTTAAATGTTTCCAGCCAACAATGACAGTGTACCAGCGTCTTTTGATTCAACATGTTTATCTGCATTTAATAAATCATATTCATTACCATTTTCCAGTTTCTCTAAAAACACTACGGAAAAAAGTGATTTTAACTTCAACTGATTTTTCAAAATGTTTACAAAATTAAAAAAAAAAAAAAAATCTACAAATGTTAAATACACTTTACAAAACTCATTGTTAAGTGAATTACAGATGATTCTTTAACAACTTCAAAGCATTATAATTACATACAAAGTAGATACAGCATAAGTTTAACTGGTTTGATATAAGGGAATGCACAGGAGCTGCGCAGCTTTAATTTTCTGACTAATTGAAAATTTTGGCCACTACTTTTGCTCTAAAAGTGAAAACGCTTTTTCATTTCATATTCAGAACAGTTGTTAAGTGAAAAGACTGTTTCCTGTCTGGATGGACCACAAAACCAAAACACTGGAAATCCTGGAAAACCAGGAATCTTCTTCAGATGCAGAAAAGACTCACCAGGTAAGTCTAACCTGAACTTTCACACATTCTTCCCATTTCTCCCATCACACCACAAACAGAATTTGTGTCTCTCCCCAAAACAATAAATATAAGATGCCAATTTTGCTATAATTGTACAATTCAGCTTCCCTGTGTATTATTTGACATTGAATTCAGTCATTGAATGTCTCAAATGTATCGGACATATTCCATAGCTAAAAATTTAAACAAAAACTAAATATTTTTGTTTTCAGTGAAAAAAAATCACTTTTTATTCAGAAACAACAATGTGCAATCCACATAAGGTTGTGTTAGTAATTTAACTTTCAGAAAATGTAAGATTTTTCTATGCGAGGTTGTTTGTATCTACAATTAATGCTCGCAGTGTCAACATTTGGTCCACGTTTGTTAGTAAATCTACGTCATTTCTTTGCATTGTGTAGAACAACAGCAGAGGAAAAAAGTCCAACATGTAAATAAGGAAATGATGAGGATTTCGCTCAAGGCAAGACGATCAGCTTTAAGTGCTTGACCAGAGGCTTCATCCCTGAAAAAGGCATGAACTTGTACCAAAAACAGACAAAAAAAAAAAAAAATGCAAATCATAACCTGCTTGTTTTTTGTTTTGTTTCAGATTGTATTTCTTCTCATGCAGTTAACATACTGACTTGGTTAGTGATAAGTTTTTGTATGCTGGAGGTTTTTGACTAGTCCCCAATGTCTGCTGGTGTACAATGTGCATCAAGTGGAGGCATTTCAACTGTACCCTGGAGGACACGTGTGTATACTGAATGCTGAAGGAAATTCCCTCAAATGTTGAGGATGTTTCGTTTCCTTCAATTCATACTGGTATGAAAAAAAAATTATATATATATATATATATATATATATATATATATATATATATATATATATATATATATATATATATATATATATATATATATCTATCTATCTCCTGTTAACCCACAATATGTCATTACCTCCCCAGGTTCCCCTGCCTCATTGTCTGTAGTGCCTTTTGGCTTTACTCCAAGCCTATAAACTGCACACTCTCCTCCATAATCGTCTTGGCAGAGTTTTATTTTCCCACCTTCGACCTGCTCCCAGAGCGTTGCTTTAACAGGAGCTGGTCTGAAGGTTGCTCTCTGTGAGGATGGAGGTGATGGTGGAGGAATCGTAAAGACTGTCGTCATCGTCTGAGCTGAGAGCTGATGAATCCAAAGCTGGGCGTATTGCTGCCTGAGTTTTCCTCCTGTGAGACATAATAATCACTATCAGTAACCACATTCACAAAATCAGCTGTCGTCAGTCTTTTTTCCCTTATCAAACCTGTCTACACAGCTACAGTTATGGCAGGAAGTTTACATACACTTATCAGGAATCCACACAGCCTTTAGGCATTAGTGTAAAAATCTTTCAATACAGTTGAGGTCAGGGTTTTGGGAATGCCATTCCAGAAGCTTAATGTTTGTCTTTTTTATCCATTTCAAAAAACAATTTTGATTTATGTTTGGGATCATTGTCCTGTTAAAACAAACAACTGTGTCCAAGTTTATACCATCTAGGTGTTTACATGCTTGACAGCTTGTGCAGTGTTTTTACGTTTGAAAGCTTCACCTTTAATCATCCAAACATACCTCATGTCATTGTGGTTAAATAACAAAATCTTGGTGTCATCTGAGGTTAACCGTTTGGGTCTTCTTGGAAAACTGGTGACAGAGCTGAATAACTTGTGCTTACATTATGATTGGTGTAAGCATTATGATTGATTGATCAACTGTAGTTAACCACGATCACTAATGAGTGTTAATAGGCCTTGGCCTTACCAAATTTTAGTACGTTCAGGATCATATATTAAAAGATTTGAGTGAGTGTATGTGTACATTTGAGCCTGTGTGGATTAGAGAAAATCCCAAAGTCAATTTAAACCTAATTCTAGTTTTTTATTAGTCATTGAAGATGCTTGCTGTACAATCAATTCACCATTGAAGACAGAACAATTCAAAGAAATCTTTAAAAGTCCAAAATGTCCATGTCCATGATGAGTGTCAACTTCTGAGCACGAGTCTGATCATCCTTAAAGTGGTTGTGATACCCCGCCCTCTGCTGGTAAAACCAAAGAACTACATGCAATTCATTGGAACTCGTTAGAGGATGTTTGTAATTTAATTTCCCCTGTGGTATATGAGTAATGTACCGTTTTAGTTTAATGAAACCAACGATCCACATGTGGCTGATTGCTGGAATGTTTTACACACATCAGACTGTGTAATGCTGCACCTCAGGGAGGCTGTGTGAATCTTTACCATGTGTCTGTATCAATGTGTCACAGCTAAACAATGTGGGTTCACTGATTATTACATCATGTGAATGCAGTTTTTTTTCATTCTGTGACGCAAGTAGGAGGAGATGGTGTCTCTCTCACTTAATCACACACACACACACACACACACACACACACACACACACACACACACACACACACACACACACACACACACACACACACACACACACACACACACACACACACACACACACACACACACACACACACACACACACACACACACACACACTGCTGTGATAATCTGGCTGCCAAGAAGAGCCTTGCATAATCGTTACCAGAAGCTCACATTGAGTAACAAATTGGAAGAGAAACAAAAGGAATGGGACGGGAAAAGGAAGCGCTTACTTAAGCTCAGTCTCCAGTGCTGTGACTCTGGTCTGCAGAGCCTCTTTCTGCTCCATTTGTTCCTCCAGGTCTCTCTGAGCTTTTCTTCTTATTCCGTCTAACCTTTCCAGCTCTGTCTCTCCTTCATCCACCTGCCTCTTCAGAGCCTTCACTCTCAGAGCAAGCTGCAACACCAGTTGACATTTAAGCATGGTTTGCCAGTATGTGTTTCAACTTTTCCACTTTCTGTGAGTGGATTTCTGTATTTACATTCAGCACATGGCAAATATTTATACCTGGTCTCTCTGTTCAGTGTGTGTTTGTCTTTCCTCATCCAGTGTCATATTGAGGTCTTTTAGCTTCCTCTCCAAACGACGTTGTGTTGCCAACACAGCGTTCTTCTCTCTTGAAGTCAGAAAAAGAAAGCAAGACTTCTCAGCTACTGAGCAAAACCGCTTACCAACTCACTGCTGTTACATGTTACAACTAGAAACAGTGACTCAATCACTTGACAGGAAAACGAGTACAACCTAGATAACCTACAAAACCAATTTAATGAAACGTTTAATTTACTATTTTAGGATTGTCCTGAACAACAACTCATGATCATCATCAATTAATACCTGTGATGCCATCTGGAACAAAACAGTAGCATACTCTATTTGGACAAAAGCCACATCTCCTAATCGTTTAAATCAGATGTTCTCGGTCACAGGTATAATTTCAAGCACCTAACCATACAGTCTGCCTTTACAAACATTTGTGAACAAATGAGTTGTTCAAATGAGCTCACTGACACTGAGTGTGGTACTGTAATGGTCTGTGACATTTCATCATTTCTGCAAAGTGGAAGCATCTAGGAACCACAGGAATGAAGTGGCAGACTACATAAAATTATAGAGCAGGGTCGCTGAATGCTGAGGCACATTAAGCATAAACGTCACCAGTGCTCTGGTGGCTCACTAATAACAATGCATAATAATCACTTTTGTGAGTAAGAGGAATGTCAGACTCATTCTTTACATTTCTATACACAAATCTACAAAAACGTTCTCAAACACAGCAATAAATAAATAAATAGTTCTACTATATAGATCAACATGAGTGCAGTAGTTGCTGTTTTCACTGAACCTCTCTTCGCTCCGCAGACGGTCTTCCAGCTCCTGGATTTTGCTTTCCAGCTGGGAGACTCCTACAGAGGAACGCGACTGACCCTCCATGTCAACCACACGACTCCTCAGCTCCTTCAGCTGCAGGGACAGACATGAGCAAATATGACGTTAAAAAGTATAGATATGTTGGATGTAACCCCAAAGGCTTTATTTGTAATTAAATCGATAATACATGAGTTAAACAATACTTTGGTTAACTTAGCAAACACAAATTTGGTGCATGTGCACATACATGTCTCTCCATTGCATTCTTGTCCAGTTCCAGGTCCTGCTTCGAGGATCTCTCCTGCATGAGCTCAGAGCGGAGCTGATCGATCTGGTCTCTGCTGCGAGCCACACGATCAG
Organism: Neolamprologus multifasciatus; assembly: GCF_963576455.1. NCBI lineage: Eukaryota > Metazoa > Chordata > Actinopteri > Cichliformes > Cichlidae > Neolamprologus > Neolamprologus multifasciatus. The sequence goes on from NC_140449.1 coordinate 20,289,088, forward strand.
TCAGCATATCCACACTGCTTCTCTCCTCCTCCACCTCCACCTCCAAACGCTTTAGTTTGTCCTGATAGAAACAAGAAGAGATCAGTTTAATAAGCTGCTCAGAGGAGACACCGCTGGAAAAAACACAAACTAATAAATAAATCACACTACTTGTGTTTATTAAAATAATCAGGATTTATCATATTTTGATAGCTATGCTACCCTTGATTTATAAATGTAATAGATGTGCAGACTGTCACAGAGTCAGTGCATGCAGAGCACAACTATTAAAAGCTGTGAGCACAGTATCCATGGGTTACACTCCCAAATGATTCATTCTCCCAAACCAGGAGAAGAGCAGATGAGCCGCTTACCTCCAGGATGCGAATCTCTCGGGTTTTCTCATTGTGGCTGTTTTTACTGGCCTCCAGCTCTCCCTCCAGGTGGCGCAGCCTGTTGGCGAGCAGCTCTTTATCCAGCTGGTGGTTGTCTCTCTCCTCACATGCAAGAAGCAGCTCCTTCTTCTGCCGTGATATCTAGTTAGAGCGATCAGATTTTTTTTTAGAAATGTCATGCATGTGCTAGAGGAAGTAGAATTAAACCCTTGATTATTATTCAGACAGGATATAGTGCCGTAACAGCTTGGGTTGATTCCCTTTGAAATGAAGGATCATCACACCATGCAGGGCCTTAATCAGACAGTTTTTTTCTTCTTTGTTACCTGTCTATACATGAATACAATGAAAAAAAAAGAAAATCAGTCAAAAGGTTAAAAACACAAGTCCTTAAACCACAGGCACACACCTCTTCCTCCAGTTTCCTTATATTCATCTGGCTTTTTTCCAGCTCAGAGTGAGCATCGTTTTCGTGACGCTGCACCTCCTGCACTTCCTTGCGTGCTCGCTCTTTCTGTTCTTCCAGTTGAACCCTGAGAGCCTGCGTTTCTTCTCTTAAGGACGCGTTTAGAGAGTCATACTGACAGAAGGACGGGGGCAGACAGGACAAAACAAAAACAGAATGAATTGTGCTGTGTATCCTCCAGTGAGCAGAGAGGACAAGATATAGACTTTTTTCATTTGCACAGGTATAAAAATGATCCATCCTTCTTACGTCTTTGTTGAGTTTCTCTAGAGCTCTCTCCTGCTGTTGTTTAGTGTCCTCAAGCTGGCTGATGGTCTGTTTGAGGGCCTCCTTGTCCTTTTCTGTATCCTCCAAACGCTGGCTGAGTTCACGGTGCTCCTGGCTCAGCCTGGAGGCTTTCCTCTTAGCCTCATCGAGCTCAGATCTCAGGCCTCTAACCTCAGTGTGGAGTGTGAGCTCTGCCTCTGAGCTCTCTGTAGCACTGCTTTGTAGCTGAGCCTGAGGAAACCAAAGAGGACATCCAAATAAGCCTGAATGTGAACAGTTTCCCAGGCATCACTAAGCTGGGTGGTGCTGTAAGGGATGCAAACTTACCTCTAATCTTGAGATTTTCTCTTTTAGACGAGCAGTCGCCTCCTCCTGCTCCTGCTGGGCATCTTGGAGCGAGTTAATGTCCAGGTGAGCTCTGCTTAGCTGTGCCTTACTGGTGTCCAGTTCCTCTTCAGTCAATGAGAGCTTCTTTTTGAGCTGGGCAACTTCACCCTGGGCCTCATTAAGCTTCTGCTCTAGCTCTGAGATGGTTGCTGGGTCTGGCAGCTATAGGCAGGAAGACAAAAGATAAACCAGAAGATAAACCAGAGTCATTTAAACAGATGATTTTAATACCAAAACTACCACATTCAGAGAAATGTGTCGACCAAGCTGGCTAGTTTTTATGATTAAAACAGGAGTTTAAATTATTATTTTTTTGCTGGGAGATTAAACCTACCCGTTTATTTTTCTCTTGTGCTTTAGCAAAGTCCTCCTTGGCTTTCTGTAACTGGCCCTTCAACCTGTCAATCTCATACTTCAGTTCAGCCTCTTGGTTCTGGTGAGATTTTTTCAAAGAGATGACCTCCATGACCTTCTTGTCAAACTCCACCCTCATTTTCTCTACCTCAGACTTGCCCTTCTGCAAATCAGCTTTGCACTGCCGGAGCTCCTAAACAAAAATGTAACATCTTGTTAAACAGATCATTCAGCAATGCCTCCATAATCAGATGGAGTATAGCGTTTGTCTACTGCACCTGGCTGAGAGTCTGTGTGTGGCTGGGGTCTGGTGTCTGTTGTTTCATGGTAGTCATTTTGTCTTGGAGTTCCTTTAATTCTTCCTCAAATTCCTCCTTCTCCAGACGGGTTTGCAGGAGTCTAAAAAATGTGCACGTGCATCTGATCTTAACCAATCAATCCATATATAATTGTTTTAAATAATGTTTTATTATCTGATCAAGAGCAGTTTGATTGTATTCGTTAATCATTCTGATATATCAGAATTTGCTTTGGTGTTTTCATGGAGCCAAAAGATTATTTTTAAGTGACACAATAAATTGATTTCCAGCTACCACATTGCAGTCAAATAAATTCACAAGAAAAAAAAGTCTATATTATAGTTTTTGCTAAACACACACAAATAAGGCCATCCACACCACTCTTCAGCATCTTAAAATGGACAGTTTATGCCAAAATCTAATTTACACATTTTTCCTCTGTAGTGCTTTTTTTTCTTCTTTTTTTTTTTTTTTTTTTTTTTTTTTTTTTTTAAATACAGATTGTGCACGTGAAAAGTGAAAATAGTTATTATGGGTTGCATTTATATAGCGCGAGACCCTCAAAGCGCTTTACAATTCCACTATTGATTCACTCTCACATTCACACACTGGTGGAGGCAGCTACAGTTGTAGCCACAGCTGCCCTGGGGCAGACTGACAGAAGCGAGGCTGCCATATCGCGCCATCGGCCCCTCTGGCCAACACCAGTAGGCAGTAGGTGAAGTGTCTTGCCCAAGGACACAACGGCTGAGACTGTCCGAGTCGGGGCTCGAACCGGCAAGCTTCCGATTACAAGACGAACTGCCAACTCTTGAGCCACGATCACCCCAGTTCTTAGATTAAACTGCTGACTGAGTTTTTAAAAAAGTTTTATGGTTATGATTTCTCCATAGACATTAGCAAATAAAATAGATGGATATATACTCTATTATTATTTTACTAGGTACACCCGTTTAACTACTCATTAACACAAATATCCAATCACATGGCTGTAACTCAATGCATTTAGGCTCACAGCTTTAGACATGGTCAAAACTGAGGGTGAAACAGCATCAGAACGGGGAAGAAAGATGATTTAAGTTACTTTGAATGTAGCATGGTTGTTCGTGCCTAATGGACTGGTCTGAGTATTTCACAAACTGCTGATCTATTAGGATTTTCCACACTGTGTCTCTATGGTTTACAGAGAATGGTCTAAAAAAGAGAAAATATCCAGTGAGCGGCTGTTCTCTGGGGAAAATGCCCTGCTGATGCCAGCGGTTAGAGGAGAATAGCCAGAATTTCTTAGGCTGGTGGGAAGGGGGCAGTAACTCAGATAATCTCGTATTACAACTGAGATGAGCCTCTAACACACAAAATATTGATCCTTAAAGTAGACGGGCTATTGTATAAAGAAGACCACACCTGGTGCCTCTGCTGCCAGCTAAGAACAGAAAACTGAAGCTAAAATTCACACTGGCTCACTAAAAATGGACAACAGAAAAGGATGCCTGGTCTGAGAAGTGTCGATTTCTGCTGTGACATTCAAATGTTGGGGTCCAACACGAAAAGCATGGATCCAGCTTGCCTTGTATCAAAGGCTTAGGTTGCTGGTGTAATAGTGTGGCCTCCACTGTTACAAGAACTCAATTCAGCAGAGCACCTTTGGAATGTGGAGAACAGGTGATTCACATCACGGATGGACAGCTGACAAATCTGCAGCAACTGTGTGATGCTATCATGTCGACATGGACCAAAATGTCTGAGGAATGTTTCAGCGCTTTGATCAATCTGTGCTACAAAGGATTCAAAAGTGTTTTGTTATTAGCAAGGTGTATCTAATGGACACGGACAAAAGATGTAAATTTGATTTTGGAGTTAACTGTCCGTTTAAAGGTTTATGCTTAGATACTGTTTTACAGTAACTCAGCCCACTATATCAACACAACGAAGAACAGGAAAATAGAATTTTTTAAGGTTCAAATTGTGACTAGACAATCATCTACATTAAAAGTAGAACTAGAACAAATATGATCCATATTTGATTGTTGGTTTTAGACACACACACACACACACACACACACCCACACACACCCACACACACACACACACACACACGGATTTGGGCTAAAAATAAAATCATGAAATACGTTTATTGAGAGCGAATGGCCTTGACACTATAGACAGTTGTTAGCACAGTTCAGCACATCTACAGCTCAGTAAAGCTAAACAAACACTGTTTAGTTTGCGACTCTCACTGTGTTTCAGGGTGGCTGGGTGTCTCTCTGACAGAGAGGGTGAGAAACATTTACCAGGTAGAATGAGAGAGAAAGAATGGAAACACATTAGTAAAGAGAGTGCAAAGGAAAACATGACAAGATGATGACAAAAATCCATGTCCACGTGAACACTGGAAATGTCAAAGTCAGGTCAGCAATGATGACTAAACACTGCGAATGATACGACTGTTACATCAGATTGTATTAAGACTCACTCTTGTTTAGTTGTTCGAAGTTCGTCTCTGGTCGAATGAAACTGCTCCATCCAGTGGCTGCTGTCATCTCGACAGTCCTCCAGCTGCTGCTGCAAGGAGCGAACTGACGCATTTACACGCAAGCGCTCTGCTTCAATCCCTGCATGAGACTTAAGTAGGAGACAGAAAAACTGATCACCTGTTGTGTCATTTCTCTTTCGTAGCGTGTGTTAAATCGCTCTTTTTGCATTTGAATGGCTTTTCCTTTCAAATATTCAAGTAAAACTCAACAAATGCTGCACTTTCAAAAACACCTTTGTGTCACAGAAAAGCTTTCATCTCAGTCCTTGGAAAGGCTATTGAAATTAAATTATTTTCTGTTGTATGTATGAACCATTTTCAGTTTTAAAATCCTTCAACTTGTTTTAGAAATATAAAGAAGCAGCAGTATGGCTTCATACTGAGAAAGAGCTCTACAGATGTGATGTTTGCTTTCAAAGTGTTGGTGAAGAAGTATAGAGAAGGTCAGAAGGAGCTGTGCTGTGTCTTATGGATCGAGAGCGAGGATATGATAGTAGCAAAGAGTCAGGAGTAGCAGAGAAGTATGTGAGGCTTGTGCAGGACATGTATGAGGACAGCGAGACAGTGGTGAAAGGCTGGAGTGACAGATGGGTTTACATCAGGGATCAGCATTGAGCCCATTCTTGTTTGCGATGGGGACAGGTTAACAGATGAGGTCAGCCAGAAATCACTGTGGACTGTGATGTTTGCAGTCGACACTGATCTGTAGTAAGAGTAGCGAGCAGGTGGAGGTATGCTCTGGAGAGAAGAGGAACGAAGGCTCGCGGAATCAAGACAGAGTACATGTGTGTGAATGAGAAAGAGGCAGGTATAACAGCGAATATGCGAGGAGTAAATATAGTGAAGGCAGACGAGTTTAAATACCTGGGGTCAAAGCAGCAGACAGTGCACAAGAGAGGAAAAAGAGTGCTGGAAAGGTGGAGCGGATAGCAGTAAGAGTGAAAGGAAAAGGTTACAAGATAGTGAGATCTGTTTTAATGTATGATTTGGAGACTGTGGCACTGACATTGAGATTTTCATTAGGAGTGACCAGAATGGACAAAATTAGAAACGAGTACATTAATGGAAGCGCTCGGGTCAAGCGGTTTCGAGACAAAGAGAGGCTACGCTGAGATGGTTTGCATATGTGCAGAGGAGGAATATAGTGGTACAAAGGATGCTGAAGATGGAGCTACCAGGCAGGAGGAGGAAGGAGAAGACCACAGAAAGGGTTCATGGATGTAGTGAAGGAGGACATGCAGAAGGTTGGTGTGATAGAAAAGGAGGCAGATGATCCAATGTGGTGACCCTTAAACCAAGCAGCTGAAAGAATGAGACAACCTCCTTGCTGCTGTTTCTTAAGAATTACAGGCTGTTTGACCAATTTCAGTTTTTTAACTTATTTTTCTTCTTTATTTTTAACATGGTTGTACATATAAAATGTTTTGTACCTACATAACTTTTATTCTTTATCCCGCTGCATTAGCGTGGCAGGATAATGATGACAGAATAGAATTTCCTGGATCAATAAAGTATTTATCCATCTTTCTACATGCCAACTGTAAGTGATGCTCAGTTTGCTACTGTGAGTGCACACCTGAGACACCTGCTCCATGCTGCTGCGGAGCTTGTCCATATCCGCACTGTACTGCTCTCGCAGCGCCTCAATCTCTTTGTCATGTGATGCCACCTCTTCCTTCAGAGCTCCCTTCAAAGCTGTAAGCTCCCTCTCTCTCTGTCGCAGTGTCTCCTCCAGCTTCTTTTTTAGTTGCAAAACTTCCATCAGCTGCGCCTGACAAGAAACCAGATCCTGCACATGCAAGGGAAATACAGCATTAACCTGATAACTCTGACCACTCGCTCATAAAAATGTCTTAAATGAACATCAACTTCCTGTTTCAGAGTGAAGTATTTTTCAAAAGAGTGTAAAAAAAATAGAAGCTACACAGCAGTTTATTTAAAAAGTGGGGTGAGATAAACTATCCCGGTGCATCAGTGCTTGTGTGTGTGTGTGAGAGGCCAAATGTCTGAGATACCGTCTTGTTGCTGCTCTCTCTTCTCAGCTCATCTTGAAACTCAGCCATCTGGTCCTCCATATCTCTGACCCGCTTCTCAGCGTTTTCTCGATCCATACGCAAATGAGTCAGCCTTCAAGGAAATAAGAATAAAAACACGCCTGTGAGGGATTCTTTGAATATAACCGGCACATTTGTTTTGTGAATAAGCTACAGTAGCTGCTTGTGTCATCCAACTGTCTAGCATGTAGCAGTACTATGCCCTTTGCTGCTTTCCCTTGTAAATGTGTTTGCGTGTGTGCATGCTATTGTGGTCTTACTCCGATTGTGTTTCGTTTAATTCATTTTTCTTCCGGTCCAGCATCTCCTGGAGTTGCAGATTTTCATCCAGACAACTCTCCAGCTCTGCTTTCAGAGCAGGATCAGAATTGCTAACAGAGTCCTACACACAGACAGACATGATGAATAAATGAGGGCAGTGAAACATAACACCGTCTGCTCTGCTGGCATAAACAATGGGCTTTTAGGAAATGTTGAAGCAGGGTTGCATTTGTGCACCAATCAATATGCGTAAGAGATTTAAGTTATAAAGAGCTATTAGAGATTAAGACTTGCCCAGCTTCCTTAAGACAACATATAATGGGTAATTATTTAGATTATTGTGTGTGTGTGTGTGTGTGTGTGTTGCTGACCCGACAAGAGAGCTTAAGGGATTAATCTGAGGATTAATCTGAAGCACACTCCAAGCTAAGGAACCCCCCAGTCCTCCTGGTAAGATTTGTTAAAAAGGCACAAAAACTCAGGGGACAGTTTCTGAGTTGATTTGGTTGGTGGAGTACCTGCTCTCATTCCAAGAAGAGTGGCTTGAGTGTTTATGTGTAGCACTAGATGTGATCCGTGTAATCAGAAACGAGTTACTCTGGTAGGATACTCTGAATGTTAACACCTTCTCGAGGCTGATTTGAGAAAAACTAGTCAGGTCCCACAAGACACCGAAACTACAGGAACCGTCTTAAAATCTAGTGCACAGTTTCCACTGAAACTGAAGATAATGTGACTACAGATACGGTTCAAAGTTCACATTATGGCTCAATTTGTCCTACTCATTATTATCATAATGTGTCACTTTAACACTGCTGAAGTTTTAGTTTAGTGTAAATTTACTTACTCAGTGCCAGTTTACTGAAACAGTCAGCTCAAGGTATTTATATTGAACTGCAAAGGATTGTTGGGACTACCCCAACAATCAGATGATAAAGCACTTAGCAACGTTTACGAGAAAGAACTCCCTTTTAACACAAAGAAAACTCGACCGATTGGAGGGTGAGGGGACCAAAAAGAGAGCAAAGAGGAGCACAGTGAGACCAAAAAACAATAAATAGGACAAAATACAAGCTACAAGAAATACATGAAAGTATAGATATCAATATCTCTGTTTTACTTCTCTTTTTCTATGCTCCACTTACCTTCCTTTCTTCCAGCAGTGCAGTTTGTAGTGTAACCACCTTTTCCTCAAGCTTTCTTTTCTCACTCATCCACTCCTCCCTCATGCTTTGTTTGGGCTGTCAACATAGTGGACATAGATGAAAACGTCTCTTCAGTGGAGAGCAAAAGAAAAACTCCTTATAGAATTTGACACTTTCAAAACAAGCAAACCTTAAGGTGCTGAATGTTCTGGAAGATGAGCTTTACTTTGTGCCTCACGATGACATCGGTTTCACTACTCCTGTGAAAATGAGAAACTGGTCAAATGACGAATTTGAAAAACACGTAACTATTTGCTTTTCTACCATTTTATTTAATTAACTGAATGCGAGCAAAGCTAATAACATGGAAGCACGTACCCTTGTCTCAGGATGTTGTATATGGTTTTCATGGCCTGCTCCTCCTCGCTGCTCAGCTCTGCACTCTGACCCTGGTCCAGCAAAAGGTCAGGGGTCACCTTAAGATATAGATCAGAAAACTACTCTTGCAATAGTGCACGGTTTACGGTGGTCAAAGCTCACTGAAAATCTACTTCATTGTGCAACCACAAATGAAACCAATTCTTACTTGTGCCTCAGTCAGATTTGGTCGTTGTGGCTCCAGTGAGGCCCACTGATTCGCTGGCTGTCCAGGAATTTTGGTGACATTGCCCTGGCTGCGCCTCAAGCTGCTGTGAGTTGGCGATGGGGGTGAGGTGTAGGGATTGGCGGTGGTGAGAGGAGATGTAGCTCCTGGGCGTTGCTGGGCAGGGGGGAGTCCTCTCTGCTGGCCTCCAGCATTAACACTATCAAACCTGTTTATTAGCTTGTTGACAGACATCTGTCTCTTGTTAGAGTGTAGCTCGTTTGGCTGAGGAGGGGGCTCGGGACTGTCCCTCACTGACCCCAGTGACCTGTTAAGCCCTGCCTGATAAGAACCGTGCCAGATATTTCTTTCAGTGCCCCTCTCTCTATCACTGACATGCCATCCCTGCTCTCGATCTCCCCTTACTCCAATTCCTCCATCCAGATTCCCATAACTACCAGACTTCCCATCTCCTGGTGGTCTAGATAACTGATACTCCTCGTTACTCGGCCCTCCATCCCTGTCGAGAAGCGACCCATGAGACTGAGCCCGGCGTAGTAGCCCTCCCTGCTCTCCTCCTCCTATGTAACCTCCCTCTGTTCCTGGCTCTGCCTTCCCTCTGTTCCGAGGAAGGCTATTATAGCCAGAGGAGTACTCGGTCTTGAGCTGAACCCCATATGAATCTCCTTTTTGTCCATCCTTCAGAACCACATATGGTTGGCCAGCAATTCCCTGCACTCTGACTGCTACACCATATTTAGATGTGGTCTGAGTCTTGGTCTTGGGCTGGGGTGCCGGCTGCCCTCCACCATTCTGATAGTCATTGATGAAGCGGATCTGGACACCATAGTCCACCGGGGTCGTCTGACCTGAAGATGGTGTGGTCATACTGGCAATAGTAGAATAAGAAGAATAAGAAGTAGTTAGATATATTTTTGTAATTAAAAACAATAAATTCTGGTTTGAGACTTATTGTACTGTGCCAAGTATTAAGCGCGCCCTCATTTCTTTATATTTTTCTTCCAGTGAGCCAGACATTCTTGTGTTTTCTTAACATGCCCTTGAACAATAGTGCTCCAGGCTTTCTGAAGGTCTTTCAAATTTTGTCTTTGAGCACCAACTACTTTTTCACTCAAGTCCTTGACATTTTCTTTTTTTCCCAAGCAGCAGCCCCCCCAAAAAAACAATCATGGGAAGCTGAACAGTACCTGAAATTCATGTCCTTAAGAAAGGAAGAAATGTGTCAGCAAAGACCTGATACAGGACCTAAAAGATGCATCTGACCCCTTCAGTTGATCCATCTACTGCTTTCCAAAGCCTCGTCAGACTGATGAGGCTTCATGCAATACCATCTAGAATTACTCTGACTGGCAGCAGCTTTATTTTTCAGCTTGAAACACACTGCCAATGTAGTTAAAGCATACCTGGATGGAAAAAAAAACCCCCACATTGGAACACTATTGGTTATGGATTGACCTCCCAGAGCCTAGACCTCAACATTATTGAAGCAATGTGGAATCATCTTAACAGAGAAAAGAACAAAAGAGCTTTGAATGTCTGTTAAGAATCCTGGAGAACATTGCAAAAAAGCTCACCTAACAGAGTTAAAGCTATGAATGAAGATGTACATGATTTTCAACATGCAAACTCTGTTTCTGATATTTTGATTTCTATATGCTGTATTTCCATTAATGTTTTTACCTGTAATATTAAATGTCTGCACCAAATTTTCTTCATTCAAATCACATTTTAGGTAAAACCCCCTCATGACACACAGATCTTGTTTCATTTGATTTTTTTGGCTCAGTTTTTTTTGCCAGTTTCTCTCTTGTATGTTTTTATATTTCATCTATATGATTTAAAAGTGCAGGTACAACAATATATACCTTATATGAATGTTTTTTGTTTTTTTTTTTAAAAAAGGGAAATGATCAAAGATACTTGTACTTTGCTTTCCATGAGGACATTGACTTCTGGACCACCAATAACGGACAACCTGCTTTGTTACAACCACCCTCTAGATAAAATTCTGTGACTCTACCAAAGTATGACTACATAACAATATTGCACATCAAGCTTTTATTCTGATAAGATGGTTACTTCTATCAGCTGTATTACTGTATTGAAGCAGGGAGGGAAAAACTTAGAGGAATTTGTGCATGTGTCAGATTTTTCCCAGAATAGAAAGAGATTTCTACATGCAGGGTTTAGCTGAGGCATGCGTGTGTAAGTGTTCCCACACCTCAAATAGAAAATGAGTAATGCTGAAAAATATATGGCGAGAGCCACACCTCAAACATCAGCTGATAATAACTTTGAGTAAATAGCAGTCTTTGATGTCATTAAGATACTGTGACTCATCGTTTATCCACCTGACCTGCACACATGAGATTATTTTTCACTGTAAACTGTAAGGCCATTTTTTAGTGTCTCAAAAAAAAAAAAAAAAAAAAAAAATCTCATGGTTCTATAACAAGACTGATTGTTTATTAAAAACATATCTTCATATAAATAGTTATTTACCGTTTGTCAAGTATAATATTGGTGTCAGCTTTAAAATTCCTCAAATTGTGAAAACAAATGTATAGACAGTAGACTTTAATTAACAGGTAATTCTGAAAAGTAAAAAATAAGAGACACAGACTTCCTTTTAAAATACGTGTTCTGAGATTTATAGGCACTTTCTGGCTCTTTACTGCTTATGTGGACTTTAACCTCAGTGCGCTCCATTAGTCATTAACCTGAGAGCACACACCAACATATCACTTTCCCCTGTGAGGACCAACTAAGCCTTCTGAAGCTCTTCAAAGTTTCCAAATCTAAAGCTAATTCCCTCAACTGAACTTTGACACCTTGAACACAGACAGCTACTACAGCAACTAGTCAAGTGTCACTACTGCTTTCATTAACTATATCTGAAATTTCTCAATTTGTCTTTTTCTTGACTGCCTAATCCTAACTTTTTACACTTCCTGAATACACAAAATGGGGATTTCTAAAATAATGCTTCCATTCATCGTACTTGTTTAAGCTTAGTCACTGCCATCCTTTTTCATCACTACTGATAATAACTTGTTTTAGGTCGCCCAGTAAACCCCATCCCCCAGGACAGCACAATAGTATGGTTCATTCAACTCTCTCCCAAACTATTACAAAACTATCCCCCAACCTCTGCGCTCTGCACCTTCCATTTCCTGTCTGCAGCCTTTGGAGGTGACAGACAGAAAGTGGGCTGGGAAACAGAGAGGGAGGGTGAAGTGAGAGAGAAAAAAACAAAACAAAACACTCCACTTTTCTCTTCTTATCAGTGCTGAGTGTGATAAAATCCAAAGTCAAGCTGTTCCTCCGAAACAACCCTCCCTCTCCTCCAGTCCTTACAAAGGACTGGCTACAAAAGTAGCCATCGAATAGATAACTCTATTTCCACAGACACATACTTCCATAAATTATTGCAAAAATTTCTATACTAACTTTTTAATCTGTATGACAAGACAAACCAGCCAAGCTCCTCTGAGATAGAAGTGAGGCAAGCAGGAGTGGTCACTATGAAAAGGGGTTTTATATATGAAACAGTTTCGGAGCAAGATAAGAAGGTAACGACTGGCCCAGCAATGAATGGAGTGACGTCACTGAGAATGACCTTCGAAGGTATCTGTGTGCAGCTGGTTGATTTTTTTTTCCACCCTTTGGGAACCACAGAAGAAGCGCCGTGTGTCACAACAAGTTTGTGAAGCCGAGCATAAAGTTTTCAGCCCACTCTTGTAAACCAAGGTCAACCAAAAGTGTGGTCCACTGACGACTGCAGCACAGACACGCAAGATAGTGCACTAACTAGTAATCTTTGATTTAATGGGACATACTCATCTAAACTGGTGTGACCCGTAAAGCAACAAGTGAGCCAAACTGATGTAAAGAAACCAAACTGTAAAGCAGAAACATGTCTGTCTGAGAATATTTGTTTATTTGTCACAGAGGAGCGAGGCACTTCCAGCTCCGACAGCGGGACGAGGTTGAAGGAGAACTCATCCCATTGTCCAGCTGATGTGGGGCGGAAAATGAGGGCAGCAATTCTGGAATGCTATAACTACCCCTGCTGCTCCTGCCCCTTTCTCTTCTGTCACACTGTCCATCTGATTAAAAGAAGTCATTTTCAATACTTAAATTTTGCTTTTAGGCTTCACTCCAAAGTTTTTTTTTCTCCACAGCACTCTAAATAAACATGCTTTCTATACTGAGAGTAGGATGGCAAACAAGCTCTCCTTTGATCTTAAACTCGTGATGTGAAACTAACATGTCACACCTAAGGTGATTGTTTCAGGTCTGTAAAACACAGAAATTATTTTTTTTAAATACAGAAAGCAATCCATTACCCAATAAGCGACTAAACAGTGTTCACTCTGGAGATCCAGAATCTTAACTATGAGTATTGCAACTTTAATAACAGACCAGCTTTGCTTGCACAGCTATATCTGGAGCTTTTGTAATTTCATGAGAGTCGTGCTACCCTGCAGTTATGCTGACGAGCCTGCGGCCTCAAACTCAATTCTCAAAAAGTAAATTGAATTGAAGCCGCTTTTGTTTTAAGACCTAAGGTGGAAAGGAAAAGGAAAAAAGAATTAGGACATCAGAATGGGTGAGGAGAAAAATTAAACAACGGCAACGTGTGAAATCACATGCCTCTGCTGACTCAGAATCCACATGGCTAATGTGATAGCATCATCTCTAGACTGGCCCAAAAATGACACAACTGGAGATGGCAGACAAGGGTGATGGCAACATGTGCCAAAAACATACCCTTAGAGTGTAAAAACAACCCTTCATGCCAAAACTTGAGCACTACAAATACGTAAGCATGTGCTATGTTTTTAAGTAAAGCCAGTCTTCTCTCGTTCTTGTACGAGAACAGCTTTGCATGAGTCACAGTTCAAAACAAACCTTGTTTATCCTATACTGGTCTTTGGTTTGACTCCTCAATTAATAAACACCCGAAACAATTCATTTAGCTGCTCTCCCTTTAAATTTTCTTTTTATTGGCTACCAAAAGCAAACAGAAGGTTTGAAGAGCAAGTGGGCGGAGCTTCTGTCCTCATAAAGCCACAAAACTAGACTAGGCAGAAAAGGTTTTTCTAATTACACATCTTAAGCAGAAAAATAATGTGCTTTACTACTTCTATAAAAAATAAAAAAAATAAAAATTAAGATTTTTGCATCCAAAACAGAATTTTGATTAAAGAACTTTTAAAGAACAGAAACATAAAAATGATTTTGGTTACCAATACTGTTAATTTAGGGCAGATGTGCCATAAACCCTACAATGCGCGGGGGTCTAATAAATTTGGTAAGCATTGTATAAATGTCGTAAGAATGAAAATGTAAACGTCTGTGTGCTGAATGAGGTTGAAAGCGATGGAAAACAGCCGGACACTAAACAAGGAAAAATCAAAAAACCACATCTGAAAATATTTGCCTTTAAAAAACCCCAAACAAAACAAATCAATTCAAACTGTCATCAACTCATTGCTAGTTGGACTATTTGAGAGCTAGTTTACAGCATGCTATAAAGCTGGCATATGGATGCTGTAAAAACACATTTAATCCTCCTTTTCTTCCAAGTGAATCATAAAGTTTTACAGGACTGTCCTGCAAATCACAAATGTGATCATGTAAGCAACAGAGATGCAAGTGCTGTACTCTCTTCTGCTTTTAATGGACAGTCAGGTACTCAGAGTATACTCCCTCTCCATTACATTCTTGACATAACACCAAGCCCTCATCCTCTTTCACCCTCAAACAAACACCCATTTATTCCTCTTCTCAGGCCAAAGGAGTTCATTGGCATAACAATGTACAAAAAATGACACAAAAGTAGGAGCACATAAATACACCCCTCCCTTTTCCAAATTCCTGACACTGGTCTCTCTGTCCTTTACACTTACAGGGGCGGAAAGTGTGTCAGTGTGGGAGACTCACTTTATGGCGTTTTATCTGCACACTTGAGTGTATCAGCTGCTTGTACGTGTAACACGGCACAGGTCTTTATCTGTTAGTCCAATGTGAGGCATTCCCACCACATTACGAGTTCTGAAACTGTACCCGAAGCTTTGCAGGCTCAATGCTATAATTAGTGACATTCATGACCCAATCCATGAGCGTTTCCCCACCTCAAAACTATAATCTGCTATTCCTTCTTGCCCGTGTCATCAGTTTCACATGAGCTGTGAAGAGAACAAAAGCAGGTGTACTTTAAATGCATGTTTATCCATTGTTTACCCGGGTTCAATCCTTTAATGGTTTCCCTACAGTTGCATTTATCCCTTTGAGCTATGTGCTAAAAACGTTTCTCCTGTACCCTTGTTCCAGTGACAGATCGCCTGGTCCCACAGGTGTACACAGAAACACCTGGCTCATTTCTAAACAACTTAATGGTTTTAAAAGTTAAACCTCTGACATTAAGCCTACCTTCGCTATTCTTACATTTGTCTTAAAGAGACGTATTATTCTGTTTTATTTGTCATTTGGTTCCCCTCATTAACGGGCAAATCCAAAAGTTATCTTGGAGTAACGTTAGCTGGTAGCGCTGTTTCTCTCGAACCATCGTTAGCTGCTCAGCTACACTGGCTCACAGTGACACACTACCAAATAAACTATTAGATAACTGCCATAAATCAAAAACAAGTGCCGTTAGGCAGCACCAGAAACCCACAAAGCGTCAAAGTAACTGTCCGAGGAGCGGCGCCTGTCTGGTTTAGCTGTCTCGCTATGAGAAGTCCCAAACCCAGCGTGAACTTACCTCTTTTTTCTGAACTTAATCTTCTGCTCCTCTCGTATCCTCTCGCCTCCTGTATGCCGATAATAATTCAGATATATTGACTGACATCCATTAAAGCCCACACAGAAACGTGAACAGAAATACCTAACTCCTGCGGAAATTACCACAGCAATAAGTTCATTATGCTGCTGCTGGGACTGCAACCTGTTACCTTTTTGTCAGGGATGTAAGCGTTCCGCCCAGCCCCGCCAAGCACGGCGCTGTGATTGGACCGTTTCGCTGGCTTGGGCGGGGCTATTGATACTGTCTAGGTTTGTAATTGGTGAAACCTCCATGCCACTCATTCCTTGTTTCTGTACCATTTTTTCCACCTTTTTTGCTGAAAATGGAACTTGTATTTTTTTCTCCAAATAATGACCCGTGTAACCTAGATAAACAAAAATCTTCAAGGATTACTGATTGATGCAGGTGCCTCAAAACGTTTATTTCTCCTCTTGACCAGTAGATGGCGCAGCCGTACACCAGCTGGTTCTCAAGGGTGGCAGTTTGCTAGATAGCGTGTGTGAAAAACACACCTATATATTTAGAATATGTCTGTTCAGAAGATGGTCGCTTAGGTTTAAGTTGCTATTTTTTTATTATAATTTATAGTTTCTTTCTTTCTTTCTTTCTTTCTTTCTTTCTTTCTTTTTATACTAAGTTAGTATTGATAGTATCGATACCAACGCTGGTATTTGTATCAGATTGATATT
This sequence comes from Neolamprologus multifasciatus, assembly GCF_963576455.1. NCBI lineage: Eukaryota > Metazoa > Chordata > Actinopteri > Cichliformes > Cichlidae > Neolamprologus > Neolamprologus multifasciatus. The sequence goes on from NC_140449.1 coordinate 20,305,332, forward strand.
AGTGCAAAGGACTGACACATTTTGATTTGTTTCTATCCTGTAAGTTCAGTGTGTAGCCCACGAAATTTTGTTAAACACTTTTTCTTAAATGTTTGTTAAATAGTTTTTCAACTTACACTGGGCTGTAGCACTTTGCTATCATAGCAACAATATTGTAGATGGCATCGGTTGGTGTCTTCCAACCAAAATTGTGATTTTTTTTCCTTCCCACTGTCACCAAGTGCTTGCTCATAAGGGGTCATGTGATTCTTGGGATTTTTCTTACTAATACTGTTGAGTCTTTATATAAATATAAATCACATTGAGTTAATTATTGTTGAGAATTTACACTATATAACAAAAGTACATTGGAAATTGAGAGCTTGAAAAGAAGGCAACAAGACTTCTTTAGATTTATGAGCATGTTTCGCCTCTCATCGAAAGGGCAGAACTGAAGAAGCCTCGTGCACAAGAGGGGAAACATCTTCATGAACCTAACGAAGTCCAGTCTACTATGACCTGGATAACTGAGAACCTACAGACATATTCAGACATTCACTTTTCCATTTTAAGCACAATGCTTGACATTGTAATAGGTTACCCGTGTAACTTTCCATTTAAGAAATCCTGGGAACATCCCTGAGTGTAAAAAACATATAAATAAATATAACTTTTATGTCCTTTGTTATCTTTTGCTGTTGCAACGTTATGTGTGTAGAGCTGAGCTGAACACAGTTATTAAACTTATTGTGTGTTGAATAAAAAAAAAATGTTTTAGAGGTTGGGTTCTGGAAATAAAAAGTTTTCATGAGATTTACAATCTTCCTTGCTGAGTAAAACTGCCACTCCGCCCTGTGCGCGCAGCTCCTCCCCAGAAACCAGCGACATCCCCCAGTCTGCTCACTCCAACTTTCCTCTCCTTTCACTCTTCTCATCACTTCGCCTGGTCGACAGACTGGACGCACCATCTCACGCTCCGGGAATGGGATCTTTACTGGGTTCAAAGAAAAACTTCCAATTCTTTCGAGTTTATGCTCTGCAAAAGTTACTTTTCAAATTGCAGGGATAGTTGTTACTGCAGGTGCAGGGTGACAGCAACACAGAGCAGCTGGCTAATGATCTCCAAGACGCACCAGAAGCTGTGAGAGAGTCGCAGGAGCTAGGAATCCGCATAGAATCATAAAGTGGGCTCTGCTTAAAGTGATTAGTCAGATACCCTTGCATACCAAAGTTACTTCAGTCGAAGTGTGAACAAAGTGAGTGTGCGTAAAGTTGGAGCTGTTGAGAACGGCTAAAAGTAACTTTTAGGGGGAGGCTAATGCAAGGAGGTGGGAAAAAATCCAGTAACTTTTAGTAACTTTTAAAATCAGTAAGAAGTGTCATCAACTTAACAACCATGGCAAAATGGTTCAGAGATTTCCCCATCAACCTCAAGAACGGAAATGAAAGAGTGCGCTCAGCCTCCGAATCTGGTCCACAAACTCGACCCAAACCTTCATTTTCACGAGACAGTTTGAAAGGAAATCAGCGCAGAGATGGGGGAGTGGGGGGTTTGCTGGCAGGGAGAAATAGGAAGAATTCGGCTACAGAACTGGGTCGTAACAATGCTGGTTCTGGTGGAACAGTCTGGGACAGTCTCACGGCTGGAAAAGGTCGCAAGAACACCAAGAGCGACACCGGGTCATCGGATGAGAACCGCCAGGTCAGGACCTCTAGTGTGGCTCAAGCGTACATTAGCAGGATGATCAAAGTAGACAAACAAGAAAAGACCCCGAAACTCAATGGGATATGTCAACAGAAGCTACCCGAGAACGAGAAAGGACGATCTGACATTAAAACAACGGTGAGTAACTTATAGAAATTATATAACATGCACATATAACATGTCTTCATATTTCAGCAGCTATTTATTTATGAATTAGGTAATTAAAACATCATTATAGTACAGGGCTTAAGGTCAGTGCTTTCCTTTGTGTTTTCCGTCCATGTCTCAGATCACAACACTGTATTCAGTTTCCATCGTTCTCAAAAGAATACAATACAGTTTCACTTCATTGTTTCAGATCACACAGGCAAACACAATGCGCTGACCTCCTTGCACAAGTATTTCCGCTTGTCCCTCCATTACTTGTCACTCAGTCATGGACACCACACACATACACACACGCACACACACGCACACTGCTTGTTGTCTCTGTGACTTTTGAATAGGTAGCAGCCCGGCATTGTGCTTTTCCCTTTTCAACAGCTGATTATCCTGGAGGACTATGCAGATCCTTTTGATGCGGAGAAAACCAAGGAGCAGAGAGAAGCCGAGAGAGCAGGAGTGAATGATGGGTACATGGAGCCTTATGACGCCCAAGTCATCATCACAGGTGAGGTCAGGGTCGCATGATCTCGTATCTCAGCAGCCAAAATTTTATTATGAAGGTGCTTCTTGGCTTTCCAGAGTTTTGGACTGTTTTCTCAGCAGTTGAGCAAAAATGTGAACGACATATTTTTGTGAATTTAGCAGAAGAATTCAGTCATGAACTTAGGCCTACAGCACATCTTTAAAGAGAATGGCAGAGTCGCTTATAGAAACACAACAATAACACTAGCAATGTCCATTCCTACACCTTCACCTTGTATTTTTTTCTTTTATTTGACCATCTTTTGTTTTTCTGAGAACTTAATTCCACTTTTTTAACATTTTGCCTCACTTTGTATATCATGCTTGATAAGCCAAATCTATTCTGAGCACATAAAGGAACACTAATAATACATCTTATTTAAGTTTCTCAGCACTTAGACCACATCACATTCTTGTTAACTTATAATTTTAAAGGGACTGAGAGCCGAGCTAGATCCTCAGTCTCTCTATTGACTTCCCTCCCCACTGGCGGTGGCTATAGTAACAGTGTTGTGCAGGGACAATGGGTGCAGCTTCCTCTTCCAGCTTCCTGTCTCCTGCCTCTGTTTCCTTTGCCCCATTCTCTCGATAGGACATTGGCCCTAATGCCCTCCTGCCTCCCCTTCCACACATACACAAACACACAGAGACAGACACCAGCTACTCTATGGTCCCCTGCATGTGACAAGAATCGAAAGCCCCCCTCTCACCCCTCCCTAAAAACCTACAGGTTTCCCCCCGGTCTCACCCAATCACTTCCCAACAGTCAGGAAGCGGTCCGGTTAGTCAGCCAATCAACGGCTGTGTTGACCTTTTCTTCCTGTAAATCCATTGTTTGGTCACACAATAGTGTAGACACACAGGCTACCTGCCGGGCACCAAATGAAAAAAACAAAAAGGAACATAACAATTAAAATTCCCCGAAAATGTTAAAAAAAGACAATATTCAAACAATACTTGATTTATTTAAAAGAAACGAGCAAATGAAGGACAGAACAGTGGAGTCTATATATGTAATCGGCACAATGTTGCTTTATAGACTGTGTGGTGTAAACTCCTAATTTGTGCACTTGAGTGAAAGCTTGTAATAAACTAAGGATGTTTCTAAACTTCAGTTTTGTTGTTTATTTTGTCCAAAATATCTGATTTGGACTATAGTTGTTATGTTTGAAATGGCACGTAAATTATTTCACTAAAAGTACATTTGTAATTTCTTTCTACTGTAATTTAGTTGTTTTTCTGTGCCTTTAGCTGATCAAATCTTATATACAGTTAGCTAATCACATATCCATTTTGCTGTAGAGGTTCGTAGACGGGGCTCCAAAGACCTCCTGAAAGTGTGTGTCCTGTTGGATCGAGGCCAGAGCGAGGGGAAGGCAGAAGAGGGAATGCCTGCACCCCCAAACATCTATGACATACCCTACGAAGGAGGACTGGAAGGCGACAGTGAGGGCGTGTGGATCCCTGTCACACGACCGGAGTCTGATGTCCGTCCAGCTGGAGAGTACGAGCTGCCGTGGGAGTGGAGAAAGGAGGACATTGTTAGAGCACTGTCAGGTAGAGAAAAGGAGGGAGGGATCACGGGAAGGGTGGGGGTTTAGTGTTTAGGGTGTGGAGGAATAACGTGGGTTTTGTTTGTACAGCACACACATAACAGCAATTTTGTGTTTACTTTATTGAGGAAACAAAACAATCCTTCTGAATTAATTTCCAGAGATATGTTTACTTTGGTATCACTGGCATGCTTTGATAGAACTTTTTTATGAAAGGTTGATATTGTCTCTCCTGCTTCTTTTAGCTCAGTTTGAAGCGGTGGATTGTTCTCTCAGTAAAGAGAACAATTCAACCCCTGGTCGCCAGCAGCAGCAGCAGCAGCAGCAGCAGCAACAGCAGCAGCAGCAGCAGCAGCAGCAGCAGACCCTGAGGCAGAGAAACTGGAGCCATAAAACACTTGTTTCCTCTTCTCCTTCATCTTCCTCCTCCTCTTCCTTTCCATCTTCTCCTATTCTTAAACTTGCCCCTCTTACACAGCCATCTTCCTCCTTTCCCACCCTCAAGCTCTCACCCTCGTCCAGCCCTACCAAACTTTCCCCTCCATCTCCTACCTCTCCCATTCCCCCACTGGATGGGGAGGCGAACAAAATGGACCCCAGCGTGCCCCTGGAGAAGCAGAGGTAAGGAAGGGGGGAAAAGGCATATTTGTGTCCATAAGTAAGGACTGAAACAAGTAACGTTTTGAGTAACAAATGAAGAATACGATGACTGCAAGCCACCAGATTTATTACATGGTGGTGTTGTGAGGTTCAAAAATAGTACATGCATTAACAGAGACATTTAAGACAGGTTTTTGAAACACAAAATATACTTAAAATCAATTACATTGAATAAAAAGTCAAATAAACAAATCTGCAGTACTTAAAAAAAATTACATAACTGTATAAAATTTATTAGACCTTCATCTCCAGAAGGAAATTCCCTGTAAAATATACATATACAGTGATATAGATACCTTATTTGTCAGCTAGCATGGTGTTAAGTGAATATGTCCAGGGTTTAAATCCAACCTGTTAAGCCTAAAATATTCCCCAGGGAAGAGTCTTTTCTTTAGATGTATCATTTCTTTGATAGACCTGTGACCTACCTCTCACCTCTGCATGCTGAAATCAAATTTAGCACCCACTACAACATCCCTGAACAGATTTAGTGGTTGAAAGGGATTAAACAAATGAGACGACAGGTTAAGAAATCTGCTCACCTTTATCTCAGATCTGTGCATTGTAGGTCTTTATTTAAATTAATTACATTTCCCAAAGCATCATCAGGGTAAAGAGCACCTCATATTTGCTTGCTCTGTAGCTCCACGCTGCATTTTTAAATTTATTTATGATAAGCCTACAATTTTTAGAAGAGCCCTCCCCTCCCACCTCCATCTACCCAATTGTTTGGCTGAAAATCAGTTTGACTTTGTAAAGGTTAAAAGAAATCAAGGAAATTTCCATCACGAAGAGCCGCAAAGCCAGATACAGTACAGTACAAATACAGGGATACATAATATATTACACATGGAAGTGCAGGTAATTCTTAGTGAAACTAAGCTTTTGATACCAGATGGGTAAGTCAGCAACAAACCTCCCGATGAGACGCTGAGCATAAATGTTGGATGAGAGGTGCAACCTTAAGGTGAGACAGAGAAGTCTCACTGTAACTCTAAACTTTCCTTCCCCGTAATATTAAAGCATGGCGTTTCTTTTTAGATGGGACTTAGCATTTGTTCTTCTCACGTTGTGGTTGAATGTCAGTGTGTTTTGGCTCCTGGCATCCTGTTTATGTATGGTTCCTGCCCGTGGCCACTGTCAACACCACCTTGTGTCCTAATAGGCCTTTCTGGACACCCTACAGAGTCACATACACGTTCATTTTATTTACCTTGGCGTCTCCAGTTTACCTTTGACTTTGTTGACTCATTCCTTCTGCAGTACATACCTGTCAGTCTAATTTGCACTGACTGTAATTTATTGTCAGCGAGTTTTTTTCCTCCTGTCAATCTGTCTCTTTTTTTTCCTCTTTCAGTGATATCATGAACTTGGCATCTCTCTTAACTCCATATGTCACAATGCTATATGTCACTGATCTGTTGTGTTTCTCTCTGCACCCTGATCCCCGCTATCTCCCTCCTCCATCGCCTCAATGCCAAGCTGGTACCATGGCAGTGTGAGTCGGCAGCAGGCTGAGGCTCAGCTGCAGCGCTGCAGGGAAGCCAGCTTCTTGGTGAGAGACAGCGAATCAGGAACCAGCAAATACTCTATTGCTCTGAAGTGAGTGCACGCTGTCATACAGCATTGTCATGAATGCGCATAGATTTCATAATCAAATCCGTCTTTCTGATTTCCTTCCTTTGACTGTACGCAAAAAATTGTAAAAATTGACACAGCACATTTATCCTCTGCTGTCACATATATTTTACAGCTTAAAATTGTATGCTCTCATTTGCCATTAAATACATTTAGGCGTTGTTTCTCACTGACATTTTACCCAGGACCGATTAAGCCAGATTTTAGCCTTTTTTTTTAGGCACTGCTGAGGAGCTACAATAGCTGCCATTGTAGTGGAAACCTCTAAGGTGTTAATGCATGAGAATGTGTGTCATTTGTAGAGTAGACGCTTCCAACAAGCGTGCCAGGAACAGGTTCTCCAGGATAAAGACTGAAATCCTGTGGTGCCATTGTGTGTGGGAGTGTGTGCGTGCGTGTGCTCATGCGCCTCAGTGCACATTTGTTGTACGCTGCTCATTCATTTGAGAGTCCACATCATTAACCCCATTTAAACATCCACTGAACTCAGAGAATGCACAGCCTCGTTTGGAGAGAGATAATATTTCCATTTTTTTTTCATCTCCTCCGGTTGTGTCATCTGTGTGCAGGACTTTCTCTTCGGAGAAAACTGATGATAAATACACATTTTAAAATGCATCTTTCTCTCTGTCTCGTTCCACTAGGACCAGCCAAAGCTGCGTGCACATCATTGTGGCCCAGACTAAGAGCAGTAAGGGCTTGTGCTACACGCTGGATCAAAGCAGCTGCGTTTTCTCCAGTATCCCTGAGCTGGTCTACCACTACTGCACACACAGACTGCCTTTCACTGGAGCAGAGCACATGACCCTGCAGCATCCTGTGCCCAGGCCACACTGAAGATACACAAAGAAAGACACACTCAGACACAAACACACATACTCGCACACATGCGCAGACATTTAGACACAACTCTGCACAGGCACGTACATAAATATGTTGATATATGTGCACACACACACTCAAAGACATGCTGCTTTGGATTCTCTTTTCTGCCCTTATAGTTTATAGTTTTTGTCACCAACATGCGCTACCTAGTGGTCGAAATCAGACACTACAAGTAAAGCAACTAAAGACCTGAATATTTTTACCATTTAAACCAACAAGGCTTTGATTCCTGAAATCACCACCTGAAATGATATGTGTATCTATAAATAAGATTTCAGGTGGACTCCCCTTTGCCTTCAAATCTGCCTTAATTCTTCATGGCAAAGATTCAACAAGGTGCTGGTAACATACCTCATAGGTTTGGGTCCATACTGACCTGATTGCAGTACAGAGTTGCAACAGAGTTGTCATTTCTAGTGGTTTGAACAATGCTCAGTTAGTACTAAGTGGGCCAAAGCATGCCAGTAAATACCATTACACCAACACCACCAGCCTCAACTGTTGATATAAGGCAGGATAGATGCATTCTTTATCCCACTGTTTTGCTATATTCTGACACTACCATCAGAAATTGAGACTAATCAGACCAGGCAACATTATTCAACCCGTTGTCCAGTTGTGGTGAGCTTCTGCAAACTGTATCCTCAGGTTCCTGTTGTTAGCTGACAGGAACACTAGGACCAGCCCACCAAGCACCAATATTTGAGCCACAACCAAAGTCACCCTTTTAAGTCACCTATTTCCCCGATTCTGATGCTCAGTTTGAACTTCAGCAGCTTATGTTGACTATGTGTACAAGCCTAAATGCATTTGGTCGGTGCTACGCAATTGGATGATAAGATACATTAACAAGCAGTTGGACAGTTGTACCTAATAAAATGGCCGACTCTTGTTAGTCTCTCAGTGACATTCACTCATCCATCTGACATGTCAATCAGCCTATTGGTCTATTCTTAAAACTGGGCACATTTGCCGACCACTCCTAATGTCAAGAGAAAGAGCTTTATTGATTGGATGATTAGACCTGGTGTAGCGAGAGGAGTCTTATCACATTAAAGTGCCCTGTCAGCAAAAATGGTTTTAAGTATGTATAAGTGTTCTCTACTGCAAATATGTGAATATCAGCCTTTATTTACCTTCCTTCACAATCAATTAAATACTGTATGAAGCCTTTATGACTTAAAATCTGTCTTCCTTTGCTGTGAATGACCTGCACCTGTGCATAAACACTACATGTATGGAGCGATTGTTGGCCATCCACTGTTTTTTTTGCATCCCTGTTGCAATGTTGTGATCTGTATATTAATGTTGTAAAACATTTATTCGGTAAATAAAGTACAATTCATTTTGAGTGAAGAAAAACAGTGTTATTCATAGACACAGAGATTGCCAGGAGCAAAAAGTCAAAGGAGGGGGGGGGGGGGGGGGGGGGTTCAAGGAAAAAGGCAATATGACAGAGATGAGAAGCTAACCAGAGTAAATCTGCTGGCTGTTCTTCTGTAGCTAGAAAACCCATTGACCTGAGTGTCAAATCAAAACAACACACACACACATGCATGCATGCACATATTTGTCATAAACAAATTACTGACAAACCTGAGCACACATACACCCAGAATGCATATGTAACTAGTGCACACATAAATAGCATTTACTCACACAACCCCAAAGGTGCCATATTTAAATCCTTGCCAACACACGCGAAGCTACTCACAAAACAGGAAAAAGCTTTACCCTCGCAGTGACGCATGGAAGCGTGTGTTTGTGCTAAGATATGTCTTACCAGCAAACACCAGTGTGCTGAGTTGTATGAGCATCTCTTACAGAATGTGTGTGCATGACTGCATGTGCAAGCATGAGCGTGTGCACCCATGTGTACACACAGTTCCGCTCTGTCTCTGTGTGTGCGTATTTGCGTGTGTGTGAGAGAGACATTTTTCTGTTCAGGGATTACCATGTTGCCATGGTGATTAGTTAGAGTGAGGTAGTGCTGTCCCTACAGGGAATGATGAGAGGGAGGAGAGAGGAAGAGGGAGGAGAGACAGGCTGCAATATATATAAGAAAGCTATGAATAATTGTAGCCATAGTAGCATCGAAGGTCCCCCACAGAACAGACTGCCTGGTTTGTGAATGGAAAGCTGCAACATGTAACGTCGCAGAAGTTAAAAACTAATTAACTCCATTTACTGCTAGCTCATAAATAAAATTTATTGATTGTGTGACTCCTCCTTAACTGGCCAAAGTCTGTGGTCTGCTCTAAAACAAAACATCTAGCACTCGCTGATACTTCAGCAACTCAGATGCTCAGTTTTGCACAGGCTTTATTTAACCTAGACATTCCGGTTCAAGGGCTGTCCCTAATCTTGGCTATCCTGCTACCCAGTGTGTCACAAATGGCAATGTTACACAACAGACAGCACTAACTATTTTGCCCTTCCTGCCATCCATGTGATCTGTCGTGGTTAGTCCTGTATGTCCTCTTAATTAAATCACAGAGCGGGTCAAAATATACAAGAGGCCTGGGGTGCTGGATGCAGGATTCTGGGGAGTCTGTTTTGGGGAAAGTTGTTTCTGGTATTCATCCAGCTTAACATCTTAGATGCTTGTTTGCCTTTTGTTGGCCTTTAATATCATTGGTACCCAGTGAAAAGCATATGTGCATCTGTGATCATGAGCATGTTTTATCGTGCACTGCTCAGTTTAAGATCTTTGCTGTTTGCATATAAGATGTCTTCTTTAACAGTGGTGGAAATTAAATGTGCAAAATAAACAGGTTTGTGATTATTTTACAGTGCAGTCTTTATTCTGGACATCAAAGATTATCTCTGAGTGAAGGTCTAAAGCCACACCTCTGTATATTTGGCTAAAAATGGGAAATATGTGGAGTGATTTATTGAAACATGTGCAAACACAGTATATTAGGAGTATATAAAGTTTGGGATCATTCTCATGCTAGAAAATGAAACTGTTGCCCATCAAATGCTTTCTAGATAGTAGTGCAAAGTGGATCAAAACCTTATGGTACTTTTTTACCTTCATGATTTCATACATTTTTACAAGATCTCCAAGATCACTGGCTGAAATGCAGGTCCAAACCATGACAGAGCCTCCGCCGTGTATTACAGATTGCTGTAGTTGTACCTGTTGTACCTCTCTGCTGACCTCCTCCGTAGATACTGATGATTTGAACCAAATATTTCCAATTTATGATTCATCACTTCCATAAGCATTGTGGTGCCGTGGTTAGCACTGTTGCCTCAGAGCATTTCTGTGTGGAGTTTGCATATCTGTAACTTAACCCCACAGCCCACAGGGGTACCCCTCCTCTAGTATCCTCTTAAGTATTCTGCTATTCATAATTTCTAAATTATACAGAATTTAATTCCTCTCGTGGCTAATGACAGAATTATCTTGTGTTTGTAGTGATAATAATACATTTCCCAAATCCTCCCGGAAAAAATAAATATCAACTCAAATAGTATCTATCCATCATCTACCCATTGCTCTTACCCACTTTTCTAGTTTGGGGTAGTGAGGGGCTCAAACACATCTCAGCTGTCACAGGGAAAGAAGCAGGGCACACTTTGGACTGGTTGCCAGTCCATCACACGGCCAACACAGAGAGAGGCAGATAACCATTCATGCTCACATTCACACCAATTAGCCTAACAAGCATGCCTTCGGACTGTGGGAGGAAGCCAGGGTACCAGGGGAGAACCCACAGGCACAGGGAGAACATTCAAACTCAAACAGAAGGGCCACAGCTGGCCGGTGGTTTCTATAACCATGAACCCTCTAATTTACTACAGAATATTGTAAGCAAAAAAATATTTTGAGTGAATTAACCATATTTATTTCTACTTGTTAAATTTCTCAGTGTGAAAAAAAAATGACAAGAACCGGCTTATGTTAATGACAAGACCTGATGCATAAATTTAGAAAGTAAATTAAACGCAGGAGGAGATTTTTGGTTTATAAAACTCAGACACCTAGGGAGATACAACAGTTTAGTAAGAGTACAATAAACTTATAGCAAAGAAAAATAATATTAATTAGAAATACTACAGGTTTTTATAAGCGCAGTCACATTTCCGTACTGTAATTTCTTAGACTTTGTTGAGTCTTGTTCCGGTAATCACTGTGTGATTCATAGTTCTGATTTGTGTTTCCCAGACATGACAGAAGCACAGGAAGTAACTGCAGCCACTAGAAGACGGAATGACAGCAGGAGAGGTAGGGACAGAGAAAAGAAGCGAGAGAGAGGGAGCGTGAGGTGGTGTTAAGGGAAGACAAGCACTCGTGGGGGTCCCAGCTTTTAAATAATTCAGAGAGAGACTCACAGCACTCAGTGAGGGGAGGAGCACTGTCAGGTCAGCTCATTTCGCTGCAAAGCAGAGGTGTGGGGGGGGGGGGGGGGACGGAGACGACTGTACAGCAGGGGGAGGGAGGAAGAGTGTATAAAGATAGCATGAGAGAGAAAGACATGCAGAGGACTGTGGTAGAGTTTGCTATTGTGTGCATTTATGCATGAGTGTGTGTTTTGTGCACGTGTGTTCACCTGTGTGTATGTGTGCTTCAGTGACAAAAATAGACAAAACGAAGGAGAAACAGGTCGCTTCCTCCTGGAGCTTTCTGGTTTCTCTGAGTCACTATGGCAACCGCCTCCTCCCTCCATCCCATACTTCTGTTTACTTGGCTTTTTTGTTCTCCCACGCTCTTTTGACTTCCTTCCTATACCCCTCCTATTTTTTTTTATTATTTGCTGGAGTCCCATTGCCCTTCATCGCCCAATTCAGCTATCATCAGATTGTGAGTCTTTCTCAATGCCTGGACGCATTTGTTTCTTAACTTCCATTTCCAACTTCATTATGTGCAGCTCAAACATGTAAGATTAGGAATCAGAGGTCACTTTAGTGGCCTAAAGGGTAGAGGAGAAGGGCACACAGAAGCTTCAACTTTCAGACTACAGACCATCCTGGGGAGCCTGTGTGAGGCTAGGGATAGATGTGGGGTGTGGCAGATAACAGAGCATCAAATTAACACACACACACACACACATACACCAGCCATATTTCTTATGATTTATATTTACAGTTAATATTTTCAATATAAGCAAAGCCAATGTAATCACATTTATAGCTTATGTTTAATTATCACAGCTACCACCTCCACAAATATTTGACCTGCAACTTTAATTAAACATAAAAATCCCATTAAGTTTGACAAGGTTACTATAAAGTCAGACTGAGCAGCGCTCACACCCTAGGAGTGCTTATTATTACATTATGGTGACGTGTGACTTTGTGCGGGGAACACACTGGCATCTCTAACTGAGATACGGAGTCTCAGAGGTATGCCACATCCTCTCCTCCCGTCTCCCCCACCCTGCTCCTCTGCGCTCCCCCCCGCCCCCGCCTTTCCAGCGCGTCGCATCGCTGAGCAACGTTCAGCACGGACAGCCAACACAACTCAACCGAGCGCAGAGCTTACCTGGCTCCGCCGAGATATTTATATTTTCCCCTGAAAAGGAAGGAGTGTGGACCGCCGGAAAGCCCTGACGTCACCATGACAGGTAGACAGTAAAGAAAGGTTTGGGTCGTGAGGAGGAGAGGGAGTTAACACTGCGGGCGTGCTTGAGGTGGCCTCTCCATCCCAGTGAACACCTTTCCGGGCTCGGAGCGCGCTCGGACGCACGTTTGACGATGGACGGCTGGCCGCCGCTGCTGCTGCTGGCTCTCCTCGCCATTGCGGGAGGTGAGTAGCCTACCTTGTCCACATAATGGCTCCATCGAAGCTCTTGTGCGTCACCCTCATAGGGCAATAAAACACCGCGCGTCTGTGCATTAAGGGAATCCGAAAAGGTTTCTTCCAAGTAATGAAGGAGTGAATGCAATAAAAAAAAAGGGACTGATTAGACGCTAGGGAGAGGCAGAGGTGGAGAAAGCGACTCTTTCAGTGCTGTGTCACCATCTTTCTTTAAAACAGCAGCGAGCGCGACGGAATGATGTAGTGGAGAAATATTACCCACTCCATAGAGCACAATGAAAATACATTAGCAAGTGTAAAGGGGGAAAACACTTGCATCGTAAGCATATAAAATACAAGATATATTTAACCTGAGATTCTGTTGGGGTTCATATAATGCGTTTAGGGACGTGTGTGATGTTCTTCTATGGAATTACTGCTATTTCAGTGTTGAGTGTGCGGGAGTTAGTCACATTTTGGTAGATCAGATGAAAATGATACGTATTAAAAGACTTAAACCAAACTTATAATCTTTTCTACTGAAAATAAAACATGTGATAAACATACACATGAGAAATTTACCAGCCTACTGCAACAGCTAAACCACTGTGGCATCAGTTAGCATATTCCTTCTAATTAATTGAGAGAGAAATAAATTATCTTATCACTCACTCGCCTCTCTCTCCTTCTCTCTCATTAACACTGAGGTCTTGCATTGAGTGGGCAGGTTAATAAGAGACATGTTGGGCTAAAACAACTTCTTCTTCCTGTCATCAAAGGGCAAATGATGTGTCATCAGGCTGCACAGGGAAAGCCTTCTGTTTTTGCACAACAGCTTAGATGGATAAACTTATTGTTATGGGGCGCATGCATTGGGTGGTTATCTTATTTATGACTCTCGCAGCACATTTAAAGTAAATACTGTAAGCTGTTAGGTTGTTTGGACATATTTTACCTCTGTAAGTTGGCTTTATTTTGGTGTCGCTCCAACACATCCGCTCAGTGGCTGAATTATGACTGCCTTAAGATTTTGTAACCTATCTACAGTAGAGGCCAGCTCAGCAGCTCAGAGCAAGACTGCCTGTGCAGCAACACACACAGCACACACCTCAGTCCACTCGCGCGCATGCACACGCTTGGCCATCTGCCTTGCACTGACTAACCGTTCATCATCACCAAGGGCGAAAACATGCTGCTTTGACTCCTCTTTTACACCCTCCCCCCAAAAAAGACAGCTTTACACCCATAGTTCATCACGCTGCATCCAGAGGAAATGACGAAGACAGATAGTACGAGATAAAGTGCTTCAACCAACATTAACCTGCCACTTATCACATCAAGCACCGGTTGCAGACGTCCCCACCGCACACACAGCAAACATACATCGTATTTGGTTTTGGTAAAAAGAGCAGCTGTATACTAGTTAAAGCATCAGTTTAAGATTATATGGAAACAACATTTAATGCTAGATTTTGTTAGCAAAAATATAAAATCTAAAGTCTTTAGAGACATACAATAAAATGAAGATAACTAAAGAACATGAAAATAATCAAAAAATATCAGGAGTAACATTCATTTAATAACAGACTTTGTTTTACAGTGAAAATAATGAGTTCCAGTGAAAATCTAACAAGCTAAATGCCAATAAAAGCCTGAATAGAGCTAATTATTAAAATATCAAATGTCAAAGGACACGCTTTTTTGTATGAAGCTGGTGTAAATTTGCACAATATTCAATTCTTGCCCTATATTCGGTTCAAATAGAGGTGTTTGCACTAAAAAGGAAATGCCAACATGAAATATCACTTTAAGGAGCCTCATAAGCTGTGGAGTACTAATGAGTCATCTTCCCTTAAGGGAGAAAATCTGATTAGCATCATCCTCAGAGACTATAAACTCTGTCCACACACAAGCACACGCAAACACATGTTTGAAGAAAAATGCACACTGGGCACATATAAACACACACACACACACACACCTGGAGCATATAAGGCGTTTAAGAAGTTTCCTACAAGCGAGCAAGCAAAAACACACAAATGTTAAATATTTAGGAAACACAACCTTTGCCTAGTTTGAGGCTTACGTGTTGATTTCGGTGTTCTTATTTAGTCATGTTTGTGCTTGATTGTAATGTTCACGTCATATAAGAGGCGAAGAAGGCAAGAGACATGTGAGAGAATCCATGCATTTCCCACAACAAAAATAGCCGGCATAAAAAAAAAGGTGGTGATCGAATGAAGAGGAGAAAAGTCATAGGTTTACACCTCCAGAGCCACGGCATCATTTACTTACATAAGCATCCACACACACACACACACACACACACACACGGAGGAGCCTTGTATTGAGTGGCTGTGCAAGGACGCTCAAGGACATTTCACCACCTGTCTAAGAGGCTGCCGTGAGGATTTGGCCATCTCGCTGTGTGAGGAGGATGTCTCTTGTCATTTCCCCAACAGGCCATGCATAATAAAAAGAGTCTGTGGGGCTGAGCTGACCTAATGCAGGGGTTACTGGATATGGAGCAGAGTCTGCGACACTCTCATCAGCCAGAGATGTAAAGTGTACTTAAATTAGTTTTTCTACAACACCCCCAGTCTCTGCATCTTAAAAGATATTTTAATGAGTGCATGCATACGCTGGAACAGCAGTCCTCTGCTATGTGTGAATGCACATCAGCAAATCATCTCTGTGCTAGCGCTACAGTCTAGAAAGTTCTGCTCCTTTACTTTAGTCTGTCATCACTTTTTTTCGGTGCACTGATTTTCCTCATCTGATCTTTGCAGAATCTCATTGTTCACATGACAGCAGCCCTCCTATCGTCTCGCGCAACCTCGCTTTCTCTTTCCGCGCTTTATCTCGCTTGCTTATTTTCTCTGTCTCTATCTCGTTGGACCGACTCCCAAAACACAGCAGCAACAGGATCAGATCAGCGGGTAGGGGCAGCATCTGTGATTAAAAAATGTGCAGCGGATTCACCGCACAGGCCTGCACTCGCATGTGAGAGTGTGTGTGATTCCATGTGTAAAACCCTGTGCTCTCATGTGTGATTTGTGCAAGATTGTGTGTGTGTGTGTGTTTATGTGAATGAATGTGCAGCAGTAGTAGCAAGAGCAGCAGCAGCACACAGCAGTGTGGCCCGGGAGATTAAAGGGAAGCAAAGGGAGAGCACAGAGGTTTAATAGAAACTTAAGCAGCAGAGAAGAAGAGGCAGATAAGAGACGTTTGGAAAGTTAAGAGTTTTAAATCTGACCTTGTCTAAGAATATTTAAAAAAATAAAGGTGGACTTAAATCGAGGCAGGTCTGTGTTTACCTTGCACTGATACAGCTTTTTGTAGAAGTGCATTCAAGATAACGCACACCTTTCAATAAAATCAAGTATAAGAGATGAAAAAGACTTTCTAACTTCAACAAAATGCGACATCAAGAGTTATGTGGAATCATTTTTGCAGTCAGTCCTCTTGTTGTTATCTATTCATGGGCACATTTTCGCTGCAGGCACTGACCTGGTGCAAGCGTGGCCTCGCGATTTATGAGTATCTAAACGACAGTGCAAATAATAGCTGCGACGAGAGGCATAATGCATTTCAAGTGATGCATTTTATTGCTGCCCCTGAAATAGGCACCGCTGTTAGAAGGCCATATCCTGTCATCCAGCAGCTGAGCTCCATGCGTTTTAATAAACAAATGAAAGCTATTACTGCTTATTTACAGTATGATTTCTGGATGAGTTAAACTGCAGCCTCTGATGGCGATGCTTTTCAGCCTTCATTATTCTAAACTATTTTAGCATATTCTCCTCAAATTTCCCTTGATGTGACTTCAAAATGAATGAAACACTTTCCACAGCAGCAATATATTCTGTTTTGTCCCAGTGATTCACTGAGCTAATATCACTCATGCACCTATATATTAGAAAAATTAGAACCTAAGATGTCATTTTAATAGCTCTAGTATATAGCTAGAATATTTATGGCATTTGTAGCAACAACAGTCTATCTATAAATCTAAATATGGGCGTATATCTATGTATCCATGATACATGGACACATTTGTTTTAAATGTGTCAACAAATTAAATAGCTGTGTTGATCTGTGCATGGTTTTCTCTTAGTATTCATCCAGGTTCCAACTAATTTGTTTAAAAATTAATGTTTAAAAATGAACTCAGATTAAAAAAATGGTTCTTGGGTAAATAATTGAATTTATGTCAGATTATCATTTTGGCTTCCAGTGATTATAAAAACAAAATAAATGAAAGAAAACAGCTGTTATTGTGTTCCTGTTTTTGTTTTGTGACATGCACTCACCTCTTTATTGGGCACACCTGTTCAGCTCCTTGCTATAGCTCGCATGGAGACGACCTGCTGAAGTTCAAACTGAGCATCAGAAGGAGGAAGAAAGGTGATTTGGCATGGTTGTTGGTGTCAGACAGGCTCGTCTCAGTGCTTCAGAAACAACAACAACAATCTGCTGGGATTTTCCCACATAACTATCTCTAGACTTTACAGAGGAAGTTCTATAAAGAAAATATACCATGAGCTGCAGTTTTCTGCGTGAAAATGTCTTCTTGATGTCAGAGGAGAATGACCAGACTGGTTTGAACTGATGGGAAGGCAACAGTAACTCAAATAAATACTTTTTGATTAAATTAAATTCAGTTTTATTATATATAGTGCCTCAAGCCACTTTATATTCTAATGTAAAGACCCTACAATAACACAATATAAGCTTGTAATGCAATTACCACCAAGATACGCAGGAGAATATCTCTGAACTCACAACACATCAAACTTAAACAGATTGGCTACACCAGCAGGAGACCACACCATGTGCCACTCCAGTCAGCTAAAGACAAAAATCAGGTGTGATGCATCTCACTTTCTGCTGCAACGCTCAGATGTTCAGATGTTAAGGTCACAAACAATATGAAGACATGTTGTTTACACCAAATCCTGCCGTGTAGTAATGGCTTGTTATAGTGGTGCATTGTTGCCCCTCCCTAAAATCCAAACACGCTCGCAGCCAAGTCCTGGCAGGTTTCATTTAGCTCAAGCCAGGATCCTGCAAAGAAAAGTTTTGGTCAAATTAAATCATCTCTAGAAATTTTGATTTCAAGACGTCACACCATGAAGCAACAGCAAATACTGTGCATGGTCTGTCATTTGTTTTAAAACAGGTCTTTATTCATTACTGCATGTTTACAAAGTCAGTTACTGATCTAACCATATAACTAAGATCTAAACGCTGGTCAAAAATAAATCATGATTATGATCTTTGCCATATCTGTGGATCTATTAAATAAAAGGTTGAAAAAAAAATTCCTTTAAAAAAAGCTGTTTTTTTAAATTAACAACGTGATGATCAAAGATTTAATGTATCAACTAATGTTTCAGCTCTAATAATAGAACAACATGCTGGATTGATTTGTCAGTGCTTTCTCCAAAAAAAAGAAAAACCTCTGTGGTTATTAAAACACAACAAACTCGACTGACTTTACATCTTTGTGCGCAGCGTGGAAAGACAATAAAGCTTCAGGCTGCAGTTAGCCCACAGTGGAATGCCTCTGTTTTTGTGCTCTGATATTGCAACTAGATGGAGGATCAATATTAATATCTCAGTTCTATGGCTACTACAGAGCCAATTGGGTGTTGCCAGTACATCAGTGGATCTCTCCATTATTGACTTAAGAATATTTCAGCATAAAAGGTTTCAGCTGCAGCCAAAAAACCTCTTTAGCCGTCGACAGAAAGGAGGGCAGAAAATGACCCCAGTTTCCCTCCAACCTTTTCTCATTTGAGCGAGCTGTATAAATAGAGATCATCACTGTAACAGTCTTAGTGGGATAATTCAATTTAGATCTCGCCTCGCCTTCATTTTCTCCACGTTTGTCTTTACAGCGTGTACTCTAGTCTCTAAGCAGCATTAGAAATTATTACCCGATGCTGTCAAAAGTAAAGCTTTTATAAACAAGTTGTTGGGGACACAAAAGGTCCGTCAGCACGCTAAGATTAATGGCTATTTTTAAGGACGAACGGATTGAAGGGGCAGACATAGCTATAAAGCAATCTGACCTAATGGCTACCATCTTGTCTCTTCCGGTCCTCCTGTCACGGAAGCGTGTGCGTGTTTGCATGTGCATGGTGATGTGTAACTTCCCTAGCTTACGGGTCTAATGGGGAGCCCTGCTGAAATATTCATAATGTCACATTAAGTTTGCAATATCTGCTCTGGAAAACAAATATAAAGCCACCTGAACTACCAACAACATTAGAGCCCCTCAGTTCAGCCTTTAGCATGTGGAGACAGAGGCACATCAGTCTGTGGTTAGCAGTGTTGGGTAAGTTACTTTAAAATAGTAACTAAGTTACATTACTAGTTACTTCTATCAAAAGTAACTCAGTTACTTCAAGTTACTCGTTACTTTCAAAGTAACTAGTTACTAGGGAAAGTAACTTTGGTTTTACTCAGAATTCTCTTGTTAATGTGTTGCTTCCATAACTTTGCCAGTCTTCTAGCTTGCTTACTTGCCACAAGTGCACTGTGCCACCTACCAATAGAAAGGAAAAGATAATGTGCATATTTCCACGAGAGAAATCCCACGCCTGGACCGTCATTGACTGCTGCCATGATTCTAGCCTACGTCACAGTGTCATGTGCGCCTTTTACATCCAACACAAAAACTGCAGTCGTGGTGCTTTGATTGTACTCAGAACTCGGAAATTCTGCCTTCTGAATAGGAAGATGTAAGCAACACCAGACTGCAGATGAGCTGCATAGAGGGCTGGACTGGGACAGAAAATTGGCCCGGGCATTTTGACTAGAGACTGGCCCGCCATTATAGGAAAACTCATAAAGCCTTTGAATGAAAACAAACGCTGTTGTGACAGTGATGTACACTGTCTTGATGGTATATATGCATCAATCTATCAATCGTTTGTTGTAAGATTCAGATAATTATTTTTTAAAAGCTAGATATTTTAAATGAGAATAAGAAAGAAAAGTATTTCCTTGTGCCCACCTATCCCTGTTAATGCCCTACCTGGCCCCCCTGGCAAAAACTTTGCTAGATCCGCCCCTGCACAGTTACCAGCTGTCAGCTACATAAAAAAAGGATCCTGGTGTTATTTGTCTCTCAGAAACAGTTCATAACTTCCCTTCAACTCGTTCATGTCACCTAAAAGGTAAACCTGTTTCTCCATCACCTGTTCAGCTCTGATGATTCAGTAAGGACATCTCCTGGTTTCATCTTCATGTTTCCCTCTCACCAGATAACCAAACCGATATCATGACCAGCAGCTTTTTTGCAGCTGTGGCTCCAGCAAACATCAGCTGATAGTAGAAATTAATATTAAATAAATTATAACAACACCTGATCAAGCTTAAACGTGCTGCTGTTGTTTAACGCGACATCGGCTGGTTTCCTCTCTCTGGCGCAAAGTGACCGATAAACAAACAAGAGAGAAAAGCCGATCAGCTGATCACTGATCAGTTTTCATGATTGAAGTAGAAAGAGGAGAGGGAGGGGGAGAATGAAAGAAGAAGAGGCAGCTGTGCAGCAAAGACAGAATAACTCAAGCTTTGTGTCTTTTTCATTGTAGCTGAATTACGGGACAAACTGTTCCTTTTCACCTCAAAACGCTTAATATTTTCTCTTAATACCAGACGGGACGGTTGGCAACTCTAATAACTTATGAACAAAATAAAGTTCAACATGATTAACTTCATAGCACCCACCCAGCTGTATAGAAACTCCGTCATGCTAGCTAGTACGCAGTACGGAAAAAGTCAGAATAACGAAAATAAACTCCACCTAAACTTGGTTTATATCTGACCCAGATAGACTGCAGGTCATAACTTCTTACCTGAAGTTCAGTTCACACTTGGACCGGCGGCCGCCTCGGGTCTCTTTTCCTTCTGCGTCCCCTTTCTCTCATCCACCTGCTGCCTCCACCACTTGCTAATGTTACTGAATCTGTCGAAGCTCCGCGATAGCCACCACACGAAGTAACGAGTAACGACCCTATCTAAATCCCAGTAACGACTAACGCGTTCCTGATTTTGGCATAATAACTAGTTACCGTGCTCGTTACCACAAAAATAACGTAGTTACTGTAACGCGTTACTTAATAACGCGTTAGTCCCAACACTGGTGGTTAGTAGCATTATTTGAGTGTTGAAGATGAGCGGCCGAGTTAATGTGTTTGCACAGTGAGCAGGCTCGAGTGTGTGCGTAGTTTTACATTTAAAAAAAAAAAAAACGAGATAAGAAAAAATGAATCTTTCTGCCTGATTAGTTGCAGTGCCATAAAATATTGGTGTATCCTGAGCCCATGCTCATTTTTGTTTAGTTATTTTAAGCTATTTCTGTAGTATATGCTCTAGTTCATGAAGAAGTGGTAAAACATGGCGTGCTGAAAGTTTTGTGGTATCTATCTATCTAAATTAAGTACATGAGGCAAAAACAGAGTTTGTACAAATCAATATTTGGTATGAATACCTTTATTCTTAAACACAGCCTGAAGTCTCTTAGCCAATCTTCAGGAAAAGTTCTCCAGGCTTCTTGAAAGACCTTCAAAGCTCCTCTGCACATAGTGATGATCATTTTAGGTCAGTGTTAAGTGGCTTAATAAATGTAAAAAAACATCTTCTAAAAATGCTCAGGTATAAGGACTGGACTTAACCTCTTAAGCCCCAAGCCTACCTGATCTCCTGCTTTTTGCCCCCGTATCAGGGGGCGTTGGGGCTTAAGAGGTTAAATGAATAAAAAAGAGAAACTTTGAAAGATCTTCAGAAAGCCTGGAGGACTTTTGCTCATGAGTGCTTTAAAAATTACGAGAAAGTCTGGCTCTACTGAAGCAAAATACAAAGAAATGAGGGAGTTAAGACTTTTGCATTTTTAAGTGCAAAGATGCTTTAAGATAATTAATTACATTTTGTCTATTTTACTACATAGTACTTTTATAGTAAGCAGAAATCTTTCATTTACACCTATGAGCATGGTTGAATGAACCGTGCTCTTCTTTTTGTTCCTCTGCCAGTCTGGCTTCCTGTCTCATCCAACAGTGTTATTGCCTTGTGCTTCCGGGAATAATATACGTTACTCATATGGTTCTGACACAGACAGCAATGCTTATTTCCCTGCTGAATGTGTGTCCACAAAATGGCACACATGCACACATAGAAAAAAAAGCCAGCACTTGTGCACAATAAAGTACAACACTCATGCTGACAGGACTTGTATTGATGATGCTGATTTAGTGAAGGAAATGGCAATAAATGTACACTAGCTGTCAGCGACAGAGAGATGGAGATAACAAACAGGATGGGAGAAGAAACGGGCTGACTGGGATGATGAAAAAGATGGTAAAAGTGTTAAGGAAAATGTGATGACAGAGAAAGAGCAGAAGATTAAAAAATAGGGGATGTGGGAGCGAGGGATTGCATTGAGAGGTCACAGGGTATGAATAGAGTCCTTATTGATCCAGAGATAGAGGCTATCATTCCTGTTCAGTGAACACAGCAGCGCTACAGGGCAAAATGGGAGGGGAGGGTGGCGGCAGGGGATAAATAGAGGAGGAGGACAGAGTGTCACAGAGGAGCTCGGAAACATTCAGAAGAAGTTTGGTACGTCTTCTTTCCATTTCTGTATTTTAATTTACCTTTTGAGCTCTCATGTTGCATTGCAAGCATCAAAATCAGACCAAATAAATATTGTTTTAAAGTTTTCTAAATACAGTTTTTGTGGTATTTTTATGTTATCTCTATTGGCAGTGACTTTCATTCCTCCATAGCCCTGTATAAAACAGTTCTTTTATTTTCGCTGATTCTTGCTATGGGTAATAAACAGTATCCTGTCTGGGAAAATGTTTATCTCTATCTGCGCTAAAGTACAATTTTTTAAAACAAAAAGACTGAAATCTTTTAAGCTGTACCAACTGAACTCTAACAGTTGTTAATTAATTCAAATTTGATTTATTTTTGTGCCGATTCATGGAGAAATTGAGAGTCTAAGCTCTTTGTATACTTTTTAATATCATTGTGTTCATTAAAAAGAAATAATTTTACCTACATCAGCTTTCACGCGTTTGTTTTCCTGCAATGTTAACGGCCTTTAAAAGAGAGTATGACAACATCGGTACAGTTAGCAGCCTGTGTTTATCTTCAGGGGTGGAGCGTGAGGGTGAAAAGACGCAGCGCAGGGATGAGCAGATGCCAGAGAGACAGGGAGTGAAAAGCAGGAGGGAATGAGGAAGGAAGCAGGAGGTGCAGAACAGTTGTTTTTCTCAGTGCATCACTCTCTCAGTGAAAAAAAACCCCGGAAAACCCTCCCCTCCTGTGTGTGGTGTTGTGACAGCTCTGCCTAAATTCAACCACTCACACAGATAAGACTACAGTCTGCTACAGATGGAGGGATGGGAGGGGGAAGAGACAGGGGAAAGGGCGCGAGAGACTGAGTGAAAATAACCCAGAGCTACAAAAGAGTGGCAGTTGGGGAGAAGTGCAGCAGGGCAGAGGAGAATACATAGAGACAGAGCAGCGGGACGAAGTGTGTGATAGAGACAGGAAGGAGAGCGATAGAGACATACAGAGTGGTTGACTCATTCTCGTGATGTCAGATCTCGTAAGATCTATGCATTGAGGTGTGCTGACGTCCTCCAGCCGCCGGTGATGAGCAATGTCACGGCTCAGGCCGCGCGGCTCTCAACAGAAGCGCCTACGAGAAACAGTGGCACCACAGACTTCAAGCTCCAGTATGTTTGTATTGCAAATCCAATTTGATAAAACACCTTTTAAATAAGGCCAAGTGAGACACTGATGCCTGCAACTTTGGTGCTTCCTGATAGAGCCACACGATGATGGTGATGATGCGCTTTCATTACAGGCGGCCTTGGGGCAGACACAGAGGAGCGGTTGGTGGAGCATCTCCTAAACCCAGCGCATTATAACAAACTGATCCGTCCTGCGACTAACGGCTCTGAGCTGGTTACTGTGCAGCTGATGGTGTCTTTGGCCCAACTCATTAGTGTTGTGAGTATGGACACGTCTGGGATTGAATCTGTGTGCATGATTTAATGTGATTTTTAGAATTTAATTTGGATAATAGAACAAACAACATAAACACAAATGGTGATTCATTTAGATTTCTGTTTTTCCTCCTGGTAACCTAAACGCCAGAATCTTGATTTAAAACTCAAATTAAACATAATCACAGACAAACCAGCGACACTGAGCAGTATTTTAATATTGTGGCATTGTTTACTTGTACTTGTTACTCTCCACGACTGCAAACAAGCCTCAGACAAAGGGTAACGTTGCTTTTGTCTCGAGGCTGAAATTCTCTGCTCAGGTTTATTTGTTTTTTTTTATTTTTTTGTTGTAAATTTAATGGCTGCACGGCCGATGTTGCACATAAAGATGATTTATGGTGATGAGTTCTAGCCAGCATATATAAAAGCAGTTACAGGATTCCTTCTGTGGCGCGGGAGGAGCTCTCTAAAGAGAAATTAATCTTGAAGACATCATTAGGGTTATCTTTGGCCTCAGCTTGAAAACAACATTTATTTCCCCCTATTACAAAACTGGGACATGGAGTTTGAAGGATGTTTTCTGAAGCTTGACCCTGTTTAAACATACTACAAATCAGGACACCTCATCCTCACTGAGGCTTTTACATACAAATAACAATGAGCCGCTTCTGAATAATTTCATGCAATAAAACTACAGCTTTTAATGTGAATGTGTTCCATTGCAGCATGAACGAGAGCAGGTGATGACCACCAATGTCTGGCTAACACAGGTGAGACTTTTGACTCCCCATCTGATCTAATCACTGCGTACCCAACATTCTGCTACATGGAAAAAGAGAAGGCAGAAAGCTTAGTGAAATGCAGAGAAAACAATGAGTAAATATTTATTTTTAGGTGTGTTTTTTTCTTAGATTTCACAGTGTCGCAGCTAGGTCAGTGGACGTGAATCACAAACCGCGAGGGACTTGGACGGTAGTCATAAATGTGACTTAGATAAACACAAACACACACACACATTGAAGGTTCCTCTCTCTAAAATATACTACTGTACGTGATGAATTTCATTGGATAATCAAATTCCTGAAGTGTTATCACACCAATAGTACACGATTCACGAGTTACGGATGCAGTTACTGGGGTGGAAAGATGCATTTTTCTTTTCCGTGTTGTTGCTGTTTCTGGATAGCTGAGTATGACCCTGCCAGCAATCATGTAGAGCTTCAGTTCAGACAAAAGTCGACAGGACTGGTGAAGAGAGACATCAAAAAAGAGAGTCATGCTCGTCCTCAAACAAAATCCAGAAGAAGAAAAATAAGAGATGGGAATTTACCAGAGAGTGAGAAATGTACAGAAAGACATTTCTGAAGCTGAACTCATGTTTCTGCGCTAATGTTGTGATTTTTGATGATGTTCTGTAAAGTCATACGTGACCTCTTATAGCTGAGGTATATAGATATTTGGGCTTAATACTTAATAATTTATTCAACAACATAAACATATTCTAGATATTCAGACAAATGACCAAAGACTGGCTTAAGCTGAGATTCACAAACCTAAAAACTTTGAAAAAAAAAACCAACAACAAAAAAAAACCCCAGCAAAGATGGGATGTAAATAAATAATAAAAAAAATCCAAGGATTTAAACTCTTTGTTTCTCTACAAAATTGTAACTGTGATGAGCTGATAAGCAGCAGGACTGTAATCTATTTCTATAGCTCTAAGGATGCACATTCATTTCCCAAAAGTTTTTTTTTTAAGATCACAGGATATTTTTCTTTAGTCTTACTCTTCTTATCTTTAGTGAGCTCTTGTCCAGAGAAGCCATCTTTGTTTCTGGATCTTTTTTAAATATGTCTGCAGTGGAGTCAGTGCAGTGAATATTACATAATACTGTTTTTTGTCCTTGTCCCCTGAGTATAGAGATTTCCCTCAGATTCTCTGAATCGTTCATTGATTTGATCTGCTGTAGACGATGAATTCCACAAATTATTTCCAATTCTGCACAAAAATATTTTATATTGTAAAACTCTTTGGCCACATAGTCTTACTAGGAGTTGTGAACCCCTTCCCATCTTTCCTTCAGAAAGACTCAGCCACGCTAGGATGATTTTGTATACTCAATGAAATTCTTCTGTTTAGAAAACTGTATAATGTGGCCATTGTTGATGGTGTATATATTCTGAACAAAAGGTCAAGTTTTGAATACCTGGTCAGGGCATGCAAGGCAGATAGCTAAAGCCATACGTCAGGTGTTGAAGGACGAGGACATATTGATGAGAAGTGGGCATGTGGACATGGAATATATGGGACAGCATACACTGAAAGACACAAACAAGTGGCTGGGATAGTGTGTAGGAACATCTGTTTCCCAAGTCCCAATGGGAGACACCACCAAAGGTGGGTAAAAAAAACCCAAAAAACCAACAGGCTAAGGTCCTTAGGGATTTCAAGTTCCAGTCAGACAAGCAGCTGCTGGCTAACCAACTAGACGTAGTGCTGGTTGACATGGAGCAGAAGACCACAGTTGTGATAGGTGTGGTGTTCCCACCGGACAGCAACATCAGAAAGAAGGAGCCAGAGAATAGAGAAGTGCCAAGGGCTGGAGGAACAACTGGAGCAGATGTGGAAGGTAAAGGCCAAAGTGGTCCCAGTTTTAATAGAAGGATTAGGAACTTCAAGCCAGAAACTGCAAGACTGGCTCCAACAAATTCCAGGCACAACATCAGAGGTCTCTGTCCAGAAGAGCGCAGTCCTAGGAACAGCTAAATACTGCACACAACAACTCCCAGGTCTCCGGTGCTTAAGGAACACATGCATACCACACCGTCAGGGAGTGAGAGGGCTATATATATATATATATATATATATATATATATATATATATATATATGTGTGTGTGTGTGTGTGTGTGTGTGTGTGTGTGTGTGTGTGTGTGTGTGTGTGTGCCAGTATGTTGTCACACACTGGCACATAGACAGACACACACATGGGCCAGATTAAGATTTATGACGTGTAACGGAGCATAGAATCACTCCAATCACTAGGAGTGCCAAGGACAGCTGTCGTGAGCCGAGACAAACTGTAATGACCACAATGCATCACAGTTACAGAGGACAGTCTAGCATGAGCAATA
This sequence comes from Neolamprologus multifasciatus, assembly GCF_963576455.1. Lineage (NCBI taxonomy): Eukaryota > Metazoa > Chordata > Actinopteri > Cichliformes > Cichlidae > Neolamprologus > Neolamprologus multifasciatus. Next base: position 20,332,352 of record NC_140449.1, read on the forward strand.
CAGCTCCAACCTGGTTATACCACACACAGAACTGCGGTAACGGGTCACAGAGGCTTCAGTGTGGCAATGTCAAAGTCTGATCCACAACATGGAAAACAAGATAATGTTTGTCTTTTACACAAAGTTGCACAGAGGACTCAGATGTCTGCTGATGCATTCACATGCACCCACACACACATACCTGGGAACAGCTGCTGCATTATAATCATGCTGAGTGGTTTGCGGCCGGGTGTGTTTTAAAGACCATTCAGGGTCAGGACAGACACGAGTGTTACTCTGGCTAATGGTAGAAGTGTGATGAAGGTGCAGGTTGGGCAGATAGCACATACTGTACCTTAGGCTTATCTTTATTGCAACATGTCATGTTGACCAGTGACTGAGTGACGAACACAAAAAGACAAACGGACAAACCTTCTCCTCTCTGCTTCTCTCAAGATGTCATTTCCTGCTGTGTGGTTGGCAGATGAGTGACTAAGCGTTGTGTTTTTATTGGCCTTTAGGAGTGGCAGGACTATCGTCTGACTTGGGTCCCCGAGGAGTTTGATGGAATGCTGAAGGTCAGGCTGCCCTCCAAACACATCTGGCTGCCTGACGTGGTGCTTTACAACAAGTGAGTCACTCTCTCGTCCACCTGTCCTCACTTTGTAAAGCCTTCACAAGATACAAACTGATAGTGCATACACTGCACCATGAAAGTACAGAAAAAGTCACCTGCACTGCATACATCGGCAAATGCAGTGATGAGTCGGTGCACACAGTTCCACAAGAATGCAAACTTCTGTCGTCTTGTCTTTTCCACTTGTAAAATATATGAAGCTTATTTGATGTGCTCGCTGAGAGTCTAGATAATTACCATTGCCTCTCTTTTAATGTGGCACTTCTATCTAGGACCAATGGAAGGATTTGAAATTACTTCTACACTGTCATACAAATATGCAGCCATCACTTTTAATTCTGCTATTGAGAACAGATTACCTTATGAAAAGTCTTCAGGGTGTGCATGGTTGACTTAGCCTATTATGCACCTCCAGACCAAAACTTTTCTGCTGGGAATTTAATGACTTTCAGCCTTATTCCTGTCCCTACCATCAGTGCATAGTTCATATCCCATCAGCTGCATTCCAGAAACCATCCAGTACTCCTGTGCCAACATCATACATTTTTATGTGTTGATTAATTTGTGGTTTGTGGTAACTAAATACAAATTTACAACATTTAACAAGTTGGCAAGATGAGCGGTAGGAATCACTCATGTGCAAATGAGTGTACTATCACATACATAGTACATAAATGATAACATCCCAAATAAGCTTCGCTGTAATGTATTACACAAAATGATTAACGTGTAAACTTCATCCGCATGTTTTGTTAATTAGAATTCTCCTGCATGTCTGAGAGAGAATGGGGATGTTGCGGACCACTGGTCTTAATGTAATGGAAACTGAGTGTCAGCATACAGTATGTAAATCAGCTCATCAGAGCACAGCGATCTGTCTGGCCTTCTCCTCTTTCCCTGCTTCAGGCCTTACTTGACTAAAGATTATAAGATCCCTGACCCAACTAACTCTGGAAAAGTGATCCCGTTAATCCCGTGTACCCCAGGTTGGGGTGTTATCCTCCATGACTCCGATGAGTCCAACTGTCAGTCCTTTAAACTGGAGGATTAACTCAGCTTATGCCACTACCACACCACTTGTTATATTATTATTTCATTTGGAGAAAAGATGAAGCATGTCGTAGTGCACTGAAAATGTGCAGCTATGTGTTCGTGCAGGTTCCTCTTTTGTATGTTAAAAATATTCTTGCTGCATGTATGTTTCTGCCATTATCGTAAGATGACATGAAATTCATACAGCTCACAGCTGGTAGCTTACATGTGCTGTTTAATCGAGCCTAGATTACCTTAAAAATTATGTCTTCTGCCTGGACTTCACATTCATTTGGTTCCTTATCCTTCTTCTGTGTGTTAATATAAGAAGGAGTCTGTGACTCTGCTAACCAGAGAAACCTCAAAAAGTCACACCCATAACTTCAAGATTCGTTAGTGTGTCGTTGAGGTCTAATGAAGTTGCTGCATAATAAGATAAAGCACTACCACATTACCCTATTCAAGAGGCCTGGAAGAAACATGGCTCCTCATGATACTCTTTTATTATTTAAATCATCACACCAGCATCTGGATTTATGTCTGACTCCTGTTTTTGTCTTTATCCTCTCTGACCTTGTCTCTTAGTGCTGATGGGGTGTACGAGGTGTCGTTCTACTCTAATGCAGTGGTGTCTTACGATGGCAGCATCTTTTGGTTGCCCCCGGCAATCTATAAATCAGCCTGTAAGATTGAGGTCAAGCACTTTCCCTTTGACCAGCAGAACTGCACGCTGCGCTTCCGCTCCTGGACCTACGACCGCACTGAAATCGATCTGGTGCTTCGCGCTGATGTAGCCAGCATGGATGACTTCACCCCCAGTGGAGAGTGGGACATCATCGCCCTGCCGGGCAGACGAAATGAAAACCCAGCTGACCCTACTTACGTGGACATCACATATGACTTCATCATTCGCAGGAAGCCTCTTTTTTATACTATCAACCTCATCATCCCGTGTGTGCTCATCACCTCGCTGGCGATCCTGGTCTTCTACCTGCCCTCTGACTGTGGCGAGAAGATGACACTCTGCATCTCAGTGCTGCTGGCTCTCACTGTGTTCCTGCTGCTAATCTCCAAGATCGTCCCACCAACTTCACTGGATGTTCCTCTGGTCGGAAAGTATCTGATGTTCACCATGGTTCTGGTCACTTTCTCTATCGTCACCAGTGTATGTGTCCTGAATGTGCACCATCGTTCTCCCACCACACACACCATGCCCCCTTGGGTTAAACTAGTGTTCCTCAACAAGCTTCCTGCCCTGCTCTTCATGCGCCAGCCGAGAAACAGCTGCGAGCGTCAGCGGCTGCGTCAAAGGAGGAGGGCGCAGGAGCAGAGCGAGGGTGGTCGAAGTGGAGAGGCAGGGGCCTTGATGGTGGGGCTTGGGCTGGGAAATGCTGGTGGGAATGGAGGGGGGACCTCCACAGTGTTTGGTACGGAGGACAGTGACCCTTGTACGTGCTATGTGAACCGCGCGTCTGTTAAACAGTTTGGAGGGGATCTGGGAGGTGCAGGAGGGGGATCCATCGATGGTCTAAACAGAGTCAGAGAAGGTCGAGAAGGGGGCTCTGGAAACCTTCCAAGAGGGAAGCAAGCAGCTGCAGGTCCTGCTTTGACCCAGGCCCTGCTGGCTCAAGCCTGTCCAGGCTTTGAAGAAGCTGTGGAAGGAGTACGCTTCATCGCAAATCACATGAAGAGCGAGGATGATGATCAGAGTGTGAGTATTATCTGTTGCTTCATATCAGAGCCTGGAGCTGATAGTGTTGCACTACATTTGTTTATGTTTTATAGCTGGTTAATAAACTTCATTATCATAGTAACTGCAAAAATAACATTTGACAGCTGCTCAAAATAGATTTTTATGTTGACAACAGATTAAATAAGTTGGGACCAGATTAGCTAACTGTCTGCATCACTGCAAACGCCTCTTTTGGGATCAAAAATCTTCTCTTTGCTGCTGAAATGTGTGGACAACAGTTTTTGAGGAGCTCTTATTCTATATAAATTTATGGGAAAATTACTCAGAGTGGAAAATTGAACTAAACATATTTCTGGAATTTCAGTATTTCAGTAATGCAGAATGCATAAAGGCTATGTTTGTGTTACAGGAAATATGTCTTTACTTTAAGATGTAATTTGCAGTATTTTAGAGAATTTGGGCCACAATGAGAACTGCAGAGGACACAAGAGCCTCTCAGCACTGTGCACACAGAGTTGTGCAACATAAAAAATAATGTGAATTAATGAATTTATTTTAAACTCTCTTTAGCATCGGCTCTATTATAGAATAAACAGACATGTCTGCCAAGCTATTCATGGGACTCAGATTTCCCTCATATTAGAAAAATATCAGAATTTTACAAACTGCTGTTCAGGATTTTGAAGAAACATGTTTTTTGCCCACTAAACTCTTTGATTCCACAGAGGGGAAAAAAGAATAAAAATTAGAGGCATTTTTAAAATAAAAATCTTAAAGAATAAAAATAATAATGCCAATGACAACAATGTTTTGCCCAACATAGGTACTTTACAGTAACATAACTGAGCAAAACACACCTGGCACCATATTTTAATTGTATTTATATATCAAAAATAAAATTTAAATATAACATAATGAAAATATAATTGAGCTGTTAAGGTGGGTGCCACTGCTGGTAGATTTGTCTTTGCTTCAATGTCTGCCTTTAAGAAAAAGAACAATTCTGTTATACTTTTAAATTATTCATATTCTTATCAGCCATAGCTGTTAGCTACCAACTGAGTTATTATTATTTCTTTAAATGATAACTTAACTCATGGCTAATGTAGCTATCCAATATTTGCTAGTAGTTAAAGAGCTAACATTCATGTGTTCACTGGCCAAGTTGACTTTTGTAATAATTGTTTAACACTTAAGTGTTGTTGAAGCAGGAGCTTTACCAACTTCACGTTTTTCATAAAGTGTTGTTCAGATTTATGAAAATCAATTCAGCTGCTAGTGAGGTGAGGGGTTGTATGCTAGCTGTGTAAAGTTGTGTGCCATCTGGAGGAGGCAAAGACTGCCCTGATGGGATCAATACTTTTGCAAATGAGTATCTAATCCAACCAATCCCGTTTTTAATATCTGAGCCTATTTTTTTAACAACCTGATTGCCCACAGCTGCCGCTGAGTCAGTCTTTCCTTTGACTTTAATAAACACTTGTAGGCTTATATGTCACATAGAAAAAGCAAGAGTAATGTGCATTTACACACATGACACAGTAACAATAACTTAAAATGTGCATCGGTCAGGACAAGAGACAATGTTGTGTTTTCTTTGAGGAAGCTGTGGAAGAAGTCCGCTAAATCGCTAACAAACCTGTGCAAACCTGAAATCTGTCATACACAGGTTTCAGGTTTGCACACTGACCCATTTTGTAATAAAGCAGCTCTTCTCTGCATAAATCCTGCAGTCAACTTGAGCCTTGCTGTACAATGTTTGTAGATTATTCACTGACTAATCATTTCTACTCTGTTTTGAGCTGTGAATTTGCCCTCCTCCTCATAGACCGTCCTGGGCATTATTGATGTCAAAAAGCTTTCTCTTTGCTTATAAAACTGGAAAAATGTTATTTTTAGATAGTTTAGACAGTTAGTTTTGATTACCTGATAACGGTCCACTCACACCTGTGCTGTTTTCTGTGATTGCAACACTACACTAATTTATTCCTCTCAGTAAATCTGTCTTTTTTTGTGTAATCACAGACTCAGAGATAGCTTTTATCCCACTGTAGCTGCCCTGCTTTTAAAGACTGCGATTTTACTGTTTGTGCGGACCTTAGCACTTTAATCAGACACTTTCTTTGACTGATAGAGCCTTTTAGCAGTGAAAGAAAAATATTTTACCTTATATTGTAAAATTATATTGTATTGTAAAATTGGTCATTGGGTTATTTTGGGGGGATGGGGCTTAAATTATCTAGTATTTGCTCACTGTCTCCTTATGAAAAGAAACACAGCTCCAAATTAATGCTTTGGTGCTTCTTGTCTACTTTATTTGTTGAGCAGCAGCTTTTAACTTAGTGCTATTCAACTAGCTTAAAAAATGTAATACTGTAAATTTAAACAGCAATTTTAGCAAAAACAAATGACATTAAAAAAGTGTATTTGATGTGGTGCTGCAGTTTACAGCTCTGACACCATGCATGCTAATATAGCCTGTGATAATGTGAGATGAGCAGCAATAGTATCGGCTGATAATACATACCTCCATATTTATTACTCAGATTCAACTGTGTATTAACATAAAAAAATTATCATGTCTCCGTGCGTGTGAAATCCTGCCATAAATAATCTTCTTTTATGCGCATATGTTACCAGCCATAAAAAGTATCCAGAGCAGCACAGATCAGTGCCATATCATGTTATAGTCAAGACCGAGCTGTGCGACTCTGCTGTTTAGTACTGCCATTTAAAATGCAGGGGTTAGTACAAAAGGCCAGAAGCAAAGGAGACAGATCTGGTGATGCAATCGCAACCCTCTGAATATTCGACACAGACATGTAATTATAGCAGCAGCGGCAGCATGACGTGTGCATAGAGAAAGAGTACAACTGGTAAAGAGCTGGAATAGAAGAAGCGAGTCAGCAGAGTGAGGGTGTTATTTTTTATGTCTTATCCTGACCGCATCTTATTGGAGCGTGCGTCTGACATGGGAATTAATAAACCGCAGTAATTCTGTCTATCACTGATATAGTTACCATCCCATCACCTTTAAAATCCTCCCATTCCCAGCGCAGTGCATGGCTCATCATTCATTCACCTCTCTCTTTAAGTTATCATCACAGGGGTCACAGTTTCAGAACACCCTCTGTTTCTCTCCGTCCTCCATCTCTCTCCAGTCTCTTACATCCTTCTCCTCCTCCTTGACTCGTGTCAGACCTCATCAGAGCTGTGTAGCTGAACGAGTCTCCATTCACATTAACACTTCACCTCCATTAACGTTGCGTCTAGTTAAAGGAAGACGGGTAGGTCGAATGATAATGAGCATGCCTGGACTTGAGAGTGGGATTCTGCTCACCTTAATCTTTCTCTTCACCCTGTTCCACAACCACAGGTGAGCGAGGACTGGAAGTATGTTGCCATGGTGATCGACCGCCTCTTCCTGTGGATCTTTGTGTTTGTATGCGTGTTCGGCACGATGGGCATGTTCCTGCAGCCGCTCTTCCAGAACTACACAGCCAAGACCATCAACATGCCAGGTTGACCATTTTTCCCGAGCCACAAGCACGCTGACAGACAGCTCCCCGACCAATCAGCACAGCAGGACATGGGCCGGAGGCGGGGGGTGGGTCTGGGTTTTAATGTGTCTATGGTACAGGAACCGGAACTGGAATAAACAACAATCACATCCATTACCTTTATAGTAACAGTTTTTGCAACAAACAATTTTTCTCCTATGAAGATAAAGAAAAACACCATCTTACTCTTACCTGCAGGTTTTTGGTTGTTGTTTTTTTTGTCCAGATGCTTAATGGTGTGACCTCTTTCTGGTGGAAAGGTCTCTCCCTGCTTCCCTCTTCAGCCAGCCAGGGAGTGAGGATTCTCCGAATTATTCCTTGTTGAACCTTAAGCCAGCTAGTTAACACTTTCCGCATTACACTGACTGCTTAACTGACACGTGACATACCTGCCTTCAGCTACGACAGACATTACATATTCACTATGTTGATTGATGTCAGTATCAGAGAGGAAAGGGAAGTTTATATCAACGTTCTTATACTCCCCCCCACGAAAAAAAACCCCTAACAAATCCACTCTGTCAGTAAACTGATTCAGTATATTTTATCATAGCATAGCTGCTTACCACAGTATAGCATTGAGTATATATTATTAAGATTTCTCTATGTTCATTAGATCATGCAAGGATATGACGCTAATGGAGAGACTATGGTGTGTTGTATGATTGTATAGATATAACCAGAATGTGATATAAACTGTAATACACAGCCTGTGATGCGCACACTAACACAATTTGTGTAAAAGCAACAGATTGTGAAGGAAAAATATATAGAAGGCAGTTGTACTTCGAAAAGAGCCAGGGTGCATTATTACATAAAAGTCAAAGGGATGAAGTAATAGATTATGCATGGACGGTTTTCTGCTCAGACTGTTGTGCACAGTAAGTAGAGAACAGCCGCAGCCTGCTGTGCCAGAGTGCACAGCTGCACTGAGACGAGTCTAGCTCCTGAGAAATTGAGGAAGCTGAGCCAAGAGTGTGGATATGGGCTCCTATATGATGGGCGGTGGAACATGGTGTATTGATGGGAGGTGTATCATGGATATTAAGTCATGTCACAACTGTTCATTTTCTGTTATCAGAGCAGGACAAAGCCTCATTTGCTCGTCATTTTCTCCTCTCCTCTCCTCTCCTCTCCTCTCCTCTCCTCTCCTCTCCTCTCCTCTCCTCTCCTCTCCTCTCCTCTCCTGAATATATAATTCTGCAGTGGATTTTGTTCATGTATGTAATGTCCAGAACATATGTACACATGTACATCTGTGAGATGCAGTGTTCAGAGGAGCATAACACATGTATGTATCCCTCCCACCCTTCCACCCTTTCAATTAATCTCTGCTGTCCTCTCTCCAGTCCCGCTCTGTTTATCTGGTCTTCCACGGGCGCTCACTTCTGACATTTAGTCCACTTAGAACAACAGCTAACTTCCAGTCATTAGTGCCATATTCTTTTGTGGCAGATTTCCACAATCTTCACAGGATCCCTGACAACAAAGAAGATGCAAAAGGTCTTTTCAGGCACACATGCAGTTGGGTGGGGGTGGGGGGAATTAAATTTTTAGTAAACAAGAGCGAAATGCCAACAGGAGCAACAATGAAGCAGCATCACAAGCAGAAAGGATGAATGCCGAGGAGGAAAAAAAAGCAGGATAGGCAGAGAAAAAAGACTCTTGTTATTAGTGCAATGGAAAGGTACAATAAACCTCTGGAAAAAGGCCATCTCCCCAGTCACTGTCATTTGCTACAGGTTTCCTGGCTTTATGCAGTCGTGTGACCAACTCTGCAGCTCAACTCAGTTTTGGACTGGAAGGCGTCTCTTGCTGTGTCTAGGGCGGATGGGATTACCCGCGGGGGTTCCCGGGCAGATCCCGAACAAGTGTGAAAAGCCTATCAGAGACCTGTGAAAACTGTAGGCTGCATGTCTCCACACGGAGAAAGTGCTGCTGTCCACTCTCTTCTCTTTCTCTTTTTGACCTTTCCACTCTCCTTCCTTTCTCTCTCACTTCCTCTCTCATTATGCTCTCCCATCTTTCACCTTCCCCTTCCTGACTCTAAAATCTGCTCCTGTGCACACCTTAACCAGTCCAATAAAGGTTGTAGGTTCAGATTAATCAAAGTATGTCTGCGTGACATGTTTTCACATGAAAGAAGGAAACATTTCCTGGCTTTCTAACACTGATGCTGGCAACTTCCTTTTTTATATGAACAAAAATGCACACACACTCGGTCACACAGTACTTTTTTTCTCTTAGGAAGCAGGGCTTTTAAACAATAATGTGTTTAAAGCCCTGTCAAGGTCACTCTGGGTTCTGATTATTCTACTGTGAAAACAGGACTGTAGGTAGTTCTTATCTACACATATAAACCTGACATTTTTAGTGCAGAGAACCAGTTTGAATAATTCACACCACAGCAGGAATAACTGTCTCTCATATCTTACGCTTAGCAAGACTTAAAGACAGCATCTTAGAATGTGTATTTCGTAAATACCACATAGTATCTCCGGTCTGCATCCATCCACCTCTGGCACAAACTGCTGTACCCATGTGGCAATGCAAATTAGAAGTAATGCACCAAAACCGCTGGATTCAGAGGACCACTTGCTGCCACCTGGTGCTCGTTGTTTGTTCATTCTCGTTCTCTTCTGTAATAATGCATAGCCAACTTGTTTGAGTAAAGGTCACATTTATTTTTTTCCGGGAAGGGGAGCATCCCTTACTTAAACATGTGACAAGATGCACAAAAAGAGCAGAAAGAGACATATTCAAGAATGACAGCTCTTGAAACACTAAAGATGTTCACTTTGCAGTAATATTACAGTTTGAATGAATTCAAGAGACATTGAAGACAAAACACAACATTTATTTCTCTATTAGAGGTTTGTTTGTGTGTGTGTGTCTGTGTGTTTGTGAACTTGAGGTCCATGACAGGATGTCCCAAACGGGCCTTCTCTCTCTCCTTAAGTGCTTCCTCCCTGGAACATGTGGGATTTTTAAGTGGAGACTCTGGGCGATGGGTGTGTTCACTTCTTCTTCTCTTGCTTGTCATTGTACTCCAGGAAGAAGTCGTTACAGGCCACAGTGAGAGCTCCAACCAAAATGATGAACTCTGTAAAATCTACCTCCCCATCATTGTTGGAATCCAGGTCTCCCATAATCTTCTCCACAGCTTCCTTATCCTGGGCATTCTGCACGTATCAAGATACAAAAAAAAAGCAATGTCTTTTCTGTACACATAATCTACATTTGCATCTTCTCTTCCTAAGTATGAACATGTGCTTTCTTACCCCCAGATAGCTGCCAAGCTCTTTGGTAAGCATTTCTTTGAGCTCAACCTTGCTCAGTGTATATTTGTCCCCCTCATTTCCAGAGTACTTGTGGAAGGTCTGGATCATGAGCTGCATGGCATTCTCCAGGGTGGTAGCATTCTCGGAGTTAGGCAAAGACATTCTGTAGAGGAACAGAAGGGTGGGTTGAAGATACAGTAAGAACAGTTCATGTCAGTACATGTGCTCTGTCAAGCATTGGGGGAAGCATGGAAGTCTAATGCAGAAAAAAAATCAGGTGAGAAAAGCCTGTCTGTCGTTCTGTTTTGCACTTAAATGTGTTTGCAAATATGCATTCAAGTAAGATGAGATTTGCACACAGTATTTGGACAGAAACTTTATCTAGCTTAACAGTTTCTTCATCGTGTCCTGCCCCTGGCTCTGATAAGATTTTGCCACAGATAAAAGGATCCTGCTCTGCCAAGGTCTGGGAGTCCGGACATAGTCAGCAGCAACCGGACATGTGAGCCAGCTGATAAGAGTGAAACTCTAAGCTGGTTAAAAAGCCCATCCACTGGAGAAGATGTAACGGGGACACACAGTGGCAACCTGATCTGGCTTTTACTTTAGCTTTACCGGATAGCAAAAAAAACACCACAAACAGGTGTAGGTCCTTACCTTTCTTGAACCTGTATCACCTGTGAACTGTGAAGACTTTTCCTAATTGTCAATCACAGCTTATAGTAGTTTTCACGTAGATTTTATTTCCCAAAACAAATCAGCAGGATGTAAAAATGACTAGAAATGCATTTTTGGCACGCTATGTCTTTCCGATGTCTAGTTAACCAGTGAAATTGATTTTTATAACTTATCAGTGAATCAACTGAAAGTTCTCCCTGTCTTTATTGCTCTACACGAAGGTACTCGACAAGTGATGAACTAACAGTCATGCACTAGCAGCATCAGCACCAGTATGCAATCATAATTAGAAAAAAAGACAACAGAGAAATGTGGAGACAGTTGAAATCTGTCCCTCTGTTTCTTACCTGAGTGGAAGATTAGTGCTGGCCTGCTGTTCAGGTGCAAAGAGAGGAGGTAAAAGCAACTGTTAAGGAGGATGAGGACTACACCGTCTTAAATACATCCCTTACTCCACCCATCCCACTTACCCCTTCCTCCTCCTTCTCTACCCCCTCCACCTGTTGCCCCTCTCCTCTCTACCTTCTCTGTTTACGCCAGAGACACCTGCTATCCGCTAATTGGACATACACAAGAGCCGGATGCAGCTACAGAAAGACTTAAGGTAAATTGAGGTATTCACAATAAGTCCACAAGCCAAACCTGCCCTAATGTGCTGAAATAAGAAAACTCACTAAAAAGAGAAGAAGTGCTGGAGAAAAGATCTATTTGTTTCCAAATATTCATACGTTGTCTAAACTCACTCGACCAACTGCGCGCTCCAAGCACAATGGGCTGTTGTGCAGTGACAGTGACATATTGCTTACCATGTCACAGGTTGCTATTGCAATAGTGGATTACCCTGCTCCTCTGTTGTGCAACCGCTTTGTACTTCATGTCAAAACAAAGGAAAGGCTTGCAGGAAGTGCTTAAAATACTGCTATACCAAGGCAAAGATTAATAACTCCATAGCTTTCCAAAAGCACCCGGTTTCAAGCAGCAAAAACATTGTTAGGTTAATTGTAGGGGTAGGATGTTCACTGGATGAGGGGGGTGCGGCGGGGGCTCATGCTTGTTATATTATCCGAAGGATCAGAGTAGCACCGATGAATGGAGCCATCGCACCTGGCAGTCATGCAGAGGAATCCCCATACAAAGGAGAACATGACAATGCGAGGACACACACACACGAGCACTTTCACAAGCCTATTCACACCTTTGGCTTCAAAACACACCATACATGCAAAAAAAAAAAAAAAAGTACAAATAAAGACATATTTGAACAGGAACAGAAAAAAATCTTGAAATAGTTCAAGACACACCTTTAAAGCTGCACACCACCCTTGCACAAACCACGTGAAGAAAACCGAGAAGCAAGAACAGAGAACTGGAACAGAAACATACTTTAAATAGTTCGTGTGAGGCATCCACCGGACTTGGAGACATCTGGATAATGGTGAGAGCGAGAGCCAAAGACCATGAAAGTAATTGCGTTTCTGAATGAATGATAGACAGGCTTGTGCTTAAAATTAAACATTAAAGCTTTTCATATGAAGAGATCATGTTTTAAAGTGCAGTGATGGTAAAGCATCTTCTCATTAATTAGTCTTTGGAGCATCATACTGTGCCAGTAAGGGGGGTAGCACGGAGTGTGTGTGCACATTCGTATACGCCGAATGTATAGAGTTGCTGAGTGAAGGGTGGTGCACAATAGGAAGTGTAGACTGTATATCAGGATCAGGTTGCAATAAGTGATACATCTAAAGGGTGCTGAGTTTGACTAGTCAGGGATGTCACAGCTATATTTAGCAAGTGCTGCTGGTATCTGTGGAAAGGAGCGGGCATGATTCAATTAGTGTCAAATCATGACAGAGAAACTACTGCACTTATAAAGTACTTCCGCATATGTAGAAAGAAAGGAAATGTATATGAGAAAGGGAGGTTCAAAGGTGAAATCTTAAAAGACTGACAAATGTGCAACAGCAGCAACCACAAACCAAAAAAACAATTACATTTTAATATAAAGCTTTTATTTTGAAAACATTGGTATAAAATGTAGGATTGGTATAAAAAAGACCAGCTCAGAATCCTTCAGTGACAGTGTTACTACATAAAGGTTCATTTGGACAGACATTAAGATCTAGTATAGCCGGTTAACTATCTCAGAAAAAAATATTATGATCTGATGTATACATGGTGGCTGGAATGTTTGGAAATGAAAAAAAAAAAAAAGACATTTAATAAGCTCAAAAAGAAAAAAAAATGGCTGAATGCAGATCCTCTCCAAATACTGCAACTTCAAGAGTATCTACGATGAATCTGGATTGCTTTCAGTCTTGCGCTGACTCATGGAGTTAGCCAAGTAACCTATCAGGGCAAGGTATTCCTCAAAGCTGACCTTTCCATCGCTGTTTTCATCCAGTCCCCTCTGCATCTCCTTAACAGCAGAGGAGTTGCCTGCATCCTGAGTTTAAAAACAAAAAAACAAATATCAAAGAGATTAGAGATTACAACTGCTTTTAAATTCATGTTCTAATATACTGGCACCATGACGGACAACTACAAAACACTTACTTCCATGACACCACTGAGGTTTTTCTCCACCAGTTTCTGGAAGGATTTGCTGTCTAGGTTCTCCTTCCCCCTGGAAGATTTAACAAACGTGGTCACCAACGTCTTAATGGCGGACTCCATATCTGTATAAGAGAGTGAGACAAGGACAAAGCATAAATGAGAATTTAGGACAGATAAGGACATATCTTAGAAGACTCTCAGACTCTCAAACATTGTGCCATGAGATACTTTTCCTGTGAACTTTAATAATATCATAATGCAAAAAACTAAACAGGGCATGGAGTGGATGAGACGCTTATTTCATATTGAACATTTCATGCTTTGTTTGGTTCTGATTGTGAAAAAGAGTAATGTCAGCTGTGAGTTTGTGGAAGGCTTGTGCACAACTATGTGACCTTTAACTCTATACAACCAAATTATAAAGCATATTATGATGTATTTAAATTGACAAACATGTCATTTATAATACCTGATGATTTTAAAAAGGCAAAGCCCAGACAGAAAAAATCCTAAGACCCTCTTGTCCTCTGTGGGAAGAACAGAAGTGAAGAGGAAATCCTGGGATTTCTTCTGACACCACATTTGTAATAGTTTGACAAACAGATAACATGTGCTTTCTTTTCAAAGTGGTGGAGATTGCAGCTTCCACATTTTCTAGGGACAAGGGAACTTAAGTGATCATTCATTTATTCGTGTATTTTTTGCAGATAATATCATAATATTGCTAAAAATCTAATTGTTTCTTCAATGTCCGATTCTTAACTTCACATTAGTAGGATTGCAGAAATGTACAGTATTTTCTAACCCCCTAAAAACAAACCTTTTACTCAGTGTCCTTTGCAGTGGACAGCAAGACTTACTAACTCCCATTTTTAACCATTTGTCCCATTCAGAAAGCAGAGGACCAAGTGAGGCAGGAAGGACTTTACTCATACTTGTAGAAGCGAAGTCAGACTTACAGATGTCAGCGGACGAGGTGGACAAGGTTGAGACATTAGGGCGGGAAGGCGAGAGCTCAGAGGAGATACCAGCTTCTGAGGAGCCTGAGCTGGGATTAAGTGACCCATGGTCATGAAAAGCAATGTGTAATGTGGAAATGTAACAATTTATTCATTTAACAAACAGGGGCCTTAGTAGCATACGGAAGAACCATACACAGCCACGACAGCCTGGCACCTCCTCCTCATGCTGCTCATAAACTTGGTCCAGCTTGGTCTGGGATGACATCTCATTCTTCAACCAGCAATTGTCACAAGTCAGCCAGTGTGGTTGTGTTGGACGCTATGGCCCAAACAGCAAGCACAAGCTGATCACACAAGTGTTTAACGGTGTTGAGGTCAGGGCTGCAGGTAGGTTCTTCCATCCTCTCCACACCCAAATTCTTCAGATAGTCGTTGATAAACCCTGCTCTGTGGGAGCGAGCATTGTCATGTTCGAGCACAGAGGTCAGTTGCTAAACCTCATCTTGATATCTTTGTATTGCGAGTGCCTCCAACGACGACAATCCTTGTTTATCCAGTGAGGGAGATGCTGCCTCACAAAATCACACCTCCTCTACCCTATTGGTGCAACAATCAGAATGGGTGCTGCACCAGTGGTGAAGGATGGTCATATCAGGCCTCCTGGCAGTTCTATGAGACCAGCGACTGGCTGTGTGCTGTCTTTTCTGGATTGTTTGGGTAGAGACCCCTCGGCCATACCGTTCTGCAAACCTTGACTGCAAATCTGTTAAAGGCTGCCTCTGGTTCCTAAGTGCTAATAGGGTGAGGAAATGATCTTCTTATGTAGTAGCCTTCTTGGGACGTCTATTTCGCGGCCTGTCTCTGACATACCTTGTTAGATGGAGCTTGGCCTTCAGTTTGGAGATGGCACTGAAGAACAGTCCAAATGATACTGCAAGTTGGGTTTGTGCAACACCCACTTGAAGTTGTCCTATAGAACAAGCCTAATTCAGATCAGTCAAACATGGCGTGCTTGGAGTAGACACCAGTTGACCGCTATAGCAAGGACTGATAATCACAGACAGTTAGACACTTGATAGCCAGAACTGGAGTACCAACAGTTCAAAACAAGAGTCAGTAGCAGAACAAGCTATTTGGCATTAGCAGAGAAGATTTGGCAACTTTTTCATGGGCGCAACCCATGTCAACAAATGTGGTACCATTTAAGAGGAAATGAACAGACTTTAATGGTATAGGATTTCCCAAGAAGCATTGTTACAACAAATAAATAATGGACTAATCCATGACTTGGATCCGGATACACCGAGTCCTTATTATAGCTAATTTAATAAGTTGAGGCATATTCTTCAAGACTGGGCAGTCCATTGAAGTAACAAATGAGATAATTTTCTCCTCTGATGTTGAAAAAGAATGATGTGAGATTTCTGTTAAACAGCGTGCAAGAAGGCTGCCTCAATCTGCTGAGACCAGTGAAGGTCTGTGCACTGTAGATGAGCTGATGTTTCCTTTCCCACAACTTCAGAGCCCCGCCTTGTTGTCATCTTGCTTGAGGTCAGGCTCCTTAAAAGCCTGGATATCATCCTCTGAGCGTTTGCCTTGCTTTTTTAATCAAAAAGTTCAACGATGTGAGTTTTTTTAATTTAAAAACAGTGTTTATGTGTTCAGTCGTAACTGTTTTAATGTTAAATAAAAGGAACTTTTTTAGCAGAAATCTACACAAAAATGAAACCAATATCATTCCATCACATCATTCTGTCATCACGCAAGACGCCATGTTCATGACAAGGGACAAACAATTAAACAAAGAAAAACAAAAAAATTAATGAATAACAATTTTTACAAGGATTTCTAAATATCAAATCCTTGTTTGATATTTAGAGATTTAGAAAATTCTTGTTCAAGTGGATTTTGAAAGTGCATTCAAATTGGTTTATGTAAGTGTCAAAAATGTGAGAAATGTGAGACACACAATTGACGTCAGCACGGAAGGGGAAGAGGGGGAATGGGGAGCGATGAGGGGACCCAGGCTGGATGCTGGTGGAGGTAAACAGAGCAAAAGAGAGGGAGTGAGGGGAGGCTGAAGAGATGGGGAGTCTCTAAAGGTAAACACAATGGGAGCTGTGATCTCTGACGGTGGACATCTGATCCCCAAAAGCGAACAGGAGGCTGCGAGATCAGATTACTGCCTAATGCCCGACTGCAGCAGCACACACTACCGCGCATTGTAGGGACACAAGTATGCACTGAAATATGTCACCCAACTAGTCAGCCAAACACTAACAAATAACCTGAATGCCAACGTCACATCCTGCACTCACTGAGCAAACCAAAAGCAAACCATTTACAATCTCACTGGATGCCAAATCTGGTAGCTCTAATAAATAAAAAACAGCAACATCAACACAGCACACACTGGAAATATGACAGAAAGCTAAAAAAACAAAACTCCACTGATCTATTTTAAGCATGCAACTAATTAATTCCATTAGTCTGTTTTTAAAAGCAGGCACAATAATAAAAGCAACTATTTAAAATACTGTAATTAATTATGATAAAAAATAACATTTAGACACTGCAGTTACAGGGTCCCGGCTTACTGTCACGCTGTCAGGGTTTTCTGAGACATTTCAACATAGCCGTGCCATTATTAGGAACACTGGTGCTTTCCCCACTGTGACAGATATCTGCTGCAAAAATGTCTGTGGTTTCATAAGTGACGCAGAGATGATATATATACATATATCTATATATATGTATATATATTCTCAAATGAGCTGGTGGTGCATGCTTTTTATTTAAAATGCAAAGCACCAAGAAAATGCAGGAACTGCTCACAGCTGCAAAGGATTACAAGTAATTGTGGTAAAAAAAGAAAAAAGAAAAAAAAAGAGAAAGAGCTGGGGCCACGTCAGAGCCCTGTACCTCTAACAAATAAACAACTAACAACAACAAAAAAACCCTGTAAAAAAAACAGCACAAAGAAATAACCATAGTAATTTGACTGAAGTACACAATTACTATGCAGATTAATCAGAGAGATTTTCAGTTATTTTCTGTTGCATGTACACATTATGTTTCCAAGCGCAATTTGACTAACACAGGAGTCTTTTAAGATCACTCCCATGTAGTTTTCTCTTGTCTCAACAAAGTAGAATTCCAAGGCAATGGCTCGCAGAAAACAAAAGCCCTGAATGAAAGCTGAAGATACTTGAGCAGCATTGATAAGTATCTCAGCAGCGTGGGGGCGAGGCCTTGCTGCAGGATTTCCAGTGTGTATTGGAAACTACCACAAAGCAGCAGTGGACACTGGATGGGTAATAATCATTGGTGCCTGGAGTGATGTCGCTGAGGTAACTTTAGAAGCTGGTAAATCTCCCATCTGACACTGATGTCACGCCTCACCGGTCACACTACTCAGCTACTCTGGCCCACACGAGAACACATAGACATGCAGAAAGACGGAAAAGCACACACACATATGCAGAAACACACTCATCTAAAGAAGGACAATGCCAATTAGGACGTCTGTTGCATTAACCTAATTACTGGGTGAATGAGAGCAGGCACCCAAACCCTGGATTTTGTTTCATGTCTCCCTGCCATGCCAGCACACACTGACACACACACACAACTCTTTTCAACATTCAAGTTAGCATCTGTCATCAGCCTGCTGCTCATTATTATTTAATACGTTACTATAATTGTCTTAACACCTTCCTAACATCCTCCACAAGTCAAACAGCTCAGGAGCAGGCTGTTTACAGGCCATATATCAAAATGCTCAACAGGCCACAATCCATTAGCATCTCTCATGAATGTAACAAGATTAGCAGGAAACCAAGAAGGCTCCAGTATGAACCGGAGACATCAGGGCCACAAAAATACAAAATGAGTAGAAAGGAACATGTGGCAGGGCAGTAGCGTTTGTCTGATGAGGGCAGGGAGCGTGTAATGACGACAATCGTGGCTCTTGTACAAGCTCTTAGTGCATACACATTCCAACTCTGAGTGTGGAGATGGTGATTAGAGAGACTGATGGCAGCTCAGTAGTTGCCAAACACAAGCAATGCGTTTTCTAGTGATTTGTCATTTGCAACTGTAATGATTAAATGGAGATTGAAAAACAAAACAAGATCTGATACAGACATTTGAACAGGAATATACTTTTTAAAAGTTTACCTCATGTGTCCACCAAACTTTGATAAGAGATGGTGAGAGTAAAAATTAAAAAAGCTGCAAAGAGCAAAACTAAAAGCCAGGAATACATTTGAATAAATGCTCTATATTTGTCTGTTTGTGTGCAAAATAATAATGAAAGTAAGTGGAATGAAAGCCTGAGTGGAGCCCAGTTCATATTGTTGGTATGAGGGTTTTTTTTTAATGACACTTTTTTGCATTTCACACAGAGTGGTTCAGCAGCTGCTAATGTGCTTGTGAGCATCATGGATTATTACCAGTAAGATAAGAGAAGGGCTAGATTTTCCTGTTTTAAACATCTTTAGAAGCCTAAAGTTACAAAATCATCCAGCACTCACAAAAGAAAAAAGAAGAAGAATTCGAGTTTTAAACAATAAATATTAAATAAATTAATAATGACAGTTATTTTTTTTATGTCACCGGTGTATTATAACATGCAGCCCATTAAGCTCCCTTAAAATTATACACACTATAGCTACATGAACTCCTGAATTAACGGAATAACATGAATATTGAGCAGACCTAGCAAAAGAGAGGGAGGTAATGTGAGGTAATGTGAGGTAATGAGCGCTGAAACTAGATGAGACTTGTCATGTGCAAACCAGTTTTAACCCAGTATGTCCATCTAACCCACCCCTCACTACTCCACTAAAGAAGACAAACTGAGAACGCGAAAACCGAGAAAGTTTGAGCATGCTTCCCATCTCAGACCAAACGGATCTCTCTCTCTTTTTTTCTGTCTTCTTCTGCGATGGCAACCGACGTGAGCAACCATTGATCCTTGTGGGTGACCAGCTCCACCCTGGTCGTGTTGTTTGCACTAGGTCTGACTGACTCACTTCCCCCGTGAGCATACCTGTCATCGCCCAGGTCGCTATTTCTCCTCCGCTTCATTAACTACACCGGGTCGAAGCCATTCGAGTCTCACTACCGGAGTCTTATCATAACGTTAATAATTCACAGTGATGAGAGCCAAATCTGACTGTCGGTACAACGGTCACATTATGATTGACTAACGGGGCGATAACAGCCTCGGCTCACACGCCAAAATTAGTAAGCGCCGCGCGTAACGGAGATGTTAGGGGCTTGCCCACGTCGCACATTTACATTTAGCCCTAACTAATCCTCACAATTTGTAGAGTGACCACAGGCAGGAGTGACACACAGCAGATAAATAAGTAAACGCGACTCGAGACTCCGGTTTCTGTGTAAGTGTAAAGGGATTGGGGTTACATTACCAAGAAGATGAACCCGATCCCTGTGGCCACCAAGCTGGGTAATGACAATAGAGAGGCTGGCAAGTAATAGAAAATTGATGACACGGTGCAGAAAATAAGTTCAAGTTTTCAATTTTTTGTGTTGAGTAGAAAAGTTTGAACTCGTAATTTAAAAAAGAAACAGCTGAATTTATTAATGAAGAGAACTTGTAATGGAGAGAAAAAAGCACTCACCTTTGAGAGCGAGAACAAAAGCCTATATAAACTGTCTCAGCAAATGCTCTGCTTCTTTCTTTCAGATCCTCCTCGCAAGGCTTCCTCTAGATTAAGCAGCTACACATATCTTTTCCGTGATTTAACTTCTGACTCAAGCCAGTTTTTTTTCACAGTTTTAGGGCGTGTGCCTGGGAGAGGAGGAATGTGGAAAGAGGCGCAGCTTGAGCAACGCAGCAATATTTTCTTAACAAAGATTTCCGTTGTTCCACAAAAGAGTCTAAAAAAGCGTTTTTGATTACAAAAAACTTTCGGCCTTTCTGCTTCTGTTTTATACTCACACCCGCAACTTTGCTATTTTTTAAATATATACATGTATTATATTATATTGTTCTTTTTTTTCCTGGCACAACACAGTTTCTCTCAACAAGTAGGGACAAGAGCGCGCGCATGTTTTAAGCGCGTGTGTGTTCAAAGCCTTAAGAACAGACAGATGCAGTCAAGCCACACCCTGAAAGTGGTTCAAAGAGTGGAAAGATGGAGTTATGTAGCAAAAAAGAAGACCCCCCCCCCCCCCCCCACACACACACACACACACACACATACAGAGTAACGAATGAAAGACTGGACAGCAGAGAACACAGAACTATCCTGTTACATTTTATTCAGATTTCTTTTATAAGTTGAGATTTTTCCCTAAACACCACCTCTGTTGGCGTCCGGAGGGGAGATGATGATTTCCAGGAATTAGGAGGCCAGGAATGCGCACACAGAAACACACACACACACACACGGTTGTAACACACTACATTCCTATTCTGCAGTTTCATCATAGGACTGTGAGCACGCGGGGCTTAAAGCGTGTGTGTCTTCGCTGCGGGCTGGGATTTGTTCTAAAACCACCGAAACCGTGTAGTGTTATGTAAAAGTGACTGAATCTACCTGACAGCCTCTTGAAACATGTGAGGTGGAAATGAAACACAAAGTATTGACTAAAAAGCACAGAACTGTGAAACTGAAACGGGCTTTAGGGTGTTTTTCATCTGGCTGAAATCCCGTTTTTTTTTAACTGCATGGCACACAGGCGACACAGTAACACACAGAACTGCGAAAGAAAGAGTATTCGAGGACACTCTTATTGGCTAAACCTCCCAGGCTTGCTCGCAAGTTGCCCAATCAGCTGCCAGAATTCCAAGAAGTTGAGCTCTCCATCATTGTTCTTGTCCAATGAGCTCACAAGTTAGTCAATGGCAGCAGGGTCATCAGCTTTCTGCAGGAAAACAGGAAATCACATGTATCCAATATTAAAAAGAACCGTCTCAGTCCGTGGATAATGCAAAAATTCGGTTAACACTGGTCATGTGTATGGAGCGAGAGATCAGAGGCAAGCAGAACACACTGGCATGCAAACGAGTTTAAAAAAAAATCATGCTTCATCAGCAGAAGTGGTTTGGCACAGAACTCTATTGACTCTGTCCCCATCTAGTGGTCATTGCGATTATTACAACTATTCAAACAAGAAGAAGCATGTGGAATTTTCCACACTGGGGGTAAAGCAGACCTTTATCCTTCGAACACGTAGAGCACAGACAAGACAGTCTCAACAACACAAGACTTTGTTTTTGAGGGGGGGGACATTTAGCGTGAAACATTAAATGGAGATTAATATCCTGTCCCAATATGAGATGATGCAACTGCTCATTCATGGTCAAGATCACAGGCAGGAGAGCTGTTAAATGACTCAAAACTCCAGTAAGACTGCAACTGTTGATGAGAGCTCACATAGATGATGACTAACGCTTAATAACATCAGCTTCCCCCTTATGATTAATTTCGTGAGAAACAAAACTCAGTTTGAGCAAATTGAGTCTCCCTGATTATACTTTAATAATGAAACTGCGGGCCTTCAAACTGACATCTAAGTATGGTACTTTGTGTTGCATCTGGTCTTTTTTTCAGCGTAGTCAGCGTACAAGAAGTGCTAACAGTTAGTAGCCTGCAGCCTAAATCCGCATATTAACTGTCTGTAAGTACAGAACATTTTTGAACCAATAGTCAATACAAAAAAGAAAACAGGCATCTATAGAAATAGAAAATGTAATAGATACTTAAGTAAAGCCACCAACCTGCTGTGACTATTAGATCAATGAATAAGAGGTACAAATGAAACTACTGTGCACTGATTTTACCTTGACGAAGTTAAGGAGCTCTGATGACACCAGTCTGTAAAACTCATCTCTCCTCAGCGTGTCAGAGGAACCATCCCTGCCAGCATAGGCCTTGAACCCAGACACCAGCGCATGAATGGCCGACTCTTTTAAAAGAATATACTGAAGTTCAACAGGATTCTAACATTGATTTGGAATAAAAGACAGTGGAAACTCACCAGCTGTGTGTGTGTGTAGGTATTTGGTGAGTACAAACGTCTTTCTTCTCCCTTTGTACACTGCTGTTGACGGGTTAAGTAGATAAATCATTGGAATTGGTAAAAGTGTAAACCATATTTCCAAAGAAACCACAAATGTTTTTCCATGACGCAGCTGTGTTTTCAGATGCACGCACAGCATGTAGCCAATCTTTGAAGAAGGATGGATTACTAGATACATCATCTCATTCAGGAAAACCACCACAAGACTGAGAAGTGAAGTTAAGCGAGGTTAACATTAACATTCTGCACTGCCTGTGAACTATTTTTAATCATTTTTGCGGGTCATCCCAGTGCACAGACAGTTTATTTCCGTTGTTTCTTGTGAGTATGAAAATGTGGGCAGAATGCTGTGGAGAGCAAAAAGTAGAGCAGTACATCAGGTATATAATTATACTGTCTGTATATGGAAACTTTTGAATGAGGATGAGAATGAGGCACTTGGGTTTTACCTCATAAAACAATTTTTTTAAACTCTAAAGCTCTGACAGGATGTGCACAATTGGCATATTAGGGAGGCAGTTAGCACTAACAAGCACATCGGCTTTATCATCCAAATATCCCCTCTTCTAGTTTTTGTTTCTCTCCTGTATGACACACACACCCAGACACACACATCTTTATCCCCTTATACTCGAAAAAGCAGTATTTAGTTCTCCTCCTTCCATTCCCTTGGCTGTCATTGGGGAAGGAGAGTGTGGCAACTAACTCAAAATAAATGGCTTAGTGAGGGGGCTGGAAATTGCTTCCCTACACACAGTCTTAGAAAAGCATTGGTGCTTTCAGTGGGCCAATGCTTCTAGTTGTTTTAAGATTGATATCCTGGGACTGTAGCTGCAGGTGTATCTCTGTCTGAGGACTTGTCTTAAAGTTCTCAATTGCTATTTAAGTCTACAACACCAGCATTTGGCCTTGAGGCAAACATCATAGGCCTAAAGGTTTCAAGCTAAATATAAACTTAAATTACTGCCTTGGGGTTGTAGGCCATTCCCAACCAATCAATTTAGGCCCACATGTACCCACATTTATTATTAAATGAAGTGAATTCAGTAGATTAGTGTCACCAGTTCAGTTTCTGACCAAATTTAAGTAAATACATTCACAGCCTGTTATTTTGTAAAAGACTGTCCTGAAACATGTTCTCTAGAAAAATGACATGTAGTGGTGAAGCTGACCTTTGACCCTTAGGACATGAAATTTCACAGCTTAATTCATTTATCCTATTAGACATTGGTGAGAAATATAGTCACAATTATTGACTTTTGTTTAAGGTCACAGTGAAGGTCAAAGTGTTAGTATCCCATCTGAAGAAATTATGAGATATGTTGCTCTTGAGAGTACGACCTCTGCAGGGTTGTACAGACAATGCGCTGAACCATGACTGTTTCTGACGCAGGAAGGATACATGTGGAAAACTGTAATATTCAACCAGGTCCATCATCCACTCTCCTGTCTGAAACAAAGTGAGTGCTTGACTGACATGACAGACTCCGTGACTGAATAACATGAAATCACAGTAATCTATATGTCACTATCTACTGCGCTATTCTTTCTCACATTTGTTCCCAAGGGTGCAGGTAGTTATGCAGTGGTTGGCCTCACAGTAAGAAGGTCCTGTGTTTAAATCCACAGCTATTTTGGGCCCCATGCTGAGCCTGCACAGATACTCTGACTTCTTCCAAACCTAGACATGGGGTGAGGGTACTCGTGGTGGTGCATTCCAGTGTGCTCATAGTGCCAGTCCCAAGCCAGGATAAATTGGGAGGGTTGTGTCAGGAAGGACATTCTTTGCCAACTCAAACATCAAGAATGAGATTTCCATACCAGATTGGGTGCAGCTCAGGGCTACTAACGATCGCCTCTGGTGCTGTTGGCCAAGATCATGCCACCGGAAACTATGCTTCTGTTGGCTGAAGACAAAGGAAGAAATGCGTATATCAGACAAGGAGATGACTCAGCTGGATAAAGTTAAGAAAAATGGATGGATGGATGCACACAATAGGAAGGGACAATAGATTTAAAAAATATCCTAATTTCTTCTCTATTTAAGATTAACTTAAAATAACCAGGTATAAAGGCTGCTGATCTCTCTTTGCTGAAGCAAAGTTAATGAAACAGTTGATGTACACACTACATTAGGATAAATGTTCACTAACAAACAACTTCTTGTTCTCAACCTTGTAGAATTGTCTGTATCAGTGTGGCACAGCAAGAAAGGCACCAGAGCTCAATGCATCGAATAAGATGCGTTTGGCAATGTGGTGTGGTTTAATGGCTTGAACAAAGAGGTGGAGCAGGCTGGTTAAGGTTGGCACACAGCTACTAATCATGATCCCTCCTTTATAGTAGGTGTGGGCCCAGAGGAGTGACGCACGAATGAAATGCACTGAAAAGGCAGTGACGCTGCAGCTGGGGTAAAGTGTCGGAGCTGTTTGAGTCTGTAAATAGTGTAGAAAAAATACTGTGTGTGGCAAGAGCCCGTGGCTTATCTGTCATCACTATGGAGAACTTGTTACAGCGAGCATACACTTCAGGAAGTATTCTTTAAAGACTAAACAGGTGAGTTAAAGGAAGACAAAAAGTATTATTCATCACAGAGAGGAATTACATTTATTATTTTTAAATGCCAAGAACATGGGAAAACACAACTGTAATGACATTTAAAGTTCTCTGTGCCACTACACGCTGTGTGGCAACCTTTGAAAAAACAATCGCTATGGTGCTGAAGGCCTTTAAATCTGCTACATTTCACAAGTTTATCCACACGTAAAGAGATACAGAAAGTGTTTTTGAAAACAAATCTCTGAAGTACCATCACCAACCACAAACAAATGTTACAGTCATCACAAAGCAATAACTTAAGGACATCTGCACAAGCTCCACACCTGAACAGCAATAAACATGCTCAACATGTCAAAATCTCATGTGCCCATCAAGTCTCTATATTACACCTATAAAATAAGTTAATTAGACATTTGTAGATTTAAGCAAGTTCCTAAACACAAGCATAATGTATGTACAAACACAAGTGTCATGACTACAGACCCTCGCTCAATTCGTTCAGCAGTCCATGCTTAATTAACAAAAACAGCCATGATCAGCGAATAAGCAGATTTTAAAAGTGCACAGTGCCGCTTGCAGAAAATAGTGAAAGTGTAGTGTTTGAATAAGACTGTGCAGCATCTTTTAGAAATCTTATTGAGAGCAACAGTGTAAGAGAATTGTGAATAGCAATGACTTTCACACTAACGGACATTCACAGTAGCTGCAGGTGGTCGGTCCCAAATAAACAGCTGTAAGTAAATGTTCATAAATTTAGTGGGACTGTTTTAGGCTAGCAATATTTGTCTGTCACCATCTCTAAGATGTATCACACAGATTCTTAAAATATCAGACTCAGCACTTCACACACACACACACACACACACACACACACACACACACACACACACACACACACACACACACACACACACACACACACACACACACACACACACACACACACACACACACACACACACACACACACACACACACACACACACACGACGTACGTTCAAGCCCTTCCTATGTAACAGTGCATTAAGTGTTTGCATATGAGCACTCAAAAAAACAACAACAAACAAACGAAAAAAAAACAAAAAAAACAAAAAAAAAACCAAAAAAAAAAACCCCGCAAGTGGACAGCAGATGGAGGTAAAACACAAAAGGCCGTCCTGCAAAAACATGACAGGTTGATAAATGTATACTTTAAGCCTTTGTGGTCCAATAAGAAATGTTCCCTTTGAGTAAACCCTCGCTCGCTCCGACTCCTTTTAGCCACTTTTGACAGATCCATCAATTCTATCATTTCATCAGCCACGTCCTTGTCCGCTCTCCTTTCTCCAGTCCCCTTTGATTCTCTCCTCTTTCTCTCCAGCTCCTCCCAATGAAAACTTTCTCATGACTTCTCTCTCAAACTCCTCCATTTCATCCTCTATGGCGCTATCTTGTTCCCCATCCTCGTCCTCTTCCACCATGTCTTCTAAAATATCGCTCAAATCTTCAACAAAATCTTGAAAGCTCATCTGATCATGAACAAAAACTCCATCCTTAAAAAACTGCGTGGCCAGCTTTTTGAGCTCCTCTCTTTTGGAATCATCGACACCTGCCTGCTCTGCCTTAGCTAGATAGGTTTGGAGGATGGCCTCAAACTCGGGTAAGTGGACAGGGAGCAGCTGCTCAGCCTTTGCACAGGACTCCAATGAGTCGCACTCCTGTGGAGGTTTAGGACTGTGCTGGAGACGCTCTCTCTGCTGGACCCAGTACTCAGGCTGCCCCATGGAGGGTTTGCGGTGTGTATGAGGCTGCTGGTCTCCGAACTGATGTTCTTCCTTTTTGCCATGATTATTTTTAACCTTGTATACATCTTTGCTTTTCTGGAATTGCGATTTGTCTTTTTTCCAGTCTTCATTAGGCTTCTTCTCCTTCCTCCCGTCTCTCTCTTTTGATTGCTCCCGTTTCGACTGTTCCCACTTCTTGTCCTTGCTCTTCCATTCCTTATCGTGTTTCCCATTTTGACTCTTCCGCTCATATTCATTCCATCGCTTCCTGTCATCTTCCCTTGATCCGTCTTTGCCATGATTTTTACTGCCTTCCCACCGTTTCCTTTCATCCTTTTCTTTCCGTGCTTTACCCTGAAGTTTGGCATTTTTATCATTCCTCTCAGTGCCTCTTCTCCACTCTCTCTCTCCTTTCTCCTTCCACTCTTTATCTTCCCACTGCACTTTGCCACTTTCTTTAAAGCCGTCTTTCAGCTTTTTCCATTCCTTTTGTTCTTTTTGTCTCCCCCCATGATCCTTTCCTTCCTTCCAGTGCTTGTTCTCCTCCTTACCTCCCAATTGTTTACCCTCATTCACTTTCTCATGCTTTGGTCTTTTCCTATCGACATCTTCATTCCATTCTTTTTTCTCCCTCTTTTCTGTCCGCTCTCTTTTTCCTTTCCCATCTTTCCATGGCTTTCCTTCATCACCTCTGCTAGTCTTCTCTTTCTTCCAGTCTTTCTCCTTCCACTGTTTTTCCCCTTCACTATGCCTCTTCTGTCTACCTTCCTTATCAAACATTCCTTGCTCATGTTTTTCCTTCTTCCATTCTTTTTTACCACCATCTTTATGGCCCTTTTTCTCTCCTTCCATCACTACAGATTTTTTTCTCTCTTTTCCCTCTTTCTGCTCGCCCAAGTCATAACGATCTCTCTTCACATCTTTCTTTTTCTGCTTTGGGTCATCCCGTGGATGCTTTGTCTGTCTCCCTGTGGATCCAACCGTTTCCTGCTTGCTGTCCTCTGGCTGACCAGGTGGGGGCAATGTAGAGAGCTTCACGGAGGCTTGAGTTGTCTGACTGCCTGCTGGAGCAACCACAAAAAGTCAAAGTTAGAAAAAGAAAAAAAGATACATGTGTGCATTGTGTTTCAAAAACAGAGAGAAGAAAGCAAATCACTAAATGACTAATCTACTCCCAAGATCTCTTATAACTCTCATCCTTCTACATCTCCTACTCTCCTCCACATCCCCTCCCTTCTTCCTCCCTTGCTCCCTTTGTACCTGAGGAGACTTTTAATTCTGTCACAGTGGATCTCAGAGTTTCTAGTTCTTTCTGTAGGGCCGGGAATGACTCCAGCTCTTTCTTCATCCTCTCATTCTCTTTCTGAAGGACAGGAAGAGAAGCAATCTCTGTCTTCAACCTACTGTTTTCCTTCTCCACCGCCTCCCACCTCAGCCGCTCCTTTGCTCCCTCTGCTGCCTGTCCCTGGGCTACTTTTAGCTCCTCGT
This sequence comes from Neolamprologus multifasciatus, assembly GCF_963576455.1. Taxonomy (NCBI): domain Eukaryota; kingdom Metazoa; phylum Chordata; class Actinopteri; order Cichliformes; family Cichlidae; genus Neolamprologus; species Neolamprologus multifasciatus. Next base: position 20,360,592 of record NC_140449.1, read on the forward strand.
TCTGTGCCTGTTTAAAGAAGAACAGAAAAAGAGGGTCCTTAGAGAATACCACACACTCACTGACACCTTTATCCACAGACGCACATTTGTATAAATACATGTGTATTACTGTACACACGCAGAGGAGACGAGGTGAGAGACAGAATGGAGTCACACCTGAAGTTGGGCTTGGAGCACAGAAATCTGCTCATTCCCTTTGGCTAGCTTGTTTAAAAGCTCTGAATTGTCAGCATCTAGTGGGGACGGAGGAGCCTCTGGGTTAAGCCACTCCTGTCAACAAACAGAATTACACATCTTCTCAAATAACTATTGTCAGGTGGAGGAGTGGAGAAGAAAAAGAGGTGTTAATGGAACGGGAAAGAACAAGTCACTGTACAGTAAAAAAAAGTTTTGTTTTTTTTTTAAATTGCCATACTCATTATACAGTAAATAAAGGTTGGACTAGAAGAAACAGAGACACAGTGGAGAGAGAGTAGACATTACACTGACCCGTTTTCTTGGTAGCTCTGTATCTTTCAGATCCCTTGTACTATAGTCGCTCTCTGCAACGCAAATATTAGTTTCAATGCGAGTAATAAATTAAAAATAGCATGCAAAACAAACACACACACACACACACACACACACACACACGTTACTTTTCATAAAAAAAAAAAAAAAATGCAATTACCCAGAAACAACATGCATAAGGTTTCTGACAGTAAAATGAAATTCAGCTGAACAGAAAAGAAGCATTCATAATACACTTCATTACAAATGCATTTGTAAATGCAATAGAAAAAAAAAAAATGTATGGATTCCTTGGTGAAGTCCTCATGAATCCTGTTTTCAGCTTTACCTCATTCTCACGCCTTTGCTTTTCAAACTGTACGTCAAAAATCAGGTGACTGAGCTTACAGGCTTCTAAAGCTAATATTTACCAACTGTCGTTCTTGGTCCCTTCAAAGCAACAAGGTTGTCTTTTGACAACACCTACACCAAGTATCAGGACAAAACCCCACATTTAACAGCGTAAAGAACTTTGAAAGCTTTTTTTCTGCAAAGTATTACATGCAAAGGCTTTTTTCCTGCATGCATCCTCACACATGCAAACATGCTGTGGCCAACAAAGACTTAATTAGATCAGTGACCCACACATACACACAGAAAGAACCTACCCTCATCCAGATCCATGAAGATACCTGCATGTATAATACACCTCAGTCTCGGAGCATCCTTCATCTAATCCAGTGTTAGTTACTTTCTATTCTTTTAAGCTTTTACCTTTACAATATAATTTTAAAACAGGCAAACAGCTTCCCAAAAAAATCTAATGAAAAAAAAAGAAAGAAAGAAACGTTAACCTTCGTAACATGCCTACCTGAGAAAAAAATGGTGCCAAGGCCTAACAGAATGAGAGCACCTAGGATGCACTTGTTCACGGAAAACCCGCTGTCGTCTTCTCGCTGGGGGAGCTGAAATTCTTCCACTTCCTCTTCCTCTTCTCTTCTTCCAATCTGCTCCAGAGATGCTAAAAGGGACCTTCTCTTCCTCACCTCTGACTCTCCCTCCTCACCAGCCTTCTCGGTCCTCTCCTGACTCACTTCTGAATCTGCAGGGGGGTCTGAAGGGGTGAAAGACAACAGTATTAAGGTGCAGTTCTACAATAATTAAGTTACAGGAACACCTCAAATATAAACTGAAAACACCACAACAATATGCAATCAGAAATTTCAGCCCCCAGCAGAGTAATTATTTTAAGCACAAAGTTGCAGTACAGATATTTCTTGCTTTTATATAGCTGATATAAGATAGCACTGCAGCTAAGCAGAGTATGCTGGTTAATTTGCTCCACTTTCTTATATTTAAACTCAACAAATCAGTCTGGCTTTGAAAGAAAAGAGCAATAATGATATAACTGGCTCTGTAAAGACATCACTAATGCTGAACTTTACTTTTTAAACACAAATTGTTAGGGAAAAAAAAAGTGCAGAACAGAGTAAAAGAAGACCAATCATTTGATGGTGCAGCAGTAAAAAGTGACAAAAACCAAAACCACTACACTGCAAAATATTTTAAGTGGTTCCTGTCCCTCTGAAGCCAATTTACTTCTGCAGGGTGTCATGTAACTAAAGGTTTCTGTCACATCATGCTCCCCTCCACACACAGCCTCTCCAGACAACCTCCTGGCCCAGATACTGAAAAAGTCCATAACCAGGTGTTCCAACAAATACACTTCAAACACAAATAGAACATGCGGCTTAGTCTCCAATAGCAGAAGAGAAAGGCTGCATGCCATGTATACAGTGACATACACATAAAGTTTTTCAGTAATAATGACCCTACTTTCGCCCTGTTCATACCCGTTTCTTTTTCCAAGTCAGTTGTCTTTAGATACGCATCTGGCACCTCCCCTTCTTGTTTTAGCTCCTCCCCATTTCGCAGATGCTGCGTTCCTTCCACCTGCACACACTCTGCACCTCCAAGAGTCTCTGTGCTCAACGGTAAGCGTGGGGGCTCATCAGGGGAAGGAGCTACATGAGTGTAGGAGTCAGAGTATGAATCGGGGTCAGAGCTGCTTTGCGCCGGGCCCTCAGGTAGGCCCCCTGCCTGGCTGACTTCATCACTGCCATGGTTCAAGTTGCTGGAGACTTCCAAAGAGGAAGGAATGGGGTTATCCATGACAGAAGTGGGCACAGAGGTGGGCTGATCTGCACTCAAGCCTCCACTTAGCTCTGCTGTTTTTTCTTTTGGTACCTGGATATAAGAATAAGGTCATAAAAAAAAAAAAAAAAAGTAGTTGAAAGTTTTTGCACTTCTTATAGTTTGGCACTTTTGGTTAAAAGCCAAGCAATACAAGTTTGGTCTTAAAGGTTTAAATGTTATTTAAAACAGAAATATTGTGTTGTGTTATCTTTAGCATGAAGAACGCCATCTCTAAGCTACAGCTGAAATGAGTCACTTTCCAAATCTGAGGAACAAATGAGAAGGATAATGCTGCTACCTGAAAAAAAAAAAAAGGCAAATTCTGTCCAATCAGAATCAAGCATTCTCACTACACTATAAATAGTTTTAGTATTTATTCTCTGAGCATTCAAAAATTAGCAATCATTCAAGCCCCGGGATTATTAGAAAATTAAAACGTGGGAGAGGAGAATGCTTTCTTTGGCCAATCAAGGCTACACATTCAGCAAAGCCGCGTGACAAATGGTACTGTTACAGAACAGAACATTGCATGTATTGCTGCCTTACTAGGTAGTTCTCCACAGGGAGCCCTTCTGCAGACTTTGCACCATTTGCAGGCTGGTTGTTGTCCCCAGAACCTGGATCAAACACAGACACAGGAGGGAGGAGCCATTTAGGGCAGCAGTTCAACATTTTTCAATCCTGACTCTTTGAAGTGGAGCAATTCCTACTCGTGACACCAACACCTGCCACCAGTAAGCACAGGCAAGGTGAAAAGCAGTGGTGATGAGGTGTATTTTTTCTACTTTACCAGTTGTTTTCTTTGATTACAGTCGTTTCTGATTGCTTAGGTAATAACTTTGCAATAATAGCTGGAAGGCTCAAAGCTCTAATGCACTAACTGCAGAATATTACATCAAGCCAGTAAAACTATTTTTGAGACACTCTTGTAAAAATTGAATTTATACGTTAAACCCAAACCATCGTTTAAAGAACCTCTTGAAGCACCAACTACACACTGATGTAGTGAAACACACACTTGCTTTATGTTTTCTGTGTGCAAGGCATAGCAGCTCGCATTAATCAACTGACATGTGTGTGTAAGTACCCATGTTTGCATGTATGCATTTTCAGAACCTTACTTACCTTTATTTCTGCACACTATCAACAGAAATAAAGGTAAAAAAAAAAAAAAAAGGAAAAAAAAAGAAAAAAAAAAGTATAATTTTGCATTTTAAATATGCAAACACTCCTCAAAAGACATTAGCAGTAGAAAAAAACAAAACATTTCCAAGGAAAATACAAGAAAGCCAGCCAAATGTCATTCTCTGTGTCAATCCAGACTCACAACTTTATCCACATCTCATGGAAAGCATCAAATGAGTGCAAAGCAATCACTTGCTTTAAGTTCTGCAAAAACATTACTATAAATTTACAAACTGCCTGTAAAGCAGAGAAAGCACATTCAGTTTGCCAAACTTGGTAAATGCACTTGCTACAAAAGTTAGTATTTTCAGGTATACTCCGATCCTAATGTGGATATGCGATTGAGAAAATGAATGGATGTGAAGGCACCTGGTGCGGTTGTATGGCTTTCTCCATGGTACTCCGTCCCCATTATCACAGGCTTCAGGGTTTCAGCAGCAGTTTCCTAAGAAAGACAAACACCCAGTCAGAGAACAATCCAATGCTGTGCAAAATATTAAGCCACCCATCAGGGTGCAGTCATTTACTGCAATGTACAAAACACACATTATATAAAACCAAAAGCAGTCTTCTTGAAGGACATTCAAAGCTCTTCTTTGGGTGTTGGCTGCCTTTTGTTTTGTTCTCTGTCCACATGATACCACACTGCTTTAAAAATGTCTGGACTCAAGTATCCTACTATTACCCGGTGGCTTAAAGATGTCATGTTTTTTTTTAAAACTTGAAAAAATTAAATATACGTTGAGAGGTTGCACAGCCAAATTTTTTCACAAGTGGCAACCCTTTATCTCTTATTTTGCTAGTCTAGAGGTATTGCCTGTTTAAATGTACTTCTGCTACTGTTATATTCCTCTAATATGTTTGATGGTTGTGTTGATCTGTGTGGGACGGGGGGGGGGGGGGGGGGGGGGTTGTCTTTCTTTTAGAATGCGTTGTCTTTTTTTTTTTCATATATAAGTTTATTTACTTAGAAAAATGAAGAAAGGTTGATTGTATTTCGGTAACTGCAAGTACTGTTGTTTTCTTTTTTCAATAAAAATATTTTCAAAAAAAAAAAAAAAAAAAAAAAAAAATGTCTGGACTCTGGAGGCCAATTCATAGCTGAGTGTTCCACTGTGTGTTTTTCTATGCAAATATGCCTTTACTGCTCCATCAGTGTGTTTGGGATTGATTACTGCTGTTTTGATGTGACCCATAAAATTTTACATTTGGATTTATCACTCCATAAGACTTGCTGCCATAAGTTTCAGTCCAGTTCTTGTGTAATCCAGCAAATCTCGACCTTTTCTCTGCGTTTTCATCTCTTAAGAATGGCCTCTTGACAGCTACCCTTTCACTGAGGCTTCAGTGATCAAGTGAAGAAAAAGATGCTCTCAGGTCCTATGTCAGGATACACTGCACACCATGTCAAGATCTGCCAATTTTTTCCCCTAATAGCTCTCTGGAAATCATGTTGGTGCAATAATGATTCAGTGGTAAGTGGCTTAACAAATAAACAAAAAAGAAAATCATTAAATTACAAAAACTGGACTGAAAATGAGTGAAAAGGCAGCCAGTGTCTGAAAGAGCTTCAGAAAGCTTGAAAAACTTTTAAGACCACTTGAAAATCAAAGAAACCTCCCAGGTGTTTCATTTTCAACACCAATACCAATTTTGATATTTAGCGAATTAAAAAATCTAATATTACATTGTATTTTTTTCTTTCAGACTTATGAAGCATAACTAAATTTCCCACAACATGTGTTATCTGTAGTTATGGACGAGTCCTTACTGAGAAAATATGGCAACTTTTAAAGATAAAACAAGATTCTTTATATATTCATTTAGATATTGTTACTGGAATAATAATGAGTGACTGAGCATTTAACAGGCTCACAAATGAGAAGATCTTATAATAGTTTGCCTTCCTGAATACTAGTCAAATCAGAAAGATCAAGACAGACTTAGCACAGAAAACAAACTTCATATTTAGGTAACCGAAAGAAAATAAACTGAGACCAGTAATTTTTTTAAATAAAGCATTTTGTTTAAAGCCTGTGTATTCCAGTGCTCTATACAGAGCGATGATACCTCAGGAGTTAGGATGGTCCAGCTGTTATTAGCACTCCCAGTGCCAGACATGGCCCCCAACAGACTTTGCGGTTCTCTCCTGCAACACAAGAACAACATAGAGAACAATGTGAAGAGCGTATATACGTACACCCTGAATCAAAGCCATGCATATTTTACAGTTTCACTTACAGAAGAGACAACTAACAATGTGTCACTAGCTTACAATTACAGCAACAACATGAGGACTGCAGCTTTAAGAAATTTACGCTCAATGTTTACCCGATTTGAATACAAGCCTCTACTACTCAGCCTCACCCATTTTGCCAATAAAGGTCTGACTGTAATGTGTTACTGAGGTCTTTGTGCGAGTGTGTGCATTTTGTATGTGAGCAGGAAGTCTAATTCCCTGGGAGCATTCAGTTCTTCATTAGTAGTTTATGTGTGTTGTGAGCCTTTTGGCCAGCCTGGCTTTTGACTAGCTGGGAAATGTTTTGGCAGAGACATGGGTAACTAAGGCCGGCACTACAATGGGCTGTCCATTTCAAAGGTACTGGTGTCTTAAACAGAGGTCTACAAATGAGCACATTTGTGGTGTACACTATATCTGCCCACTGCTTTGGAATCACTGATTTTACAGTAAGATCATTCATCTTAGCTGCCACCACAGTAGTTGAGAAAATTATCTCCCATGTAACCACTTCAGTGTCACCCCCTTGTTAGGTGGAAGTGTCAGATATTAGATTTTTATAAAGCTTTTCCTTTCAAATTACACAAGGTAGCATAACAGCACGACATATTTATATGCATCCAGTCTAGTTTTGTATGAATGCTGAAAGAACGAGGCACTTAAGTTAATACCACACTGTCTGGGTAATGACACACTTCACTCCCCAAATTCAATTCTCTCCCAGCTCTGCTATTTAGGTCTCCTAATCGAGTGCCTCCCAAGAGAAGCCTACTGAATCTAGCCTGGGGCCCAAGGAGCATTGTGGAGCATATAGTGGAATGGTTTAAATAGATGCCAGCTAAATATAGCTACCATGAGATTGACTAGAGACAGACAGAGGGAGCATGCAGGAGATGGCCATGGGGAATAAAATAGAGGCAGAAATGTATTCTAAGGACAGTTTTAAAAAGGATTATTTTACATGCAACACAAGGGAGGGAGAAAAAAAAATAACATCCTGGTCTGATCTTATTCACTGATCGGTACGAATAGCATTTAATTTAACCTTTAAGCTCTAGCTGTAGGAGTCAGTGCAAGATCATACTTTCACAGTGCACGCGTCTAATCTCAGTTTATCTCTTCAGACATTAATCTGCATGTGTGTGTTATCTTCCAGAGACTAGACTGTTAATCTTTTTCTTTTTTTTCTTTCTTTCTTTTTTGCAGCGTCTTTGCCTCTGCATGGAAAAATTACCAAAAAAGGTCAAGAGATAAACTACAAGACTTTCCATGGGGACAGCCAACGCTGGGCTGCGAGCTAAAGCCAGCTCCACACACAGCATCACCGCTAAAAGCAGACCGCTCTTATCACTATGCAAAAAGGGTCGGGGTTAGTTGGAAGAAGTTCATAACCTGCAACAGGAAATGCCATACGGCCTTAAAGAAGACAACAACATCTGGTTAAACTCAGAAATATCACTTCTCACATGTGGCGAGGGCCGCTGTTGGTAGGCTACTAAAGGCTTCACAAGCCGAAAGTTGTTGACATTAGTCCTTAAAAAAAACGTTTCCACTTCAACGACGTCTGCCGAGCAACCAGGAAAACGTGAACGTTTGCGACACAGAGGGAGAAGAAACGACACTAGAAAAGACGTCGTTATCTTGTAATAAAATCAAAAATACAGGTGAGTCTTACCGTGGTCTGTCACTTTACTTTAGACTTCAGAAGACGCCACAGACGCAAGCTGGGACTTCTTTGATTCTTCCCATCCAACTTGACAACTTATAACGTGCCTCCAAAACTTACTGAGCCATGCTCTTCTCGCCCAATCACAAAACGCGTTTGCTCTAGTCCCGCCTCTCGCTCATCCAATAACATATCGTCGTCGCTTCATTTCGGCTGGAAAGCTTCTAAGTTGATTGACATATATATATGTATAAATATGTAAGTGATGAAGGCTAAATTAATGTAAAATCAATACTACAGGTTACTGCTACTGCTACCCTGACATTAGACATGCTTGAGTTGATGGTTTCCATCATAAATAGAGCCTCCAGTTTAGCGATAATAATAATGCTCTTTTGCACACTCACTTAAGAAATACCAAGAGTCACATTAGATGCAAGCTAAAACTGTTTCATAGAAGGTATATTACTGACACTTAAGCATTTTTCTCCCTTTAAAGGTGCCTGTGCAGAATTACCTAATCATCAAATGACCAAAAGAAAAGAAGCAAAAATTCAGACATGTAGGTAATAATTTTTTCTGTTTATGAATTCCTTTATTTATTGCCACACCACTTTGTGTTGTACAGTGAACATCAGGTGAGCCACAGTCCTGGGAATCTCAGATCATGAGGGCACAATTCAGAAAACTCTAACCCAGTCCGGATATAAAGTCTGTATCATCTTGAAACCTGCTGGCAAGCTTCCTTGAACCCCAAAAGACCTCCCTTCCTATAGAGACACCGAAAAACAAAAAGCAAAAAAATGTTAAAGGGTTGAGTGGTTTTATGATTTTGATATTATTATTGATAGATGTATTAAACACTATAAATTAAAGCATGTAGTTTATACATAACAGTCATTCAAAACAAGTCATACCTGCCAAGGCTTTACCATATAACACTCCCATTTCTGATGAAATAAAAGCTGGTTGAAATTACAATACAGGACCCAGTGGAGAAACAAGGAAAAATCTGTGCTCTACCACTTGATATACCCTTTTCTCTCAGTCTGTCAGTCCAGGATCTCTTTGATGCACCAGCAGCAGAGGAGGAAATAGAGGCACTCCTTAACCGACTGGATAAAACTGTAGGCAAAGTTTCCTCCCAGGAAGTTCTTGCCTCGTCCCAGGCCCATGGCCATGTCCCGCAGGTGCTGTCCCAGAGAGGCGGAAGGCATGGCCTGGGGAAGAGGACGCTGGGGGTGCATGGCTCTGCAGAGAGGGACCACACAAATGCAACGAGGGCAGTCGATGAGAAGAACTGGAAGATGAGCTGTGACAAATGGAATCAGACGAGACCCATGCAACAGCTGAGCTCTGCTCCGTATTCCCGGCACGGTTCACTCCTCTACTTATAACCTCCTATACAAACTGCAAGCGCTCTCCACCCACATCTGGCATTTTCTGGACTGTCCTCTAGTTTCAAACGCCCGCTGACTGATTAAAGACCTTGTTTACCTTTGCTGTACTCAGTTCCCCAGTGTCGTATGATGCCCCCCTGAATAAGCTCCTGCTGTTCCAGCCACAAACAAGAGAGTTCCAGTAGCTCCAACACATTCGCCACGACACCACACTCTTTGTTCGGGTCAGCGTACAACAAACGCTCACATTTTCTCGTAGTGTGTGCTTTGTTTCAGTCTCTGCTGAACTTTTTTGATGTACACAGAGGGAGGCACAGCAAAAGGCAAACTCACAAAGCCAGATAAGTGATATATGTATTTATATATGCAATCTATATTTTTCCAATACAGGTGTAAACAGACACATTTCCCTAAAAACAAAACAAGACAAAAAGTATTAAAACAGAAACATAAAGTAATAAAAATCATTATCTGTGCACACTATTTCAAAAGGAACCTTTGGCTTTTTAAAAACACAAACCAAAAAGTACAACAGCATCATCAACACTACCACCATCACCAACAATAAACAACTAATTTTCTGAAAGGATTTTCATGCAACAAAGGCTACTGTGATGCACAATAATAACACAGAACCAGTTCACTAACGATAAAGAGCATCAAGTGAGCCTGTTCCAGCCCACACACACATACAACAGGCACGCACAGTAATGGCAGAACTTCTCTGCCGTTTTCCTATTTCTGACCTGCATAAAGCTGAACATGCAGACTGACCCGGCAGTCACTCGGGTATGTGTGTGCATACATGTTTTGCAACATGTTAGCCCACTTCAAAGTCTAATAACTAACAGATAGTTAAGGTTTAGGCTGAAAAAAAAAAATCCCTTCTCAAATTTTAAAATTTTAGCTTCAGTCTCTTCGACGTGTTCAAATTCTACATGAGCGACCTCTGTGCTGTGGTTTCTGGCTCTGTTATTTATCAAAGAAGTCATTAAATATACAAAAATGGAAACAATAACCCATCACTTAAGCTTATCAGTCAAAATTTTATGTTATTTACAGATGATCAGGAAAAAACCCCGATCCCATACCACCCCGACCCCCACTCCCCCCCAGATGGTGACATCAAGTATCTGTGACTGTAAGCTGAACGCGAGAACGTGCATCAGAGGAGATTGCCATCACTAGATCTGTTTGCGTGTGTTTACCGGAGTGTCATTTTTGCAAAGTTGTTGATAAACTGAGACTTTTTTTGTAAGATTCTCCTGTAGCTGACTACATTTGAATTAAGTACATAAGGTGACTGCATTGGAGTGACATGACTGCATTGAAGAAACAAGGCACGATCAAAAAGATATAAAACAAAAACAACTACATCATGAAGTGAGGGAGGAGGAAAACAGTAAACAATAACGTGAACGTCTCCCTCCTGATCCTCGAAAGTCTGTGAACATAGCACGCCGAGGAGCAACCTTTGGCTGAACATTTCATTGCTAGCAATATCCGTCTAACCTCGGAGCATAAAAGGTTTGGAAATCGTTCATTATTCTCTCAAACGATTCAATAAAACACAAACATCAAAACTACATAACCAGTTACCATGACATAACTTGCATTGTTTTTGCAGAAGGAAATTCATTGCTTAGACTGTTAAACACTTGTCAAAGGAGTCTCCCGCTAACTGCTCTTTTCAATTAGGATATTCTTTAAAAGATATAACACATAGATTGTCGATGCAAACGCATATTAAGGTGTTTAATGTAAACCAATAGCTCAGTAATATCTCGTCTAAGCTTCTCCAAACTTACTGAATTTTGTGTTGTGGTTGATTTTGATGTATTTTTTAAAAATCTCCTTTATTGCCCCCCCATGCACACAATCGTTCCTCTCCACTCTAAAACGGGCGCGTTTCGAAATGCATTTCTTTCTACACACATTTGCTCCGATGCCGCAAGCGCACAAGATCGATAGTTGTTGTTAATATTCATGGCTTCCTTTTCTGCTTCCTTTTCAACCAAGTTCATGTTCTTTGGCATGACAGGTGGTGCTGACTCAGTTGTGTAAAAGGTGTGTACGTCTGCGTTTAGAAAGGGATTGGGAGGATACAGCTGATTTGATCCTTGCGTACTCAGGGTGTCCTTTGATTGATGAGTGCCAAGATAATAGACAGAAATACAAAAAAAAAAAAAAGAATATGCAGTATATGAAGGTCATTGGCATAGCAGTCCTAGATTTGCATACAGGCCTTCCTCCAGGGGTTTAAAAGTCCTTAAAAGAGGAGAAGTTGGGGTTGGGGGTGGCCCTCTGATGAGATCGGAACCAAACTTGTATACCTGTACACATATTCTCCAGCCGATTTTATTTTATACTAAGGATTGCTGTGAGAGTTTGTGTTTGAGCCTAGTTCAGTCTCGGAAACAAAGAACTCTTGCCATCCAGTTTGTGTTTTATCTAAAATGCTCCAGCAACAGTCTGAGGAGGATTTTTTTCCCTCCTTTCAGAAAAAATAAAAAAAAGCACATGCTTAGAAGTACTGAAGATCTCCCTCCATGTCCCTTAATGTTCCTTTCCACACTCTTCAGTTCTGCCATTTCAGTACACGATTCCATGTAGTATTACGTTTCCATTTTTCTTTCATAATTACACATAAAGATTTTTTTTCTTAAAAAACAAAAAGAAAAAAAGATTGCATTTGTTTTCTGCCCCATTCTGTAATTTGCAAAGGGCTCCTTCCTGGTTCACAGTAGGCTGAGAAATTGCAGCAGTGCTTCTCCGCTTTGGAGGAATGCGCCTGATAGTCGGTGATGTCAGCGAAGGAACCGTAGATCACAGTTTGGACAGGAAATATAGCAACAGCAGCAAGTGAGTGATTTTGCAGAGAAACTGGTGATACTTTTTCTATTTTTTTTTTTTTGGCTTTCTTTGCAATGTGTGTGCATATGTATCATTGTGTGTTAGGTGTAGTGTTTCTGTGTGCATTAAAGGAAATGAGCGTGTGTGTGTGTGTGGTCGTGTATGTTGTGCAGAACTGATATAATAGTAGGAGTGTATGTTTTTGGTGGTGTATTTCATTGGTGTGGGTAAGGTCAGGCCCTGCGCTCTACTGGCTGTTGCAGACACACTTCACTCCCAGCTGACACAATGGGAAGTCTGTTGTCCATGTGGTAACTGATCAGGTGGCTGACACTCGAAAACCGGTGGTCTTTTGTACGGACCTAAAAAAAAGAAAACAGGAATAAATTAGAGTAAGCTTCAACACCAATATAACACTCCACTCTGAAATCTCTGTTATGAATTGGATCGTTTCGTGACGTACCACTCCTTCTGGGTCAACGAGCAGCAGGTGTTTGGGCTGACCACCCTGCTGTCCCGTGAGGACGTACTGCCCAGGTGTGGTTCCAGACTCCCGCACCAGGAAGTCTCCATCTCGGGTCAACAGTTTCTCTGCTTCCTTACGACTTAGGCTCCCGTGGAACCAGATTTCAGACTGTAACTGCTGCACCATAGAGGGCACTGCTGTCACTGAGTTTGAGCCTCCATGCCCAGAAACCCCCAGGGCGTCATCAAGTGGCTCTTGAAAAATAAACACAGAAATGTATTATTTTGTATTTCACTGTGGATAACATGTTGTCCTGTAGGATCCCATAGCACTGTCTGCATTTCTGCACGACCGATAAATAGGGAAGTGAACCACACTGACTCTGACAGATGCTGCACACAGTTGTGGACTCTGCCGTGAAAAGCTTTATGTAGTCAATCAATAATCTTATACAAATTGCCCCTGTAATGGACAAAGACATTCTAATATCCTTATCTTCCTCTGAGGCTGACTTCTGTGGAGAGCTCCACTGCCAATTAGCATCAGTCATATGGAAATGTAAAATACAAACTACTTTACTCATCTCACGAGCCCAATGATTAACCCTCTTTTCTTCTCACACGAAAGAAAAATAGCTGATTGCAATAGCCAGAAATTTTGGTCATCTTGATTACAACCCACACACATCACAAATTAACTTTCTTATTTAGTTTTCTCACAGGCTAACGATTTGCACTAGTGTTCAGGATTCAGTCCATTTGAACTTCACTTAGCAGATTTCCAGCAAAAACGCACAAAAAGACACTTACTCATGTCGAAAGCGTCTTTGTGAGCATTTCCGTTTGCTGCAGCTGGGAGACGAGGTTTATCTACGTTGACGTACGAAGGGTCATCAAACATCTCCCGCCCGCCTTCTTTGGCACCCACTAAGAAAAAACAAAATAAAAAAGGAAATAAGTAAAAGTTGCACAAACACAGGAAGAACTTTGCCACGTATTCTCACTTCCTTGCAATTCTAAGAATTTTATCAGGACTAAACAGGGCAAAAAACAGAGAGAAAGTTTGACCAATTTCTCATGATTTAACAACAAATAATATAAAGGACAGGAACGACAGATAAAGTCCAAAGAGATGCACACATGCAGGCAGCAACAGAGCTCACCTGGTAGTGGTGGCAGAGGCTGTTTATGAATGTCATTCTGACCCGGCTGTCCATAAGGCTGCAAACACAGAAGGGTACAAACAAATGCTGAATGCGTGAACCATGTGGGCATCCTCAAAAAAATGTTCTTTTCTGGCTAGTGAAATGATTACAATCTATTTATCTATCACTTAGGAATGACACAAGTAATTAATTTTTTATTTTATTTTTTTTTTGGGGGGGGGGGGGGGGGGGGGCGGTATGCTTGTCTTCCTTCTTTCATGTTAATATGCACGGTTCTCACCAGCGTGGCACCAGGCCGGGTCCTCATGTCAATCACTCCAGCAGGGGGAGGCTGTTTTCCAGGGAAATTATTATAGTACGGGACATCAGGAGGCGGAGCAGCCTCATCTTCTTCTTCCTCCCATGCAGAGCCATCAAATGGAGCCATTCTGTCACAGAGAACAGATACAGAAACAAATTATACGAGACAATATGCAAATACAAGCTCTTGGTTTGGGTTTGTGCAAGCGACAGTTACCTGTCATGAGGTGTGACCAGTTTCGGAGGGTTTTTTAGATACTGTTTAAAACGCAGTTCGAAGGCCTGACCAATGGTGCTGATGACTTCCTGGGCTAAACCCTCCGAACACTCCAGGATATGACATGCTGCAATAAGGAGGCACAAAAAGCTGATAAGCGGGCTTCTTATGAAGGAAGCATGTGCTCCAACATACAAATACGTTCAGATACAGGTAGAATACAAAAGCACGTATGCATGTACATTTTTATTATGTGCGATGCTGTTGGACACATGTAGCAGCTCTAATACACTTTACACACTCTAGTTTTAACTCAAGAAATTACATAAGCAATAGGATGGCTTCTTTTTTTTTTATAAGCACTGCATGTTAGAACTTTAATGTCAATAATCTAGCCCGAAGATTTTCACTTTCAGTATTAAACAGAGGAGTGTTTTTGCTTTTTCAGCTGAGAAATGAGCCACAAGTTAACTAATTTAGCTTGCAGACAAACTATGGGACTTCAAAAATAGACATTTGGTGGAAAATGTACTTCTGCCTTTTCTCTACACACTGGGTGTGTAATGTCTTAGCTCTAGCGGGGTATTTGGCAAATTCAAAGGGGAATAAACAGCTAATAAAGCTATTTAAGTTTGATTTACTTATATTAAGATTAATTCAGTTCATACATTAATGGAAATGTTTGGTTATATTTGCTGAAAGTAAAAAAAAGAGGACTAGTTGCACAGTGCAATGAAAGCAACTACTCTAACTCGTGTATTAAAGGATCATTTTATCTACACTGGCAGCTGCTACCTTGGTGAGGCTGTCATTTTGCCACTTACCTCTCTGGTTGACTGGATCTTTGGCCACATATGCTACGTACTCAGCTGTATCCTGAGGGAGACCGACAAGGAAGACAGTCAGAATGGGAAAAATCAATAGGAGGGAAAAGTGAAGGGCAGGTTTAGGACAGAAAAGCTAAGAGAAATAAGAAGAAAGAGGTAAAGCGAAGACTTTGGTGTTTAAGCCACAGCAGAAGGTAAAAACTTACAGAGCTTAAAGAAAGGAGAGAGAAGATACGAAGTAAAGAGATAATTTTTTGAAAGAGGGACTGCAGTCCAGGCAATCCAGTAAGGCTGCAATAAAGTGAGTGGTATTCAGAGCAATAGACAATGACAGAAGGCAAGGAGGAAGAGCATGCTGGCTGAAAAAAGATGGAAAAAGGCGAGAGTGAGATTTCAGCTGAGAAACAGGGTTTGGCTGACTCACTGGGTCTCCTCCAGAGGCGAAAGAGATGGACTGCATGTGATGATTGGCGATTATCTGTGGAGAAGGAGAGAGAGAGAAAGAAGGAGAGGGAGAAAGAAGGAGAGGGAGAGCACGTGGGTGACATGAAGTATGTGGGAAGTGAAATGAAAGCATGTGGATGAAAAGACAAATGTGGAATCATTACTGAGAAAAGTGCTCTTTCCTCCACTGAGCGCTATCAATTGCAGCGGAGATAAAAACTAAGTAGGGACAATGGATGGAACACCTTTTTAACAGTCTGCAACAACCACCCATGTTAGATCAATAACAGCATCAACACTTGCTAATGCTTCAAGCACAGAGTGTGGTCTGTGAGTCCTTAATTGTGATTTGGTATATGTTCTGCATGACATGTTTCTTCGTGCTAATGCGAATGCACTACACCACTGTATACCATCTCCCCAAAGATAAACATCGTGCAGCAGCTATTAACTCATTAGAGGTCTAAGAGGAGGATCACATCCTGCCTTGTGGTAAAGCAGGAATCAAGACAATGGTTAAGAGGGATTTGTGCAGCATCCAGAGTAAACGAGGCAAACAATGAGAAGCAGTTCTAAATATATATCGGGGCATCTCCTGAATATTCCAGGAGGTCACAATACATAATACATATGGAAAAATACTGAGAATTTCTTTAAAAAAAATGATATTTATATCACTGAGATTCAACCACCTTTAACATTTTAGTGAACTAAACATGTTTACACCATTAACAAGAAGCTGAAAGCAGTGGGAATGATTACAATGCAACTCCGAAGGCAAAGAATAAAAACATTTAGAATTTTTGAAATAAATCATCTGTAGATTGGTCTTCGAAAGTAAGAAAACATCACAAAATCCACACAAAAATCCCTCAAGCAAAGAGATCCCCAGGTTTACTCTGCTTCGGTAAACTCCACAGGCTAAGTGCACTCAGAGTACCTGAAAACATGCCCCATAGCTACAACAGAGAGCTCAGACAATCAAGTGTATTTCTGACTCAAAAGCGAGATTACTGGCTTTCAAGGACAGCTCAACGAAATGCCTGGGTAGAGTTTGAGAAAACAGCAGCTTGAGGTTAGAGCTTCGTTCTAACCTGTTTGCAGTCAGAGGCCAGCAGATTGAGGCTGCTGGTCGAGATGGTGAGGCTGATTGTCATGCCTGCAAACTGTAAATTACTCTTTCCCAGGATGGACGTTAGACAGCGAGAAGGCGGCTGCAAAAGGAGAGAGAGCAGTTTTAGTAATAATCAAATCAAGGTGCCCAAACCAAAAGCAACAGGACGTTTTGTTTTTTTTTTAAATTCAACAAAGCATGATAGTCCACTGAGTGCTCCCTGCCTCAGCATGACTCTGTGGGCATATGTGTGAAAATGCCTGTGTGTGTGGGAGTGGGGGAACAGCTGCAATTGTGAAAGTGATCCTGTCTCCAAGGCCAACTGCGACCAATTGGGAATAGACAGGACAGTTCGCATACTGTAGCCTGGGCCAAGAGCATCACACAGACCATGCCAGCACTATTGCGCCAGCACTATTGCGCCAGCACGTTTATCCAAATCCTCCTACTGTTCTCATGGCTTTCATCCATATTTGTTCCAAAATGTTTAGAGTGTGCAGCGAGAAAAGCAGGAGCAACAGGACAGGAAGCACATGCTTGGCCACATTAACCTCAGTCCTGCCAAATCAGAGGCACTAGACTAGTTTAATCTATTCTAGTTTATATCCTATAACTATATTTTGTCTGCTGTGCTATACTGTCAGACCCTGACAGTATGGTCAAACCCTGCTACAGCAGCAGGCAGCTGAATATAGCCACCTGTTTTATAGACTGTTTGGGTGGATGTTTTTAGGTTTACAGGAATACTGTGCACAGACACTCGCAGTCTTTAAACAGCAGACTGGCGGCTGTGTGTGCTAATCTGTTGTGCTCCTTTGGCCTGATGCTGGCTCCACACAAGCTTCTACTCCACCTCTCCAGCCTCCCTTGTGACAACAGGGAGGGAAAAGAGAGATCAGAGAGTGACTGGTAATTACCTGTGAGTAGTCGGCTAACCACAGAAGTGTACAATCAGTCCAAATCAAGATTTGTGTGTGTGTATGTGTGTACTTGTAAAACTATATTTGACGGAACCACTGACTTTAAGATCACTGGAGGAAAAGTGGGGACATTTTGGTTGGTCCTGATTTTTGTGTGTAGGTTAAGGTTATAATTAGGTTTAGATTAGGGATAGGCTCTTCTATAACGATAAAGAGGCAAGGGAATGGATTAAGTCAGTGAATGTGCTCATAAAGATAGCCAAACAAACTTTGTATATGTGCATGTGGTCCAGCTATACTCACGTTTTGGGGACCTAAATCAGTTAACAAAGACACATTGTGGAAAAAAAGGAAGTGCCAAATGTGTAATGGTTATAGTTTAGGATCAATGTAATAACAAATAGGAAAAACTCCAGGTTATGAATGCAACTTAATGTAATGTCCTCTAAAATCATGCATACATGGCTCTTTGTGCATTTGTGTGTATACATGAGACTAAATAGCCCACTGACCAAAGGGTGGACAACCGAGCTAAATCTAGCTCTTATCCAAAAAACTCTTCATAACGCTGTCCACTTAAGTCTTATAAATAAATAATGCTCTGTATGGGTGTGTGCTCCTGTATGTAGCGCCTACCTTTCTCCTGCGGGCTCCTTTGGCACCGGGTACTGCCTCACACACCACAGAGATAGCTTCCCTGAAAAATGAAAAACATGCATGTTTGCAAATGGCATGTAATTAACCTAAACACCTTCCCAGATTCACATTTATGGATATTAAATGAGATCTGGCAGCGGGTGATAGAATTTATCGTCCCTGGCGACTGGGCTCGTCTTTGCCACGGAGACAAACAACATTGCGGAAACCAGATGGAAACCACCAGGATTCCAGAACATTCTAATTTGGGGGCTCTGAGAGCGGCAGGCGTGTACATGCAAACACACACGGGCAGATGTAGTCAGATGCTAAAACAGAAAGAAACAAGTCCCGCAAGCAAAATGGAGCGGAAGCAGGACGGAAAGCGAGCGAGCGGGCAAAGGAGTAAATGTGAGGTGAGTGATGTATGTGTGAGCCGCCAACATTTTTCAAAGTGTAACCACACTTTTAACATCTCACCCCCTCAGAAACAAAGCAGAAATGAAACGAGAGAAAGGTCAAACCTGCAGCCGATGAGCTGTGTGTAATCTCACCTGGTGACCTGAGTTCTGGTGTTGAAGTCCAGCGCCCGCATTGATTGTAGCACCTCCACGCATCCCATGTACTGCCCAGGAAACAGGAAGGCAAAACATTAACATTAGACATTTCCTACATCCTGGTCCCATTGGACCAAGGGAACACAACAGAGGAAGAAAGCAACAGTATCCTTTCCTCATTTCTGACTCAGTTTCTAAAAATGAAGGGTTTATATGCACAGAAACAGCTTGGCAAGGGTGACGTGCAACTTTGCATTTAAGCTAGAGGCTACTGAGAATGTGCCACCCACTTACCCGTACACTGTAGGAAACACCAGTGGTGCTGACCACATTGTCTGAGTGCAGCCAGCCACGGGTGGGCTTGTTGACAAAGGAGCCATGGCGCGTCCACTCGTCTCCTCCCAGCTGCCCTCCTTCCACCCGTGCCCTCCTAGACACCCCTCCTAGCCGGTTCATGTCCTGCAGAGGAGGTCGGGGAGGGGGAGAAGGAGCAGTTAGAAGCGAAACAGGGTGATGAAGTGGTGGGGAGGAGCTAGAGTTGCTCCTGTCATCCCCAGAGGACTCAACAGGTGCCTGAGGTGCCTGAGCTCCCTGTGATTTGCTTGAGGCCTTGAGTCCTGGGAGAAGAGTAGTTGAGACACCCAAACGAAGAGAGCCCATTCTGGGGAAGAAGGAGCAGAAGGTGGTGGGGCTGTTCTCAGCTTGTTGGGGAGAGGAGGGGGGCAAAATGGGAGTGAGAGATGAGGAAGAGAGAGAGGAAGGTAAGCCAGGGGAGGGTGTGAGGGGGGTGACAGGACTGGAAGGAGGAAACGATGATGGATTGGAGTTTGTTTCGTCAGTTGAGCTCAGTGATTCACTCCGAAAATGGGTGTACTTTGTTTTCTCCATAATGAATTGAATCATAATGAATCTGCAGTGTCAGTTTTTATATCCGTGCAAGTCCACACAGGCTCTCGTGATTCAAAGTCTCTTTGTCTCAGTATTCAAAGTTTTTCTCTGAAAGGACAAACAGCCATCTGTCTGTCTTGCTCAGTGTAAGAGCTGCATCCATCTGTCTGGTTGTGTGTCCTCCACTTGTTTCCAGGCAGCCAAAACCCAACTGCTTTAAAAACGGCTTTATCCACAATGAAAGCAGTATGAGCAAAAGCACAGAGGAAACGTTGGGTGCCCCAGTTAATGGTAAAACACAGACAAAAAAAGCTTTTTAGTTCACCAGTGCAGCTCATGTTGTCATGAGTTCATTTTGAAATTTACTTGAGTGTTTTCTGAGTTCCCAGGAACTGATGAATAGCTTCTTAGCTGTCCACAGACTGTTGCTCTTGGTGTTTTGCCATGATGTAAAACAATATCTGTGACTATCTTGTCCCAACTTAATAGCCTCTGAGTGAGGCCCAGTAATTCAGCTGTCACCAGCACCATGAAGAATCAGCACAAGTGATTGTCTCTCTGAACACCCCCTCATGTGTATGTCTTACTGCTCTGGGGGTGCGCATTTCTACGTGATGTGTCTACATGCGTGAGGCAGTATAAACCTTGCCGGCCTACAATGCTTCTTTGATTATCTGTGTATGTTCATGTTGGCATGCGCTTGTGCGTGCACGTGTGAAGCAGCTCCCCTTGGCAGCTCTATCCTGCTTGACACGGGCCCATAAAAATCCTATTAGCAGCCAGCGAGGGGATTGCAAGGAGGGCCGTGCACGCTAACGCGGCAGCGACGCACACATTATACACAGCCTCAACTGGTCGATACGACAGCAAGCACCTGCAGAGCTCAATGAAGCCCAGAACTGCTAAAGAAGAGAGAGGAGGCTTACTGATGTATGGCTAGTCTCCAACTCTTGGTAGCAGCACACTTTCTTTAACGCCTACTTTTCACTCCCTCTCTCTCTTCCTCCAAATGCTTTCATGTCCTCTCTGAATGGCCCTCGCTCTCTCTCTCCCTGCTTCTTCTTCTTCTTCTCTTCTCTTCCAGATTACCTCTGGCGCAGGCGCCTTCCCTTTCTCTGAACTCTTTCCTCCCTTCTCTCTGTCTCCTCTCTTATCCTGGAAGTCTTCTCTCTTCCTCCACACTATGTACTCCGCCAGCCTCTGTCTCTCCAACGCCTCCGCCCTCTCCCGCGCCACCACTTCCTCTCTCCTCTTCCAGATGATCTCTCGCTCCCCCTCTCCCCCTCCCTCGTCTGCTCGCCCGTTCTCCAGGCTGTCCCGTTTAACAGTCCCTCAGTCGAAAAAAAATAAATAAAAATAATATTGAGCCCTGTCTTTCTGCTTCCCTTAGCTTTAGGATTATAGATGGTTAAAGGCTAGGCATGGTAACCTTTGACACCAACAGAAACCCTAAAGACGAAAAGTGAAGTACTTAAGACTGCACTGGCAGAGTTGAATCTGTTCCTGACTGATGTTCCTGATATGGCTAAAACAAGTGAGCCTGTCTTGTTTCAAGTGTGTTCCCTAAAACTGGCCACATAGGGTGTTGATTTTTTTCTTCCTGGAGCACCATTAGATAGCGGTAGTTTGAGTCTGAGATGCTGCCTGTGTCTGGTACACTGACACACACTGCAGTAGCACGGTGGTGATGTAACACTGAAGAATGTAGGTCATTGGCTGATAACGACTACCGGTGGTCTTGTTGTGATGGTAATGAGACCTGATTGGTCAGGTTTGAACTCTCAACCCAGGGTTCCCTGAATGGTGCTGGAGGCTCACCAGTGTTGGTGTTGTTAGGCTGATTTCTCTATGCACGGCTGTTCTCACCCTGTAACTTTATTACGGCCTAGTTCAAATAGCAATCGCAGAACAGAGTTATTTACCTGAGAGAAAAATATTGACACTGTCAGATGATATGAACGAGCCAAGAGTTATATTCCTTCCTTATCTAAGGCAGGGCTTATCAAGCAGCAAGTAAGCTCTCTCTACTGTACAGACACCATCTCACATCTCATAGTCTGCATAGTCCAATCTAGAAGGCAAACAACAGTCTGTTTACATTAACAGTCTCTCACAAACCGGAGCCCCACAATTAAAACAGTCTGCAACAGTTTGACCTCAGTAGAAGGCAAAGCTACACCTACAGTCCAGCAGTAAGCTGGCTGGCTGACCTACAACTTAGTGCTGCTGAGGCACTAGTCATACTTACAATCTGTTGACCTTTGCTCACTCAAAGGAGAAGGTTTACACCCACCTTTTTCACAACACATACAAAAGTCTGTAAAAATGGCACCAGCGTTTCAGTAATGCCAAGCAAAAAAGGTTGATTCTTTTTTTTCTCCTCACACTAAGATTTCAGAACTTAATTCTGCCTGAAGGACAGCCCGCAAGCTTGTGGTGGGCGCTCAATGCATGGCAAAGGAACAGTCGCCTACACCAGTCTAGCACCACAGAGGGATTGTCTAGCAATTCTAGCTAGTCATCCATCTGGTCTTGGCCAGAAAGCACCATGGAGGATCCAGTCATACTTATGAACTGCAAGACAGGCTGGGACGATCTCCAGAAAGCTGTAAAGCATCTAATAAAACCAGAACTTAGTCCGTAGAGATGAATAGCACTTAAAAAGGCAAACTATTCAATCTCAGTAGACTTGCTAACACTGGAGAGAAATTCAGGTGCTGTTAAAAAAAAAAAGGGAGCTGCTGAAATGCTCTATGGGCAGAGTTAACCCTGGCTCTTCCCAGGGATGTTTTAGTGCACCGAACACAGTGTAGGTCAGGTGACTGCAGAGGAGATGACCCTCTACAGGAAGAGAAATCCTGAGTCACCTTGAGACAAACAGCAAAAGGAAAAGGCTGTGACAAACACAGCTAATGACTGGTGATTGGTGGCCTTGGGGCCACGCAGCTGTGATATGTACAAGTGAAATCAGTACTGTAATCTAATTCATCCAGTCATTTCTGATAAGAGCTCATCAGTTTGACTGATGGAAATGGTAGTTGTCATTAATAAATGTGAGATCGGGACAGGCTGGACGGAGATGAGTCGTACAAGGCGAACACGGAGAATTGGGAGGGGGAGACAGGTGACCTGAAACAACCCTGATTCCCGGAGCTGGCCGAGCTCCGCAAAGACAAGGACTGTCTAGTAGAGAAGAAGGGAAACAAAAACTCTAAAAACTGACACAAACAATGAACTAATCTTGTTTTATCTAGTAAATATATACAATTACCTAACGGCACAGCACCAGTTTAAAAAGATAGGACAAGGAAAACCAACTTTACATCTTGTTCTGTCTGCAGCTGCTGCCCGTTGCTATGGCAACAGACATTAAAAGAGATGCCTGCAGAGGATATATACTGAGAAGTCCTGACAACAGCAGAAATCTTCAGACAAAGAGATAACCGCTTTGTCAAATCACATTGCAAGCAATTAGTAGCTCCATCAAAGGCTCCCCATTAGAGCTCTTTTTTTTCATCCAACAGGAGAAAAACTACAGACTCCTAGAAAGATCAATATGGTTCAGGAAATGATCAAAGTTTGGCCGGCATCCCGCCAGCCATAAAACCGAATCAATGTTGACATCCGATGTCGGTCGCTTGCACCGACTCCGACTAGGGCATGTAAAACTGACACTGTTTTCAAAGAACAATAATCTCTTTTCTAATTTTCAAAAAGACAACTCATGTTTAGAAAACTTGCATAAAAACAACCTGAATATTCTGTGCAGCAGCTAACAAAGATTAGAATGATTGTATAACATCCTGCAGAGTAGATCCTACGCTCATGAAGGATAGGAAAAGAAAATAGAAAATCACAAAGGGAGTCTGTATTTCCAAAAAGAGAAAAGAAAAAGTAATTAAACTGTTCTGTATAAAGTGAGTCTTATCGATTTCCCTAAGTGTTTTAATGAATGGCAAAAAAACAAAACAAAAAAACAAAACAAAAACCGAAGTAGTTCCTTTTTTGGTTTATAAAGCATGCAATTGATAATCCACGGTGATTCTCCTAAAGCTAGGTTCCGTATTCACATAAGAACCACATTAATGTTTAAACGGCCACAGCTTGTCCGATCATTCGTCCTCTCCTTCCTCTTCCTAGCTTTCCCTTCGTCCACTCCCCGAAAAACGTGCTTCTCCTCTGATCCGCTCTTCCGCTCGATTAATTCACAAAGTCACTGCCGGCAGCTCCTCTCCATCTATCCTCTCCTCCGTTTGGCTGCCTCCTCTTTTCGTCCCTCCTCTCACTCACTCTCTCTCTCTCACACTCTTTCAGCAGATGGTGAAATGGCAGTGTTGCCAGGATGGATGATGGTAGTCCTTCATCGTGCTCCTCTTCTCCCCTCACGTCTGTCTCTCATCCCCACTTTCCTTCCACCTCTGTCTGTCTGTTAGAGGCACAAGCACACTGTCTGTCCTCCCCTCCTCCCAGTCTGGGTGGGTGATGCTGCCTCCCATTCTCAGTCTCTCTCTTTCATACACACACACACGACCGCGCCACAGCCTGTGCCCTCCCCACCTTCTCTTCTCCCATGCTACCTCCTTCCTGTTTCCTTCCCTTCCCCCCACCTCCTCTCTGCAGCCAGAGACATTTAGCAGTATACATGTGTATGCACAGAAAGATGCTGCACTTCTACTCAGAAATGCACACACTCCAAGGGGAGATGGAGATGGGGAAGGAGGAATGAAGGTAAGGGAAGAGAAGGGAAGGGATGGTGGATACATGTGTTTGTGTGTGCATGTGGAGGGTGGGCTGTTCATGTTGGGTATTCAACGCTCCTCCCTTATTCATGTTTGGTAACCTGAGAAACACAGTTAAAGTGAGTGAGGGGAAGAGAGTGAGAGAGAGAGAGGAAGGATGGATATAGATAGCCTCTGTGTGCTGTGACATGAGGTCACTCTATATAACCTTGATAAAAGTGGACAAAGTGAGGGGAAAAAAGAAAGCAGACTGCACTCGCATGATGATAAATATTTCCAATGTTACTTCATGACTACAGCACTCTAGGGGAAAAGACTGGAAGACATAAAGCAGAAATCCCACAGATTGGTCTTGACATTCGAGCGCATCTGATGAGAAGGCAGTGTTGCGGAAAGTAGAGGAAACCACACATAGAGTGACACAGGAACCCGGCAGAGTGGATAGCAGAGAGTCCTCAAATGACACCCCAAAGAGTCCCCGCAGTACCAATTTTCACCACTACACCATCATCGTGAGCTCAAGCAGTGCACTCAAGGATGTGAAGGTTCATAATGAGACAACTGCAGGCATACACGGTGATCTGATTGGTAGTGATGGGCATGATTGGCAAAGAAGACACCCTCCACCCGCAGCCTGCGAGACACCCAGAACCAGCGAAACACACGATACACTGTAGCTTAGGGTTGACCTAATTGAACATTTAGTGCTCCCTTATTAGATTGAGTGAATTAACAGTTCAGGTGCCATCTTGAATTTACATTAAAAAGATAGCAACCACACTGAGCTGACAGCTTATTCAGTACACCCAACTAAAACTTATTGTACGATCTACTGTACAATATAAAGCACCTTGATGCAACTGTTGTTGTGTTTTGGCGCTAGATACATAAAATTGAATTGAGTTTTTAGCTCATAAAGGTAAGATTTATCTCACAGCTTCTAACTGCACTTGTTTTATTTGGGTGCAACTAATAAACTGCAGAGGAAGTAAAGTTAACATCCCATTCAAACCACAATAAATTTACATGCACAGGGCTGTACAATTACTGAAGCACGATTTCAAAATGACTTTAGTTTCCAGTTCTTTCTTGCAGGTGAAAACTTGTGCAATATTAAAGACAGCGAATGAGGAGTAAAAAAGGAGGGGCGTGTGATTTTTCTGCTTCTTAGAAGGCTGCACTTTGTTGAAAAATCTCTTGAATAAGGTTTTTGTTTTATGTTGCATATGCTACTTAGAAACTTTTAAATCGGTCAGAGAACATTCCAGTTTGTTTCATATCAAAGCTTGAAACGTG
This sequence comes from Neolamprologus multifasciatus, assembly GCF_963576455.1. NCBI lineage: Eukaryota > Metazoa > Chordata > Actinopteri > Cichliformes > Cichlidae > Neolamprologus > Neolamprologus multifasciatus. The sequence continues at coordinate 20,386,189 of NC_140449.1, forward strand.
ACACTTTCATAACGCTCGATTATAATTTCATGAAAATGGAAAGGAGGCATCTTAATTGGTGAAATATTGCACACCAACTACAATCACTCTTGTCTCCACAGTATCTTTGAGAGCAATTTTATTTTATTTTTGGTGTAATTGTGCAGCCCTGAAATTACAGTGCTTTAACAAATAAAGCTTATTTTATACATATGCCCACCAGGGCTGGATGTGAGAGTGTGTTCATTTCTATATCATATCAGAAATTTAGAAGCAGCAACTCCTTTGCCACTGTGGCACGATGTGTTTTTTTTGATCAGCTGCTTGTATCATTTTAATGTCTTACCATATATTCCATCGGCCAGCACAGGCAGCGTGTGAGTCTGTAGCCCTAAAAACACCAAGGTGCACATCAGCACACAGTACACAAAAGCATACACAGTCGCAGACAAGCACACAAATCAAAGAGCAAATTACAGCGTGCTCCAACCAGCGCCCTTGCAGCCACTTGACTTCCAGCATGCTTTGCTCCCAGCATCAGCTGTGGAGAGAGTCATGGGACCTTCTTCATATCGAGCACACAGACACACAACACTGACACAGGGCAGAGGCCGGGCGATACTGAGAGGGATAAAGTAACGGAAAGTGAAGGAAGGAGAGAGGAAGAGTGAAAGGAGAAAGGCAGAAATCCGCTGTGCGTGTTGAAACATACCCTGTGGAATGAAAAGAATCAACTCAAAGGACTGCATGTGTAGGTTGTTTGTGTTTCAGCTTGCCCAGCGCGATTTAGCAAGTGTGAGTTTTGGTGTTCTCCGCCTGCAGAAGTCTGTGGAAACTGCAGCTAGTCAGTGTTTATTAGATGAAACAGTCGGAGGCAGACTAAGAAAGAGCTCTGGATCTAATGCACACGCTGCAGGGCCACATCTGCAGTCTGCTCTTACACTGTATAGCTGTGTATGTGTGTGTGTGTGTGTGTGTGTGTGTGTGTGTGTGTGTGTGTGTGTGTGTGTGTGTGTGTGTGTGTATATAATGTGATTTGACCCACCTCACTTATCCTTATTTGAACTAGTCAAAAAAAAAAAATTAGCAAAGATGAGTAAACAGGGCCTCGATGCTGACATTTTCTCTTGGATTCTTGCCAGAGATGCTGACTAACATCAATTCCCATTATCAAGGCAAGACAGACAGTAAAGAGTCGAGTAAAGAATGAACAATAGAAGGGAGAGAGGGAGGAAGCGTAACTCACTCGGGAAAGTCTCAAACGTAAACACAAATAAGCAGGCACACTGGAAAAAGGCAATCAAATTTTCAAAAATTAGGCTGTGGGCGAACATTAGATTAGCCACGGCTTCAGCAGGAGTACTTTTTCTCGGCTTCATAGCTCACTACGCACACAGCAAACATGTGAGCTGGCTATTTTGGGTTGTGCTTCCACCACCACCACCACCCCTCCTCTAACCACACTCCCACATCTCTATCTCCTTCCATCATTCTTTTCCTGCCACCACTTTCTGCTTTGCTCCACTTACGACTTCCACTTACAACTTCCTTCTCGGTTTAACGGCTTACTTGTCAGAAACTGCGGTGTTTCTTCACTGAGGTTCCAGCTGAACCTTTGAACATTGTCTGGCGTAACCTTTAGTTCTCTGTAGCAGCGAGTATCGAAATTCTTCAAGGGTTCAAGTTTGCATGAAATACTTGGGTCAGGGTTGCATGTTGAGGAGCGGATACACAGAATAATCAATGCTACAAAACAATAACAGCTAGGAGATTTTAACTTGACCCCAAAGAGTTACTTCAATACTACTAACACTAAGCTGAAGTAACATGTGGGATCATTCCATCTAAAAATATTATTTCTGCTCAGCCACCTGTGATTTGCCTGAAAATGTTACAGTTTAATTCGGACATAAATGTGTGATTACTGGGAAATGTTAACCTTGCAAAAGATAACTGGTGCACATTTCTAAACGTTATATAGCTGCATTCCACAATAAGATTAAATAAAAGATGCAGAATCCCTTTTAAAATGCAATTACTACTCACCGAAAGGAAGAAAATGCTATTTTTATTCAGATTTTGTGATGATTGATCAAATATGATAATTATGTTAAGTTGTAACCAGCAGAGAGTCTTCCCCAGATAGTACAAAATTCTGGAGTTTCTTGGAGTACAAGAACTTTACTTAAAACTGAGAAAATAACTGTGTTAAATATATACATATTTAGCCTGCTTTGTGGGCATGCACATTCAGGCTTATCATTATTCACTTTAAAATATACTGAAGACCTCCGGTGAAGCAAGCCTGAAGGAATCCTGATCTGCAAGAAGAGATACTGTTTGAAAATGCAATCTCAGCTTTCTGAGTAAAGAGAGACAAACCACAATAAAGACACAAACAGACTTTCAACTTAGATACGTGGCACCACAGAGTCACTCTGCTGTAACGCGCTGCATATAAAAATGCACAATCAGAGTCTCTCATACAGAATTCAGAAAAACCATCAGCAGCCATCACTGCTAATGAAATTCCGCCGAAGATGCACTAACTTCTGTTTTTTAGCATCGCACGGGACGAGATGTTAATCAAGCTGTGGCTCACGCAGTGCGCTGAGCACTGAGCACGTCGCGCTAGACTGAGCACCGCAGGAGGAAACGCAGCTGAGACTCGGCTCTATTGTATGAAGGCAGTGACGGACAACCACATGCTATGGCCTCAAAAACAAACTCCTACAGTTGGTTTCCAGAATGCGCTCATACACACCAGGAAATAGAAAAAAACGCGAACAAACAACCCCTTCCCCACATGGTCGGAGAGACAGACAGAAGAAACCTGTGAAAAACACATCCTCACAGGTCAAGACACCCACACAAAAAGCGTATGTAGTGTCGACAGTCTCGAAGTGTTTATAAGCACCTCAGCACTGTGTTTTGTCAATAGCGATGCACCACAGGCCGAAATCCAAATCTAATATCTGCGGTACTATTTGCACTGCTTACAAAAATCTAATTCTTTATTTTTGAATTAGCTGTGCGTCTGAGACACACGGACTCTGTGCACAGCTGTCAAGCTGAAACCGCTGTAACAATCAAGTGTCACACCTCCCGTCAATCAAGCCGAAGGCTTTTACCGGTGACCGAGGGGTTTGAAGGGAATTGGACAGATCCAATTTTAATCGAGTGGATTTTGGTTTACGTTGGAGTGTGATGGAGTGGTCGAGGCGCTTGACTTTGGCTGACAGTTTGTGTCCCAGACTGTCCTCCTGTCTGTGCTGTGTTTGTTTATGTGGGTCTAAGACGCACACGGCCTATTTGTCAGGCTCCTGACATGTGTCTGAATCTATCGCTTCTTGGGATCAGATGTTGACTGGACCTTCCCTCGGCCTCCATTTCATCGGTGGAGATAACTTGAGTCATATAATATCGTGTCAGCGGCTGCTGGTCTGAGCGGTATGGTTGACCCTGATAACAACACTGAGCCCACTGCTTTCAGCTACCTCAATCACAGCACATAGCCTTGAGTCTGCTTCTATTATAGTCTGTCTGCCCTTCACTTGTTTACCGCAAACTTTAACTCTGTCACACTGACCCTGTTTTACACATCTGAGGTGCGTTTTGGTGACCGTTCTCCATGGATGCGCACAAAAGGGTAACATTAAGTACGCTTTTTTTAATGTCTGACTTTGTACAGATTTGCGAGTGGGTTCGTGTGTGTACTAATAGCTCCTAAAGCTTATCTCACTGACACTTTATAGCCTGAAGCAAATCAGGCAGATTTCAGCAAAGCTAGGACAGGCTTTAGTCCCTAAAAAGCAAAAAAAACACAAATTGCTAAAAAGGGAAGGAGTAGTGAAGTAGTGCAAGAGTCCTACACCTTTTTTTTCGCTTTTATACAAAAGAGGGAAAGTAAGAAGGTTGGAGAAGACGACAGCAGCAAAAAGTTGGCCCTTTATACCAAAAAATGTCCTCAAATAACTGTCTTATTTTGCTCAGGTCTAACTTAGTTTGAGTTTATTGGCGCCTCTTAAAAAAAGGGCATGTGAGTGACCTGCTTTCTGTTGTTTTTGCTCGTCCAGAGGACACAACGATGACTTCTGATCACTTTGTCTTGTAAACATATTCCATTATTTTAACAGAGGCTCCAACAACAGCTTACTTAGGTTTCAGGTTTTAATAATAAAACTCGGCAACACACACGCACGCACGCACACGCACACACACACACACAAAGTTTGAAAGCACGAAGTTAAACATTTAGTTAACTCGTGCACGCCCCAGTCTAACCATTTACATATTTCTTACAGTAACCCAACAGGCTCGACTGCACCGTGGCGTAACATAACAACAGAACTATGTGTCCCCACAAATTTAGCACATAATCAGTTTCCTCACACTTTTCATACGTGCTATAGCTGACGCACAGCACGCAGAGACCGCACCATGCCCCCCCAAAAAAGTGTGGGCAACTTTAACGAGCAACTTACCAGCTCTGTTCCTCCCTTTCCCTTGAATGCCCCTCCTGCCCACCAAGCTCTGTTGCTGCTGTTGCACAAATTTCAGCTTAATTTCATATAACAGGGCAAAGGGTCGAAAGTTTTGTCCGCCGGGATCCTTGTATATTTGATGCTTAACTTCATAAAAGAAGACTCTAAACTTCTTCTTTCCTCTCCCTTTCCGTCCCTGCCTCCTCCCCCTACCTCCCCCTCCACGATCACGACAGAAGTCACTTCCGCGAACAACGCAGCGTCATCCGGCTCCTCTCTCTCTCTCTCTCTCGCTCTCTCTTTCTTTCTCTTCATTTCCCCCACTCCCGTGCGAGTGTGTGTGTGTGCGTACGCGCGCGCGTACCATTTTGCACCTGGACCGCTCAGTGTAGGTTGCGCAAAAGTGGAAACCCTGACCGCGAGCCATAAGTCTGCAGCTGAACATGTACTTTACCGTAGATAAATACAACGCAAGAACAGCTGTTTTCCGCCTGAAGTTTTGCTTTTTCCAGCATTTAGAAAGAGACCGCGATGACCCGCATCCGCTACCAAAACAAACCATCAGCATCAGCTCAGGGTATAAGCTGCTGGCCCCCGCTTTGAGGTGTTATTACCGCAAAGTGTGGGATGCGCAGACATGACTACATACGCACTGTCGTCCACATATGTTTTAAACACGTTTTTGTGTTGTCCATACATGTCCATACATTTGAATATGATTCTCGTTTCTTTTTTCTTTTTTTTTTAAAGCAGTTTGGTGATGAGATAACTTTCTTCAGGCCGCAGCCTTATACCACCAATAAGTAAACATGACATTGTGCAAGACGCTAAAGCCCAAGAACTAGATCTTTACCACTGATTGTATGCACAATACACATATTATCACGTACGAAGGGAAAGGAGTGGCTGAATTCTACAGTTTCAGAACATGCTGATTCAGTGGATCGGTTCATGAGTTGGTGCACTGACACGTGCGCTTTTCTTCTTTTTTCCCACTGAAGCATGTAAAAATGTACCCGTGAAGCAAGTTTGCCCTCATTTGACTCAAATGCATTCCCTCCAGGAAGCAAAACGAATACAGTTGTGCTTGGATCTAAGAATGTTGTGCTTGCATCTCAGAATTGCCCATTCACGTAATTATTTGTAGTTTTATATAATTGTATGATAGCCCATCATATAATTGTATCACACAAAGCATTTTTATTTTTCACGTTGATAAGGACTTGTTCTGCAATCCCAGTTTGCTGAGTAAGATAAGATAAAATAGCTGTTATTACTCCTACATCTGGGAAATGGGCATTATTACAGCAGCAAAGTAGACAGATAATAATAACTGGAACAATAATAAAACAATAGAATACTTCATTATTTTGTCGGTCATATGATCTGATAGAAAAAAATACATAAATCAAGCATTGTACGCGCTCTGGTTAAGCGGACATAAAGGTACAAGGAGTTACGTTGACTGATCAGTGCTTAAATTGATTAATTTTTAATGAATTCAGACAGACAGAGTATATCTTAAACCGTCAATGTGTTTGAAGGCAGTAAAATGCTGTGCGCGAGAATCAATTCGTCTCTCACTTCGGTTTAATATTTCATCCACAAGCAGACAAAACTGTTAAATATATGCCAACATGCTCCACCCACAGGCGAAGAAAGTAATTATGAGTTTAATAACAGCATTTAGGTTTCGTGGAGTTCACTCCTCCAGTCAGCAGGGGCGCACGAGTAACAGAAATCTCTTTTGACTCGGGCAAAGGAAGGAGTGATTCTCCGTCCTCTTCCGGGTGGTGGTGCAGCAGTAAAGTTATGTTACTAATCGTTTGGCTGACACTTGTTTTTAAAGTAGATAAACTACATTTATTACTCCTCATTGACTGTGCTGATTCCGCCACATCTTTAAATGACTTTAGTGTACATTACTTGCTGGTCGTTAAGACCCGCCTCCTGGAATATGATTGGCTACCGTAGTGTGGTTTTAAGGTTACGTCATACCTTGAGCGACAGCTCGAGCTGCAGCTGTAGCAACTGGTGATAGGGAGCTTAGCACGGACGTATACAGCTGAGGGGTAAGTTCCCTCGGTTTTAATGAGGTTGGTTATCAAATAATAAATGTAACACCCGGACTTTTTCCTCACACTAAACATATTCGTCGAGAGATATCGACAGTAGAGACAAAATTGAAAGTGCACATCTACTTAAATTGTACTTCTTTATTTTGGCATAAGTAACCTAGCGAGGGGACTTAGAGTTAGCTAAGAATTTACATTCAGGTGTTACACACGCTCACACACTTGTGATATTTGCCTTGTGTTTCAGTTATTTTTTGGTATGGCCATAAATGAATATGTCTTGAGTTCACTTTAATTTCGTCCCGTTAGATAACTTACAAATGTTACGCAATGCAAACTGTGTAAGCAGCTGCAAGGCAGTTGTGTCAACAAAAGCGAATACTAATGTTTCTACGTTTTTTAATGTCTAATATGTTTGCTTGTGTTGGTTAATAGACTGCAGTCAACGGGATTTACGGAGGGGCTAAAATGAATTATTCCAGTCTCTGCACTCTTTTCCAGATCTCTCTTGAAAAACTATTAAGAAAAAAACAAACAAACAAAAAACACCCAAAACACTTTTTACCTTATACTTTGTCACTTTGACTTGATATTGTCCATAAGACATGTGTTGGACAGATCATAGGCCAGTTAGTCATCTACAACAGTTTACCCCTAATAAATCTTTGGCAAATACCAGAAGTCACTGTTTGCTTTATCCTTCTGCAACTGTGACACCCAGGCTGCTCCCCAAACCAAATGCACAATGTGAAGCTTAACATACAAGACACCTAGAAGTATCATTAAATGCCTGCTTTGGATCTGTTTATCCCTTAACAGTGGATTTAAGTACCATTATTTCTCTTTTTTAACACATTTGTGTAATATAGATGTTTTTGCTTTGTTATCACAGAGTTCTATTTTGTCAGCAGTTTGCTAGTGTTTCAAACACTGGATGGAAAACGTGTTTTTCATCTGCATCAAATGATTATCTACCTTAAAAGACAGAAATTATTAAAACTATTGAAACAAACTGTCGCCATCTTATTGTTAATGATGCACATAGGACTACTGCAATTTAGTTATATACAACTGAAAAACAGTTAATACACACATTTAAATAGAAATAAAACAGTTTCATTAGCAACCAGTGACTTTTAATCATTCAAGTGTTTTAAATACAACTCTTTTCTTATTTCAAGTTCAACCACTTAACTCCAATTTAAAGCCTTATCAAAAGACCTATATAAATAAACAGCCAATTTAAAAAAAGAGAGAGAGAGTCAATGTTAAGGAAATGCAGAAGAAATGCACAAATTATTCACATGTTAACAGTACACCCTTCTTCTTCCAGAGATACCTCCTGCTAGGGGACACACTATGACAGAGAAGAGAGTCTGAACAACAGCGAAGCCTTTTCTGATGCTCTGTGTGGATTCATGCTGATGTAAGAAACATTTCTTGTCACTGTAAATGCAGTAAAGTAATACAGATGCTATATTAAAATGCACAAATAGCTGACAAATTACAGGGAGATCTTGAATATTTGACCTTAATATGGGGTGCATTTGTTTCCTCTGTTATGGTATTACAGAAATCACTGTTTGTAAGACATGCTGGCTTTTCCTTTAATTTGTGGCCCATCTGCATATTAACAGTTGAGCATACTGCACACTGCATTCCATATTGCATATGCTTACATATTGTGCTAAAGAGGTCTTATTGACTCGATAGGTTTTTGACTTTGCTGAGTGTTGATAAACCTATTATAAATTTGTAGTAAGAAGTACTCAATTAATTTGTTTCCATTGTTCCCAGCTTTTCTTTTCCGAAGCTGAGTAGAGCAGTGGTGCGTGTGAGGAGACTGGCAGCTCATCTCAGCAAGGCAACCATGTCAACAAACCTCCAGAGCAATAGTTCGTCTTCTGCAGCCAATGGGGATGCTCCTACTGCAGCCATTCTCATCATTGGAGATGAGATTCTTAAGGTGCTTTTGGTGTTGATAAAGTTTGTGCCTTGTGTGGCTTTTAAGCTATACGTGTGTGACAGCACCCAAATGAAAACCACTGGGAGTTTGTGCAATTGAGGAAATCAATATAAACTGGGTTTTTTTGTAATAGAAGTAGGAGCCTGCATTGTGCAGTGTTTAACATATACCGTCATCTGCATCCCTATGTGTTTGGACCTCTATCCAGTCTCTGATGTGCATTTCATGACCTCAGGGGGGGAAAACTGCGACGGTTACTTTATGTGGCAGCTGTGGCTATTTCTAAAATCACAAGCTTACTATTATTATTTTTTGACTTGACATGATCATGATTTAAACATGAAGTATTTGATTTTTGTCCAGTGTCACATCTCTCTGCCTGAAAATCAGCCTTCAGCCCTTGAATTTCATCAAGCAAGACCTTGGAGTTTCCTTTTTCTTTATTTTTTTTTGTTTCTTTTTTAAAGTTCTTGAATCTGATGTGCATGTGGGTGTCTCTTTCAGGGTCACACAGTGGATACCAACAGTGCCTTTCTAACTAAAGCGCTTAGGAAGCTTGGAGTGTCTGTGCAGCGCATAACAGTCATACCGGATGTGCAGGCAGTCATTGCCAAAGAAGTGGCCCTCCTTTCATCTCAGTATACGCACCTCATCACATCGGGGGGTATAGGTCCCACTCATGATGACGTCACCTTTGAGAGTGTTGCCATAGCATTCCACGAGGAGTTATATGCCAATCCAGACCTTAGCAAGCTGGTTGAAGAATTCTTCGGGGTTAGGGAGAAAAACAGTGCTGCTATGAAGCTGGCGATGGTGCCTCGCTCAGCAAAACTTAACTATGGAACTGACCCTCAGACTGGGCTAAAGCACCGCTACCCTCTGGTGAGTGAACTCGGTACAGAGGAATTTTTATAGAACACAAAGTTACTTCAAATATATCCAAGCTACATGGTGCTGTTCAACCCATAACCTTTCTTTAAGGTAAACAAAAGTGACGGTGTTTTCTTTAGAAGACAGATTGCAAACTAACTAGTTGCTGAAGGAGTGAAAATAGCTTCCTGCAGTGGTCAAAACAATAAATACTCTGAGCACACACAGACACCAGGCGTGAGAAGCATTCACACCTCTTACTCACAGGTCATTAAATTTGGACATTTTTTTCTTTAAGGTTAATGTCGTTGGTGCTTTATTAATGTGTTTCAAGTTGAGAAACATTAATGTACAGTATATTATTATCCTATTGAGAATTTAAAATGAAACAATGAAGAACAGCCCTTAAAAAAAGTGCCCTGTCTCCGCAAAAGGTGGAGAAGGAGTTGGATACCATTCTCATGCTTGTTAGCTATAAATGGAACCCCAGGCACCAGCCATTTACCTTAGCAAAAATAAATATCTGACATTTACAAAACTGTAAATCTGTCCTCAATTGTTAGCTGTCTCTGGGTTGCAGAGATGTGATTTAATTCCTGCATCATATTTCAATAGTTTCAACAATGATGGCTCGAGTACCGCCCCACATCTTTTCTTACAATTTAACGTGTCTACCTTTTTCTCCCAGGTCAGTGTACGTAATGTGTACATCTTTCCCGGGATCCCATCTTTAATGGAGAAGGCCTTCAATGGGCTGGAGCATCTCTTTGCTGGTTCAGGGACCACCTTTCACACTCGCGAGGTAACTCCATAACCAAACCTGTTACTTCAAAATCCAGTCCAAGTCAGAATTAGTATACATTTGTTTTTTTTTCTAATTAATTTTTATGTATTTATTTATTTTTTACTTTTTGTTTATAATAGAGTTTAGTACTTCCTCTATATTTCTGATATTTCCTTGATACTTTTAATGTATTTTACCTTTTAGTTTACTTTTAGTTGAGTGCAATAATGTTGATTTGAATGCAGTGTTTAAATAGTACAATTAAGTTTACCAGACATTAGCTTTTTTTGTTTTTAGGTGTTTGTCGATGCAGATGAAACAGACATTGCACCTGTGCTGACCAAACTGCAGGCTGACTGGGGCCGAAAGGTGGCTCTTGGCTCCTACCCTGACTGGTTGAGCAACTATCACAGAGTTAGGCTGGTCCTGGACGCAGACAGCCAGCAGGAGGTGGACAAAGCCCGAATACAGCTGCTAGACAAGCTGCCCAAGGGGAGCGTGGTGCCCTTAGTCACAGACCCGGTGTCCATAGCCCCCGCTGAGGTGTACGGATTGGCCAACAGTGGTGAGTGTGCGGAGAGTAATGGAAGATGATTCTTAAATATGTGTCATCTTGATATAAAGTGAATACTGACTTGTGCATTTTACACAGGCATTGGGACCAATAAAGAAAGTTAAAATATTAAAGTAATTTAAGTCGTAAAGTCAGAGTGGATAATAAAAAAGAAGAATATAACTCTGTGAGACAGAATGGTGAATAGATTACAATAAAACTTCAATAACTAAGCTATGACAAACTACTAACAGCTTTTTTTCTTTTCTTTGGATTAGACGTAGAAATGTGGGCTCATTTCTAAGATGCCTCACAGCTTGACTGCATTAATTATGAACCATCCTCTTACTGTCGATTCCTTCCCACAGGTACAGAGCTGGGTGAGAAAGTCATGTCTGCACTGAAAACAATAGAGGCAGCACTCCATCAGTATTCAACAGAGCAAATCTGTGTTGGCTTTAACGGGGGCAAAGACTGCACAGCGCTGCTCCATCTCTACTATGCTGCACTGAAACGGTAACAGGAGGGGAGAAGACGAGATGAGACAATTAAAACATTTTTGTGGATTTTTTTAATCTGTGGGGGGAAAAAAACAAATGACCTGAGAGATGAAAGATGAAAATGAAGATTCAAATTAAAAACATAATGATAGCATTAGCGCACAGTGGGGTGTGAGATCTCAGCAGGAAGTAAATGGAAAAAGAAAACTAGTTTGAGGGTAGCACTTAGAGAAAATCTTGGAGAAGACTGACTACTTTTTTGGACTTTTCATGACCTGTGCTGGACAGATTGTGAGATATGACAAATACTTATCTGATGTTTTTCTGTGCCAGCATTGCTTATCTTTTTAAAAAATGTCCCTTTTTTCTCTTCCTGTCACTCTCAGCCGGTATCCAGATACTAAAGAAAAGGTGAAAGTTCTGTATATTCGTATTGTCTCTCCATTCCCAGAAATGGAGAGATTTCTACAGGACACAACAAAAAGGTGAGCTATCTGTCATCTAGCTATCTATCCAGTTGATGTCATGTATTTTAATATATCCAGTCCAGGTCTTGTTTTGAAAAATGTGGCCTAACCCTGTCTGTGTGGCACCGCTGTATCTTATTACTTGGTGTTGTATGTCCCAAAGATATAGCCTGGAGCTGTTCACTGTGGAGGGCAGTATTCGCCAGGCACTGAGCGAGGTGAAGGAACGAAGGCCAGAGCTAAAAGCCGTCCTGATGGGGACCAGGAGGAGCGACCCTTATTCACATACACTCACAGCCATGTGTCCTACTGATCCTGGCTGGCCTGACTACATGAGAGTGAACCCCTTACTAGTGAGTGACACACAGTATGCATGCCGTTATATTACGACTGTATGCTGGCTCTACGTGGCGTGAGGCGGTATGACTCGCCTCGATCTGTTTTCCTTTACAATCGAGTACCACTAAATGTGCGTGGGGGTTGTTAGAGCAACTTGGCCAAACATCCCGTAATGTCATTTGTACGTGACACGAACGCTACAACAAAGGTGGACATCAAAGCGATGGTATACCTGCTGCTCAGTCTGTGGCTTTTTGTCAGACTGGGACCAAGTAGGTACTAAAAAAGTACCTGATACCAGATACTATCACCGAGGCAACCCGAGTAAGTACTAATGGAAATGGCTATAAGATCATACCTCATGGTTTTCATTTTTAGCGCTTTTTCTGTTGCAGTGCTGTTTCTCTCTCTTTACTGAATTCATCTCTCTCTAGACTCAAATGAAGTCAAAGTACTTTCAAAATAAAGCTAAAAATACCCCAAAATACTTGAACAGAAAACAACATCATGCACAGATGGATTAAGACCTTTCTTCCATATTTACATGAAATACAACCATCTAGTAAAAAATGTGTATTTCCCAATTGGTTGGGAGTAGTTCCTGGAAGTTGCTTGTTACCAATTCCATCAAAAAACTCTTAGCAATTGAATTTAATTACTTGCAGGTTGCCACGGTTCCATGTAGCTTTTTACCTGTAGCTGTAAAAGGCTGATGGGTTATTGTCACAATGAATATGCAAGTTTGTGTTACTTGAGAAGGAGGTGACGTGGGATTTTGAAATTGATACCATGGATGCAGCTGCTAAAAATTTCAGAAGAGTTTGACTCCTTGATCTCAAGTTCAAGGTCAGAGGTCAAGTTTCTTGAAAGTCTTTTGAATGTGATAATTTGATTTTGAAATTGAAGTCATAGGTGTATCTAATAGGAGGGATACCACTGGTAAGCCGCTAGTATTTTTCTTGTTTGTCTGCAGTACTTGCCAAACACAAGTTAAAGTAAAGGTGGAAGTAAAACTTGTTTTGTTGAAATGTACAACACAAATTGGAAATGGAGAAAATTCACCTTCAAAGGGAAAGTTGTGCCAACATATTTCAAAAGGCCAGAGCTCAGTTTCTGGATCGTGTCAAAATTTTCATAGTTTCATTACAGCTCAGAGAGCAGCTGGACTGTATTTGTAGACAAGTACGTCACTGTATGACCACAGCAATATGGTAGTGATTAAAGCAGTCACGTGGAGGTTTTTGTCAAGTCATTGGAGAATACACATTTTTCCTAGCGACAGATGTCACTGACCGATGTGTAAACCTGCGTGATTTAGGCCTTAGCAGTCATTTTCCCAGTGACCACTCATAACCGGTCATTTTCCCTTCATGACCAGTGATTGTCAGATTGTAGGGTCGGGTAGTTATTATTCACTTATTTATTTGACACCACATTGTCACCATGATCGTCACATGTCTAAAACAGCAGGTGTAAAATAATGTGTCTGCAAAAGCTCACGACCTGGGAAAGCTTCACTTGTTATCCTTGATGTTATTTGTCATCTTGATAAAAATTTCTGAATAATGCTTTATTCGTAAAGCTTTAAACGACTATTTTTCCTAAATAAACTCGCACATAATGTGAGTGCACCAGTACATTAAAAGGCTTTCTAATGCAACACCAACGCAGAGTGAGGGATGCATGTTAACATTTCAACATGAAAGGGTCACAAAAGTGAAATCATTGCAGTGCTTTTTGCTGAATAGCTGTAGCAAGCTCACGTCTTGTTCTTCTGTTTAGTCTGCGGGAAGAATGGATGTGCATAAACGACATGGCAGTCGCCTGCTTTATTTGATTTTATTGTTAATGCTAGTACTGTGTCAGCTGCTGTGATGGAGCACATAGAAGCACGGGTACATTTAGCAGTTGACCTCAATTCAAGATAATTTATGTAGTGCTTTATCTCATGAGTATATCTAAAAGGACTCCACAGAGGATGAGTTATTATAGCTTGAACAAAGGGAGTCAGTTGCAAACCAATTACATTTGTTTTCTAACACTCTCCAGGACTGGACATATCACGACATCTGGGCATTCTTGAGGACATTATATGTGCCGTACTGTATTCTCTATGATAAAGGGTAAGGATGTGTTAGTTGTCTTTATTCAGGTGTACACAGCTTAAAAAGCAGATCTTTAGGTCTAAAATATCTCTGTTGAAATGTAGGTACACTTCACTTGGCAGTATGGACAACACCTGTCGAAACGAGGCACTGAAGATGGTGGATGCCAGGGGGGTGACACGATACAAACCAGCCTACCTCTTGGAGAATGAAGAAGAGGAGCGAAACTCCCGCGCCTGAAACTATCTGTGCTCATCTTACTTAACCTGTTCTTCGTGGAGCCATTATTTTTTCTTTTTAAGGATGTCTGCTAACCATCCACCCTCATTTAATTCATAAGAAGGACCTTTTCAAAAATACCATGTCTGACTGCGGAATGAGATCACAGAGAAAATGTGTGTTGCTTGTGTACATGTGCGAGTCTAAAGTAATGGCTCTCTGTGCTGTTGAATAAAACATCACTCCTTTTTTTTTTCTTCTATTGTCATGTTACTTTAAGAGGGCTCTCACATACAAATGGGAATCTGCAGGGCATTCAATATAGCTCTTCACTTAACTTATTCATGCCTCCCTTTGTCTTATCTCTAAATCCAATAACAACACCACCAGAAAGACGGGCTCCATCAAAATGTATTTGTAAATAATGTGAAAAGGTTTTTCTCATCGTGGAGAGAACACCAGATTTGAGAAACTCCCTGATGAAGGCCACCCAGCAGGCTCTCGTTTGCTAATCCGTGTCTCCCACTGAATACCCAGAATTGCAGGCTGCAGCACGTTTAGCTGAGCATCTCCACACCACACACCCGCTCGCTGTAGTTCTCTTTGAAGCCCTCACGGGCGCGTTGTTCTCACGTTTTCTATTTAGTGCCCGTGATTATAATAAATTACCTTCTCCGTTTCCAGACATGATTGAATCTAGGCTCATCGATCTGCGCTCTCCCTCTCCCCGCCTGGAGATTAGTCAACACTGCGCAGCGTGGATCAATACCGGCCGATCTAATAAAGCGGGTCGCTTACGAGGCCACCGCGGGGCTGCACACACTGTTACACCAGCAATTACCAGTTCTAGGCCGTCCCTCATACACCCCCCTCCTAACATATCTGTCCTGGCTTCACGGCTTGCTTGATTTATTAATAATAACAGTAATAAAAGAGGCAATGAACAGCGGCTTTATAATCACAGCACCGATGTAATGATGTGTGTTTTGGTGGTGCGGTAAACACACCGGGACATTGTCTGGAATGATGTTTTTGGGGTAGAAAATTAAGTTACAGTCTGTGTTAGGCCACTTCTAACTATAGCTATATATGCAGCTTATATAATGTGAGGGGTTTACTTTTAAATAGGTCTAATTTGTGCTTTTATTTATTTAAACTTCTCCTGTGTGTTTGTAGCACATATCCACCATACTTTTAGGTTGAATCCTTAATTATGCGTGTAAAAATGTATATAAATCCTTGTACATCTCATACTTTTATACATTTATGGCAACAATTGTATATAATAATTAGTTTTGAATGTATCTTGTGTAACTTATTTACTTGCATATCTGTATTTCATATTTCTATCAGCTTCTTTTTTTTTTTTTAAATTGCATTTTATTTTGATTAATTCTTGCTGTGTGTTAGTATGTTGTATATCCTGTAAATATTGTAGAAGTTAAAATAACATTGCCTTTACCTTTGGTTAAAGTAACAAAGTAACAACCCACTGTTGTCCACTAGAAGAATTGTGGTGTACTTTTGTAAATATGCCTAATACTAATTAAGGCAAAAAATCCAATAAAATACAGTGCAATTAAACACATCTAGCCAGGGGTTTCCAGTCATTTGGTTTTCTGACCTCATTTAAAAAAGAAGCTGTTGCCTCTTGCCACATTTCTGTAATTTTCCCATAAACATCTTAGATGAAATCATTTGTTAACTTTGTAAAGACTCAAAGCGCAAAGTCTTCCTAATAAAAGAATTAATTAAAAAAATTAGCGATCACGAGGATGCATGGAACAAAAATAGCTCTTTATATTGTAAGGTAAAACCCTACAAAATTGCAAAGATACCCCAACAACCACACAACCCTCTATGAACAAGCACTTGGTGACCTTTGGAAGGGAGGTGTGGCAGAGCCATTGTTCTTTCCACTCTCATTAATCACCCCACAATCCCTCAGATTAGGTTTGTGACCCTTAGAGGGGTCCCTGAACGTTAGGAAGGCAGCCGCTTGAACTGCTAAGTAGTTTACTATATAAATTCTGAATACAGGACTTCAATTGAAGACTTGCAGTTAAGCAGAAAATCAAAGTTCGTCCACCACATGGGCAATAATATAAAATGAACTTCCAAAGTTTGTCACTGCTGTACGTTTTTCCTCCACTGGCTCAAATTTCATTCTCATTCTTTCTCAGCTGTCATGTTTGTTTTGGCTGCACCAATCCACCACTGTAGCCAAACCAGTTTCTTACTCAATTCCTTTCTTGTGTATTATGACTCTGAATTCTTGCTCAGTCCTTCTTATGAATTTCAAAATAATGTTTTGATTTTGGCCCAGAAGCCTGAGTCAGAAAAACCTCTTGGGTTACACGGTGAGAGGATATGCATATTGACTACAAGGGACCTAAAAACATTTTGGAGTGAAATACTTTTTTTCCTCTTCCTTTTTGTGGTCCTTAACTGCATATTTATAAATATCTTATTTTGTACTTCACAATACTCTTCCAGGAACAGGGTTTATCTGAAAGCCAGAAAACTTCAAATACAATAATCCTGACGTTCTGATAAAGCAACTTTTCTGCCATTTGAGACAAAGGGGAACAAGTAGGAATATAAAGTGGTTTTCTTCCCACCCTCTCCCCTGTGCATATTTAAACTTAATTGGTCCTCCAAAGACAGGTTTTAGGGTGGGTGGGGTAGAAGTATGATCAGAGCAGCCGCTTAAGGTGATGCGAGGATAAGAAGCTAATCTTGCTGCTCGCTCAGTACACTCCAGTGTTTCTCTCCATATCCCCCAGGTGGGACTGACTTATAAGAGGATCCACACAGCTAACAGTGTGTGTGATATGGACTCAGCATGACTTAAAATGACACTTAATGTGACTTTGTACAAAACATGTGGCAAGCTTTGATATCGGAGTGAACTATCCATCTGATGCTCAGGTGACTGTGATGCTTTTCTCTAAAGGAATATGTTCTTAATCCAATTCCTCAGCAGCTCCTGCAGTGTAAAACGAGACTTGAAGCACCATGAGACAGCAATTCAGGCGATGTCCTAGGAGGGATGCTTAACACAGAGGATGAATAGACAGACCGTTGTCAGAAAGCATCAGGAGAGAAGGGAGACCTTTGAGTCTATGCAAATTACCAGCCCATCTGCATGTAAAGCCAACCGACCAGAACACGGGAAATAGGATGTTCAGTATCAAAGTGTCACACATTAAAAGTGGATGAAAGTAAGTGAGAAAGAAAGGAAGGGAGGGACTGGGAGCAAGAAAGAGGAGGGAGGCGGCTTTGCTTGCTGCCATGTGAAGTGTGACTGACTTAGCTCATTTGTGCTTGGTTTTGGTATGTTCAAATAAAAGGCAGTTTCATAATCCTAAGTTTGTCACAGCTTCCAGGCCAGTACACAGAACCAAGACCCCCTGCTCATATCCACACACACACACACACACGGGATGCATTCAGAAATGCTTTTCATAAGGCGGACTCGCTTTAATGTAAAGAACCAGGGTCTGTGAAGCTTCAGCCAGCACACTGAAAACTGATGAGAAAGATTCTGCTCAGCTCAAACCGACTGGAGCTCATTTGCACTCAACAGCAATAACTTAAACACGATGTGGGCCGGTAGAAAGATGAGAGATGTTTAGCACTAGAAAGTCCGAGCCTATGTCAGACGATTCCTGCTTTTGAACTGGATTTGAAAGATTATGAAAACATTTTATGTGTTTTCTAAGCCCAATTTAATGTATCATTTCATATCCCTAATCAGGCAGGAAAACAAAATTCAGCCGTGTTTACCTCATTCAGCTGATATCTTCTTCAGCTTCTAGTATCAAAAACTGAAATGTGTGCAAATTATGTGCAAATAATGGAGGAGAATGATAATAGGCAACCATACTCTGATTTACAGTCATGTGGCGAGATAAGTACCTCCAACTGAAACAGATTTTTTCAACATATTTGAGCAAGCAAGCACCTGTTCCTCTTTCCTCATAAATAAAAATGCTACACACAGAAACAAATTACATGTCATGTGCAATCATAGTAACAGGTAGATTCTGTCATATTTAACCTGTCTCTGACCCAAGGTATGGACGGTGTTATTTGCTCCAGATATAAAGAGTTCTCTACTATCTACAGAAAAAAGTATGGATGTCAAAAAATCCTGCAAGGCACTGGGAAATATCTCCAAATGATCTGAATAAAATCATTCTACCTGTAACAAAAATTAGTGTCTCAAGTGGTGTAGATATTAAATCACTGCCAGTTTGTCCAGAACTGGCCACCTTATCAAATTCTGCACAGAATTTGAAACAGTCTCAGAGAACCCCAGAAGGATCTGCAGCCAACTCATGCCACTGTTGGTATTATCAGCCACAGGTTTATGACCCCAACCCCCCAAAATATAAACAGAAACAGGTGTGGTGGTTAGTGCAGTTGCTGTTGCCTCACAGGTGTGAATGGTTATCTGACTCATAGCCCTGCGACAGGCTGGTGAACTGTCCAGAGTGTAAAGCACCTCTTGCTCTATGGCAGCCCTACTCAGAGTCGTGGTGGGGGACAATAAGTGGAGGAAGATGAATGGATGGATGAACTGGTGGATGTGTGTCTTTGCTCTATCTTCCTTCCCTTAACCCCAACTGGTCACCGAGCCTGGTTCTGTCTGAGGTTTCTTCCTGTTAAAAGGGAGTTTTTCTTTCCCATTGTCGCCAAAGTGCTTGCTCACGGGGGAGGGGGTCCTCTGATTGTTGGCGTTTTCTCTGTATTATTGTAGGTCTTTATCTTAGAGTATAACGAGCCAGGAGGCAACTGTTGTTGTGATTTGACCCTAACCCTAAATAAAAAAGTTTAACTGAACTGAAAAATTGAATGAATAAACATTTTAATGGGCTAAACATTGGCTCAACTAGGATTTCTGCATCATATCAAGAAAGTTCTTGGGGGCTTGAACCACAAGTAGATGTTTCAAACTTGTACACAATTAGAAAACACACCCAGAAATGTCTCACAAAGAAGAAATCTAATGTTATGTTCTCCATCCATCCATCTTCATCCACTTTATCCGGGGCCGGGTCGCGGGGGCAGCAGCCTAAGCAAAGAGGCCCAGACCTCCCTCTCCCCAGCCACCTCCTCCAGCTCATCCGGGGGAACACCAAGGCGTTCCCAGGCCAGCCGAGAGATATAATCTCTCCAGCGTGTCCTGGGTCTGCCCCGGGGCCTCCTCCCGGTGGGACATGCCTGGAACACCTCACCCAGGAGGCGCCCAGGGGGCATCCTTGTCAGATGCCCAAACCACCTCAGCTGGCTCCTTTCGATGTGGAGCAGCAGCGGCTCTACTCTGAGCCCCTCCCGGATGGCCGAACTTCTCACCCTATCTCTAAGGGAGAGGCCAGCCACCCTTCGGAGGAAGCTCATTTCCGCCGCTTGTATCCGCGATCTCGTCCTTTCGGTCACTACCCACAGCTCGTGGCCATAGGTGAGGGTAGGGACGTAGATCGACCGGTAAATTGAGAGCTTCGCTTTTACACTCAGCTCCCTCTTCACCACGACGGACCGGTGCAGCGTCTGCATTACTGCAGCTACAGCCCCAATCCGTCTGTCGATCTCCGGCTCCCTTCTCCCATCACTCGCGAACAAGACCCCGAGATACTTGAACTCCTCCACTTGGGGCAGGACCTCATCCCCGACCCAGAGTGGGCACTCCACCCTTTTCCGGCTGAGAACCATGGCCTCAGATTTGGAGGTGCTGATCCTCATTCCTGCTGCTTCACACTCGGCTGCGAACCGCTCCAGTGCGAGCTGGAGGCCCTCACCCGATGAAGCCAACAGAACCACATCATCCGCAAATCCGCAGGATCAGAGATGAGATCCTGAGGCCACCAAAGCGAAAGCCCTCCGCCACTTGGCTGCGCCTAGAAATCCTGTCCATAAAAATTATGAACAGAACCGGTGACAAAGGGCAGCCCTGGCGGAGCCCATCACCCACCGGGAACGAGTCCGACTTATTGCCGGCAATGCGAACCAAGCTCTTGCAACGGTTGTATAGGGATCGAATGGCCCGTAACAAAGGGCCAGACACCCCATACTCCCGCAACACCTCCCACAGGACACCCCGAGGGACACGGTCGAATGCCTTCTCCAAGTCCACAAAACACATGTAGACTGGTTGGGCAAAATCCCATGCACCCTCAAGTATCCTCGAGAGGATGAAGAGCTGGTCTAGTGTTCCACGACCAGGACGAAAACCGCATTGTTCCTCCTGCATCAGAGGTTCTCACTATTGTGAAAGTGGAGTTTTTAATGACACAGTGTTGTAAAGGTTTTGGAACAGGGCACTACACGCAAAAATAAAGATGGTCAAAGATTTCAGCAAACCCACTTACTGTGGGGCCTTCAAGCCTGCAAGGATGTACTTGCTTTTTCTATTAAAAGCAATTATAAGATTAAAAATTAATACAAAAATGAACCCATAAGAACTTAGAGCTATTCCTCCTCAAAGGAAAATGATAGGAAATAGAGAACAGAAGGTTCACCCTGAACACATTTCTGAAGTCTAAACAAATTGGGGTTTTTTTCACATTTTTTTTGTCAACAAAATGCACAAAACTAAAAAATAATTGAGACTTCTTTCTGATGGCAGTGCTGCTACTGTAGCAGTACAAACCTGAGTCTTATGTAGGGAACTTTATCCTCAGCTTTGTGTTGTCAGTGATGATGGTAGGATCTGACTGTGATTGTCTGCCTCAATGGGACACCTTGTTTCCTTTTCCCAGTATGCTCAATTTCCTGGCATTTGGCACAGACCCATGGGCAGCGAGAGAGTGATCGCTGTTAATGTGACTTTCAGATTTTTGTATAAATTTGTCTGTTCCTTCTGTAAACTGAGCATGTCTGCTGTGACATTCCAGGGGAGTATCAAGATGATCTGAAATTGTGAAAAACTCTTTTGAATGGACATTCAGGGATAAGACTTATTTCCCCAAGATTTTTGTTTTTCATGTTTTGGTATACATGGTTCATATTTGATTCAATGGTATGAAAATCTATATAAAAAATTAACAAATAAATAAATACATGACATTGAAATGGGATGGATAATTGATACAAGGTACCTAAAATAAACAAAAATGTCTCAGCTAAAGGTGTAGTGTATTTAGCTGTAATATGCAAGGAATGTTGCATAACACATTTTTTATAATCATTGAATGGATTTGACATTTTTTATGATTTAAATTGAATGATAAAACTACAAGTTAAAAAAAGATAAACAGCTAAATTAATTGAGCAAATCAATACAGTTTTTTTCTTATTCCCACAGAGACGCCATATCCTCCCGAGAACAGAGGAAACAAGCATCTTTCAGTTTAACTTTTTTTGTGACGTCCTGCCTATTTGGAGCTAAAACAGGCCACACAAACACATGAGATTTCATTGGAAAGGCCAGGATGTCCTGTTTTGGACTTATTAGGGTAGCTCAAGTAAGTTGAAAGATATAGACCAAAAATAAGTGTCCATTTAACTATTTTGTTGCTAAAACCCTGATGTGACAAATAAGTCAATGAATAAATGCGGTCAGAAAAGTCTAACTATAATATTAGACATGTTTTAATGCATTAGAAATGTTCAATGACCTGAAAGGTACCTTTAGTAATGACAGTTAAAAAACAAACAATCTTTTTAAAATGAACTAGTTCTGTTACAGGCATCACGCCACGATTTGAATGATTTTATATGAAATTATTTGACAAACAAAGCATAACTACACCGTGTTTTTCCGTACATGTTGTTTAGAGGTCCCGAGCTGCATGACAACAACTTCTGAAAACATTTAAATGGTTTGTGAGACGTATTTCACCGCATTAAACATGTTTTTCCTTGTGGTGTTGTTCAGGTATGTCGAGTTTAGCAACGGACACTGTTTTACGTGTAACTGAAAGCTGATTTGTCCAAATACACACTTACGTGTAACTGAAAGCTGATTTGTCCAAATACACACTTACATTGTACATTTTTTCACATGTCTGTGTGTTGACAAATGATCTGGCTTAATCTACCAAAACACCAAAACAGCTATTTTATTTTTCCTTCTTTGTCATCATCTGAACCTTTCCACATTTATCACTATTTGTTTGACACACTGTAAGTACCTCCTTTGTGAGCATTGAGCAGAAATAATTACTCTCTTATTGGCTACCTGACATGTGAAATGGATGTGAAAAAGAGTATGTCATAAGCACACCCAGTGCACATAAGCACGGTTCGTTTAGAATAAACTACTTGCTTTCACCCACGGTGAAAATAATTACTCATAAACTGGAAATTGAAATGCCAAACAGATTAATCAAAGCTGGAAAATACTTAATTCAAAAATAAAAAAAACAAACAAACAAACAAAATAAGCCCCCACACAGATAAAGACATAAAACCGTGCTTGTCTTTTAATGCTTCAGACACAGTTATTATCATAAATGACGCAGTAAATCAAATTAACTAAAAAATCAAAAAGCGTTTAGAGAGGTGCAGCTCTCCGCAGCTGGTTGTGCTGCGATGCAGCATCTTCAGTAGTCTAATGAGGGCATAAATGCAAATGTGTTATTTCAATAGACTCATTCATTTCAGATTGTTTGGTTGTCTGTCTTTTTTTGACATTTTGAGTTTGTAACATGATAAATTATTGGAAAATAATAAGAAAGAATGAACTTTTTGTTTGTCTAGTATCAGTAATTCAAATTAGCAGCTGCCATTATTATTGTTATTGTAAGGCAATACACGCCACACTATACATCAAAGCTTGCAAGTGCATTTTGTAGCCAACCAAGAATCTTTCTCTTGATTTAGGAGCTTGCTCTTCCTTTGCTGTTTGTTGAGCCTTTCTTGCACAACAAATGTTTGATCTACTCATAGATTTTGAATGATTTTCAAGTCAAGGGATCGTGCGGGACAGTAAAAGACATTCAAAAGTCTCTGGTGGTGCTTTTTGAAGTAGCTGATTTTTATGTTTGTGCTTCATTGTCCAGTTGTAGAAGCTAACTTGATTTCAGTTTCAGTTTTTTGGCCGACTGAAGAAGATTAATATACAAATTTCCTTCTAGAATCTACTTTTTTCTGTATCTGCGCAGCGTTTTCAGTGTCCCGAAACAAACCACTTTTACCTATTTGGTGCCAAAGTGTTGGTTTAACCAAACGCTGCTCCTTTTCTCGTCATTGAAAGATTAACTTCATCTGTCCATTGCACTTGTTTTCAAAGCAGCTCAACAAGTTGCTTAGCAAACCTTGGATGTGAATTTTTATAATGAGATCAGAGGTTACATTTCCTTTAAAATAAATCCCTGTTTGTACATCAGTGCTGCACAGTGGTTCACCGCCACTTATGCGTCAACTAAACCCTATGTTTTTTTTTCTTTGCTTCTTTGCATGGCAGTCTTGCAGTTTTATCAGAAAGTTTTCTGGGTTTCCAGATCTTGTCCTGACCTCCAGAGTTCCCCTTATGTGCCATTTCTTAATGACATTTCAGACAGTGGAAATTGCAAGCTGGAAGCACTTTGATATCTTTTTATAGCCTTCCCCTGCTTTGTAGGCATCAATTAGTTTAATTTTTCTGAACCTCAGTCAGTTTCTCAGCCTATGGTATAGTATTACCACAAGGTTTGAAAAGTCATTGGCTGACAGCTCCTAATCACAGTTCTTGACCTGCCTTATAAGTGAGTCGATTAAGGTCTAACAATTAAAAGAAGTTCTGAAGCTTTGCAAGTAGACGGCTGCTAAAACTTGCAACATTATTTCATGTTATTTTATCCCTGATTTCAAGTTGTGCATTAACATAATCAAAAGCATTACAGAGCCCAAATCAACCTAGTGTTTCAAATGAACAGTGCTCCAGAGAGTCCGCTTTAAACTGGTATAGTGTTGTCAGACTCATAATGGGCAGTTAACGAGGATAAAAGTTATATCAAATATTTCCTGGTGTGTTTATTGTTAGTTCCTTTACAAAAGGAGTCATGTACATTTCCCACAATGCCGGTAATTCAATGACTCAAGTGTATAATGCCAGGATTTAACAAAATGTACAGTAAGCTTGCTTGTTGACTTTCCCAGAGTCAGATGAGGATTCAGTTTCTGGCTCGTTTTCATTTCTCTTCGCTGTAGCGCCTTTATGTCTTTTCACTTCAATTAAATATGTAGAAATATGTGGAAAACAGGGGAGCCCAAACTTTTTCATCCAACTATATATAAGAAAGAGTGTGGTTTAACTATAGACTTTGAGAGCGATTGAAAATACTCTTAATGCATCTCTGGCAAATCAAGCGAAATGAAACGTCAGAGAAAAAAGGGAGGATATCCTCGAATTGAATTTTGAGAACTCTAAGTAAAAACTCTGCTTGTTATAACCCTCTCCACAGATTTAGCATCTTAAGTCTTTTACTCTCCACTGCATAAAGGGGCAAATTTTTCACCCTCGGAAATATATACTGTATTGGATTATAAAGTATTGAAAAAGGAAACGCAATATGTGCAAGAGATGTCAAGTGACATTTTTCTGATTGCACTCGACTTTAACGTAGTCCTTTATCCAAATATTAGTAAGAGCTATTTTACAGGGCTAAAATACTGCACACAGCTGCAGAAGGCAGTGCCTTCAGGAGTAAATAACACCGAATGCTGCTTAGAGACATCTGAACCCGACAGAAAAAGACTTTCCCCCTTCACGGAGCTTCTGTTTCCTCATGTTAGAAAAGCTGGAAGTCCTGAGCTGCGAGATTGAAAGGTAAGGAGATTTCAAACTGCGATTTAGTCCCGTTTCCTGATGCAAAATGCTGTTCTGTTTGGAAGCAGCGGGCAGATGTGCACAAAGATGACAACTAAAGATTACCACAAATTGGTGAGCTGGAAAGATCAGTGGAGCTTTATTTTGGCACCCATGACATGTTTAACTGGTTCAAGCCATCAATAAAACGTATAAAGTCATCTCAGTGGAACCTTTAAGAACTCTACTTTAATAAAGTTGGGAAATATCACTTTAATGACTTCATCAAAATGAGTTTTAATGAGATTAAAAATCCCTTCCATGTGTCTGAAAACACATTTTAAAATAACAATTTGTCTGATTTCTTCATAAAACAGTTAAATTACTGATTTAAATCGCTAAACTAACATGTACAAAAAAGTAACAAATACGCTAATTTTCTTTAAAAAGTTGAATTATTGGATGCTTCCACGATTATCACAAAAGAATCGTTCTTAGTTTTTGTGCAATGCGGGCTTCAGTTTTCATATCACGCTCGTGTAGACTGGCTTAGAAAGCCACCATTTCTCGAATCTTACTCGTAGGTACAACTTCTGGTGAGTCCAGTGAAAGCTTCCACTTTCAGAAGAATTTGATACTTACAGACTGTTGTCAAACTTGCATAAATATATACATTATATACATAAATCATGCTGAATAGTGAAGGTTGAAAAAAATAT
The DNA here is from genome assembly GCF_963576455.1 of Neolamprologus multifasciatus. Taxonomy (NCBI): domain Eukaryota; kingdom Metazoa; phylum Chordata; class Actinopteri; order Cichliformes; family Cichlidae; genus Neolamprologus; species Neolamprologus multifasciatus. The sequence goes on from NC_140449.1 coordinate 20,411,984, forward strand.
CCCTACAAGAAATGTTGACGAAAACATACATAATACATGAACATCGTTTGAAATAACACATTGAAGGTTTGGTGCCAGATGAAGGCTTCCAGCGACAGAATGACCAAAGAAAGGGAACGCAGATTCCCCAGAGGTGATGATATTAGTTTTTGAGAGAAAGAAAAGCTAACCAGCACATTTCAGATCTTGAAACACATTTTATTAGGAACCTAATGTATTCAGGAGGACATGCTTTCTCTCATCTGACTTTACTTTGGTTCTGAAAAATGTGAAATATACACAATCAAGGTGCTGATTACATGCTGAGAGGCTCTGAAAAGCATTCTCCAAGTAGGCAAACATTACAGCGTCTTCTATCCCAGACATAATTTTACTTGCTTTTTAAGTATATAATCTATACACCAAAAAATTTAAGTGAAAAAACCAAGACTGCACCCTTAAAACAAACAATGAAAAAGCCCTGAATTGAGTAACTAAACTATAACCACACAAATGTAAAACACATAAAATTAATTGAAATTTTAATGCAGATAAATATTCTTTGTCTCTATTAATATCCTACATCTTCTATTTCAAAATATGTAATCAACACCAACAATGCAAGCCTTCTTATTCAGCCGAGCTGCAATCAAATGTGGGTCAACATGTGACAACAGAGTCTGCAGTCCCGAAATTCCATACACTGTAATTACAGGGTTATTTGCGGAGCTCTGCTTCATCTTGTAAGAATTTTTTTTTTTGTCAGACATAGTTAAAAAGTAAATTTGGCATTGCATAAACTGTTTATGAATGCAGTCATCCCGGAAAACCTTGGCGGAAACTTGGTGGGATTTTTACGATCTTCTAAATTTATATTATACGGCAACATCTGTCTACAATTATAAACTTCGTTTTGGACGTTTACTTCAATTCCAGCATTTGCATATCAACACATAACAAGAACATCCATAGAGTGAGGAATAAAATATCAGAATTGTAATATTTGATATGATTGTTCCAGTGTTTCAGGTTTTAAATCAAAGCTAGAACTATTACACGAAAGCTTTTGGTGTGTGCATGCTTTTGCAGGAGTAAACATCCATGCAGTTTAACACGCAACGCACAGAGAGGTGCTACTGCTTTTAAAGTCCTTTTACGCCACTCTAAAAGCATAATTCTCTTTCTGCTGATTTGAGTATGCTTACTTTATCATTCTGAATGGTAAAAAAATAAATAAATAAAAATCCAAGCATGAGCTCTGGAATGTGAAGGTCAAAAATCAAAGCCACTTCACAACAACATGCCTCAACAGTACCAAACATGTCATCAGAAGAGATCATAAACCATGAAATAGAAGCATTAGTCCCATTATCCAGGAAATTGCCTCCCTAGCTTCACAATCTTCACATTCTATATTACAGCCTATATAAATGAAAATGCATTTACAGCTTATTTGGATGAACACCTCTATGTTTAAAAAAAAAACATAAAACAGAAACATCTCCTTTAGGGCTAAAACCAGCCTTCGAGCTGACCGAAAATAACTACCTTAAGGTCAATGTATGGACTATGATGCTACAAAGTCTATTAATACCTGAAGTCTATTGGGTATCTGAATCTTATCAGGCTTTGGCCCCACAGATAAAAACTCTGCTCGATATTCCACTAGGTTACTCACATTACAACGGCCTCTTACACCACAAGGTCATTTCAAGTCCCAGAAGTCTCCTTATCTCTATACTCTGGTGTATTGCACTGAATGAATGTGTGTGTGTGTCCCACCAATAAAAACGTTTGTGTGTTGTCACTGAGACGGTGGTTACATAAACAACTCAATATATTTAAAAGATAAATAATCATGTACTCAAACCATTTAAATGCAATCATATTTATTTTGTTGTTTAGCCACATAAAAAAGGCTCAGATTGCAGTTGGCTCTTCACAGAAGAAGCTACATTCTTCACTAAAATGTGAAAGCAGAACACACATAAACCGCCTAGTAGTAGACTACATGATGTTGGGGGAAGAACTACATCACTGACCAGGATATTAAAAAAAAAATCTTCAAACATTTGTCACCCATTTAAGAATAAAATGATATATTTATAAAAAAAAAAACATTGTCATGATTGGTGTGATTTACAGCATTTTGACACTCAAGTTGACACTCAAATATTATATATATGTAAAGCTAGGATAAAGTGTACAATTAACCTACAGGTTTTTCTAACACAAGTCACTCTAATATTTTGGGTAGATAATTTTGTGATGTAATAAATATATTACCTTAATTTAATTTCAATGAAAAATACACATGTACGTCTTCTCTAATTTAAAAAATATCTAATTTGAAAAATAAATGAATTTTAATTTGTTAGGATTTTTTAAATGAGTGTCTATAATTTGGAAGGACTTTCTTTAAAAGCACAAAAAAGCAACAACAAGAAATAAACAACATTTAAATCATTTAGCTTGAGAAACTACATCACAGCAGAGCGTACTGAAAAATATACCAGTAAATACACACATATATGGAAAAAAAATCATTGTTTTTAGTCAAATTTTTGTTGTTAAATAAAAAAGGTAAGTTCTCACTAAAATGTGTTGTATAGTCAATACATCTTTTTTTTCTGGCAGATTATATTAACTATACAGCAAAAGCTAAAAGAAAACATGTGAAAAACAAAACAAAACAAAGAACAACTAAAGGAGCAAATAGTTTGTATCCTTATCTGCACAACTGCTGGACCAACAGGAGAATCAACCAATCAGTTCCACAGTGTGTTCAGTGGAGTGAGATGAGCTGATGCTTTCCAGCTACCCACAAACCTCTCCGTTCTGCTTATTAAGGGTGCAGATGCAGAACAGTGGAGTGGCAAATCAGAGAGGACAAACGCTGTCCCAGGTCCCATTATTAACATACAGCACCAGATTCTAGTGTCCAGTTTCTGGGTTTACGGTAAACCCAGTTCAACTCCAGTACAACCAGTTTAATCCCAGCAGGGGGCGCAGGAGCCCAGCCTCACTCTTCGAGAATATTCCCCAGTTCCTCCGAAAATGCCTTTTGTTTCAAAATCTAATTAGTTAAAAAAGTAGAACACACGTGTCTCGATCACGGCAGAAACGAGGCAATGAAGGATCATTCAGGTATTTGCACATGGCAAAGTACAGCATGTCAGAACAAAGTAAAGAAGTCACCAGCTAACTGAGTGACCTCTAACCTGAGCCGCTAAGTACAGTAGTATGTGTTTATTTGGCCACTTTTCACCAGGTTGAAAATGAGAAACAAAACAAGAAACAAAGGAAAACTGACTCATTATTCCTCTGAAATCAGACTGGGATATGAGTCTTACAGTCAGGCTTAGCTGTAGAATTGATATTAAGTGGTATTACTTACACAACAGGTAGGAAAACAAAATAATCAGAAATGAATCACTGTGATTCATAATGTCAGTTCCTGACACACTGTGGCCCCGTTTTGGAGAAGATGTCCGATTCTTTCCAGATTTTCACACGTAAACAGCCACAAGGCAATAAGTGTCATTTTGCAATAGCTTAGCAAATATGGCATTGTGTAATTCACAAGTAGTGCAGAGGCGTACTTGTACGCCACATTCCCACGGAGAACTGGTGGGAGGTCAGCGATGAGGACGGACAGTTCAGGTAGTCAACAGGAGCACGATGAGGAGGAGCGGAGGTGACGCTGCCCTGAGTGAGGATCCACTACTTAGAGGTACCGTTTCTGAAACAGAGATGTATGAAAAATCTTCAACTCATACACGATATATAAACAAATTTGCTCAAATCTGTTTTCTAAGATTTGGGCTTGTCCTTGCTTGTCAAGAGAGATCTAAACAGTGACAGGATACGATGTTAATTCAGATACCAACTCGCCTTCAAATTAATAGCAACAGTTTCGAAAAGCCTCTGGGTTTTCTGAGTAGCACTAGATGAACTGACTGGCTTAAACAAAGCCCTGACCCCAACCCCATTAAACACTTTTAGGTCAAACTGGAGCACTGATTGTGTTTTACATCTTGTCAACTAACATCAGCGCCACAAATCACTAATGCCCTTGTGGTCGAATTGGTTAAAATCTCTTTGTGGAAACTTCCCAGGCCAGTGGAGGCTGGTAAAGCGACACATCAATGTCCATTAATTCAGCAATCGCTTTTGTTCCACTTCTTTTGACTTGTTTATCTTACGTTTAAAGCGTGTTTGAACATTGCAGTAAATGAGAGAAGACACAGAGGTACGACCTGTCTGTTAATCGTGTAAGCATGCACATATGGTGGAAAGATTGTAAGTAACTCGAGTTTAAGACGTTGCATCTCACCTTGTTTTTGTTTTGAACCTTCTGATGCTGGAATAAGCAAGTGGGATGGGGGGTGGGGGTGGGAGAGAAAAGATTTAGATAAAGTTGAGGCAAAGAAACAAGTTGCTGATTAGTCATTTTTTCCATGCTTAACTTTCTCAATAAAGCTGCTGCTTTGTGGAATAAGAGGAGCAAGAAACAGACAAATGACCAGGGGAAGGTATTTACCATTACTCAAAGACTAACGCCATGAAAAATGAGTACTGACTGGCTGTGCAACCCTAAATATGTCCCCTATGCAAATTCTTCTAAAGGTCGGATAAAAAAAGAGCTTGAGAAGCATGGCAACAGGAAAAGATAGTGTTATGTAAATTAGAAAGAGTAAGAATGATCAAAATTATACAGAGGGGATACAGGAAATGAAAAAGAGGGAGGGAAAAATAAAATAAAATTCAAAATGACAGAGCGAAACCAAGAAGTGGACAGAAGATGAAAGGGAGAGCAGTGGAGACTCGAGTGAGAAAGTACGGCAAAAAAAAAAAAAAAAAAAAAGAAGGTTGGAAAGATTGAAACAAGGTCAGACAGAGAGAAAAGGGAGGGAGAGAAAGAGACGGGATAAGAGGGTGTTTGTGTCTGGGCGTCACTTTCTCAGCAGGAGGGGGACTAAAAGGAAATAATGGAGGGAAGAATGGAGGATGCTGTGATGCAGGAACAGGGAGGGCTTAAAGAAAGGACAAAAAAAATACAGGTAGTGGGGCTAAAAACGGTTAAAAATCCCTCCTGATAGAGAAGCGCCATATAATACCAGTGAGAGCGTACAGAGGGTCAGGGAACGAGGATGAGCTTGCACAATTGCAGGTGTTATTAAATGAATCTATGGCCTTGAACCAACCTCGGAGAACTGCAACCCTGAACGCTCACAAGACACACAAACTGCATTTATTTCCTGGAGATGTAACCGTAACTTAACTGCTTGTGTGCACCCATGAGGAAGACGCGTCCCCATGACGTGACTGCAGATTTCAGACCCCACAACATTAATAATACCTGCACCACACACACACAAACACACACACACACACACACAGAGGCAGAATGCGTATCGATGATGCCAGCATAACTAACACCATATCCCACAGTTTCTTCCTGTGTGACTGTTATGCTGACACAAGTCACTACATTATTTCTGTGCAAACAGTGACCATCTAAGGGTTAACAAAGGATTAGAGGTCTGGGCCTTGTGCAGAGCTTGTGTGAGTATGTGTGTGTAAGTGAGTGAGAAACAGCGGGAACCCCCCAAAAGCAAACAGACAATAGCAGAGAGTTCCTATCTAAACGGCCTTTCTGCGCTCCATGAAAATGTTCTCAAAATTGTTTATTTAAAATATGTACAATAAAAATATTTAAACGCATTTCAAGGACCACAAAATTGCTTCTCAACTTGAAATTGTACAATGAAAATATATTAATATCTTTATATAGGTGGACATTTGGATGGGAAAACTTATTCATGGTAGTTTTTAAAAAAAATAAAACCTGTATTTTAAGAGTAAAACTTCTCAACGGTACACTAACAGTTAGCGTTACGTGTAACTCGCACATAATGCGCAGTTGGAAAATAAAATTTGCTCATAAATGCCTTGTGTTTGCCCGGGTGTGTTTGATGTGTGTGTTTTGATCCGACTTTAATCACATCATTTGCGCAGAAGCCGAATTTTCAGACATTCGTTTGTGTCAACATCACAATTTTGGTCATGGCGAGCCCCCCGCGACAAAATGGTGCCCATGGTGGCGTGACTGCAAGAAGAGTGCCCTCTCTGCACTGCAGTCAGAAACAAGCCGCATGTGTAACTGTACATGCACAACCATGGTTAAGTGAATGTGTGTGTATGGCGGCGGAAATGTGTGTGTGTGTGTGTGTTCTTCAGTCAGCATAACGCCCCACTGCAGAGACAGACAATGTTCCACCATCCCACCTCTCCTCTCATGCCGCCATTTTACACAAGCAGGAGGTAACGTTAACCAAATCTGATTTTTAATCGCTTAACTGAAAAACAAAAATAAAATCGCGAACGAATAACGAAACGCGCAAATCGATGAAGACGGGGAAAGTCCATTTTGAGTCCGAAGTTCGGGATCCGAGCGAGCTCGGCTGGGCAAGCGGTTTGTGCACGTCGCCGTTCGAGTCTTGTCCCTGAGTATAATGAGTTCAGAGGGTACAAAGGTATTTGGGCGGGAGGGGAGGGGGTTAAGGAGGGCACTGGAGTAAGAAATTAGAAAAAAAAATGGATGGAAAAAAGGGAGAAAGAAAGTGGGGAAAATGGTGAAGCTCTGTAAACTGAAATGAATGTAACGGACTGCTCACAGCAGGAGAACGGCAGAAAAAAAAGGGAAGAGAGAGAGAGAGAAAGGGAATCAATTAGAGAGAGAGGAGAGTTGGTCTGTAATGGTTTCTCACAGTAGGACGGCTGAAAAACAGAAAGGCAGCGAGACAGAGTGACAAGAAGAACAAGAGCGATAAACACAACAGGATGAGTTTTAGGGAAAAAGTTGCAGCGTAACAAAAAAAAAAAAAAAGGTGAGCGTAGAGTAAGAGGCAAAGCGAGCACATGAAAGATGCAATTGAGGGCTGCAGGGCGCCACAGATTTCACACGACAGCAGTCTGCTGATGCCAATTCAAAGCCCTGTTTTCTGATGCAACAGAGGCTTTCAGCAAAGTCCTTTCTCTTGTGTGATTCCTGACAGTTTTGCTCAATTAAACATCACATCATCACACACATCGCTGTGCTAAAATTCGTAACCGAAGCCTAAAGAGCAGAAACACGCTTTACAACACGACAAAAAACAAGTTAGGGAAACAACGTCGCGAAGAGCCATGTGTGCAGAACATCATTAGGAGCCTCCCGTGTCAACGAGTCTGCCTAGTTTGTTGTGTTCTTCGGTTAAATTAAGGCGATAAACACACATTCACACACTGGAGAGGAGATCGAGGGACCGGAGAGTGGTAGCTGACCTTGGAGCAATGACAGCGTACCTGATGGACTCGCTCACTGTCACCACTCTGTCCTTCAGTCCGATGTGAGGCAGTGGGTCGTTTTGTGTGTGTGTGCACTCCTATAATAAATTCAAACACCCACAACGGGGGCATCCCCGTATTGAACTTTTAATTATATGGGCTTCTTTCTGTAAAAAGAGGAGGAGGAGGGAGGGAGGTGCGTGTTTTGAAGTTTAGATAAGAGATGTAGCTGAAGGACAGGAGCTGCCATCACCAGCGGCCACACACACACACACACACACACACACTCAGCGAGTAGAAAGGCACTGTGTGCCCTGCTGCCATGCTACCTGTCAGATAAAAGGGAACCTGAGCAGGAAGGAACTAGGGAGTATGCGAGGTGTTACCACAGGGAACAACACAACAACAGCTGTGGTAAACCGCCACTAATGGACAGCCAAAGAGAGAAAGAGAAATCCTACAACTCTCCTTCATCTCCTCTCTCATCCATCTAATTTGCTCCCATCTCGCCGGCCTCATGCATGCTCATCCCAACGCACTCGCCGCACAGCGTGTGCGCGACAGAGATGGAGCGAAGAAGAGAAACGGGAAGACGGGGAGTCGGTGAATAACTGTAGATATGGAGATACAACAAAGAGATAGAGAGAACACGGGAAAGATAGGGGAGGTGGAGTGGGGCGGGGTCTGGCGGGTGGGGTGGGAGAGTCGGGTGGAGGACGTGTAAGACACTGCCATGGATGGTGCCTAGATTAGTTTTGCTCCAGTAGCGAAAGATCATAAAAAATGAGGAAGGGAGGAGAGAGCTGAAGAGACAGAGAGAAGGGGGGGATTAGTGCCACTTCAGGAATGACAGAAGACTGAAGAAAGAAAGAGCAGGAGGTTGGAGTAGTGGGGGGAGTCAAAGACAAGGAGACGGAGATCCTGAAATTTAGTCGGGATTAGTTTTGGTTAAGAAATAGGATGAGAGGCTGAGAGGGGAAAAAATGAGACAAGGAACAGTACATTGACATATGTGTATCTTTGAAGGGGAAGTCTTTCTGCTATGAAGTAAATAGATTCTTACAGTAAAGTCAAGCATGCGCTCATGTCTCCCTGCATGCACGATCCAGGTGATTGCAAATATTTTGATTATTTTTGGCTCAGACAGGCTGATTAGGGAAAAGCTGTCAGAAGGTCAAGACTGCATTAGCATTTTCTCACTGAACAACTATCAGTGGTATTTCTAATTAATGACAGCAGGATAATTAGCATATAAAAAAAGTCATCAGCCTTCATTCTGGTAATAACGCAGCAAATTACTCCCCGTATCACCAGGACGGTGAGAACCATTCGGAGACGGCTGGAGCTCCTTTTATTCCACTTTAATTGTCTTCCCTTTTTTTCCAAACTGATGAATTTAGTCAGTGCTGATTGATTAGACAACCACGAAACCAGTTTCTTTAGTACAAGTGCGTGTTAGCGCAACAAACCCCCTGCAGATAACACTGGGATGGGAACTGGGACGGACGTCTGAGACACGCATGTGGGGGTATACACACACACACACACACACACTTACACTTGTACAAATTGAACTTCAGAAGAATGCACGCAAAGGCCCATAGATGCAGAAACCCACCAAAACAAAAAAAAGCGCACTTGGTAGTACACATAGAAAGGCTCCCACGCACACACTGACAACTATACAGGGATTCCCACTGTGACTGGGCAACATTCCCAACCGGAATGGGCAGCTCACTGGACTGGAAGACTAACATTACTCCAGGCAGGCTCTGGATTAGATCAACTCTGGGAATTTCAGATGGGGACAGAGTGATTGAGAGAGAATGAGGAAGGTAGTTTTAAAAAAAGAGAGCGAGGGAGAGAGTAGGGGAGGGGTAAAATGTGTTTTAGAAGATGTTGTCTCATTTATATGGTAAAGATAAATATTTTGAAGCGTACAGATGCGTTAGGTTTCAATGATTATGGCACAGATTTTTAAAAAAGAGAAAAGAGAAGAAAGCAGAAGGTACATTAGAGGGGATAAGCAGAAGTCTAAACATGATGCTATACAGCCCATGTAGCAGAGATGTGAGAGGCAGAGAAAAGAGTGTCTTGGTGTACAAAGTGGGGCGGGGGGGGGGGGGGGGGGGGTTTGAGCATGAAAGAAACAACAGATGAAAAGAGGAGTGTACTCACTGGGCGCACAGCACACTGTGACACGCAACTTCATACATGGCAGAGGAGGGCCTTCATCTGTGGGTAGAGCTGGAAAGAACAAGGAAAAGAAAAAATGTAAATAAGCTTCACACTTAATAAATCCAACAATCGGTTAGCCAATATTAAAAAAAAAACTTAATTAACACTTGCTGAATGAAACTCTTCCAAAACAAAAATGTACTCTTTGAGAAGTCCTGTGCTCCTGCTGGTGAATTCATATTATAAGCTTAAGGAACAGCAAGCTTATTTATTTAGGCTTTCTGTTTTAACCATATCAATAACTCATGACATCCCCCCCCCCCCCCCCCCCAAAAAAAAAACACTCCCTGTGTGTACTTATCAGACTCATCTACACAACTAAATAAAAACAATGCGACACAATCGAGAGTGCAACCATTACAGAACGCGACACTTTCGATCCACTCAGATTATGGCTCACATGGGAACATGGCAAACATCAGCGGTATTACCTGCCACTCTAACGCTGCTTTTGCAAAACAAATGTGTCTGGAAACTGCAGTTAAAGGCTTTTTATCTTTGAATAAAAACGGCAACAAATTCAAGACCCAACACACAAGTCGAGTGTACGATTACCAACAGTTTGTCTCACTTTGTACCGACACTTTCGACTGATAAGACGCAGCAAGTCCTCCGAGAAGTCTGTGGTACAGCACAGAATGACAGTGGAGCTGCAGAACTGGGTTATGCTTATGACGACTGAAGCAGCTCCATCACAAACAGGAACTAGAAGGGCAATTTGAAAGTGCAGTAATCCAAAATTTGTTCAAACCTTGCGGTTTTAACAGAAATGTAACACGCTCTTCGTTCGCCCATCTTTCACCTCTCTACAACATGTCAAGCTATCCAGCTTTTCAAAGCTTTTTTTTATTGTGTTCATAGAAAAACAAATAATACTGAAAATGAAACGAGGTTTACAGAATATGATGCTCCACTGTGCTAGCATAATGGGCCTTTTTCACAGAGTAGCCACTTCAACTTGTCATAGCAGAAAAAGCTGGTGTGCTACCGCTGCTAAGCCAAAGATCCAGAGCTCTGTTTACCCAAATATGCATTAAAGCTAAGTCGGTTATAAAATCTGTCTTACATGCACTTGTAAGTCTAAGAGAAAAGGCACTTTCACAAAAACATTATTACTTAAGGGGCACTCAGAAATGACAATAGATTAAAACGTTTCTACTAACCAATATTAGCACATCGGGAGATTAAATATAGCTACACTGCCACAACACAGGTTCAAATGAACTGAGCAACTTAATATTAAGTTAATGGTTAAAAAAGATCATCTAGTTTGTCAGTTACTCCATAGCCCAGTCTCAAAACAATTCACAATGATCATTATTCATGTCCCATCTTCACACAAAATGTTAATTCAGTTTTTTCAGAAACATCAAATGTGTTTTCTAAAGTTCTACTTTTAGCTGGCAGGATCCAGAGTTTATTAACAGACCCTCTAGATCTACATTCAGACATGTAAACGGTCAAACTGAATGAATAAATTGCTGCATCTACTCGTCACACACTGGTACATTTTTTCCAGATAAAACGAATTTCACAAAGTCAGAAAGCTGGTGGGAATCTCTACTTTAGCAACTTTCATAGGAATAAATGGAGTGACAACCATCTACACCCACTGGCCACTTTGTTAGGCACAGAAGGTCAACTCGTTGTTAATGCAAATATCTAATCAGCTATTTGTGTTGATCACATGACAGCAGTGCAACACATTTAAGCACGTAGACATGCTTGAGACAAATTGCTTCCACTGACCACCAGAACGTGGAAGGCGATTAAAGTGACTTTGAACGTAGCATCCCATATGGAAAAGATATATATAAATCTTATAAAGTTTGTATCTGTCTTGTGTGAAACTTGTATAAAAAGCATACAAGAGTGAAAACAGATATAAGATCCCTTGAAAAATTATATAAATGAAACTTGTAAGTTTTGGATACTTACTAAAACAATATATGAAAGTAATGAGAAAGTGGCCACTTTCATGAGTAAATCATATAAGCCTTATATGATTCACTATATGAAGTAGGCCACATCTTATGCAAGTCTTTTATAAGTTTTTAGTATTTCTTTTCCATATGGGATGGTTGTTGTTGGTGCTAGACTGGTTGGTGTGAGTATTTCAGGAACTATACTTGGATTTTCCTACACAACCATCTCCAGGTTTTACAGAGAAAAACTGAAAACATCCAGTGAGCAACAGTTCTCTAGGCAATGTCAGAGGTCAATAGTAACTTAACTCACTTGTTACAAGAACGCTATGCAATGCACAACCATGTAAAATCTTAAAGCACCTGCGCTACAACAGCTGAAGACCACAGTGGGCGCCAGCCCTGTCAGCTAAGAATAGGAAAGTGAGTTCACTCGGGTTCACAAAACTGGACAACAGAAGTTTGGAAAAATGTTGCCTGGACTTTCTGCTGCAACATTCAGATGTTAGAGTCAGAATGTGGTGTAAAAATAAAAGCATCCTGCTTGTATTAACAGTTCAAGCTAGCGGTGGTGTAATGGTGAGGGATATTTTCTTTGCACACTTTGGACACCTTACTACAAACATTGTTTAAAACACCACAGCCTACCTGAGCATTGTTGCTGGCCATGTCTATCCCTTTATGACTACAGCAGGATAACGCACAAATCATCTTAACCTGGTTTCTTGAACATGAAAATCTGTTTGGTGTACTTAAATGAACTCCACGGTCACTAGATCTGAATGCAACATTGGATGTGGTGGAATGATAGATTTACATCACGGATGTTCAGGCAAGAACTCTGCAGCATGTGTGATGCTATCACGTCAATATGAACCAAAACGTTCCTAGCACTTCGTTGAAAATGTGGCACGAAGAATTAAGGGAGCCACCAGTAAAGAGCAGTAAAATCCGAAAAAGGAATGAGTGTGCTTGTTATTAGCAACGCTGTTTTGATTCCATTGTGGTTTTTGAGGGCCCTGTATAGTGGAAAAAGTGACACGCTCCAGTCTTTTTGTTAAATGGTGAAAAAAAAATGCATTGCAAATGTATGACACTGGGCTCTGAATTATGTCCATCAGTTCATAGTGTTTCAACTCAAAACTTTTGTTAACTGTTTCTGTGTTTCTGCGTTTGCCCATTTGTAATAATTTACTGTTGACTCTCCAAATGTCAAGTCCTTTGTTCGTTTCCTCGGCTTTCCTTTATCTGCCGCATTTTTCAAATGTCTTGTGATTGTTGTCAATGCAGTGAGATCTGTTGTTCTAAGCTCTCTTTGTCACCATTACTCTGGCCACTGTTGGGAAGAGCTGACTATCAGAGGATGTAAAGGTGTTTCCTGTTTTTGGGGATCTAGATATGGAGACCCAATGGGTCTTGGTCAGCAGGGTGAGCAGTAGGGCAGAGACCAGGAGGCAGTGGGTTGTCACTGTCATAGTCTGTGGGAGAGATGAGCTGAGCCCAGCTCAGACTCAGCCAACTAATGCCATTAGTGTTTCTAATACCATTGTACTGTTCTCCCGGGCTAATGCCATTATGCAGTCTCCGGTGCTGCGGGCCCATTCAGTGCACACACCCCAGAGCCAGACATTTGGACCAACTTTACGCCTTATCTTTGATGTGGACAAAACACACACAATCGCCCAGAGCCCGATGTGGCCCAAACCAGGGGGTAAGATCTATTGTTGCTTTTCTGTGAACTGGCATGAACTACCACAATAGCCCAGTGTGCATGTGCGTACATACATACGTTTGTGTGTGTGTGTTAGTGTGTGTGAGCGTGTCTCATACCCTCACAATGCTCCATTGTCCCTCAGACCGCAGCAGTAATTTATGTAAAGATTCTTTCTTTTCCTTCATTTCCATCCATCACTTTTGTTGTTCCCCACTTTTCTCTCTCCCATTTGGGTTCCACTCATCCATCCTCCCATCCCTTTCTCCCCCCACCCTTCCCGTACTGTGAGACTGTGTCCATCGTTTGCTCTTTTTCTCCCCGTGTCACTCTTCCACGCTTCTCTACCTCCGTCTGCTTCTCTGCCTGCCTTTTTTTCCTCCCTCGCTGTCGCCGTGTATTGATCTCGATTTCTTCCACCTACACTTTTTTGTCTCTTTGTTGTCACCCTTCCGTACTATGCATTCGCTTGACTCTTTCATTTTCTGCTTTCGTTTCATGCCCTCCCCCCTCTTGGACTTACACCAGAAGTTGTAAAAAAGCAAGCAAAAAAAAAAAAAAAGGCAACTGATTTTACAGCCACTAAGCCATCTTCTGTATCTTTCCCTCCCTTTTTTTCCCTCCAGTGGTTTGAAATAAATGAGTGAGGGGAGAGGATTGCAGGAAGATGTCACGGAGAAACCATCACTTGAATTGTGCAACAGCCTACAGGTTTATGAAAACATCATATTAATGTCATTCAGCATGAATTTATGGATAACATTAATGGCATTCAGAAAGCTGCAGTTTGCCGGCACTCATAAAAAACACGCTGGCTTAAGCAACAGTGAAACCTTTTTATCCTTTAAATATGTAAGGCTTTCTGGCCGCCACATCATCTCCTGCACAGGTGTCTTTGCACAGACTGATGAACTCAAACATTAAATATTTAGATTTCTTTTTCTTTTGGGGCTGTTTTATTAGGGTGTAAGGAGCCGGAGCGAATATTCATTGTTTCACTTAAACACGATCATAAAAATGATGACAGATTATGCACAGCAAAAACGTATACTATTGATCTTATTTAAATAATCACGTGACAAAGGCTGGGAATTAATATCAATACCATATCGATACTTCTGAAATGCCAACTGTAGTGCTGAAATGCCCCGAAATGTGCCATTAGGAGTTAGATAGAAACAAAATAATGATTAATACTAATGATTTTAGATGCTTAATTCATATTAATACTTAACATTTATTTAATATTAAATACTTCAGATTCAAGGCAACATTCTTCTTATGCTAAACTAAAAATCAGATGGCGTTTGTTGGCTGGACAATCAAAAAATCTCAGGGCACTGATATAATGGAAAGATTTGTATCCATTTATTCATATTTCTGGAAACTGACAAGAATCAAAGCAACGAATAACAACAACTTGCAGACCGATTTGTCTGCGTATAAACTTCAAAATTGTTGCATATTAAGACATGTGTGACTTTTGATATCTCTAAAAATCAGACAATTAAGTTAGGAATCTTTTGTATGGCTGCTAAATAACTAACGGTATATGTATTTGTTATATCTGTCAAATGACTGATCATCAAACATCAGGCATGTCAGAAAATTTCATATAACACTGAGCTCAAGCTGTGATATGTTTGACTCTCTAAATCGGCTTACCCTCTCCCAACACACAAAAACATACACATCATCTACTCACAGCTGTAGTAGTAGTGTCTCCCTGGCAGAAACTCAAACCCCAGTGAGAAGGGCGTGAACCTTTGGATCTTTTCTGAGAAGCGCACTGGTCCATATGGAGCAAAAGGGGTGTTACACTCCCACCTCTTGATGGCCCCTCTGGTCTCTACACAGCCTTGGAACGACTCTTCTCCCACCAGGTAGAGGGCAAGGGTCTCCGGCTGCCCGTGACCCACGGCCTCCTCGTTGGGGTAGTGGGGGCAGTGGATGTCCAGGTAATCGTTGAAATTCAGCTGGACAGACAGATCACCTGCTGTTAACCTGGAAGGAAGAACGACAACGGCATTAATACTGCATGTAGCAATTAGAGACTGATACATGACTGAAGGAGGGGGGAGGCAGCGATAGACTGCAGACACGTAGAGAAAGAGCGAGAGAAAGGACAGGAATTCCACAATTTTCCAAATGCACATCCAACACTTGTGACAGGCAATAAAACAACATTTTGATCTTTTTTAATACAAGAATTTGGTGGGATTCAAATGCTACAGCTACACTTCGGGACCAGTGACGATGCTGAGTGTCAGCTAGAGAGAGCAAAGATTCCTCACATGCTAATTAAGACCACTGAGGGGAGTTCAGCGTAAAATAAACTCGACTCCCTCTCCTTTCCACTCTCCCACTGCACAGCACAGATAGACAGATAGATGTGTGTACAAACGTAAGCGGATGTGCATGTGCATGTACAACCATGTCAGTCAAGGCTGACTGGAGTTTGGCATAACAACAACTCTGGACAAGACAGCATCATTAGGACAGAGGAGCTGCATAATGTGCGATCTTTCAGAGCGAGGATTCTGACTTCCTGTCAGCCCGCAGTATAAAGAGTTTCCCATGTACAAGCTAATATGTGAATGAAAGAATGAGAATAAAGTCAGAAGGGAAGAAGACGTAGGACAAAGCAAGAGAGGTTAACTTAACATAAAGATATCATAAGACTTCATGAAAGAACAAAGCGAGAGACAAGAAATAGGAAGGGAAATGTGTGACAAATGGAGGAAAGGCCTGTGAGTGATGAAGAGACATGAGAGGGGTCCCACAGGCAGACAGAAGGAGGTTGGTGAAAAGAAAGTTTTGGAGACAGGATGAAGAAAAGCTGGAACAAAAATATGTTTAAAAAGAAGCCAAAGGAAGAAGTTGGACATACAGGTGCAAAAAGTGGAGTAAAGAGAAAAGTAAAGTGTTTTAATTAGTGACCCCAGAGAGCCCGAGTGCAGACACACAGAGAGAAGAACAACGGAGTGGAAGAAGAGAGGAGACGGACTTTAATTGGTCTCCTCTTCGCATGGAGTGCAGGAGCAAAGAATGAGGGGCAGAATGTGGCTTGGGCAGAAGGTTCAGGTCCGTCAGTGGGAGTCTTTATAGAGGGGTGACAGAGCGGAGGAGAGAGGAAGGAGTGCTGAGAGTCAGTCAAGGGGAACATGGGAGGGAAAAGGAGCGTGGAATGGGGAGGGGACGGCGGTGGTGGTGCACGGCAGAGTACTCTGAAGTTAAGTAGGCGGACAGAGAGTAGACCAAAAGAATAAATAAGAGGAAGAAATCAGTGTGGAGAAGGAGGAGGATGACACAGAAGTGATGCAAGCCAAAATGAAACGGATAGAAATGACAGGACGCAAGAGACTGAGACGGTCCAACAAATCTGCAGAGAGTATCAAAGATGGATGGAGCAATGAGAGGAGAAATGACAAGAGTGTCGGCGAGAAGAGGCCAAAGCTCAAAAAGTAGAATAGAAATGAGCGTTGTGTTAACTCTGAAGCTGAGCACGTGTGCAGCAGGTGTGTATTTCTGTGTGAGACCACAAAAGCAGAAAAGCGTGTGCGACTATGTGTGTGTGCGACTATGTGTGTGTGTGTGTCTTGGGGATGCAGGTGAGACCCTGGAGGCAAATCTCACCAAAGCTGCTTCCTGCTCAATAGCGACCATGCAGAATTGGCAATCTATCCACAGGACAGGACACCATCGATCAGGATCTCTCGCTCAGGACACACACACGCACACACACACTCTCCCCTGATCAATATCCCCTCTGTGAACGTGTGTTTGTGTGCGCAGTTATGTGTGATAGCTCTATTACCTGTGCGCTCTAATTACAGCCATAAAAAAGCACTTGAATTTCTAGTTAAGAGAACACTAACGCAAAAAAAGCACATACACACAAGCACAACACTACATTTACTCTTCATACTACCCGTGGTGATTTTTAAAGCCCCTCTGGGGCAGAGAAATGTTTGCTTAGGTGCGCCAGCTGTGGAAGTGTGTGTGCAGGTGTGTGCGTGTATGTGCATGTAATAATAGACGTGTGCTGTGTCAACATGCTGCACCCCCTGCTATACATGTCATTCAGCTCCAGCTTCTTCTGCATTCCTTAGGTCCTGTTTTCCCCACCCAAAAGCCCACTACGCATTTTTCCTTACTCCCTGCTTCTACTCCATCTCCTCCCTTGTTGTTCTCCGCTCTGGATGACGTGAACCCATCCTCCATCTATTTCTTCAGCCTGCATTCTCCCTCCTATTTTTGACTTCTCTCTATCCCACATTACCCCGCTCGCTACCCCACACAACCTTCCAACCTTGGGTTGCACCATATGTATGCCAGCAATTACAGAGTTGGTGTGCTGTGCTGATGTCAAACTGTCAGCCCTCTTTCTTGCCTCTTCCACCCGCCCCCCCTCTCTGGTCCTAGTAGGCTTGGGTACGCCCTAATTACACTCAGCATCCTCCCCTCCTGCCAGCCGCCATGCAGCAGAGTGGTGACAGCACAGGGGCATCATGGGAGCACTGTGGAGCTGTGGGTGTCATAGAACAGAACGCTGAAGCAGCCTATTGGTGGGAGAAACCTATGGAAGCAACAAAGAGGATTGGCTGGGTCCAGAGTGAGAGGGAAAAGGCACAGAACACACACTCACTGCATTTTGGCACACGTTGGCGGAAATACACACAAACACATGTTCACAAGGACCAGGACATGAAAGTACTTCCGGAGAATAAAACATGCTCTGTCCCTCATGCCACAGGGCGATCAATGACACCCTTCTCAGGATTGGTGCAAGCTTGTGGTTGATAAAGAAAAATCTCACAGAGGAGCAGAATCAAAAATAACATGCTGGGTTCTTCAGTGAAGAACTTGAAAAGACCAACATTTATCCCTTTATAATCACAGGAAATCAAATGCGGAATTGAAAGACTGAACATAGCTGACATGCTGCGGATGTGTCCATGTAAATGTGTGCAGACAAAGGCAAAAGTGTGCGTGTGCGATAATAATGAAATGCAGGGAGTTCACTGTGGCAGAGACCTTTGATCCTTTAATATGAGAGAATAATTAAAGGAGCAACAATCTTGCAACACAGCTTCAGGAATACAGAAAGGATACTTGATCACGCACAGCAGCTGCATGCTATGCATCTTGAATATACTAGAGCACTTAATGAAAGTACTTCACATAAACACCGGGGATACAAATATTCTGCTACAATGAAAATGCTAATAACATACTTACACTGTACTGTGCATGCCGAATGAATGAAGGAAATGTATGTATACAGTCAGAGTACAGTAAGTTAAATAAACAAAGCCCTTAGTAAAAGCCTATTGGTTCATTCAGGTGACAATAGGAGGTCAGAAGGCTTGGTCTAGATTCACTCCGTCTTTGGTCAATCACAGCAGGATGACTGTTAACTCTGGGCACTACGCTGACTAGGCACAGCACGCCATGGTCACCCTACCTTGGCTAGGCATAGCGTGACACGGTTTCAGTCTTCATGTTGGATACTGTAGTAACACAGATCTTTGGTGCTTTCAAGAAAGATACGCTTGTAAGGTGTTGTTCATTTTTCTTTTCTTTGTGCATTGCACAATGGGTGGGAAATCACCTTGATGATGAAAGATGAGTGGATGCAAGGTTAGTCATTACTCAAAATGAATAACGCAACTTCAATATTCACATACAACCATAATGACTGTCATAGTTTTTAATTATTGTTACTGTTAATGAACATTAACACAAACACTGTACTCTTGACCAGCTACAAACTGTCTTGCAACTCATAACCTTGAAGGAAATGGAAACCCATGGAGTCATATTGGCTTTATTGCACCATAAAATTTAATGCAACAGTACTCTGCTGTAGCATAAACTGTTCCATTAAGTACAGAATTTGCAGTCAGTTTTGACACTGGAGTCGATGATACAAAGTTTCTCAGGCAAACTTACTCATTAGCGAATCAGTTATCTGACAAGCTTGCTTAGCAGGATGCAGAGGCTGAAATATACTGAAATTTGTTTGGGCTTTTGCCTTAATTGGATAGTGACAGTGGAGGTGGACTGGAAAGCGGGGAAAGAGAGAGGGGAAGACACGCAGCAATGGACTGGTCGGACTCAAACCCGAGCCGCTGCTTTATGGCCATGCCATACAGCATGTGGTCACCTGCTCACCCACTGAGCTAAACCGGTGTCACTGAAATACGGAAAAATATTACCAATGCCCCACCAGCCACAGCAGCTCTGCAATTAGCTCTACCCAATATGTAATCAACCCACAGACTGTATGTAAAAGATGGACTGAGCCTCTGAATCTGAAAAATAATTCCAGTGTTTCTTAAACCACCAAAGTCACCAAAAACAGTCAAAACCAAAACCAAACAACAAAATAACAAACAAAAACAATGAATTGAGCTAATATTTAGGGTGTGGCTACTTTTGGATTTTTTTTTAATTTATGTAGATTTTTATTTTGCAAAAAAATAAAAAATAAAAATTTTTGATGCATGATATTTTTAGTTTTTTTTTTTTTCCCATCAACACATTCACTAAGCACTCCATTTTGAAAAACATACATTTCCCGGCAATTGTTTTAGACTTTAAAGGGTTAAAACAGGAATTTGAAAATGCATCTTTTACATACAGTCTACTTCTAATTTCTATCGGCTTCACAAAGACATACAGTCATGTAAAAATTATTTTTATTATTTTGCATTGCTGCATGTAGTCCTGTATTTTGCCCCCACCGGAATTAAAGTAAGTAGTAGCTGCTAATCCTGATTTACTGAGCATTAGTCAGGAGTGGTCGTCCCATCAGCCCAAGGTCGGACCATGCAATGCCCACAGAAACTGTAGGAAAAACCCAAAAAGCAAAGAGCTACATGTCACATGGCAACACAGCTTAGGTCTTTATGTGAAGGCTTTGGAGAGACAACACCAAAGCAGAGATGTTCAGCCAAAACTCTCAGAAACCCAAACACATCATACCATTAACCTCATACCCACTATGAAGCATGGTGGTGGAGGGGTGATTTCGACTTGTTTTGAGGCACAGGGCCAGGGCACTTCGCTGTTCTTGAGTCGATCATGAACTCGATCATGTATACCGAAGTGTTCCAGAGTCAAATGTGAGCACATCTGTCTGACAGCCAAATCTTGGCTGAAATTGGGTCATGTAACGGGATGATAATCCCAAGCACAGCAACAAATCTACGATAAAATGACTTAAGAAGAAAAGAAAAGTACTGCAACGGCCCAATTAAAGCCAGTTAAAGACTTCAACCTGACTGAAATGCTTTGATGGGACATTAACAAATGCCCACAAACCTCAAAGAACTGAACACCAAAATTCCTTCACAATGATGTGAGAGACTGATAAAGTCATGCCCAAAATTATTGCTTCAATTTATTGCTGCTAAATATCGTTCTACAAACTTATTTTTTTCAATATGTTTCAGTTCCAAATGATAACAACCAGGCACTGAATCACAATTAACTGCTACTAGAGACAGATTTGATTACATGAAAGAGGACTAAAAGTGAGCACACCTAATACCAATACATTTTTCAGGATTGGGGGGAGTGACACTGAACAAGTTAATATGTCTGTTTTGGGAAGACTTTTATAGGACGAGTTGCAATGCAGCTCAACTGATGGAAAGTATGGGAGATTTCATGACAAAGAGAGCCCAAAGAAAGTACAGTAGAGAAAAGGGAATGAGCCAGATAACTGAAGAGTCTTTCCTTGAGGTCTGCAAAGCTTCAGTTAACTGCTACTCTACGGGCTATCCTATTTTCAAAAGGAAATTGTGGAGATTCTCAGTCAGCTGTAGGGTTGCCAACTCCCTGAGAAATAAATAAGGGACACCTGGTGGCCAGGGCCGGGCGACCCAGTTGTCTTCACCCTTCCCAGTGTGGTGAATTTTTTAGCTCTTTTTTTGTGTGTGAAATTATTTTTTTAACCATTTGACTTGAATTTGATTTAAGTAGATGCATATTCTTTGTGATATCAACACATGGGAAACTAAAATCATTTAGCCATTTATTTTTTAGCTCAAAATGACAACATTAACACAATAAAACAGGTCTCTTTCTTAAACAGAAGCCTGTCATACTTAACTTTTGAGAATAAAAGTAAATCTTTCTTTAAAAGAACTCTGTCCTGCTTAACCTAAAATTATATAAATTAATAGAAAACAATAGAAAGAAAAATATTCTTGTAACAGTGCACATTTAGTGCATTTAGTGCAATTGGCTTCAGTAGAGGCATTTTTTCAGCTTTTGCTCCCGTTTGTAAACCCACTTGTTCCCATGATTACGCATCATAACTCATCATCATTATTCATCTATGTATGAATAATGATCTATTATTACTTTTATACTTTTATTACTTCTAACCCTAACCCTAACCCCTAACCCCTAACCCTAACCCTAATCATTGTTGGATAGATGATTACAACAAATAGATTACATCTATTTGTTGTAATCATCTATCCTTGCAGTTGTTTATTACACAAAATAAATTATATTATCACACTTCTGGCCACATAGCGCTGATATTCACTGCACATGCCCATTTTAACCTTAACCAGAGGGTTTAAAAACAAACAAACCAGTGTTTACATACCATATCTGCTTCTGCCGTGGCCTGGTGGACAAAAATTGGTTAAGGGTTCCCCGAGCTTTCACGCCCCTCATGTTCTTCATGTGCCCACCATTAGAAGCATGCCTATGGAAAAAGTGCGCCGGCACACAGTGCAGTGCGCTATATTGGTGTTATCTTGCACTTTTCCAGCCAGGTGTTTTCCTTTTCCCATTCTTTCCTGTACTTTTGTAGCCTTTTTTTCTTTCTCTGAGAGGAACAAACATTGCTGGTCTAATGCTGGGCTTACACTGTGCGATTTTTGGCCCATTTTGAGCCGATTTTTGAGTCGTGCGACCAATTTGGTGATCGGCCCGATTTTGGCCTTCATCGTGCATCGTGTAGTATACGTGGGGTAACGAGAAGCGATTAACACCTCACGACCAGCTCCCGATCATCAATAGCTCGTGAGGGTGTCACCGCAGCCGCTCACACTGCTCACACGCAAACACGTAAACGTCGGTGAAAAAGACGGAGCAGCACGGCTGTGCGGCGTGTGATCTGGACACAAGCGATGGAGGCACAACTTGTAGAACTTTGGAAAGCTCATCCGAGCCTTTTCGAAGTGGCATCACCAAATTATCACGACCACAACAACCGTGAAAATAGTCGGATTTACATTGCTGCTCAATCACAGCTGCCTGATCAGTGTTTTTCATTAGCAATTTAGCAAAGTTGATGGTGGTGTGTGTCTGTGTGACAGATTTTCTGTTATAACCTTCATTTTATGGAGGCACAGTGTGAGCACTCAGGTCGCATCAGAGCATCGGGCGGTATAGTGTGAGACCCTGCATCGTGACCTACGAACTTATAACCCATGCGAGCCAATCGTGCAGTTTGAAAATCGCACAGTGTTTGCCCAGCTTCAGGTGTACTGTCGTCTGAGACCGCAGTGTCGGCGTTTGTTTCCCTGTTGGCCATGCTTTTTGTTGTGGTCATCTGTTGTCTTCCGGTATTTTCTCTGCAAGCGACCTTTCCTCAACCAATGAGATGAGCGGTAATCTGAATTGTCATACTCGAATTGTCATAAGTGTGCTGTCAGCTCATTGGTCACAAAGCAGGAGCGGGGCTGGGAATTATGTTTTCAAACAAAGTGTTAATTACATTAAAACTTATAGACTACTTTTGATTCTCACTGTATTACGGGACAAAGTGCGTCCCTTTTCAGCTCAATACGGGACGTGTACTTTTGTTTCTAAATACGGGACGATTCCGTTTTTTAAGGGACGGTTGGCAACCCTAGTCAGCTGGGTCATGGTAGGTTATATCTAAAATGAACTTCTTCAGTTCTATCTAACTGGTTTGGAGGATGCCTGGGAGCCCTTCCCAGTCAGTAACAACTGAAGAAGCCTGAGAGGTGAAACTTCTTGAAGAAACTCAAGCAGATTGAGCAGTACTTTGATACTCGATACTTTTTGTAAGAATTTGCATGGTTCTAACCTTGCTGTTCACCATGTCCCTTTCTCCCAGTCGATTACTCTTTACATAAACGTAAAAGAAAACAGAGGGCCCCTCCATCCCCCGTTCCCAAAGCCGTGCCCCCCTCCATGCTCACACAAAGCCTTACTGTGTCCAGAGCCCAAACACCAATGTTGTGTCTAACCTGGTGCTTACTCCCCTCAACGCTCACAAACAAGGATGTCACCCCCCACCTCTGACCATCTGGGCCCCCCCACGACCCCGCCTGCCCAGCTGGCTCAGAAATCCTTAAACAACCCTCCTACCACCCCACATCCTCAACACTCTGCAAACCCCACCTCTTTAGATTCTCAGTGTCATCAAACTGTGGCCAAACACTGATCAACCACTCCTCACAGAGAGGAAAGAGAGACTTAAGGGAAATAAGCTGCCGTGCTTATCTACCCTTTCCTGTCTGGTATGCCTCTACACAAGTGTGTATGCATTTGTGTGTCTCGGCTTTGTTCAAGGTCAGCAGGAAGTGTTGCTCTCCTCTCCACCAGACCTTTTGCTTTTCTAAAAACTCCCAATCTCCAAATGTGAGTGCTGTGTGAACTTTCCTGCTACATTTTCCCCTCTCCTGTCTCTGTCTGTTTTATCTTCACATGCAAGTTCTGAGCACTTTTGCATTAATATGCATTAGGATCTAGGTGGCTTTCCACCACTGCTCAACATTTCCCAGGAAACTCCTGTGTCATCACCCAGGCAAAAAACCTCCGTCCTCAAAAGGATATATGTGTCCACATGTTCAAATACACTGCATTGTGCTTTAATATGAGTATGTAAGCGCTTACTATGACGGCTGTGGGTGTGCATATGTGAGTAAACTAGATGAAGTGATTGGTTGCACCTTTCCTGCCCTCCAGGCTCTATTAAATGACCAGAAGGCACAGGGTATTCATACCTCTTCACTTCTCATTCAAACTGTGTGAATCAGCAGGTTGCCTCATGGAACCACATTCACTATCAATTCCCAGACACTGATAAAATACACAGATACACAAACACACAGCCTTGCTGCTTCAGGCCTAAAGGACTCTCAGCCTCAGGTAAAGACAGAGTCTATTTTCTGCCTGTTACGGTAAAGGTTCTCTTCAGTTTGTGTATATGTGTCTGTTCTATGAGACTCAGCAGCACAACAGGATGCATAGCTATGGCCAGCAGAGCTGAAGAAAATTGCCCAATTCCGGCCCAGAGGACCCATCAGTATGGAAACCAATTCATCGGAGCCATTTTGATATGGCAGGATGTCTGCAGAAACCATCATCCCCTTCTGTGACAGACCTCTCTCATACACGGGCACAACTCGCCATGTGTGGTCCAGTCTGATCCTAAAATAAGCTTTCCAGTGATTTTTTTCCTTTGAGGTATGAAATTACGGTCTACAGCATAAATGGCCAAGAGCGCAGTCTGGCAGTCTATGGGTCTTTTTTTTTTTTTAAATTTTCACCATTTGGCCAGAAACAATGTATGGTGAAATGTTGCCTCACTGTACCCACCAGCGCTGCAGCAGCTAAAAGTCTGGCTCCACTCTCTCACCTTCCCTGAGCGGCAGCGGCCACACTTTTAAGATTAGTGTAAGGGAGAAAAGAGGCAGAAGGCGAAGAGTTTGAGCTCTCGTGAAGAGAAGAGTGATGGTGAAAGTGTGCGCGCGCACGGCTAAAAAAAAAAAAAACGTGCACGGGACGAGAGCAGAGTGCATGGACAAAAAGGGGGTGTACAAAGGGGGGTAAATAAGGTCAGTCGTGCCGTTGCTAGGACAACCACCAATCCGGAGCTGGGACTGGTTCCAAGCCAACGCCCCACCCATCCATCCGTCGTTCTAGCCGTCCTTTTCCTGCATCTCTCGGTCGGACAGCCTAAACCTCAGAGTAATGAGTGCTCTCCATGTTTCTGCAGTCTAAATGGAGCTGCAGAATAAATACAGGGCTGATTTGTACAGGTGCCAGGCTCAGACACATAAACTAGCTACAGTACCTCACCGCCAAGACGCTGACAGGAATGACATATGACGAGAGGTGGGGAACAATGACAACTATGATGGGTGGACACCAAGACCAATGATTCAAACTATTTATAATATCTATCAAAGTGTATTGCTACAAAGTGGCAGCTGGGCTCATCTGCTGTGTCAACATCATGTGTCTAATATTTATGTATTGCTGGCTGGGCCCTTCGGATTTGCACAGTTCCAGAGCAGACAGATCCATCTATATTCAGAAACCGTCATGCTAAAGTTGAGTAAATGGACTATAAAAAGGTTTGTTATACAGAGTCGCCAGTGTTGCCATGCCAATAGACTGTACGGTGCATTGTAAAAGGGCACATTGGCAAGCTTCTTAACAGATTAAAAAAAACAAGAAAAGGAAGAAAAAGTATCTGTTAGTCTGCTTTATACACATGTGTTTAAAATGGAAACAATAGTCAGAATGACTCCCTTAGTTGGATCGTCACTGTCCGCATCCATAGGCTGTCATACATTCTGAGTTTCTGTCTGTCCTTTGAATGATAAAACGAGCATCTGACAACTCTGAAGGTGAAGGCTGCTTTGAAATTTTATAGAAAGATTCTGTTTCTGTGCCACTTTTATGAAACCCAAATGCTCTAAATTGGCATTCAATCAAATGTGACCCATTTTTGTAGCAGTATTTGGAGTGAATGTGGTTTTTTTTGGTGATGATGTCTTCTGTTGGTGTCATTTCTCATGTTGCATAAACAAACATTGTTAAACCAATATTTTGTAATTTTTTCTTACTGACTTCTTCTCTTCCATTCAGTCTTTGTAGCATATGCTCTACACTCTCATCTATTATTTAACTATACTTAACTACACTTACATGAGCCCCGGGTCTTTCAGCCCACCTGTGTAAGTGGGTTAAGGAGGACATGCAAGCGACACCCCATAGACACACATTTGCTCAGATGCACTCAATATAGTGAAAAGGGCGCTCATAAAGCACATACACTCAGCCAATAAATCAGACTTGGCTTTAAGAATCCATCATTTATTAAGTAGGTCACAGTTCTGATGCTGTAGACACTCTTTCCCATTTGTGTACTCTGTTTTTTTCCCCTCCCTCGCCATGATGAGAAGGTCAATGCTGGATAGGCAGCCTAGACCATTTATCCCAGGTGTGCATTCCTTCTCACTTTCCCAGTGTCTGATTATTTGGTGGTTGTTACCTTAGGAATGGCCAGTTGGAGGCCTAGAGCTGTCTTTCTGTCTGTCACTCACACCGAGCACACACACACACATACATACACAGTTAAGACATGTCAAGGAAACCTGCTCTAATACAACCAACAGGCTTGAATAATTTAAACAGAGGGAAGGAGAGGAAGGGAGACGATGGAGAGAGAAGGGTTGGAGAGGCATACGAGTTAAGGAGTAAATAGAGTGAGCTGGTCCCTTTCAGTCTCTCTGTCTCCCGGTGAACTTATTTAGAAACTTCTATTCTTGGTTTCACTCTCATCTTCTGTCTTTCACCCCATCTTCAGCAGGTCTCATTTCCTTCACCAGTCAGTGTGTCTACACCTTCTTCACCATTCCTCTTCCTCCGAATGCTTCTTCCATCATCGTTTTACCCACTTTGCCCTCCCTCCCTCTCTGTTTATCTAAGCACTTTCACGGTCACTGCTTTGGAATCCCAGGAGTCTAAACTGCCCCCTTCCCTCTCCCTTCCCACCATCACAGCCGATCCACGCTTCTCTCTCCCTCTCCATCTTTTTCCGTCACAACGGTTAAGATTCATATCGCTCTGTGTGTCAGGGGTATGGAGGGTCCCCTTTATTTCCCCTCAAGGCAGCCAGCTTTGTCCTGTTCTAGTCACGCACAGCCACCCACCCTGCCCCACCCTGCCCCTCACACTCATGAACACATATTCACACCAGGGGTAAGACACTTACAGAGCCCGATACAATCAAAAGAGCCGAGAACAAAAATACTACATTATTGCCAAGTCTGCACGGGGTTTCGGCTAGGGTTTGGATAAGACTGTTGAATATGTTTTATTAAACTGAGCATATACAGCATTTTTAGCTCAAGTACATGAGCTCGAGAGTGTGAAATAAAAATTTATACTCTTGACACTTAGCTTGATTTAAAAGTCTGCCTTGAAGCCGGATGCCTCTGAATTTCTTAGAGGGGCCAGTTGTGTTCCACAACACTGATGAAAGGTTCAGACACAATAAGAGGAGGGGTGGTGGTGAGGATTTAGGAGCAGAAAGGAAGGAAATGGTGAGGGTCAAGAGAAGCGGTGCAGACGCCAGGCTAACGTGGTGCCAATAACAGCCTGGCATTGGACTGGGATTAACTGATTAATTTGGGATTAAAGATGACTGGTCGCTACTTTAAGTAATGAACCAGAATGACCCAAAATTACAAGATTAACACACAGGAGGCATGGTATGTGTGACTGTGGGTGAGTGCTCTTTGTTTCCTAATAGCAAAGCGACACACGCTGCGACAAATACTACAAAAACTGACTTGTTTAGGTGTTAATTATGAACCTTTGATGAAGAACAACAAGGCCCTCACCAAATTTCCATTCTGCAGGCAAATCCATCACATCGATAAATGCAATAAACAAACGCAGCGAGTGAGTGATTTTGCAGCTTTTATGACTAGGCATTTGTCACCGGGTGTATTTTAGGGGAACGCACAGATTAATTCTGCGATCATAAACGCACAGCATCTGCTACAGTGTTTTGAGAAGCGCACCGTGTACAAGAACTCCATTTCCAGCTGAATAGAGGAGCAATGAGATTCATGAGTTCTACTGCTACAAGGCCACAACTATGGAGATTTGGGACAAAGCTATTTCCATCCATTCAGCACAAAACGCAACCACCATTCCCGATACTCCTAGACTATCAACGATTCCAAAAAATAAAAGTTTACTTAAAGGATTAAAGAAAACACAAGTTAAGCCTTTAAAAAACGAAGTGGCAGATAAAGCATAACTAAAATTGAGCTCCAAGTTGGTTTTCGCAGTATTCCCCCCCCCCCCCCCCCCCCCCCCCCCACGCTATGCACAGTAACATAACATGGCGAGATACCAAACTAATAACACGCAGATTATCAAGAGATACATATGTGTTTGTGCACATTTAAAAAGTGAACACAGTAGGGGGTTAACCGGTGGCAATTATATAGCTACAATTACATAGCAGAGTTGATCAAATAAAGAATTCTGAAAAATAAAGCCCACATTTCCTTGAACTCATAAATAAAAGATCTCATCGGAACAAAATGTTGAGGAAAGAGGTGGAAAAAAGGAACAAGGATGCAAGCGAGAAAAATAGCAGTCAGAGTACCAGGAGACAAGCATCAAGCTGTGCATCACCGCACCCCCCCCCCCCCCCCCAAAAAAAAAAAAATCATGTGGTACGGGTTATTGCAACAACAAAAGCAAATCTTGTCTGCGTGCACGCATATCGCCCCCCCCCCCCCCCCAAAAAAAAAAAACAAAACACCAACAAAACAAAACAAAACAAAAACCGTATCTTCATCTTAGTGAAGTCCTCAAAGAATTGCTGGTATTTATTTCTTTAATAAGTATGTGTTATTATATTATGTCTCGGTGGCAATCAGGTAAAGACTGTAGCGCAAACTGAAAGCAGCGTCAGGTCTAAACGCAGCGTGATCCCTACGTGGCTTCTCCCCAGAGTCCGAGCATCCATGAGCGAGCGTATATGCAGGCAGGATGATGGTAGCGTGTGTGAGCCTCTCTACGACACCTGTATACATGGCTGCGTCACGGTGAGTGTGTGAGTAAGCCCCTGTGTGTGTGTGTGTGGAGGGAGGGGTGGAGAGAGGGTTTGCTCCTCACGCCTTCTTGTGACAGTGATAGTAATACCTGCTGACATCCTTTCTTCCCTCTCTCCCTCTCTCCTCATCCCTCCATCCCTGGGGGCCTCCCTGAGCTGTTTTGGGAGTTGAAATCTGTTGACTCTTTCACTACCATCGTCTCCTTAACGCACTCTCCATCCCTCACTTTTCTCCACTGCAGGTCTAATGTTTTTACCATCTCTGGGGGCTGACGAAAAAAAATAAAATGAAGCAGGCAAGGCAGCGTGTATATTCATTTGTGGTGTGTGTGGCAGCGCAAAGAGAAACAGAAGCGAAGTGTGTGTGTGCACGCGTTTTACATCACTGGGGGGTAGGCTGTGCTACCACACTTCTGGGAGGCAATACCAAAATAATATTAGTTTTTGTTCCACCATGGAAAAGTCTCCTAAAAATAAATAAATTAATAATACAGAAGAGTCATAATATCAACACAGCACAACATTTGTCATGTGATCTATCTGGAAATCTCAAAGGACGGGATAAAAAGCAGCTTTAGGAAATAGAAATACTTGTATATGTGTAGCTGAAAGTGTTACTCGAAACTTTTCTGTAACAACTATAAAAAGAGCAAAAATGAAACATACACCCCATAAGTACACACGCATGTTCACACCCCTTTACATATCTTTTTAAATCTAAGGATTTCTTTGTTATGTGTAGATAAAGTGTACACAGCCACACCTATAGCTTTAAAAAAAAATCCTTTATACATACCACCAGAATACATAATTACTAATACTTATCAAAAAGCTGCGAGTTAGCAGCTTGCACAAAACATTCTCCGTAATCAGAATATGGGAATTTATGCTATTCTGTGCTTTTAAGCATTTTCCTCACACATTCTGTAACAGAATTCATTTTTATATAAAAGAAAATTATTTTAAATCCTCCATTATACACCCCCCACTACAGAACGCCAGAGTGCCTTATTATTATTACATCAAGCACATTTATGATATTTCCCCAAATCGTAATAAATGTAGCTTAAAAGCACCACTTCGCAGACACTTTGTGACACGTGAAAGAGAGAATTTAAACCTAAGACAGATTTGTGGGGCTCTTTACTTTAATCCAGTGACACACTGCAGCATTAAAATCAAACACATGAATATTAAGACTTTTAAAAACACATCAAGCCCACAGACCTCTACTCCTCTACTGTCGCTTTTCAGCCATCTACTGGTTACGTGACACATGAGAGAAGCACTCCTGAAGTCGCAGATTTATGATGAAAACACAAAAGTTGTCCGCTAACAAGGCAAAAAGTTTTGCAAGAAAAATGGCTGTCCTGTCTGCACCTGATGACTGTGACTCTCAGTTAGTGACCAAAACAAGTGAGTCATTACACGGAAATACGCACAAAAGCAGGAGCAATTTCTAGGAAACAGGCTTGGAGATTCTGTGTGAACATATAAGCAATTATCAAGAAACACTTCTGGAGTGAATGTCCTTAAGCATCTTTAAAGAATATAGAGATATGATGGCAAACATGTCTCAGTGCCCTCCTGGTAGTGAGGACCTTGTCTTGTACAATAATCCTGATTCCAGCTACAGCCTTTTGCTTTGCCTCGGTCAATACTAATTCAATTTCTGTCAGCGGGAATTCCCAAGTTGCCTCTTGGCAGGATCTCTGAGCCGAGTGAAAGAGTACAGCGAGAGGTTATAGGTACATGCGGACGTGTTTCTGCCTGCACGCGTAATAAAATGAGAATGAAATATTCAAAAATGCACATATGGGCCAAACAGCGAGCAGATTGCTTTGTTTTGGTCAAGCTCAGAGTGACGGTGTTTCCCACAGTTTACAAATTCTTGCGTGCCAATTTAATTGGCGTTTTGTACGTCAAAGGAATACACAGCTCGCCTGACACTTACAACAATGACATCTCATTGTGTGTCGTGAATGAATGAATGAATGCGCTCCTGCTCACCAACGGCCCTTAACCACCATAACCACCCTCTTCACACACATGCGCCACAGCAGCCATTTTGTGCCAAAGCTGGGCTGCACCGTGCCAACTGAGCTGCAGACATCACTGAACCTCATTTCATTCCACAGCTGTTCCACCCCACTTGGAGACATTCATACAATGCAACTTATTACAGCTTAATGCAACCTAATATTGATGTATGTGTGTACACAGAGAAACAGGGCAGCGTGGGGAGAGAAATTGGGAAAGAGATGGGTCCATATGCAGTCTAGCGATAATGCAAGAAGCCGGCGATAATATCTGGGTGTTAAATTGGTATCGATTGACTAAATATCCTGACCAGGAGGAGAGAGCGGCCGTCCTTTCATGCTTGTACACCATGTCTGCTCCGACTGCTCCAAGCTGCACTGTGACTATCTGATCCATTTTAATACAGACATCCTCACTGCTAGGCCCCAAACCTCATTTTCAGCACAGTGTGCTCGAGTCTTCCTATGCATGTGTATCTCAGCGTTCACTTCAAATGCAAAGATTAGTTTTGTCGTGCAACGATTATGCTGGTTTCATTCTAAGGTATATCACTAAACAGTGAAATAGAGGATTACTGATTTCACACAGATGTACACATGAAAGGTGAGGGAAGCAGTGTCGCATGGTAGATACCTCTAAATATTTCTGGAAAGACTTGCTGGAGATAGTTAGGCCATGTGGCATTTTAAAGTTGCACAATACTCTTATATGCAAGCCCCACCTTAAAAAAAAAGCCAAGCGTCCACAGACAATATTATGCCTTTTTCCTCGAACACTTTAGTCACACCTAAAATCAACTAACAAGTGGAAACAAAACAATGACCTATTTAGATGCGAGGCTGGCAGGCACAGTGGTTGGTAAATGTTCCCACAGCTACATACTGCTGACCGGAACAGACGATTTTTCCTGTTAAACCATTTTCACTACTTGCTGTGAGATGAAGGGAAGTTTGGAGAAAAGAAAAGAAAAAGATAGACAAAAGCACCTCCAACCCCCCCAAAAAAGAAAAACAACCCAGATGAATTATGCGCAAGATCAGAAATGAATCAAAGCCTTGAGTGGTTTAATGGGGCTGGGTATCCTCGTGCATTTCTGGGTTTTGTTTTTCCAGAACTTACACTTATCACACTGCATCTCTTCAAGGAAACAAAGACTTCCCTTTTACGCTAACCAGCCAGTAAGAGCCACAAGCTTGCACGCACAGACACACACACAGGCACGCACACACCTCTGACAGAGCTATTGTTCCAGTGAAATGAACTTCAACCAACAACGACGACGACACCCAACGTCAATTCTCAGGCATTCAAATCACTAAAAATCACTGCCTTGCATTGTTTTCTGACAGAGATGAAGAAGCTCGCGTGTACACAGAAGTTAACTCAACCACAGTTTACCTCCAGATAATAGACTCGATACTGCAAACAAACAGACAAAGCGCATTTACAAAGACAGATAACGCACACAATTGCACTCGCAAAGGCGTTTCTATATCTGCACAGACCACAGCGCAGCGGCGAAGTCAGACAATAGGCACTGACACGGAGAAGGGAGAGACACACTGATGCAGCTATGACAGATGAGAAAGAGAGAGAGACATGAAGTGATATTCAGAGAACGAGGAAGAGTGTGTGTGTGTGTGTGAGAGAGTGAGTGAGAGAGAGCGAGAGAGAGGGGGACTGCTTTGTTAGCAGGACCGGGAATAAAGTGGTAATTACCTCACTGTGGGTTTGTTGATTATAGTTCAGCCAGGTTCTCCATGTTAATCATTTACCAGGGGAAGATAGAGATTAGTACATAGACAGACACAGAGAGAAGAGAAAGCAATCCGAGGAACGTATTCATTTGCATGTCCAATCTACAGAGGGGTAATAGATGCAGACAGATCGCTGGATGAAGGAATAAAATAAGGAGAAGAAAGAAATCAGTCTAAAAGTGCAATCATCATCCTTGACAAGACACAATTACAACTTATCTGCTTTTATTTTACTGTATATTGCATGTGTCTGTTTGTGCAATCCCACAGATCAGTTACGTGTGTGTGTGTACGTGAGTGCAGCTATGGTATGCAGAATGTGATTTACTTTGGTATTTAAACTGGATCATTCACGAGTGCACACAGACGGAAATGATGCATAAACAGAGCAGAGATTACACGGAGGACTTATGAGGGCAGCTTTCAATAAAGATACAGAAAACCAATACAAATATTCATCACCTCATGCCCCGTTTAAACATGCTTCACTGGCTTAGAGCTCACCCTAGGTCTTTGTGCGAGCGGGTGAGAGACGGGGGGAGAAAGAAAGAAAGAAAGAGAGAGGGAGCGCGAGAGCTCAGAGGGGTCTGGTCTGATGTTTTATAATGATTAAGTTTGTGTCCAAACTTTCAGAGTGAGTTCAAGTCTGAGCAAGTGAGGATGCAGGTAAGGAAAACTGGTTACGATGTTTCTGTCGCGGGTTTTAAATGTTAATGTCATTTACAATTAAAACTACGCTTGTCTGCCTCGACGCAAATTCAGACACAAAAAAATTGGGGTGCGGAGAAAGCAAAGGAGCTGGCAAGCAGAGACTGAAGCTTGAGCTGTGATCCAGGGGAACTGTTGCAACAAGTTTTCATCCTCTCCGGGCAGATAGGAGGGAAAGCAATAGTACAAGTGAGTGCCAAGAACCAGAAAATGGAGTAGGTGATTAAAGCTCCAGGTATGGGTGACATTTATTCTCGTTACAGATGTATGAGCAGCCCAATCTTTCAAGCCATTTCTTGTCGCCCAAGAAGTGTAATTCAATCCCTAAAGTTTTGATGCTTTGAGTAAACTTCCCGACGGCTCCTGAGCGAATTTATGAGGATGCATGCAGCGCAGAAAGCAGACACAGCTGTATCTGCAAATAGGCTGGTCAACGTGTTTGGCCCAACAGGTTTAAAAGCTCTCCGTGGAACACAAGAAGAAGCTGAATACACCAATAAACCAGTCTGAGCTTGTGGCTCAGGGGAGAGCTAAGGTAAACTGTCAGCACTCACAAACACACACACACTCAAGCTTTGAGCACTGGGGTTATATTATTATACTAACCTTTAACTGCTCCAGGAAGTAAAAAATAATTTCTCTTCTAATAAGGAACTATTGCTCTGAGAGAGACACGGTTATAAAATGGAGAGCGATCGTAAACCGTGTTCATAAAAAATCATAAAAGAGGGCGATCGAACCACTGGAGCCCCACAAAAGAAAGAGGCAGGGGTATCCGATTCTGCAATGTTCAACGCCGACCCCGCAGTCAGTCTATCACTTTCATTTCAGAGCTTCATTTTTCAATATAGGGGGTGCTAAATGTGTGCCAGTTAAAGTGTTTCATTGAGCCTTTGTTACAAGCATATTAGCCAGCAAAGAACAGAGCAGTGAAGCCCTACAGTCTCCACTTCACTGCCCTTGCTTCATTAAAACTATAAATCTAGATGTTGTAGGGAAAGGTGAAGGCCAGAGATCGGCTCCTGTCGTTCATATTAAAAAGAGTCCGTTTTCCCACCAGCTATGGTTGTTATAAGCAGCTTAAGCATTTGTTTTAAGCTGGTCTTTAGATGCTTTCCCAGATTCACATGTGACAGGAATAATGTTGCCATGAATACACTCAATCACTCATTGTTAGTTCATGAATGTGCAAAATACAATTTCTTACATTTCCAAAGAAGGTTGGTGCATGGGGTCAAATTTATTATCAATAGTTTACCAATAAATCAAGCAAAGCCAGTTCTACACAAAGCTATAAACTGTTTTTAGCTTGTAAAGCTATAGTGTTTACAACATTTGCAGTTACAGAGGAATGTTAGTGTGTATCTCAAGTCATGCGTCTGGAAACATGGAGAATGATGATCCAAGATTAACTCTCTTTAAGTCCCGTTTCATCAACTCCAAAATAAAATGAGGCTTTTCTCTTACTTAGTATACCTCTGGTCACCATCTTTGACCTGCTGCTGGTTTTGTGTCGCCCACGTAGCCCATAGATGATGGACTTACCAGAGCCATTTTAGCAAGAATCAAAGCACTGAAACTAAATCTCAGCCACAACAGTGAGCTGAAAGATGTTAAACAAGGCAATGTAGAATGGGAATGGATGAAATAACACAAAGTTATGCTGAAAATGTAAAAAAAAAAAGGTTTTACACGGTTATTAATAACAGTTACACTGTAATCTGTTGCAGCACTGTGGACGAAGAAAAGCAGGAAGCCAATCGTGGTTATTTTCTGACTGTCTGTACTCAGAATGTCAGACGCAGTCTTTGGCTCTCTTATTGCTACGTTGATCCAACAAAATCACGGCTCTCGTGTCCCTGTGCTCCTCTTCCCCTCACCTGGCTGCATTTACAGGCCTCAGGACAACTTGGCTGGCTCGCTGGCTGGCAGCTAATAGAAAATATGGTATGGGAAAATGACTGAAGCTCAACTAATCACACAGCCAATATCCATCACTGGACTGGAGGGAGTTGTGAGACATAAAGAGGAGAAGGAGGAGTGAGGGAGTGCAGACAAAAGATGAAAGGAGAAGGATGTAACAAGAGAGGTAATGAAGAGAGAGGAGAGAAGAGGAGAGAGGAGAGGAGAGGAGAGGAGAGGAGAGGAGAGGAGAGGAGAGGAGAGGAGAGGAGAGGAGAGGAGAGGAGAGGAGAGGAAAATCCTTGTGGTAAACCCAGGGGATTCTGGACTTGGTGCAGCATCACGGCACCACTGATAGCTTTGTGATTGGGTGGTGTTGCTGATGAGAGTGATTCTCTGCCACAGTGGGTTACTCTCCACCGTGATGCTGATGGCATTGTGATTGCGTGGTGTTGCAGCAGACTGTGTGGCCGTGCCACAGGCTGTGACCATTCATCCCTGAATCTCTAGAGAACAAGAAGGTGCTTCCTAATCCTCACAGTGTTTCTGTCCACCACATTTCTGTCAGATCCCAATTACATGACTGAGTTTTCCCCCACATGCACACACCGGGTATAACCTCCACTACAAGAGCCTGCCCCCTAGACAAAGGAGCTCTTGGGGAAATTAATAGTCCCAGGAGTCATATCTCTGTCAGATTTTGAGCATCTACAAATGTAAAATCATAAAGATAAAACAGTTACTGACAGAGCAGTCTCTGTGGCCAATGGCTAAGTAAAAAGGTCGTTCATCTGAAAGAGCGTTTGGGGACTCTGGCCTCTGAGAGAGCAAGAGTCTAGAAAAACGTGCAAGAGAGTCGCGAATGTGTTCTGGTGGGTAGTAGCCCGTCAGGCCCCGCAGGTCTCCCACCTCAAACCTTCAATTAGCAAGCACTGGAACACCTGGATCAGCAGGTGAGCCACACTCTGCCTGGCTAATGGCCCCAATCAACCCATTACACACACACAGCTTCCCCTTACCTGACTACATATTCGCTTATGCACAGCAGCACTTTAGACTTTAATATACACCTGTGTCCTGAGAATGCTATCTAGGGCACTATTCAGAACAAACACTTAGGAAGAAACCCTTACTTCTGCCTTTCTATAAGTAGCATAATCACTAACTCCAAGAGGCAGCAGACAGGTGAAAGCCACGGTTAGAGTGTGGTCAATATGATAAAGATAACTGGCTGCGGCAAGAAGGTGAGATCACTCAGGTCTCACTCAAGTGGACCGAGGGTTCCACTGTACTCACAGAGTTGAGACCGCTTGATTTAAAGGAAACAGCCTGATAGCTTTTGGTGCAGGTTTGACCTGCTTCCCTCCCTACTGCATTTAAGTAAACATTGACGTGAGCTGGTACATAGCTGAGATTCTTTTAAACAACTAAAGCCTAAGTCATTCACAAGGCATCATTAAAGATGTTGTGCAATGGCATGAAAGTGCAAGTTCAGACCAGCTATGTTTATTCTCACCTAAGCTGGTAGATTAAACCAAATCTGGACCCCTTAACAGTGAACATTTATTTGGTCACTAGTGATGAAAATAATACAGCCTTCTCGTTTTGTACTAAGAGAAGCGTCATTACGCGCACAGACTCCCCCTCCTCACCTTGTGTTTGTAGAGTTCCAAAACACGGTGTGTCTTTTGGCCACAACAGCTGATATTATATTGAAGAAGACAATCGTAGTTTTCCAAGCAGGCGGAGTTCCGAGTGTCCACAGCAAGGTGCCCATCCTGGCCGCTGCGGAAAGGTTCTGCACCGACTGGGAGTGGTGCGCAAAATCAGGTGACGAGACCCGACGCAAAGGAGCTCCGCGAACAACTTTCTTCAGGAGCTTCACCAACTCATGAACAAACTCACACTTTAGCGTCAACTGCTGCTGCAGCTTCCCATGATGCAACAACGTGAAGTGATGTCCCTCACAAAAAAAAGTTAACAATTACAGGCTGCAAAGAAGGTGTGCACCACCACAGAGAAACGCTGCTGAGCGCGTCTCCACACTGCGCATCGTGGTTTAAGAGTGAGCTCCAGTCACTCTAATGACTTTAAAAAAAAAGACTGACTTTAAAGCTTGGGGATTCGAGTACAGTAATAGGTCAGAATATAAATTTCAACTGTCAGATGGTTTGGCAGCAACAGGCTTCGGAGCGCTGGAAGGGCGGATGCGCTGGGCCGAGGGCGGCGCCGGGGAAACTTTAGGCCAATCACTCAACAAGGGTGTGGCCATGTTATTGTACTGCAGCGCAAAGTTAAATCCTTGGGAGGTGCGCCCACTGGTGTGGGGAGACAGATTGTCACTGTTCCAGTTTTTCAGGAAAACCTGGGTTCTTCTTAGTGGACCGAATAGTTTCACTTATTCAGTCTCATTACTCAGCAGCAAACACCGCTTTTGTTGTTGGGTGTCTGCTCTAAGGTAAGCAGCTGACTGATACAAAAAGAAAGCGTCCTTTGTCCTCTCCTGAAATTTCTTTTCAGTCCTTATTGTACAGCCCCAAGTAGGCCAACACTGTATGGTGAAGGGGTGCATTCAAGTACCCAATACATGATAACAGCAGGGAGCCACAGCATCTCCGTAACTGGTGTCTGCAAGAGCTACATTTAGTTCAACTACTCTTGGCTGGATGGTGTTTGTGTGTGTGTGTGTGTGTGTGTGTGTGTGTGTGTGTGTGTGCGTGTGTGTGTGTGTGTGTATGCTGTGATAAGTATTAATTCTCTGGTTGTTGTCAAACACCCCAGGGGAGGGTGTAGCGACAGTAATCACAACGCCTCCATGGGAGAAAGCCACTGGTGGTCCTCTCTAATTATCTGATTTTCCAAATGTGTGTGTGTGTGTGTGTGTGTGTGTGTGTGTGTGTGCAGCCTGTGTGGGTCACACTAACTCAGCTGTTGGTTCAGTGCTATCACTCATCCAAAGTTACATTGATAGCTGTGTGCACATTTGGCTAGTTCCTTTTTGCAGGACTCCCTTCTTGTCTTGCTTTCTGTGTCTTCTACCATGTGTGTGTCTGTCTCTGCGTGTGTATGTGTGTGTGGCACTAGGACTCATTAGCTCACTTCCTGGAGGTCCTGATCATTAATTTCCCATGATGCCTCAGTGCTCCTGTGTGGCTAATTTGTCCCTGGTGAGCCAGCGCTCCCTCAGCAAACGTGGAGAGGACCACAGAGGAGTAACTCACTCTGTGGGGGTCTCTCTCTTTCCCTCTCTCTGTTTGATTGATCTATAGGACCAGACAGTTCCTCACAAATTTTGCAATAGTGCCAGAGGTTAATAATACTTTGTGAAAATTCATTTTATTCTTCCACTCTTTCTCTGAAAAAATCTTTCTAATTTTCAATTTGGGAATGTCTGAACATAAGAGTTTAAGGAGCCCTGCAGCTTACTCTTCTTTTGCACACTATAAATTGGCCCACTCCCTCCTTTTACTTGGATTAGATTGGAGAGAAAAATGGTCTCATTTACCTCATGGGACCACCAATTAAAATCGAGAGTTATGATACACTAATTTAAGAGGCATGTTGATTGCATAGCTGATTAATTCTGCTACTACTAATCCTTCTTGTAACTCAACAGGCAGGAAAAGAACTTCTGGCAACAACTTTGTGTCCTCGTCTTCCTTAAATCTTGCTTTTCTTCCTCCCTTCTTTCCTATTTAATATTTGTCTCATGCTCTGTCTGTCTGCTATTCATCATTATCAGCACTCTTACCAAAATCCTTTACTTCTTTTTACCCCAGTCTCTATCCATCATCTGTCTCAATCTTCACTTTCATTGATCTTCTCATTACTGGCCAAATATATTTTTTCCTGTCTCTTGGCATAGTTTACTTCAGCAAACATTCTCTGTTATACACTAGTTCTTCATATATCGGGTAACCCTGTAGCTGAAATAACACTCTTATTTACTTAAGATTCCTAAACCCAATTTACACTCAAATCAGTGCCGATCAGATTGGAGTATAATTAACTCTCCCTGCTAAAAACTGGAAGAACATCCCAGTAACACAACATTAAAAGAACTCTGGAAATAACCAAAACTGATTGAACATTGAGCAGGAAATCATAATATTGCAGTATGTTTATACAAAGTTGTATACAGTACAGCAGGAAGGTTTCAAGTTTGTTAAAAACCAGTTCAGGAAGGCCTTTTGCGTGAAAGATTTCTG
This sequence comes from Neolamprologus multifasciatus, assembly GCF_963576455.1. NCBI lineage: Eukaryota > Metazoa > Chordata > Actinopteri > Cichliformes > Cichlidae > Neolamprologus > Neolamprologus multifasciatus. The sequence goes on from NC_140449.1 coordinate 20,451,655, forward strand.
CCAGTGTTTTGGGTAAGTGTCATTTTTAATCGTTTATGTGCATGTTTGCAGCGCTGTTTGTGTTAGGAGAATCTATTTAGATGTGATTAGCATTTTTCCTCACATGCATTCATAGATAAACTAGGTGAAAAACAAAGGGAAAGATTGGTAAAGTCTTATTGAGGCCAAATCAAGTTTCCAGAATGAATTCACTGTTTATTTTTAAACAAACTACTCTTTCAACAGATATTAATTTGTTTGGTGTTTTGATGAAAAAACAGCATGTTTGACTAGGATTTCATGACTTTTAATAACTCTCATTAACCCTTGAGTGACCACGCGTGCTTAATATGGAAAAATCTGTGATTGTTCGCCCCCCCGTGTCTGTAATTTTATATAGCACTGTGCAAAAGTGTTGAGCCACAAATTTCTGGATATTTTGCTAGGATAACAGGAAAAAGAGTTGCAAACATGCATGGAAATACAGCATATAAGGCAAAAAAAAAAAAAAAAACCCTCGAAAACCTCAGCACAACCTGAAAATTAGGGAAGTTTTCTCCTAATTTCTTTAAGTAGTCTTCAGGAAAAGTTTTCCAGGCTCCTTTAAGGACATTCAAAGCTCTTCTTTGGATGTTGGCTGATTTTCTTTCTATTCTCCGGCAAAATGATCCCAAACTGCTTCAATAATTTTGAGGTCGGGGCTCTAAGGAGGCCAATCAATGACTGATAGTGCTCCATTGTGTGTGTGTGTGTGTGTGTGGGGGGGGGGGTTCAGGTTTTTTTCTTAAAGATGCTTGTACTGTGCTAAAAGTTTGTGTGGGATCATTGTCGTGCTATAAAATGAAGCTGCTGCCAATCAGATCATTTCCCTATAGTAATTCATGGTGGGTCAAAAGCTGATGGTACTTTTCTGTGTTCAGAAGTCCATCATCTTCTGAACATGGAGGCCCAAACCATCACCTCTGGTGACCTTCTCTGTACATACAGATGATGATTTAACCTATACTGTCAAATATGTATTAATCACTCCATCAGACCTGTTGCCACTGATTTTCAGTCCTGTTCTTGTGTAATTTGGCCTTGTCTTCCTTTTTACCTTCCTTATGAAAAGCTTCTTAACAAATTACAGTCTTACACTGAGACCATTACTGAGACTTGAGTTTTTCCTCCCTATTTTTGTAATGACATGACATGACATTCAGATATGGTTTTTCTGTTCATAGTTTTTCTTTTCCTTTTAGGCATGCCACCTTTTTGCCACTATTTATGCCTGTCAGATTGTGTTATCTTTGACAATTTTCATAGATTCAACTAACAGAAATGGGAACAAATTACACCTTTTTACGACAGGCTGCCAATAACAAAGTCCCCTAAGATGCAGTTTAAAATTGGTTCTTTGCTAGGTTGTTTCTTATGTGCCGACACAACCCTGGTTAATCCCTTGAGTTCGGTGACTTTTTTATGCTAGAATGATTCGTAGGTCAGTGTTGAGTGATTTAACAAAACAATCCGCCCAAAACTTTGAACGACCTCTAGAAAGCCTGAAGAAGTATCGCTTTAGACCATTTTTTAAAAATGACAAGACTCCTTGGAAGCAGGATATACTGTAAATTTTACTGAACTCTAGCCCTAATTCTCCAAATGGCATATGGCAAAGGAATTTGATGGGAACGTCCCTTTAAGTTCCTTTTCATTTATTTCTTCCTCCACCAGTTTTCTTGCAACCCTTCCCCTCCTAGCACCACTCCCTCTCCTCCCTCCATTGCTTTTGTACAGTAGTGTCAGTAGCCTCTTAATCCTGTTATCTCTACGTATACAGACTGACACCAAGCTCACCAGAGCTGTAATCAACTACCCTATACACACAGACACACACACACACACACACACACACAGACACACACACACAGACACACACACAGTATGACCATGTTCCTCTCATACAGACTGTCTGTCTCTCTCTGTCTCACTCACACACACACACACACACACACACACACACACGCACGCACGCACGCACACACACACACACACACACTGGCCCCATTCTCCATCTACTTTGTAATGCTGCTATTTTTGGTCTCTTACTATTTTGATCAGCCATATGCCCGCACGTTTCACGCACATCTCGGTCTGTCTATCGCTCATCACTCAAGGCTGCTCTTCCCTATAAGATAGCTTGTCTCTGCCTGTCACTCCTCCCTCTCCTCACTTTTACTCCACATCTTCTTCCTTGTCCCATTTCCACCCCTGCATTTCTCTCTGTGTTGGCTGCACCAAGTTTTATATCTCTGCTTAATTATTCAAGTGGCTAATTTGTTTGTTTTTTTTTGGCTTAATGACCAGGCATAATTGTGACCCGTGATCAAATGAATATGAACAGTCTCCCTCCACACGTGCTTACAAAAGGCATCATTTTTTCAACTTTCCTTCTGATTCGTCTTTGTCATTTTGTTCTTACCGGAGCTGCTTTTTTCGCCGGCTTTCTTCTGCACGCCTACGACACTTATTTGCAACAGTGCCAATTTTATGGGGTCATCACTTGTGTGTATCTTTCATTGTCACCTTATCCTTTTGTAAAAGCACTATGTGCGCAGCTCTTTTCTTGTGTGTACCTCCGCTCTTTTCCTCCCCCTCTGTCGCTGCGTCTCAGTTCCGTAATTACAGCTCTGGACTCAAGCAGCGATGGTAAATGCTTTTCTATTCCCTTCTCTCCATCACTCTCCCTCAATCGCCATCATTCTCTTTCTCTCACCAAGCAAATTACATCTTGGTTACTATAGAGACGTGTTTATTGAATGCTTTTTACCACACTTTCTTACTTCCCCTTAAGCCCCCATCGCCTCCCCTCTTTTTCTTCAACTCCACCTGTCGTTCTCTGCGTTTACTCTTTTCTTGCCCTCTTGTGTATTGACAGTCATCTGTGTCTATTCCTTGATTTCATTTTTCTCTTTTGTTGCCTGGGGAGCTGCTTCAACTTTTTTGGTGACAAATAGTTGCTATTTGTAAAGAAAAGATGAGAGCTGAGTATGTCAGATAGATTTTCAATGCAGCACTTGTGGCTATTGTTGTTGCCATGTACTACATGTAAGCAGATAAAGAGGCAAGGTCTCTTATTGTACTGATATGGCATGTGCTATCCATTACTATTGACTGTATAAGTGGCCCCCACTGAATACAACGCTCTGAGCAATCCAATTGTGCCTCTTCTTTCTCCTTACAGTGTCCAATCTGTGTTTCTTTGTTTCCTATCGGTTTTTCCTCTCCTCTCCGTCTCTCTGTCCCCTTTTTTTGCTCAAAGACAGAGTCTGGTCTTATGTTCTGAATGCAAAACTGCAGATGTCTGCAAAGAGTAGGCAGCCAGGTCTAAAGAAAAGCCATTTCAAAACTCTGTCATGATCATGAAATGTGGTTAAAAGATCAGGAAAAGGTGTGAACTTTATACCGCCAATGTAAAGGGCAGTTTTCTGAACTTATGAGAAGCTTTTTGGAGATGTATGCTTTTCACAGTAGTTTCTGTTTGGTTAATGTGTGGTTCTAAACTGACCTCAGGTGTGAATATGAGTGTGAATTTTTCGATCAGCCTGGCGACCAGTTTAGGGTTGTTCAGTGCTTCTCCAGCAAACCTGAATTGTGTTGTGTCCTGAATTAAGGAAATGGAGGCACTGATGGTTATTTTTCATAGGACAACAGTGATATAAAGCTTCAGTATGGTTCTCTTCAGTACTGTCCAAATAGAGAAAACAATACAAGGCAGCATGACTAATGTTTGAAAAAATACTTTATGTAAAAAAAATCACATTGACAGAGATGATTTACGCTGATGATGTCTACACAGCATACAGTGTACACAGAAACAGTTAGATGTGTCAAATGCATTTACAGTATTGTTCCATTTAAGAGCTCCTGCTAGTCGTGACCACTTAACAGCGAGTCGGTATGCACAATACCAGGAACCACAGACCAAAGCAGTTCAATGGTCCCGAAATGCTGCGTTTTTGCTCCTGTCTTAAATCTGATCTGTGCTATTGCACAATGACTCAATAAGTAAGTCACTAGTGTCAGTTTGCCGATTTCTGGGTTTCATAAGAGACAGATGTGCCGCCTGCCACCAGACGAGGCAGACGGACAAACTTTAAGCTACAGCAGCAGCAGCAATGTGTGTTTGAGGTAACAGTAGAAGATATATGATCTCTCTAAAGGGGCCCTACTTCACCCAGCACACTTACCTTGCAAGCACGTGATTCTCTTTGCACCCAATTCAAATGACAGCTAATCCTTGGACCCGGAGAACATAATAACAGCATTTGTACAAGTCGCAGTCTGCAACCAGCACTTTAAGATCTCAACATGTTTATATTTTATAATTTTTCTTGTTAATGTCAAAATATTTATTGATAATGTAATTGTGAAGGGTTGCTGTAAGAGTTGGGAAAGGGAGGACCCCAACAGACTTTAGAATCACCACAGGCGATGGTGACTAATCTTTTTTTTTTAATGTAAGATTTATATATTTAAGTTTTTACAGTTTTCTTTGCATATAAAATAGAAGATAAACATTCTGAGTAAGTGCTCTTCTTGCTTAACGTGAGTCACAAAAAGACGTTTCTACAGTTTAACATTTCTAGAGTTTGTGCAAGTATTGTTTTTGTAAGGGTAACTTGATTTGATCAAATGCAAATGCTACATTTGCAAAAATACATTTTATTAGCTTTAAAAAACATGAAAAAAATCTATTCTGTAGTACGAGGTGCAACTTTTTAAATGTTTGATTGGATCCTAAAGCATTCACATAAGATTTCTTTCATTGCTAATAACAACTAAAAAAAAACCAAATCATCTAATTGTAATTCAGTAACTGATTACACTTAAGAGTAATCTGACCAAACCCTGATGATTAGTAAAGTCAGATGGAAGCACGAGGAGGAAACACACGGGTCGCTCTGCATATTCATTTGTCCTTATGTTCCCTCTGTTCACCAGTTCACTCGCTGCAGTTCTTCTTTTTCTCCCTCTCCTCCCTTTTTTGTGTGCCAGCAGTCATCCTTTCCCCCAACACCTCCACAATTTATCCTCTCCCTTTCTGTCCCCTACTGTACTCTTTCCCTCCCCGCTCCTCCTGCTCATCTCAGATGGATTGAGTGAACTCTCTGTAGTAAAATTAACTTTGAGATGAACGAGGCTATAGCTGTTTGTGCATGCAGTTTGATACTCTGCCAAAAAATGGAGTGAAGGTTATGTCTTGATCTATTTACTGCCAAGGCACTCCACTTTTTGGAGCTCCCACGGTTGATGCTGTGGTATCTCGAAACAAGCGATTCTCCTCAGTGCCAAAAAGATATTTCTCTTTAAATACAGCTGAAGTTGAGAGAGCAGGGTGGTGACTAAAGTGGCTGTCCCGTGACGATCTTTGGATGTCGTTAAAGTGTCCTTTTGGAGGACACAAATCCCATACCGGATCAGTCTTGTGGTTCTGATGCAGGAAGTCTACCCAGACAGGACGGCCCAGTACACCGAATATTACGATTTTGTTAAACTGTATATTGTTTAGTCTTTCTTTAATCATCAGTACAGAAGAGCTAAAATGCTGACTAAGTGCATATCTGCATCTAAGTAGATCCACGTTTGTAGATAAAACACAAGCTGTACAAACAAAATTGCTGTTTTCTTCCTTTCTTTTTGCCAGTTTTACACTAATTTCTTGCTGTGTCATTGCCATTTGCAGTGTTCACAGCATTCTGTATTAAACACCAAATGTTTTTTCCAGTTTGTGTCTGTGTATGCAATCTCTGCCTGTCAGAGTGTGTTTTTTTGTGGGCAGGGATCTGATGGGGATTTGGCAGACATGCTCATGTGGTATAGGAACTAAAAGCAAGTTAATTGTTCCCTTAGGAAGCATTTCAAACAGGCCGGACCACTTAGAATTAGGGGCTGAAGATAAAAATGCAGATTTCTTTCTTTTCTCCCCCTGTCAATGGCTCCCCCCCCCCCCCCCCCCCCATCAATGATTTTTTTTTCCCCCCTGTGAGTTATTACTGCAGAATCAGACCCCAGCATTGTGTGTGTGAAGGACTGAGAGAGAGGGCGAGGGAGACTTTTGCATGTGCCAATATAATGTCTGCTTTCTGCTGGTCTTACATCACGACATAATGTCTGGCAGGTTTACAATGAACATCTGCAAACATTTAATCAAATGGGTGCATGTTTTGCAATTAACTTTACTATAGAGTGCACAGCCTGAAGCTAAGACTACCATGTGAGGCTGATCAGGTAGACGCGAACACCGGAAACAAAATGAAAAAGACTATTAACGCTCTGCTAACAGGTTTTTGTAACTCCCAGTACATTGGCTAATAGCTTATGATTTGAATTATTAATTGCTAGTTATTGTCTTATTACTCAAGGATGCAGATTCTCAGACTGCTCTTCCCCTCATCAGAAGACGGGTGAAAGTGATATCTTCTAATGATTGCCCTCTCGTTCTCATCGCACCCCCCCTCTCCCCTTGCTGCCTTTCAGTAAATGAGGGGAAAGTGATATGGTTCTCTAATGACCAGTGTGAATAATCACCATCTAAATAAAGTCTCTGTTTGGCACTAGAAATCTCCCACTTGGTCTCTGACTGGCTGTTTTCGGACACTCTTCAGCTCTCCATCGGGCCTTTCCATCCGTGTCTTTATGTGTTTCACACCTTTAACTCAGTTTTTTCCTGTTTTCACGCAGCGTGTCATGGTCAGAATTTTGTCCCGTCGTCATAAAAATATTCTTGTTAAAGTCTTTTTTTCTTTTTTTCTTTTTTTTTTTTGGGGGGGGGGGGGGGGGGGGGAGAGGGTGTCACATGCTTCCCCCTGCCTCCAACCAGATGGTTCATTTTCTATGTGGTTGTCAGTTTTCACATCCTCAGTCCATTACAGCTGTTGGGTGTGTGTGCATATGTGTATTTTCCTCTGCACAGATCAGAGAGGAGCTCAAATTGACATCCATTTCAGCTGCACGTTTAGCTTTTATATCCTCAGCCGGCATGAACAGTGAGAGGAACCGGAAGACATGAAAGAGCAGGAGAGCGCTGGGGAGATAAAAGGAAAGCACTAGAAAAACCTTGCTGTCTGTCCGCACATTTATTTTGTGCTTACTAAAGTTCTTCTTCGCGCACATTCTCCCTCTCTTCGTTGGGGTGAGGAGGAGCTGAGTTATTAAAACGCCAACCTTTCCAACAAGAGGCAATAAATCAAACTAAATATCCAGGGGAGAGAGGGAGAGGGGAGAGAGAGAGAGACAGAAAAGCAGAGAGAAAACATGGAAATGAAAAATAGGGAATGTAAAAAGTCTAGGAGGGGGATTTGATGAGCAGAAGGCTTGGGAAAGTGGGAGAAGAGACGCAATGAGAGAGGGGTATTATAAATTGATGTAAGGGATGAGAGAAGAATAACGTAGCGGGGAAAATAATGAGAGTCTCATCCTGCTGGTCTGAAGCTCGCCTCTGCCTCATCCACTTTGATTACAGTCAGACAAGCCAGCCAATCAGGGTTAATTTCCCATCACTGCAAATCAGTCGGTCAGTGACTGGTTTTCAAGGCAACCATAAATATTTCCCCTGGTTAGCGACAAATGTGCTGATAAGCTGATGAATGAAGAGGTGGATGCTTAAAAGTGAGTTGGAGGTTGTCGGGCCTTGCTGCATGATGATGATTGTGAACTGATGCTCATTCAGGAGTTGGAGAAACCAGGAACATGAAAGCCAAAAGGCAATGAAAGTACACAGCCACAATCTGGCTGTTCTGACGGACCACAGCTCAGAGATTGCAATTAATGTTTGTCTTTTGAATAAACTTTTTTTGTTCTTAAAAACACAGATTGCCTCAATGCAACCTGCAGTTTCACTTAGAGTTTCCTTTTGTTTAGGACTGTAGGATAAGAATGTCCATAAACAATTTCAATTTACTGGATGATCACATGAATTACCTTACGATATAATATGTATAAACTTGAGAATGAGAGTTAGACAGAATGACAAAGAGAAAAAGGTTTTAAAGTGTTTGATAGTGTTTTAAGAGCAAAAATTAAGTTCTCGCCAAAGGGAAAAAAGAGACGTTGCCACAGAACCAGTAAATCATGTCAGAGCATCTTACAAGCCTGGAGGAGAATTCAGTGGTTTCCCATCAACTTTCTGACTCCTGAGTTGTTGTTTTCTCTTGTATTGTTTTATATTCAAATGTTAAAATACAAATGCAGAGAGGTCTCGAAACAACGATTTGGATTTAGTAACTGACTGAACCTCTTTTGGATCAGATTCTGGCCACTCCAAACAACTTTCAATCTGCAGTTTTCAACTTACTTAATATTTAGGGTTGTTGACATGCTCCATCACCCAGCTTTTACTAAGCTTCATTTGGTAAACAGCTGTTATGTGGCGATATTTTCCCCTTGCTGATGGACAGCTGTTCAGGTCCAGAGACAGATGTACTTAAACATGTTGGTTTAGTATTTCTTTTACTGCACATAGTTGGGGTTTTTTTGGGGTTTTTTTATTGAAAAGCAGTATCTCCCTTTGTGATGTCCTACCACGAACCTATGCAAGTAAATGGGTGGGTGGATGTTGTCTATCTCCACTGAATGCTTTAAGCATTTAGCTGTTACTTTGGGGGATTTTTTCACTTCAGTGAGCAGTTCAAGTTTTGCAGTATATGGGGATCTTTGTTCAAAGGCAGACAGCAGCAGCAACACTGGGCCACTTAGCGTTTATCACTGATATAAAGTCTGTTTAAGTGGGGATGGATCCTTGTCAAATCTCTTTACCTTATTACTTTGTAACACCTTCCAGTAAATGTGTCAAAGACTCCAGGTTTGCCAACTCCTGACACAATTATCGTTTTTCCCATGTTTGAACAGCATCACCTATTAACACCAACAACAAAAAAATCTATAATTGGCATGATAATAATCAAATCTATTTTCTTTTCTTGGATCCTTTCATTCTCATTTTCCTTTTTTACATTTTCCTCATCTAATATACTAAATAAGGCACATGGTGCAGTATGGATCAAAAACAAGTCACTCAATAGAGTATTAAATAATTTAACCTACTATGTACCCATTATCCCGTCTCTCCATCTCCAGCTTGGCTTCTTGTCTTTTTTTTCCCTGGGCCACTGCCATCTTGTATACTTCCTCTTTCACTCTTTCTGCTATACTTGTGTCACAAATCACCACTGACACTCATCTCCACCCACTCCAGCCTGCCTACACTCCTGTCTTCACCCCTCTTGTGCACTGTCTGCTGCTTTGGATGGTTGACTCCAGGTATTTAAACTCATCCTCCTTCACTACCTCTACTCCTCACAGCGTCGCTGTTAAACTCATCAATATAAATGGAAAAACGGAGGGGAATACTATGAAGCAAGTGCTACACAATTCAATTCAGTTCAGTTAAATTCAACTTTATTTATATACCACCAAATCACAACAATTGCTGAAAGCCAGGTTTTCATTGCGTAACTGTCTTGACAAAATGTAAAGCCCAGGTAAGAGATTCCCATTATCACGACACTGATTAGCAACTCTTAACCCCGGTTGTCAGCTTCAGGGTCTGAGCATGCTCACATGAAATGGGGTGTTTGACTTGTCATCTGACTCTCCTTCTGCAGAAAAATGGTTCAACTGAACAACACCCACTCCAATCCAAGCCTTTATCAGAGGAAAGGTGACACAGATCTATAAAATACAACACTTATGCTGTAAATAAAACTAATAATTAATTTTGTGATTTAAACACAGCACACAGAACGGTAAACTCAATATTTTAACTGAGATATATGTTTATTATGTATTCATTTTACAACTTGGAGCACTCTTGATGTTGTTGATTTCTAATGTGACAGCCTGACATGGTCCCATAGCCTAATAGAGAAGATCAGATAAAATCACAGCCTATGAATGCAGCTGTGTAAAATAGACACAGCAGTGGATTAGGAGGACAAGAACGTACACATTTTCTGCATTTTGAAAAGAATGCATGAAAATTCCAGTGAGAATGCTTTACTTTAAACTGTGAAGGTTCTCAGTCATCCAGGTCATCGTAGTCAAAGGAGCTTGCAAAGAAAAGCGTCTGGACTTCTTTAAGTTACTCGAAGACATTTCACCTCACATCCGAGAAGCTTCTTCAGTACAGAACTGAAGAAGCTTCTCGGATGAGAGGTGAAACGTCTTCAAGTAACTTAAAGAAGTCCAGACGCTTTTCTTTGCAAGCTCCTTTGTTTACTTTAAACTTTACAGCAGCTTCGTTCAGTGAGTATAAGCTCTACAGGTTGCGTACATACTCCCCCAGAAGAGACTCTATATCCCACTTAAAGGCACGCTTTAAATAAAAGAATCAGCGAAAAATGAGGCGCTTCCAGCAGATGTTAAGCAGACACTCTAAACGTAATCTGCTTTGGACCATTTGTTCAGCATAAGTTACCATAGTGCTCCAGCCAGTGACACTGAAATCTCTGATTTAAGGCTCAACATACCTGGCTAACTCATTAATCTCATCTCACAGTGCACCCTTTTTGCACAATATGGCAAGAGAGAACCGAGAAGACTAATGACTAACAGGAAATGTGGCAGACTAAACACAGGTGAGACTAATGAGGGCGAAGCGTACAATCACAAAGGAGAGAAAAAGAAACAGACAAGACTCAAAAACTGACACTATAAACAGAATATGAATGACAAAATAAAAGCTAAAGCTAAACAGAAACCCAACATCATGCCAAATGTCAGAATGTGCTGCTTTTATGTTTAACAGTGCAGTAAAAATTGAATTGATCTGATTTTTTTAAATACTGGTCAGATTTAAAACCCAAAATCTCGATTGCATTTTATTCCCTTTTTGAAAACTATTTTTTATATGAACACTGGAAAAAAAACAAACAAGAATCCGCAGATGAATCCATAACTCAGATAATTGCCAGCTGCAGCAAAGCTATGTTTAAAAAAACCCAAAACAGACTGTTCTTTTCATTACTATTATTACATTCTGAATCATTATTCTTGCTTTGAAAACATGCTTTGGCAATATCGCGCTTAATTGAAATGAAATTTACGAGCTGCAGTACAGAGAAGACAGAGGACAGAGGAGACAGTGTTAGCCTGACATTGAGAGAGCTTTGAGGTTAAATGGTTAAATGGTCCCAGCCCTTAAGTGCCCCCACCGCACCTCCTTCATCTCATCCTCCCTTCGTCTTCCCCATTCCTCTTTAGATGCCTAATATAAGGAGAAAGACATCAATCATAACTCAGCCACAAACACACACTGAGAAGCACACACACGCACACACACGCACACGCTTATCCCAATCTACATGTATATTATGTAGTATTCACAGATGGACACTGCACTGTGCTTGTGTGTGCATTTTAGAGATTCCAGAGACTTCCAGGGTAATAGAGAAATTCAGAAAGCGTGAAAGAGAAATGGAGCAATAAAGAGTAACTCTCTTGCTCCCACTCCTACATCTTTACCCCCAGCGGACCTCAAAATATTGGCTGTATTCCACTGCAGGTTTTTTTTTTAAAAGAAAGCAATTATTATCTGCCAAGTTTGAGGATAATTATGTAAGTTTTAAGGGCATTATTTAGTTGTGTTAGTCTAGCTATAATGTACGAAAATAGATTTTAGGAATCACCCTGCTGAGATCAAAGTTAAAGTATTGTGATAAAAACGAGAGCAGTTGATCATAATAGTGCATTACAAATGGAACAAGACTGTTTTTCTGCCTACAGTTCATTGATATGTGATTTACCTCATCATCCGCCTAAGAGAAAACAGTTCAATATGAACAGGATCTACTTAGTTTAATAGTAATCCAGCGTGCCTGTTTTAAAAATATCCACTTTGAGAAATTGATTTCAGTCCTTATTAAATGTTAATGCTTATTTTTTTTTACTTAATGTCTGCTGTCAACAGTCAGAGCAATTAAAATCAGGAAAAACTGCAGGTTCTCGGGCTGGAGTTGACCCTTGGAAACAGGCGGTGACGTCATGTAACTGCTGCGAGCGTGGAAAACAACAGTTAGTGCACGAAATCAAGATAATGAGTAATAGAAAAGCATAGAGAGATCATTTGGAGAGAATATTAGCCTCAAACCGCGGATCGACTATTGTTTGCCGTTTTGTGCTTTTAAAGGTTTTTATTTTCATTATTTAAAAATATTAAATCGCACATTTTGATGTAGTATTCATGCCAGCGGAATTTAAATGTACTAGATGGCCTTTTCCTGTGAATATGTGCGTGGTTCCTTTCTCTTCAGGATATAAATTGTTCTTCGTGCTGAAGGATGTGGAAAAGATGTGGGAAATCACCTTATATTAATAAATGGCTTTTCATTAATGAATGGACTTAGTTCAGCTCTGCGCTTGGAGTGCTTACACCCACGCACAAACACACACTTCTACACGCACACAACCAAAAGTCATACGCAGAAGGTAGCTTGCACTATGTGCTGCTACTAATTGAATCACGTATTACATTTCCTGGAGGATTAGCTTAGTCTGAGAAACTGGTGACTGCATGGGCTGCGGGACACTTGGTGTTTATGCATCTGTTTGTATTCTGTATATTCACTGGGACGGAGAACCTTTATATCAATTATTCATCTTGTCTGCTGCTCAATCAGGTACTCAAGAACCCATCTCTCCCTCTTTCTCACCTGCAGGGATTACAGGAGGTGCAGTGATGGGACACACTAAGCTGGTTTCACAGTAAATTAGCATGCTGCTGTTGTGCTGGCCAGGAGGAATTATGAATGTGCCGCAATGGTTCCTGATGGAAGAAAGAGGCCGGGTGACGCACAAAGTGCTGGTTTTACTGTGCTGTTGCAAAAGCTGACTGTTAAGGGATTCCAACCTTCCAGACCTATAGGGGTCACATAAATTATCTATCTATCTATCTATCTATCTATCTATCTATCTATCTATCTATCTATCTATCTATCTATCTATCTATCTATCTATCTATCTATCTATCTATCTATCTATCTATCTATCTATCTATCTATCTATCTATCTATCTATCTTTCTTTCTATCTACATACTACTTTGCCAGGAAGTATGAAACAATTATAGAATAATATGAACTTTGTTAGGGGATAGAACATAAGGAGTTGGGAACAGCTTTTGACAGATTGGTTTTAGGTTTAAATCCGGATGTTAAGAGAAGCCAGTAGATGGAAATCTCTCACTCAAGCTGATCTACTCTACGATGATCTATATATATATACAGTTCCTACTTTGAATCTACTGTTTGGCTGGCACATTTCTGTGTGGGTATTATTTATGTTTCTTCTGCGACTGCGTGGGTTTCCTCCCGCGGTTAGGTCAATTGGTGTTTCTGAGGGATGTGCGAGAGTGTCTGTCTCTCTGTGGTAACCCTGTGGTGGACTGGCGCTCACACTGTCCAGGAGGTGCTCCTGGTGTGACAGCTGTGATAGACTCCAGCTGTCCAACTACCTGTCACTAAGTCAGGAAAGTGGTGATGGATGGATGCAGAGAGTTAGATGAAAAACTGATACCACTTCTGCTCGGTGAAAGTACAGGTATGCCAAATTCCACTTACCAGAGGAAATGGGGTCGGCATTACAGTAGCCCTGTTTTTACCCTGTGATAGTTCAAGCTAGCAGCTGTTGTCTCCAGCTTAATGCTAACTGTACAGATGTGATTCACACATCTTACTTCCAGAAAGCAAAGTGGGACTGTTTCCCCAAATGATAGGCTATTTATTTGAGATGCAGAACATCATTTCCTCCCCTCTAGGTCTCTGTAACAAGACCTGAAACTGCCTCACGTCACCAAATGTTTGTCTACCTTTTGTTTTGTTCATATTATACATTACATTTTGCTGCACCGAGCCTATACTAATAGATGAATTTAAACACTTAAAAAAAAAATAAAGGTGTAGCTGGTACATTGCCATGCTAGTATTCTGGGGTCACCTAGACTTGATGGGCAGGTGGTCAGTAGCTTGTTAGCAGGCTCCAGCTGTGAGCACACTGTGACCTTTGACCTGAGTTTGGAGCTTCAAACAGTTGGGAGCTCTCTGTTCTGTTTTCTCTCTCTGTCTCTGAACCTGCTCGTGTAAAGTTTGGGTTTGGGTCAGAGGTCAGGGAGTGAAAAGTAAATAAGAATATGGTAAATATTCACACAGGGAGCAATATTACAATATTTATGTTTGATGGTGCTATCCTGGCTGGTGTGTGCTCACCACTGCTTTAGTTAAAGAGATTATGGAAACTGCTGCCTCACTTCAACAAAATACTGCTGTATCATCCACTGTAATGTTACCTCTTTCATGTATAAGCTACAGATCTCTTGTTGAGTCACTGATGTGTGTGTGTGTGTGTGTGTGTGTGTGTGTGTGTGTGTGTGTGTGTGTGTGTGTGTGTGTGTGTGTCTGTGTGTGTGTGTGTAAATGCTGCTGTGTCTATCTGTTACTACAATTAGCTGCAATGGGATGATCTCTAATAATCTTTTTTCTGTTCTCACCAGGATAAAACAAGGCGATGTATATTTTTAAGCACTATAATGTCCTTTATATTGATTAAAACATTGCAAATTGTTAAATGCAGACAAACTATGAGGTGGTAGGAGCTACATAAAGAAAATCTACACTTATTGGCCAATTTAATAGGTAGTGATCAACTACTTATTAATGCAAATATTTAATCAGCCACTTAAAAGGCAGCAATTGAATGGATTTGAGCGCATAGACATGTTAAAAACTACCCGCTGGAGTTCAAACTGAGCATGAGAATGAGAAAGGTGATTTAAGGGAATTTGAATGTGGCATCAGACAGACTGGCCTCAGTATTTCATGAGCTGCTGATGTACTGGGATTTTCTTGCAAACCATCACTGAGGTTTAAAGAGAATGGCCCAAAGAAGTGAAAACTCCTTGCTGATGCAAGAGGTCAGATGAGAATGGTCACAGGAATGCAATAACCACTTGTTACAACCAAGATATGCAGAAGAGCATCTCTGAACCCACATCTTGTCAAAACTTGAAGCACGTGGGTCACAGCAGTGCCCCTCCTGTCACCTAAGAACAGGAACATTTTGAAAACCAAAATTGTACAACAGAAGATTGGGGAAACTGTTGCCTGGTCTGATGAGTCTTTCTGCTATGACATTTGTTGTTACCGTCAGAATTTGGCGTAAACAACATGGAACCAACATTCTTCCTTGTATCAGTGGTTCATGCTGCTGTGCTGATGTAATAATGTGGGAGATTTTGTTGCCATACTTGGGGGCCTTTAATACAAAGTGAGCATTGTTCAAATGTCATAATCTCCCTGAATATTGTTGCTGACCATGTCCATCTTTATGATCACAGTGTTGCAATAATTGGATGGCTGCTTCCAGGAGGCTCTGGTTCCTTGAACATGGCAATGGGTTCACTGTACTCAAATGTATTCCACAGTCACTATCTCATCCAGCAGAGCACCTTTGGTATGTGGTCAAATGAAAAGCTCTCATCATAGATGCAAAGTCAACAAATCTGCAGCAGCTGTGGTGATACTGTTGAGTCAGTGTGGACCAAAATCTCAGAGGATTGTTTCCAGCACCTTTTGGAAAACATTAAGGCATTTCTGATGACATAAAGGGCTTCCAGGCCAATATCGGCAAAGTGTGCCTAATAAATTGACGAATGTATTTTTTTTTTGCAATGAAAAAATAAAAACATAAATATTACTTTTTTTAATCTTACCACAAGGCCAAGGTCAAGTTTTCAGTCATTTGTCAGTGCTTACTTATACATTTATAATAGAAACTTGATTGTTAACTCCCAAACCAATCATTCCAAAGCTTCCAGTAGTTATCAGATTAACAACATTGTGGATCTTTTATTGAAAACCGTTAGTTTCCATTAGTGTATTAAAACAAAATAGTTAGAATAAAGAAACAGAATGACGGTGATTTTATTTATGTGGTGAAAAAATGGTCACCTAATGGTTGAGTTAAATAAAGATAATGGGCTATGGTATTCCCATTATAGGAATCATGGAATTAAAAAAGTTTTCAGATGTGCTGAAACATTTATAATGTCTGATGTCGGAGACACTCACACATGGCAACAAAAAGAGATGATATATGAGATGCCAAATGTATTATGAAAACCTTGAAATGAGGTAACTAAATGCTCTCTGTGATAGATTATTGATGGCTGACATGTCATCTCTTTTCTTCTGCCATGCTGGAGTCAGTGAGTAAATCCTGCAAGTCACAGCTCTGAGTAACTGTGTAGATAACTGGTCAAATATGTGAAGACACTGAATACTTGGCTTATTTAAGTACTGCTGCAAATGCTTCCACTGTGACTGCACTCTGGATATAATATAATTTTGCAACATGCAAAAGAGTGCCAGAAGCCAGAACTGGCATGGACCACCCTCAGCTCAATTCACACTTATCCCTCATTATTCCATCCATCCCTGTGGTCTCATGAGGGGACAGTGGTGCAGACGACAACACTGAGGAGCTGATTTGCTCCTCAGTTAGAAGAGAATGAAGGATGAGTCAGAGGAGGACACTGAAACGATGAAGAGGACAAGAGTGGTGTTCACAGGCTGTGTGTAAAAACAAGAGAGACAGAGGGAAGAGGAAAGAAAACAAGATAAGAAGAGGTAAGTAGTTTACAGTGGTGTGTATACTGTGTGTAGGAGGAGTGCAGCAGGAGTAGGAAGAGTAGAAGAGGCATTGACTGGCTTGGCAAGACAATAAAAATAGTGCTGACATGGTACAGTTAACGTGTGTGTGTGTTTGTCAGCATGTAACAGGGAAGTGGGAGTGTAGAAATGAAATCCTTCCCGGAGCAGTGATTTAAAAAGAAAAGAAAAGAAGGAATTACGTGAAAACAAAGAATAGAAGTCCGACTGAAGAAAGAGGATAGCACAGGTTGCTTCGATTATGATTCCAGTTGTTAAATGGCACCTATTTAGTTAACTGCTGACAGGATCGATAGGGAAAAATTGAGAAGGGTAGGGAAGATGGTGGGAGGGAAAGTGGCAGAGGAGGATTGGAGACGGTGGGGGCAGCAGGGAGGACTGTGAGAGGAAATATGGTTGCCATGCAAAAGCAATGGAGAACAGAGGTAAAGGAGGGAGAAAAGAGGGATGGAGGGTTGAGATGATGGATGTGCTGCTCTCGTTTTGTGCCCCCTAACGAAGACTCTAATTAGTGTTTGTGTAATTCCACACTGTCTCCTCCGCCTGCTCATCTTAATTAACTACATTCATCTTCCCCTCCCTCCATCCATCCCTTTCTCTCGTCCTCCCTCCCTCTGCCCTCCTAAAATAACATACTGACTGTCTGAACCCCACCTGGACCAGACCTGCTTTTACTTACTCACTATCTCGCGTCCCCTCCCCTCCCTTTCTGCCACCCGCTTTTATTCCCCCTTTCTTTCCATCCTTTTCTTTTGCTGCATGTCTTCTTCTTCTGTCTGATGTCTTTCTGCCCACCTCACCTTGAAAATACTCTGTAGTCCTCTTTTCTTTTTTTTAATGCTCTGTCTCTCTTGTGGCTGACTCTGTTAGTGCTTGGCTAGTGTAAAAGCCTGCCCACCCCTGTGAGTCTCCAGGGCCATGTATTGTGACGGGCCATTTAGTCCCCCTGGTCATTAATTTCATCAATAGGCTCAAGAAGTAGCAGCGACAGAACCAGAGGTACATGGCTACTCTAAGTGACTCATACATTAAAGTCGACTGACATCTCCCTGACCAAAACAACTAGCCAAATTCAGCAGCAACTGTAAAACAAATTGAGGATGACACGAGGGAACCAAAGCAAGGAAACAAGCTAAAAGGAGGCACATAAATGATTTCAGTGGCTCCAGCTCTGCTTCAGCGGCGTGAGGACCATTTGAGTTTAGGGGACAGTTACAGAACTTGCAATGGCAGTCAGAGGAGAGGCAGAGACAGAAGGGGGTGTGTGAAGTGCATTTACAGATGGAGATGACAGGGCTGTTGATGACTGGTCTGTATTGTGTTATTGTAGAGAGCAGCGGACGGATCGGAGTACCTGCCATCCTTTAGCTCCACAGTCTGAAATGGCTTTCCCGCTTTCAGCCTTTCAGCAGTCAGTCAGTGTGACAAAGGACTGCTGGGAGTCAGAGCCTGCATTTCACAAAATCCAATCTCATCTCTCATGCGCATACACATGAACACAAATGAACACACCAGTGCCCTGGCACACTTGCATACAGAGTGGTGAATATTCTGCCCACACCTTTTGCACAAACCCAGTCAGACAATCTGCCGTACAGGGACCTTAGCACTCACTGTTGCACAAATCAGGTGTCATTCAAAGTCACTGCAAGAGAGGGAAAAAACTGTATTTATGTTTTCTGTACTGTGCATGTGTGTGTTTGCATATGTTTGTGTATATGGATGTTGTGGATGCAGCATGTTTGCTGAGAGCAGCAGAAATTGTTTTATTATCCTCTTTGGTGGAGACACCCAAAACCCACTTACATCCATAATGCACCATCACAACCCAGAATGTATTTCACCCTTTAAATTTGCCGGCAGCCATATAGGCATCACACTTTCTAAATCCAGACAAGACACACACACACAAACACAAATGGATACCCCACACACGCCGCATTGATAGCCATTACAAGCTAATAGGTCCCACCTCCCGCTGAGGGTCAGAGGTTAATCTGCGCTTTTTCACAGCAGTCAAGCAGAGGAAAGGGATGGAAAGGAAGAGAGCGTTGGGGAAATAAAGGCTGACAGAGGAAAGAGGAAGCCAAGAGCAATGAGGCAACAGAGATAGCTGAAATAAGGGGATTGAGATAGAATAACAAAGAGGAAGCTACAGGCAAGAGAAAAAAATGGAGATACAGAGGAAGAAAGGAAAGAGACAGAAAGCAACAGAGATACAGGCCCGGATGACACAGAGTGTCCACCATGATGGCCTGGATAGGAAAAAAAACATCTCCCCACAGTTCTTTCAACTTCCTGCACATTTATGATGCCACCATCAGATGCACCAGGAAGCTGTCCTTCAGGGTGGAAGGTGCCTTTCGGCATTGATCTTAGATAAGCTTAGCCACTGGAATACCTAACCTTTAACAATAAAAGGAAAATGCAAATCTGACCTTAGATGACAGTGTATGTTAAAGCTCTTCCCACTCACCTAATCTGGGTGCCCACTGAGCTCGGCATCACCTGTGCTGCTGCTGTGGCTGATGAAATGTAGATGTTACAAAGAACGGGTGGCAGCTGGCTTTTTCAACCTGCACCTGTTCATTTTCTGTGCACGTGTATGTGTGTGTGTGTGTGTGTGTGGGGGGGGGGGGGGGCATGTGTGTCTGTCTAGGGGAAGGGGTTTTGTTGTTTATGTCTTTCTGTATGTGTATGTGCGTCCGTGCCTGTTGTCTTCAGTGTTTCTGTGTTGTCTGCAGAAGTACACAGTACTGAGACTTCTGATATATGAGGCGTCAGGAACGTTTGTCTAAATAGCCCCAAAGCTGCAGTTGCCCTTATACTTACCCTGCAGTACTGGACATTCACTTTAACTGGAACCTAACAGAACCTTGTGCCGAATGACAAATTCATGAATTTATCTGCATTTTAAAAAATAACGTTTGTGGAAAAAAAAGATTTCACAGCACTCTTTGCAGTCCATGACTCACTAGCTTGTAGAACCATCTTTAGCAGTAATAACTTAAAGTAATCATTTTCTGTGCGACTTTGCCTCACATCGTTGCGGAGTAAATTTGATCTACTCTTCTTTAAAAGGCTTTGTGGGCATTTACTTATTCACAGTTCTCCTAAGGTCCTGGCACTGAACCACTGAAGCACCTTGTAAATTTGCTGCTGTACTTGGGACCATTGTCCTGCTACATGACACAGTTTTTCCAAGATTTAGCTGTTGGACAGATGGCCTCATGTTTGACTGTAAAATACTTTGGTAAACAGAGGAGTTTACAATTGAGTGAATGACTGCAAGGTCAGCAAAACAAGCCCACATCATCACCCCTCCACCACCGTGCTGTATTAATTAATTTATTTTCTCAAATAAGGCAAACATCTCCATTTTGGTCTCAAAGGTTTCAACTTGTTCCCATATTCTTGAGTTTTGTTCAGATGCAGATTTTCAAACTGAAGCTGTGCTGCTATGATTAATTTTACAGAAACTAGGCTTCCTACTGGCAACCCTTCTGAACAAGCCATACTCATTCAGTCTTTCTCTAATTGTACTGTCATGAACTTTAGCATTTGTCATGCCGACTGAGGCCTGTGGAGTTTGAGAAGTTTAAATGTAGCTCTTGGGTTTCTATGAGCATTGCACAATCTGGGAGATTGGGGGGGATTTGCTGAGATGTCCACTCCTGGGAAAATTGTAGGGTTGTGTTAACACACCTGAATGCTCGAGATCAGAAAACTCCCCAAACTTCTGCTTTTGTAGAGGTGATCACAACTTCCAATGATCAGTCAACCAAGTGCATTTGATTAGCACTGCTACTTACCCTATTCACTCCCACGGAAGAAGTAATGATGCTCTTTTTCATAGGGCTGTGAGGATTAATATTAAATTGCTTATGCTATTACTTTGGGACACCTATATCAAAAGAAGATGTAAATACATTGACTTAATTGAGTTAATTTGGGCAATTAACCCCAAAATAAACCTTAATTCAAAGTTAACAAACTAACACATACTCTGTGGCATTTAGACTACTTTCCTTTATTTCTTTTAACTTTTATTTTGAACTCTTTAAACTTTCTTCGTCTTGTATCCTTTCTGCTCGGTTCATCACGCACAGATGTTGCACCACAATGGCTACACTGATTCCTTTCATTTGAATGGATGGTGCTCAAAGACCATGAAAGTCTAATCCAATGAGCGCCATTACTTTGCTGTGGTGTGGTCTATCACAGTTTTGCTGCTGTATGATTGTAAGTCCATTCTTTTACTAAAACAAATATTTCAACTTGTTTTGAACTGTTAAATTAAAAAGTATATACTGTGAACTATGAAATTATACCAGCTTCTCTTTTTAGGGAAGTAATTATATGAGTGAATATCTGTTTTACTTATTTCATTTGGCATTCGATTCTTTTATAAAATCCTGGCAAGTAACATGTATTTGACTAACATGTTGCATGCAGACAGCGGAGGCCTTTATACAGTTTTGAAATGGTTATGCTATAGAAAAGGTAAGCTCAGTACATCTGCAGTAATTGCTGCATCTCTCCTTCCTCCTTTTCTTGCTTCTTTATCTACAGTGAGCCCATCGTTCTCTTCAGTGACGCACCATATGTGATTTATGTCAAGATCCTTGCTTTAAAAAAAAAATGCAGAGTAAGTGACTGCACGAATGTGTGAGTGTGATAGTGAGAGAGACAGGGAGGGAGGGAAGAGAGATCTGCCATTGTGCTCGCTCTCTCTATGTGTGAGATGCTGGTTAGATATTTGCATGAAGGCTGTCGTTAAAATGATACACCTCTTAGCCTCGGCTGAAAATTAAGATTCCCTGAAGGCGCTGCATTAATTAAAAATTACAATTATTTATCCAAAGTGAGACATAATCTCGACACTCGACTCTAAATGACAGAAACAGCGTGAGTGTTTACTCATCACTGGAGTGTTGATTGCCGTGTGTTTGCATGTGTGTCTGGATGCCAGGGTGTAGCATCTTGTGAAGCCAACTAAACTTCTTCCTACTTTTCTAAACGGATCTCTCGCGTTCTTTTTCTTTTTTCTCCTCTAAGAAATCTATCAAGAGTGATTCCCTGCATTAAAATAGCACGTGAAACAGGAACCTCAGCATTCCAGTTTTTTTGGATTAGCGCCAGTCTCTTCTCATTGAAATTTGGGATCATCCCTCTCTCAGCTACTGACGCTGACTTCTGATGATGTGGAAGTTAAATAAATAAAATCATTTCTCCATGGTAATTTTCGTCAAACCTGCCAAACGCAGCCTAAATATTTGACATGGAAGGGGAGAAGATCAGTGAGAAGTGAGATCAAAGGATGTGGGAGTGGGGTGTGCGCGCGCGCGCGTGTGTGTGGGCGCTTGAGTGTGTGTTGGGATGGTGCAAGTAGTGATGAAACGTATTCTGCACTGTGATATTTTCAACACCACCAAATTCCACTCCAGCTCCACCACACATGGGAATAATCTAAACTCAAAGCAACATCAGTGCGTGCACTCCTGTGTGTGTGTGTGTGTGTGTACATGCGTGTGTGATGGTCTCCAGTCACAAGCGACTATTCTTCATATTCCTGTCACCTACTCTTCTTCCCTCTCATCTTCCTCTGTCTCCAAAACAACGCACGCGCACGCACACACACATAAACACACACACAAAACGATTGTATTTGTCTTTATCAGGCCCTCCATTTTCTTCGCCCCTCCTTGTGTTCGTCTCCTTCGTTCAATATTTCATGCCGTTGAGAGCGTATCTATTCTGAGCTCTCTCTTTCTTTCTCTCTTTCTATATACGCCCTCTCTACCCCCTCTTCCTCCATCTCTTCCTCGTCTTAAAAAACCCTCTCTCCACACATCACTCTTGCTGTCCTCTCCCTCTTTCTGTACCTCTATAAATCTCTACATCCCCCCACCCGCCACCCCCACTCTCTATATCTCATTGCACTCCTAATGTTCTGTGCCCCATCTAACTTTTTCTCCCAACCCTGGCTTCCACTCTCTCAGTTCCTCTCCCTCTCTTTACTCCTCTTCTCTCTCATCTCCTGCGTCCACCTCTGGATCAGTTTGCGTGACTGTTCGAAAGTATCAGCTCCCCTTCTCCTTCCCTTAACCCCTCACTCCTTTTTCTTCCTCTTTCCCCCTTGGATTCCCCTCCAACCAAAACACATAGAAAGCCCCGTTCTCTCTTTTTGCACCTCTTTCATTTTTTTTGGCATCCACCCCCTCTTCCTCATCCAATCTTAGTAGCACCTTTCCATCTCTCCCCCTCTTTTCTTTCCCTCCTACGACACTCTTCCGTACTCATCTCCATCTCCACCCCTCACACACACTCCCCCGGTCTTCTCCTCCTTGCTCTTAGGCTGTACCAGTGTTGTTTTAGGCACAGCGGTGAAAGGTAAACAGAGAAATTGAAAATTCGTGTCAGTCAGTCGGGTGAGAGAGGGACAGGGAGGGAGGGAGAGCAGCAGAGGTGGTGAGGGAGCGGGAGGAGGCGGGAGGAGTGTCAGTACAATTTACTAACACAACAGTGAACAGCGAAGCAGGCCAAGAAACGGAGCGAGCAGGAGGCAGAGTGAGAAAGAGACTCCCAGTTCAAGAATGCCATCAGAACAAAAGTATTCAACAAAAAAAAAGGCTTTGCTGTATATTCACATGATGTTCATGCACATACAAGAGCACTGCTGAATTCATCTCTGCAGTGCTTACTTCCTGGTGCCCCAGGAGAGGGATGTGAGCCCTATAGGGGCCTAATATCCAATTATCAGTGCTATGAGAAAGCTCCGATTAGATTTCGAGGTTTCAGAAAGAAGCCCTTGACAGATGTGTTGTTGGCCAGCTATGGGTTGGAAATGTCATAAGAGCCTCTGTGTCACCGCATGCAGTCAGCCCCGAGGTCGTTTCTCATAATAACCCCAATACAAAAGTAATCCAATAGCACTGCAACCCACGCCTGAAAAATCCAACCTGGATGATTAGAATTGACAGGGGCATTTGCTAAAACAGAGCATGTCAGCGTCTGTTTAAGGGAAACCAAATGGAAAAGCGAGAAACCGAATTTTTATTATTCAAAAAAGGACCAAAACCGTGCCTCTGTGAGGGACAACTTTGTCTTCTTGATCTATAGTTTCCTTTAAAACACAGTCATATAAGATATTTACTGTCAGTATCTTGTAGCCAGTATACACTCAGTCGCCCATGTGCTATAGGATGAGATATAAAGGGCATGTTTACCTAACTGGTGATTTAGATTTCCTCACCTACTTCTATAGTACCCTTTTTCCATTCTCAAAAAAAAACAATTTAAAATATTCTGTGTTTTTGTTACTGAAGAAATACAGATTGGATAAACCACAGACGCTGCTGTTAAAGACGCACGCTTCACAAATATTCTAGTCTTTTAACCGTGTTACACATCCCACCTTATATGAGGAAACATCTTCAACTGTTTATTTTTTTAATGACTGGGAGAAATAATTATTTGATCACTTCTGCTCACTTCTAAAGAAATGAACAGTCTCTATTTTTATGATAGTTTCGTTTTAATGGAGAGAGACAGAAAATCATCTAAAAATCTAGAAAAAAAACTTCCACATTACATAAAAGTTATAAATTGATTTGCATATCATTGAGTGAAATAAGTATTTGATCCCCAAGCAAATCATGACTTATTGGCGAGCACAGCAGTAGGACGTTTCTTATAGTTGGTCACTAGGTGTGCACACATCTCAGGAGGGATATTGGCCCATTCCTTTTTACAGACACTCTTTCGGTTTATTGGCTGACACTTGGCAACTCACAGCTTCAGCTCCCTCCACAGAGTTTGTCTAGGACTGAGGTCTGGAGGCTGACTAGGCCATTAAATAACCTTATTGTTCTTCTTTAGTAATTCCTCTTCTTACTTTGGTGGTATGTTTTGGGTAATTTTCATCTTCAGTGTTCTGGCTGAGGGAATGAGGTTCATACGGCACATGGTCCCGTCCATTAGTAGTAAGTCATCCTGTACCCTTGTCAGAAAAACAGACATAATGTTTCCACCTCTGTGCTTGACTGTGGAGATGGTGTTCTCTGCGTCATATTCAGCATTTCTCTTGCTCCAAACATGAGGTGTCTTATTGATGCCAAAGAGCGTGCTTTTTAGTTTCATCTCACTACGGCACTTTCTCCCAAACTTCCTGTGAATCGTTCAGATGTTCACCGGCAAAGACGGGCACGTATGTGCACTTTCTAGACCAGGAGGATCTTGCAGGCAGTGAAGGTTTCGATCTACTACGACATAATGTGCTACCATTGGTGTTCTAGGTAACTTAGGTCCGAACTGCCTTCAGATCACAAATAAGCTCCTCCTGTGTAGTTGTGAGCTGATCCACCATCTTTCTCATTTCGTCACGATCACCCTCGCCCCATGAGGTAAGATCTTGCGAGGAGCTTTAGACCGATTCTGTCTTTTTCCATAAAAACGAACCCAGCATTAAAATTAGAGACTGTTCATTTCTTTGTAAGTGAGCAAACTTACAAATTAAGCAGGGGATCAAAAGATTATTTCCCCCACTGTAAGGTTACACAATAACACCTGAACAAATTTCATTTGCAATAAAGAGGCAATGAGATGGAAGTTAAACCCCCAGAAAAAGTTAATAAGTGTCCCTCGAGTTTTTAATATTGCATCATAGCCAAGAATGAAACTGGTCAACATTATAAAGGCTGTGTGATAATAATGATAATAACTTGGGAAATTTACTTATTTTGTGAAAAATTAAATATATCTGACTGCTGATTAAGATGCTAGTCAGCAGTTAGCTTAGTACAAAATCTGAAAATGGAAAGTGTGTTTTTATTTTTGAAACTTTTTTTTATTACTGTTTTCTATCATGGTGGCAGCATGCAATTAAAAGTGGGCAGGTAGAGGAAAAAAACAAAACAAAGGAGGGGGGCTTCAGAAGAAAGCACAATTTATGCTGAGCTGAAAATAACCTTTTTCATATTTAGCCCACAGAGTAACCTCACGCTCTGAAAGAATATCATTTTCTCAAAGTTCAAGCACCAGTCTTTTTAAGGCAGAAACATTGAATACGAGACCAAATATTCACTAATTAACTGTACCAGATGTTTGACTGTGTTGCTGTGATACTACACTGTCTAACAAGATCTATGAACTGGACAGGCTGAGGAAGAATGATAGACAGAGGGGCAAGGAGAAAAGGAAAAAGAGGAGCGCTTATTAAAAAATACAGCCTCCTTGATGTAACAGAGATGGAGAGAGAAGCAGAGGAGATCTGGACACCACCAGAAACAGAGCTAACAAAGGACAGAAGCAAACTACCAGGTAGAAGGTTGCACACAGAGGAGAGAATTTTCATCGAAATCTGAGGGGGGGAAAAAGGTGAGGAGAGGAAGCAAGGATGGACAGAGACAGAGGGGGATAAAATGGACAGCTCGTGAAAGGGTTGGAAGTACCGGAGAAGACAGAGGGATTCCCCAATGGCATTTCATTCCTTTCTCTCTCTTTCTTGCGCCCCTTCTTCCCATTTCCCTCCTTTTTTCTCCCAATAAATCATTCTGACTTATCCTTAACCAACTCATTCCCAGCAGGCAGCTAGAAAACTGTAACAATCTTTCTCCTACCTGCAATTTCTCTCTTTCTCTCCCTCTCTTCACGTGTCTCCGTTCCTGTCTGGTCTGTCTCTCTCTCTGTATCACACACACAAACACACACACCTTAAACACATGGTTGTATCAGTGGAGGTGAAAGTGGTGGTCGTGGTGGGGAGGGGATTACACCTTGTCCCTGCAGGACATGCAAAGAACTCAGAATCTATCAGACACTGTCTGGATGTGATCTATTTGTGCATTTAAAAAAAAGGCTGAAACTTAATATTACGGAGGCACATGACTTATCTGCAAGGGTACAGTTTGTATATTTCTGTGTATTAGTGCCCGCAGCGCACGGACGAGCCTGCGTGCGCTGCACCAATAACAGAATAGCAGGTGATGGTCCAACAGCGCTGTATTAAACTGACTTACAGTGTCTGGGGATCAAAGACGGGCAGTTGTGGAGAACAGGCCTGCAAGTGCGCCAGTGTATGCGTGTTTGTAGCTTTTGTAATAAACGGAAACATCCGACAACTCAAGGATACACACACACGCACACACGTCCTTCGGTGTGTGTGTTTGAGTGCGGTGAGGTATAAATACAGATGGTCGCTGTAGACTTCTCTGGCACCGAGGGAGATTCGGAGCTTTTTACTTTCACGCCATCGGTGGAGGTCGAACAGTTGACCAAAAAAAGAAGAAGAAAAAACTTAAAGTTGCAGTGATGCCTGATGGACTGCAGCTCGGCCACGATATTGGAGGAATGCGCTTTTGTCGCTCGCGGGGGGTGGAGTTAAAAAGTGAACGAGTGCTGCCTACCAAACAGAGAGAGGCGGAGAAGGAGGAGAGAGAGAGAAGGGAGAGAGACGGGTGGGCAGGGTGCTCACCGTAAAGGATGGTTGTCGGAAAGAGTCTTGAAGACCTAATGAAACTGGCTGCTTGAATTGTTTGCAGCGATAATAGAGCTCAGTGGTGTGCTTTGCGTTTCTCGGATCCTTGGACGGAAAAAGAACTGCAGTAGCATCCTGATAAAGAAGAAAAAGAACAGTTAGGGACAAAAAGAGGTGGACTTGCTCAGTGTCTTTTATTTTTGCATCGCTTTTTCATCCTTCTTTTTTTTTTTCTTCAGTAGCCTGAGCCTTGTTTTTTTCCTTCCACATCTGCAGCACGTAACTCTTTCCCGGCGCACCGGGCTGTTTGGTGCTCAACGAAAGACCGACCTCCCGTTTGGACCCAGTACCGTCCTCCCACACTCCTCTGGCGGGCTCACAAGCAGCAGTTCCCGGTGAGAAGAGAGGATCAGCTCAGTCAGAAAAAGCAGGGGGGACCGCACATACGGACAATACACCCCCTCCCCCCGTTTCTTTTTTTTTTTTTACTTGAAGCCCCCAGGATTTGTTGAGGAGGGAGGGAAGGAGGTCTGGTTTACGGAGGAGGGGAGGGTTCTCAGTCACTTTACAGCGCTATAGACTTTTGAGTTTTTCCAACACTTATTTACTACATCAGGTATGGACTTTGAACGTTTTGTATGAATGCATGAAGCATCTGTTTTCCCCCTCTCCCGTTTGTTAGGCATTTGCTGGGATGTGTGAGTCGCGTTGGTTGGTGGGGTGAAGGGACCGAGAGTGTGGCCGGAGAGACCAAAGGATCGGAGGCCGAGAGAGGAGCCGAGAGCATGGCTCTGGTAGCGCTGTCTCTCTGGGTGCTAATGAGTCTCACCTGGGCGAACCTGCTCCAGGTGTCAGCCAACAGGCATACCGTTTACTGGAACAGCTCTAACATACAGTAAGACCCCATTCTTCTTATGTTTACCAGTGTGTGTTTGTGTGTGTCTACTATTTCTCTTAATCTGCCCCCTCTAAAGGGAAGAAAATGATGTGCTCTGTCAGGCCCGAGCTGACGTATTTGTACCATCACACTTGAACTTCATCAGTTGTTTATTTCTCTTGTGAGCCATGCTTCTAAAGCCTCTCTCAGCCTTGCAGCAGTCACCTTCTCCGTCTGTCTTTTTTTTTTAACTTAATGGAAGAAATGATGTAGATCCACAGGCACTGTTTAAGCAGGCCTCTCACGTTTCTCCTAAGCTATTTTTGAGCCCCAAACAGCTCTGTCAGACCCCTGCTGTGAAGTCAAGGTGGCTCCAAACCATCTTTTCAACACCTTCTGTTGCACAACTGGTCAGACATATTTGGTTTCTGTTCCCTACTCAGCCACCAATCTCTGCTTGTAACATTTTACCCCCTCCTTCTCTCCCTGTCTCTGCTACACCTATGGTGGATGAGAACAGAGAGAAGGAAAGGAAGGAAATCACATGTGATTCTCTTGCCTTCCTCTCCTCTCTCTGTCTTCTCCTCTATCTGGTTCAATTAGGAGCACTTCTTCATCCTGACCCCATTGTGTTGTAGCAGTGTCACTATTCAATCTCTCCTTCCCGCTCCCTCTCCAACTTGCTCTCTCCTTCTATCCCTTCCTAACCCCCTTTCTTGTTTACACTCAGTCCGTTGGCCTTTTTGTTATCCTCCTAATCCCTCGCTCCTCGCCCCTATCTTGAATCAAGTGAAAAAGCTTTTTCTCTCTCTCGTCTTTCTTCTTTTCTCCCCCTTTTTTTTTGGAAAACTGCCTTTCTAATACTGTCCTCTGTAGTCCAGGGCTCTGCCACTGGATTCTTGAGAATGAAGTGTCAGTCTGCTGCAACACACTCTGGGTTTATATTTCCTGGTAGAATTCATAGTAAAATGTTGCATGTTTTAACAGCCATGTTTCAACATGGCCTACAGGCACTTTGTCCTGTGCTTGAATTAACACAGTTGAAACATAGAAGCCATATTTTTAGTAAGTTGTTAGATTTAATATAGTCGGCTTGTCTCAATAATGTCAGAAAATCACAGCTTTATGTGTCAGAAGTACAGAAGAGAGCACACACCTACCTTTTTGCGCTCCATCTTGCAGTGAATCCTGTCTTTGTGCACAAAGTGTTTCGGATACCAGGTGTCCCTCAGAGCAGCTCAGCATGTGATATTTACCTCTTCAACAGAATTTACCAACCTCCTCGAATGAGCAGTCGGATAAATAGCGGTTCTTTTATGACTGTGCTTATTAAAAGCATAAATAAAGTGAAAGGTTGGAAAATACGCCGTTGTTTTATTTTAAGGAGGATGAATGAGTCTGCCTGCCAATGGTTACTGAAGGCCAGTGATTTTAGTTTACAGCGTGGAATAAAACAAAGAGAGGCAGGTGTATTTATACCTCGCAGCAGAATTACTACACATAAAATGCTCCGTGAAGTAATAGACGCGGAAGGTATGAGGATATTCGTTGTGACGTGAGTGGAAACAATATTAGTTTTCCTGAAAGTAAGAAAATAATCTCTGCACATTTTAGAGAGTAATATTGCACGCACAGTTGCTGCTAATGCATTTTAGCCGGTATTTATTCTCCAAGCACCGCCCGCTTGGAAGGTGCTCATATTCAATTTCTATATTTTTTCCCCCCGCTATAAAAATTTGATAATAAATGCTAATGAAATTCCACCTTCGCTTTTTATATAAGAGACAGAAGTTGATTTTGGTAAAACGCAGGAAAAAGAAACACGCTTAAAGGCATAAAGGAAAGGCGAGACGTGAACCCCAGACCTCGGTTCAGTCAGCTCGATGTAACGTGAGCTGCGTTAACCTTGGTGAAGTGCAAACTCAATTAAGCAATTTCAGCTGATTTTTTTGTTGTAAATTCAGCGTGTGGTCATTTTTTTTTCTTTCCTTTTTTTTTCTTTTTTCTTTTTAGAAAAAGCAGGGCAAGAACTCAAGCAGTCTGGAGCAGCCTAACCTTTAACCCTACTGTCCAGGACTCGAGCACTGCAGAGCCCAGCAGTCAGTCTTCTCTTTCTCGGCAGGTTCCCTGCCTTTACTGTTTTCATCCCAGTGGCAGAATATTCTTAGCCCCTGCAGTGTGAGTCTTTTATAAAAGACTGTGTTTAATTAAAGAACAAGCCGCATCTCAGCGGACCTGCCTCATCCCTGATCTTCCCCGTCTTTTTCTCTCTTTCTCGTTCTCACTGCACACATGCACAATGACAATGCACGAGCAGTGAGTAGTGAGTGGGGCTAACTTTTTCAATTCAGCCTACTTAGTGAGTTAGGAGACAAAGGGGCCATGGACAGTGGGACATAAAAGACAGATAAACGGCAGGAGAGCCTGTCTAATCTACTCTTTCATTCACTACTGAACCATTTTTCTGCAGCGCAGATCCTATTTCCAGCATTTATTTTAATCTCTGTACTCAATAGCACAACATCCGACATTTGTAAGGTTGGCTGGCGTGTCTTTAGCCGTTGGCGATCCGCCTCCCTGGAGTTTCTCTAACTCGCTGTGTAGTGTGGAGGTTTAGAAGGCCAATAATAAGCTGTAGTATTGCTGTCAGATTGAGTGGTAAACACATTGTAAAGCCTCAGGACCCAGCAGTTTCTCAACCAGCTTCTGACCCCAAGCCACTCATCAACCACAAGAGACAGGCTGAGACTGTTACCAAGCATTAACTATTTCACACACACACACACACACACACACACGCTTGCAGAAACGTGGGTCTGCAGGCCTACATTTGTGCGCATGCTAGCTCGCCCACTTACATGCGCAGCTTTGTGTGTGCACGTAAAAACACACGCACATCGCTGCTGTGTACTTTTTTAACTTCTATAAGATGGATCATTTCCCACGTTTGCGTCTCACACAAAGGCTGGTGCCACCACCTATCAGTCACTTGTCACGGATATCCCTGGGCATGAATGTGTGTGTAACGGTGTGCATATTTTTTTGCGTGAGTGTGTGTGTTTGCCCTGTTACAGATGTCTGTGTTCATTGATGGGTGACCGAAACAAAAACAAATCCATCAGCCTGTTAAATCACACATTATCTTCCACCACCTGGCAATTAACCACTGCTGCGAGTGTGATTGCACGCGTACGCGAGCGCGTGCGTGGCTATACATGTGTATGCGTGTAATTTAATAATACAGCAGTTAACTGATTTGCATAATAGATATCTGCCAATATCGCTTTAATTTATCAGTTGTATATTTTTCAAGCGATTAGGCTGCGGATAAACAAACACATAAACTGTAGGCATTACGTGTGCGTTGTATGTGTGTGTTTCTGTGCGTGCTTGTGCGTGTGTTTGTTCATGACACTGTCACCTCTATGCATACCTCTGGAATAAAGCCAGCTGTTGCAGGGAGAATTTACTCCTCATACCAAAGCACATGTGCATGTGTGGTAATCGATGCCAAGGTGGAACTTGTTTTATATTCATCCGGCTTGTCGGAGTGCACAGAGACACGTCACGCAAGGCAGGAGAGAAATAATGCCATGAATATGAGAAGACTGAGGCAGCGAGAGAGAGAAACACTGCGAGACTGGTTGGAGAAGGGAGGATGAATTCAGGTGGATGCTGTGTTGAATTGTAATAGGGCACGGGCAGGGCGGCCTTCATAATAATGATGATAATAATGCCCGGCCGGTGCCCTGATCCGCGCGGCGAGTTCGTACACGCGGCTGTGCCTGAGAAAGAAAGAGGGAGACTCTAAGACAGACGGGAGGGTCGAGCAGGCCAATCAACACTCTCCTCGACAGCAACGCAAAGCTATCGGTCTCTGAGCCCTACTTGGGACAACAGTATTTACATTTATAAGTAGCTGCACAAAGAAGAGTATTACTCACAATCACCAGACCCGTGGCGTGCATGTGCATGTGTGTGTACGACCCATCTATCCGTGATGTTTGAGGTGCCACAGCTGTGATGTGTGTTTAATGCACCCTTGCAGCAAAAGCCTCACACAGGGTTCTAACTGTGCTATAGACACATTGATCAGACTGTTCATTAGTAAGGAATCATGAGGCCACACGGTGTACAGGTGTGGGTGTGTGTCCATGCGTGGTGTCAGATGTTCACACAGAGATGTCATTAATTAAAAGCAATAGGGAACACCTGTGTGACGGATGACTCCTGTTTGCGTAAGAAGATTCAGTGGTCTTCTCTGTCCTGCACTGCTCCTCACTCTTTATATATGCGTGTGCATGCTGCAGTCATTTTTTCTGATTGGACAGTTATTGCTTGGTAGGTGAGAGGAGCAATAAGAGATGCAAAGGAGGAAAATAAATGAATGGTTTTCCTCTCAATTTTTTATTTTTTTTTAACTTTGCAGATGAGCCAGGGTGTGTGTCTTTCTCTCATTCTCCTGAAAGCACTCATAAGGTGGTGGTATTTTAGTTTAATGTTGATTTTATGCGACATTTCCTGCTTTGTCAAATAAACTTGAACTGCATGTATGTTGCATTGTTTTGAGTTCTTCTTCACCTTCCGCCACCTACACTTTCTTCCTGTTTCTTCTCTCCTCTCCTCTTTTACACTTTGAAATGTTGACTAAAGCCATTTGCCGTGCATCTTTCTCAAAGCTCACACATGAAACACTCAAAAA
This sequence comes from Neolamprologus multifasciatus, assembly GCF_963576455.1. NCBI lineage: Eukaryota > Metazoa > Chordata > Actinopteri > Cichliformes > Cichlidae > Neolamprologus > Neolamprologus multifasciatus. The sequence goes on from NC_140449.1 coordinate 20,484,389, forward strand.
CGCTGAAAAATCGAGCCCACCATGTTTTTTTTTTTTTGCATCACAATTGGCCCTTTCATTTCCTCAAATGTTGTCTCGCTTACACCATCGACTAATCGGAAGCGTTGCTGTGAAAATGAAGTACTGATGTTAAGTGTTCGTGCTTGCTTGGCCTTGGGTTTAGCACTAACTGGTCACTGTAATGGTTGGATTCAAAAAGAGCTTTTGGGGGCTCGAGGTGTGGGGGAATTTTACAGCTGTAATTCTACTAACACACATCTGAGAGTCACTGTGAGTCCGGCAATTGTGATCAAGCCTGGCAAAAAGTAAAGGTCTCACAGGTACAAATATCTGACCCAGGATTGGTATTGATTTATGTGACTGCTGATCTTGTTCTGGTGGCTCAGTGGTTAGCACAGGCTGTTGTTATCAAGCCTTTTAGATTCCCTGTTAGAATTACCCACACAGTGTTGTTGGGGAGTAGAAATGCTTTCACCTCAGAGCTGAGTTAAACAGTCTTTGCTAAATTAATCTTCCTACGCGACCTCTGTAAGAAAAGTAAACTATCGATCTAGAAAGAATATGCCTATTTTTATGACCAGGAAAAATTAAAAACTGGTGCATGTGTTTGATATTTATTCGGAACAGTGGCCAGAAAACAAGGATTATAAATACAGGGAACCACATTACTACCAGTGTTTCTAACTGGTTGAGAATTTATTTTTGGTTGTCAACCTCATGGGAGGTGGAGGTGTAGCTTGGTGGGCTGCAGTGGGCTGCACATAAATGCTGTATTGTTGCAGACCGAGTCAGTTTTAAATTTCATCTGCGTTTTTACACAACCTTGTTGTGAAGAAATACTGAATAAATCAGTATTTATTATAGATCAGTATGTCAACCGGCCAAAACGTCAAGGCTAATCCACATACGACCAGTATGTATTGATAATGTGATATCGATTTACTTTTGTCAGTGTTGGGTCTTGGATGAGTGACCTATGTGATTAATGACACTGACTAATAAAAACAAACACATATTTGCACATATTTTTCCAGATTTGCCCTTAGTAAAAGATTTAATCACGCTAGTTTAGTAGTGTTTCATCCAGTCTGTAACTTAAAGTTGGTTTTAATTGCTTCAGTATATGTCTACATCTATTGGAATGTGCATGTATATTTATGAAGAAAGCACACATTTTATTTTGGAAATTCTGTGCTAATAGTCACAGTGATGTTTAAAATACCATTTTAAACATCAGTTTGACTAGGAAAAGCTGATTTAAATAACAGAGTAGAAAAGCTTGATCATGCAACAGACCCAGTGGTGTGGCTCAAACCATGCATCAATCTGAGATTAATTTCTTTAGAAGCTGTTATTTAAAAAAAATTTCTAGGTTGGTGCTCGTGTGGCATTTGGAACGTGCATGTGTTTCCTTATTGGTGCTTCCAGCCCATGCAGTCTAACCAAAGATGGGACTAAGAGTGTGAGTGATTGCTTTTCTTGCTGTGTTCTGTGTTAAGGCCACTGTATACTCTCACAGAAGTGCTGTCTGGACAGTCTTAAAATGATTAAAAGCTCAGGTGTTCAGGTGTTCAGACACGGTGGGCGAGTGTTGTCCAATTAATGCAACTTTCCTAAAGCAACAATCTGACAGCCACACCTGGGCTCTGGCCAGGTGTGAAAATTGGGTGATCTCAAAATGCGGTGCAAATTCTTTCCTCCATCTCACTCGTCTCACTCTACTCACTGTCCAACACTCACTGCTAAACGGCACTGTGTTATAGTAACAGTGGGATTGCTTTTGTAGCAAAGCACAAGAGATTGCAGCCAAAATAGGATCTGAAATACAGCCAGGGACAAATATGAGTCAGCTCTCCCGTTACTTACTCTCAATGTTTTTGAATTACAGTAACTCTTCTGTGGTCCTCAACAGAGAAAGAGTCTTACTACAAGGAAATCAAATCATTTTTTAAGCATCTTTGAGTCTGTTGTTCACCATTTCCATTTCTGCGTTGTCTGGAGAGGTGGGCAACATAGCCGCAATATAGTCTCAAATTTACATCATGATACCTAAAAAAATAATAATAATAATAATAATTGCAATAATGATATTTCTGATGATACAGAAAAAAAAATGAAAATGATGATTCATTGATGCTTGCAGGCAGCAGAATTTATAAGTATAAGTAAATGAAGGGCATTTTTCATCCTTCATTTCCAATAGGATGCTGTCACTGATGTCATTGTTTCTACTTTGAAGTGTGAATCTATTGAAACAAGGTGCCGGCAGCAGCATTATATTACAATAGTAGTGACACAGCATTAAACACAGTGACACAGCGTCACTCAAACGAAAGCACAAAAGTACCCCTGTAGTGTTTTTCTCGGAATTTTAAGTAAAAGTAAAACATGACTTAACAGTTCAGTTTAACAATAGCCAAAGTAACTTTATGTTGTAGCCCTAAAGGTGTATATACACTAAAACAGGTGTGTTGTTTCGACCTTTATCAAGAACAGTTTACTTGCATGTTTTGTTGGAGGTTTCTGAAGTAACTCTTGTATTAGGTGCTCTTCCTCTCAGACATGCCTGGACTTGTCATATTGTTTTCTGTATCAGTGAGTGTTTCTTGTTGTTGAACATAAACCCATGACGTTGCAATATGACACTTTTATATTGCATTGTTATTGTGAACTCTATGATATGGCACAGCCCTGGTCGTTTAGCCTCTCACCTAAGCGTACTCCAAAAATATTTAACCTTATATGCATTGCTAATAATTCTGCTTTCTTCTTACTGCTGTACCACTGACTCAAACTTGACCACTTTCTAAGCTTAAACAGATGCAAATCACCACGTACCTTAAAATGTAAATGATATACTTGCACAATGGCACACACGAGTTCACACAGTCAAACACATTATCATCTTTTCTGTTAATGCTCTTAAAGTCGAGGTCTGTTCAGCATAACCTGGAGTTTATCTCAGGACAGAAGCAGTGAGAGCACTAATCAAATGGTGACTGCAAAGAGGAGTATCCTCAGAAATCACGTTGCATGAACAAGAGGGGCCACATCAGAGTCACGCAGCGCTTTAACTTAAAACGGTGCCGTTTGAAGCGGATGAATTGCCTTTTTCCTTGACAGCCAAATTATTGAATGACCGTCTTCCCTTGTTATCTGTAGATTTTAGGCAAACTATGGGGTGCAACAAGAATTTATCTTTCCCACCCATGTGTTAAATTTGAGCAAATTGTCCGCAGAGAACAAGTCCTGTAGCGACGAGCTGGAGTCAGAGCACACAAAACACACACACATAAACACAGATGCACGCACCTGATGTTGTTGTTGTTGATATGTACATAATACTCTGAGCCGCTGTCTAAGCTCCAGCAGTGTAATCAGGTGCTAATAACAAGGCTGCGATGTTTACAAGCTGTTTTGGTGTGTGTATGTGTGAAGTATATGTGAGCATTCTCTATATTCTATTCCCCACCAGCGCTCTAGGGGCTTTGGGGGTACTAATAATGACTGTCAGCTCCTGCACAGACACACACGGACGCGCACGCACACACCAGATGCTCCAATGGTGTGTTTGTGACGCGGCTAATGATAGCAGCAGAGCGGCAGTCTGAGGCCATATGCTGAGCCTGATCACAACAGAGCGGAGTGGTCTAGCGTTAATAAACTCTACTGACGTGACAATTAGTATTCCTCTGCATAAAGACAGTACACTTCCACGTGAAAAATGCAGCTGTTTGCATCCAACTCTGCACAAACCAGGAATCAGCTGATGCCAGCCAGGACAATACAGAGGATTCTCTGTTGCTATTGTCACTGCTCGCTGGGTAGAAATGTTGATGTTTATTGTTGAGCTTCAGTTATGAATATTGTTATCGGCTCGTCAAGACGTAAACATCATCAGATCTGAATTGTGAGGGAATGATGGGTGCTTTTATTGGGAAGCTTCTCTGTAACAGACAGGAAGAATTATGGTGTGAAAGTCTTGACTGTGAAGGTTTGTTTTAGCACCTGGTAGTAGGGAAAAAGGTCCTCACTTCAGCAAAATGCACAGGACACAGAATTATGCTTATTCCATCCACAGAGAGACAGCATGTAGAGAGGGAGAGAGTCTTTAATTGAGGTTTTATCCATTTAAGCTGTCACTAAGAGGCCAACTCTGAAACCTTTTAACCACTCTCTTCTCAGTAATGACACAAATCAGAGAGGAAATGTGTTTGTGTCTGAGCTTCAGTGCGAATGTGTGCGGGTGCGGATGTGTTCATGCGTGTTAGCGTTTGTGAAGCAGGAGGGTAATTATGCGGAAATTGGGAAATGGCTAAGTGAATTATGACCTTGTTTCAGCAGAAGGCTTTAATCAGTCCCAGCCAGGCCAGGGAGGGAGGCAGAAATGTTCGCTGCACAAGCACTCTGCTCCTGATGGCCACAGCAGCCAGTCAGTAAAGCTGACAATCAGCCGGTCTGATGGGTCAATGCAAAGCAGTCACTCAGACTGCTTTAGTCCCAAAACCACCTGCAGAAAATATATGCATGATGATAAGGCTGAAATGAGGGTTGTTGCATTCATGACACTTTGGTTCGTTTTTCTTCATTCTGTATCTGCGCAGCACATAGACTGTACATAAAGGATGCAGCCACTGAAAATTCCAGCCTAGTGCCGGCGTCATCGCCATATTGTTATTCTGGAGCCAGCAGCAGCCACATTCAGAGAAAAAGAAGTGCTCTGCTATTGGCTAATAATAGCAGGCTTGGATAGCAAGCTAATGGGTGCAATGTACAGAGTTAAACAACAGAGCAACAACAGCAGCAATTTCATTCTTTGAAACTGAGGCAAAAACTTCTTGAACACCCAACAGGCCATATTATTTTTGATATAATTAATAATACTGCAGAGGTCACTAAAACCACAAACACTGTTGGGAGAGCTTCACCGAGATGAGGATCAGCTGCCGCTCACTGTGTGACTGTGTGACCCCCAACTTTAAGCCTGAATATAAAAAAAAAAATAGTGAGTTAAACCGTGTTGTAAACATGCTAATATCATCTCTAAGCTTGAGCATCTAAACCTGTTGATCTAATGGGTTTGACTCCCAGTTTAAGCCGTCCCCAAGTGGCTACTGAAGGGTACTGTTGGTTAGGTGGGCTGGTGATTTATTTTCATTATCAATGTCATGTGACAGGTATACTGAAAACACAGAGCTTCTTTTTTCATTTTTATACAGCCTTGGCGCTAATTAAAAAAAGATTTCGAAATGCAATTATAACACTAAGATCATTGTTATTTAAATCACTTAAATGGACATTTCCATTACCAATTAATATATTATCTGAAGTCTAATCGACTGTGTAATATTCTTAGATAATTTGTGTGATATAACAGGACAAGTGAAATTTGCTTGTTACATTTTAATAGAGGCCAAAGTCACATGTGACATCACCACATTGCTTGTTTTCTGACTGCTAGCTCAAAATCCCCAAAAATATTCAGCAGGAAAAGCTTAACCAACTTACTCATATCTGATTGATTTCATGTCCGATTATTGTAGCTTTTGAAAGTGTCCTGTTAATCGTTTTACGAGGCGCTACAATCCAAACTAATGATATCAGGCAAATTTCAATGAAAAGGTTTAATATGATATATCACATATTTGTCGTGATCAAAAGTGGAAACTTGGTTTGAATATGAGGCAGGAAAAGCTGGGGTTTGTATTTGTAGCTATAGCTTGCTGTTTTTGTTTGTGTGCATAAATCACGACTACAAGTTTTGGATTAATTTTGGAATGAGCTTGAAAAGATTGTTGTGCCGTAATGCTAACTGGTTCCAGGTGGTGTTGCATAAAACAAGCTGTATGATTTAATTTATTTTTTTAATCAGAAAATATGTAGTAGTTCTGCCAAGCATGCGCGTGCTGTTGATGTTGGTCTCAATCTCAGTTGTTTTGCCTGTGATTTCCTGGTGGTTTTATCTGTGCCTTCATTGTTAATGTGTTTGTGCGTACACATGGATGCTTGTGTGTGGGTGTTAAGTGTTCATGTACAGCATGAAAAGCTCCTGCTGTTCTGATGTGTGTAGGGCCAGCCATGCTGCTGTCAGTCAGTGTGCCTCAGAGAGCCTGTGCTGCTCTTGGTCTGGTTGTCTATTTCTGCCAAAGCTGGATCGATGGTGTCCTACAGACTCTGCACTCTTCTCTTGGATGTTTCAGCCTGTTCCTCTTCTCTCTCGCCGTGTATCTGCTGCTCGGCCCTCCCTCCACCTCTTCATCTCACTTGTTGGCTCGGCCTCTTGGCATCACTTCCTCTTCTCCTCCTCATTGTCCTCCTCTGCATCATCCTACTACTCTCAAGTCTCTCTTCACATCAGACAATGAGCTCTCAGTGTGTGTGTGTATTAAGTGTATGCATTTATTAGAGCTTCGTTATGAGGGATTCCTCTTGTTGTATTCACATCTTGTCCAGGTTGCACTTGTGTGGTGAATGCCAATGTGATGCAGCGGTTCTGTACTAGTTTTAACTGGTATGCGTTTGTGTGTATGTAGCTTTGTACCAAAACAGTTCATTCTCCAGAAATTTATCCACAATGATTCATCAGTTCATTGTCTCTCATTTGAGGACTTGTGTGAAATGTGTCTGGTTTTGGATAAAAACAAGGTATTTCACATTTATTTTTTTTTAAAAAGTAAATCATTAAGATTAAAAATAATTATTTTAACTACTTTTGGTTGGCAATAAGAATACAGTTAGTATGTTGTAGGCTAAAAAAGGAGTTTATTGGTTTTTAGCACAAATTTGCTTAGAGTTTAAAATGTGATCTATTTATATATTCCATTATGTGTATCTCTGATGAGAAAACTGAAAAAAACTTACCTCGAAGCATTACCTTAGGCTGGATGGAAATTGTGTTGGAAACACATGAATTATTGAGAGATTAGCTGATGATTCGAATCATAATCTGCAGCCTTAAATTGTAATTTTATATTGGTTAGTGCTGTATTGTTCAATTTAAGATGCTAAAATGTCAAACTCAGTAATGATAAGCTGGAAAATACTCAGAACTTGGTAAAGTTTTCAGTACTAGTGGAGAAAAAAATTAAGAGGCATCGTTTTTTTCCAACAAATCGTAACATCAATGACAAAACTGTGTTTAAGTGCAAAAAACATCAACTGTAAGGTGTGTGTATGACAAACATGTTAACATTCTCCTAGTGCAACAAAGAAAAAAAAAAAGTATTTTTAGGTCGTCTGAGGTAGTGCTCTGCTTTTGCGTCATTCTGCAAAATATGTGCTTTTGCGACACCAAGATGTCTTAGAATTGATTTATTTTTTTGGCATGAACTTCGACCGCATTATTACATAACTTGTTGACTTTATGTATTTACAAAAATGACAGATTTAAATCTTATTTTCCCTACTTATTTATAGACACCATGTTCTGCTTTTTTGTCACTGGTGTTACTTTAAACCTTTAGCACACGTAGCCAGAGTCACAGAATATTAAAAATAATACAAAAATAAATTATATGTTACCATTTCCAATCAGGTGTATGCAGCCATCTGTTTGCTATAACTATGAAAATACTTCAAAATAAGTAATGATTCATTCCTTAAGTTTAACATAATTTCATTGATTTAACTTTATTATCATGTCAGTGTCTGTGACACATTTTATTTGAGACAGGAAAAAACACACACACACACTAACATCGAGGTAAACTGTTTGGAGACACTTTGTTTGAACGTTCCTGACAAAAGGAGGATTATGTTATAATATTCTGTGAACAGCTTTTGATAAAGATTTTGGGCGTCAATGATGTTACCATTAAGTAAGTAACAGCAGTGACAGATTTTCAGGAAATATGCTTTTAACAAAATGGCTGCTAAAAGGCATCAAACCTGTGAGACATACTCTACATGAAAACATACTATTATTATTATTATTATTATTATTATTATTATTGACAATAATTTCTGTATCCTGGTTTTTTGGTTTGTTTGTTTTTTTTGCTGTTTTTGTTTTTTTGTTTTTTACAAAAAAATTGGGTCAAACCAGTGACTTAAAGTGTCTTATGAAATTATGAGACAAAAGAGAAAAATTACAATACATTCTATAGACCGTCAGGAAATATGTCTCAGGAAGTCAAGTGATGTCGTGAATGTGATGATTTTATTTCAAAACTTTATTTCTTAAACGGAAACATATGTGACATAGCTCCACGGGACAATTGTGTTCTTTATAAATATCACATTTATTTTAAAAAATTGTTATGTCATGTTTATTGTACATTTGATAGGTACACTTATATTTTTGTATTTAAAAACATTTTTTTTAACCTCAAAAGTGTGTTTATCGTGGGAGAAACCCTTGTGTGTTACTTGCGCCTATATATCAAATTAATGCCTCCAGAAGGTTTAATTGTTTAAATAAGATATTTTGTTCTTATATCATTTTTAACAGAAATAAAAAGGTGTTTTTCAAGTGTAATATTTCTGTAAAGGCTAGGGACAAAAATCTGATTTGGCTCTATTTTTTTGTTGCTAGGTTAGCCTGCCACTGGTTGTGTCTAGTTGCTGGTAGACTTTTCTCCGCTCCAATCTGGGATTTTAGGAGAAACATGACACTTTTTAGACACAATAATTGTGTTATCCTGATAAATTAACACTGTCTCTTAACGTTTAAGATGGCCAGGCTTTACTAACCTCACGAAATTCCTCATAAAATGTTATTCAGTCTTGTGAAGGTTCACTGCTGTTCAAGTGTTCAGCTGCTACTGAGTGGAGAGGCTGCGTGAAGGTATAAGTCAGCTGGAGGAGGCAAAGATAGGAGTGTTGGTGTCAACACTGCTGGATATTAGTGTCTAATCCAGTAGTAATTTTTAATATCTTTTAATCCCTGATGTCTACAAACGCCCTGTAGGGGTGACAATCACAGAGAAACTGATGATGACAAATATTATCTTGATACATTGTCCTCTATAGCGATGGCGTCACAATCTGTAATATGTAACAGCATCTTTGTAAATGAAGGAAAATATGCCCTCAAAATTAAGTCTTCACTGCAATCTATTGTGAAGATGGGTGTGTGTGTGTGTGTGTGCGTGCGTTATATTATTATTCAGTTTTAATAATTTGTCAGTTAATTACCTCTCTGATTTGCTTTCTCATTTGTTCACCATTTTCCTCCTGTGAATTGCTTTTTCTTCACTGTGAGTTAGTTAACTTGCTCATTTTACACTTATTCATTTAATAAGCTCGATGATGAGGAGTCGTGAAGTTGTGACTCTGTTACGAATTTTCTGGGGAATCCATTTTCGAGCATGTTTTAATCAATCAGATAATGTTTGACGCCAGTGTGTCATTGACGTATTGGAAGAGAAAGCAATGCAATACACAGCTTTAATGATATTTGGTCTCCTAATTCTCTGGGTGAAAACTGATAGATATAATCAATTTATAAAATCCTTTATTTATTTATTTCTTGTTGGAATCCACTAATAATTGTGGTTTTGTGGATTTATACATCTGAGGAGCTCCATAACAGCTATACAAATCTAGTGCTTCTATAAAGCAGCTGCAGTTATTGATTTACATGAAATGGATATTAATAAATCTATGTATGTATTGTCTATGCTTGCTCTGTTTTTAAGCGTGTTCACGTGTGAGTCTCTGCATAGCTTTGAGTTTTTGACCTTTAGTTTGGACTTCAGATGTATGTTTTTTTTTTAAAAATGTATGTATGTTATATATTTTAATGAGGTGCATACATGAGTACACTGAAAAGAGTTGATGGTTGTCAGTGGAGGGAGAGGAGGATGGCTGAGAGCTAGCAATGCTGCCTGGCCTCTACGCTAACACCCACGCTGTCTGTAGGCTCTACTCTCTTCCCCTACGCTTTGAGGTACGGCAATGTGGTAGCGCCGCCGTAGTAAGACTGCATATGAATGAGTGTGTACTATCTCTCAGCCAAGTTCTCTGTCCTGAGCGCCTGTCTTGTTTTTAATGAAAGCTTTAAGTCCAGGACGGCTGCTGGAGGTGGCTACATCCACTTTCTTTATTTCACATGTGCGAGAGGGAGAAGGAGAGTAGAGGATTGGGGGGTGGAGGGGCGCGTGGAGGATGTGGGGGTTGCAGGGTTGTTGTAATGAATGTACTGCAGTTAAAAAGAATTCTGTGTCACTTCCCGGGAGAGAGGGAAATAAAGGTGGTGGCGGGGGAGAGGGAGATGTGGGAGGAGATGTTGGGAAATAGGATGTGTTGTGTTGATGGAGCTGAGTTCTTCGCAGCCAGACAAACTCTCCTCCCATTCTAGTGTTTGCGTGCATTTGTGTATATGTGTGTGCGTGTGTGAATATGCGTATATGTGTTGCAGTGGGGTGCAGAACGAAATCAAGAAAGAAGGCATGTGAATGCCCCACAGCCTACGAGCATACCACCCACACATTTTACCCACATGTATTAGACCCATACATATGCATACTTCTCCCTTTTCTCCTCCTGTGCTGTTCTTTCCATTTTTCCCCTCTGCTTTCTCACCTCCATCCATGCACAAACACACACACACACACGTACTATCTTTCACCAACACATGCACATATGCCGAAGAAAAAACTGGTTACACAGGGGCAATCTCTGTCATTGCTCCCCATAGATTCCTCAAGGGGGTACATTGTTATTTGCTACCAGCCCTGATCAAATAAAATGGAACAAAGAGAACACACTCCGTCACACACAAATTCATAGAAACACACATACAGTCCTGTTTGCAAAATTGTGACTGAAGAAAAAAGAACGGTGCCACCCAACCACCTACTCGCTGTGTGTAAAATGTCACTCACACTGCACACACTCGAGTGTTTTCCCCTAGAGGTGAACAGTAAATCCCAACATATGTATTGCATCACGCATTGCTATAGTATCAGATGAGATAATCAGAGCCTCCAAGCTACTCTCCTCTTAGGCTGGATGTGGCTTTGGAGATGGATGAGGATAGGCAGAGAGCGGGAGAGCAGTTTAACTCTGCATAAGGCATATCTGCTGGCAATTGTTGTTACTTAAAAAAAGACAGGGAGCGCATACAACAAGAAGAACCAGACAGAGAAAAAAAAAATCATTGATGGAGGGTGAAGGAGAAGGAAAGGGAGGGCACCAAAGAATAGAGAAAGGAGGGCCCTGCCGAACAGTACTGCCAAAACCGAGGTCAATTGTGATGAAAATGGCCGTTCACATGACCACAATAGCGGCTGAGTGACAGCACTAAAGCGGCATGGACGGGCTTATCCTGATCACTCAGGGCCTTGACTGGGGAAATCACAATACCCTGGAGATCTGTCCTTTTTGGGCTTGGAGGATCACAGAGCGCCCACGGTCCCAAGCTTTGGCCCTGAAATGTCCCCAGCATTACCATATCAATGCTTCCCCCGGCTATTCCGCCAAGGACCAGGGCGGCTAGTGATAGTGCCTGCCGGTTAGCATCGTCCTGTGCCTTCACAAGACTATTCAGCAGGGTGTCAATGCTAACTCAATACTAAGTGTGAATGGGAAGAAGTGTAAGCTCACCCCTGTAGCGTGAACCCATGTCTGCTGTGCATTCAGGCCAGCGTTGGCGTGTATATGATGCACATGCACTGCAGCCCTGGGCTTTTCTAGGCATTGCCGGGTGGATCTGTATGTGTCTTAGATCTGACTTTAAACAGACTTCAGCTTGCCAGCTCCATGGTACAAAGTCTGTGTACAATAACGCTCATGTGGGAGCAGTGCAGCTAATTGTTTGCTGAATTCACAGCAAGCGAGGGGGCGTCATGTGTGCCTCCTGCACACACTACCCAGGTGCCACCCCTCGCCTAAATGAAAGTTAATATTTCAGTAGTGAGAACGCGTCTGATGCGGACTTCATGCTGTGTGCTACATGTGAGAAAGGGCAACTTCAGACAATACTCGGACTCTTGATGTTGTCTGGAGTTGGAATGTGTGAAAACAGCCCTTTTCCTCGTCTCTGCCTGACTTTTTCTTTTCATATTTCAAGTTGCTCTTATATTCTGGGGCTGAATGTTGAACTTTTTAAGTTCCAACTGATATGTGTCCGCTTGCAGAGATTTGAATACTTGAAAAGTCTAAAGACAGGCATCCAGTTCTTGCTCAATTCAGACCAGTTTCTGATTCTAATCATATTTCTGCCAGTTTTGCACAAATTTTGTAATAGAAAGTTCTCATCCAATATTTAAGTGTGTTTAAAAACACAAAACGTGAACAAATTTGAACATCCACATTAAGAGACAACAGTGTGTGTCGCACTTATGTGACTCAAAGCTCCACAGCAACAACTTGGAGATTGCACGGCTAAAATTATTGTGACCATGTGCAAAAATCTTGCACACTCATTGCCTTTGAAATTCTTGCTTTGAAGATGGCGGCCAGGTCTGGGATCGCTTGAATTCAGTTGCCATCTTGAAATGATCAAGATAGTAATAAAATAGCAAAACGACACATGGTGCAGAAGAAGTGACGTCATTCTCGAGTTAAAAACATTCCAGTAAAAAAGTTGCAAAAGTAAGAAAAATAGAATTTGTTTATCTTTTTAGCCACGGAGAGGCATTCATGTATCACTACCAATAAAGTGCAGTACTTGTTTGTTTGCCTGATCAGTGGTCTGTGCATACCTGACTTAGCAAGTCTCAAACACACAACAATGCTGGTACAGATGAAAAGTTTTACTAATGTTTACGTTCACCACGGCCATCTTGGATTAACCTGGATTAACCTGGATTAACCTGGATTAACCTCGAGTTGGTGCGGATGCTTTGAATTTCAAAGTCGAAAATTTGGACTTCAGACTGAAACGTCAGTCTGCTATTAGCTTGTGACTGAACAGGGTCGAGTTGGCAGCTACATGTTGTAATTAACTGTGATAAATTGGTGAAAATCAGAAATGTGTTGAGATCTGCTACAAATCTCTTCCTGTCTACATACAGACAAATACACGATAACTATTTACACCCAGAGTCCAGACAGAACCTCACAAACTTGAAAGAGAAATTCAGAAATTCCTCTCCAAAACGAGTTACTGCAGTCAGTCTGAGTCAGATGTGATCGTTTGGAGACAGCTTGAACTAACCTGTACAGATGCTTTGTGATTTAAAGCGGTTGTCCAGTTACATGCTGAACCTCTGGGCAGTCAGTTGGCTGCTGAAGATATTTTCAGTCGTTCTCTGACAGCAACAAACAAATGTAATCACCAGGCAACCTTAAAGTTTTCTTAGTTGCTCTCCTATTTTTACTCCAATATGACTGAACAACAAATAGTTGTTCTAATAAAAATTATGTCCCCAGCTGTTGTGTCAGTGTCAGGAATAAACTAATTTGTTTTGGGAATATGGACAAAAAGAGTGAAACTTCTTGTGCTGCACCAAATCTTTTCATATTCAGTCATTTCAACCTGGGAAACTGCTAAATTGGGTGGCACTGGTCAGATTAAAGCAGTGCTGTAAAATCTGATACCACTTTTCTGCTGTGGATTGACTCAGTTTAGTAACAACCAATCTCGGTTGCCTGAGTTTAAACTTAGTGTATATGGCTCTCGCAAATAAAAAGTGATGATTGAACGCAAGAGAGTAAATTCTACATGAAAGTTTTGGTACATCATCTCTGCTCTTACCAACTTTGTGCAGTTTGCTTCAGATAGAAGACGACCGAAACAACACAGTGGAGCAGGGTGTGAAAAATGAGAGCGCATGATGTGAGAGCAGGTTACAGCCTCCCCGTGTTCTAAACATATTATATCACATGGCACTCGCAGTATATAGCCTTTTAGATCATTATAATGGAATTAGAGATAGTAGTCAGTAAGAGTACGAGCCACAATGTAGTGATAACCTGATTATTACGCAACGGGGAGGAAATGGATGATCTCGAGAAGAAGGGTTACTTTTTAAACTGCGAGCAGAAGGTGCGGAGTATGAGAGGGAGAGGGCAAGGAAGGAAGTAAGCAAGGAGGAAATCGATGAAAGTAAAGTGGAGGATGAGAAACTAAAAGGGCAGTAAAGAGGGAAAGAGGAGGAAAACAGGTGAGATGTTGGCCGTAGACTTTTTGCTTTGTCATTGGAAATCAGTGCCACGGGGCAGGACACTGTTTGATTTGGTGTTCTTGTTTAATCTGTCAGTCAACATGTTCACACACACACACACACACACACACACACACACACACACACACACACACACACACACACACACACACACAGATAGCCTCCAGTCTGTTACTGAATATTGGCAGAGAGCTGAGAGGTTATCATGCGTCGTCAGGTGCCAGACCGACTCTTGGTAGCTAGCAGGTTTGTCATTTGTAATTAGAGAGAAAAGGAGAGTTGGCTTGTTTTTTTTCTCCCCTCTCTCTCCTCTGTTCTCTGGCTGAAGGCTGTCTCTTGGTATCGACAGACAGAAGTGATGGGACAAACACGCACACACAAATGCATGCACTGACACACATTTGATGGGCCAAGTTTGATTCCATTAAGTGGAGTTTGTCAGTTAGTCAGTGAAGTTTTGGGGGTGAATGCTGATGGGCCGACAGTGAATCCCACACAGATAAACAGGATCTGAAGCAGCCTGTTCAGACGCTCACAACATTGAGGGTGACTGAGCAGTGGCAGCCCTAACTATGACTATTTTATGTCAGTCACATACACACACAGTCACACACACAGTCTATCTGGTGTTGTATGGCTATGTGGTCACGGTCCATGCAGCTCTGAGTTCTGGTCACGGTTAAAAAGGCTTCCTTCTGGAGAGGAGGGGGGAGTGGAGTCTTAAGACGCGGTAGGATGTGGGGTGGAGGAGGGAGTAAGAGGAGTGGGAGATAATAGGAGAGGGCTAACAGTGGGGGTGGGATGAACCAAAGAGGGAGTAAAAAAGGGGAAGATAGAGGCTGAAGGTGGGTTTTTCTGAGTATGAAAGCCTGCGTGCCTCCAATCCTGTGCCATTGATGTATTCTAATGCTAAGTGTGCAATGCTGGGCCTCGACTGGTCTCTGGGAGAGACGAGGCTTTGATAGGCGCAACCAAACTCTGGGACAGATCCCTCGCATGCCATTCATATGTATATCTGTGTGCGCGTGTTCATGTGTGCGCATGTACAAACAGGTTTTTTTCCCCATTAAAGTAACTGTTTTTTGGGGTATTTGGTTGTATTTCCATATCAATGTGAGCATGTTTTAGGCTGTTTTAGGCATCATACACCCTAATCCCAAATTAGCCCCAGGTCCAGTGCTAGTGGATGTTTTCATGATCTGTGTTTGCACAGTTCGGTGAGTGGCTGCAGTGCAGCGGACCATAGCTGATCATGTAACTGGCCATCTGCAGAAGAGGGCAAAGTGCAAAAATCTGAAAGCCCAGCAGATCTCGCCAGCCGTTGCTTGAAGTGCGCGTATGCAACACGACGCTTGCGTGTGTGTGTGTGTGTGTGTGTTGCAGCGTGTTTTTGTGCCGATTGCTTTGTTTGGCGTGTGTTCCGGTCTGTGGCTGATTACGGCGTGAAATTCCACACGCATTGTATAGCAGTGGGGAGCTTTACATGTGGACAGACACACACAAACGGGAGCACACGCACAATAAGAAAGCAAAGCGAGAAGTCAGAGAGGCCTGTTAATGACTGTCAGGGACAGAAAGGGAGTAGGACTGTGGCGGTGTCAGGGCTTTGTGATAGATGCTGGTTGTTAAATGCCTTGCTCACAGGTTTATTTTTATGAAAGAAAGTGACCATTCAGATTCAGCAAGATTGATGCCATTCCTTTCCTTTTTCTCACTTTTTCACACACGCACAATCACGCACTGCCTGGATCCTAACACTCCTCCCCTCCCTCCTCATCAAGCCCAGAAGAGTCTCTCCCATCAAGCGACCCATCTTCCATTTGAGCCTTTTGCCTTGTTTTTCTCCCGTTTTCTGCTCAGATTTGTTCGTCTACTTCAACCTCCTCTCATGCTTGTTCATCTTACTTCACCTCTGCTCACCTGCTACTTCATGGGCTGCTGTGCACACGCCCCCGTGCATATACGTGTAAGCATATATGTGCTTTTGCTAGAGATAGGCAGAGGGGTGCGTCAAAGGGTGTTCGCCTTAATGCTTTCATTGCTTTCCTTTCTACTCAGAAATATGATGGATGTTTCAAAACAGAGCGAAACTTGAATATCAGTGCCAGCCACTGATGCTGCGTTCACCTCGTGCGCGCGCGCGCGTGTGTATGTGTGCGCCTGTGCTCAGAGGCACTGGAGGTTATTTGATCTCATTGTGTTGTTGGAGAGGAGGCTGCTCCCATGCTTTATGACCGGCGCTGTAGGGAGATATACAGGTTCACCTGCCTCTCCTCAACAATCCATCATCCCTCTCTCAGCAGACAAACGCACTCCCCTCATCTTATTACTTCCTCTCACACTCTCAGAAACATTTAAGACTTTCTCTCGCTAGCTCGCACTTACATGCAGCGTAATGTATGCACATATTCTCAGTCTTTCTCCAGTTTGCTGACAGAAGTTGATAGAAATGACTTAAAAATGACTGCGTGCTCTCACAGTGACAGACGGCGTGCACGCGCGTTGTATTTTGGTAGTGTTGCTGCAAGTGATTATAAGTCGTTGCGGTGTGGAAGCAACGCAGCTCCTTCGTTAAGATGTTAAGCGTGTGGTAAACTGAATGAGGACGACGACTCAGCTAATGACTGTTTCTGCACACTTCATCAGATTGTTCGTCTGCAATATTGCCTCATATCACTCTCTGGCAACATTGGCGCTTAATAGTCTGTGTACGTTAGGATAGTGTTTGTGTATGTGTGCGTGCGCCTGATCACGATGTATATTGCTTTGTAGAGCCATTACAGTTTAATAGGCATAGTAGAATGTGCAGTGCATTAATGCTGCGGCAACATGAAGTAATGATACAATAAAACAATTAAATATGGTGGAGGAGAATTACTTTTTGAACAAGCCGCACCTAGAAGCAATTTTGAGCGAGACGAAATAAACAAAAAAGTACAGATCAGGCTTATTAGGAGGGGAGGATGAGCTCTGGCTCTTTTCTTCTTCATTGACTAAAAAAGGTCAATATGACTGTAAATCTGCTGATTCATAGATGGATGAATGAAAGAGAGGGAGGGAGGTGATTTCTGAGTAATTATGGCCCTATTAGAGCAATTGCTGTTATCAATCAGTCTCTTTTTAGCAACATTGTTTAGAAAAAAAAAACCCATTTACAATTATGCAGAGCCAAATTCCATTTCTTGTTTATGCATTTTTTTTCTAATAAAAGGTCCAGAATTTGAAGATGTTCAATTTATGGTGATGGAAAATAAAAGAAAGCTTATTTAAGAAGCTGGAAGCAGCAAATGTTTTGCAAATGTTCGCTTGAGAAATGACTTAAATAATGACTTGATATGTAAATTGCCAGCAGTTTTTTTTTGCCATTCAGTACAAGCCAAATATTTTCAGTGGTAAAATTTAATTGCAACACTTCCCCAGCTGCTGCATAATATTGTGAGACGTACACATAAGAAGGCTGTTATTGTCGTTCCCTTTGAAGCTTGCAACATTGGCTTTTTTCTGCATGGGTTTCCTTTGGGTACTCTGGTTTGCTCCAGCAGTACAAAATCAAGTATTTTATATAAATCAGCACTTTAACGGTCCTGCTGAGTGTCCTGTCTTCAATTTATCTCTCAAATCACAGATGGATAGATTGATATTTATTTTGTTTTGTTTTTCCCAATATTTTCAGCTTGTAAAGCTGACCAGTGAGTGATTGCTTATTTCTAAATCAAACAGCTTGTTTCTCACTTTGAACTGAAAACTAGCCGTTTTCACAAAAATTACTCCCTGGAAGATTTTCTTCATACTCAAGGGCCACGTCGTTTATATACTGTAGGGTTGTCACAGTACTAGAATTTCAAAATCATTACTGAACACCCCGGTGCACTCAATGCTCTGTACTATTTTTGATATGATGAAAGAAAAGGGTTTATTTTAAATAAAGATTACAAAAACAAATAACAATATCTATTTACAACACTATTTTTGTGTTTATGTGTGGCAAAAAATCATTGGTATCAAATAAGTATCATAACTTTAAGGTGTGTGAGAGGAGTGGTTTAAAATATGAAACTTTTAGGTTGCACTTCTGCTGACTTGGCTCCATATTTTATTACTTTCCAATGGACCTGGGAAGGTAGGCTGCCACTGTTTATATGCATTTGCTGGTGTACTTTTCTCAGCTTTGGTGTGGGAATTTAAGATAAACATAAACTTTTTAGACATAAATAATTAGCCATAGCCACTAGCTGCTTCCTTAGTAATAGCTTATGTAGCTATCGGCTAATCGCTAATAGTTTATTAGCTAACCATAGCGTGTGTGGGCAGGTTTGCATCTATACTCGTACAGTACTCCACTGTAGTTCGAACGGGAGCTTAACTGACCTCTCGAAATTCCTGACAAAGGGTTGTCCAGCTGCTTGAGTCTCATGAGTGAGAGGAAGGACTATGTTCACACCTTTGTGCAGTCATACTGTGCAAAGTTGCGTGTCAGCTGGAGGAGGTGAAGGTAGCATTGTTGTTATACATGCAGCCACAAATGAGTATGTAATCACATAGGAATTTTTAGTAGTGATTAGTATCTGAGTATTGTTTTCTTTTACAACCCTAATATACCGCTGAAAAAGTAACACAAGGACACTTTAATTTTTCTCAATGAAAGTGCAGTAAAACAGAAAACAAACTGATGCTCTGCTTTGCATTTAAAGTAGCAGCAGTTCTTTGATGTACGTTTGTGTGCAGCGCTACTTTCCAGGTAGCTTGTATCTGTTTTCTGGAGAATTTCCCAAAATTCTTCTACAGGCTGTCTCGACCGCTTCTGTCTTTTCATGTAATTTCAGGCTGACTTGATGACGTTGAGATCGGAGATCTGTGGGGGCCGCAGCATCTGTTGCAGCGCTCTTTGTTCATTGTCTGGCTGAAAATGGTTTTTCTGTACAGTAATTTTGCTGTATGCTGTATTTTGCTTTAGCCAGCATACATGCTAGTGTCCATCTCAGTTGTGGTATGTTACTTTTTCTTTTTTTGTACAGAAATAATTTTTTTTAATTGTTTACTTACTAACTTGGTTAGGTTAGTTTAGAAGAGAGGACTGAGATGAGATAAGCACTTCCATTGCATCCTTTCAATTACAAACCGTTCAATGCTGTGTCAATCTGAATCATAGGATGCATAATTTCTGAGGTCTTCTGAGCATAGGTCAGTGGTTGCTGAATGAATAATGTCACAAACATTCTACGAGATCTTCTTCCAAGAGATTGTGCAAACCGCCAAACGGTGGAAGACTAATTAAGATCAGACCTCAAACCATATGTAGTGTGGGCGACAGCCGTATGTGTATATCTGTGTTTAAATTGGTGATATGTTTATGTGATGTTAAGTGTAGGAGTCAGATTGACTGTAAACGTTGAGTCACTGACCAGACTAAGAAACCACCGGGAAATTCTGTGGTGATTCGCCAGTTTTTATGTAGGTGTTAGTTTAAAAGTCTCTCCCTCTTATTCTTTAATCTTTTTCGTCTTCTTCTATCCGTCCCTCCCCCCCCCCCCCCACCCCCCACCTCTCTCTTGCTCTCACGTGTGTCTTTATGTAGTTGTTTATTGGGATCTGTTGAAAATTAGAAATCGAAAACCCATTTACAGGGGTTACCTACGTAAAGTCAGCCTATTTGTCTCCTGTGAAATCGAAACTTTACCCTTTGCCTCTCTCTTCCTTTCTCTTTTCCCACCCTTTGAAGCTGTCTTTCTCTCAACCTCTCTCTCTTGTGGGGAGGGGGGGGGGGGGGGGGGGGTCACAGCTCCACAATGGAGAAGTGATAAGAGAAGAGATAAGGTGATTGGGAAGAAATGAGGGAATTTCCTAAAGATATAGGGATGGACAGAAAGGTCGTTGTTGGGGAATAAAATGGAGACAGAGTGTTAGGGTGAAGCCAATTGTGGCACGAGATGAAAGCTTTTTTATCCTCGCTGAACAAGTAAAGTCAATCTTTTTTTTAAATGTATAATATAAATATGTAGTTCAACATGGTGGCAATTTCTTTCTACAATTTTTATCACTGTAAGGCATTTTTTGAGAGTCTCAGGAAGTGACCTGAGTTACTGAAGAAGTCACTTAAGTGAGTAAAGAAACGTTTCTCCCACTGGTATCGCTACGTCCAGATGAACAGAATCAACTTTTTGGGATTTGATTAAAATACTGTGGAAATTCACATTTGTTTTCAGGGAAAAGCAGCACCAATTGCAGCTTTCTGAGCGTCCCGAGCTGCACAGGTCATAAAGCTTCCATCAGAAAAGTTGGTATAGCCAAGTGCTGCTGGGACTGATGCTAATGTCACTAATGTCCCTCTGCATATTGGTGTGGGGAGAGATTCTGTGGTCAATGGTATGTTTAATGTTTTACACTCTGTACCAACAGTGACAGTGAAACACAGTTATGACATGGTCAGCAAAAAGACAACAAAAATTATGAGACTCTGGTGGTCAAATTTTAGAAAGGAACAATAAATGCAAATGTACGTGGATATGAAAACTGTGCTTTTAATATATACTTGCAATAGTGTGGCTGTGGCTAAAGTAAATGTGAAAGAGAAAGACATGAAAAGGTTGAATGGTGAGGGTGTCAGATAGGGAGTTGTTTGATTAAACCCAGGAAGTAGTTTAAGTAAATACAGCTATTTGGAGTAAAATAGTGCACAGAGCAGTAAAATTGTATTTTAGGAACACTGCAATACTGTCACAAAATATTTAGAAAGTTGATTATGTGATCAAATTGTTAGAATAACTTGGCATACACTGTAAAAATTGATATTTGCGGGGAAAAGCAGCAGTGATGCCAGCTTTCTGAGCCTCCTGAGGAGCAAATATTATAAATAAATAAATAACGTCTAAAGAAATGATAAAAATAATGAGTTGATGCTTACACCTGGTAATACGAAGCGAGTTCACCATACCCATGATGTCTTTTGGTTATCTGGCTTTACCTACCTGGCAATCAGGATAAGTGGTCACACTTATCAACTTGATAAGTTCACCCAGGGTTGCCCCTGTGTGTTTACATGAAAGAGGCAACGTGGGCAGCAACTGACCCGTCACAGTGTGGAAATCAGCTGCTCTATCTGCAGAGCGGCTGATTTTATAAAGAAAGATGAAACTATAGTTTGGGAAAAATATGAAGAAGTTACACACATAATACAGACTGAAAACAACACAGCTGCTAGAGCCAAGTCAGTATCACAGCTCTGATGGATTCTAATAGAGTATATCAATAAATTAGCATTAAAAGACAGCCTTGGTGGTGTTTAATAATCTGAGCACATTTCAGTATAAAAATGAAATTCATTATAGTCTATATACAAATTTGATAAAACGCTTATAAGTACAATGAGGTGCCCTGTTTTAGCGTCATATATATATCAAACAGGAGAAAAATGAATGAAGTTGCTGCTTCTCATAACTGATGCACATCAGCGAAAGCTTAGACCCTTTTACTTCCTGAATGCTGATGTCTGAGAGATGTTCCAGGAATGGTGGCATTATTTCCTGGAGAATTGGTTGACCCATAGGCAGTGAATTCATATCTGTTGATCTCTTACCTTGAGTATAACCTTTTCTCTGAAGTTACAAGTTACCGTTATACCCTTGTAAGAAGTGAGCCACTTTTGTAGTACAGAAAACCCAGGGTTAACCCTAAAGTTACCTTCTTACTGGATAAGAGGAAATCCTGCCTGGTTCTACAGGCCTAAGGCGGGTCTCCGGGCTTGAAACCCTGAATGTAAAACTCACAGGAACCACGAAATCTTGAAATGAGTCACAATGAAATTACTTGAAAGTGATTACTCGAAAAATAGATGTATATTTGGAGTTTAAAATCCAACCCAACAATCTGAACTCTGAACAACTCTCCTTTTAAATAAATATAGCTATACCAACACAGAGCTTCAAGTAGAAGTCTCTGTACTTAAGCCTGGCGAGGGGTCAGCTTAGGTCTTGTTCCTGGAATCTATCTTCTTCCACACCTCCAGCTGAGTCCTGTATTAACATTTAACTGTACCTGAGGTGGGTCAAGGGGGTTGTGGTGAGAGCAGACAGTGTGCTTTAGGCTTGCAGAGATTTCTTCAAGAGCCAACGAATATAAATTGTTTCAATGCATAGTTACACATGACTTCATGCAGTCTTGACACGTGTGTGAGGTTTTAATGTGTCTAGTTTCTGTTAACAATGAAACAAACAGTGATTTAAAAGATGGTCACAAGGCAGGAAAACTAACAAAAGAATAAATGCAGATGCACATGGACACACAAACTGTGATTCCATATATATCTGCAATAGTGAGAAAGGAAAAAGATGAGTTAGAGTGGTGAGAGCGTGAGATGGGGCGTTTTTAGAAAAATCCCAGGAGATAGTTTAAGTAAATACAGCTATTTGGACTAAAATAGTGTGATAACAGACTGATAAAACTCTACTTTCACTGTAACACTAGCACTGAACATTTATACATTTGATTATCTGATCAAATTGTAAAAAGAACCTGGCATCTGACAGTAAAAAATATTAGATATTTGTGGTGAAAAGCTGCACTAATGGCAGCTTTCTGAGCCTCTTGAGCTGCACACATTATAAAGCCTCCATCAGAAAAGTTGGAAGTGAATGTAAATGACAGGTATTAATGCTTTTAAATAACTGGTTTTGTTACTTTTTAAAAACTTTTGTAAAAACAGTAGCAGGAGGCTAAAGTATCCAAAATGTTCTATTTTATGTCTAAAATAATAATGAGGAGACCTTAGACCTGAGCCCTGTGTGGGTTAAACAAACCCAGGGTATCAGGATGATCAGTCACACAAAGGTTGTTATCAGCTTGAGAAGTTCACACAGGGTTTCCCCTCTGTGTGTTCACATGAAAGACGCGGCGTTGGAAGCATCTGACCAATCGCAGTGTGGAAATCAACCGCTCTATCAGCACAGTGGGTGATTTCCATAGTGTGATAGGACAAATGCTATATTAACATTTATTTGTACCTGGTGGGGGGGTCGTGAGTCGGTTGTGGTTAAGGAAGAGGGGGCAGTGTGTCGATCTTACGGGGATTTGTTCCAACTTTAAACCACCAAATAAAGTGTGAATTATTTCAATAAATAGTTATACGGGAGTTTATTCAGTCGTGACACGTGTCCGGGTTTTAGTGTTTTTATTTGCAGTCAATAGTGAAACATAATGTGATTAAATAGAAGGTCACAAGGCACGAGAACAAAGTGTATCCTTGAAAAGGCAAGTTTGTTTAAATGTTTGACACTCTGTACCAACAGCAACGGTGGAGCATAATTACATCATAGCCAAGAAATAGACAACAAGACGAAGGTGGTAAAATGTTTGCAAGCAACAATAAATGCGTGTACGCACAAAGAAAAACCCAAAGCAAAACAAAAAAACGGTGCGTTCACATATTTCTGCAATAGTGCGGTCATGGCTAAAGTGAATGTGAAAGATAGAAAAAGATGGGTTTGAGTGGTGAGAGTGTGTTATTTAATGATGCGTGCTGGTTTGAGGGGAGGGTGGTTTGAGGATTTATGGTGAGAAATGGCATGGTGTGAGTGTGAGAAAAGAGAGGGGAGCGCAGAATGATGGAAAACAGGATTAGATAGACAACGCCGCGGGGAAGTGGTTTGGGCCCGTAGCGAGGAAAACTGTGCGAGTAAAGTGACAGAGAGAGCCAGTGTATGAAAGCGAGAGAGAGAGTGTTTGCGTGAGACATAGAGCGGGAACAGAGTGGAGCCATAAACGAGTCAAGGTAGGAAATCAGGATAACCAAGAGCTGGCTAAAGAAGGAGTAAGGAGATGTTTTGGGAAAGACAGAAAGGAAGTAAGGGGAGAGGAAGATGGAGAAGGGAGAGAGAAAGTCAGTGTAACTGTAACAGAGTCTGACACAAAGCTCTGACCTAAGCTAATAGCCTGTCTATTAATATCTCCTGCTAATGACTGCCACTCCCTGTCACAGAGTGGCAGAAATCGTAATCCTTGTTCATCAGTTTTAACTTTTACTTCCTGAATAATGATCCTAATAAATTCTTTAAATATGGAGAGCAGAGTGACCTCCTGTGTGATATTTTATAATGACACTGCTGCAGTATCCTGGCAGCAGTGCGGCTGTGGGTTTAAAGGGCGTCTGCTTGGTTGAAACTTTAGATTTACGAGAATGTGTAGGAGGGGATATGGATTGAGTAACAAATACTGTTAATGAAAACGGTACCGCGTGTGGCATGTGGTGAGATGCGCTTGTTCACGTTGTTGATAAGAGCGCTGACGCCACTGCCATGTCTGCTGGTTGAAGCTACAGTCAGCAGAATACTGTGTAATATAAAAGATGCAGACGTTAGGAGGCGTTTGCATCTCTAGACCAAGCTAGGCTCCCGGTTTCCCCCTGTTTTGTCTTTGTGTCAAGCTAAGTTAGCAGGATGTAGCTCACTTTAAACAGTTGCAGTTGTACGCCTCCACCAACCAGTCAAAACTGCAGTTTCGGGGCGCGCTCACACTTGTAGTTCATTTGAATCAGAATCAGCTGATGAGTTTGTAAACTTAGAGCTTTACTTGAGGCTTGGTTTCTTTTCACTCACAAAAACGCCAACCAATGTCCAAGCAAATCAAAACACACAAGAGAGCCTTCAGTCTGCTTTATTGCCCAGATGTGGGACAAGAGCAACAAAAGTAAATACAGGAAGAAGGTGCTACGTTCTGGTCTAGTGGATAACATTTAGGGTTTACATTAATTTTACAGCTAGCTGTAGTCTGTGTATTGTACATGTCTATGGTGTTCTGCCACATCCCACAATGCAAAACACACCTGGCTATGGGAAGGTGCTCAATCTTGCAGTGTACACAAGCTACATGGGTTAGTTTGAGGTCAGATCACATTCTCACTATAAATAAACCATTATAGAGTTTGTTTGGAACCATATGGAGACCACCTTCTCCAAAGGGTCTCTGTGGGTTTGTTTTGGTCTGCACGCGAGTCCAATGACCATGTTCGTGTCTGCACAATGAATTGCACAATGGGAGAGTGCACAACCCAGAGTTAAGTGTAAACAGACATAAACATTGCAGATGTGAAAAACACCCCTAAATCTCTTTCCATCCAGCTGTGGACTTTGACCTTTAGGGTATAAATTGTCTTTTTTTTAATCCTATTAGATATTTGTGTGGGAGTTTTTCATAATAGCATCATGGCTTCATAGCTTAAGGGCATTTGTACCAAATTTAGTGAAAAGTCTCTAAAGACGTTAAAGAGATTGATTCAAAACAAGAAGACAGATGGATGAATCGAAAACCTGAAAACATAACATTCCTTCCCCTGCATGTTACAGCTCGATGTGGTATGATTGTACTTGTTCTTTTTATGGGTTTTCATTGTGGATAGTACCCACTAATGTCTTTGGTACTAAGAGCACCTAAAACGCTTTCCCCCCCTCCCCTCTGCTCTTGTGGCTCACTGCCTTTAGCCAGGAGTCCAACTCAGCACCATGTACAGATATCTGTAATTTCTGTGTTTCTGGTAGAACCCTTGACATCACCCTCAGTATAATTCCAGTGTGAATTCTGAAGCCAAGTATTTTGATCATTTTGAAATTGGCAGTGACAACTGAAGAGTGGATCTGACTGAGAAAATGAGGGACACTGTGTGCTTGTACAGTACTATTCAGTTACAGAGTGTACCTCCTAAAAACATAGTCTGCGTTCTCGTCCTTTTATCCTTTCTTTATTCTAATGGAGACCATCATTTACAAAACAGCTGTAATAAAAAGGTCTTGAAACTGGTCAATGGGACCATAAATATCAGGTAAGTGTTTTAGTGAGGTCAAAAACAATACCCAAAGGGTTGTTTTCTTATAGACTTTTACAAAACTTTATCTTTTTTGTAGCCAGAGGAGCTGCCCTCTGCTGGCCATTACATATAATGCAGGTTCTGCATTGGAGAAGTGCTAATGCTTGTGTAAACACACGCTAATGTTCTTCTCACTTGACACATTCTGAGCAGCAAAGCTATTAAAACTCGATTCTAATGTGGCTAGAATTTGATTTACTTATATCTTACGTTTTTCTGTTAATTCTGCTTTAATACACATGATTACATACATTTTAAGCACGTCTTGAAATACCTCTCAGCCTCATTGAGGTTAATAAATAACAAACAGCTCAGAAAGCCTCAGGAGCCATCTGATTCAGTTAGTGTAGGTAACAGTGAAAAGCTAAAAACTGCAGTGTCCTGCTCATTGTAAAAAACTAACGACTCTGGTTTTATCTGGAAATTGTGTTGGACGCACTTTGACTGAAGAAAGCTCAAAATCACCAGTCACATTTGGAAGATGAGCAAAAACCACAAATTTGACTAAAAATGTGTGAATTTTTTTGTCTTCCTACATTTTTCAATAAATAAAATTTCAATAAAATTTGATGAACCTTAATTAGTTTATAAAACAGTTCCTTCTTTTTCCCAGTCTTTATGCTACAGACTGTTCCTTCATTTGGTAGGAGCTATTTTTTTTTCACAACTACAGAAAGGGGAAGCTAATGGGGTTCAAAATCTGTAATCATCTGACCTACAGCTGCATTACAAAACACTAGGAAAACATTAAAAGCCTTTGGACAAAAGGAAAAGACTGCAACAAGTGAGAGGAAAAGATGGAATCATTTTTTAAACCTGTGCTGAACAAAGGTCAAACTTCTCTTGGTCCAGAAAAAGCAAGCACAGGTTAGAGATGCAGATGATACAACATTAGCAAATAGTTGTGCTACTAATGGCTCCATGTTTCTCAATGAAAGTTATGTGGCCTTTTGAATAATCAGCAAAAGAAATACAAATAATAGTCAACGAATGGATTCTTTTCCCTTTTCCTTTTAAAAGTACATATTTACATTGAATTGTGCATCACTAACAAATTGCTTTATAAACACTACATATAGCAATACTGTCCAATCCCTCCTGGTTTGTGTTAATGGCTTCTTTCTAAACTGTAGTTGTTGCCTCCTAACATTCTCTTGCATCCCATCCTTGCACCTTCTGCCTGCTCATATGGCCAGAAAGATTATTCAAAAAGATGTAATGCTGCAAACAAGTCTGTGCAACACACGCAGGTTTCGTTAAGTGGGAGGTCTTTGCTTAGTTAAGCATCTTTGTCTTTGTCACACGCTCCAATTAAAGACGTCTGCCTCCTGGAAAGCTTAACTCTTTTGAGAACAAGCGGAAATATTGTAGATGACAGTAGATCCTTCTATTTTCTGTAAACAGAGCTAGAGAATGGTGTGTGGCAGAGATGAGGCTCTTCCCTCATCTCCTCTCGTAATCCAGACAGCCTGCCTGCCTGTCTGTCTTCTTCCATTTCTTTCGCCCTGTCTCGTGTCTCGCTGACCCTTGACACGTACGCGCATACGCAGACCAATACACACACAAAAAAGTATGCATGAGACAAAACACACACTCAAATGTTTTGCTGCCTCTCTGCCTGCCCCACTTTGCTCCTTTCTCAGCGGTTATGTAAAAATGGGACTAATGTGTTATCAGTGCGCCACCACAATGCAAAATACCATACATCGAGTAACGGTGTTATGTCACTGTTAAGCGGCGCATTTAACCCTCTGTAATGGATGGCGATGGGGAGCAGTGAGACGTATTAACAACCTAATATAGGCGCAAGTACAGCGGCGTAAGACGCGCTGGTGATCGCTGCTCGCTCTCTTCGCAGAGAGGGATCCTTGCAGCGAGTGTGGGAGGAAGGGAGGAGAGAGTGAGGTAGCGAATAGGTTTTAACAAGTTGAGAAGAAGAGAAGAGAGACAAGAGGGTAATAAAAGACAGGCGGAGACATAAAAGCTGACATTGCAGATCCACACTCACTGGGAGGTCCAAAGTGTTGTGTACTTCGCGCACCTCTGGAGTTTCTTTGTCTCATTTAGTGTATCCAAATGCACTGCTGATGGCTGTGTTTGCCCGTGTTTGTGCATTAGGGGGGGAGAGACATGTCCTGGCTGTCTGCTGCTGCGACTGTCAGAGCCACCAGCATGGCTCACACACATACGCTACATATTAATGAACTGTAGTCTGTTCCTTGGTATTGCTAGCATGACCCACTGAAACGGAGCAGTCCCTCAGACAAGAGGCCACACAGACACGCAGCACATTAGCCACGCATGAAGCTTCATGCCGCAAGAAACATCAGTACAGCCTTAGCCCTCGTCTTCATTTTCTTGCTGACCACTCTGGCCTCTGCTGTCTCTTTCCCTGACCACCCTCACATGCTCCTTCCATCTCTTGCTCATGTGATTCACACATCACTCACTCTTCTTGTTCTTTTTCACCAATTTTCACCACTAGCATCTTCAGTCTCCAATAGAAAATTCGCTTAAGGACTGCTTTTTTCCCCCCAACGCAAACATATATCAGCACAAAAATATGTGCACACATCATAAACAAGGATTTAATTTGTGTGTTTATGCAAAGCCAGCGTTTGCTATTCAAACCAGCCGACCACAACCAATTACAACCAATCCAATTACTGTCTACATGCAACACTTGATATCAAGAAAAGTGTGCTCAGGCCTCTGCGAACAATGGCGCGATTCAAACGAGCCCACGCTGCCGATTGTGCGCGCATGCCAGTGTGCGTGCATGTCGCCGTGCTGGCTGACCCGCAGGTTATTCCCCGGGTTGGCTCGTCGTCATGTCTGATTGGCTGCCTGCCGGTTTCATCACATTGCGCCAGAGACAGAAGCAGACCTTGTGGCCTCCTCACCCACAGGTCTCTCTCTCTCTGATTCTCCTCCTCTCCGTCTCTTTCTGTCCCTCGCTGTTTGCCTCTCAGTCCGATTGAGCCGAGCTTTGAGGCGAGTGTTGGCTGACTTTGGTTTTGTCTGGCAGGCCGAGCTGTGGGGAAGCACTTTGATTGAAGAGACAGAACAAAAGCTCACACTGCTATCTTTGAAGCAGCTGTCCTCGTCCGCAAGATGGTCTCACAGATGATACGCACATGGCAAAGAAATCCACGTGAAGACACCAACGCACGTGCATACGGGATGGTTTACTCATGCGACAATAGGTCAGCTGACAGGAACAGTAATGTATGTAGAAGCAAACAAACATTCCTCTCTCTCGCCTCATCCAGCATATGCTTCTCAATTTTTTAACAATTAAGATTTTGTTCAACACACCAGATAACAGTAAAAATATCTCGCTCTGGCCTACCAGCACTCCCCAATCACTACATCTTTAATTTCCTGCAATTTAAAGTAAAAAAGATAAAGATTCTTATATTATAGAGCTAAATTTTGTCCATTTTCTCCCCTTTAAAAAAATTATTTTCTCTGAAAATATACAGTTTTTTATAATTCTATATTAAAATATGCAATTTAAAGTGTGAATCATACTATACATCCATCCTTCCATTTACTTATCCACTTATTCAGCTGTAGTCTGTCCCAGCTGACGTGGCATGAGAGGCAGATTACACCCTGGACAGGTCGCCAGTCCATCACAGGGGTAACACAATGGCACAGACGCTCACATCCATATCGACAGCCGATTTAGAATAACCGATTAATCTTACACGCTTGTCTCTGGACTATCAGGGAAAACCTGGGGGAAACTACAAACTGAGAAAGGCCACAGCCAACCAGGAGGTCTGAACCAGGAGCCTCGCTGCTGTTACTGCCAAACAGTGCAAATTCATGTTGCCACGCTTACATTATCCCAAAATTACATGTAAGTTCCTTATAGATTAAAATCAAGTCAAGTGTTAACAAATTGTAAAATAAAGGACTAAACTAAACTGGCAGTAATAGATTACATTTTCTAATATTTATTGCACTTTCCCAAATGTCCACTCAAAAGTTGACCTTCATCACTTCTTTTTCCGTCTCACTGCCGCTCCTTTGTTTTGCTATTACTGAAAAAATGGAGGTGGTGGAGAGTGGAGAAAACACAGATGGTGCCACGTGGCGTTTGCTGCACATGAGCCGATGAGTGAGTTAAGTCTGCCTCTGAGAGATGAACCAGGTTCAGAGTTCAGACAGAAGAGCCAGAGCCGGCTGGCTGCTGGTATTCTCAGCTCAGCGGTAATGATAAACATTACAGCAAACTAATGGATGGGCGAGTCGGTCACCGCGGCCTCTGATGCCACTTTATCTTCTTTCTTAACACCCAACACCAGATTGCTCACAACCTCCATGGCCCCGGACAGGAATGTGCGCTAAGCAAATCACTGACCGCACGGGCCGTCAATAAAGCTCGGGTTTGAATTTCAGTCGTGCCGTGAGCGGGGGGAGGGAGGGACGGAAAGACGGAGGCAGGGAAGCAGAAGGAGGGCGCTGATGAGGGGAGGAGGGATAGAAGGAACGAAGGGAAGGATGAAGGGGTCAGTCCTGTGAGATAAGGAAGGGCAGGGAATGCGAAATGGAGTATGAAAGCGAAAACAGATGGAGATATTTTACATAGAGGCAGATAGATGGTTGACAGGAGGTGCGACAAGGGGACAGGGTGGAGAGATAATTACAAAGATAGAGAAGGATGTAAACGACAAGAATGAAAAGGAAAGGGATTATAACTTTACACTACGGTGGCTAGATTGGTAGTGGCACACAGAGAGAGACAGGGGGAGGACAGTGGCACAGAAGACGAGAGGAGCAGGTGATGTCAGACAGAAGACACTGGAAAAAGAGCGTGTTTGAAGGGGAGTAAGGACAAAGAGTGAGGGAGAAAGTCCTTGCCAGAGGGGACAAAAACGTCAAATAGCAAACACTTGATTCATTTCTCTTGTGTGTGTGTGTGTGTGTGTTGTTTTTTTTTCTCCTTTTTTTCCGCTCCTGGATGTCAGTTGTGGCTGTTTGTGTTCTGACACACATCTTCGAAGGACTACACACGCCTACGTACGGCATCAAACCTTAGCCAGGTGCGCACATACACAGCACCTTCCGTAACGGCACAACAACGGTCTCCCAAGACATACCAGCGTCTTTTCATAATCCTGAAATTGGCTAAATCAAAGTGCTTTTTACAAGAAAGCGAGTCGGTTTGTGTCAAGAGAGCTCCACAGCAGCTGAGGTGAGCAGGTGGCACATCTGGTTTCAAAAGAGATATTTTTAAACCCAGAAAGGAGCAGTATACCATTGACTTTCCTTTACTATTGTTGCATTCACATGTAAAATTTGCATTTGGCAATATGTGGGGGATAGTGTAGTGAAAGCGGAGGTGTAGTGCATCCCTGGATAGGTAGTAAAGTCTGGGAAAGTCAGCTTACTATGAGTCAGAGCTTTTTTAAAGTCAAATGACAAGAAGGAAATCAGTGTCTGGCGATATCACGGTTAAAACTATGCTTTGTGTATGTTCGACTGAATATAAAGAAGGTATTTGACTCGATGAATAACACAGCTGAGTACAAAATCAGTGTAAAAGTACAGTTGGACCTGAATTTAATGAAGAATGAACAGACTGAGTTCAGTTAGCTCCTGTGAAAATGATCAACCAGGCCATGTTCTCCTGGCTGCATGAAGATCCACATATACTCTGTGCAAAGAATGTGCACTAATGGGAATACGAGTTGGGGACACTGGAAATTTGGTCAGAAACAATCACACTGGCTGTCCCTGCATGTCTTAATGTTGTCTTGCTTCTCTGGAATAAATAATTCCACCAAGTCCCTCTGACATGTTTTTCTTTTAAATAAGTGTTTTCCATCAGGGTTTGTTTAGTTTGTTCAGGTTCAGTAAGTTCACTTTAATTGCAGTGAAAATGTTACAGTATTTAGTTTAGGGCAATATTTAATTTTAAGAAAATAGTATTGTATTTTGTATATATTCATATATATATATATATAGACACAACAACCAAGACTGTCGGAGCCGGGGCTCGAACCGGCAACATTCCAATTGCAAGACGAACTGCCAACTCTTGAGCCACGATCGCCCCATGCAATATCAAAGTGGCAACAATTTTATTTTTTTTTCAGAATTGGACAATAAATATTTAAAATTGTTCTTTGGATCATAAAACCTGTCACGTATATTAACTGAGACCCTCCTGTGTACGTGTGTTTTCCCATGTTCCCAATTGTAGAGAGTGTGAATTCTAACCAGGAGTTCCTACAACTTTGAACCTCCACACATACACATAAAGTTTGAAAACAAACACTCGCATCTTGTCGGCTGTGTATTCTCGCCTCGCTCTTCCAAATAAAATAAAGCGAGAGCTTTCAGCTGACTGGAATGCTCTCGTTAGCCTGCAGAGTGCAGTAACTAGAGAGCAGTGCCCATTAGCAGATTGATGTTATGCTCACCTGAGCTGACAACTTTTAGGGGAAGCTGGATGAAGGAAGGCTGACTGAAAGAGTAAAGAGATTAGATGGAAACGAAGCCCGTCTTGTAGCTGTCCTGTTTGTGTGTGTTCCCGTCTCTGTCTGCATGGATGATAGAATTTGACGCTGACTTAGTGTCAGACTCCTCGCTGACACATAGTGTAGTTAAAGATTAGAGAGATGTGCACGAAAAAAGGGATGAGATGAAAGTAGAGAGATGGATAGATTTGGATACACTAGTGCTTTGTGGTAGGCTGTGTTTTTAGTTGTCATCTCTGTAAATTTTGAGTAAATGAAAATGGACATTCTGCCCAAATAATTTTCATTTTCTTCCTCTTCGCCCTTGCTTCTTTTATGCCTTTCTCCTCTTCTTTCTTCCGGTATGCTAATATGTCTGTTTGTCTATCTGTTTTCCTGTCTGTCTGTCCACGTGTCTCACTTTTTTCCCCTCCCTGCGTGGCTTATATTAAATTTTAATTCCCTGCAGTGGAGGGCCGGAGAGCCTGACAGTGACAGAGCCTGACAGAAGTGTGGCAAAGAAAATAAAAACAGTGTGACAGCTTAGTGGGGTGGCACATGCATGTGGATGTGTGTTTGTTTATGTCTTTGAGACAGTTGAGACATTTGCTTGTGTTTCTCTGTGTGAGGACTCTTTTCGCCTGTTGTTATGTTGCTGCTCTTTGTAATGTCTTTACATCAACATGAGGAACTACAAGTGAAAAATGTACACGAATCAGTGTCAAATCTTTTCCCTCTCCTAAAAAGTGTTTGCTCGGCTGTGTGTGCGTGCTTTTGACTGTTATTGCGTGTGCACTGTCAGCAGAAAGTTGGTGTTGAAACTGATAAACCATTATGCACAACGTGGGAGTGCATGTTTGTGTGCCATTTGGTGTGTACGTAAGTGTGTGCGTGCACACCAGTGTGTATTAGGTTTAATGATCTTTTTGATGGTTTTCTGTGGCGCGTATTGAGACGGATGGTCCATATGCTCTTTATGGCCCATGCATATTTCATATTCCAGCAGCAAAGCAGAGCAGAGCAGGCATTGCTTATATGGCCAGGATGTTGCACTGGGACGTGGGCTGACTTTATGAGAGCTCATATACCCATCCCACAGCTTTGTCCCCTTTGAATAAATGCCCAAGTACGAATAAACACAACACATTTCAGAAAGATGTCCATAAACCTTAAAGTTGGGCAAAGGCACGAGATCTCAAATGGACCCATGTGGCCATCGGTTACATGATTTAACATTGGTTTACCAGGTGTACGTTTGCATGTCATTTAATGCAAAGGACATCACTTGACTTGAAGTAATAACCTGCAGTGTCTTTACATAAAAATGCTAACTTTGCTTCTTTCCGTTCCCACATAGAAAACACACAAAAAACACACAATAGTGATTGAACTGATTCCATTTTCATTTTCTCTTCTCTCTTGAGAAATACCTCTGGGCACACGCAATGTGATGCTTTTTATGCCTCCAGCAGCAACTGCAGTTTGTTTTTGGAATAAAAAGATGAAGAGTTCA
The DNA here is from genome assembly GCF_963576455.1 of Neolamprologus multifasciatus. NCBI lineage: Eukaryota > Metazoa > Chordata > Actinopteri > Cichliformes > Cichlidae > Neolamprologus > Neolamprologus multifasciatus. Next base: position 20,518,298 of record NC_140449.1, read on the forward strand.
GTAGTTAGAATGAAAGAAAAGACTGAAAACCAGAAAAGCTCATCAAAGAAAACTATATCACCATGATGTATTGTTAGGTTTTTTCTCATCAGTCTCTGCGAAAGATGGGAAGTCACATGAAGTACACGCACAAGAACATAGAAGAAAAAGAAACCTTGATATTTTTCCCATGTTTATGATACTATTTTATTTTTTAGAAGTCTTATACTCCTTTCACATGCAGGTGTTCTGCATTTGTGAACCACTTGTACACTTGTGTCCAAGTATGCGCTTTGTAGTCGTTTCAACAAATCCGCTTTGGATCGCCTTCAGACTGTGCAGAATGCTCCGGCAAGACTTTTAACTGGCATCAGCAGAAGATCGCATATCAATCCAGTGTTGGCTCCAGAGGTTGCTGCTGGCCCCACACAACCTGTGGTGATCAGGCTTTTCAGGCAGTGGCACCAAGGTTGTCTTCGACTGTTATTACACTGTATAGACGCCACTGACTGTTTTAAAAAGCAGTTGAAGACATTTTTATACAGACAAGCCCTTAATTAACTTGTTGTTTTATGTTGAATTCTATTGCTTTACGTTGTTATATGTTACACTTTTATTTCTTTTGTTTTGTTGGGAAGCACTTTGTGATTTTTGTGTGTGCATTCAGTAAACCCCTGGGAGACACACAAATACAAAGTCCAGATGAAAGCACAGACTGTCACATGATGATTGGCAGGTCGCCGCCACATCGAGAGGTGTATCGACTTCATGAGAGAGCGTGTGTGTGTGTGTGTGTGTGTGTGTGTGTGTTTGGGGGGGTGGGGGCAGATTGACAGAGGAAGACAGAAGGGGAGGAAGAGGTGTCGTCAGAGGAGGGGTAAGCAGACGTCAGAAAGATTGAACCTGAAATGAAAAATTGAACAGGAGACGGATGGAAGGACGCTGATAAGGATGGACAGACAGAGGAGGGAGAGTAGGGCAGAACGAGTGATAGTGTGTGTGTGTGTGTGCTTTTGGGGGGATGTAGGAGGGGATGTGAGATGGATGTTGCACTGATAGACTGTCGAGTCTGACAGAGTCTGCTCATGTTCAGCAGAGAGAGTCAGCCACATCATCAGACAACGACAACGACACCCGCAAACGTGCACACAGAGATGCACGATAAGCTTATAAAATCCACACAATCTAAGGCTTCTAGCTCATAATCCTACACTATCAGTTTCACTCACTGTACTTCAGTGCATTTACATTACTATGGCAAACGAGGCTAGCCCGTGTCCCTTTGATTATCTAAACACCGCAGTGATACTGTGCAAATAGTCCACTTTACTGGTTTATTGTCCTGCAAATTAAAATGGTGTTTCTCTGAAAAGCACTATACCCGAGTGCCAGGAGGTTTTGTGCAGCAGGCCCCATTCAGAGCTGACCATTGGCTCTCACTGGTAGCATTTCTCAGGCCTGATTAGGGGGAATGATTGAGCATATAGTGAAGCAAAGCATATACAGTTGCAATGAGTAACAGAGACCACCCCCACTTCCTTGCACACAGTCGCTGAGTGATTAAGTATACTCCCCAAAGTCAAAGTTTCTGTTTCCGCACCAGTCACCGAGTAGAGTTAAAAAACTGGCAATGATAGATTTTTAGCTCATTTATCACCCAACAAAATCCGTTTGTTTCTGTTATCACTTTGGCCCGCACACTGGAGAAGGTCTTAACGCTGAAACATCTGTGCTCTGCTTGTCTTTTATGTTCAGCTTTGATAAAGAATAAAAATAGAAAACTCTCAAGATCAAGTGAGGCAGAACATTGTGCAGGTTTTTTTTCTCTCCTTTCATTGTTTTACTCCATTGATTCCATCTTTCCTAAACGGCTAATTGAACGCTTGCTGTTTCGATTAGCGCCGCGCTTCAGTCTGCATTCTTTAATTTCAGGCCTTTTTGAGCTAGTATATGCGAATATATGTAATTAATTCTCCCCGTCACAATGCATTAATAGAAATGTTAGAGCTCAATGTCATCTCCTATCTGACAAGAATACCCAGACGCTTTTAAACACTTAAATACTTCATGCTGGCGCCTGCTTGTCCAACCAAGTCCACTATGTGTCTTGCCACTTTGATGTATCTTACCCTGAGAGTAACAAAGCTTATAATTGCCTTTAAAATGTGCTTGTTCTGTTGTTATTTTCTTTTTTACTGAGAACATTGAAAGGTCACAGGGGGCTTTTTGTTATAATGACGTATTACTCAGAAGACGTGGGAATCGCAGAGAAACACATTATATACTAACTGCAATAGTGCCATCTAAACCTCGTATCACAGCACAGCAATGCCCAGCACAATTCAAGGCAGTAATCATGGGCATATGACAATATCTGTGGAATAGAAGAGGAAAAATACCCCTAAAAGGCAAATAGGATGAGTTATGTGTTTATTCACTGTATTGTGTTATCATTGTGCGGGTATATCATCATCATTCTTGTGTCATTTCACATAATTAGCTCTCTCTCGCTGTCTGCTCTGCCTGTCCCTCCTTCCCAATCAGTTTCTTCTCCATCTCATGTTGGTAAACTTTTCTCAACTTTTCCCTCATATATTTTTATAAGCGCCCACCATGATGAGTCATAAAGGAGTAAATCCGGTAAGTCAACCTGAATCCATTTAGCTCGACTTTGTGTTTAATAAAAGTATCAATATTTAATCCGGTTTGTCCGTAAAAAATTAAAATATATTGCCATGTCTTGGTAAGTTAATTGTACATTTTCGGGAAAAAGCGCTTCTCTTTGGGGCAGTCTCCTCCCCCCGTTATGTACAAGTGAAGCACTGTATGTCTGACTGGTCGTAAAGGACGTCTCGACCGACTCGAGTTTTGCCTGCAGCCATTAAAAACACACCCCTGCTCTCTCCCACTGCTTTTAGCCTTTATTTTTATGTTCATTTTGCAGCCGGACTGAGACGTAACAAAAGAAACTCTCCACCTAAAAACAGTGTGAAACCAAATTTGCCACAGTAATAGCTGATGATTTGTGATAATGGCAAAGAGTAATAAGTGGTACTTAATTAGCCATTAGAGACACAGAGGGGAGATGGTGGATAAAGAGGGGATGGGTTTTTTGCACAAAGCAATGAACCCCTGTAGTCCGCCCCCTCTCCTATTTTTTTTCTTCTTCTTTTTTTTGCTACAATAGCACCATAGCAAGGGCTTCTTCAGTCGTCATGGAGACTAATGTTGAAAGCCAGCTGTGGTTTTGTCTTGGCAGCCCATTAGGCTGGAGCTCGGTTGGCACTTCTCTAGGTTTCTTTTTTTTCTTTGTGGCTTTGCCTCCTTTGACTTACAATGGTGAAATATAGTCTCTCTGGGTTTAACTTGAGTTTGCGATATTGGCTGAGGGTCATATAAGGGTTTTAAATTCTTCTGAGCTTTTGTTTCACCTTGTTTGAAGTGCTCGTTGAGGGATACTTTTTCTTACATCACCCGAGTTGGTCTCACAGAGCAGCACAGCTGGGTATGGCACAGAAAATCAACTTACTGAGTTTTAAAGAGTTTGGTTAAGTAGCTCCAGCTTCTATATAGTAGACCCCACCCACCTTACAGTTCAAGTAGGTTAAAACAAGTTCAAGCAGATAAAGAATTATCTGCCTGACCCTGTTCTGCTTGATGGATGGCGTTTCTTCTCATTCTACATTGTCCCTACGCCTGGCAAGCAGCGTTTCTTGCCCCGGATCCCTTATTAAAGTGGCTCAAGAGAGGGATCTGAGTAATGTTTTTGTTGTTGTTGAGAACCGTTTATCCCAGCGCTGGAGCTCTTTTCCCCACAGCCCTGATATTCAAGCCTCCCTGACCCAAACACATCAGTCAACAGGACATTGGTGCCGTGTGACTCGGCCAGGAAGTGGGCTGAGGCAGGCAGGGAGAGCGATTGTTATGCAGCAGATTGATCAGGTTTCACAGGACACCACAAAACTATCAATCTGTAGGACTGTACACACAGCGTGAGTGTTTGGGGGTCAAGGCTAGAGTTGTGTGTTTGGGGCGGGGAACGCAAGAATCAATAGCTGGGTCAGAGGGTAATGTCTCACTGAGTGCTGAGTCTATACACAGCCATCAGACAGGATCACTATCAATCATGGGAGAGCTTAGGGAACATACACTCTCTGCTCTCAGTGCGTCTCTTTGCCTCTGCTGGCCCAGTGTCTGATGGGATCACTATTGCTCATGTAAGGGCTTTAGGAACAGAGACAGAGGGAGATGTGGGGAAACAGAGGGATAGAGCAACGCAGGGTGGATTGATGGCAACAAAGTGACAGAGTAAGAAGGAAAGATGGGTTTGTATTGGCAGACACATGGAGGGTGACACTTGGGGTTTGGGAGATAAAAGAAGCCTTAAAGTGAAGAAAGTCTTTGGAGCGTAAAATAGGCTGTGTGGGTGGGATGGTGGTGAAATGGACAATAAATTAAAGCTGAAAACAAAATCAATAAACACGCAAATTAAGGTAAAGACCACAAGTCCCGGTCTTACTCACAGGTTAAACAACATTTTTCTTAATTGAAGTATTCTGTCTTTCCTCCTTCCTGGTGTTGTCGTTCACGCTTTTATCCGCCTTCGTCTCTGATCTGTTTTTTTTTGCCTTTTGTCTTATTCAGCATGTGGTTTTTTTTTTCTTCTTCTTCTTTTTTTCGTTTTTTTTCCCGACCTCGGCTTTTGCCATCTGGTGTTCCATGTGCGTTTGTTCATTTTAATTTCCTCACATTCATCCATCTGTGTCACGAGTGTTTGAACAAAAGCCACAAAAAGCGCATGTATGATTGATTGCAGAAACACACGTGTGGAAGAGAACATGCTTATTATTATACATAATGGTGTGGGAGTGTGTTCGCCGAATGTGGCTCTGTGTGCGAGCGAGACGGCTCGGTTCAAAGGGCTAATAACGCTCGCCATTAGGTTTTGTGCTGCTGGGACAGTCTCTCTCTCTCTCTCTCTCTTACCGTGCAGTCAATATCTACAGACACCGAGAGGAAAGGAAGAAGGGAGACGGAGTGAGCGGACAGGACAGCGAAAAAGTCAAATGAGAGCTGAGAAATTAAGCAAAAGAGGGAGTGAAAGAGATTTGGACAATGCTACTTGTGTGATCATTTCGGTGCTTTGTGTGTGTATGTGTGTGTGTGTGAGGCCACCTGGGAATAAATCTTGTTACCTCTAATATTTTGATCAATTACCAATGATGAAACATTGCTCAGCAGGCCTGGGCTGTATGTGTGTGAGAGAGGAAGTGTGTGCAGTGGCCTTGAGAAAAGGGAGCATATTCCAGGCTGTTGGACACACTCAAGACAGCTATTGATTTTAACGGGGAGAATTTAGAACCATTTCAACCCTTACACCCTATCAAACTCCACTTTACACACACATTCAGGCACACACACACACATACTGTACATGTTCTTCAACTAATCCAGCTGGATTCAAATAAAGGGATAAATTCATCTGCAACCAGTATTTAATGAGACGGCATCATTTGAGCAAGCTTCTACGCAAGTTTTTAATCAAAATTTGTCTGCGTGCTTCTTCTCATGCGGTGTGAAACGTAGACAGAAACAGATTGAAGATGAAGGTGATGAGAAAAGAAGGAAAGGCAGAGTAGAATGACAAGGTAGTGGGAAAGACTCGTGTCTGCCTTTGATGAGGGCCTCATTGATGCTACAGATCTCTGGGAGTCTCCATTCACCGGGGGAGCCGTTCAATTACACCGACCACTCCGCTGGCTGATTGGAGTCCTCCCGCAACAATGTTAGCATCTCTGTAGCGAGCCGAGATGGGATTAAGAAGTCTGGCCTCTGGAGGCAAAGTGGCTTTTAAGTCCTGATTGGCAATCATTTGTAACACTGCTGGACAAGTTTTAATCCAGCCCTACCATGTGCCCATCAGGTGTGTCTCTTTTGATTTCTTTAACCTTGATTTATCTTGGCAAACAGTAACGCACACTTAAAGTCTTACAACCCAATCAGCCACCTGTGGTTTTCCACTTTTGATCAGCAAATGATTAGAAAAATTAAATTAAATGCTTCATACTTAAATCCAAAGATAAGTTAGCATTCACTGTGCTGAGGTACTATAGAAAGCTGTGTTGCTGAAGCCTAATTTATAGGCTTCAAAAATGTTAATCTTCAAAGAAGGTTGATGGAAAAAGAATAAAGTTGTTAAAAAGCTTAATAAAATACAGTGTCTGACATCCTTTTTAAAAAATGTATTACTACAAAGGGGAAAAAAACATAAATGATTTATTTTTGCCTTGTTGTCAGCATTTAAAAACATAAACATACTTTAATAAATAATAAAATAAACCATCTCTCCAGTGTGCAGGGAGATGATTGTTTTTGTCATGGGACGGTACAGCTGTGATGCTTTCTGATGCACCTGAAGTTAAATTTTTTTTAGATCAAAATAATATTTTAAATAACTGGAGAGTGGGAGAGTAGGCAGCTGTGCATGGCTACAACTTGGAGAGAGTTGCAACACGTTAATTTCCATCAATCAGGGACAAATGAGAACTTTTTGTCTTCCTCCTCACTCCTCACTCCTCCCCACCTTCCAAAGGTGGAAACACCCACTTAGGTAAAAAAGAAAATAGGACTATAACACTATATTTTACGGAGTAGTGGTATTATTAAAGATCTAACTGTGTGACAATATTGTTTGGCTTATGTGCTGCTGGCAACAAAATAGCAAGGTTAGTTGTTGTTTAAAAATGGGTCATTTTAGCTCATTGCTAGGTGGTTGTGAGGAATGTCTTATTCAAGTTTTGTGGATATAAATGAGATGTTATTGTGATGAAATAAACCAATAGTGTCATAGGTAATAAAAGGTAAACACAAGTCATTTTCTTCTGCTACTAATTGTTTGCCAGGTAGCTTTATGGCATATTATATAAGGTATAATTTAACTTTTGTGGATATAAATTAAATGATGTATGATAAAAGTTATATAATTCTTTTGTTGAAGGCATTATAGGTGCATAAAAGCTAAAAAAAAAAAAAAAAAAAAAAAAGACAGGTCATTTAACTCATCCATTGCTAGGTGGATGTTGGCAACATGATGTCATTAAAATGTTTTACATTGATAACCATCAGGAAACTTAAGATGTACATCTTTGCCAAGTTTTGGTACTGAACTCCCGATGGTCTGGGATGTCCACCCAAGGTTAACAAATGAGAGCTTAGCCAGTGGACCCCAGAGTACATTGTAAGAGTTGCCAAAGAATTTAAAAACTGTAAACCCTTATTTGAATTATTTACTGTGGCTTCAGCTAACCCCTAGCATGTATTACCAAGTTGGTAGAATCCAAGCAAAACATGAGGTTATCTCTCCCCCCCCCCCACCCCAGTGAAATTTGATCGAATCGATATAGAGTAGGAGAAAACAAACTCTTTCTTTCCAGGAAGTTTAACAAGGACATTCAGACAACATTCACAAAGTTGAGGTAACATCCGTGAAGTCGGCTCAACTTTTATTCTGAACATTTTTCTACCATGAGTACACATCGACGGATATTCAAACGAGTGTGATGTATTTGACATGAACCCACAATGTTAAATTTTGTGTCATTTATAGCAAACGGATTGAGCATCTTGTATTAAAGTTTAAAAGCTTTAGTTCAGAAACTAAGTGAGTCAGAGTTACTGAGGGAAAGTTTGTTACAGCCAGACTTGGCCTTTCTTTAACTATCTTGACACTATCATAGTTTTGAAAGGGGCAGACTGTAACGTCTCCAAATTACTGTGCGTCTGTCATGGGTGCATTTTCAGAAATATCTCTAAAAGTAAATCTGATTCCCCTAATAAGGAAAAATCAATCAGATGGCCTTCTTCGCAGCAAGCATTTTGACTTGGTGTATAAAATCATGTCGGAAAAAACACTGGTGTGACTGATAGAAGAACTGTAATGACAGCGCCACAAACTTAATAGCGTGATGGTAAACCAGGCGATCCACAGCCTAGAACACTAAAACGAAGCAGCATTACTTTTATATTCTTTGATTTCTTTTTTTTATTATTCTTTGTTTTTATAGATCTATGTACAACTAATTGTAACGTGACAAAGTGTCTTCAGTAAAAAGGACCGTTTATTCCCAGAAACAATGTTTGCTAACTGTTACATTGTGATTTTTAATGTCTTTCCTTTTGTTTCCATGGCGATTTTCAAGCCCACTGCTGAAATTGAGCTGCTATTTTAAAATTTGCTGCAAAGTAACGTTCTCCCACATTTGCTTACCTGTCATGGCAAGGTTTAATAAGCCATAAGAAAAATATGCTTTAATAAGAAACATTCCACCTTGGCCGGGGCATTAGCGAGCTTTCACACCATCCCTTGTTTAAAATACCCTGCATTAGAATAATTGTAACAAATGAGAGCATTTTCAGCAGTTAATCATCACTGCTGGTACAGTGAAATAGTGGAGCTATGCCTGGATACGTATTCCACGTAATGGGAATCACATAGATGTGCCATACACTATGCAGCAAAAAACATGGTCCTAAGGGGGAGACCCTCTCACTGACTTAAATATTTGAGCTTCTACCTATTCTTATTGTCCTCCGCCGTCCACAAAATCTTCCATGTAACCAACAGTAGAGCAGAGTAAGCCAGTCCCACTAGCTCTTGTTACAAAAAGGAACGATGGCGCTTACTGTCAAGTGCTTTATTGATATATGATGCTCCAACAGGCCACACAGATAATAAGTAGATAGAGGGTAACTCTGTGGCATTATGTTGCCTATGACTGATTTATACAGGCAACATACTCACTCTCTCTCTCTGTATCTCCCTCACACTCTCTGATGTGATTTTACAGTAGTGACATTGATCCAGGCCCACTTTGATCTTGCTCTTAGCTGTTGCTCGCTCTCACTCCCTCCAGCTATCACCCTTGGCTCTCTGGTTGCTAGAGTCTGCTGTTTTTAACCCCAACTACCCCTTGTCTCATCCTATAAATCTTCTCATCTTTCTCTCCATCTTTCCATCGCTCCATCTCTCTGGCGGATCTGTATACAAGTGATCTTTTGCTCTTGGAAACCTTTGCTCAGGCCGATGAAATGTCCCATCAGGTCTCTGGCTGTTATCAGCGTCACCTAGCCAGGTATCACTTGTAAGAGAGGAAATTAGTTGTGCCTCAACACAAAAGGAAACTGAGGCATCAGGAGGCAGCATCTGCAAGCAGCACACTCTGACTTTTCATAACCTGCTGGGCTGTATTGCTGCGTCTCTCTTTGTTTGGAATTTCAGGAAGCGTCACGATCTAATAAACTCCGGTATCATAGAGGGGAATAAAAGAAAATTCCAAAATGAGGCTGAACATTTTGTGATAGTCTTCTCAGCCAGAGCAACTTTCGCTCATGACTCTAAGGGAAATTCGTTTTTAAAATTAAAATATTTATTGCATTTTCTTTGGACTTGAAGCAGACGGCAGAGACGATATGGCTGGTATGTGACTATCGCAGCTTCTTTGCTCAAAAGAATGTTTCTGTACACGAATGATAGTCGTCAATATTTCAGTAACTGTGAGTCGACTTTTTGTTGGTAAATAAAAATGAATAAAAAAAGTGTTTTATTGAAGAATTAACACATTTCTCTAAAAACATGAGTACATTAGTGTGTACCATTATGGTTAAAAATATAGTGAGCAAAGCATGTTAACAGCGTCTTGCATATACTGGAAATGCTGACCCAGGATTCTAATGCAGTGTCGCACCCATGCAGTAAATTATAGCTTAAAAGCTTTTTGTTTATTTGTTGGCCACGTTATTGGACATCTTTTGAGCCGTAGTTAAACTGAACTGCTTTATACTGAAACGTTTCTATATTTACTGACATATGCATCGACTAAAATGCCTTACTGCGTAACACACTCGAGTAAAACCAAAACGTGCTTTGTTGGCTCATTTTTATCACCTGCATATTTTCTGATTAAAATTTATCTCAACTTGTCGAATTCATTGGGGTCATTCTTCGGATGAGAGAGTCTCAGTTCACATAATTCATAACTACGTTTAAAGCGAATATTCAAACACACTGTATTTTTTTATTATATGAGCAACATATAATGAAATCTGATTGTTCTTGAAGTTTACATTGTGTTGTTAAAATTGTTCTTGTTGTTGTGCTTTTTTTCCAGCTTTTCGTGTCTTTTGTGTCACGTAGTTTGTCATTAATCGAGTAATAATAATAAAAAATCCTTGTGTATAGTTCAGAATTTGGATCATTTTCGTTTAATGCAATCAGTCTTTCTGCTTATGCAAGAGCCGTATAATTATTGTGATATATGAATAAGACTGCAGACATGATATATCATGCAAGCCCCCTCAATGCTCTATTTGCTCTTTAATCTCACTCTGAAATTGGTCTGATTTTGCGATTATCCACGGCGTGAAACAAAGGCGTATTATATGATCTGATGCCACTTTTATATAAGATTGCTTTTGCCGTTAAGTCACTTATGTTGGATTTTATGTGCGTACATGTGTGCGTGTCAGAGATGGGGCTCTTAAAGATGTCAAGATATCAAATAAATGGCTGGTAAATAGCAGCGCTGTACGCTCGGAGAAATGCTCATTCGCACCTACTACACACCAAACCAGGACATACACAGTGGGAATCCTGTGGCATCTTTTATCTTGGAGGAGTGATTTGCTTTCAGATTATTCAAGATGCCCTGAGATGCCCTCCCCCTCATTTTCTCTCACTTTCTTTTCTGCCATTATCCCTTCATCTTTCAAAACTTGCTTTTCTTTGGTATCATAAAACTCGCCAATTGCTTCTTTTTTCTTTTCTTTTTTTTTGTCTGCTCTATTCTGGCTTTCACTCCTCTTCTACTCAATTTGCATTCACACCTCCCTAGTGGAACCAAACTCATCGCTCACTCGAGTCCTTACTCGCTTGCTTTCCATGTCTCTCTCTTTTGCATTCACTATAAATATAGTTCCCTTAAAGCATTTTCTGCATTTTTCTACCACTAATGCCAGAAAAAGTAAATCTCTTCTGCAGGCTATTAAGTGATGTAATGAGTGAAAGTGAGAGGGGTGGATAGGAGACGAGGCAAAAGGAGTAAAGGATGAATGTCGAACAATTAGTCTTAGGTTACTCTGAAAGAAAGAGATGAAAGAAAAATGAAGAGCTCAGAGAAAAAAGAAATTCAGGATGGATTTAAAGAGAGCGGTAAGAAGTGATGGAGAGAAGGAGACATTGAGAGCAGTGTTTCGATCTTCATTTAATAATTGAATAATAATCTCCCTGGAGACATGACCTAGAACTGGCAAAGAGGGAGCGAGGCAGAGTCGGGCTGAGGATGACACACTGCTGCCCCCTTGTGATTTTATGGTGTCACCACTAGAGCGTCTGAGTGAACGAGAGCGGATGTGTGTACGCACATGCTCATCGGAGTGTGCATGATTTACAACTGCAGCCTGTCTCAGTCTCACAGATATGGGCCTGTGTCTGTGATGGGGAGAAAAAAAAGGGCTTTTGGATGTCAGGAAAGAACCTATTTCACTTTGTCACAGAAACTACACACACACAGGCGCGCACACAAGCTCCCAGACACAGAATCAGACCTTATCTTCCTGTCAAGCCGAATCTTTTTTAGGGTTGACGCTGATATATGAGCTTTGGGGGGGAAGAAACGTTGCCGGGACGTTGACGGTTGACGTGAGTGCAACGTTGCGCTCAGGTTGATGTACGAGCAGTGGGGTTAGGGGACAACGCCGCGCTGACACCAGGAGAAGGAGCTGTGGCCCTGGGGCCTTGAGTCCATTCTGAAGAGCCAGCTCCGCATTCTTTGCATGCAGCAGCCCCGCAGCCACGAATACACACCCTCGCCCCCTTAAGCAGACACCCGCTTACTGGTATTAATAACTCGATACCTCTGAAACAAAGATTTGTGTTACGCCCGGTGATTGTTCAAGCAGAAAGCATCCGAAAGACAAAATCCCGTGCAGTGATCTGAGATGTTACATTGCTGCTGCTGCTGTGCAGTGATGTATGTGATACTAAGTGTTGAGGAAATGCCCAAAGCATGTTTATGTTTGTGTGTGTCATCTGTGTACAAACATACTCAAAAATTAGCACTCATAATATAAAGAGTGTAAAATGTGTGTTCATCAACACCTCTGTTCAGCTTTGCAATGGCACTGATTTCAAAAAAATGATGTAAATGATGACAGAAAGTGCCAGAATTTAGATAAATAATACAACTTTTCATGCATGCACCTTTCCAAGTGGCTTTTGGCAAGATGAAAAACCTCAAATTGGCCCGTTTCAGCCTTTACTGTGTGATCTGTGATAAATGCTGTATATATATCAAACGCTGTATTAAAAAAGAAAAAGAAAACATGATAAATACCGCTTGCATTAAAAAAAAATCAAGTAATATTTATATATAGCTGTTTTGAGTGTTTAATATTCTAATCTCTGCTGCTTCTCTGCTTCTCTGCTTCTCTGCTTGTCCAGTCTGCGTAGGGAGGGCTACACAATGCAGGTGAACGTCAACGACTACCTGGACATCTACTGCCCTCATTACAACGACAGCCAGCGCATGGTGGGCACCGGAGAGCAGTACGTCCTCTACATGGTCAGCTATCGTGGTTACAGGAGCTGTGATCCCCAGATGGGCTTCAAGCGGTGGGAGTGTAACCGGCCTCACGCCCCCCACGCGCCCATAAAGTTCTCAGAGAAGTTCCAGCGCTACAGCGCCTTCTCGCTGGGCTACGAGTTCCACGTCGGCCAGGAGTATTACTACATCTGTGAGTGGAATCGAACCTGCTGTATATCTTATAAAAGACATTTCACTAATGTCGTAAATGTCGTAAAGAGAACAATGTTATTGAGGTCAGAGCAGCAGGTTTAAAAAAAACCCTGCTCGTTATAATATTACACATATTACTTTTATCTTTGAATATTCGGCTCGATCATCCAAGTCATGTCCTCGAGTAATATGGGGATGACAAATTGCAGCCTCACATTTAATCATATCGCCCTGCAGCCGTGCAGGCTCATCCATTTTGTTGATTGCTAATCAAATTAACTTGCAGCACCTTGTGCCAACAAGCCATTGTATAAATAATGAACTTTTAGCCTGTCATAAAACAGTGTCAAAACAGATATTACGAGGCACTGACTGTATAATCGGCGCAGTACTCATTTACTCCTGTACATATTTGTGTGTATTTGTGGGTTTGGTAATATTAACGTAGGATTCTGGTAGGTAAGTGAGCAAATCTACAAGAATCATGTGCCTTCCTAACATTTTCAGACCACTGCTCTCACTGCTTCACGTGAAAAATCCAACACTAAACTATACACCACAGTGAGTCACTTGCAATAAAACATACAACCCACCTTCTCGAGTCATTGTTTTGTGTCGCTGATTGTCAGCCAGTTGATTAGTCAAGTAGTAGTAACATAACATCTGGCTGATTGTTTTTCTGTTTAACAAATGCATGATAATAGTGATCCAAATGGTTAATTCTGCCTATATTTAAGTACAAGCTCTGTAACAAAAGTGCACATGGCATTTAATTTATTGTGTATTATTTTGTTGCGCAGCCACGCCCACTCATCACCACGGACGCGCCTGTCTGAGACTACGAGTGTACGTCTGCTGCTCCACGGGTAAGTCTCCTGCTTTGTGTTTGGGGGGGGGTGATGTTTGACCTATAATGCTTGGACTTGTTCGCAGGCTTTACCTGGACCCATCTGGCCACTCTGCCCATCTGGAAAGCACCAAGTGCCCAACGAACTCAAACACTCTCTGCATACAGATGCACACACAATCTAAATACAGCCTAAAACAGGCAGAGCTATTAATACTGCTGCTGAGTCTCCTGCAGCATTTTCACTCACAGCATAGCCCCCCACGTCCCAGCTCCTCTTTTTTTCTCTTCTTCCCCGTCTCACTCTTCTTTCACTTTCTCTCTCTCCCTCTCCCTCTCTTTACAGCAGCAAAAAAAAAGGGAGCAGCTTCAGCTTTGAAGGCCCTCAACCCCCTCCTGCTTCCTCTCCACTCCTCTCCCTCTCTCTTCCACCCCTCCTCCCTCTCTCCCTGTCAGAATCCATTTATTGCCGTGTGCGGTCAGTGGGTGGCTATGTATATGTAGTGTTATCCTCTCTCGCTCTCCTGCCACCCTTCAATCTCTCGACCCGCTCTCACTCACTTTCACACACACACACACGCACACACACACACATACACACACAGACTTTGATCCCTGGCCTGTCCGGTCCTTTGTAGTATTAACCTCTCCTCCCTCTTTCACCCCCACAACTCCATCACTCTCCATCCCTTTTCACACACTGACTCTCTTCAGTTTGATCTGCCTCTCCTCACATTCCCTCTTTTCCCCGTCTCTCTCTATCTTTTTGTCAGGGCTTCTTGTGATATTGTGGCTTGTCAGTCGGTGTGCTGTGGGGTTTTTCAACCCTGCACCCTTGTCATGCCACTCTATTGGATGTCATGTTGGAAGTAATTAAAGTCCTCTTGGTTGGAGCAATAGTTTAACCCCTGCTCCTTTTTTTTTCTCTACCCAGCTCAATTACTTTTCACTCTCTCTCTCTCACACACAGCTTCTGATGTGGATGATGAGCCAGGGCCTACAGATGGAGTCTACACGCTTAGACCAGGCCTAAAAATTGATGAGCTTGGTGAGTAATACACACAGGAAGTTCAGGAAGTGTAAGACACATCTGTCTGTTGCAGCTCAATTCACAAAAACAACAATAGACTCTGATTTTGATCACTTTAGTACCAAATCAAGGAAATCAGATTATTTGCCTTTTACAAAGCGTCTCATTGAAGTTAAAGCAGAGTTCAGAAATTCATAAACAAGCAACAATGTATTAGTCTGAAATATTAAGTGACTGAAAATCTGGAATAACAACGTCCTATTAATGCTGCTCGCTGTATTTTCAGCAGCGGATTATTGCAGACATGGATACGACACGCTTGTATTGGATTTGCTTGCAATTAAAAAAAAACCCGCATATGGTAGAAGATCATCAGCATTATTCTTTGAACGCGTCAGCTGGCTGACCAATGATATTGATATAGATGGCAGTGCGACTGTGCAGCATCAAAAGTGGCTAACCAAGTGAAATGATATTCAGCGCAGTTAACTTCACAGCGCCAGCTGGCTTGGCAAGCTGCTGATCCTGCTAAACAACGACATGAATATTCATTTCACACATTTCATGCCGTTTTCACCCAGATGAGCAGAGAACACAGAGTTTCTTGAAAATTTACAACAAAAAGTATAAAATTCATTCAGAAAAGCGGGGCCTCTTTAGATATACCGTATTCAGATAACCCCTGCCCGTTTGGAAGTGCTTCCTGTTTGTCTTTGTGTTGCTCCGATTTGGAGCTATATGAGTAAAAAGGGATCGTGTGTATAATGTGAAATCTGTTGGCAGCGATTTAAGGGAGAAGCAGAAGAGTAAATCAAAAAATGACAGACTTTGGGATCACCTGTTCATATTGTTGATTTTTAGTGTTGTGGCAACAGCATAGCAACACAGTAACAACATACAGGTAGCTTGGCCTATCTATCCAGCAGCCGTTACACAACCAGGCATGCTGGTATCAATCATAATCCTGTCTAGCTATCACACGCTCTCCTCCAAGGTATCTTGTAAAATATGGCGTTGCGTTGTTGTTAATCTCCCCGTGTGCCTGAGTGTTTGTGTGTGCGCACGCTCGCATGCGCGCACGCGTGTAAGTCAGTTTGTTCTAATAATTGTCGTAAGAAAACTCATGACTGGCTGCGGCAAATAGCTGGAGGTCATGCGAGTTTCTGTGAGATACCGCTCCCTCGCTTCTTTTTCCTCTCATCATTCTTTCATCTTATTTCACTCTCACTCCATCTCCTTTCTCTATGCCCTCCTCATGCCTCTGCCTTTTAATTCCCATCTTCCGTTTTTCCTCCGAGAGCACAAGTAGCAATGCAGTCAAGGAGAAAGCCACCTAAACTCAGTTTATTCACCTTTTGATGTGTGAAATTGAGTTTTTCCCTCGTTTAATACTTTTCCCGCCCCAAAGCGATATTTATCTTAGGTTTTATGGTATTCATTAACACTATCACAGTGATATTAAAAAAAGTTTGAAATATTTTTATGCCAAAACAATTTTTAGAGCTAAAAATTCCCATTCGCTACTGAGCAACAATATATTACAATATGTATGATATATTCTTATCACATTTCCTCAGTACTTGGTTCTTCCTTGCTTTCTTTTCTAATACAGTAAATGCAAAACACAATCACTGCAAAATAAAATCTGTTCGCTACACATGTACAGAGTTTTTATGCAAAGGAAAAGGACATTAACGATCATTTCAGCAGAAGAATATCTACATTTAATGTGTTAAACTGATAGAGACAGCTCGAGGACATGGTACTCTAGCTGTACTGTTGATAGTGAGCGGCTAACACAATAGCTGAAAAGAAATTACCCCAGCCCCTATGGGTCTTTTTCACCTGTAGTGCTGTGTTGCCAATTAAATTAATACGATAACCCAAGTGGTGTGAGAGGAAGTGAGAAGATCAGCAGGGAGCTGCGAAACGAGCTGAACACAAAGAAGTGCTACAGTTTCCTGTTCTCCTCCTTCGCTCTCAGTCCTCCTGGCTGCTGGTTAGACGTCCTCAAATCGTAGTTTTAATTACTGTTACTGAAGTTTCACACAAACTGCGCAGTTCAAATCTGCCTGATTATTGTGTGTAGAAATGTTGAAATAACTCAAATGTTGTTTATTGGAACCCACCCGTGTCTTTCTCCACCCTTCTCTCCTCGCAGTTTATTTCCTGGGCACCTTCCCCTTTCAATCAATGTGGTTCCCTGAATACGGCCACTAGCATTAGATTGCATTTAGATCTCATTTACAACGCAGATGGAATGGCGCTAGCTGCTCCCTGTGCAACCATGCGATTACTGAAGGCTTTCAGTGGGAGGACGCTCATTTTCCCACCCTGTTGGCTCAGATTACTGCATCCGATGATCAGCTCTGGCCATTAGTAGAAAAATCTGTAGCGTGTTCTTCTTAATGGGGCTTGTTGTAGCAATTACTATTCCTATGAGCACAGTGTGTTTAAGGTACTTGGCAGCAGAATAAGGCTGGATGTCGGCAGCAGAAGACAGCACAAACAGTTACAGATCAACGTTTTCATAGCTGCAGTTTGTAAATTTTGTAAATTCTCCCTATGCTTTGGTTTCTTTTTGAGGAAAAAAGGTAGCAGGTAATCATAATGTGCCACTGCAAGGGATGTGTGAAAGTTCAGCCCACTGGGTGTTAAGATATAGCTGGCAAAGCAGAGGTGAGAGGAAAGTCAGGTGTTCAGGACCGCAGTTTGTGAGCCCTGCCGCATTATAGCACACCTGGATACAGGGGCTCAAACTCCAGGTCACCCGGTAGTTGCATCGAGGTCAAGAGCCCGTGCTCATCACAAATAAACTTATTTCGGATTGTTGTGAGGACCTTTTTTCTAAAAAAAAAAAAAAAAAAAAAAGGGGGGGGATCTATCTGTACGTGAATGATCACACCTCTCCAATCGAACTGCCCCAAAAGTGAAAAACAACTGTTTTAGCTGGACTTAGAATGTGTGAAAGTACCTGTCACTGTTTTTTAGGTCAATTTGTAGAAAGAGTTGTGAGACAGTTTGCACTCAACCAGTTTAAACGATCTCTATCTGGCAAGCTCACACGTCTGCTGTAACGTGCAAGCCGATTTGTGCATTTTTGTGGTGTATGGAAGAGCTGAATAACACAATTGCAACTTTTAAACACGCCTTAAATATTTGGTTTGCAAAGCTAAGATTACACGAGAAAAACAGAAGCGAGATGGTCGAGTGCATTCTGGAGCAAAGTGTAACAAATAAGTAAATATTTAAAATGTGTTTTATTTATTATTTGCCCAATAACATGAATAACTCGAGCTTACCATTTATCCCTTCCAAATGTCACAGCTAATGATTCTGTTTACTTGCAGTTAAACTTGTAATTATTTGCATACATGCATGCGGTCTGCTGTCAGTTTCTTTTGAATTTCTTCAGCAATCTAACAGCTGTTTGTTTGTGGTGTTTGTTTGGACAGCCAGTGTTTGTTTAGCTAACGTTCCCTCTTTATTTTTCAGTGACCTGCCTCTGATTTAGCATGTCAGACTCTATTTACTAGTCACGGCGAGAGCTGCGTGGCTTTTGCAGACAGTTGACTATTGTCTTCGGAGGCTCTGCGAGATGTTTGTTAAATGAAGACTATGTTGAAAGACGTGTGTATGAACCAGTCAGGCGGGATCTGATGAAAGGCGCTCTTGTAACAGTCTCGGTCACAGTTTTTGTGTGTTTGTTTTTTTCTAACCTGCGTCTCCGAAGCCTCAGTACTATGTAAAAATGCAGTACTAAATCATTGCAGTGCCCCTTTAATGAGGGCTTTCTGATGCAAGAGCGCCACAAATTATAAGCTCTGAGAAGACTCAACACATCTCACAGTGTCAACAAAGTCACTCTTAAATTATTTATGCCAGGACGTTTCTACTGAATTGCATAATGCTGTAAAAGTTCTTTTTAAATTACTCAGTATTCATAAAATACAGAATAAGGTCAGATTTATACTCCCACAGTAACATAATGTAGTATAAAATGTGTATAAAAGAGGATTTAGCGCACACACTCCTTCACAAACACAGATTAGACAGACGTAATCCAGTCTAAGATATAGTACTGTGCAAAAGTCTTGAGTTACTCTTATTTTCTTATATTTTAGAATAGAATGCGTTTATTTTTGATTATATGGGAGTGCAATGAAATTTGAAGCATGTCTCTGAATGCTACAGATAGATTGCCGTTTGGACATTGATTGTCTGTAGACCTGCTCGAGTGAAGGTAGCTGGTTGTCCTCTATGTTGATTTAATGACTCTCTGAACAGCTTTCTTGTCAGCCTCAGTGCAGCTGGCATACCACACCAAGATGCCAGGCTAAGTATACTCCACCGAGCTGTGGTAGAAGGACACAAGCAGCTGTTTGGGCAGGTTTGCTCTTTGCAGTGTTTCTAAGAAGTCAAATGGCTTCTGTGTCTTCTTCACGCGAGAGGTTGTGTTTAGAGGCCGTGTGAGATGAGTGTGCCGAGGAATTTAAAGCCGGGCACTCTCTCCACAATGTTTCCACTTATGCAAAGCGGAGCAGGTTCCTCTTCACGTCTCCTAAAGCTGACGATCAACTCTATATTTGGCTTCCAAGGAGACTTTCTTGCAGTTTTTAAAAAGCGGCCGTGAGCAATAGTTCTCCAGGCTTCCTGAAAGTCTTTCAAAGTTTTTCTTTGGGCATTGGCTGATTTTTCACTAGTTTTCAGTACAGTCTTTCTGTCTGAGGGGAATGTCAGATGATTTTTATCACTGAGCTATTAATCATTCAAGCATAAAACTCAATTTATTTATTTAACTCAAGGGATGAACCAGTATTGTGTGTTTATTATTAGCAGCCTGTAACAAAAACACACGATTTCCTTTCATTTCTTTATCTGAGTCTATGAAAAATGTCAAAGATAATATAGTTTGACAGAATAAAATCTCTCTTTCTGGTGTGTAGTGCTTTCTTTAAAAAAAAAAAACTGAGGAAACTGGACAAGTGGGGGACAAACGTGCCAGCTCTAAAATAGTATCTACACCAGCATCTGGAAATCATGACCTGACACAGGAAAGATGCATTTAGATATTCAACTGTTCCATCTACTGTACTGAAGCTTCATCAGAAATGGCCTCAGTGGCTGTAATGAAGCCACTCTTAAAGAAGCTTATGGAAGGGAAACGGGGAGAAAAGGCCAAATTACACAAGAATGGGACTGAAAATCAGTAGCAACAGGTCTGACGGAGTGATGAATCCAAATGAGAAATTTCTGATTTGATTTAAATTAAATACCATCTGCAAAGCATCTGATTGGCACGAGAATGATCCCAAACACACTGCCTGTGCTGCAAACACACACCTAAATAGAAAAACACACAGTGGAACACCATCAATCATGGATTGGCCTCACCAGAGCCCGGCCCTCAACATTATTAAAGCAGTGTGGGATCATCTTGACAGAGAACAGAAGAAAAGGCAGCCAACATCCAAGGAAGAGTTTTGAATGTCCTTCAAGAAGCCTGGAAAACTATTCCTGAAGAAATGACAGGAAAGCTTGTCTCAGAGAATTCAGGCTGTGTAGAAGTATAAAGGTGGTGATTTTCAAGCTCATTAGAACTGTAAAAACTTTGCTTTTGCCTTATATACTATATTTCCATTTCGGTTTACACTTGTTTCAAAAATGTCTTGGCAAGTTTCCCAGGAAATATGATGGGTGGCTCAAGACTTTTGCACAACACTGTATTTCGTTACTTCCAGATTTATAGACACTTACAGCTGTCTGAGCTTCTTAATTATTAGGTAGATGCTACTTCCTTTTTGTGCACTGTAATATGTACATGCAGACGTTTGTATGTTTAGCTCAGCGCAGCATGTCAGAAGGTCACAATGCACCTCACATGACCTCTGCACAAACAACTTGTACGCCAATAATTATACGTTTATTAACAGCAGTGGCAGACTATGAGTGTCTGTGTGTCTCTGTGTAATGGGGCGATTAGCAGAGCCACACTTTGGAACCAGTTGTACGAGATGCTCTGCCGTCTGCTGTTGGTGTCTACAAAACCACATTCCTCTGTCAGTCAGCACCAAAACAACAGTTTGAAGCCGCACAGTGTCCTGACCCCTCAGCTGCATACTCAGTTACGCCACGGTCAAAGCATTTAACCTGAGCTCCGCTGCTGCATGGACCTCATTAGACTGGCTGGCAAAGCATACCAGAGAAGCCCATCTCTAAAACCAGGTGTCAGAGAGTCATTACTCTCCTGTCTGACCCACGGAGCAGCTGGAAATATTCTGGAGATAGATACAGCGACGAGTGGAAACACTGAGAGCAGCCCTGCTTTATTTCAATGCCATCAGACCGTAAACACAATAGTTGCTAATCAGCATCAGGGACCTTCTGTACAGACAGAAAATTGTGCTCCTGTCTGGTCTCCAGTCTTATTAATGACTACAGAGGGAGTGTCTGCCCCTGCCTGTGTCTCATAGGTGCAGGCTTGTAGCAAACTGTCTGCTCGGTCATGTGTTTCTCACTTTGACTAGACATCAAAGTTTGGTGTGTAGCCCTCAAGAAACCTATTTTTAGCCTGTTCCCAGGTGTAAGTGCAGGGGTATTGGGGCGATTACAGTGCATACAGTAGAT
Organism: Neolamprologus multifasciatus; assembly: GCF_963576455.1. NCBI lineage: Eukaryota > Metazoa > Chordata > Actinopteri > Cichliformes > Cichlidae > Neolamprologus > Neolamprologus multifasciatus. The sequence continues at coordinate 20,539,572 of NC_140449.1, forward strand.
TTATGTCTCAGGTATGATGGGCAATGTGTCACCTTATTAGAACAATGAATGCTGTCTGGTAACAGCTGCAGTCTTTGTGTTGTTTTTAGTGCAGACTGACCATATTTCAGTGGGAGTAAGACTGAAAGCTGCCTTTTGTTCTCTCAGGCTGTCATCATTTTTTTTGTCACATTTGAGAAAAAGTTGTGCTGTGAAACCAGATTATAGCACATTTAGGAAGCCAGATAAACGCTTTTAAATGTTCCACTGAAGGATGAGCCGAGTTTTATTTATAGAGAACGCTTCAAAGCAGCAAAAAAGTGTTGCACAACTATGCCAGCAAAACACAGGGAAAAAAGACAACTGGGCAATAGATAATCTAAACAGTAATCGCTTTATTACATTGCCTACCCAATTACATACGGGTCTCAATTCTGTCAGACAGGTAGGTCTTAAGCGAGGATTTAGAGGGGAAAATGTAGGACAGATCTGATATGAACGGGTAGTCTGTTCCGATGCTTAGAGGTGCCAGCTGAAAAACTACAAAACCTCTTTGTTTGTAACTTGGACTTGAAACCACCTGGAGCATCTGGTCAGATGATCTAAGTCAGGGATGGGCAACATGCCGTCTGAGACAAAGAGCCAGACTTTGAACAACTGAATTCAAACATGATGCAGACTTATGCTTAGCTTTGTGGATTGTGTAAGCATGGTATTCTTGTTTCAAAAATCAAGATATTTCTTTAGGAAATGGGAGTGTTTTGTGTCAGTGGAGCGTACTGTAAAACAAAGCGGTCCATTTGAAGCCAGCTGTAGTCCTGGTACAGAGGCCAGGTAACAAGAGATAGCAGTTAGCTGAAAAAATGATGCTTGTTTAAAACTAAAAACACACAGAAATCCTGAAAGGCTCAGTGTGTTTGGGTACTGTACCCTGTGATACTTTGCTATACAGAATAAAACATCCCAGCCACGTCACCTGAGGGGGAAAAAGTGCCTAAATTTTGTACCCTGAAGTTTAGCTGAAGTCTCATTTAGGCTCTTGCTAATATTTTATATTATCTGTTATTTTAGTGTATTATTGTGTACTCCAGCCACTTGGTATTACTGGGTTGAACCTCTTTTGCCTAGAGAGCATCTATTTAACAAGGCACTGACATTTATTCATGATGTGAATCTCCTGTTCCACCACATCTCAAAGGTGCTCTACTGTATTGAGATGGATTTCAGGTTGTGATTTTGGGGTCCTTTGAGTACAATAAACTCATTTTCATGTTCATTAAACCAGTTTGAGATGATTTGATCTCTCTGACGTGGCATATTATCCTGTTGGAAGCAGCCATCAGAAGATATGGACAGTGTGGTCATACAGGGATTGTCAGGCCAGCAGCAATATTTAGGATCGCTGTGGTGTTTAAATGATGCTCATTTGATATTAAGGAGCCCAAAATGTACAAAGAAACTACCTAATACTACTTGACAATGTCTAATGTTCCTAAATGCATTTGAGTTGTTGTCATGTGATTGGTTGATTAGATATTAGATATTATTATTAGATTAGATATTTGCATGAACAAATTGCTGAACATTTGCACCTAATAAAGTGGCATGTGGTTATAGTGGTGATAAATTGGAAAGTTGGAAAAAAAAAACTGTCCTTAACACGGTCTAAGATCAGACATAGAAATTTTGCAGCTAATATAAGGAGCGCTGCCGATGTTAAAGACCGCGTCTGAATGACCAAATAATAAAACCTTGGATTAAAAGTACAGAAAAATTCTCATCTGACATGTTATAATTAAGATCTCTCTGTCTCTGTCCTGTTGTTGTTGCGTTCTAATAGTTTCTCATTCTCTTTTATTTTTCAAGCTGAATTTAATCCTGTTATTCCCAAGCTGGAAAAGAGCGTCAGTGGAAGCAGCCCATCCAGGGATCGCCTTCTTCTCACCGTGACGATGCTCTTTTTGGCCGCTCTCTGCATCTCCTAGCAACGGCCATCCCATTAGCGTCACCATGCCAACTAGCCTTGGGAAGGTGTACAATATCTGAGGAGAGGATAGGAGAGGAGAGGCAAATAGAGCAGAAAGCAAGAGGAGCAAGACTTTGAAATTAGAGTTTGGAAGAATCACAATGTGTGTGGGGGGGTGGGGGGGAGTGCGTGTGTCTTTGTGTGCGTGCGTGCATGTGTGTGTCTGTGTGTGTACAGCTGTGTGTTTGAGGGAGTGTGGTTTTGGCAGAGTGCAGGCACCTTCAGACACTTGGTGACACAGACTGAACCATATCTGGCATTAAAGTCAGCCTGTGCCCACAGGTGCAGGTGGGGGTAGACTGTTTGTGGGTGTGTGTTTTTCTGTTTCTGTGTGCGTGTGTATGAATGTGTGTGTGTGTGTGCATGAGCAGGCCGAATGTTGAGCTTGTTGAATCCTGCACACCACACAAAGCATTTATTCCACAGGTGAGGTGGAGCTCAAATCCTAATAAAAAGATGAAATCCAACCACCAAACTGAAACCTATTTGAAGACTTTCCCTTGGATCTGATTGGCTGTAAGAATCCTTAAGTCTAGTTGCCATAGTTTCTTGCAACAAATAGAACTGAAATGAACTGATTCATATAGATTTCAGCGGTACTGAACTGAAATTGCCTTTTTGTTGTTCTTGTTGTTGTTTATCTTGATGCTGGGAGCTTTTCCCAGCACACAGAGGAAAAAAAAAAAAATGGAGCCAGCTGATGAACTATGTTAGCCCCGTGTAGTCAAAGTAGCCGGTAGTTCATACACAGACAGACCCTGGGACTCCAGACCACCAGTGTTTCAGTTGCCATTTCCACTATGCTGTGTCATTCTGTGTTCACCATCAGCGCTCAGAAGGCAAAAGGACAGAAAGGGGTCATGGGAAAATACAAAGCATTTAAATGTCGACTCACCATTTTGAGGAAAAGATAGAAGAGGGGGAAAGGAACCTGAATATGTGGCATTGACAGACAGTGCAAGGGTTTGTGGACATTAGAAGTTGTTGTGCTACTTTTCTGTCTTTTCCTTGAAGTACTCAGTTCGTCCTCTGCCAGCTCCGAGGTTAATGAAGCACACGATGGCCATCGAGCAGCCATGGATACACTCAGCAATACTACGCTCCTCACACGCGACTGCAAGCTGTTCAGAGGAGAGGAAGAGGAACCCGGAGGAGGGGACGAGAAAGGAGGAGCAGTCACTCACACGAGCATCAATAAATAGGTCCTGTCCAAGCCATGTTGGTTTAGCGGCCTGCTCTACCAACCCTGTTCTCTGTACGCCCATATGTCAGTTGCCACATTTTTGCGTTTCTGTTTGAGTGTGTTTTATGCGTGCCCGAGTGGGGGGAAAAACAAAACCATCTCCAGCGTGCTGTTTGTCTGTGTTTGAGAGCGAGAGAGAGACTATTTTAAAAGGTACTAACAGCCTAAAAAAATACATACATCCACATACTGTACATCTTATAAGTATGAAAACGCAAAAAAAAAAAAAAAAATCAAAACACGACTAAAGCAGCAAGTTATACATACAAACCAAGTGCTTTGGTGGGGAGGTACAGCAGTCCAAAACTCAAACAAATGTACCAGTTGGTTGCTTCAGAATAGCGTTTCCATAGCAACTAGCACCTTATTCACCATGGTTACCCTACCCTGCCAACGGATGGACTCTAGTAGGGCATGGCTTACCATAGTAGCTGATAACAATGATGAAGGTGATGTTGATTATAATGATAATAAAGAGGATGATGACGATGGACTGTGAGCTGGCCGTTAGTCGATAAGGACTGACGCCACGCGGTTCGCCCACCGGTACGTGAGGCATTCAAGTACTTGTGTAAATGTCACAACAGAACAGAATGGAATTCTAATGTATTGAAATCTGACGAGGTGAAATGTGATGTAAGCATTTTTACAAACTTGAAACTTTGCGGTTGTTTTCCTTTCTTTTTTTAATTTTCAGTTTTCTTGAGTTTGCTGTGGTACATAACTGCTTATGTTGAGATGGGAAGACGGGTTTTAAAAGTTTGAAAATTGGGTTGGGTTAAGCTTTATGTAAACCTGGGCTGCACTCTGTGATTCTCTTCAACTCGTTCAACTTTAAGGTAAAGTCATGCTGCATACTATGTTTTTAACAACAACACTGGTGCGTCGCTTTATTTCCTTTAAAAGACGCTCCGGTGACTATATACATGAGTTAGGAGATAATTAGGATCATTAGTGAACTCGTGAGAACTTTTTAATGTAATCTCTGGCTCTGGGGTATAGACTGTAAATAAAAGATGGGCACAGCAACAGTGACATCACATATTGGTTTGTGAAGTCCGGTTTTGAAGCCATTATTTTAGCCTTTTGCCAACACTGCAAGCACAGGAAAGAGGTACAGTTCAGTGGCTTAACAGACAACTACTGGCTACAGCTTCCTGGCAGTCCACATGCCTAATTATGATAACTTTAACCTTTAGAAAGTTAAACGGATAAGTAAACTAAGCTGAACTTTAGCCTTGAAATTTTAAATAGATGTCTTGTTTAATCAGTAAGGGCCATGACATTTGAAAAATATAGGCTTGTACAAGACATGACTTCTGAGAGGAGTTACAGAGTTGCATCATGGGAATTGTAAGATCAAGTATTTTTGAGTTGAGGATTTTATAGTGTGGACAGAAAGTTGGTATTTGTTATCTGTTTTAGCTGTTCTCGTTTTCATTTTGGCCATGTGCTTTTATCTTAAAGAAATCCCAGATTTATAAAAGGGAAGTACTAAAGTGATAACCTTTTAAAATAAACTATGTCTGTTTGCTATTAATTGTATATAGATAGCATATGTTTCACTGAGGCAGAGATATATTTTGAACCCTTTTAAAGGTCTAATTTTTACCTATTTTGGCCTTTTTGGAGACCTAAATGGGTTAAAATGATCAACATGTCTAGTAAGTAAAGCTGAAAAGAATGCAAGAAAGTCTAATGAAATGTCACCCTGACAAGAGATTGTGCCTGTGGAAATAAACAACCAATTAAAAGACCATGTGTGATCCAGCCCCAGGTGTACATATAGCTCATGGTGGGAGGGTGAAGGAGGAAAGGTTTGGGTTCGGGTGTCGAATGGGAGGATTGAAGAGTTTGAAAAGTTAAATCACTCTTCAAGAAGTTGCACTTAAGAACTCAGACACGCGGGCGAGAAAACATGTATGTGTGTTCATGGGTGCGTTCGTGTGTGCAAATTATTGAGAGAGAGCGAGTGAGTGAGTGAGCGACAGACTCTTTGTTTCTGATCTTTCCATGTGTGCGTATGAATGAGAAAATGTGACCGATTGTTGTCTGGCAAAACAATAAAAGCATTTACTAGTGTTGGAAACAACAATTACAATCATGTTTACCTTTGACTGGAATGACTTTAAATGAACTTGAAAATAAACTGTAAACTGAACGAACCATAACAGAGGTTATAACAATGATCATGATAACAAAATAATAAGCTTACAAATGTTACTTTTAACAAGACGTGTGTTCGCCTCTTTATTTGCTTCCCCCTGTTAATCTCCTCCCTCACCCTCCCTGCTCTCTAAGTCTTTGAGGATCTAAAAAAAACAAAATAAGCATGGAGCTAATCCAAGACAACAGATGGACGGGTTGCAGAAAAAAGGTTTTACCTGGTATACTCAGTTCTCTGTAGATAATGTTGTTTGGGAGCTCACAGATGTGATTTTCCATATCAAAGTTGGTGTGGCAAGGCTCTCCCTCTGCAGTAATACCTTTACACACTCCGATTAGGAGAGATAAGCACTTCAATCACCGACCCAACATTTGAATGACAATGGGACAGGGCAGCAGTGTGTACCTGTACGTCTGGACCGGCTGATGGAGGGATAATGCTGCTCCTGATGTCAGAGTGCAGCCAAGCTTAAAAGCTGTGATGTTATGCAACAGGTTTCTGTCATATAGGTAAAGGTAACATATTCACCACTGAGTGACAGGACAGCACAAGGGTTGAGATAAACCGATAGAGTTGGGGTATAGAAGGAGATGGAGATGTGAAATGCAGAGTTAGACATTTAGAAAGATGAGATTATACAGGAAGTCAAAATGTGGATATTTACAGGATATTTTAAGTACAATCAAATGCACTTAAGTGATGATTAGAAAGTTTTGGCAATTTGCAGGGCTGGAGCATTCAGGGGGTTCTTAACATAATGCCACAATCTTCCCAACAGTGGATGTCCTCTCAAATTTACCACAAGATCAGACTGCAATGTTCAAGAGATTTTTTTGTTTAAATTCAAGAGCTACATCTCAGACACAACAAGGCTCAGACAGCATGTTACCTAATTAAGTTCATAACAGTATAGTTAGAAAAGAACTGAACAGGTGTGGCTTGTTTGGATGTTTTGCTGTGAGAAAGCCTCTTCTTTCTGAACATGAACAAGAACATGTCAACACGGCTTAGGTTTTGAAAGCTGTATCTGAACAAACCACAGGACTTCTAAAATGTTTCGCCATAATGACTAGCACTGTTTAGAGAAATCCACACACATATCAGCACAAACACATCATACTAACCGTTAAGCACGGGATTGGTGGTGGAAGGCTTGTCTTGCAGGCACAGGACCTGGGCACCTTACAGTCATTAAGTCGACCATGAACCCTACTGTATGCCAAAGTATTCTAGAGTCAAATGTGAGGCCATCTATCTAACAGCTAAAGCTTGGCTGAAATTGTGTCATGCATTAGGACAATGACCCCAAGCACAGCAGCAAATTCACAACAGAATGGCTGAAAAAGAAAAGAATCAAGGTGGTGCAATGGCCTAGTCAAAGTCCAGACTTTGACCTGATTGAAATGCTGTGGCAGGATTCAAAGAGAGGTGTGCGGCGTGCGTGCAAATTAACTGAAGCAACAATGTAAAGAAAAGACGGACAAAATTCCTGCGCCATGACGTGAGAGACCGATAAACTCATAGAGAAAACAAGTCCTTCAAGTCATTGCTGCTAAAGGTGATTCTACAAGCTATTGAATCATAGGGTGTTCTTAGTTTTCCACAGGACTTCAGAGACCTGTGGAATTTTTCTAATGACTTTCACATGACTGTACACCAATCCGGTATGACATTATGACCACTGACAGGTGAAGTAAATAACACTGATTATCTTTTCATCATGGCACGTGTTGGTGGGTGGGATGCATCATGGAGCAAGTGAAGATTTTGTCCTTAAAGTTGATGTGTTAGAAGCAGGAAACATTGGCAAGTGTAAGAATTTAAGTGAGTTTGACAAAATTTAATGGCTAGACAACCGAGTCAGAGCATTTCCCAAACTGCAGCTCTTGTGGGCTGTCCCTGGCCTGCTATGGTCAGTATCTATCACAAGTGAACAATGGTGAAACAGCGTCATCGGCGTCCGACTCGTTGATGCAAGGGGGTAAAGGCCGGCCTCTGCGGTCTTATCCAACAGGTGAGCTACTATAGTTAAAACGGCCAGAAACGTTCATGCTGGTTCTCATAGAAAGGTGTTACAATATACAGTGCATCACAGTTTGTTGCTTATGGGGCTGAATAGCTGCAGAGCAGTGAGGGTAGCCATGCTGACCCCTGTGCACCACTGAAAGCGCCAACAATGGACATGTGAGCATCATGACTGGACCATGAGGCAATGGAAGAATGTGGGCTGGTCTGATGAATCACATCTTGGGTGCGTGTGCATCGCTTACCTGGGGAACACCTGGCACCTAGGGATGGGTATCGAAAACCGGTTCTTGTTGAGAACCGGTTCCCAGTGTTTCAATTCCTTGGAATTGTTTGCCATTTTTGCAAACGATTCCCTTATCGATTCCAGTCGCCCCGAATGACGTCACCACGTTGCGGAGCGTCATTTACCTGGCAGGAAACACGGCTTTACGAGAATGGATGACAACAGGGCAACTTGCAATACTTGCAAAGTAGATATTTCATTTAAGGGAGGAAACACTACAAATATACAAAAGCATGTTTTTTGTGAGCATTTGCTCACAAAACACACGATGACCTTAAATGAATGTCGTGTTTTTAATTCCGCTCCGGACTCGTGAATCTCAACCCAGCAGCAGCGGTAACGTTTGCACGTCCTCTCCCGTTAATGCGGCAGGTAAATAGTCAACTAACAGTGCATATTATGTTAGCGCGATCTGCCTTATTACAAAACCTGCCATTACTGTGCATTTAGATGACCATGATGAGAGAGACAGAGAGAGTCTGGCTCAGATGCTGGCAGTTCTCGCTGCAGTCTACCGTTAGCGTCTCCTTTCAGGCCAGGATAGACGAATGTCACCGAGCAGTGACAAGTTTGTGGTCAAAGGTTTGCACCCATTTGCCACAGCAGATGATTTTCGGTAAGTGAATGTGTTTAATTGTAGGCAGGGACATTACTGGATATTCTTGTGTAATTGCTACAGAATAATTGATGTTATACTTTGTTATTGCTACAGAAGAATATTTATTTTATTATTTTACATTTACAATTTTTTTTCCTGGGGACCCTGTGACACCCCATTGAAGAGCCGTAGGCTGTGGATCTCTTAAGATCTCACTGTTGGGTTTGTAAGGCCATGTTACTCCTAAATTTCTATCTTGTTCAAAGAGAAGATATAAAACAAAGTTCTAAGTTATTAGACCTTAGTGTTCTCCTTTTTTTAAAAAGAATCGATAAGAGAATCGATAAAGAATCGAATCGTTAAACAGAATCGAAAATGGAATCGGAATCGTGAAAATCTTATCAATACCCATCCCTACTGGCACCACAATGCAATATAGGAAAAAGGCAAGACAGGGGAGACAGTGTGATGCTTTTCCTAGTGATCTAGGAAACCTTGGTTTCTGCCATCCCTGTGGATGTTACTTTGACACACATCATCTACATTGTTGCAGACCACGTACACTCATTCAAGGAAACAGTATTGCCTGATGCATGTGGCCTCTTTCAGCAGGATAATGTGCCCTGCCACAAAGGAAAAATAGTTCAGAAATGGTTTGAGAAGCACAACAACGAGTTTAAGGTGTTGACTTGGCCTCCAAATTCCCCATGGGGGTCCCACCTCACAACTTACAGGACTTAAAAGATCTGTTGTTCTTGGTACCAGATACCTTTTAGCTTGGCTGCTATTGCTGGCCAAGATCCACTCTGCAACACAAAAGTAGCAACTATGTCTACAAGAACAGAGTTTTATTTCAAATACTTCAGGTGCTGTGAAAACTCTAGTTATATATAATCCAGTCTGCCTGCTTTCTCTCACATAATTCCAGTCAACAAAAAGCTAAAACAAAAAACCCAAAACAAACAAACAAAAAAAATGAATCTTAAAAAGAAAAACAGGATAGTTTGATGATGTAGAGTGTTGGATATTCCAGGCTACCACAGGCACTTTTTCCACATCTTCACATGTGTGGGCATTTAGGTACTATGCCACTCTAAGATTTTTGCATTTCCACTACAAGGCCAGTAGGAGCTGCAGAAGGGCTCAACAATGTTTAGTGTAAAAATAATTATCTGAAAGGAAATACAATCAGACACTCCTATGCTACCTCTGGCAGATCTGTAACCAAGATAAGAAGAAGCGGTTTGATTGCTTTCTTTATTATCATTGAAATCGCAAGAAAACGAGCAGCTGTCCATCCTCCTGATCTAATGTGCTCATCATTTCCATCTGGAAGCAGACACATCATCAGCCTTCTGGGAAAGGATGCAGTCAGTGATTCAGACTTCCAGCAGCATTTGAGAAGTAGGCTTGAGGGATGACTACTATGACTGACACCATTCAACAAATCATTTTCTGCCAGAATGAAGTCTGCTTTTTCAAGGAGCACACAGTTCAGAGTGTGTGATGGTCCTTTAACCCCAGTCTTTATTCACATCAGGCTATTGTTCTTCGTCATGCTCACGGATATCAAGTCTTTCTGGTCACATATCTTCATTTTAAAGATGACGCAGCCATATCTCAGTTTTGCACAAAAAAGCAAACGCTCCAAACTTCCAAGTATTAAAAACAGAAAAATATATTGAATTAAACAGCCACTCCTCACGCAAACACAACTGTGACTCTTCTCATACTTCATGCTTGTCATAATGAAGGAAGCGCTTACACATCCATGCTGCAGCACCGAGTTCTGACCACTTGATGATGCTGTTCAGTCGCAGCTTTGGCGAGCAGAGGCACTGCTCCCTAATGCCCCTGACTTGTAATCCTTTACCTCAATACATAAATCCATTACAACCACAATGGGCATTGTGTAACTAGAGCTGCTGGATTAATCGCACAAATGTATGTCACTGTTATGATATAACCGTTTAGTTTTGCACACGTCACAATAGGTGAGTTTGTGGAGAAGGCTTTGCTGTGGCTTTGTAAAGGTTAAAATCAATGTGACTGCGTCTTAGTACTCGTACTATAACATATTGAGCAGTGAAAAATTATTCAAGGACTGCTCATCCGAGGATTCAGCAAATGACTGTGTAAACTCAAGGTCTTCCAGCCAAAGACTTGAAAGCAGCTTTTCTTTCTGCATTCATTTATCACAATGAGTCAGGCTGAAGAGAGCGAGAGAAAATAACCCCGACTTTCTCTGATTGTGTTTGTTTTATAGAGAAACCAACGTTATGCATGGCCAAGCTTGTAAATATGAAGCTGTTTACGATAGGCTTGTTCTACCCGTGTTTTTCTGCTCTGCAGTGAAAACCTCTGACACTACAATTAAGCTGAAAAGTCTGCGCTGTATGGCTAACCTCAGGTCTTGTCTTACACTAAAACTGTTTTCAATTTTAATGCAAATACAAAACACCGGCTCCTGTTTTTAAAACTCTTATCCTTATCTTAGCTAATGTATTCTTAACAAGCACAACACCAAAAAGCTATGAGGGGGTAAAGCAACCACTACACACTCGCCTCATTAGTTAAACCTGTTCATCTGCTCATTAACACAAATATCTAATCAGCCAGTCTCATGGCAGCAACTCGGTGCATTTAGGCATGTAGACAAGACTTGCTGAAGTTCAGAATGATAAAGAAAAGTAATTTAAGTGACTTTGAATGTGGTATGGTTATTCGTGCCAGATGAGCTGGTCTGTGTTTCAGAAACTGATGATCTACTGGGATTTTCCCACATAACCATATCACAACTATTTAGTTACTAAAATAGTTTACTAAAATTTTAGTATTTAATAATTATTAAATACTAAAATTAATAAACAATTACTTTTAGTATTTTTTTAGTTTGCTAAAAAAAAAAAAGCTTCCATGATGCTTTTAAAAAGCTCTGTGTTTTTATTGTAATACTTTTTTTAAATTATTGGATCCATCTTGCCCTATATCAACGGTTTGGGCAGATGCTGGTGGTCTAATGGTGTAATAGAGTGGGTGATACTGGTTAGCACCAATTGAGCATCATGTAAACACTGCAGCCTAACTGTGTATTGCTACTGCTACTTAACATGCACATCCCTTTATGAACAGAGTATGCCCATCTTCTGATGAATAATTCCAGAAGCATCTCAGATGTGTCTCTTGAACATAACAGTAAGTTCACTGTATTCAAATGATCTTCACAGTCACCAGAAGCCAGTCCCATAGAGCACCTTTAGATGCACTGGAACAGCAAATTCATATCATGAATGTCGTCTGACAAATCTGCAGCAACTGTGTGAAGCTTTCATGTTAATATGGACCAAAATTTCAGAGCAATGTTTCCAGCACCTTGTTGAATCACTGCCATTAAGACTTAAGGGAGTTCTTCCAAGCTAAAAATGGGAAAATGCCAATAGAGTATTAAAGCTACATAATTACACTGAGCAGTGCAGTGTTTGCACCAGTGTTGGAACAGGGCGTCGAGTAGTCAATCAGAAAATGCAAGGTCCATTCATGTTTACTCACTCAGTTTATTCTTTGTGACTTTCTGAGCTTAAAAATAACTTTAGTCATTACACTGTTATCAGAACTGTTGGGCAAGGTGCTGGAATTTGTAATTTTACTTTAAGACGTGGTTTTAGCCAGACCTTCCTTCAACCCACAGAAATGACTAGAGCATATATGAAACAGACGATCCCCCTGTTGAGACACACCAACTTTCCATGTCCCCTAAGGCGCGTCTGTGTGCTGATGAGTCCTGTGACTGATGCAGCCACAAGGGAAGCCCTCCTACTCTGCCTTATGGTTCCTGTTTGAATAACCTGACCCTGACAGGCCTTTCTGCCTGCATGTTAATTCAGTATTTAATGTGTTTCAGTCAGGGCTCTGACTGAACATAAGGGTGATTGCGTCAAGATGTACTGGATTACATGTTGTTTGGTGCTGATGCATGATGTGTCTGTGCATGTGTGTCTATGTGTGTGTGTGTGTGTGTGTGTGTGTGTGCTTAGTGATGCAGCATCTTTCCAGAACCAGCCCAGAAGGTGAAAGCTAGCTGAGTCACTGAATGCAGTGGAACATGCAGTCAAATTCACAAAGCCGTCTCACCCACCTTTTTAATCATAACGCCTACATGGTGTTTAACACTTGGTAGAACCTGGGACCATTTCGTGGCCTTTGCGTTTTTTAATTCCACGCCATTTCCACTGTGTTTAATGGAATATAGCCAAATTTTCAAACAGGTTTCTTTTTTTCATTTTATTTTAAAATTTCAGTCTGAGTTTCTTAAATGAGCTTAAATGGCTGAGCTAAAGGCATACATCCACTATCGAACCTCGTGGCCGATTTCTGTCCCTTTGAAACCCATTATAAACGCTATTTTTCATACCACCATTATTTTTACAACGGTTAATGTAATTGTCTCAGTTATGGTGCCATTTTGGAGTCCGGACCTTAAACTTGTAATTTTTTCATTTGTCCATCAGATGGCGCCCTTTTCTCATATTTCAAGCAATGAACGCACTTCAGCCAAATTAAAGATTTTGAGCGTGTCGTTCTGCAACAAAAAGTGAAAGAATTGGTGTTGTGTGTCACTATCAGTGTTGAATAATGATGTTAGATAATAGTAACTGTGCTTTTTTAAAAATATAAAGGCCTTTATGTCTAAAAAAAGAAAAAAAGACACACAAACACACTTTTTCTTTCAAAAGTATTTTCTCTCAGACGGCCACACAGCAATGTAAACAAATTAAATAAAAGCAAGGACCAAAACCAAATTACTTAAATAAAATTAATTATTTTTTACCTTGAAATACAATTTTTTAAAACTGCTGCGGTTAAATCACCTATGACCCGGAAGTAGTTACTGACGGGAAGCCATTTGGTGCGTTTGTAAACAAACAAACATGTGTCCAGAGAGAGACACATGTGGGAGAGACGCGGTTTTTTTCCTCTTTTTATTTATTCAACGGTCACAAATCGGTTAGCGACACAACCACCTGCAAATTGTGAGCGAAGCGGAGATCCGAGGGAACCGTCACGGTGGAATTTCGAAAAACTTACGGACAATGGCGAGGCTGGCCGCCGTTATCGGCGCGCACAGGTAGCCATTTGGTGGCTACCTGTGCGCTACCAAATCTTTGGGATAAACACCCTGATCGCAGTCGGGACTACGAAAAATGCTGATCTTTTCGTGAGAAGTTAAACGTAAGTATTGTTACATTATTATTACGGAAAATTATTAATTTTTAAATGTTACGATGGCCGTGAAGTCCTTCCGATGGGATTTCTTTGTTTACTATGGATGTAAACAAATAAAAATCCTCTAGTTTTATTGTGGATCCTCTTGTTTTATTGTCTACGCAGCAAATTACTTCTAAACGTTGGTGATAAGGCTGCGCTTGTGATCTTGGGCACACGACCCAGACCCCGGCCGTCCGGCTGCCCGTATCCCGTGTAGTCTCCACGGTGGCGGGCGCGCAGCGCGGGTCTGGCCGCTACTCAACGTGGCCGCATAACAGAGAAGCGCCATTCGTGGGTGAAGCATAAGGAACTTTTTAACACATTAAATTGCGTGTTGTACACTACGTGTTGAACTGTGCATGTGACAAAAAATAATCTTGAATCTTACTATTCACATGTGCTATGTCGTGCCAAATTAGACAGCGCAGGTTTAGGCTGCGCGAAGAAGTGTCTTTGTTTCGCGAGAAGCAAAAAGAGTGAAAAATTAGTATCGTTACATTCAGTTTGGGGCTACGACAAAAAAAAAAATGTTTTCACGTGGTGTCGGACGTGTTGTGCTGGGGACACTGACACCAAGACCCAGACCCCATCTCCTGGCAGCGGGCAATGGTGCTGCTCGTGACGCGCAAAGGTGCACCTAGTGGACCGCTGGAGGTGTTTGCAACGTCCCGCGGACACACAACTTTCTCTGATTCCCAGTAACATAAATGTTCATGTTCATCCTTCTAAAATAAATGTTTTTCTGATTCAAAGTGATCTTGTATTGTTATTTAGACAATTTCTATTTTATTTTAGAACAAAACAAGGTAATAAGCTTTTGGTGTATGCAAAAAATGATAAACCTGATATGGCACTATATGACATTTAGTGTGCTCCTGCATAAAAAATAATAATGGATCAAAATGAATGTTGGTGCCAATGTTTGGACCATCCAAAGGCCTAATTATAATAACAATCAAATATTACTTCAAATGTATTTTATGAAAAATATTTAAGTTTTTGGTTTTATTCTGTTAAAAAAAAAACCAGGGCGCTCATGTACCCAAACTGGTATTTAAAGGGTTAAAACAATGAAAATATAATTAAAACTTGATATGGATATTTTAAGCAGAAGTAGTTTTAAAAGACTGACTCATTTAAAGTGGAAAAAAATATTGATATAAAACCTTTTAGAGCACTTTTTGGGGCTGGACCATTTTTGGTCCCTAGGACCACGAAAGGATGGATTTTTTTAAAATGTGCTCCTGCACAAAAAATAATAATGGATCAAAATGAATGTTGGTGCCAATCTTTGGACCATCTAAAGGCCTAATTATAATAACAATCAAATATTACTTCAAATGCATTTTATGAAAAATATTTAAGTTTTTATTTTTTTTCTGTTAAAAAACAGGGCGCTCATGTACCCAAACTGGTATTTAAAGGGTTAAAACAATGAAAATATAATTAAAACTTGATATGGATATTTTAAGCAGAAGTAGTTTTAAAAGACTGACTCATTTAAAGTGGAAAAAAATATTGATATATAACCTTTTAGAGCACTTTTTGGGGCGGGACAATTTTTGGTCCCGAGGACCACGAAAGGATGGATTTTTTTTAAAATGTGCTCCTGCACAAAAAATAATAATTGATCAAAATGAATGTTGGTGCTAATGTTTGGACCATCTAAAGGCCTAATTATAATAACAATCAAATATTACTTCAAATGCATTTTATGAAAAATATTTAAGTTTTTATTTTTTTTCTGTTAAAAAACAGGGCGCTCATGTACCCAAACTGGGATTTAAAGGGTTAAAACAATGAAAATATAATTAAAACTTGATATGGATATTTTAAGTAGAAGTAGTTTTAAAAGACTGACTCATTTAAAGTGGAAAAAAATATTGATATATAACCTTTTAGAGCACTTTTTGGGGCGGGACCATTTTTGGTCCCGAGGACCACGAAAGGATGGATTTTTTTTAAAATGTGCTCCTGCACAAAAAATAATAATTGATCAAAATGAATGTTGGTGCTAATGTTTGGACCATCTAAAGGCCTAATTATAATAACAATCAAATATTACTTCAAATGCATTTTATGAAAAATATTTAAGTTTTTATTTTTTTTCTGTTAAAAAACAGGGCGCTCATGTACCCAAACTGGGATTTAAAGGGTTAAAACAATGAAAATATAATTAAAACTTGATATGGATATTTTAAGTAGAAGTAGTTTTAAAAGACTGACTCATTTAAAGTGGAAAAAAATATTGATATATAACCTTTTAGAGCACTTTTTGGGGCGGGACCATTTTTGGTCCCGAGGACCACGAAAGGATGGATTTTTTTTAAAATGTGCTCCTGCACAAAAAATAATAATTGATCAAAATGAATGTTGGTGCTAATGTTTGGACCATCTAAAGGCCTAATTATAATAACAATCAAATATTACTT
This sequence comes from Neolamprologus multifasciatus, assembly GCF_963576455.1. Lineage (NCBI taxonomy): Eukaryota > Metazoa > Chordata > Actinopteri > Cichliformes > Cichlidae > Neolamprologus > Neolamprologus multifasciatus. The sequence continues at coordinate 20,555,593 of NC_140449.1, forward strand.
CAAATGCATTTTATGAAAAATATTTAAGTTTTTATTTTTTTTCTGTTAAAAAACAGGGCGCTCATGTACCCAAACTGGGATTTAAAGGGTTAAAACAATGAAAATATAATTAAAACTTGATATGGATATTTTAAGTAGAAGTAGTTTTAAAAGACTGACTCATTTAAAGTTGAAAAAAATATTGATATATAACCTTTTAGAGCACTTTTTGGGGCGGGACCATTTTTGGTCCCGAGGACCACTAAAGGATGGATTCTTTAAAATGTGCTCCTGCACAAAAAATAATAATGGATCAAAATGAATGTTGGTGCTAATGTTTGGACCATCTAAAGGCCTAATTATAATAACAATCAAATATTACTTTAAATGTATTTTATGGAAAATATAAATTTTTTTATTTTTTTCCCTGTTAAAAAACAGGGCGCTCATGTACCCAAACTGGTATTTAAAGGGTTAAAACAATGAAAATATAATTAAAACTTAATGTGGATATTTTAAGCAGAAGTAGTTTTAAAAGACTGACTAATTTAAAGTGGAAAAAAATATTGATATATAACATTTTTAAAGCACTTTTTGGGGCGGGACAATTTTTGGTCCCGAGGACAAACGAAAGGGTAGGACTTTGAAGTTCTACAGAGTGTTAAACCTGGGTGTGGGTGATCAAGCGACACACCTCAGGTAAATTCTCCTACATATTAACAAAAATTCAAAAGGTTTTTCTCGTTTTTTTGTTGTTGTTTGTTTTAAATTTCAGGATAATGACATGTATTTAAGGTCTCAAACCTTACACAGTTTCCATTCTGAATTTTATAGTTTTGATTTTAATGTTAAGCAACTCTTTGACCCATTTGAGATGCAGTTTTATCCCTGATTACTGATGCTGATCATTTAACCTGTCTTATATGACTTGAATTAGTATGATTATTTATTTATTTTTTTGCAATTTCTGCTTTTTTCTCTCACATTAAATCAGCACATTTGTTTGTGAAACACTGCGTGTGATTTACATTTCATTTGACCTTTTAACATTGCTGGCAGAGTCAGGCTGTCACAAAGCATGAGATCTGAACCCAAACGCAGATCCAAAAAAACGACTAAAGGAACAAAAGACAAGCCTTTATTTCAGATGATGAAAGGTCTAAGATATAAAGACCACTGAAAGTATAAAAAAAAATCAAAACTGAGTGAGACATGCAGAAGACATTAAAAGATGCTGAGACCAAGACTGAGACTGAGATAGCACCATTTATACACATGAGGCCAGTTAGGAGAAGTGAACAGAGCAGGACACGCAAGTGACAATAATCACAGACAATGAGACAGGAGGGAGGAAGTAAAATTGGACACAAGGCACTAGAAACAAAACTATCAAAATAAAACAGGAAGTGAGAACCATGATTAAATGGGGAAACAGACACATGAATAAACTTAACTGGGCAGCTGACAAGAACTAAAGATTCCACTAAAGGCTTGTAAGACTCAAGATTCAAATATATCTATATACACACACCAATAAATAAAACTATGAATCCCAAACAACCTAAAAAAAAGAAGAAGCAGAAACCACAACCAGACGTGGGAACATGACACTTGTTAACAGGTAGCCATGTGCTATTTACTTATTGGAGAAACAACAATAAGTTCTTCTGAGTAAACAGAAGAAAACTCATTATAATGAGTGTAACCCCTGCTGTACAAACACTGGAAAGGACAGCTTGGAGCAGCTCATTAGCACCTCTGTAAACGGCATATTTTTTGCCAACCTTATAGAAAAACTCTTTTTTTCTTTCTGTTGTGAAGATTTGTTGAACAGCATGTGTCTGTAAAAACTGTAAAACTTTTCATGTTAACTTTTGTGTCTCTTTGAATCTCTTGCGACAAAAGCTGCCCAATTCTCTGTTCTGCATTTAAAGCACTAAGATAATCATCTGATCTCACAAAGCATGATGCTAAAGGAATAACCAGAGGACATGATTTGTGGATTTTGCTTCTAAGTTCTGTTCTATAATAGGAACTTTTAGATGAATGCAACTTTAAGTTTTTCTTAGAAAACTCAGCAGCATACCCAGAATTTTAGCTCAGAGGTGAAAAGACAACCTTACTTTGTTCATCACTGAGGACGTTTCCATGGATTTCTCATGAAGCAAAAATCTTTTTTTTTTCTCTGAAATACCTAGCATTTTTGATGTGAATTGTGGAGTAATCCAGTCTCTGTAGACAGAAACTCACACACTCACATACACACATTCACTAAAAGCAATTTTGCTTTCATGCTCAAAGAGATTTGCTTTTTCTTGCTTCAACTGCTTAATCACCCTGACTAGGGTATGGATATATGTGTCCAACCATACTTAATGACCTAATGAGATAAGGAATTGTGCGAGTTCTCTTTATCATCCTGTCTTCCTTATCTGTACATTTTCCTTTCTCCCGGTTCCTCATCTCTCGTGTGGGCGCAACATGCGCGGCCCTCCCGTCACATCACACACATGCTCTGCTGTCTCTCTGTTTTACTCATCCTCCCTCTGAGCGGCTGCTCTGATGCTGTCAGTCTCCCCCAGATTTATGCCTTTGGCATTAGTCACCGCCTAACTTGCCCCTTGTCCCCTCCTCACAAGTCCCCCTCTTCTCCAAGTTTAGCACTAATCTTCTGCTTCTAAGACAGCACCTGCACGGCCCCGACAGATGGGATGGTTATATTTACTCTGTCTCTCTGTCTGGCACACACATCAGAACACATGTACTTTAACACTGTGCAAACATTTAAATGCACACTTGAGATGAAAGACTCACCGAGACCGGAGAGTGAAAACATCCTGCTATGATTTGTCAGATCAAGATACTAGAAAAGCATATTGCATATATAAAGTATTTGAAATGTTTCCAAGGTCAGTGCACCGTTATGAGAGATAGCAACGTTGCAACGTAGTGTTTGTACTTCTTAGAACAGGTTTTACTGTGAGACCATGTCTCAGATAGACTTAATGGAGTTAGGTCTAATTGATTAATCAGAGAAATGGAGTTGTGCGCTTTAATCGCCAAGTCCTCTTTTCTTATCCTGTAAGCACCAGATTATCTGAGCCAGGATTTCCGGAGTGATAGTCTTTAGTCTTTATTTTGGAGTGTGTGAAATGCTAATGACGACAACCAATTGTTCTACCTGTTTATATGACGTGTGCAGGCAGGAAGTCACATAATAGTGGCTTACTGTAGATGTGTTACCTATGCATTGTTTTTTTTTTCAGTTTTTATTTTTAGTGTGATCCAATTCCAGTGATCCAATGCAAGTACTGTCACTCCTTCACCAAATTTGTTTATACTCTAAGGACTTACCCTGTTAGATATACAGCATATATACAGCAACATTTTTGATAAGAGAAAAAGGCACCAAGTAAAAGGCCACACCAATAACAGTAGCTGAGGTAGTAGAAGGTGAGTTATTTGATTCTTAGCTCCTTCAGTCCACGTGTCAAAGCATTCCTGGGCAAGATACTGAATCCCAAATTTCTCCAGATGCATTCATTGTCATTTGAGTGGGTGTGTGCTAATTAGAAAGCGCTTGTCCTCTACCAGAGGCCTTGGAGCTTGAGGGTCCTGCGAAGTATCTTCCTAGGACTGCGCTCTTCTCGGATGTCGTTCCTGGGAACTGCCCGATGCTGGATCCACTCGCCCAGTTTGGAGGTCGCTGTCCTATTTGCTCCATTTTATCACAGGAACCGCTGCTGCCATTACCCTCCACTTCTTCTATTTCCTCGTCAGTGTAGATACTGCGTGTTGAATATTCCATAGGTCCCACATCCTCTTCATGTATCTCCTTCTGCTGGGACTGCTTGTGTAGTAGTAACAGTTACCTTTTAACAGAAACACGGTACTATGGTTTCAAAAAGCATGTCACTCATGAACACACACCTCAAGCTTTTCAAAACAGAAGAAACACTACACAGAGTTCAACTATGAGACACTAACAATACACATTATAACAAAGAACACGTGACATGGAGACGTGTGGTCTGTGACATATGTGGCAAGCCTGGGCGAATCATTGTCATTGTCTGATTCATGTCAAAATGTCACACATGAGTGAACATGAACAAACTGTTGTACCTGTGGTCAATATCTCTGAAATGATACATGTCTTGTCTCTTTTCTGCCAGTTGATTGATTTTTAGCCAAAGTCTAGAGAGCATATGATGCACTTTAACCTAATTCTGTACATACGTACAACACAACACATAAACACAAACCTAAGGCTGCCATCACGGTGGACATATTGTGTTGTTTGTCATGTGAGGTCTTCAGACCAAAAGGATTTATCACACACGGTGACACACGTGCCATCACACCACCTGCAGAAGAGGGTACAGTTGCCGTTCCATTATTCATCCATTTATCCATGTCACGTGAAAAGAGAAATATGTTTACTTCACAGCCCAAATGTCAGGTCGGGATGGTGAAAGTGATTCTCTGATGCTCATCAGAATAGGACTATAACAAACACAAAGCTGTTTGCTTAAATGTGGCAATTTCCATTTCGATTTTTCTTAAATTGCATTAAATTAAAAATATTGCCCAATTATACTTTCTCATCTCATGCAGTGTCACAGATTAAACATTGCCATAAACCTTAAATGCACTTTTTAAATGTCACACCCTCTACTTCTGTAGACTCACAGATACATAGAAATGTGTTTTTTTTTAAAGGGTTTTAATTTCCCCATTGGAAAAGAGCGCCTGTGGTCAGCTTGGGGTCATTCGGGTTTAATGGAATACATTTAAGAGGATTCATATCTATTGTTTAGGTTCTGCATGTTCAGACTTTCTTAACTTATTCAGCCAGAAATGTAAAGCCACAAAATTACATATAATCCAATATAAAGGCTCCATGCATCTGTGACGCAGATAATTGTGGAGTTGATTGAATGTTATATGTAGTCTGATGGTTTAGTTCAAAGACCGACACTGTTGAAAAACAATAGTTCACAATTTAAAAATCAACCTAAACATACAAAATAAATTGAAACTTAACAAATTAAACCTTTTTGGTGTGAAGCTGTAGAGATCCTGGGACATTTGTTTTTGATGTTGCCCTGAGTCAAACTACATACACCCCATGGTTTAGTGGCTTTATTACCACCTTTAGCAGCAAGAACTTGAAGTAATGAGTTTCTGCATAACTTTATCAGCCACAAATTCTTGTGGAGGAATTTTGGACCACGCTTCTTTACACCTTTGCTTCAGTTTGTTGCATTCATTCATCCAAAGCTCAAACAAGCACAAATCATCACACCTACACCACCGTGCTCGGCATTGCTATGAGGTGTTTGTGTTAATGGTTGTATAGGAGTTGTATTTGGTTTTGGACAGATATGGTCTTGTGCATCATGGCCAGAAATCTCCACTTTGATCTCTACTGTTTGAAGGACCTTGTTTCAAAAGTCTGTTCAGATGCAACCTTGGAAACCTAAGTCGTTATTTTTAGAGAGGAATGGCTTTCTCCCAACAACCCTTTCCAATAAACATACTTCACTCTTTTAGTTCAGTCCTTTTCTTAATTGTACTGTCATGAATTTTAAATGTAAACATGTAACATGAGGCTGAAATTTCTGATGATCAATTAACCGAGTATAATATAACGGATCATTCTTACCCTCTTAAATTCCTTCTGAAGCAGTAAGGATTAAGTTTTTTTTTTACAGGAATACTTGGGTGTTTTGTAAAAACGTTCTTTTCCACGTGACTGTAGTTATTCACTGTCAGTCTTCGTGCTAAGTTAAGCTAAGACCCACCTCTAGTGCATTTTCCATTGTCTTTTTGAGTGTGTGGGTTACTGTTTAATACTAAAAACACTCAATTGGGAGTTAAATCATTTCTTTAATTTATGAATGAACAGAAAAAACGATTCTCTTGTGTGTAAGTAATTTATGTGGAAATGAGGAATAAAATGGAAAGCTCTGCTATTATTTGTTGGTTGGCTAAGTTGGTCTTTGAAAATCTGTGGCATTCAGCTAGACTGAAGTGCTGCTTAATGGACCATGAGGCATATGGTGTGTTGTCTAGCTGCTGTTTTGTCCCTAGATTTCCACTTAATCTCTTGCCTCATTTTGACTCTAGCTGCTTTTTTTTTGTTGTCCTGCATAAAAAGCAGACATAATTTTTTTCTTTACTCTAAGACTGCCATCGCCACTATTATCCACAAGTCCCTCAAATGCCCAACAACTTTGAAGCAAACAGCTGAGCCGTCATGGCCCACACACACACACACACACACTCACACACAAGCTGATGAGCACGACTGAAGCTGTGAGCATGCTGCAACTTGCAAAGTAATGCTTGGCCCAAATAGAGGAATTAATGGGGGAAAAATAACAACTAGTGGGACACTGACAGTGTGCACATGCGTGTGCATGTGTGTATAAAACAATCGGATCTCAAATGGCTGTGTAGCCTCGCTACATGCAGTGTATAAGAACTTTTTTGGTTTGTTTTTACTGCATTCAGCTTTCGATGTGAATTTTGGCTCTGATTTGCTGGAACATGGAAGAATACAAACCCAAGGCCATACAGTAGGTGTTGATTAAAAAGCCAGTGCAGAAGCTGTGCTCTGTTTTTACCTGCACACTGACGACACCATCACCGCTTTCCACTCATTCTACTTCCAAACAGAGAGCACAATGGAGACGCTTACGTTTCATTTTTTCTTGAAGGAGACATCCTTGACATCACCAAATGTCCTAGCTGCATTAATACTCATAATAAAATAAATTCTAAACCGACTCTTCTAGCTGACGGCGAAAAAACAAACACACACTCACAGATGCTGATTAGTAAACGAGGCTGTAACCTGCATCCTGGCAATGTAGGTTATGTTCATTTAGTTCCAAGCAGGAAATAAAGAGCGGGAATAAGGATCTTCCAGACTGTCATTACACATGAACACGTGCGCTTCTGCATCGGCGTTTAATTACACGTGGATTTGTTAGCACATGGAAGCACAAAAGAGAACGAGGCAAAGATCCTCTTGTGGCCTTGATGCTCTGAGCAGGCAGTGCAGTGGCCTAAGCTTGTAAAATGAGTGTATCATCCCGTGGCCCCCTGGAACACAAATAACCTCTCTCGTTTAGTCAAGACATGCACTAAACCTCCACTCATCTTCTTATCTCATGTAATTACAAATCAACATTGGCTTAATGTTGCAGGAGCGTCATGTCGAGTTTCTGAAAGCTGTTCTTCTTGTGTCCCAGCATGCCCTTTCATTATATGGGGCTATGTTAGAGGCAAATGAACCCCTCTGATTCTAATTATAGAACATCCTTTTGATTGGGATTCATCTTGAACTGTATCACTCATACTCTGTGCCCTTTGTGCGATCGGGGTCGAGATTTTTGAGGATAAATGCCAGATGAAAAAGCAAGAATTTACAAAATGACAGTTTAATCTTTTTGATTGTTTTTAAAAGATTCACAGACATTGAAATACACTTTCTTTAATGAGCTCCATAACTCTGGCGATGTTTGTGCGAGTAGTTTTTCATGATGGGATTTCACCAAAGCCTATGGCTCGTAATTTGCAGCGATTTCATAACTGTTGGCTTTTTTGCTGCGCTGTCTTGATCCTCTCTGACCTCTGACCTTTGCATAAATCAGATGCCAGAAATACACCAACTGTTTTGATAATGACTATGAGAATCGGGATATTATAATGACAATTGTATAACGCAGTTATTGTTATTACTGTGATAAATCTTATATGCAACTGACATAACGGGTGTGTTCAGGTCACTGCATTTCATAATATAGACTGAGCCACGTCCTATATTGTCAGCCTTATTTCAAATGTGTGTTACTGCGGTGAAACGCATTAGAGACATTGTTTTGTACAAACATTTATTATTATTATTATTAATAATAAACTTCATATGACATTCATGCATTATCTAACGCATGGCTGTTATCTAATGTACTTCGCCTTTGCAGTCTTCTAACCTTAACCCCTGTTTTGTTTTTTTGAATCTGAAAAAGGTCATCCCTTGATGCACAGCTATTCGTGTCTATTTCATTTCACCACAATGGTTTCCCATTAAATCTAACCACTCAGCCTCACTGTAATACTGTTTGCTTTCGCCAGTATTAAACACATACATTCAGCTTTCCATCTGTAACTTCAATTGTCATTTTTCCTGCTAGGATTAGAATTAAGAGCGCAGTCCTGCTGTGATGGGTGCTGCAGATCAAACGATGCATTTCTGCTGATGCTATCTTTCTGTTGTAGGCTTCAGGGGTCTGTTTTCACATTGGCCACAAATTAAACGCTATGGGGGGGGGGGGGGGGGGGGGGTGTTTCTTTTACAGCATCCAAGTGGGGAAATCTGTGAGGCAAAAGCCAATATTTTTCCTGCTTGTGCACACACCATAGAATCAGTGCTCACTGACTGCACTTTCACCATGACAAATCCTAAATAATGCCTATTTCTCTTCCTCAGATTTGGTCCAGATATGCCACAGGGAAGGATGGCCGCTTAAAGTCTTTAACGCCTATGTCAAAGTCAAAGTGAACTTTATTGTCATCTCTGTATTAGTATAGAGAGGGATGAAACTGCGAAGCTCAGGGTCCACAGTGTACACAGCCTACAAATAAAAACAAGACGTCGTGCTTTAACATAGAGAACACTATGCATATAAAATACAATGTACAATAACTCTTAATATAAAATTATATGGTCTGCCTGTAATATATTATTCATCCATTTGAAGAGAGAACTTAGAATGATGGTTAAATGAACAATATGTCCTGCATGTATGGACGGCACAGTTGAGTTGAAAAAGAAAGTCCAATGCATCTTAACCTCTGCTCCCACAGAAATTCTTTCACCATCTGATGATGTGGACTGTACTAAGGCATGAGGTAATTCTTATCAATATTTACAACTGAGGACAAGATATCTGAGGAAAATCACTTCCATATCTTTCCAGAAGGTAACAGCTGGAAGGCAGGTATTCACTTTTTATGTTACTTCTGATTTGTAATGTACAGTTATACTTGCCTCATACAGTGCAGCCTTGTAAACTGTACAAAATACACAAAAAGTTTGTGTTTTTATCCCAGCCTTCTCTGGTTGCACAAAGTTTTTATTTCACTTTCAGAAAGTACAAGCTTTTGGATGGTAAGATCTTTGGTTGTCTAGAAGAAAAGTCCAGAAATGAGAAATCATTTAAATCTTAAACTCTGTCGAGACCAAATTTAATAACAAACCATCCAGAGACCCAAACATAATTAATGTGATTGAGCCTCTGCAGATAGTGAATGTATACACAGAAAATTCACTGAAAGAAAGTTACTCTGCAGCATTGCTAATTTTGCTAATTTACCTGTTTTTGACCTTACCTTTAATTAGCAGTGATTACTCCGCACATTCATGTAAACACAAATGCATTAACTGAATGTATCAGGGTAATATGTCAGTCATCAACCAAAGCTGAAACTAAAAGCCTGATTATTTCTGACATTACGCAACCAAAAACCTGCTAATATATTTTTCCGTGTTTCCAGCCCCCCTGGGATAGGATCTGAGCGAGGGTGTATATATTTTTTTGTTTGTTCTGTATCTACTGTTGTTCGTTTAGCCATTGCAGGACTACTTTATACAATCGAATGTAGCAGATCACGTGTTAATGAAGCATCTTTTGTTGATGTGGTGTCAGAGTGGTGTTGATTCAGCTCTATTGTTATTTTTAGCCATTCAAGCTGGGCAACTCCAGCAGGAGAAATGTTTCTCTGTTAATGTATACACCACTTTAGTCTGGAGTGTAATATTTCCCCTCCAATAGGATGGACTGTCTCACTTTTTTTATACAGTTGTACAGATTTTCATGCTCTCTTGACTTGCTCTAAAGCACTGCACTGAGACTGGTATTGTTTTTATAAGCTACAGCGGCGTGTAAAAGTCTTGAGGTACAATTTCTTTGATCTTTTATTGCTTTTTCACTCATTTTCAATCCGTCCACTGACCTATGAATCATTAAAGCATAAAAAGACACTTAACTCACAAGGTGAGTCAATGTCGTGTCTGCGCCTCAGATTTACAGTCAATATCTTTTGGACAATGAAAATAGTAACCAAAAACTTCTTTACTATATACTATCTATACTTTATACTGTAAAGGATCCTGGAACATTACTGAGGTTTTACAAACATATGACTTCTAACCATGGTATGTTAATTTTTCTGCCATTTTGGGGGATGACAATGACATAAGGAGAGAGAAATGGTCTGTTTGACATGACGACCATCTGTAACCATCTAGCAAACACTGGTCTTGAGGGAAAAATACACATTCCCCAACATGTTGTAAGTGGTTGCTGGAAGCTGATGACAGTCGCCAGGAAAATCTCTGCTAAAGCTCCATTCACACTAGCCCACAGGCCGGTCAGTGACCCCCCCTGGCAAAAACCTGTCACTAGGTAAAAAATGTGTATTGTCCAACCAGTTGTGAATGATCTGGTTACTAGTACATTGCTGCAGTTGTAGTTTTAATAGAAGTGACAGATTTCTCTTCAAATACTCGCCTTCTGCTCTCTGAGCTGTAGCAACATGGTGAAAAGTGTAAGGCAAACAAGCAATTTAGTGAACAAGTAATTCAATTAGGAGAGATCACTGGAAGAAACTGAATAGGATTTAATGATGTACAAAATCAGCCATGCTATTTGATGATTTGAATGAAATTAACACAGAGATGGGAAATAGGACAGGGCCTCTCAGAGTATAAATGTTGGTGATGACAAAGATGAGATTGAGGCTTGTATGGAGGGACTTGTGTGAGGTGGAGATGTGGAGGAGGTGGGTTGCATTAAGGAGTCTGCAAGGGAGGACGAAAGATGAGCAGTGCAATTTAAAGTGCAAGCATGTAGGCTGATTGACCTAAACAAGGTGGGCAGAAATATGTCTGGACTACAGCAATGATGTATTGAGTTTTAGAGCATGGGAAAGTGGAAGTGATGCAAAAGAACTGACTGGCAGCCAAACATGAACCTTTTTATTGAACTTGCTAACTATTATTTCAAGACAGAACTACAGGCGACTGTTGCAATGTGCTAGCAACCACTAGTAATCACTAGAAGGTTTTTGGTGTAGCACCTTCCTTGCAACTTTTTTGATGGAGCTACTGCCAGAAACTACCAGGAACCAGTGCTAACTGGAGAATTACCCCGAGCATCCAGTTGTTGTATCATAATACTATAGTATATATCATAATACCTTTGACCTTGTGTGTATTGATGTTGTGGACAAAAAAAAATGGAGGGCTACACAAATAGTACACACTAATTAAAAGTTGATTTGACACCGCTTAGGCAGTGTAAGTTCTCATGTTTCTCTGGTATTTGCATTGGTCTCTACCTAATTTAACATGGATTATACATTGCTACTTGAGAAAGACTGCATTGCCTTTGAAGAGATACTAGTTTATATAAACTCAGAGGCATCAATTTCCTCTTTGGTCTGATTAAAACTAGCATCACAAACTTTAGTCATTTATTTCAGCAAATGTAAAAAGTAAACTAACACAAGAAGAAGGGGCATTGCGTTATCTCCTCATCCATTGGTTAATGAAAAATAGCAACTAAACTTTCATTTATATTACATTTATTGTATTAAATAATTTCAGGTACAGTTAATGTATCAGTGCATATCCATGGCTCAAAATCGTCTGTATTTTAATGTATAAAATGTTCTTTGTTGCAACCATTTAATTAATTTTTAAAATGAGATATTTATGAATTGATGAAAAAAAGACCTCCCTGTTTTGTTGTACATCAGGAAGGGCTATCTGATATCTTCAAAAATAAAGATTTTAACATTTTTTGTGGTCTAACCCTTCTCCTCACTTCAGCTTATTTTTTTCAATCAAAATGTCATCCTACATGACGGTTTGATAACATCTATTTTGGACTATTACATAAAAAAACAAGTTATTAATATAGAAAATCTTGCTCTGGTTTTACAAGGGGGGATTTGAGCCTGCGCGCTTCCTGTTTTCGCTAAGGCTGAGCATGTTTGTGCAACTCCCATGAAACTGGTAGATAGAAAAGGAAAAAAAGAAAAACACGCACACATATAGTATGCTACATTACAATGAATCCAAACACCTCATTAACACCAATTCTGCGGGCTGTCCTTGCTTCTTTCGGCATCATCAGCATATTAACACGTGTCTACTGAAGGGTCGTACCATAGTTTATGAGCTATAAATACACCCACGCCCTCTAAAGACCTGTTATACAAAAGAAGTCCAAAAATACCTCCTGTAGCGGAGAAGAGATTAAATGGGGAAGAGTGATGGACAGAAAAATACATAATGAAGACACGGCCGTGGGAGGGGGGGGGAGATAAGAGGTGGGATTACACGTATCAACAACAGTAAGTCAGTGGGGCAGGACAGAAGGGGAAGGATGATAGATGATGATGAAAAATAATCTGGGAACATCTGGACATGCTGTCTCGGGGGTGGTTTCTTATACTGACAAATGCTCGCTCCTATGCACAACATAGAGATAATAAATAATTTCTACTACATGACCCAAAGAACAGATCTGTTTTTGGTTGGCCTCCCTTCTCCGTCCATGATGACTGTCTCTTTGCCTGCTGCTTTATGTAGAATGTTTTTCCTTCTGTATTATTTGCCTCACAACCTGCCTCACTATTTAAGTGTTTTACTACATTTCCCAGAACCACTTTCACCAAACATGCCTGGACATATCCTGCCATTGTTTATATCCTGGCGCAGACCTCAGCAGTGATAGTTAAGGTGTTAGTGGTAGTCGCAGCAGGAGGTCCCCGGTGGGTGAAAGCCAGAGTTTTTGTGTCCATTACTCAAAACACGACATGCCTTTTGGCTGTGTTGCATCACGCTCTACTGAGGCCACTGTCTGTGAAGAATTTGATATTTTGCCTTTCCAGCTCTACAGAGGATTTCTCCCTTTTGGCAGCGTTGAAAGTGCAAGATGGTGAGTGGCCTTGATCTTCAGATCTGGCATAAATGAGTAATAAAGCTGCCTTATGTTACTGTGTCTTGTTTTTTTCTACGCAAATCTGCATTGCAGCTTACGTATTATTATTATTATACTTGTAATTTGCCTCTCTCATTTTGGTGTTTTTGTTGGAATAACAAAGGTACTGACCTACGGATGCAGCTGTTAACTGTGGGATCTGTTTTGTTTCTCTTTTATCCTTTTTTGCAGCTTTGTAAGAGAAGCACTGTTAATGCAAAAACGAACAAATACAAAAACAACTTCTATTCAGTCCATTCAATGAGCCAGCATGCACAAATAGGAACACCCTGAAAAGGACTCAATGAAACTGAGCCATCATTAATTTTATTTTCCTTTTTCTCTTGAACTAGATATAATATGAAAAATCTCCTATTGAAATTATTATTAGCAGTTGTGCTTTTAAACTCAAAGTATAACAAATGTCTAAACACAAAAAGGAATTTTGAACAACAAACATATCAAGTGGTCATCTTAAATAACTACACAGCACAAAGTCAGTAAATCTTCAGGGACATCAATCTGTCCACTTTGCAAGTATAAACAAATGTGAATCAGTTTCATCCACTTTGGTCCAAATGAAAGTGACAACAGGTGCAGTGGAGAGCCTGCTACAAGACAACCTCCCAGAAAGCAATGGTTTGCAGGTGGTTGCCACAGATCATTGCCCTCTCCTTATCCCGCCTGGCTGATTTTTCTCCAGTTTTGCTTTTCCGAGGAAACTACAGCAAAACCAAACAGAGACTCTGCGATTGTTGGGAGCATACAATTACTGGAATAAAGGGAAGAGTATAGCCTCTGATCTCCCTTGGCCTAGAATACAAAGGTTCCTCATCAGTGCTGGTAGTATGAGATGGTACCTGCAGCTCATTCAGGTTGCACAGGGTATCCAGCTCCTGCAGGATATTAAATCCATAAATCCATACATGCCGTCACATGTATCATTACGCTATTTGGATATGTGCCTCCTGCACAGTCTCAAAACTGTGAAAGACCAACTGAACACAGCAGCGGGAGTGGTATCTGCTTCTTTGTGCAAGGAGGAACAGGAGGATCGCGGCTAGATCCCTACAGATGACCTCCAGCGATCATGTGCATGTTACTGACTAACGTATCAGACTCCATGGGTTTGGCATAAGGGTCTTTAAAGGAACCTATGCTCAAAGCCCAGGACGATGTGATTGTTTTCAGGCAATTTACCAAGAACAACTGAACTGGCATGCCACCACTGGCGCCCAGTTCTCTTCGCACATGAGAGCTGGTTTGCGCTGAACATGTGACAGGCGAGTCTGGAGACACGATAGCAAACACTGTGCTGTCTGCAGATGTCAGGAGAGAGGAATGGTCTTTCGGCACCGCTTGCGAAATTGTTGCCATATTGTTGGTGGTCTTGTTGGCTCTCCAGTGCACCTGTTGTCACTTTCATTTGCACCAAAGCAGGTGGAACTGATTCACAGTCATTCGTGGTTCCTACAATGATGTGCAGATTGTGTCCCCTTCAGTAGATTGTTGGTGTTAGCAAGCAGACCTGTTGATGAGACAGGGTCAAAAATAGATAGAAACATATGACTGATTGACTGGTTTTGCAGCTGCATCAAGTAGAGCCCAGTTTTCATGGCTTTCCTAATGCAAGAGGACAGTATTATTAAAATGCGCCATCCATGCATTATTTAAAATATATGGCGGAGAAGCTGAACTACAAACTTTAGTTTTTCTTTATTGCTTTTTCTCAGCACTTAAGTTTCATCGTTAACGTCATGCTGAATTGTGTTTCCCATATGGAAAAGAAATAGAAAACATATATATAAGTTTTAAAAGACTTGACGCATATTAGCTGTACTCATGAAAGTGCCCCCATTTGCATTTTCTTCATAACCCAGTCCTTTGTTTTATAATGATAAAGAAGACAATTTCTGTGCTAACAAAAGATCATTTTTCAAAGTAATGTTTAAATAACTCCACACCTAATTCTACTCATCATTTTAGCACTTACAACCTATAAGAAAATTAGACCTATACTATACAATTTATGGTTTTCTTTTTTCCGTATGAATTAGAAATCACACGAGGCATAAGTGGCTGTAGTGTTGAAGTTTATTTAACAAGAATGTGTAATTTTTGGATGACAGACTTAGTCGTGTGTAACAATACGTACACATTCACAGACCACTTTATTAGGTATACCTGCCTAATGCATGTGTCTTAATGTGTGGACAAAATATTAGGAACATGTCTGAATTTGATGCAATGTGTTCCACCAGCAGCACCCACCGTAGCCTCAAAAACAAACATCTGAGAGAATTATCACATAAAAGTAGAATGAAAATGTTCATCAGATGTCACAGCTTCACCCAGCAAAGTGGCTAGTTAGTGTACGTATCTTCAGTAAAATTAGGCCTCCCTGTATATGTGTTTGCTAACATCTACTGTGACTGCAGATTTAAATACAATGATTTGTAACCTGACCATGAATTGAGTTAAGGTCAAATAAAAAAAACTATTTTGAAGCCCGCTCTCTTTCTCAAACCTCTGTTATCCTGCTTCTCTCTGTATCTTGTTTGGTCCTGTCTCAGGCCTAACAAACGGCCAGTAAATGAGTTTGTTCAGTTACAGCCTTGAATGCCGGCTCTCCTCACTCTGTCACCCACACCCACATCCCCTGCACACACTAATCTAATTGTTTGTCTTCGGACAAAAGCAGAATTCTGCTCAAATCCATCGCTTTTGAAACAAACACATTTTTGACAGCCACAGTGGGCTCTGTGATACGAGGAAACTACAGCAGCACCAAACAGAGACCCAGTTATTGTTGGGCGCATAAAACGATTGGAATAAAGGGAAGAGCATAGCCTTTGAGCTCCCTTGACCTAGAATGCAAAGCTGGGCTACACTAGGTCCTGCCATGGCAGACTTAAGCTGTTTCTACAAATCAAGTCCGGACACTGTTGGGAGAATCAGGTCAGGACACTGTCCCATGTAGCACACAGAAGAAGGCTGTCCATATAACATGTGTTCTCACTACTGGAAATACTACAGTGGTTTAGGCCAGGATGGCGTCTGGGTAGAGAATTATACATTATAGGGCTGCTCTATTCCCACATGTGCTCAAATAGACATTACATGGACTGAAAATGGGAGCAGGACATGTCTGTGAGAAACAAATATTTTCATTTCTTCACTGGTTTAGATGATGACTTATTTGCTGGTTTTGACGTGCCAAGCACAGAACTGAGAACTACATGTGAAAATTACAAAACCTTGGCTTTCTCCTTAAATCACAGTCATTATTTTTTATATGATAAAGAAGAGCATTTCTGCGAAACACCACATCATTCACTTTGGCCTTGGGCATTATAAAAGAAAGGTACAATAAAATAAGGGAAATTCACACTTCGCTGCAGGACTCTCAGCAGCTGTTGCTTCATAGATTTACTGCCCTCCACTGTTTATTCTGCTCAGTCTGCTGTCTCCTGAAACCACATCAAACCTCCATTTACAAAGGCTATGCAAACAGGAACACAAAAGCTACAATTATCAGGTATACTTGAGTGGGAATACTAAACTAGTAACATAGACTGTAACACTTAGCAGGAGGCTTCAAATTTCGATGCCTGGAATAATGCTGACCGCACCGTGGCATCACAGAGGAGTGGACACTGTATCACATTAATGGTTGACTTAGATGAGAAAGCACAGAGCATGTGGTGAGGTAAACAAGAGAAGTATTTCTGGTGATGTAAATAGTATAGTATCAGTGGCCGGCCTTACCAGCAGGCATGATGTCACCTTTTATAAGGTTTGATAAGACAAAGGTCCAATGGGTGTTTCTCTCCTTCTTTTCTTTTCTTGCTTGCCATCATGCTTGTGCATGCCCCCTTTTTTATGTACTAATGGATGCCTCCACACACTGCTGCAAAAGTGCAACCCGATGCACAAAAAGAGACAATGCTAGTCTGATGAAGGGACAATAGTGTCTGTGTAAACCTTGAGAGCATTGCCGTGCCTGTCTCTGTGGGAGTTTGCAAGCACACAACAAGAAAGCTTTCAGAGCTGCAATTACAGTTTACATTGTTCAGGCCAAAACAGTACAACTTTCAAAGTCAATTCTTGAGAATCACAGGTGAACTTTGCGCATACAGTTGTAAGATAAAAGTTTTACTGAGTCGTGATAACACTTGTACAGGTGCACAGGCCCGCTCTCTCTTGGTTTATATCTTCTTTATATGACTTTCTTATCTGCTCTTGAACAAGGTGCACGCACAACTGGATAATAGTACCCGTATAATATTAAGCTTGCTGTGACCCAAAGCACGTACGCTCAAAACATGTGACTCAGCAGAGCAAAGGTAGATATAGCAGGTTAACGTTAGCATCCAACGAGTGTTTCTTCACGTACGTGCTCCTTTCTATTAATAACCCAGACTTGCGGGTTGTGTTGGCAGTTTGCATTGGCATATCCCATATACCCCATAATAAAACCCAGCTGTGTCTGCTGTTGCCAAGGTAACCTAGACTGATTGACCAGTAGGAAGCAGGGCCAAATTACAATCTGTGGCCCTTCACTTGCCCTCGTTTCCATTCCTTTGCCCGTCTATGTCCGATAAACTTCTCCAATCCTTTCATTTCTTCACAACTCAGCTTGACAAAAACAAGGAAATGTGTGAGACAGAGCTTACTGTCTGTCTCCCGCGATTCTGTCAATTAAATCTAGCCTGTCTGAATCTGTCTGATCCTCCTGATGCAGTCCAGTCACTGTAATGACTCGTCCTTAATTTGTGGAAACTCTAGCAGACTGGACAATGCATTAAGGACACAAGGATCAGGGCTGAATGTTTTTTTAAAAAAACTGCCCTAAATACAGATTGTCCACTGACTGTCTTTCTGCTTAATTCTCCGACAGCTTGCAAATGCACAGCCGTCATTTTCTCCGACAGCTGTATTAACACAGTGCCGATGGCACCGGACCAGGATCCTTTAAGCTGCAGTAGGTGTCCGTAATGTTGTTCATAAGTAAGGCTTACCCTACTGTTTGCTGTCTGAAGCTATGGGCGATGAGATGTAGGTCAGGCCAAGCATTCTGCATGAGCACTGTGAAGTTGGAGACAAATTGCATGTGTATACACGTGCATGTGTTGTTTGTTTGTTTGTTTGTTTGTTTTTCCTCCATCTGTTCCTAATTGAGTCAGACAGACAACCTGAGTGATGTCGGTCTTATTTAGACTGCTTTATGTCCACGCATTTAGTCATTCACCACAGAAAAGTCAACAGCCCCGACAGTGCCAACAAGCACACTGACGTGATCGAGAAACACCCTGTGGCTCAATCCCAGAACACTTGTGCTCCACCCAAACAGTTTGAAAAACACCACCCAGGCCTCAGAGACCAGTAACTCCAGTGAGGTTGCACTGGGTGTATCACAAGAAACTGTGATTTCACTGACGTTATGTACATTTCAAAGTGACATCATGAAGTTTCTTCTGTTTCTGTCATTTCTGATTAGCACTTGTGCGATATATGTTCGCTCAGCCCACGTGCACTTTCATCGCTCTCACTGTCAACCCTGTGTCTGACACTCTGGTTCGTGCAGCAGAGACATAAATGCTGTGAAGTAATTGGCTTTATCTGGCCCCTTCAGACAGCTGAGAAAGCTTTTTAGTCCATTCTTTCAGTTCTCTCGCTTCTTTCTTTCGGGCTCTATTTACTGCTGAAATTGTCTGCACTTGTCATTGCCCATGTCTAATCTGTCATTTCTGTTTTGCTGTTTCTCTTGAGCCCAGTCGACATGTCTCTAACTTCGTAGTGGACTTGGTTATTCCTCTTCTTCCATGGTGTGCAGATCTGCGTAGTGACACGGAGCTGTTTCTGTTGCCCTCCAAAATAAATTTGGCTTTATCAGGACAGGGATCAGGTTACCTCCCTCGCCCTTTCCCACTTTCCTGCTCCGTGTTTTTTTTCCTCCTTCCTCGTCTCGCTTTGCGTGTCTCTTTTTAATATTCCAGTTTCCTCGTATCTCTGAAAACATTTCCTCTCCTACCTAGTTCAGCCGTTTTATTTCTTCTTTAAATGTCTCCCTCACGCTAATTTCCTGTGCTCTCTGGGTCCCTCGTTGAGTGGTGCATAGTAAAATTGATGGAATAATTAAAATCACACACTCTTAATTGGCTTTTTCCCAGCTCTAGTCATAATACCTCTATTTAAAATCACTCCCTTCACAGGGTGCTGGTGACTGTGTGTGTGTGTGTCACTGGAGGCAAAAGTGTGAAATTAAGCTTGCCAGAATGCTGTAAAAGCACAGTGAACTCTGGACACTGTGTATGTGTTTTGTGTGTTGCTGGCGTATGTGTGTGGAGAGCACTCATTAGCCCATGTCCTCTAATGAGAGCCATGGGTGGTTTAACACCTCGGCCCTATAGATGGGGCCTGGCTGTACCAGGCTGAATCCAGGCTGATTGTAATTATAGCAGTCAGTCTGAACATTAACAGCCCTCTCTCTGCTGTGTCCTGCTCTGTAATTAGAAGTGCCAGAGCTGGCCTATTGTATATCTTCCCCATTTTTCTGTCATGCCTCTGCTGAGACATACAAGACAAACAGCTGGTGGGAATTGAACTGGCAACCCTGCTGGCAGCCATTTGTAGTCAGGGAATTATTTCCAGGGCATTCATGATGGAGTGGAGGCCAGCAAAAAGGTGGTGCAAAACTACAGGGATTGGTTGCATGACCGTGAGAGTTGTGCGAGCACATGAGTGCAGCCCTGAACCACACTGAGCAAACCACAAAGGAGGACTGCAATTAAATTATTTTTACTGAGAACAGTGAGAAAACAGCAAAGTAAACAGTCAACACCATATAGCTTGTAAAAAAAAAGGATCATTGTGTGATGGACTTGCTAAACTACTCCAATTCTCTGTTTTAAAATATAATTTTAAAAAAGTCATTAAACATCAAAACATCTAAAATTCCAAAGGCCATTTGCCATTTGCTTGCTTATCAGCTAACAGACACACCTTGCAGAAGATGACAACCCTGAGAGAAACTGACTTAAAAGCTTTTTTTGAGCCAGCGGGGTTTGCTGATTAATTGGAAAATTATATCATTCAGCAAACTTATTTTATTAACATGTAAAGTTTGCTACATTTGACTTCTGTCTGTTTTTAAGCCCCTATAAATCAAGGTGCAGGGTTGAAGCCAGCAGCACAAATCGATTGAGAAAGTTGACATTTCATTGAAATATCTGGCAGTATTGTGTTTCAGATCCCATAGTGCTAAGAGTCAAGGAGGGTAACATTTAACAGTTTGCAGTGAACCGACAAAACATGTTACATACAAAGGTTTACTGGTATGAATTCGTTACTATTGTATGTACAAATCACAGATATGATTTACTTTTTATTTTATATGTAACTGACTAGGACACAAGTAACTAGATCTATCAGTATGAACTGCGATACTATTTCATCACATGAGAATATAGGAAATGTTTGTGCATTCAAACTAATAATTTGACATTTGGTACACCTATTCACCTTTAAATCAGCCTTTCACACGGCATCAACTCAGTGCATTTAAGCATGTAGACATGGCTGAAACAACCTGCTGAACCTCAAACCGAGCAATAGAATGATGAAGAAAAACGACTTTGAACATGCCATGGTTGTTGGTGCCAGATGGACTACTCTGAGTATTTCAGAAACTGCTGATCTAGATCTGGTTTTCTCGCAAAGCTATCTGTAGGGTTTACAAAGACCGACATGATGTCATAGGTCAGAGGACAATGGCCAGACTACTTTGAGCCAATAGGAAGGCAAGAGTAACTCAAATAACCACTTGTTTACAACCAAGGTATGTAGAAGTGGATCTGTGAACACGTAGCATCTCGAATCTTGAAGCAGATGGATTACAACAGCAGAAGACCACACCGGGTACAACTATTGTCAGTTCAGAACAGGAAACTGAGGATATGGTTCACGCTGGGCCACCAAAATTGAAAAATGTTGCCTCTCTATTTCTGCTGTGACATTCTGATGGTAGAGTCAGAATTTGGCATCAACACCATGAAAGCGTGGATCATCCTGCCTTCTGTCAGTGGCTCGGACTGCTGCTAATGGTGTGAGGGAAATTCTCTTTTGTCTTAGCACATTGGGTCCCCTTGTACCAACTAGGCATTGTTTAAATGCCAGATCCTACCTAAGCATTGTTGCTGACCATCAGAGGATGGGTATCCTTTATGGCGGGGGTCTCCAACTCCAGTCCTCGAGAGCTACTGTCTTGCAGCGTTTAGATGCATCCCTACTCCAACACAGCTAAATCAAACGGTTGGATTACCTCTTCAGCATGTCATCAAGTTTGGTAAAAGACCTGGAAACAAGCCATTCATTTGATTCAGGTGTGTCAGAACAGGACAGTAGCTCTCAAAGACTGGACTTGGAGACCCCTCCTTTATGAGTACTCATCTTCTCATGGCTGTTTCCAGCAGTATAACGCACCTTCTCACAAAGCTTAAATAATCTCAAATGTGTTTCCTGACATTATAATGAGCACACCATACTCACATGCCCTCCACAGGCATCAGATATCAATTCATTAGAGCAGCTTTGAGATGTGGTGGAACAAGAGAGTCACATCATGGATGTGGAGCTGATAAATCTGCAGTCACTCTTTCTTTCAGCTCTTTGTTGAATCTATGCCACGAAATAGATGATTCTGAAGGAAATAAGAAGTCCAACCTGAAACTAGGAAGATTTACCTAATGAAGCGACCACTGAGTGTATTTCCTTATGTAATGCAGATATAGAAAGTAACAACTTTAACATACGTGAGTAAAACACCAGTGCAGAACAGTACAGTTCTTACTTTTTAGGTTCCATCTTTGCACAATAGCTAAAAGATTTAAAAACAGTAAATGAACCCGTAAATAGGAATAACCACTGTAATGAAATACACATGCAAATGATCTAAATGACAGCATACTAGCAGGCACAAGCCTCCAGACATCCACTCTGCTATGATGTTGATAAGTGATAAGCTACATTGTTTCTCAACCGTAATCATTTCCAAATCTGACATGTTTCTTTGACTGATTTAGGACGATGCACTGACATCTTCCACGATGTGTTCCTATGAAAACACACTGAAGAGTTAGCTGCAGTCACACTCATAATGCACAAATACACACACAGGCATACACACACTTATCCCTGTAATAGGCATAGCCACTGATGTTAACCCACTTACATATAATATCCAATAATGGGATTAGAGATTTATTCTAGTAAGGGAGAGCAGAGGAGCGGAGGAAGGTGGGGTCGCATTTGTACTCAGATGACCTTAAAATCAGTTTTCAGGAATCATCCTTCATTTTTCCATCAGTTCTGTCTCCAGTTGAAGTCAAACCCACAACATGTAAGATTTTAGTGAGGCACTACACAGTTTGCAGGCTAACTAATGTGCTTCTGAGTTCATGGCCTTTAATAACTCTTAAGCCTGTTATAACCAGACTTAGTGTGCCTCCTTAGTATACATTATCCTCTCTTCAGACGTGGGTGCAGTAATGTGATTGGTTCTAATCGTGTAATAGTAACAATACAGTCTCACATCTAAGTAATCCCATCCGGTACTGTTCTTTGACTGTCCTTTGGATAACCTCCTCACCTGCCCTTTCAGTGCATCCCAGCTAGGGATGGGTATCGTTTAGGTTTTATCCCATACCGGTGCCAAACCGGTACTTTTAAAACGGTGCCGGTGCTTAAATGGTGCTCAAACCGGTGCTTAAAGAATGGAGAACACAAAATTGGTCCAAAAACCTCTCATGTTCAGCTGTTTTTTTGTAAAAAAGATATCAATGTTAGCCTTTTCTGCAGCTATAGGGCATATATGGTATCACTCTTGGCTGGAAGCAGTGCTTAAACAATGGAAAAAACACAAACTTTATCCAAAAACCTCTCATGTTTAGGTGTTTTCCACTTTTTCTTTGGTCATTTTAGCCTTTTTGGCCAGGGTGAAGGGAGTATCTGCCATCAAACAACAAGACAGCAGCATGTAGCTATGATGATGTTTGCTAGTTCACCTTACATGCATTAATGTAATAACGTGGTTAGCCTACTCAACGTAAATTACACACGAACAACATTAAGCTACTCACGCAGAGAAGAACGGCTGCTGCTGCCATCATCATTTCTGCTACACTGGTAGGGCTAGGGGCCAGGACTCTACTCTTCGGGTTTTTCGGGGATGTTGCTAACTCCGGGTCCGATAACAGGCAACCCACCCGCAGTAGATGTGCACGGTGTGAGGTCTCGCAGCAAGCTATCAAATACGGCGCATTTCTCGGCTTTTAAAAAAAACGCTATGCGTCGCCAGGTGTTTCATCGGATTAGAGGTGTTACCTTCTTTGACAGTATCAGCTTAAAGCACTTGTTGCAGGCTGCTGAGTTTGCATATTTTGCTGGGAAGTACAGCCAGACTTTTGACTGCTTGCCTTGGGCATTTTTAATCTGTAGCTCTGCTCTAAAAGAATGTACGCGCCTGGGCCCGCCTACTATCCTTGGAAACGTAAAATGATTGGCTAGAATCTAAAGTGTATCACAGCTCAGGAAAAAAAAAGCACCGAAATAAAGCACCGAAATGTGCGCTGCTTTTCGGTCTGGTTACTACCGTTTATACCAGAACCATCATGGCACCGGATACTGGTACCCATCCCTAATCCCAGCTAATGTGACTTCTGGCTAATGAGTAATTGAAAAAGCCTCCACTGTTGATCATTAGTTAAGGAGGAGAAAGCAGATTTGTGTTTCATTCTTTCAAAACCTAAACTTTTAAGATCTAAATATGAAAGGTGTCCGTTCAAAGTGTCCCTCTAAATCACTTCTTCTAATAATCCTCAATATCTTAAATATGGGGCTAAATCTACACCCAAATGTCTCTGAGTCAAACGTGTTAAAATCTATTCCAGCATTTTGAAAGGTTTGGCAAGCCAGCTGATCCAAACGGCAGATATCAAAACCAGATAAGGTCACAATGTATTCGTCTTGCTTTAACACAAAAATCAAAGTTTTGATTTTGTTTGCTGTTAAGTTTCATCTTTTAAAATCTTTGTCAGAATCATATGACAAAATGATATGTTTTCTGCAAACTTTATAGCTATGCTTCTCATTAATTTTTGAGGCTGTACTGACTGCGCACCATCCAGTGACTAAGATGTCTTGGTTCTGAGCTTATTCCTTCCCGGCAGTCCTCTAAAAGCCCACATCAGAGGAACATTTTAGTTGGTTGAGTAAAGTCCCTGTTGAAAAGACTCCTCCAAAAGAACCTCCTTTTTGCTTAAAATGAATAATCTCAAAAACATTCCTAAGATCCCCATGAGCCTCTTCCCCTGCAGGATCAATGTGTCTGCGCGTGTGTCTAACTGCATCATGGTATTTTATTCTATTAGTTCATTTTGGTAGAGGAGACCATCTGTTAGCAGTTAGGAGCTTGGGAGGAGACCACCACCACTACTGATCCTTCCTTCTCTGTCTGTTTTCAACTCTGTCTGTAACCTCCAAGATATGACCCGATCTTCCCTCAGCCCATCACGTACTCTGATGAGAAAATTGGATGCACAACCTGTCCATGCTTATGTAATTTGGATCATTTCAGTCCTTGCAAATCCATAAATCGCCAACATGCCTATCTGTGTGTATGGATGACCCTGTACTGATCAGGTTTGGCAGCAGTATAGAAAATCCCTCAGGAACATGTTGTGCATGTATCCATCTGCCAAGGATAAACCATCAAAACCTCCAAGCATATCTGTCTGTGTGTGTGTGCATGTGCTCTGGTTAAGTTCCTGCACAGTTGTGGGGACTGTTCACTGATCTAATGAGGGCATTTTTCTTAATAAGGACAATTTGATGAATTCTTATTATAAAGGCTTATTCTGACACACAATCAGAATAAGCCTTGTGCGAGGGTAACTGTCGACCCTGCTTCACCCTGTCACAATTCACCCCATCTAAAGTTAAGAGACGCTATACAAACTGTCCCCGTTTGATCACTTGTGGCCCTGCTGCAGCTGTAGGTTTGCAGCGGATTACTGCAGTAATACACTGGCAATACCAAGTCCTCACTAAAATAGTAAAGCCAGTGTGTATTCATGTGACTTTTCTGCCACCCACTTGTGTCATTTAGAAGACCCTGGTTAAGGAGATCACCATGGTGACCACTCTTTGCCCACAGCTGCACACACAAATACA
The DNA here is from genome assembly GCF_963576455.1 of Neolamprologus multifasciatus. Taxonomy (NCBI): domain Eukaryota; kingdom Metazoa; phylum Chordata; class Actinopteri; order Cichliformes; family Cichlidae; genus Neolamprologus; species Neolamprologus multifasciatus. Next base: position 20,580,864 of record NC_140449.1, read on the forward strand.
CACACACAAAAAGGCACATCTCCTGTTTGACTGGAGAACATCAATTATTAATGAACTGTGCTCACTAAATTGATTTTCAGTCCCTCATTAGACAATCTCTTCAAGAATCACATCTGCGCTCTAATTCTGAGCGTTTCCTCTTTGAACTCTCTGTAATTATGTGTATTTGTAAAATATGATTGTGGGGATTTATAAACTATATAATTACAGAAAGTGCACAAGATGCATACAAAAAGAGAAGCGTAATAATTCTAGGTGTGTGGCTGAACGGATGAGTGTGGGTGGAAGTTGCTTTCTGTAATTGCATCCACAGGTGTCTTTGTAGTAGCACATTAGCTTTATGCCATGCTTCTTCTCAATAGGAACAAAAAAACCAAAAACAAAAGATGCAGAGATAATGGTTTAGGTAGCGACAGCAATCGATATTGTGCATCTGTGTGCACCAGAGTCTGTGTCGAGTGTGCTTACGTTAAGAAGGGAAAATGGACCGGTCCCTGACATGGCAAGTGCTAGACGGCGTGTTCTCGATAGTTAAGCAACTGTGCAATTATGCAACGATCGTGACCATGCCAGTGATAGACAAAGAAAGAACAGAGAGACAGAACAGGAGGCAGAGGGAACAGCGTGACAGGGCTGAACAACTTACTGAGAAAAGGAAAGAAGCACCGCAGAGAGATAGAAAAAAAATAGATGCGCCGCTCAGAAGTATTAAAAGATAAAGTTAAGTTGTTGGTTGGTACGTTTTGTTGTTTGGCTGAAGTTGGATGGCAGTGGGTGTTTATGGTGCATGCATACTGAGATTTATCCTACTAGTGCAATAAACTATATTTGGCGGGTGGGTCAGGCAAAGTGTGCGTATACATTTTAAGAATGCTAAGGTATCTGTGACACACATATACATGCACTCTGCCCTAGCATCTGTAACATTGTAACCTTAGCAGACTGTGTGTTTGTGTGTGTGCATGTGCACCAGTTGGATCTCAACTTGATCAGGGTTTTAACTTATTGCCTTCACTAACTTGATGATCCTTTGGACCTATCCCTAGACGCATTTAACATAGCATGCATGTCTGTGCCCCCGACAAAATAATATATTGTTTAATCATTAAGCAGCTATATTACTTTATGAACAACTCGCATGGTCAAAAGCAGTGTTGATGCAGGAGCAAAGTAAAACGGGATGTTTTGGAATGATAGATATCTAAAAGATTTTGGAAACTTAGCTTGCAGAAATTTGCTCAGGTTATGCCACATGGACATTAGTGAAATCCTGCATTGGTGCTGATAAGGCCTGGCTCACAGTCAGCATTCAATCCATCACACTGGTGTTGGCTGAGCTCAAACTCAAGGCTCTGTGCAAACAGGTCAAGTTTTTATACACCAAATTTGTTAAAACACTTCTTGGTGGACCTTGATCTTTCTCACTTTGCATTGTGCATAAGAACATTGACACGTGCAGTGCCTTCTGCAAAATATTCATAAATTCAAAAACTTTCTCATCTAAAATGTAATTGCATTCTACAGGATTTAGACCTTTGTTAATAGGAGCGACACTGGCTGACCTGAAATAATTTCAGGAATAGCTCAGTATTTTACTAGAGCTTGCAGTCTTTAGCTGTCCAGCTTCCAAGTACAAAGTCAGTGTGAAGTTTGATTGCGCAAATACTCTGGTGAATTTGCAGTGGGCGAATGAGTGTCCGGTGCATCTCCTACAGCACACTCTGTCCAAGTAGCACCCCTGTCCAAACTAATATTTCCAGTAGTGAGAACATGTCTGAAGCTCTGTGTTACATGCAAGAAAAAAGCCACTCTGGACAATATTCCAACCTTATTATTATTAGGTGTCTCTGAAACCAGAAGCAGAATGAGAGTGCTGAAAGGAACTAGAAGGACAGAGCATGATTCTCCAATGTTGGTTTCTCTTCATCAGCTCCCTGTTAAATCTAGAAAAAATTTAAACCCTTATTCTCATATACAAAATCTTGAATAATCAGGCCTTATCTTAACTACTTCATATTACCTCATTATTATAACAGAGCTCCCTGCTTTCAGACTAGAGACCTACTTTTGGTACCTATAGTTTTCCAAAGTCTCTTCTGAGAAAGCAGTTCGCAGATCCCAGTGCATTTGGGAGACAGACACTCCTTCTACTTTTATGGTTGGGCTTGAAACTTTGATTTTTGATAATTGATTGACTGATTATAATTATGGCTTGATCGGGCAACCCTGAACCAACCCTCAGTTCTGCTGCAATAGGCCTAAGCTGCTGGGGGGCTTCCCATGATGCACAGAGTGTTTCTTCCTCACTCACCTGTTTTCACCGCTGTATTATTGACTTCTTTCTTTCTAATATTTTATGGCCTTTACCTTACAATGCAAAGTGCCTTTAGGCGACTTGTTGCGAATTGGACTGTATACAAAATCACAAAAATCTGTTGGACATAGGTTTTTGAAATCTCATGAAGAATTTGCAGACAAGCTAATGGGGCAATCTAAGAAACAATAAGCTGCTGGATGTGTAGCTTTGTAGAAGCACTGGTAAAGTCTAGTTTTGTTTCCACAAATGTGAAACTTAAATGTGTGACTTGCATGCAGTGCCACTGACATCCATCAAAGCAATTTAGCATTGAGACTTTTTTTTCAAGGCCTATTCAAGTTTGTCCCAAAAATGTAAAAAAAAAAGGACTTTAATACCTCGGTGAAGTACAGAACTGTTACTATCCCCAACCGTTTGCACTCACTTGATACTGAAATGCAGAATAAATTCCCTGTGAACGTGCTTGGCTGTGGTGTGATCAGCTTCATTGTTTTCTTTCTAAAAGCAGGGCATGAAAGATGCTTATCATCAACAACAGAGCAATCTACCGCCAGAAGAAAAAATTCCTGATACGAGCACATGTGCCCACACATGCACACATGTACGTAGACACGGGCATGCACGTATGTACACACAATTATGCACATGTGTACCCAACAGCCGTACATGCCCACACAAACATACACACACCGGCACACAACCACCCACACACACCCTGGAAGAAGCCATTCACACTTCGCCACCATAGAGTACATGTCAGTCCATCTGGGATCATTAACACTATGTTAATGAATACAGGGCTGGGGCCAGAAGCAAGCGAGAAGAAGAGAGAGGAAAAGATACAGAAACAGACAGAAAGGGACACAGAGAGATAAAGAGGACAGAGGGTGGGAGGATGAATGAGGATAATAGATTTGCTCCAAACCAATGCACTGCTTAAGGTAGTTGAAATTGGAAAAAAAAAGCACACACACAAACACACACACACACACACACAATGAGATAGGAAAAGAAAATTATTCAAGGAGGCAACGAGCATGAAGAAAACTGGACAACATCAAGACAGGCGGGGAGAAAGAACTGTGAAAAAGAGAGAAAAGTGCATAAAAGATGGGAAGGGAAAAGGGTGATGTTTAAAAGCCACACAGTGTGAAAGACAAGAGAAAGGCAAAGTATCAAGCAGAGTTGCACTCGGTACGTTCTGGCCAGGGGCTGATGAGGGCTCCGTGGAAATAACTGAACAGATGAAAAGAAGAAAGGAAAGGAAGGAAAGACAGCAGAGACAACAGATGAGCCGAGAGCAGCGAGACAGACAAGGAGATACAGTATAACAAATGATGGCAGAGGCAATGTGAGCTGAGTAGCGTGGTTAAATATTTCACTGGGGCTTATTTGTGCTTTTGTGTGCTGCTGTGTTTGTGTGTGCGTGGGCATGTGTGCGAGAGTCCCTGGGAGACAGAAAGGAGGACAGAGGGGCAGTGAGAGAGCGAACGAGGGAAGTGTGCCTGTTGACTGGGCAAGTTAATGATTCCTGTGGTCTGAATAGTGAGACAGTGTTAGTCCAGGAGGGAGGGAGGAGGCTCATTTACCCCCTACTGACACACAGAAACACACATATAACATTGTTTCAGTGTGTGTGTGTCCATGGCTTGTTTTGATACCCTGTCAGCTTATGTGCAGCACGTTTGAAACAGCTCAGCCTCCATGGCTGTTTTCCAGAGTGGCCCGGGCAGAAACGTGTTGCAAATCCGAGTTGTTTCTGCTGCTAATGTCTCGGTGTGTGATACCACAAGAATTAGTACACACACACACACACACACACACACACACACCCCCCCCCCCCCCCGCTCCGGGGCTAAATCTAGACACATGGAGATCTGCAAAGCAGAAGCGTGCTTCTCAGTGGGTGAATAGAGGACCACCTGTATGCAGATGAATGGGTTTGAATGAGCGCCAGGAGACGTGCCTTTGTGGTGCCAGAGAAGGAGCAGCTTGTCGAAGTGTGCCGCTATGAACCAGAGGGCCAAGGGTCCGCAGGAGGCCGGGGATAAAGGGACAGAGGGCAGCAGGGTGACAAGCTGTCCATGTGTAGATGAAACAATGGCAAGTGTTAACAAGCCTAAGCTAACGGTAATGATAGAGGTTGGGTGAACAAAAGGCAGCTCTTTGAAATACAATCTGTGATCAACTAGAGTCAATACACAAATTCCACTGATTTAGCTCCTTTAAGCCCCTTTATACCCCTTTATTATAGCATAATGTTAATCTTCCATGTGACCTTTTTTCCATTGCTAGCTAAGGCTCTTTTTTGTGAGGAAGGTTAAGCAACATTAATGGTACACTAGCAGCAGAGGCTCGAGGGCAGACGAGCGATGGTGTGATAACATCGGGACAAAAAAGACGACGGACATGTGATCAAAAGGATAACATCTCGCTTCTGCTAATGCACCAACGAGAGAGATAAAACCAGGGATCAGAGAACTCCTACACATCTTTAAACTCCACAATAAAAACCTGTGCGATTGTGTTTTGACAGATGTGTGAATACTCTATTAAACAACAGCTGCTAAGATTGGTCTTCACCATCCCCGTTTTGGTTTTTGTTGCACTTCAGTGCGGCTCACGCCCAGTGTTTCCATGCCTCTTTTAAACTGTAACACCTCTTTGTTGTTCTTTCAAAGTTTCACTCCACCTCATTCCAATTTATCCTTGCCTCCCTGTTAAACACCCCTTCTTCACATTTGTGTGTATATGTGTGTGTCTCTAAAGAAACCTCTTCAAATCTTTAAACACAGATCCCTGGCCAGCTCTGATCCCCACCTGGGGGCTGACAGGATGAGAGCAGAGAGGAAGGAGTAGAAGAAAGAAGCAAGACTGAAATTTTAATAGACTGATAGAAATCAGATTTTTTTTCCTTTTTAAAAAAATAGCTGCCTCCCACATATTCTTCACTCCTCCAATCAAAACATTTATTCTGTCTGGACCGAAACTTCTCTTGTAGCCCTGACACCATATGTTTTGGTTTTATAGATTTGTTCCTTTACACAGCACTCTGTTGTGTGTTTATCTTCCGTAAAAATGATGATCACATTTTTGATGTGGTTGAAAGAGAGCGAAACTGAAAAAACAGGCATTGCCAGGTACAGGTAGCGCCACTAGCTTCCTGTCTTAATTAAACAGGTTATGCAATTGTAGGATTTCCATAGCGTGCTGAACAACATGTGACAGATACTTTGAGGCCTGGAGACAAGTCCTTGGAATATAAACAAGATGGTTTATGCTCCCTGAAAGGCTTGTATGGCTGTCAGGTCTTCCCCAACTTCCTTTAATCCACTTTTAGAACTGTCAAATTTTCCATCTTCTGAAACACTTTTTCAGTGAGCTGCTTTTTTCTCTCTTTTTCAGACATCTTTTTATTCTCTGCCTTTCTGTCATTCACAGGATCCCTGGTATTCCCTTTCTGTGTGTGTGTGTATGTGTGTGTCTGTTTGTGCGTGCGGGCGCACTATGGGAGGATTAAGTCTCACTCTGAGAATCATGTATCGTTTCTAGTGGCAATAACACTGTCAAACCGGCCGTAGAGAATGCTTACATCTTTGTGTGTGCTTGTACACATGTATATATGATGCACGTGCACGCTGGGAGATCCCAGCCATCTGACTGTTGGCTGCAGCAGCACAAAGTAAGTGCATGTGGGGATTGTGAAATTCTGAATGTGGGTTTCTGTTTTATTGCGAGCTTGGTTGTGTGTTAGATGAACAGATCATCGGGAGACACCGAGCATGAGTGCTGGAAGTGTGCTGGCAGTGAAGGACAGTTCAACAGTCACTCCTGGTGCTGTGTATGAGAGAGAACTGGAGAGTCCTGTTGTTGGTAGTCTGATAGATCATAGACATTTATGGAGCTGGAGCAATATTTATCATCCCACAGAAGAAAAATATACACAAAAGACTGCAGAAATGTCTGGGTTTGCATTAGAACAAATTACCAAAAGGGTTGATTTTTGTTTAAACTGACCTCTTGTCCCAGTTTTCTTTTTCAATTCTTCATCGTCTTACTTTACTTTACCCTTATTTTGGGGGGAGGCATTATGGAAAAGCACCCTGAGCTATGATTAACCCCCACCGCCTGCAGGATATACAGTTTGTGTCTGTGTTTGTGATCCAGGACGTGTGTATGCCTGCCCAGCTAAGCCTAGGGACAGTCAGGCATATAAAACACACACACACACACACACACACACACACACACACACACACACACACACACACACACACACACACACACACACACACGTACTGCCTCCTGCCTTTTCCCTGAAGTCTTGGGCCTCTGAAGCAGCTAACCCAGGCTGCGCTCCATGCCTGCTCGAGGGAAGCCCTCTCCTGCTGAGGCCACAATCCCGTCGACACCCCACGATCTGGACTTTATCCATTCCATCTGTGAGTTTGTTTTCTAAAGTTACCTGTCTAGGACCACAGCTATAAGCAGACACCACAAGATTAGACTTACTGATAAGATTGTAGTAATTCTTTACTATCTGACAAAACATGCCTAGACAGCAATACCCTTAAAGACCCCGTGCATCTTTCTGCAGAACATTCTCAAGCGATCAAAGGACAAGTAGTAAAACAATCAGATCCAAATGATGTTTAATACACAATATTTAGTTCTTTTGTGTTGAAGCAACCTTTGTGCATCTGTATTACTTACAGCTCAGTGAACAAGCTGGTTTACAGTGCATAATAACAAACCAGCAACTACAGACGTCACAAAGAGAAGCAACACTGCCTAAGAGTGACACATAGCAGTGTTACAAAAGAACAACAACTTTAAAAAACAAAACAACACTTACTGAAATCTGTATGAATCTCCTTCAAGTCTTGGATTCATTTTTAGTTATAGGAAATAAAAAAGTATAGTACTTGTGATCTAGTAGTACTTTAAATGATTATTTCTACAACTACTTGTAAGAAGGAAATTTTGTCCGCTTTTACCACTAAAGTTTCTGTAGAGCTGGTTACTAGTTATTTCTCAGATTACTGTTTCATATACAGGACAAATGTTTAGTTTAAGCATGATCACGCGTTAATCCAAATCCATGTGTTTTTTAAAACAAAATACTTAAAACAAATTAAAACGAGTGCTAAGATAAAGTATTGCTTACATGATAATGTAGAGGTAATTATGATCTGCCAATACTTCAAACACCGTACTGTAGCGTTTTCTACCATATTTTCTTAAACAAAGCAAAAACAATTTTTATATTTACTTTCGTTTCTATAAAGTTATCAGTTTACTACGAGCAGGGCCGGGCTGTTGTTTTCGTGAGCAGCTGGAGGGCGCGTCTCCAGTGGGGCGGGGACTTCACTGGTGACACCACGACGGGGTGGAGCTTCTGCAATACAAAATAGAGTTGCGCTCCTGTGATACAGCCAAGACAGCGTGTAGTGAGAAGCGTTACTTTGCACTACTTACTACACACAGCGCGTAAAATCTTCAGTTGGTTTCCGTGCGCGCATTTACGCGCATTAACATCTTCCATAAGTGAAGTCCTTTAAACGTCAGTTACCGCTTTAAAGGTGTTCATTGTTCCTTTCGGAGAAGAGAAGCTATGGATGTGGTGTGTCTGCTGTGTTTGGTGCTGACCATCGGTTCTTGGTTTGCCTCCGCGGAAAGACACAGCGTCTACTGGAACAGCTCGAACGCAAAGTAAGTGCTGATCTGTGTTTTGGTGTAGTGTTATAGGGGATGTTCAGTGCAGTATGGGAAGCCAAGTGAGTGGTGTACTGGGTCAATCATACTGTCTGGTGTTTCCCAGTTTGTCCAGAGGGGAATGACGGTAACATCCTACTTTCTTAAGTTTGACACATGTAAAGTCTTATCCTACATACTCGCATCCGCGGACTTGCCAAGCTTTCTTCATATGTCAATTAAAGATCTCTGTGACTTTATAACGGTGGCTTTAGAGTGCTACAGCACCCAGCAGCAGATGGATGTAAAAGCAGAAGACTGTGAGCAAGTGCCTGGACAGATTCGTCACTATATTTAACCGCAACACATAGACACAGACATACTCTAATAGTAAAAAATAGACCGACGAGTATGAACTTGGCCAGTGCTGTCTGCAGGGTTTGCACCTGTGTGCACTGTGCGTGTCATGGAAAGATGACTCTATTAAGCAATAAAAACGAGTTAATTCCCTAATATATTTACAAAGATACGGCATCAGGCAATTTAAAGAGGTTTTTCATTGGAGAGGAGAGATAGTGAGTCACACAGAGAGGGGCGCATATTGCTGATTAGTTTGTTTTGAGGTCAGAAATGTAATGCTATCCGACCACTCAGCGGGATCGATCGGGCCTGACATATCGCAGCGCGATTTATTGAGCTTTTAGCGTGGAGCGGGTGATCCCGACGTTTGAAAGACGGTATTATTTTAAAACCGAGCTGAAACAGAAGGACGCTCTGCGAGGTTCTGCTGCCGAGATAGGTCGATTAAGATCCACCACAGAGAAGAAACAAGGGCAAAAGCCATTATGGCTTTTTAGTCTGATTAGCTTACATTTCTAATTGCCCTTTAACATTGTTAATAGACACGGGGCTAAAAAGAGCCCTGCAGCATGGAAAACAATTGTCCCGATAATTGGATAAGAAGTCTAATGGAAAAGTCCTGTCGTCACGAGGAGTGTTTGTGTCATAAGTTAGTCCGTGGGTGAGTCAACAGACCAGGTTTGACCCACCTGAGTTATACACCTGAGTCACTACAAACCAGGGAGGGAGTCTGGTTCAGGTGGGACAGGAGGTAAAGGTAACTTCACAGAAGAAAATTGTAACCAGAGTCTCCCAGTCAGTTCCACATAAAGGACAGAAACTGGATCTCGGAGGCTTACTTCAAATAAGAAAGGCTGGAGGGGGAAAGGAGGCACAGAGAGAGAGAGCAAGAGAGATTAGGGTGGTCTAATACAAAGTCAGATCTTATGTCTGCTTTTTTAAATCCAACTCTGCACTATTTTTGCTCCAGAAAGGGAGTTGCATAACTAGAAGAAAAATCACAATATAACACTAATCCCAAATGTGCCACATGGCTAAACATAGACTCTCACAAAGACAGACAAACGGGCAGAGATAAGCTTCATAGAACAGTTAATGGATCAAAGACACTTGTGGATATATTCTGCTTCTACTCTGGCACACTTTCGCTTGCTTATTGTCTGTCTCTAAAACACATTTTCACAGGGAGTGGAACTAAACCCCCATTCCACTTATTTTTTATTTTTCTCATATTTTACAGTCTGATTTCTATTAGCCCCTCAGTCCATCACCCCTCGGCTCTACATCACCATCCCCCAATTCACTCTCACTCCTCCTCCTTCTCTTCGCTCTTCCATCGTCTCACAGTCCTGTGATTTCCTGCCCGACTAAAAGCCCACCTGCCTACTACTGTCCCCAGTGATCTATCAGTCACCTGTTCAGAGGATTAAGTAGACCCATCAGCGACCTTTGGTGGAAGTGGGCCGTGGATAATTGATGCTAATTGATTCTTGGTAGGATTGTGAGCAGCAGTGATCTGTCTTAGGTGGAGGACAGTGACCAGATGGCAGTAGCCTGCCCACTCATATAGAGATACGAAGAAACCGGTAACACCTTAGGTGTGCGTGTTTGCCTCTTAATACAATCTGTATGTGTACTCATGTGTAAGCGTGACCTAATGATTATTGCTTAATCCTTCACTTCAAATCTTTTTAGGGACTTGATCCAGTGTTTTTGTTTGTGTATCGTTTTCTTACACGACAGGTGGCGAGGCATGTTTTTCACAGTCTGGTCTGGTCTTGTTTTTACGCTACTTGTCTCTACCTGTGTCAGCTTTATTAGTGTGTGTGTGTGTGAGATAGAGGGAGAGATTTAACTTCCTGGCTTTTAACAGGAAGCAATTATATTTTTGTTGTGAACTGACAGTTCACGGATTGTTTCTGAGTCTTCGGAGTTCACGTGTCTCGGCGTCAGAGCAAAACAGGGAGTGACTGGTTACCGTAAGCAGCCTTATCGAGACGTGATAAATGTGTGACTCGCACTTCCACACACTGGGGGGCATAAGGGGGACGACTTCGCTGTTAATATTAGCCGCAGCCAGCATTCCACCCCGCTGTTACTATACTCAACTCTGTCAGCTGTGCATGAGTGTGTGTGTGTCTGTGTGTGTGTGAGTGTGTTTCTCTGCCTTGTACCTGTCTGTTCCTCTTCTCCATCTTTCCACTCCTACTCCTCTCTTTTAACAGTTGGGTCTTCTCCCAGATTGGCCGCTAGCCTCAAGCCCTCCTTTTCTCTCTACTTACTGATTCAAGCACATTGGAGATCGCCTCGTTTTTAAATCCAAATATGGACGATACCGACACACTACTCCGCTGCATCCTTTTAATCTTTCATATCTGAGTTGTTTGGCTGCCTTCATCCATCTCCAGTGGCCTGGGTTTGTGTCCCATGCCTCTGCTATCTGTGCAAATATCTTTATCAGGAGTTTGGTGTAATGTAATATTCTGTTTATCTCAGCCTGTGTCTGGCTCAGCCTGCCTTCACTGTTATTGATGCAGCCAGGCCTGCCCGTACATGTACACGTTGCCTGCAGTTTTAGGTGAACGGGGTCAATGTACTCCCACCTCCTTTTAAATCCCAACTATTACACACTTCGCCCCCCCTCCTCTCATCACCCTTCTCCCTCTCTTTCGCTCTCTGTCGTGTCTGGTTGTTGGACTGTAATCTCACCAGAATGGGAACACACACACACTAACATCGAGTACAGACAGCTTGTAATCTGACCATCTGACCCAGAACACCCGACACAAAACCATCATCCTGGAATATTCATTCTATGTATATGCCCCTGGGATCCTGTGATGTAACGTTTCTCTGTTTTTCTGTGTGTGTGTGTGTGTGTGTGTGTGTGTGTGTGTGTGTGTGTGTGTGTGTGTGTGTGTGTGTGTGTGTGTGGATTAGTGGGTAATTGTTAGAATGTATGTAAATTACTTAAAACCTTTATTTGTCACATTGCATCATTCCCACAATAATCTCCCAGATGGGATCCATCAGAACAATCAATTTCCAGCAATATCTCAGTTTAGCTTTACATGATTCTTGCCCCCTCATTATCAGGAGGCTTTGTGCCTATTCCCTGCTGATATAACTGTCCTCTTACCTAATGTGCTTATAAATGTTCTCGCATATCTTCACACATGATAGCACCGAAGCACCTGGGGTGATTTAGTTACCATAGTTTACAGCAACAGTATATATTGTTTTTTAGGTTTGTTTTTGGGCTTTTTTTTTTTTTTTTTGCATCACGTCTGCAGACTCATCTGTTTTACTCTCTGCTCTTCCTCTCTGCTCCTTATCTGTAGTCCAGATTTCCTTCCCCCCTCCCCTTTCTCTACCAGTCCCCCCTCATCCTCACAGACCTTCCTCTGTTTTTGCCCCAGTAGTTTTCCATCAGAGGAGAACGAAGCACCTATCAGCTCCCGTTCTGCTAACATTAGAGGCCTGTTTTCGCCCGGTGTTATCGTCCTAAGCATGGGCAAGCACGCGTATGTGTACACTGCTCATTCATAGAATTTCAGACATACCGTGACCAGTGCTGCTCACTTGAAGCTCACTAGCGCCCCCCCCCCCTAAGGCTGACTCACCAGCAGATATACTTCAGCTCATGTTCTGGCAGATGGTTTATTTTGCATCAGTTAAAACTTATTTCATTTTTTTTAAATTAAAAAAAGTTAAATATTTGATGTAAATTCTTAGAAGTTAGTGAACTTGTGCCCTCTCTCCCTCAGCTAAACGGGCCAACAGATTAACTCTACGTGACCTCCAGCATATTAAACCAAGCATGATACCATTTGGCCTCTTTCTATTCATCACAGACAGAATAGAAGGCTACCAAAAAGGAGGGGACCGGTGAAAAGAGAAAAAGGAGGCGGGATAGAGGCCTGGGCGCAGGGTGAGAGAAGGGTGAAAGGGATTTGTGTTGAGAAATTAGCTTGGATGAAGAGCTCTGGTATATTATGTCAGCATTAAGAGACAGGACAAATAGAAGATGGAGAGTGGGGGGTGGGAGCTAAATTTGCAAGAATAAAAGAGAGGCAGACGGAGGGAGGAGAGGCCAGACAGTGATGGATGAAGGGAGGCAAGAAGTTTAGAAGTGAATAAGTGAGAAAGGCCATTGTTGACAGTTTTAAAGGCTCTCATCCTGCAAAGGGATTGCTTCATATATGAACACACATTTCTTGAAACTGCTTAAAATGTAATCATTTTATCGACATCAGGTTGCATTTGCACATAGTGGGGAAAGAAATCCCCCGTGGTTTTTGTTTTTATTGTAATACAATGAGATATAGAAAGAAGGGAGTAGATTACACAGGAAGCTGAAGTAATATAGGAAGACTTTTCATTTTATATTAGATTGGCTCTAATGGAGCAGCCCACTAGTGAGCAGCTAAACCCATTAGAACCACTGACAGCTCTTCACGCCCGTGTGAAAGGAGGTGTGAATCTGTCATACCACAGCAAATTAAACGGGTATTAAGTGTACACCTCAAAGTAAAAGTGTGTAAGAGTGGGGCTGGAAATTTGATGAGCGCGCCTTGTGAGAACACTGTAAACTATCCGAACTGCAGCCCCCACCCCCCTCGCCCCCTCTGCTGTGACATTCCTGTGTGTGTGTGTACACTTACTACTGATTACCTGAGGAGCAAATGGAAGAAGAGGGGGGAGTGGTGCGTGTGTTTGATGTTTCAGACGTGCTGACTCTGTTTTTGTGTGTGTGAAACATATATCTTCGGTGCTGACTCGGATGCTAGTGCGGGTGAGAAGTGGCGACCCTGAACTGTAACCTTTTGACCTGGCTGCCAGTTTGCGACTTTCCCCAGACGGACAGTGAAAGACAGACTCCTTGTGTCAGTAGTTTGAGCGAGCCCAGAGCGAGCTCAGGGGGACAAATGGTGGGAAGGGCTGTAGAAGGGAGACAGGAAGGGGGGGGGGGGGGGGGGAGCAGAGCAAAGACAATTGCAAAACTTCAAAGCTTTAGTGACTAGAAGTGTTGCAAAAGTCACCTGCAGTAAGGAGCAGTAATAACTATTCTGTTTTGTACCTTCACGACACATGCACCGCAATCAGAGTAGCTTTGTATTGAGGAATGACCTGCAGAAAAGGAAGACTAGAGCCACCTTCAACCTTTGCTGTTTACCCATACCTCAGTCTCATGCAAGAAAACGCACACACACAAACACACACACACACACAAGAGGCTCCAACAGACCTTGATAAACAGATGTGCTCATAAGCCCGGGGCATGAGACGCCCTGGATAAGGGGTCTTCAGAGAATCCCTCTCCCTTGAAAACACAGACACACAAAGCAATAGGCGGGAAGAAGAAGATGCAATGTGGAAAGTAGGTTTGCGACAGCTCACACACCTGGCTCTCCGTCTCATAGAGGACATAGTTATCACATTAACGCGACTCTCACTCTCCCGAGAACTGCCAGTCAGAGGCTAGTGTAGACGTGGGGAGATGCTAGAGTGCAGAGCTTTGATGAATGAAGACGTAAAGAGGGTGGTGGAGTTGAAGACGGAGCAAATTCAGTGGGCATGAATAGGTGGAGATTTAAAGAAAAAAAACATTAATTGAAATTAAAATAATACAGAAGTGTGAGAAGGTTTTATTAAACCACCAAAATCAGCCACCGGGACACACATTAGACACGTAAACAGCAGCCAGGGTAGTGAAAGCTCCATAGGGGTTAAGGTAGAAGGGGTTGAAGGGGCCCTGTAGCCTTCAGGCATTCTGTCTTTGGGGAGGGAAAGGGTATAATTACATCCCATTCATTCCTCCTCCCCTCCTTTTCAGGAGAACACATTGGCCCCAGACCCCTAACAGCTTTTAATTAGCCAGACCAATGGTGGCGAGGAGGAGGGGAAATGAGGAGGTGAAGAGGAGAATAAAAGGAGAGTTTTCTTAAAAGCATGAGCCGTGAATGAAATTAGCAACAAAATCTATCTGTTTTGTTGGCTTTTGACAAGCCCGTTTTCACGTGGAGGTCGGCCAGACCACTATCAAGGACACACTGTGGGAAAAAGGTGTATCCTATACAATTTAAAACTACTCGTTACTTCAGAGGGAACCACTAGAAACCTCCAAACGTCTTGTTTTACCCAACCCTGTTATTACTGGTTTGACTGAAGAAAACAGTAGAGAGGAGCAACATGAGAGGCACGGCTTATTCGGCTAATTAGGCCGCTACAGATGTGTCTTTTCATTTCAGTAAAGCACTTGCCCTTGTAGACCCAAGACACACACACAGTCGCAGATAAACACAAACAAAGGTGTACACACCTGCACAGAAGTGTGCACACTTACAAAGGGCCTTTTCAGAGAGAAAGCTCAGGGTAGTGATCAGCTTATTAGCCCTGGAAAACAAGTATAGAGCTGTGCTCAGCTAACAAAGCGTGTTTTGACAGGTAGGTCAGCACTAACCCTTACACACACGCACACAATGCACACAAACAGTTACGCACACACAGAAGCAGGAAGAAGGGGTTAGAGGCCCTCATTTTGGAGCCAGGGTGTCTGTGACTTGGTCAGGGGTGTCCTGACGGGAGCCACAACAACAGGAGGGAAAGAAGGGGGAGGGTCTCAGAGGCACCGCGTCTCGCTTTGATGACAGGACACGCACATAAACAGGGGTTGTTTTCTTGTCACTCTCACTCCGCGCAACATGTGAGACGCAAGCGTCCACAAGCAGTTGCTCAATTTAAGCACAGATTGAATTTGTGGATTAGAGCTTTTATCCCTGAGGATGTCATGGAAGTAATGCGCAAATATCAGTCTTTCTTCACCTCCTGGTTGATAGCAAGATTTGTGCACAGGCCAGCTGCACGTCGCACGCATGATGAAACTGAAAGGTTGGAGTTCATTAAAATCTCTTTCCCCTTTGTGCGGATAAATCTGGTCCTAATGGATTAATAGCTTATTTTTTAACAAATAGTAAGAGTTTTACTACAGTGAAGCTTTTTTTTTTCTATATCATCAGTGAACATTGTTATAACTTAATGTGCAGTGAGACTTTACAGGAAATATACTTATTTTTCTACCGCCTCTCCATACTTCATTAGGACACCCGGGGCGAAACAAGCATAGGAAGTGAGCACAAAAAGGAGCCGGGGAGGCTTAAAAGAAGCCATAAAACTAAATGAAGGGTAAAGATGAAAAGGGAAAGAAAAAGAGTGAGATAGTCTGGCTCCCCACCTAGTCTCTCTGTGTCTTTGAGGAAATCAGAGAAAAAGAAGATAGAGATAGAGGCAGCAAATTAGCAAGAAAAGTCACGGCAGGAGCTCCGCCACAGATGGACAAACATTCAGGTGAAGAAATTAATGAGACAGAAACCAGAGAAGAGCTTAAAAACACTTGACAGAAAGACTCAGTGAGCTGTACTGAGAGGAAAGTGGACTGAAAGAGAAAGTGGGAAGAAAAAAAACCCCCAAAAGATTGTTGGGGCTTAGCTGTCATTTGTAATTTAGTTTCAAGCAAGTGCATCTCACTCAAAGGGAAGAGAGAGAGAGAAAAGTGTGCGAGTGTGTGGGATGGCGGGATGGGCTGTGTACGATTCTGGGTGTGTTTTCTCGCCCCAAAACAAATTGAACAAGTCCAGCCTGATCAGCCTCTTTCTAATTCTGTTGCTCAGACAGGTTTGCACAAGCACACAGAAAAACACATCCTCACACGGCATCACCCAGCTTTACCTGTCTGTTTATTTGTGTTATTCATGTCTCTAAGACTCTTTTCAGTTGCCGCACGTGTCTGTGTTTAACTAGTCCTCATCAATATCCAGAACACATCCAGCGTATTATCTGCTCTGCTGGGTGTGTGTCGAAAACAACAGATGAGATCCGCCTCTGTTACTCATTTTGGAAAACTGGGTGAGGACATTTGTCAGTAACCTCGTGTCTCTTTCTGTCTCCCCTGCAGCTTTCAGTGGGATGAGTATACGGTGGAAGTGCGCATCAATGACTATCTGGACATCATCTGCCCTCACTACACCCACGACGAGGTGCCGTCGCATGCAGCTGAGCGTTACGTGCTGTACATGGTGGAGAGAGAGGACTACGAGGTGTGCAAGCCTCACTCCTTCGATCAGCTCCGCTGGGAGTGCTCGCGGCCCTTCGCTCCTCATGCTCCCGAAAAATTCTCGGAGAAGTTTCAACGCTTCACCCCCTTCACCCTGGGAAAGGAGTTCCGGCAGGGAGAGAGCTATTATTATATCTGTAAGTATCTTTAATGGTATTTCTGCTCAGTCTTCTGTGGTTAGAGGAAGGTTCCTTGTGTTAAACTTTTCCCTCTGTCTCACTTTGTCAGCAAAGCCAATGCATCACCATGGGAAAGACTGTCTGCGACTGAGAGTGGATGTAGTTGGACATAAAGGCTCTGGAAAGAATCACTATGACAAATCCAAAGCACGTGAAACAGAAAAAATCTTGGAAGGAGAAAAAGTGAATTTCCTTGCTACAGGAGGAGTTCACAACCCCTCTAACCGTCTCCCAGCAGGTGAGCATTCTTTAAAAAATAGATTCCAGACATAGAAAATAATCACAGCGGTGCTGTGACTAAGACCAGCTCAGCTGGGTGTGTTTACCATCCCTGAGTGATGAAATTCTGTCCTAACGGTCCTTCCCATCTCTTCTCTCAGATGACCCTGCTGCGATGGAGCCAAATGTCCAGAGGAGTGTCGGCAACTCTGCGGCACAGCTGATCTCTCGTTCACTTCTTTTTGCCCTGATCCCAGTCTTATTAGCCCTGATGCTACACTAAAGGCAGTGAAAGCTCCACAACAGAGACATTACTAACCCGATGCTGGTCATCGGGACGTGAATGATCAGAGATTCTTTTTATACAGACTTTTTTTATACGAGCATGGACAGTGTGTGTTGTTCAGCGTGCGCTTGATGTGGTTTTTGTGTGTGAATGTGGAGCGTGGATCGCTCCAAAATAAAAAAAGAGGACCTCAGAGACTTTTTTTTTTTTACTTTATTTTGAGGATTGAAATTCTCACTTATGACCATTTAAGCTGAACATTTTTGTTTTTTCATTATGAACGAAGTCGCAAACAGAACGATCCAAATGCTTTGTTATAAATTGACGGCAGCAAGATTACATTATCCTCACTGTCACATGTCATCACATTTTCATAGCACTGGTACAGCTGTGCGTTTCATTAGTGAACTCTCTTTTTCTTCCTCTACATGTAGAGAAACTATTGATATTGTGTATTGTTGTCGGCAGCTGCCACAATATGTAGGATAATGTAGGATATTTGTCATGTTGTGTTGAACTCAACTCCTCGTTATAATGCTCCACATTTCTAAAGTTATCTGACATGTTATCAGTTGTAACGCAACCTGAGAAAACAAATGCTCTAACAGTGCAGCAGTGGTTCTCGCCCCAATTTCTGGCTTTTAGTGATGTCTATTGGTGCTCATGCTGATGAAATCTTTTCATGTAACCACGATTAAAAATGTATTCCAAGAACTTAAAGATATGCATATATTTAAAAAAAAAGATGCAGTGATATTTATGTTTTTGTTAAGTCCTCATCTGTCAATTACACGATTTCATGCGTTGTTGTGAGCTGATGTTGAGAGCCACTGAACAAAGCAAACATTACAAACTCAGCATCTTCAGCACTTATTCACTCATTTCTATTGTTTCGACTGTATCATGGTACACTGGCTGATGTTTGCAGATGTCGTCCCACTTGCACTTCCTGAAACCTCAAACTAAAGGTATCTCCCAGAATACATTTTTTTTTGTCTTTTTTTTTTTTTGCTTGTGTCATTTTGTAAATGTTTATATGTACATTTGTACATACAGAAAACTATATGAAACTGTTTTAAGATGTGAAAAATCTTTAGTGAAATAAAAATGTGATGTAATCCAAAAAGAAAAAGATCCGTCTGTTTTTTATCATAACTTATTTTGGATCTTGATAAGCCGCTGAGATCATCGAGATTTGGATGGATGACACAATATTTTGGCAGAGCCATCTATCCTCTGTCCATCTCCACATTTCCACCCCCATGTCTTTCCCAGCCTCTCGTCTCTGCCCTCTCCTGCTTTCATCTCCTCTGATACAACATACCCGGGCTTAGATTTCAGACTCAAAACCAAACATGGACTAAGAGGGGGACAAAAAAAACACCCAAGAACCCAGAGAGAGGGAGGCCCACAAGCGAACTGACAGCTGGGTGTGAAAGTGTCACTCTCACCTCCTTGCTCATACTCTTTCACTCTTTTTTTTTTGCCCTGTTTTTGCCCTTTCTTTTTCTTCTCTGAACATCGCCTTTTGAGGAAAAGCTGAACATCCGTCCACACAGCTGTATGTTGGAATGAGGAGAAAACAAACCTCAGAGCTGACTGAAAACTGTCAAAACTCACCGTTCCTTGTAAAACCGCACAACATACACACTCAAAATCAGAACATTAGAACTGAGCTGTTTGCTTTTCCGTGATAACGTCATAGCTTAAATTCAATGCAGATGATCACAGAGTCTCAGGTATCTTGTGCAATGCTGCACCCACAAATGTGTACAGTAGGATAAAGCAGGACATCATTCAACTGTGCCTGATGGGATGGATTAAATATGGTAGTCTCCACCGCTTTGATGTCTCGGTTCAACATTATGTCAGGCATTATGTGAAAAAGTAAATGTATGCTTTATAATACAAAAAATGTTCCTTTAGCTGTGCAAATACCATAAACCAAAAGTGAGCTTTCAGATTAGTTTGAGGACAAGCTTTTACAAACATGGCATAAAACTGTAGAAACATCATTTTAAGGTTTTATTCCAGTGCAGTAAATCTCAGTATCGCAGTAAAGTCAATGAAAATTCTACTAAACTACAATACTTGAAATTTAAAATTGGGATTTACTACATATGACAATAAGTTTTTGAAATATAAATCATTTGGGCACTTAATTACATTTACATGTACAACTACTCATTAACACATTTAGGCAAGGTGACATGCTAAAGTTCAAACTGAGCATCAGAATAAGGAAGAAACATCATTTAAGTGACTTTGAATGTGACATGGTTACTGGTGCCAAACAGATGGTCTGAGTATTTCACAAACTGCTGATCTACTGGGATTTTCACACATAAGGTTCACAGACAAAGGTCCAAAAATTCAAAAAAATCCATTGAACAGTAGCACAAGAGGTCAGAGAAGAATGGACAGACAGGAAGGCAACAGTAACACAAATAATCACTTGTTACACCCAATATGCAGAAGATCATCTCTGATTGCACAACACATCAAGTCTTGAAGCAGATGGGCTACAGCAGCAGAAGACTGCACAGGGTGCCACTCCTGTTAGCTAAGAACAGGAAACTGAGGCTAAACTTTGCACATTCTCACCAGAATAGGACGACAAAAGACTGGAAAAATATTGCCGGGGCTGATGTGCCTCAATTTCTGCTACAAAATTTGGATAGTAGAGTCAGAATGTGGCATAAACAAGACGAAAGCATGGATTACTCTCACCTCGTATCACTGATCCAGGGTGCTGGTGGAGGTGTAATGATGTGAGGGGTATTTCTTGGCACATTTTGGGCTCCCTAGACCTTACCAGAGTATCACTGCTGATCACATCCATTCCTTTGGGACCACAGTGTACCCATCTTCTGATGGCTGCTTCCAGCAGAACAATGCACCATGTCAGAAAGCTGAAATGATCTAACACTGGTTTCTTGTTCATGACAGTGAGCTCACTGCATTCAAATGGCCTCCACAGTTAAGCCAATAAACGACCTCTGGGATGTGGTGGAACAGGGCATTCACATAATGTATGTGTTGCCAACAAATATGGAGCATTGTGTGATGCTATCATGCCAAAGTGGAGCAAATTTCCAGCATCTTGTTGAATCTATGCCATGACGAATTTTGCAGCTCTGAATAGAAAAGAGGCAATTTTTACCAAAGTGGCCAGTGAGTGTATTTTACCATCTTTCTTGTCCAAAACTTTAGCTCTTATTTTATGCTTTAATTCATACAAAAGGTCATTAACTTTCACTTAATGATGGCAGACACGTAAACAGCTTCACTGGCACAACACTCGAAGGAGTCTGAGCAGCTCCGATAAAAAACACTGTCACAAAAAGAAAAGGGATTGCAATTTAATAACAAAGAGATCAACCATAAATCAGAAAAATAAAATTCTTCTAAATCAATATAGCAATGACCTTCAAGTAAAGAAAAATGTGTGAAAAGACTAAATGTCAAACAGATGCAAAGCTAAAACTAAAAACTAAAAACTAAAGAAGAAGGGTGACAATTATACACCAGAGACTGCTGAGAAAGGTCAAGTTTTGAAATGTCTAGAGTGACAAAGCAGCTCGGCTCTGACAGCTGTACACAGGAGGGAGCAGTCAGGTGACGATGGGGGAGTGGGCGAGGCGGGGTGGTTGGGCAAGAAGGGTCAAAGAAAAGTTAATGAGCAAACTTTAGATGATTCGTATAAAATTTACCCCGAGAGACGAACAATAAGTGAAAGTTTTAATGCACAACTTTTAAATATGAATCTTAATTCTTGGATGTAATACCCATGAAATGACACCCAGCACGCTGACTAGTTGAAAAATGATGCATATGAGATAAAATTAATCAAATAACACTGGTGCACCCCAGTGGAGTGCATAATTAATTTTTCAGTTTAAACAGTGAAATTATCTCATTTTGAAAGTATAAAATCCAGCATATTTGCCTGGATCCACACACTGACTGTTCTGTGTGAAATCAAGCTACAAGCATGTGATGTGGGATTGGAACAATGATGTAATGATGAGACGCTTTTTTTCTCCTTCTTCTTCTTATCATAGGGTAATAGTTGGGTTTTCTTTTTTGACTATGCTACTGGAATACAGGGTGAAAAACGAATGTGTGATTCACAGAAAGGAGGAACTGGAAAGAAAGACTGATTTGTTATGTGAAGCAGTGGAAAAGCTTGCCTTATTTTCCTATTCTGTGCATCAGCTTAGTGTTATACTTCCACAAGGTGAGATATAACAAAAAATGAAAACATCAAATTGCTCTCAGTGTGATCTTTTCATTTGGAGAACCCGTATCTTCAGCGTCCCTTTAATAACAACTGTACGAATGCTTGATGATTTTTCTGGGATGTTGAAAGCTTGTAAAAGTGGGTGCACGATTTGTACTGTTCCAGTTATAATGTTCTGTTTATGGTGTGAAACCTGACATCTAATACAGCTTTTTAAAGAGTCTTGTCGTGGTTTGCAGACCCAAAGAGGACAAACATCTAAGATTTC
This sequence comes from Neolamprologus multifasciatus, assembly GCF_963576455.1. NCBI lineage: Eukaryota > Metazoa > Chordata > Actinopteri > Cichliformes > Cichlidae > Neolamprologus > Neolamprologus multifasciatus. The sequence goes on from NC_140449.1 coordinate 20,602,543, forward strand.
CTAATCTTGATTTTAATGCCGTCTGATAATAATCTTAGTGTCTGTATTAGGCTCAAATATCTTGGACATCTTATTACAGATCAAATGACAGTTATTGATATTGCACAAGCAAAACCCCCACTTATCAAATTTAAGACTTTAATAAACCACAATTATCAGCTGTCAAGACAATTTTCATATTTTAAAGCCTTTTTAATTATTTATTTTTTTGTGCTTATTTTACTTGATCTTTGTTTTTACTTTGTGACTTTGAGGGTCAACATGCTGGAAGCAGCCATCAGAGGATGGGTTCACTGTAGTCATGAAGGGATGGAGATGCTCAGCAATAATACTCACGTAGCTGCGGTGCTTAAACAAAGCTCAGATGTTAGTCAGGGTGTTCTGGCAAAGAAATGTCTCCATACCATTACACCACCAGCAGCAGCATGAACCAATGATATAAGGCTGGCAGGATCCATGCTTGCAAGCTGTTTACGCCAGATTCTGACCCTATCATCTGGAAATTGCAGCAGAAATTAAAACTCATCAGAGCAGACAACATTTTCCAATCTTCTGTTGCCCAATTTTGGTGAACCCATGTGAACTGTACTCTCTGTTGTCTGTTCTTAGGTGTGGCACCTGGTGTAGACTTCTGCTGCTGAAGCTTATACGCTTGAAAGTTTGAAGTTTGTGTATTTAGAGATTTAGACCTGCTTTTCTGCTCTCCTATCAGCTTCTCCGTAAACCCTACTGATGGTTGTGTGGTCAAATTCTAGCAGATCAGACAAGTCACCTACAAAAGTTTTATGTTCAAAACCTTGAACATCACACTTAAATCATCGTAAATTATCCGCCCCTCCCATTCTGATGCTCACTTTGAACTTCCGCAGGTCTTGGCCGTGTCTACATGCATACATGCATTCAGTTGCTGCTGTATAACTGGCGGGTTATATATTTATAAAATCCAAAGTCAATTACAGACCCACAGAAGACATATAAAGTTAAATGCGTGTGTAAAATCGGAGACTTCCGGGTCGGAAAACACTGAATGTTTTCATGCTCGCTGACTGCTGAAAAGCTTAGAATAAACTGTATGAGTGCCATGAGCTTTCCCACATCCGTGTCCCTCTGGCAGTCACTCGTCATCATCCAGCTCGCTGGACCTTTAAAATTCTTGCAACGTAATTACGTCCAGCGCTACGTTTCTTATCGTTTCAGCACCCTATTGGACCAGCCCTTTGAGCCAATAGCCAATCAGAAGACAGGAACCAGGAGGGCACTGATTGCAAATACGGAAATACAGTGAGAGCGTCCGCGTCGTTATATTTACCTTTCATCTCAGGCAGTTTAAGAGTTTGTGATTAAAAGGAGACAAAGCAAGTATTTTTCCCCCGCTCTATGGATTTGTTGTCGCTTCTGTCATGGGCCTGCATCGTGTTCACAGTCGGGATGTTCTCGACTGGACTGTAAGTTTAAATGATCGTTAATTGCATGCATCTATGTTTTATCTTACTTCCTGCTCTAACTGTGTAATGATGGGAGAAAGTACGAAGAAAGCAAGATCCCACTGAGACAGGATGGAGATTTTCTGAACTGCTTGCACTTGGTAGCATCACAACAACTTTATAGTGAAGGAATGCGAGAAAGTACTAACACTAAACATGGAGTTATTGGTTTAAATTGCTATTAGCATCTCCAGTCTATTCTTTTGTTTTTTATTCTTTCTGTGTGTGTGTATGTCCATGCGTGTGTGTGTGTTTCTAGGACCGACCTGAAAAAGATGCGAGAATCCAAAAGTACAGACAATATCCAGTTTCTCCCTTTCCTCACCACGTGCCTCAAGTGAGTTTCTCTTTCCGCTTTTGCATAATTCACTGTGATGCATCATCACTAATGTTCCTGTTGTTTCTATAGTAACCTTGGTTGGATGTATTATGGGATTCTGAAGAGAGATCAGACGATTATCCTGGTCAACATCATTGGTGCTCTTCTCCAGATACTTTACATCATCATGTACTTCCGCTACACGAAGCAGAGGGTCAGCATAGTCAGACCTGTCATAAAGCACTCTCCTTACTTGCAGCTGGATCTTTAATTTATCTGTCTCTGTATTTGTTGGTTTCAGAGGTTAGTGTCCTCCCAGACCCTCACAGCAGGGATTGTACTGATCTGCGGTTGGCTCTACTTCACCATGTTTCTTACTGATGGAGACATTCGTCTCAGCCACCTGGGACTCACCTGCAGCGTGGTGACCGTCAGCATGTACCTGTCACCGCTCACCGACCTGGTACAATTCACACCACAGACAAACACAACATACAGGCAGCATGTAGAACGTCGCCTGTGTTTGTTTTCTCTCACTGAACTGAATAATATTTCAGAACATGATCTGGAAATCAGTTACATTTGGATAATGGTACCAAAAAACTCGTCTTAATGAGTTTTATATTGTAAAGTTAAACACTTTTAGTAGTAGAGAGAAAATCCTACTAACAGCAAGGGTGGGAAGGAAGAACTGTCTTTTTAACAGGAAGACATCACACAGCAAGCGAGTCGATTTCCACAATGCTGCGAATCGCTTCCTATGTTGATGCAGCTTAAGGGCTCCAGCCCTAATTATAATCTTTATCAAAAAGTGAAGTTTATTTTTCTTTTTAGCACATTTAAAAACAACAAAAGTGCTTTACGAATAAAGTAATCAAATTGGATAAAACAGAGTTAATGACAGAGTTAAAAAAAAAAGGAAACCCGAAACACATTTAAAAGTACTCAGAACTCATTTTGATTTAAAAGCCAAACAATTTTTTTGTTAAAAAGGAAAGTCTAATCTTAAAGGTAAAGAGGGTGTCTGTCTCCTCAACCCAAACTGGGAGCTGGTTCCACATAAGAGAATCTTAAAAGCTGAGGAATCTGTCTCCCATTCTACTTTTGCTCCAGGAACCCGGCTGGTTTAGCTCAGTGCATTGAGCAGGCAACCCATACGGCTGAGAGCGGTCAGCCTGGGTGCAAGTCCGACCCGCGGCCGCATGTCTCTCCCCTTCTCGCTGTCCTTTCTTCACTGCGTCTATCAAATAATGCTGAAGAAGGCCAAAAAAAGTATTTAAAAAAATGCCCCAGGAACCACAAGTCAGCTAGCAGTCTGTGAGGAAGATATGATGGGGCTTGATCATTTAGGACTTTCACATGAGAAGATGGCATTTTAATAAAACTTTGGATTCAACAGGGAGCCGCTGAAAAACATGTAATATGGGACACCAGTGCTCTATTTTTCATAGTTAGAAAGATTTCTAACAGGTGCTGTGTTCATGAATCTTTTAGAACATCCTGATAATGAGGAATTACAACAGTCACACCTCAAAGTAATGAATGTGTGGACTAAAGTTTCATCATCACTGTGAAACAGAACATTTTTCATTTTACTCATAGCAATATTGCAAAGACTAAAGAAAGCAATGTTATTTGTTTAACGTACATGGTATTTGTTTAATGTGCACGGTTGAAGGCAATGTCCTGGTAAGAAATTACTCTAGGATTCCTCACAGTGTTACTACAGGCCAAAGTAAAGCCATCCAGAGCTTAGTGTGAAATATAATAACCTCAGCGTTTTTCAAATGAAGTAGAATCAGAAAATGACTTGCCAAAAATATTTATAAAAACTAGTATGCATTATTATCTGATATTATCTGCTAATATGGGGATAATTAATAGCATACCAAACGGATACTATTTTTGTTCAGTTAATGAAGTCAGTTTGCAGTTTGCTGCTTCATTTCCAGTAAATGGTGATGGGCTTGGCTGGTAAATGTTTTTTTTCTTCTAGTTTTGTTTTTGTTTTCACTTTTGTTTCGTTTCGGTTTTCCATCCTTTCCAGTTTAGCCTGTTCTATATGTTACTACATAATCCTCATATCCATTAATCATATTTTTCAGGACATAATAAAAACACTAGATTGGGGGGAAATTAATTTTTGCAAAAAGCCATATGAGAAACTGGGACTGCTGTATAGGGCTGCACCAATAAGCTTATAAAGATATACAATTAGTATTGAGTTCAAATTTTGGACCCTTCAAAAACAGTCCCAGTTTCTGTTGGGAAAATTAATTCCCTTCCTCTGCACTATATAAAGTCAGCCACTGGGGGCAAAAGTCATTTTGTAAAGTAATTTTTTTTTAATCTCCCCACAAACTCTGAGGTCCTCGAGGAGCCCAGAAATGGGACTGGCTTTGAGTCTTAAAAGATTTACATATGCCAATCTTACATATGCACGGCACCTGTGAGCTTTCTTAGAACTTACCCAAAGGAGGTTCTTGTGATAATGCAAAACCCAGCAGAGTCTGATCAGGCGTTAAACAGTATTTAATCTGCCAGGATCAAAGTCCATGTAACATCTGTTTTCACTGATATGAGAGTCAGTGTCATGTGCTCTGCCTTCTGCACACTCAACCCAGGCAGTACCCTAAATCAAACTGAATATTTACAACAGTGAAGACGTGTCTCTGTGGTGTCATTATTAACACATTTGGCTAACACGTGAAAGAGCTAAGCCATCAAAGCCTCAGTGGGGGCATCAGTAAGACTTGTATTATGATACAGCATAGCAGATTACGATGAACATCTATCTAAAAACTGGTGCCATGTCTCCTGATGATACACCCAAGGGGAAGCATTTCCAGCCAGAGCCATGTGGTGTGCCACAGCTATTATAACAATTCTCGCTCAGAGCAACAACAATATCTCTATCCAAACTACTGAAGAACATTTGCACATAAGTCCAGACGTTCCTGTACTACATGAGAACATCTCAACAATTGGGTGTTACACTAAAAACAGTCATTTGACAGGTGGTTGGATTCAAAATGACTTTCCTTCAACCAGAGGCATCAGAAAAGTAGATCTTTAATAGCATATATTGTGTGTGCTTTACTGCACACCTCCCCCCTCAACTAAAAGTTAGTAGATGAAAAGTGTCGTAATCAACAAAGTGTTTGATTGGTTGGTCGACCTCCACAGTGAACTCAGAATGACGACACTCGCTCACACAAGGACAGTCAGTTTCATGTCTTGTGCCTGCAGTTAATAGATTAGAAATGTCAGGCAGGAAATCTAAAGAGTTGAGAGGGTAAAGAACAGCCCCACGAAGCAAATACTCCTCTACTACGTGGCAACCTCAAACAGCATAGTATACTATTTGAAACTTGAAACTCCACTGGTAGCGGACTCCTTGCTGGTTGTTGCCGCTCATTCAGAATCATTATTGCTTTTTCCATTAACAGGCAGCCCACACAGTGCTTGCCCTTGTGCAATTCATATATTATAGGCTTGTTAGTGTGGTCATATTTTTCTGTAATGTAGCACAGCATTAATAGTGTTACATTGTTTACATATTTGTGAGTCACTTCAAAACATTTATTTAAAAGATTCTATTGAACCTAACCTTGCAGCAGCGAGTTAAATAATCAGTTGAACTAATGGCTGCTACTAGGAAGATTTTTTTTTTTTTGGGTAAACCTTTTTGCAATATAGACTTACTGAACAATTTATTAGGTACCCCTTGCTAATACCATATCAGTCCTACTTTTCCCTTTAGAACTGCCTTAATTCTTCATGGTATAGATTCAACAGGGTGCTGGAAATACTCCTCTGAGATCTTTCTCCATATTGACATGTTAGCATCACACAGTTGCTGCAGATTTGTTGGCTTCACATCTGTGATGTACTATTGGTTTGAGATCTGGTGACTGTGGATGACATTGGAGTACAGTGAACTCATTGTCATCTTTAAGAAAGCAATTTGAGATGATTTAAACTTTGTGGCATGGGGTGTTATACTGCTGGAAGCAGCCGTGGGCACACTGTGATCATAGGATGGACATGGTCAGCAACAATACTCAGGCAGGCTATGGTGATTAAATCCTTAATTGATTCCAAGGTGGCCAGAGGGTACAAGAAAGTCTCCCCTACACTGTTATACCCCCACCAGCTTGAACCTTTGACATAAGGTTCGACATGTTTTACATTTAAAGATATTCTTCTGCGTGCCTTGGTTGTAATGGGTGTTGCCTTCTTATCAGCCCAAATCAGTCTGTCCATTCTCCTGACATCAACAAGGCACTCCGAGAAAATATCCAGTCAGTGGGAATTTTCTTTCTCATACCATTCAAACCTTAGAGATGGTTGTTTGGGAAAATCCAAGAAGATCAGCAGAGTCTGAAATATTCAGACCACCCTGTCTGGCACCAACAACCATGCCATATTCAAAGTCACTTAAATCACCTTTCTTCCCCACTGTGATGCTCAGTTTGAACTTCAGCAGTCATGTTGATAATGTCTGCGTGGGTAAATACACTGAGTTGCTACGATATGATTGGTTGGTTAGATGTTTGCGTTAATAAGCATTTATATAGGTGTATCTAATATAGTGGCAGGTGATTGTGTACATGCATTACAGTTCATAGTAACCTCACTGTATTCATGATAACACTGATTGTGTTTAGTATCTACAATAGGAACCTCATATCTTCAGTCTCATTTCCTGAATGTGTTCCTCGTTGAACCCACTGCACTGGCAGCAGCTGCTCGCTTTAATTCATCTGCTCACATCATCTCAGTCTGCATGTGCAGCTATGCAGTGAAGGGATAAATCCCCTGTTCTCGCCCTTTCCTTTTGTCACTGTATTTGATCTTCTGGTTCCGTCTTCTATCCTGTTTGTCTCCTTCCCTCCATCTGCCTCACAGCACCGAATGACCCCCAGTCAGCTTCCTGCCTTTCTTTCCCTCATCTGTCTTCCTGTTATTCCCAGTTTCTGTCTTGTGTGTTCCCTGGCCCTTTGGTTCCATTATGTTTTCTGCTTAAAGTTTATATAAAATGATGTAGGCACTGCACAAATTACTTAAAATCCAAAGCTGCCTGCTTAAAGATCATTGTTGTTTTTTTTAAATTACAGGTTGGGAATGTGGTGAAATTTCTAAGCAAAAATTGGATTTAAAAAAAACTCCAACAAGCAGCCAGATAATGTATACTTTAAACTAACCCAGAGGACAACTAAATATATTGTGAAAGTAAAACAAAGGTATAAATGTAAATTTACTGCCTAAGCTCTTAATTTAAAACACTCATAGGTTTCCTTTGCACTGAGTTATCAACACTTTAGTTAAGTTCTCTTTTGGGTTTCAGTACCTTCAAATAAAATGGAGTACAGTGTGTCATCTGACCACTTTAGAAGTACCCAGTGTTTACATCACTTCCAAATGGCCCCTTTTAAAAGCAGCATGAAGAGTCTGCCAGTCAGAAAGTGGCGCACGACACAATAGTTAAAATGTGGGCAAAGCAGTGCACACTTACTCCTTCCGGCATTGGAAGTGTGTGACAATGTAGCTGTGGGAACGTCTATAGAGAGCATTTCTGAAGAGGCATGTTGGTATGTTGATATTTGAATAGAGTAATTCTCTCTCTCAGGGGTCATCACTGAAAGCACCTTTCATGTAGCAGTTGGTAATTCGATCCCTTGTAAATATTAAAAACTGTAATAATCCAGCTTTGAAGTGTATGTTAATGGCATCCCTCTTCCTCTCTGCCTTTGCAGGTAGAGATCGTGCGTAGTGGTAACGTGCAGTGCTTGTCCTTCCCTCTGACTGTAGCCACCTTCTTCACTTCAACCTCCTGGGTCTTCTACGGCCTTCAGCTGAGCGACTACTATATTGTGGTAAGACATCATGAATACACACTTCCATACCTGTAAACTCAGCTGTCAGTGTTGTGTGAGGATTGAAGCGATAACATGTTTTTTTTTCTTCTTCTTCCTTGTTTTGCTTGTTTTCCAGGTTCCAAACACACCTGGTATTTTCACTAGCCTCATCAGATTTTATCTATTTTGGAAATTTGCGTCAGTCAATCAAGGTTCGCCTTCCTACAAACCCGTGCACATATGATGTTGACAGTTGAAAAATTCATCTTCACGGTTGGCAACAAAGCTTTAGAGTTACATGTTGGAACAAACTCACCGAGTGACTCGACGTGTAAAGTGTTTTGTTTACTTTTTGGGGGGGAAGAATAATGAGGACTTTTACTCAGCTGAGAGTAAATTTCATGATGTCTTTAATATGATTCAACTGTTACTGTTCTGCGGATAGTTGTTAGACATGTGACCACGTGTCTCTCTGTGTGTCTCTAAGTGCCTTCTTTTAGGTAATGTTTGCCATTAAAGATTTATGTGAATTTTTAGAGGTTAAAAACGTATATATTGTACAGTGGTTAGCACTGTTGCCTCACAGCAGAGAGGTGCTGGTTTGGATGCACTGGCAAGCTGGGGCCTTTCTTGTGGAGTTGATCTTTGGGTGCTCTGGCCTGTTTCCTTCCACAGTCCAGAGATGCACTCATTTGTTTAACCGGGGATTCTAAATTGGCGATAGTTGTGAATGTGAGGGTAACTGGTTGTTGGTTTCTCTGTTTAGTGGGATTTATACCTCTGATTTAAATCTACTCCATAACGTCATAATCACAAACTCTTCTTAAACCCTGCACCCTAACCAATGTGCACCTTCTTAGAAATGTAATGTAAAATGTAATGCCAGTTATTGAACCAACTGGAAGAGAATGGATAAGCTCAAAACTAAAAGTTTACTGCCAACTAGTGTATTGGAGGTGAAATTGCAGACTTCTGCGGGCACACTACACAGAAGTACGAATGCTAACAGCAGCGTTAGCCAATTGCTTAGGCTATGCTGTTTTATGTTTTAGACTCTGAAGTATAAATTAAGCTTTTTCCCTGCGATAGACTGGCAACCTCTTCAGGGTGTACCTCATCTCTCACATATGACAGTCTCCAGCTTTCCTGAAAGCCTGAATGGATATATAACAGCACATGCAGTTTGTTACAGTTATATTAAAAAAAGGGAAAATATTGTAAAGGAAGAAATTTATGTCCATTTTCTGCTGGACAAACAATGTGTTTTATTATTAAATAATGAAAGGTGCCATATCAATAAAAATTTTTTACCGTAACTGTCACTGTGTGCTGTTTTTTCTCCTTGCTGAGGCTGTACTTGACCCTTTGAAGTAGAGGAATTTGTGCTTTAGTTTGGAGGTTTTGTTTTGGGTTCAGTAATGAGCTTTCATGCATGTGACGAGGTAAGTGTGTATGATTGGAGTGGCAGTGCAGGAGAGACAAAAGCCTGTTTGATGGTGCAGCAGTGCGAATGAGCTTGTTTGTGTGAGCCTGTTGATTTAGTGAGGGCAGCGGTGGGAAAGGCTATGCCAGAGATTCTCATCCTCAGTGTGTGTGTGTATGTGTGTGTGCGCGTGAATGCTACTTGGACCACTCTTCCTGAGCTCAAAGAGCTTGCCCCTGACAGAGAACACACATGCACAACAACAAGACAGCATTGTGTTGGAAGCTGAGTGTTATGTAGAGGCAAAGAGAAGACTGGAGGTGGGAGATAAATGAGATATACTTGAAAGAAACGTGGGGGAAATATAAGCAGCAGGTGAAAAAGCAACAAGAAAGGATGTATAAATGAGATGGAGGTAGTAAAGCGTGGGAAAAGAATAAAGGAATTTCACGGATAAATTTAGGTTTGGCTTCTAATAGGTTGTAATTATGTAGCACAGTTCTTTAAGTATTGTTTGCTAGTATTTCATGGAGAGACACAACAAGGACATGTGCATAGAGTGTCTTTACCCTCCACCAGCGCTCTGATTTCCTTTTTTTAAGTCCAGTTTTGACCTTTATGAATCAATTTGGCCTTTGTATCGTATTGTCTGTCGGATCTCTATCTAGGAATTCAGTTTTTCTTGTTTTTGTTTCCCTAATGCAATCGATACACAACTAAAGATAACAGCACACATTCTCAGACAGTCTCTCCAAAACATTCATGGTGCTGTTATTGATTGTACATGCAAAAGGTGGCAGAATTAGTTTTGTAGAGAATAAGAAAACAGGTTGAAGGTGAAGTTAATATCCTCCCTATTTTCTCACATCTGTACATTTGGCTAAATGCTCAGTAATGTGAGTGTTGCAGAAATGGCCTGATACATAACGCCCCCTCACTGCTGTGGGACCACTCGTTCAGAAGCTCTTAAATAAATGCTTTATCACGATAAGTAATTTAACCTGTGGTCAGGAACAATTAAGTAAATAAATAAATAAAGTAAATACAATTTTATTCAAGATAAAAATAATATTACAGTGCTTTACAATGAAATGCTAAAATTAAAGACAGAAAAAAAGTCTCCTTTCATCCTCAGCCTTGTATTTTGCACAGCCAGCAGGTCCTGATCACATGACCTCAGGGAGCTGCTTTGAATGCATTGATGTAAAAGTTCACTGATGTAAACTGATGCTTGTCCATGCTTGGCTGTAGAAGTCAAAACTGAATCTAGAACCAGGATCTCACAACAGTGTGATTCGAGTATTCATTACCTTAGGCACAAATCTCTTTAGGAGACAAAAACATTTGACTTATTTGTTTTTATTTATATTAAAATAGCATAATAATCTATGCAAGATTTGTAACTTAGAAACATCTTAGGGCTTTAAAGAAACACATCACGTTCACGTAAACGAGAACGAACATCTTGTTGATTTGGTGGAACATACATAGATAAGTTCGGAGGCGTGGCCCGGCTCCTAAAATTCAGATACTTTATTTTCAATTATGCTTTTTTTTTTTCATTTCATTGCAGTCCACTAAACTTTAAAAAAGTCTTCTTCAATGTGTAGCAATTCCATGAATGTCAATACATGTTAAAATATATAACTTTACAGTATTAAAAAAGTCCTTGTTAGATTTTCTCTCACTTTATAACAGCTCTTAGGTGGTGTAACCCAATCAAGTGTGCTAGGCCCCACTATCACTAACTATATTTCTTCATGCTGTCTGTGCTGTTCTTGCCTTTAACAGTCTAAAAACAGTTTGGGCATCAGTTATGCTGAGTAAAATTTTACATTAGCTGTACATTAAACCCGTAATGTTTGATGACCAAACTTAGTGGCATTTGTAGCAGCAACCTAAACGCCAATAATAAGCCCCTAAAATATGAATGTAAATAAATAAATATGCATCTAGTGGTTGACGACACGTTGACTCCGTCCGTCTTCTGTGTAGGCAATCAAACAACGAACACTTAAAGCTCACCAAATCTTAAAGTCACTCAAATTCATCTCATGCTGTGAAACCTTTCATACCTACAGTGGTTTCCAGTCCTGTCCAAGGTGGACAAAGAAAACCTTCAACATGCAGAAGGTATATAAAACAGTTTGTGTGTCCAAAACATGCCAGAGGATAAACCAAGTTCATCCACTGGGAATCTTGAGTGTATGATGATGTATAATTGGTCTGTTTAAAGCAATCCATTCGTTGCCATCCCTAAAGTCAAGCTGTTAGAGCTTTTTACTTGTGTGGTAAATTATAAAAACATTATTTTAAAGGAAACATGTGACAGGATACTGCAGACGAGTGACTCAGAGTTGAACAATAAGTCGGAGTTTTGTGAGTAGAAATTAGTCATGAAGGCTGAAAGGGAAGAAGGGGTATCTTGAGAAACAGTAAATGATGAGTCGTGGAGAAGACATGGCAATACTGGAAGCTGGAATCATGCTTCTGTATAAAACTGATAGACATCAATAAGATGAAGAAAACAATGGTTGGAGTCAGACTGGCCAGACACACCCCTAATTAGAAACCATGGCTGTGTTGTGAAGAGACAACGTGTTAAGTGCGAGGCAGGAAATCAAAACACAGACCTCACGCTGATGAGTACACGTCTTTGGTCGGCAGCCAAGTAGTAAAACGAGCTCTATCTTGTGTACATGAGCGCGTTTGTGTGTGTGGTGTAGTAGCGTTGATGAGGAGGGGGTGAGGAGCTGAACAATGAGTACGACTCACAAACAGGATCCCTCTGTTTCCTGTCACAGAGACTGTCTCCTTAAACAACACACACAAGCTGACTCTTGTACTTTTGCCCATGTCCTTTTAAACATAGGCGTATACACATTGTATATACAGCAACTACAGCATGTTGTGTCTCACACAGACACTCCCACAGCCTCTCCTTCGCAAACACCATGTGTGCATTCAGATGTCTATTTTTGTCGTTATGGGCAAATTTTGATCTGTGGGTTTTGTTTCCCCCGTAATTACACACAACAAAGTCTTTGCTAACATGCAGTCAGCAGCCAAACAGTGTGCACACTCAGCATTTAAACACACACACACACACACACAAGGCATACACACAGCACACTGGGAGGTAGTCAGCAGCTTGTGCACTTTCTGCCATCAGTAAAAGCACACTTGTCCCAGCTGCTGTTTTGAAGGGAATAAGAGGGAAAAAGGAATGTGCTTCTCTCAGTTTTCCTGTGAGCCCCTCACCCTTCCCAACCATCTCTGTTATCCTCCTCCCTTTACTTGTTTATCCATTTATTCTCATGGTCAACTACTGTTCTTCCTTTTCTTCTCAATGCTGGCATCTTTTTTTTTTCTGTCCTCATCTTCATTGTGTGTTTTCCTCTGTCTCTTCCCTCATTGTTTTTCTTACTCACATCTTTGCATTCTTTTGCAGTTTCCCTCCTGCTTTGCATTACACGCCTCGAAATTGTCTCCGTGGCCCCGCGCTCAGATCATCTGCAGTGAAAGTCAATTCCATGAATCTGACAGTCAAAGATTTATATAGGTTATATAAGCAGAGCAGAAAGGATAAGACTACAAAGGGGAAAAAAATGCTGTTGCATTTTCATGCAACAGATCTCATTGACTGGCAGAAGACAACTATAAAATTCACCCGGTTACCAATTATACTGAAACTGTCAGTTACAGTGTTTTTATTGGTGTGCCTGCTTTTCCCTTTCTGTGCAGTTGTTGGTATAGGTATTTATGATGAGCCATGTGCAGCAAGTGGTTTTCTGTTCCCAATTTTACCAGCGTCTCCACCTTGACTTTATAATCAGCGTTTTCTCCTCAGAGCCTGGAGGCTGCACAGCTGAAGAACCTAAAATGCCCACATTGTAGGTTGCACACAGAGACCACCTTCCTTCTTCTCTCTCTTTATCTCACACACATGCACACACAGAGTAACACGCCAAATGTGACTCCTAAGCTCTTTCACTGTTTCCAGCAGCTGCTGAAAGACATTTGCTCTGTACCTTGAAGATTAACAGGGAGAACCTCCGGTGTGTCTTAAGGGTTTGAGTGTAGTTCGGCGTGTTCTGTCTCCCAGATTGTTTTTCTTCCTCCTTCTTCCTCCTCCTCCTCCTTTCCCTCTTGCTTCTGTCACCCTTCAAAATTTGAGCTGGGAGTGAAGTGATATGTGACAGCTAGTCATTAAGCTGTCAGAGGAGAGCCCATGGACCAAAACCCTGTCAGCATGGATGAACATACACATTTCACCTTTGATATAAATCATTTGTCAGGTATCCTCTTGTTTTACTGGCAGAACATATCTGAGACTCCCCAGCTGTGCTTGACAGCAGTGGACCCAACAACAGAGGCATCAGATGTCTTAGGCACAACATTTAATTTAAGTCGTTCCTTTGGTGGTTTTATAACTTATTTACGTGTTTTTATTTCTTTGTAAAACATGACTCATACTGTACACCGGATATGAAGAAGCAGGTGAGATTTTCTGAAGAAAAACAAGCCGAGCAGGTGGTATAGGACATTTAATGACTTTTTAAAGAGGTAATGTTTTTTCCGGTCTAAAAATGACACACAGACGTAACTACTTGGAGAACCCGTGGGGCACTGGTCCTGTCTGAGCATGCCGTCCCTTTCTGGCATCCATCCAGAGTGCAGATGGATCACAGATTTGTGTGTCTGCGTGTGGTTTTGGTTCTGTTTTTGAATGGCAGCTGGAAAGTGGAATTGAATTTGATTACGTGCATGTGGAATTCTGTGCAGGGACACGCCAATGTGTCAAACCTACTGTGCCAGTTGTAATGTTGCCATATTTGGTTTAATTTTTCTATTTTTTGAGGGGAAAAAAGTTTCAACCAGTTGGAGCTTGCTGAGGTCCTCTGAGGGAGCTGAGGAAGAGTGTATGTCTGCGTGGTTGCACGTACGATGTACGCGTCCACTGCGATGCGCAGAGATGCTGAGAAACGGGAGACACAGCTGTTCAGGGGATTTGGAGCCTGTGCTTTCATTAGCAAACATTTTTGTAGCTTCTTGCACTGTATGCACATTTGAAAGTTTTCTGCATTTCATTGCATATGAAACTTATTCTGCATGGCAGCATTTTTAACAGTATTCCCAGTAAACTGTAAACAGAAAATCTCAGGTTTGCATACCAGTTTAAGATTATTACCTGTTATGAAACAACTATATTTACTTAGCTGATACTTTGTTTCATTATTTTTTTTTAGTTTGTGATATCAAATATGTAAAGAAATCAAAATGCCTTTTAACCTTCAAGTGGCCAAGTCTGATCACTTTAAGGTGACCCCTGTCATACACGTGTTGAGATATTTTTAAATCTAAGAATGTTTCCTACCATAAATTTACTTCTCAGAAAACTCTCCACAGGGCTTTTTAAAATTTTAGCAGGAACTGTAAAGGTGTGGCAAAGACAGCGGAAAATTGTGTGGTTTCATTTATGACCCGGAAATATCTGAATTGTTTTTATTTTTATTGTGAACACTGTAGGCTTGGATTTCTTTGTAATTTACTGGTAATTTTTCCATAATTAGGCACTGATGTTGACGGTTATATTTTCAGATATTTCAGTGTTTAGAATGTTATAGATTTACACGGAAAATATTTGTCTATATTTTGTTCTGATCAGGATCACGAGATGGACAAGTTATGATGAAACCCTGCACAATTATAATGACAAAAAATATCGTGGAGTCACTAGTTCATCTATATTTTTAATGTCAAAATGACACTTCTTCACTGTAATACATAATTCACTCAAGCCTGCTGTGAGTTTCATCACATTTTGTCTATAGTTTTGCTGACACCAAATCGAAATACATATATATACACGGCTATACCTCAGAGTAGCCGTTCAGTGGATTCGAAACCGACCTTCCGATCATGGGGTGACCACTCTACCTACTGAGCTATCCCTGCCCCTAGTATGATACACAAACAAGAATTTAATAAGAATTTTAGTCACTAACAATAGCTGGGCTAAGCTGAGGGTTAGAATTCCTTGTTATCACCTAAGATCTCTACTAAAACAAATTCCAGGTTTTTCAGGTATAGGTGCATACTGCAGATGATTCATGATTACGTACTGATTCCCCTGGAGTCACAAATCACAACAAATTTCTGTTGAGACACAGTTACGTGTTTACGTGCAGATACAGAGTTTTGTGATGCGGGGTTTTCTCTGATAAACACTTTTACACTAAACTCAGCCGTAGCTAAGAAATGGTGAAGCCACAGGGCAAACAGAGGCCTGCGGTGAGAAAAAACACCAGGAAACAAAAAGCAAGAATGTGTCTGTATAACGCTTCACTGGAAAACAGTGTGCTGTCAATGTAGATTTTTAGATTTGTGCCCTGTGGGAGGTTTTCTTTCTTTTTCCTGTTGTGGCCAAAACGAAGAAAAAGAAAGACGAGATAGATACGAGCAAGATTAATATTCTTCCAGGTCTAACAGCATGAACACCACAAAGATTGGTTCAGGTGAACCAAACAGAAGCTGAATGCTCCCATTACCTAACATTATCTGACATGTCATCACAGATTTGTGACCAGACAGCTCGGTGTTGACACAGTGTGCACCTGTTGTGAACTTTTTTCCAAACAAAAAAGAGGACAATTGGACAATGCAATGTTGCCCCCTAATGCTGAATATTCCATACTGCAAGCTCCTGAAGTGGAAGAGCTTCAGCTCTGGTTTGATTGCAACAGCTCGCTGCTGATGTCAAAGGACAAGGACAAATTCAGAGAAATTTTGAGATTGCATAAGATGTATCTAAGTCATCTACCTTTCTGGAAAATATCTTTCTTTGATGACTACGCTGTTAAAAAAAACAACCCACTCACCTTGTCCCGTCTAACATGCTATAATGCAAATGTTGAAATCTTTCTGCTGCTTTTAGTGTCAGATTTCCAAAGGTGTGTCTTGGCTGATTATATTTAAACCCTGTGGCACAAAACATCCACTTTATCCATTTAAGCAGCCCTGGCACACTTGCCCTTACACGCAATGGGGCATCACACGCTGAGAGGCGTTTTTTTCCATGACATGCAAACAAATAGGGTTTGTATTGGTAAGCCCTCTGAGACTACTGTTCTGCTGTCTGCAGTCAGTCAAAGTGTTTATTGTGTGCAGCAATTGAACCACTAGTTGTGTTTATGTTAATGTTGGGTATTGTATGAAAACATGTCAGTTGTTGATGAAATGCTTTAATTTAAGTGAGTTCATTTTGGGGGGATTCAAATTTAAAAGACAGAATGACAAAATGTTAAGAAGCACTAGGGAAATTGTCATGCATATCTACTTATGATTTCTCCAGTACAAAGAAATCTTTGTGTTCACATGTTGTGGTGCTCAAGGGCAGAGAAAAGAGATAATTTACTGATACATATACATATGTAATACTGTGAAAAACTCTTAAGCCACCCTTGATTTCTTCATATTTTGTTGAAGAAATCAAGGGTGGTTTGGGGCACCTTCAGCTCTTCAGGCTGTATAAAAGTCTTTTAAAGATTTTCTTTGGACATTGGCTGCTTTTCCACTTATTTGCAGTCCAGCCTGTGTACCTGAACAATGTCAGATGATTTTTTTCTGTTTGTTTGTTTGATCATAAGTTATAGAACTTATGTCTACACACAGCATACAATATAGAAAGTACCGATTTTAAATTAAGTCTTTGCTACGTAGCTAGTTGCAAAAACACTTCAGTTGTTCCCATTTCTTTAGCTGAATTTCTTTTAAGAAAAGAAAAAGGCAAAGATTCAGTTTTGGCAGGCATAAAATAGTATCTTTGTACCAACAGGGTTAAGTGCGAAGAGATATTAGCTGAAAACCGTAAATATTTTGTATGCTGTGTGTCTTTTGGACAATTTGTATAAGTATAAGTAAGAAGTGGAAGGCCTAAAAACCATCTAGGTTAGATGAAAAGTATCTGAAAGTCATGTCCTGAGAGATGCATCTGGTCCTTTACTATTTATGGAAGTCTCATCAGAAATGGTTTCAGTGGAAGGGTGGCTGTTAAGAAGCAATTTACAAGGACAGGAAGGGAAGGCTGAGGTGTGCTGTATTACACAAGAACTGAAACAGGTCTGATGGAGTCATGAATCCAAATATGAAATCTTTGGTTCCAGTTGATGTCAGTATGCACGGATGAGGTCAGGGGAGCGGTGTATACAGTAATCTGTAAAACAACGTGGAGGCTGTGTCATGGTTTTGGCTCCATTTCAGCCAGTGGCTGTTAGAATTGCACAACGTCTGTTTTTATTGTATTCTTTCCATGTACATTTGCAGATGTTTCAATAGACTGTTGCACCCATTTTCCAAGAAAAATAAAAAGAAACGAGGGATACCTGACGACTTTTTCACAGTACTATACTTGTGTTGGGAATTTTTCAGCACAAAGTGACTCCACATCATAGTTGCCATTCTTTTATTGTTTTCTCTTGACTTGATAGAAACATTCTGCCAGCAAGGCAAAGTCTAAATCAGGAGGACTCTGATTTCTGAGATGCTACAGTCTCGAGTCATTCAAGTGCTGTGCTGGAACATATGTACGGGGTATAGACGAGTTATTCAAGACAGGACAGGACAGGATACACACACATACATACCACAGAAAGGGTGCCACACCCACACATACCCACAAAAAAATTCATATCAAAATACAGTCAGAGCCTGTCATTTTGAAAATACTACAGTGTAAACTCTTTGCATTTAAATGATACATAACAGGAAATAAGTAACTTGGCTAATATTGTGGGTTTCAAAAGGTATAGGGAGGAAAAGTGAACTATAAAGTGTACTTCAGTTTGT
This sequence comes from Neolamprologus multifasciatus, assembly GCF_963576455.1. NCBI lineage: Eukaryota > Metazoa > Chordata > Actinopteri > Cichliformes > Cichlidae > Neolamprologus > Neolamprologus multifasciatus. The sequence continues at coordinate 20,620,477 of NC_140449.1, forward strand.
CTCCTCAGTAATCCACTTCATTTACCTGATCATTAACACTTATGTGTAAATCACTCAAACACCATAAACACAAGACACAAACAGGCCATGAACATTTCCAACTTTTCAAAATGTGACACATTGAAATGTATTCACATGGTTATGTCAGCCAGCATAACGAGAACAGTATTCCTTCAGGTTTCTTTGATTTGTGTTATAATCACACACACACACAAAAAAAAGTAGGCAACTGTGAGCATGTTTACGCAGCCAAAAAGCCACACGATTCTTTTGAAATGCAAAACAGTGACTATATAAAACCAAAACTGAAGCTTTTTATTCAACTACGGAAGAAAATTCACATTCTCTAATTTTGTTTTATATTCACATTGCCGGCGCTACATAAAAATTTAAGATAAAAAAAAAATTAGGCATACAGTACATCTGAGTTATTTTCACAAGGTGACAGTCAGTTATCTGCATATACGCAAGTTATGAATCTTAGTTACACCTGCATGCAGCTTATGCTATCCAATTATTCTGGGAAAAAATTAGCCAAAAGTAAAGGGAGAGCAGTTTTTTTTTTTTTGCGTTGCACACAGATTATTGAGGAGATCCTGTGAACAGAATTCTGCATAGTCTAAAACCACTTTGGCTACAGTGTCCTTAGTTGTAGCATCCCAAAGTAATTTTTATAATAAGAAAAAAAAGAGCCAAAAGAGAAATGTGATCAATTCAGGCCAAGTGCAACTGTAAAAGAACATCAGATATTTATACTGATCACACTGAAGGGAAAACTAGAACTGTATTTAGCAGTCACAGTTCAGCCAGAGAGCATTTTCTGCCTGGGATCATTTCACAGACTCATCTCTGAGCTGTTTATTTACTTAGATTCGTTGCTCTTGTTTGGATGGTTACTCTCCGAGGTGGTGGCTCCTCAATGCTCCGGTTGGCCACAAGGTCCTGCAGCTGCAGGGCTCCGCCGCCAATGAAACAAAATGCCGGACACACCGGAGCGGAGCAATCCACGTGTCCCTCCCATAGGATACGCAAAGAGTGGGCATCGTAGAAGGTGACTCGTCCTTTGTCGCAATCCAGACACACTCCTAGCCGAGGTGGCAAAGGAGCAGTGTGAGGGTGAGACATGCTACTATGGCTGCTACTGTGGGAGTGCATTGCTCCATGGCTCTGGCTGTCACCCTGGCTCTGAGTTTGACTGTGTCCTTGAGGAAGCAGGATTTTGCCCATGCCCATAGTGAGGAAGCAGAATGGAGGGGAGTCCTGGCCATCTTCAGCCCCACTGTCATGGCCGCTGTCTGGGTCGCAGCTGGGAGGAAGCAGAGGTAAGGGCAAAACTTAGAGTAGACCTGATTCAGTTTCTTCTACTTAAAATGCTGTTTCCAGCAGTGGCCAACAGTAGTAATGTTATTCATGTGTTTACAAGCTGTTATGTTGCCCCCAAGTGGTTAAAAATATATTTAATTTACTGGCATGGCTCCTATCCATCTGAATAAAAGGCATGTTACTGAATGGCAAATGAACTGGCTCTTATTTAGCGCTTTTAAAGTTACTTGAGTACATGTCTCATTCACCATTTCATAAAAACAGTCATTTCCATCTAAGTTCTTTCAGTATGTTGCCCAAGAATACTGTAGCATGCACACCGAGCAGGCAGAGACTGAACCAACAAGTTTCTGATAATAGAAACTAATAGATGGCCTGCTCTACTACCTCAGCCACAACCAGCAAGAAGCTCAAAATATAGGTGACAGGACACTCCTATTTCTATCATGGATCTTAATGTCATGGTAATTTGAGGCTTTTAATGATTTTTCCAGCATTGAATAACTATACAGCATACATGTTTAATGACTTCACATGACAAGAGTTGTGTGCGTAAGTTTGAATGGGGAAGACCCAAACTGTCAACCTCAGATGAGAGGATATTGGTTAGCATGTTTGGGAACAACTCAGGAACCTCAGAGGCTCGAGTCTGGTATGAACTGGAAACTGCTGGAACAGCAGCATCACTGTCCACAGCAAAAAACTAGTTTTACATCACCATGGAGGGTGCCAACTGAGGAAGACACCCCTGCTCCATAATGAACACCTTCAAACTCTGGGGCTTTTTCGCTAGCAGTGGTACTGGAATAATGCACAAAGTTAATGAGATAATGACAGACAGGGACTGCCTCCAAATTCTTCAACTTCACCTCAAATCAACAGCTTTATGGTTTAAATTTGGACACAGTTTTGTGCTCCAACAGCAAAGTAATCCCAAACATACATCTAAACTGGTTGTGCAATTCAAAAAGCAGGCTAATATTAAGCTTTTAAAACGGCCTTCCCAAAGCCCTGACCTCAACACTATGCTTAAAAGCTGGGTTCATGCCAGGAAACCAATCAGTTTAAATCAACTCAAACACAACCCTCACAAGGACAAGCAGAAGACGATGTATGTATAGATAGTTGAAAAGGGTAAGGTTTAGTTACCGAGGGCTGGCCATGTCCTGAGGGAGATGGAACCACTCTTGTAGCTTAGCCTCCTGCCCAACTCCTATCTGCAAATGAGAGGAGCAAAAAGAAAGAAGCTTTGGTCACATCCATTGTGAGTCTGCATGTAAAAGATTTTTTAAAAAGCCTTCTTCACAACATGATCGACAACACTTTCTCTTACCTTTACCAGGTAGGAACTAGGCTCTACAGAGCATGCCCAGTAGTGTTTGCCTTGAGTGACAGCCAAGTCTGCCACCAGTAAGTCAGAGGTCAAGTGGCAAGATGTTAGTGTGCGATCGGCAGCCTGCAGAAGGGAGAGGCCTGGCACACTGCGGGCGTAGGTTTGGCCTTTACCCAGTGCCAACCGGTCAGCATGCAAGCCCCAGCGAGAGTCTAGAGAAAAACTCAAGACTGGTAGGAAGGATAAAGAAGGAGAGAGATGACAAGAAAGGTAAAGGAAAGGAATCAGAAAGAAGGAAAGGTTAGATCCTGCAGCTCAGGCATAGAAAATGAAAAAGGGGCTAAGAGGAGCATGAGACAAACGCATAAAGGACAAATGAAAAGAAAACTTTGTTTTCAAGATGAATAGTAAGAAACGGCTTTACAACAAAAACATGAAAAACAATAAAGGTAAAGAGTAAAATTTGATTGGTGTACATATACCTTTTCAAATATGTTTATAATGACAAATACTTTTGAATGGAATATTATTTAGAATAATACCATAAAGGAACAATGGACAAAATGTACGAACACAAATGATTTTGGAAAGTGCAGAAAAACAGACCTGTGGCATATAAGACAGAAGCAGATTTAGTATGACTGGGATGGCACTGGAATGCAGAGCAAATAAAGGAAGGCTTTTGCAGAAACTAAAACAATGGGAATGGAGGAAATCAAGGGATGGAGAGAAAAGAAACAAAGATTAGTCAATTGGCTGAAAATGAGTACTGGCAATATGAATACTGGGGGGAAAACAGCTTTTGTTAATCTTAGAATTTAATTAAAAGAGTGGCAAGATGAAGACTTTTTGTACTGAAACAACTGTGTGTACACATCCTACCAGGTGCTGGTGGAGTGTGGAGGTAAACCTCTTCGCTGTACTCTCCAAAGCCAGCCTTGTTGCACCCTCTCACTCTCAGCACATACACGCTGTCCATCTGCAGTCGAGCGACCACAGCACTGGTCCCCTTCACTTCATCGATGCGCAGCCAAGCTGTGGCCGAATTAGGGGATCTGATGCCACCCCATGTGGCCGCAGCTCCTCCTGCTCGCCGCTGGTATTCAACAGAAAAGTGCCACGCTGGAGCTGAGTCTTGAGGGAGCCGCCAGCATAAAAAAAGCTGGTCGTAAGCTAACGTCTTCTGAGTGTCAATGACTGGAGCCAGTGGAGCTGTGGAGAAAAATTGCAAAGATATGGAGGTTAAACTATTCATTTTTAACTCTTTAACATACCATGTATTGCAGGAACAAAGAAGCTGACAACCCACATTGTATAAAGTCCAAATTGTTTATGATCTTGATCTCTTTGGATGCATCCAGGTGAAAGTGTCTGAAGGAGGGCTCGGCAGCAAGACAGAAACACTGGAGATTTTCTATAGCCTTCACCAGCCTGGAGAAATAAGATAATAAAAGGAATTAAAGAAAATTCAAATAAAGGTAACAAATCGAACTGAATGAAAACGGCTGAATCTCTTACCTGTTGTGTGTTATTCTCGCAGCCTGCACAAAGCAGGGTGCATCCGTCTCTTTCAGCAGCTCTTGAGTGTAGACCATTAGACCGGCCTGCTCCAGCAGGCCTTGCTTCTCAAAGACCTGAGAGGACAGGGCCTCCTCCTTTCTGCTGCGGGATCCCTCCAAGGCCAAGGTCAAAGACCCCTGGCGCTCAGCTACAGCCGCTCCCAGCTCATGGATACAGTGAGTCAAGTGCTGTAGAGCCACTGCGCTGTTGGCCTGCAGAAAGAGAGAGGATGCAAAAACAGCTGGAAAGAATAAAGATTGGAGATACTGTTGCTATTCAGGGAAAAATCACGATGCTTTTGGAATGGCATTTACACATTGTGTTGCAATTGTAGTTAAAAGAAAGTGGTCAGTTAAACTGAAGTTCATTCATATTTTACTGAAGCATCACAGTTCCTCTAAATTCAGTGAAATAATTAAATCTTTTTGCTGAGAAACTCAGGAGAAAGCTGCAGGTAAGATCTAGACAGTATTGATATCCCAATGACATATTTTCTGCTAAAAATGTAAAATGAACCCCCAAAATATTGCATTTGAAGCCCTAGCAAATACTGTTGCACCTGTACAAAGACCAAAAGCTACTTTAACAAAGCAGAGGAGAAGCACACCTCCATGTGTTTGATGGCAGCCTCCAGTTGAGTGATCTGACTCTGTATTGTCTCCTGGTTTGCCAAAATGAAGTTGACTTCCTTGGTAATCTTGTCCTGTAAAACCAAATAGAAAGCTAACACTGCTATGCTGCAATCACAAGGGCTGTAGCACAGTAAAAACATATTACCACCACCCTCAAAATCACCTTGAGTGCCTGGTAGGCTTGTGCTATAGGCAAAACTTTGTGCCCATGATGGATACGGCGTAGCTTACAAAGTGGACACAGCAGCCTCTGGCAGGTACGGCAGTACCACTGCAGTCTCTCCTGCTCATGCTCTGTGCATGTTAAAACCTATAACACAAAGGTGGGTTAATGTACTGGAAGAGATGCAACTTTGTATCATGTGCGAAGATAAAAACAGAGACCAACCTTTGGCCTAAAGTTGTTGGTAGGTAGAATGTGTTCATGCTGAGCTCGAGGCGTTCCCCACGGGTGGTAGAGCTTGAAACACTCGTTGCAAAAGTTGGACTTGCAGTCAGCGCAGCCCTTGGTAGCCTCCAGAGACTGGGGAGGCTTACAGAAACTGCACATGATGGCTACGCTGCCCAGACTTACTGTGTGCCTGTACCTAAAGGACAGACATGTGTACATGGAGATAAGAGCAAGGCTGTGATAATTCTGCAGCGGCAAAGAAAGAAAGCAACAAAAAAAATAAATGGGAATAATGAGCTCATCTGACTGTGGCCTGCTTTTTTCAGTAGTTAGGAAGGCAACTCTTCAACTGGCTGACCTGGATACATCACCAGCAGCTGCCTTGTTAGTGCATCCTGCACAGTAAAACATGCACCATCACACTTTCCCGACCAATAGCAGTGATTCTAGGGGAGGAAGCAGCGGCACCCAACAAACTGCTGCGTGTGAAAGTGTCTCTCCCTGTCTCACTGTTTCAGAAGCGGCTCCTCTCACTTTGATCTCCTTTGTTTGAACTGATAAGGGGTGGGGGAATTAAAAAGCCAGAGGAGTGTTTCAGTCCAAACAAAAATTAACAGTTTAACAAATGCTGCACTGCATTTTTACAGCTGCCCCTGCACTTTGCTCTCAGCCTTGGATCAAGAGTAAAGGAAAAGATCATTATTGCAACTCCTTCCAGCAAATGATTTCCTGTCTCATTTATAAAGCAGCACTGGCTTCACTCTTCATTTGCTGCCTTTACACATTGCCTGCACAATTGGTTAGAGTGCTTTTCCAAAACTATTACAGCTCTTATAATGCGACAGGTGACATGCATGGGGGAGCTAAAAGGTGTCTGCTCTTTCTCAGCCTGACCTGAGGTTGTGATGCTACAGCACATATATGATATTCATGGGGTTGGTGCGTATACACACCTCTCCACAATGCGCTCCAGGGTGAGGTTGCGAAGGCAGTCTGTCAGGCCTTTCTCCCCGAGCTCTATATCCTGCTGACAGGAAGGACAGGGAAACAGCATGGGGGGATGGGTCTCCTTCCGCCGTCGCCCTGGGTATGTCCCACACACTGGGAGAGTGATGCAGGTATGGGGATAAAAAGGAAAGAAACACAGACAGAGAAGAATAAAAAGCAAGGTTTTTAGAGATAGTTTATGAGGAATTTAACAAAGGCGGACTAGTGAGAAAAGGAAGGAAGCAAAACTCTAATTTGCCTCCACATTTGTGCAGATCATCATGAAAAATAAACTTCTACAGGAAAAGCTATTTGCTTACATAGACACCTTGGCAACACACCTGCTCGGCAGATGCTTACTGCCTTTCGTGTCTCCTTGAGGGAAGGACTCTCGGACTCTATCTTCTTGCTCTACACACACTTAAATAAGTCATTAGATGAATCCATAAAGCTCTGGATGTGCGGCAGGATGCTGATGTGTCTGCTAAATCATCTATGACACTCTGAGAGGACAGTGACATCATGCCACGTCAACATCATCCTTGTTCATTTGAATGCCAAACACAAACACACACACACACAAACCATTTCCTTTACCTGTTCTAAGGACCCGCTCCAGGCGATCAGGCGTCCTGGGAGCAGGTCTGCGTGTCTGTCGTGGGGATCGGGTGTTGGGTGTGGAGGATGGTGAGTAAGGCTCTGGAGGGAGATCTGGAGGAGGATAGCCTCTTTGTACCAACACCTCAGCTGCACAAAGCAGACACACACTGTGCTGGCAGGGCAGGATGATGGGCTGCTTCACCATCTCATCACACACTGGGCAAAGCAGCTCCTGTTCCATGCTCTTCATGTTGGACTGGAGAGGAGGACGAAAGAGGCTGAAGACTAAATAACAGCTGAATCACTAGAATAAATAAGGAATCGGCTGCTCTATACATTCTGTGTCTTGTGATATAATGTATAGTCAATGTGTAGGAGGCTGGTATTGAATATACAGAGAGCAGAGAAGGCCAACGTGGATGAATAAATAGCTTTCCCCTGAATACTCATCTAGCTTTACCTGTAAAAAAAAATTAGATGCACTTTACACAACTCAGAGAAGTACAAAGCAGTGAGATTTTTAAATCTGTAAAATGAAAATGCATTTTTCTGCTCATTCTGTCCACCAGCATCAGTTTTACTGGTTCTGGAGGCCCCTTTCTATTGCTGCAGCTACTTAAACGCAGCATCCCGTTTCTATGACAACGTGCATCTTTCCATCATGTGCATCACGAGTATTTTAACCTACTACTCGCCAACATATTTAATTGGTTTTAATGCTCAAACACTCATTTGACTAGAACTTTTTGTTTACTTAATTAATGCATTTGTGGTCATAGTGGCCCCGTTTTACGTTTCCAGCGACAGTGCTAGAGCATTGCCATTTCTCGTTGATTCAAGATGCAAAAAAAAAAAAAAACCTTCCAAAGGAAGAAATGCCACACATTCCTTCATCATCAGCGCACATATGTGCAATATGGAAAAGATCCACAGGTAAATGCACAGGTGGTAAACAGATCGCTTTTAAAAAGAGCACACATGGTTAAAAAATGGCTAATAAAATGAGCGTCACACTTACACTGATGCGAACCAGCGCGTCCATGATAGATGTAAAGGTTTGTAAGTCCGCTTCTGCCATACTCCCTCGATGCAAATGCCTCTGCGATACAATAACGGATCGGCTTTTTTTCGTCTGGAGAAAGGCTGAGCAGGGTTACCGTACCGAGGTATGGCAAGCCCGGGCCTCGACCTGATGTAGCCGTGCTAGAGGTGTGTTTTTGCACACACGCCGATTCAGTGCCGTCTGTCTCAAAGCAACGAGTCCACTCCACGTAGCAATCAGATGGGAGGAGGGGGGATTTGTACTGGTTTAGGCTACAGCTGCCACAGTCGCATTGCTCAAACATCGATTAATACAATTAGAATGGAACTTGGCACTATTATATTCGAGCTAGATTTATTTTATTTTAATGTAAGACAAACCTTCAAATAAAAATGTCCGATTACATATTAACATTTATACAATTACAGCATTTTATAGGGTTTTTCACGCATGGCATTCTGGATGTGTGTCTAAAACAGCTTAAAACAATTTGCAGTTCAGTTTTTCGAAATAAACCTCCAGCTCCTTGAACGTGCAGCTCCTCCGTAGTATTTATATGTTCATACATATGCTGGTGGCAGTTTTTCGTTTTGCCATTAGATGGCAATGTTTCGTTTTTTCAAGCACACACACACACACACACACACACACAGATACACGAGTTCTTAAATTGTTGTTCCATGTCCGGAACCTTTGTATGTTGCTCTTTCATGCGGTGGGTCAGTAATACTGGATGCACCCGTTCGCTGGTTGTTGTAGCAACCAGAGCATCCGCCTTTCGTGTAATAATCACAGCAAGGGGAAATCGGATGAATTAGTTCGTATTTTATATGGAATACGAGTTAAAACAGTGACATGGGCGGGTGTGTTTATGCTGCAGTTATCTTATTTGTACTTTTTGCTATCTTACAGTAGCTACTAGGCGCATTTGAATTGCCGAAAAGCTGCATTTCCCGTCCAGCACTAATACCGTAGTTTTTCTGAATTGTTGTCTAGCTACACTTTATTCAAGCATGTCGGCGGTCAGTAGCCTTGTCCCCGCACGATTTCTCACCATCATAGCTCACCTCGTCATCGTGATCACAATCTTTTGGTCGAGGGTAAGTAAGCAAGCACGGCAAACAATTTTTTTGTATTCTGTGATAACTTGTTGTAAATATCCATGAACACAATAAAGGGTGACGATAATATGCAGATACTGGCACTGAAGCTCGACAGGAAAATTAAAAAACAAACAACAACAACAACAAAAAATAAAATAAATTTGAAAATTTTAACATGTGAGAGACCTCAGAGTTTAAGACTTAAAAAGAAGAAGACATAATTAATTTCTCCCAATGCGCTAAAGAAAAAAGAATTGCCAAGGTAGAAAGTAATTCAAATTCAGATTCAAATCTGGACTTACAAGATGTACGAAACAAAAAGAAAAATAAATGAATATGAATAATCTTTGTCAGGTGATGAAGTCAAGAAAAATAAATAAATAAAATAGAAATAAATAAATAAAAAACAAGAACTGGAGCAGCTGCATGGCATCGGGAAGCCAAAGATTTTGATGTCCACCAGAAACAATACGATAGAGTCCAAAAGAGAAACTGTGGTACTTCATGAGAAACTCAAGGACTAGCATGAGGGTGATGCAGGACATGTATGAGGACAGTGAGACATGAGGTGTGTGTGGTAGGTGTGACAGGTTGAAGGTGAGGGTGTGATTACATTAGAGGTCTGCTCTGAGCCCCTTCTTGTATCCAGTGGTGATAAACAGGCTGGCCGATGAGATCAGGTATGAGTCTTCGTGGATTATGATGTATGCAGACAACATTGTGATATGTAATTAGAGTAAGGATCAGGTGGAGAAGTGGAGCTATAATCTAGGGAGAAGAGGAACACACGTGTGTGAATGAGAGGTGGGCAGATGTAACAGTGATGCTGCAAGGGTGTAGCAGTGGAGGTGGATGAATTTAAATACCTGGTTTAGAGGTTTGGAGATAAAGTCAGAGAAGCGAGGCTGATGGGGTTGGGACATGTGCAGAGGAGAAATAGTGGATAAATTAGACAAAGGATGTTGAAAATGGAGCGAGTCAGGAGGAAGTTGTTCATGACAACAGAAGCATTGGAGTTGACACTGCTTCTTTTTCCTCATGTCTTAAGAAGTAATTACACCAATTTGTAACTTTTACTTTACAGGAAAATAATGTGAAAGCTTGTTTGCCTTTGGATTTCACACAGGAGCAGTATGACACTGAGGACAGACAGTAAGTAAATATTTTAAACACATTTGACACATTTGTGTACACATCTTCCAATTTATTATATGTATTCTCTTTTTCAGGTTGGTGGTGGCATTATCAGTGACACTCGGTCTGTTTGCTATAGAGCTGGCTGGTTTCTTTTCAGGAGTGTCCATGTTCAACTGCAGCCAAAGCCTCCTTTGTATCCTTTTCACTCACATTTTACACTCTTATTTATTGTCTGTGTTTTGATTCCAAATGGTTACATTTATTACTTATTATGTATATATATTCCACATCCTCTATTTGTGACTGGCTGTCCTAAAACATGCAAATACACCAAATAAATATAAAGCTTGCATAAGCTTGCATATAAAGCAATAATTTCAAAAGTGCTTGTGATCAGTTACACTTCCATGACTATCTTTTACCTGGTATAGCAACAGGAGTCCATGCCAGTGCCTCAGTGGCTCTGCTTTTCTTTCTATTTGAGCAGTGGGAGTGTCATATCTACTGGTGGATCCTTGCCATCTGCAGGTTGGTGTACAAGCTTGCTCAATGTTGTTGTATTTTTCCAAAGTTCTTTTCCCTGACTCACGTTTCAACCAGCACTGGCTGCCCATTGCAGTGGATCAGTGTCTTTGTCTTTTTTTGTGTTTGAAAAGTGGGAATGCTGGACTTACTGGGTTATTTTTGCCACCTGCAGGTTGGTGTGTATGCATGTTGATGTGAATATTAGTATTTATGTCTCTAGTTCAAAGTGACGTAGCCTCTTTTAAGCATTATAAGCAGAAGTATAACCTACATTGGTGTCTCTCTGGCTCTTCCTTTAGTGTTCTACCGGCTTTAGTGGAGATTCTTCTGTTCATAGCAGTTTTTGGACTGAAGAAGAAGCCTTTATGAAGGAAAGTCCGGATGTAAAATGGTACAAACCGAGATTGGATGTAGACATCTGTCAGTTTGTTAACAGATATACTGTAGCTACAGAAAAAGAGTGGATACCAGACGTATATCAGTACAAAACTCCAACAGTAAGGGATGCATAAAACACACTTTTCAAAATGTTTTTTAATCTATTTTTATATATTTTGAATAAAGTTGATGCAGCATACGTTTTTACCTTATGTCTATTTTTGTATGTTGGAACTGGAGTGTTTTGTTTATATAGTGTGTTTGTAGTGTCAGTTACTCTGTAAAAGTAAATAAAGCTTGTAATTATTTTTGTTGCTTTGGTTGTGTGTGTGTTAAAATTATTTCTTTCAGCTTGTTCTAGTGCATCTACTGCAAAGTGTTTCTTGGTAAATACATTTAAGTTGTAATTTCTGTTGAAATAAATTGAAATCGAGTTAAATTATTTAATGCTAGCATAATTACACACTTGTTCTGAACTGTACCATGAAGTTCTACTTTTAGAAGTCCACAAAACATATAAACATAATGCATATAACGTACGTGTGTGTGTGTGTGTGTGTATTTAGACGATAGAAATGTAGTTGTAATGCAAACACATAATTGTATTTTATAAATGTTTCGATTTGAACTTTAGTGGAATCAAACAACCATTATTTGGATTTTTATTCTTTTATTGATTTTTTTTTCATCCGGAGAGCTCATGTGGCTCCTCCCACCGGTCCCACCTGACTTTAGAGCCGGGTAATCTGTTTTTTAGTTCCTAGAGCCGGGGCAGCTAGCTGGCTCGTCGAAGTTAAATTTAATTTACTGGTGCTTCGTTACGGGGACTATAATTAAGTATTACAGTATGGGTATGTATTGCATAATTATCAATAGACACATCGTCAGCACAGACATAGATGTGCAGATATCCTCATTCTCAGTGTGCAGTCATGTCTTATAGTCCTGTGTAGCTAATGTTAAATGTAAGCCACGCTAACACAGATTTCTTTCTTACAGTCTAGCAATCCCAGCGTTACTGTAAAGTACCAGAAATGTTTTTATGTACTGAGTATTTAGGAAGTATAAAATTGAGGGGTGTTTTGGTGCAGATGTGAGTTGATTAGCACAGAGCTAACAGCTATACGTGGGAAACGTTATGCGTGAACACTGACGTGGCGTTAAGTTCCAAGGCGTATGACTGCCCAATTCAAACGAGATATGACATTTAAAACCATCGTTTACTTTCGGTTGCATTACAGTTCTATACTAGATAACTCTTTAGCCTCAGATAGCCTCAGGTTTTGTCCAGATGACAGTTTATCTCTGTTGTTTGTAGCGGTGAACACTGGAACCTCCCTGGTGCTATCCAGTCTGCTCTCCGTGCTGGTATTCGCGGGGATGCAGATGTTCAGCAAGCAGCTGGCATCCACCGAGTGGCTCACCATCCTGGGAGGTTTTCTGGGCTCAGTCCTCTTCATCTGCTCCCTGACTGTATCCTTTAAGTGACATGTAGAGTTGAATTGCTTTGCCAATGTTGTTAATCAGTAAACTGCACAGTTCTTTTGGAAATCGGTATTTATTGAACAACTTTCAGACTTTTATTATATATTCTCCATAAAAATGTCTCGACGTCGCTGAGGAGAGTCGCACCTTAACTTTGGCTTCAGGCATTTAATAATCTGGAAAATTTGGTTTTCGGAAAGGGATTCCAGGCCAAGATATTCCCTGAGAGTAAGTGATGATGGCCCATACAGTGGCCTTTTTCTCGTTCACATGGTGTTTAATATTTCTGCTGAGTCAACTGTTAGCTCAGCTTTACCTGAAACATCAGAATTGTTTATACCAAACTGTAGCCTAGAAATAATAGGTGGAAATCTTGGTTGAGGTTAGAGAAGCCAGGTAACCCAGATCCCTGGTTTAAGTCCCTGTTCAGGTGAAGCGATCTTCTCTGAGATGTTTGATTTTGTACACAAACCCTGCAAAAAATAATCAAGAAGCAAAAGCCTGGCTAAATTAACAATAATAAAGCTAAATTGTTTCTCTCAATATATAGCCGATGTATGCTGGTTTCTGCAGGCTGAAGAGCAGCGGTCACTACAGGAATCAACATCTGCAAAGTAATTTAGTGTAACACAGTTAACATGCCCTTACAGTGGTTTGCTTCTGATTGCTACAGCAAAACCTGTTCAGGGTTTTTGTGCCTGTTAAAATGCTAATTATAACTACTGCTCCAATCAATGTCAGTAACGCAGTCATTACAGTAAAAATAAGCTGAAAAATTCACCGGAAATGCAACGTCTTCACTAAATGTCTCACTGTCGAGTTCATGTGCAAATATAAGAATCTCTGAAGAAGAAAATGTAAAGTGCTTATGTGATAAGGAGCATTTTTTTTTTAATGTTGTTAGGTAGTCCTAAAATAAATTAAAACATAAAAAAAATTCATTTTAATTATATTAAACATCTTGCTGATGTTAAATCTACCACGTCAGGTAAACCAGAACAACAAAACATTTGAGCTAATGGAGAGAATAAAAGTTAGATAAATGTTGACTCAGACAACAAATTTAGGGTGGTGCTGATGATGATGATGATGATTAGTAGTAGTAGTAGCATTTATAAGCGGCAGCTGGTTTCTGTGTGTGCTTTAGTCAGCCAAGGTAAATAAAACACAGCACTGCTACTAGACTTGAGGTGAGCTCATGCACTACCTCTGTGCAGGACGGCTCTAGGCTTCCCACACACACACACACACACACACACACGCAAATCTTTTGACTGGATGGGCAAGATGCTAGTTTCAATGAGCTGAGTCTACCCTCTGGTCCAGATTTGAATATCCTAATGACAGCCCATGCAAATTTAAAATAACATTCTAACATTATTACCTCTATGCACATCTGTATGCTCATATTAATGCTCATCACTTATATGATTTACTGTGTCATCTTGCAGTTCTGCTGTGTCTGTGCCTTTCACTGTTTGCCTCTGGCCTGGTACACCGTGTCTGTGTCACTACTTGGTAAGTGACTCCTCTGCAGAACACGCTTACCCAAAGCATCTAGAAAGCACTTCTAAATGTATTTAATAATTAAAATACTTCTTTCTTTTTTCCTGTTCAGCCTCATCTTTTCCCTCTTTGCCCTGTACTACATCAACAAAGTGTCTGCCGCCCTCTACCAAGCAGCTGTTCCTGTAGTAACACCAGCCAAAGCTGGCAGCAAGAGCAAAAGGAAGAACTAAAGAACCCACTGGATCACACTTGTATCACACTTCGACCAGTCATTATTCCCCAGGTGCTGGTGGTCATTGCTACACAGCTGAATGCAGTTTTGTCACAACGATCCTTTGTTATTAGGCTTTTTTAGGTATATAAAATTTGGTTTGGGGTTATTATTTTAAGTCATCATTTCACTGAATACAAGCCTGTAGTAGTTAATCTGGTCCTTTGTTTGTATTTTTTATTTTTATTTTACAGTTCTCTTAAATTTGAATCACAAAGAAATGGTAGATATGAGGCCAAACTGTGTTTTATGTTCCATCCCTTTCTAATCAGCGCTCTTTTTAAAAAGGTTGCAGAGAGATTCTTTCCTCCATCACAGCACCTGTGTATTCAGTTTTTTCTGTTTTGTTTTTTCAAATCCATTTTTGTAATTAAACTTTCTGAAAGACTTTCAATGTGTTGTGCTTCCTTCTACCTTTGCTCCGTTTGTAATTTGCAGTCTAGCTGTGTGGGGATGTAATAAAATCATGATATGCAGTGGCATATGTGTAAATATTCCTTGTGCAGCCATTCCCATAGTCAAGAGTGCTGCAGCCCACTTATTTTTCTGTTATATACTGAAATATGCATTTAAAGAGGACAGCAGTGGTGTAAAGGTTAGCAAAAAGCACTGGTGGCTCTAGTGGTAACACAAGAGTTTAAAGTTTTAGTTTTCACTTTTCTCTCAGCTAAATTTGTGTCTGTCTTTCAATTAGTTGCCAGATTGGGTTGGATGAGTTTTCAACTTTTAGGAAATATTTAGTTTTTATTAGCATCAGTAGGAAAGTTAATGTTTTTTTTATCTTAATATCGATGAGATATATGCTAAGAGAGTCATTTTACAAGTTCAGCACAGAGAATTTAAGGACAACACTTCTTGAAGGTATTTGATGCGGACACGGAGAGCCTTGACTGAATAAATCATGCATCAGGTTGTCTTCATGCTTCTTCAACTAATGTAGTAACAGTTTTCTTTCAGCTTTGCAAGTAAACAATGTTGTTTTAGATTTCATTTTTCTGTAGATCATTTAAAAATTTTCATTCAGTTTCAAGTTTTACTTCAGTTTTCAGTTAACCATAACAGTCTTCAGGCCCTTCACTCCTCGTCTCCTTGGGGAACAGGAGAGAGTGAAATCACAGAGGAGCTGTTGAGCAAGTTTTAAAGAAACTGCCAAGTGACAGTAAAGGGTCAGTTTGAACAGGGTGCTCCTGCACTGCTGCTGAAAGCGGTATCTGGGAATAAACTCGCAGTGGAGATTGTCCATTGTCCACAGCCTCACACTCCCTTCCCCCGGCTCGCCTTGTTTCGGGAGAGCATCCTGCTGCTGTCATGTATCCAGGTGTGCCGACTGTTACAGGTAAAGAAGACGGCCCAGTGCAGACTTGCTCAGTCTTAGCAGGTCCCATCATACATGCGTTATTCTGCTTTGTGCCATCTTTTGTTTTACTTTGATGATGAAACGCAAACAGAGTGTAGATTTTTGTGAGGTAGCATCTTCATGTCAATGCCTTCTACGTCTTGCAGTAACTGTGGGAAAAAGGGACAGTGTTCCTTTATTTGCTCTCTCTGCCTCTCTGTATCCCTCCTCCCTCCCATCACTTGGGCGTTGCCTAGATGACTATAAAGTGTTGAATAAACTTTCAGTCAGCCCACGTCGAACTCCACTGAAGCTCTGCCACAGTTTCTGCATCCTCGTGATCCGGTAAGGCTATTAAAACTTATTTTAAAAAGTTAGAAAGTTGGGTTTTTGTTTTTTTTCCTTTTTCCGTTGAATGTTACGTTGGGTGGGCTGAGGTGCTGTTGGTGCATTACGTAGGATTTTCCTCCTTTGCTATGCCAGGACTGGGTGTCTCCAAAAACATTAGGCCTATTTCTCTCTAGTCTATCTTTACTGTGTGTCTGTGGGCCTAGTTTTTTCTTTTTCTGAAACTGAACCACTAAGTGTTAAAGTTTATAAAGAGAGGGGAGGTAGAACCCATATATGGATTTTGGGTTTGGGGCCAGAAGGTGATTTGCGCCAGAAGAATTTGCTTTGAGTGCCAGTAAAAACCAACACCCACATCCTCTTCAAACAATGTGCTGTAACCTAATGCTTGGCTGCATGTTTCACTCATTTTTCTACAATGTGAATGTAGCAAGCCAACAGTAAAAGTAAAAAAAAAAACAAAAACCCTGTTATATTTATGTCCATTCCTGCCTTTTGTCCTTTCAGCACTCATTTCTGCAACCATGACTGAGTTGGAGAAATCCATGGAATCCATGATAACCGTGTTCAACAAGTATGCCCATGATGGCAAACAAGGAAAGGCCTTAACCAAGAAAGAACTAAGAAAACTAATTGAGGCTGAGCTTCCCAACTTCCTGAAAGTAAGGATCTTTTTTGCTGTTATATCTGATCTCTATCCTCAGTGTGAATCATTGTCCATATTTAAGTTAAAAATGTTATTGCTCATGCGCTTTGCACCCTGAACTCGTCTCTTGTTACATCTGATTCAGACCCAGAAGAATCCCAACTCCGTGGACCATATCATGAAGGATCTGGACCAGAACAAAGATGATGTCTTGGACTTTGAAGAATTTATGCCGTTCATCGCCGGCCTCACAATGGCCTGTGAAAAATATTGCTCCATGAGTGCTAAAAAGAAGTGAAAGAACTGATGTGCAAATATGCTGTAAGAGAAAATAATGCTTGTCTTTTTTTTCTTTCTTTTTTTGTAACAAATAAAGTTGATTGTGTTGCACAACTGTGTGCTGGATTTACAAGTAAAAACTGCTTTTGACAAAATTTCCCCGACTGTGTGTCTGGCTACTTTGTTGTAAATTTTATTCAAAAACATTGGGTATGCTAGAGTTTTAGCTACTATCTGATAGCTGACGTCTGCAACACATTTAAAACTAGAAGATGGATTTGAAAGTAGTGAGAGTATTCATGAATTAATATCTAATGTGCATCATTTCACTTCTCATCGAAAGTTCAACTGAGGCAGCAGTTTCTACACAGCGTGAGGGGGTGACTGCTTCGATACAGGAACGTGTCAGGATCAGATGTTTGTGCTAAAAAGCCTGAAGTGTGGTGCAGCACACATGCCTGTGAGGCGTGAGCTCATGATTTATTTAGGGTGGGTCAAATAAGTAACATTTTTGGAGATGGTGGAGTTTCTCTCACAGAACTCCTCCAGATGAGATACAAACTGCACTTTTTGAACTTGGTGCAGATCCATCTGGTAAACATTAACTACTTGGCTCATTACAAGTTTGGAATTCCACCTTTAAACTGACTGAACTCCAGTTCAGTAAAAATACAAATATATTGTGCACACAGGCATACACACTAAGTAAACGTTAACATGCTCATTACACTGTGAAGGATCTCTCTTACTGCAAACATATCAGACCACCCTTGGCCTTTGCAGTGTTTTCAATCTGCCAACTACACACACATCAATATGTTCTGTGTGCTTCACAGTAATCCCCTTTTGAGAGTTCATTTTAAAATTATTTTATTTGTTTTGAAGTCCTTAAACAGTCTCGCCCTGCCCTATCTCTCTGGGCTGCTGCACTCGGACTCCCCTTCCCACTTGTTCACCTGAGCTTAGCAGCTGCTCCTGGATGTGCCGAGGACACAGCAAAGGCTCTGTACATCACTAAATCAACTCTTAAGATCCACCTTTTCTGCTCAGCTTGTGACCCAGGTTGACTTTATTATTCTTATCTTATTGTTTTTACTCAGATTTGCCTTTCTGTTATGCATATTTATTCATGCTTTTAATTTGCTTGTATTTTATTTAATATATATTTAATACTCAAGTTGACTTGATACTGACTGTATGACATGACCAGCCAACTTTGCTGAAGCCAGCACATAGTGCATGCAGCACAGAGGTGCAGATTCCCCAAGGACACACAGAGTTCAATTTTTAAGGCACAGGGTTACAGAGTTAAGGTGCACAACAGTTGTTTTTCCCCACACAGGTCAATGTAGCATAAGTGAACTTTAAATCATCTTGAGGAGATTGAGGTAAATAAAGTTAACTGAGAAATGTTCACTCCAGTGTATAACTCAGATTTATTCTCATTCTTTTTTTTTTCAGAAATCATTTGCACATCTTGTTTGGTTTTTTTTTGTTTGTTTGTTTTTGCAAGGGGTTCTTCTTCTATTCTTGAACTTAAAAAAAGACAGATCATGATTTAGAAAATATTAAATGAAGCCACCAAGGAAGATAAAAAGAAGTCCAACTCTGGATTGTAAGGTGGCGAAAGACGTACCCTCAGGCCCCCTCCTCGATTCATAGATGGTCTTTCCCTTTTCACTTATCATTATGCAAACGTACAGTTTATAAGATTGGGGAAACCTGCAGTCAAGTTTCCCCAATCTTATAAACAGCAGTCAGCCTTAGACTGAAGAAGTCACTTGGATGATTGACGAAATGTTTCTCCCTCTGAAAACGCTGCGTCCATATGAACAGAATCAAATTTTGGGGATTTGATTGAGGGGATGATTGAGCATGCATCAAGAAGAGGATGGATGGATGAAAAGTTTGGAAATCTATGAGTAAAAGTGAATTTAAAAAAAAGATATGAGGATTTGAAGCTTGTTCCACATTTGTCATTGCTATTAATACTGCAGCAACAAGGACTACACTTAAAGTTTTAACGCGGGGCTCTTTATGCACTAAAATGGTCATGTGATTTGTTGTAATGCTATGATACAAGATGTAACTCTTTCTATATCAAGACATTTTTTGTTGCCACACAGTGTCGAGTCCATGCTTTACTGAACTGAAATGAGTCAGGCGACTGCTGCATCCTGTTTGATTTATTGCTTTTGAAGTCTAACACATTTTGGGATAAATAAACAATGAAACGCAGTGGAATTGACTGGTGGAAATTTTTAATTTGACATATTTTGATTTGACCAGAAGATGGTGCTACAGTGTTTGGAATGAAGACAGGCAGCGATGCAGGCGACAGAGGATGTGTGTGTAACTTTTAGGCAGTGCATGGCTCCATTTAAACAACAATGTTTAAACCAACCATAATGGATAAATACATTTACATTTAAGAAGTCCTGAAACACTGTGTAGTCTAAACTTCAGGACTGCAGGACAATGAAGAAAGAAGCAAGCCTCGAGGAAAACAGTGTTGAGCGACATCAATTTAATATACATATTTTGGATTTTATATCTGATTTAATAAGTGTGCTTGGCCGATATATAAAAAAGGTTAATAACAGTGTTTCATGCATTTCATTGATGCATGCAATAAATAATAAATACAGTCACAGCACTGCTGCGTCAGTGTTTTGCTATTGCTTGCTCATCATGTTGGTAAAACAAAATTGGAACAATTTCAAATTCAGTTTTATCCCTACCTGCCGTAACATTCCTGAAAGCCAATTAGAGAGCCTGCTGGTTCACTCAGTGATTATTCTCTTGGTTTTTCTATCCCTCTTTCCATCCTCAATTAAGAAGAAGCCCTGTTTTCAGTTCTGAGTTGGTGTATTAGGGCAGATGTAGTTGCATTTGGAGGATAGTGGATGTTTGGAAGTGCATGGAGTTGAAAAGGAGCACCCACGAGAACAGATAAGGCATGAAAAAGATGAGATAAAACAATTCTTTTGCTCAGATCTGATCACTTTGCCCCATTGAACCCTTAATAACCTCTTTACCTTTGGCTGTAGATGCTGTAAGTGGGAAGAATGACTATATGAAAAAAAAAGTCTAAACTTTAAAACTCAGGAAGTTACTAGAAGCAAAGATGGATCAGAGTTATACCTGGATTGACCCAAGGAGGTCTGGTACTGCTGGTCTTTGTCAATACAGCTGGATTTAGCTGACTAGATTAAACTGATGACTGAAAAAAATTCATTTGAACTGATAGCTATGCACACACTTTATCAGGTCTGTGTCCATGTTTTTTCATTAATGAAAAATAGACTGTTTCTTATTTAGCACTTTATTCAACATGCCTCATGAGAGCAACCTGGAGTTAATATCTTGCCCAAGGGTATTTGGCATGCAGTCTGGAGCAGCCAGGAATTGAACCACCAACCTTCAAACTGGTGTGAGCAGTGATCACCTGCTCTACCTCTACCTGAGCTACATAAAAGATAAAAAAAAAAATATCTGAGAAGAAAGATGACTATGATCAGTTACAGTGGGGGATGCACAGCATACATCATTAAGAATTATTTTTTTCCACATATAAACTAAATGAAGTGTTTTCTTGTGTTTTACCTTAACGGTAATCTAAAAGTAAAATATAAACTTGCAGTAGCAAAAAATGACATAAGGCAATAATACATAATTGCTCCTCTTGCTATTGTATATTGAGGTAAAGCGAAAGACCTGTAACAGTTATATAAGAACTACAGTTGAAAAAGAGATAAACATGATTCACACAATGCAGCTACTTAAGGTTTAAACTATCTATTGCAGAAAAAATGTGATGATTAGAAGGTTTAGTGATGAGCTGTGACACTTTGATGAGCAGGTACATTGTTTGCTAGTGTTGACACATAACAATGTTACTGGATTCACTCAAGGGCGTTTGTGCAAACCAGAATGCAGAGGAACCTGTCCCTCACACGCATTATTTTGAGGAAATCTCTAACACACTCTTTTTGTGTCAAGCTCCAATTAATTCCAATGTTGTTGCAAGTTCTAGCAAATGTGGCTTGTTGCTTTTCTGGACAGTACACACTCTACTAACAGAAAGCATTTTCACTCCAACCATCAGCTCGTAATGTTACTCACTAACTTAAATAAGTTATTTATATAAATATATAGACTGTTTGCTGTGGCCATTAAAAAAGTGGTCATACGGATCCTGTTTGGTTAACGATCCTTAAAATATTTCTTACTGGCTGTCAGATGCCTTTTATTCAAGACTGGTGTTGCTCTTACAGATGATTAATTGATGGAGTGCTGATGAGATGGCCACGCATCTCGTCTTTGTAGAGGACTTCTGGAGCTCTACTAGAGAGATCTTTGTGTTCCTGGTCACCCCAGTGGCAAAGGCTTCGCTCAATCACTAATTCCTTTTGAACAGCAAACTACAGTGCTGTGCAAAACTCTTGATTTTTCAATCATTTTCAGTCCAATACTTGTACCTGAGCATTTTCACACCATTGTTTCCTGTTTGTATGTTTGTTAAGTCACTTAACATTGATCGTTGAATCGTTAGCATAACGATTACCTGGAGCACAACCTGGAGCATATTAACTCCAGGTTGCTCAATCAATAAAAAGCATAAAAAAAATAACCAGTGTTGTGTCTACACATAACAGAACAAGAACAAAATCTAAATTATTGTAATCAAGGACAAAAGAAGACATGACAGGCCTAAAAAAAAAAAAAAAGAGTTCATGAATGTATGAGAAGGTCATATTCTTAAGAAACGGGGAAAAAATCTTGCAAAGAACTGACACAGGAGCCAAGAAAAATACACCTGGACCATGAGTTGAGACATCTATTGTTCACTGAAGCCTCATCAGAAATGGTCTAAGTAGAAGGGCAGGTGTCAAGGAGTCATTATTAAAAAAGGGAAGCAGGAAAAAAAGACTGAGGTGTGCCAAATTACACAGGCACTGGACTGAAAATCAGCAGCAACAAGTCTTACAGAGTGGTTAATTGAAATTGAAGTTTTTGGTTCATATTGCCGTCACATATGTATGGAGGAGGTCAGGAGAGAGGCGCAACAATGAGTGTTTACAGCCATATACAAAACACGGTAGAGGCTATGGAACACTCAGTGGAACCCAAAGTGCCAACATCACCATTGTTGAAGCAGTGCGGGATCCTCCTGACAGAGAACAGAACAAAAGGCAGCCAAGATCCAAAGAAGAGCTTTGAATGTCCTTTAAGAAGCCTGGAGAAATATTCCTGAAGACTACTTACAGACATTACAAGAAAGCTTGCCTATGGGAGTTCAGACTGTTGAAGAATAAAGGTGGTCATCTCAAATATTCACTTTCAAGCTCAATAAAATTTCTCCCTTTTTGCCCTGTACACTATGATTCCATGTATGTTTGCAAGTTTCAATAAATTGCTGCACCTAGTTTACATTTTCCTAGCAAAGTATTTTTTAAAAATGAGGGATGGCTCAAACCTTTGCACAATACTTTAAGAGTTCTGCAGGTCAGAATCACTGAGGCCAGTGTGTTTTCTGAAAAAAGCATTAGAAATGATTTAATGCCTTTGCTGTAATCATTTTAACTGCAGGGGTCTATAAAGAGTGCTCTGCACCTTCTGACTTGGTTATTGAAAAAAGGTCTGCATCCTATTTCTCTTTTACATAGTTTCACTTTATCATTTTGGGTCATTAAATGTGGACTGATGTGAAAATGCAGATTTTTTTATATTAAATCTATAAAAAAAATCACAAAAAAAACGAAGCAGTCTGAATGTTACACAAAGGGTATTTTATACAGCCACCATTAAAACATTAACTTCCATCACAGTATGGTCAAACAAACATGAAAAAAAGAATTTAAAGTTATGTATATTTAATAAGAAACTTTCAAAAGAAACTGAGTCTTCATGCTCATGGTGCGAATTCACCACCGAAAAGGTTCATGGCCTCTCTAGCAGTGAAACCGTAATGCATATGCCTGCCAGCAGAGTGTGGAAAGATAAAGTTTTTTTTGTAATTAACACCACATGATACTTCATCTCCATTCTCTTTTCCTCCCCTGCGACGGGAAACTGATAGTATTCAATAAGTGAAAGTAATATGACCTAAGTGAAGAGAGTGAACTGACCTATAAAGGCGACTTGGCAGGGGGGCAAGAGAGAAGAAGAAAATGCTGCCTTTCTGATGCCTTGGAACGGAGGAGTGGAAAATGAAGAGTGAGTTACATAACGGATGGACTGAGGTGACTTTCATGAGGAACAAACATGTTCAAGCACACAGGGAAGCCGTTCACTCTGACATAAATCTGAGTTTTAACTGCAGCTGCTTTTATTTAGTCTGAATAAGTAGTGAGAGTATTAAAGTAGGACGATCACAGATACCTTTAGTGAGACTGAGCAGTGTGAAGCATCGGTTTTATGGTCACGTCACTGCATTTATTTGCAAAGCTTAAAGAACCTGGTAAAAAAAAAAAGAAAAAAGAAACTAAATACATGCCTTTGAGCGTATGCCATTAGCAACCACATACACACACATGCAGTGTAGAGATTTCACCAACTGACTGTAACTTTCCATTTAGTCTGGCTTTCTATTTTTTTTCCAGAGGGTCAGCTCGAGCTGAGCTGCTTTTTGGTGAAAATATTCCTGCTTTACTCATTTTAATTTGTGTACCAGATCTGCACATAACACTAATGTAAGGACAACAAGTCCAGCTACTTTTTCTGCACATAAACATTAATGTCCTCCTTATTTTACAGGACTGAGTAGCAGAGACAGATCCGGTACAGCTCTAATGGGTGGAGTCAGGCACATGTCAGAAGTATGAATCACTGCTGGTTTGTGTTTGTGTGGTTGCCTACATGCCAGTGTTTGTGTGCATGTGTGAGTCATACAGTGTGTGGGTGTACCCTTTAAGAGGAGGCTTTCCCTCTCAGTTTGACAACAGTCTCTCCTAGGACCAAGCTGGTGACACAGACGCGATCTCTCTTCACCTAGGGCTCTAAGGTGAGTAGTGATGGGAAGCGGGGTGTGAGGGGAGTGAGTTTTGAGGAAGGAAATAAAAGGAAATGGTTGCATTCAGACTAGATACAGAGCGTTATAAATGGGAGCAATCTTGAATGATACAACGAAAAAGACAGATTGAAGAAGCACCGTTAAGGTTGATCTAATATGGGAAAAGTATTCGCTACAACTTTAGTAAGTAGCTCTGAGGATTTTTTAACGGTGACACAGTTGACGTTTCTTCCATTTGTGTGTGCAAACATTAAACTTATACTGCATGCAGTTTTTAATGCCATTCTGTTTTTACGTGTAGGTTCAACCATGGCACGTCTCGACCAGGTCATTCCAAACATTGTGGATATATTTATGCAGTATGCTGATGATGGTGAAGGCAAAAAATGCCAGCTAAACAAAGACGAGCTCCAGAAAATGTTGGAGGAACAAATTCAAAGCCCCGAGCTGAAGGTAAACAACTGAACTTCATTTGTATGAGACATCTATTAATAGAGGAATACAAAGTTTTTCTGTTCATGAGCTTCATTGTGTTAACTGTATGAATGTATTCTACAGGATCAAATTAATGCAGGTGATATTGAGGAAGCCATGCAGTTGCTGGACAAAAACCATGATGGCGAGGTCAACTTCCGCGAATTTTGCCGGTGTATTTGTGTCCTTGCCAAATGCTACTACCAGAAAAAGAGAGGCAGGGGTGGGAAGAGAGGCAAGGGGAAAGATGACAAAGACGAGTGTGATCAAGAAGATTGAGGCAGCTACAAATATTAATATTCATTTTGTAGCGTTATGTTTAAAAACGTCTGGTACATGTGATGGATACAGTACATGTATATCTGCAGGTTACTATCTTTTGACCATTGAGCTTTCTCTGTGTTTAAGTGTGCATAATTTCCAGATTTGTCATCATCATCTGTATAAACTTGATTTCAAAAACATATCCTTCGCATACTGAAAATAAATAAAACCTATTAAGTCTGAACTGGCCTTATTCATCTATGCATGCAATTACCTCATGTGTAGTGTCTGGGTGTTCAGTGTCATTGCAGGAAAGCATTGGCTCATCACACTTTAAACAGATATCCCTCACTTTGTTCTTCAGTCACATGTCACTGTCAGTCCTCCTACAGAGGATGTCTTATTAATTCAGAGTTAAAGCTTCATCTAATATATAGTTTCTATGCTATAAATGAGGGAAATAAAAATGTTTGTCTGTGTTCTTCTTTATTTATTTGTTTCAAAACAGCTGTATTAAACCATGAATGTGTCATGACATCAGACATCGCAAAGAATGATCAGAATTTAAATCCCAAATTTTTAGCTTCATCTTGATGAAAAAAATTTCTTAGTATTTACTATAAACAGAGCAAGTGAAATTGGGGGGGGAGGCTATTTTTATGCTATTTCTCAATAGATTGATCCGTAAAGTATTTGACAAAGCTGCATCTCTTTTACCCTGTCATACATTAAGTTAAGTTACAAGTTTGAACAGCTCTCGTGAGAAAGCTGTACAGTGAAAACAGGTTAAGCAGGACTCCTGTGTTCAAAAGCCTCACCCAGTATAACTGACAACAGGAGTAGGATGTCAAACGTCCACGGTAAGCAGAAATATTTTAGTCACTGAAATAAAGTTTATTTAATCTATCACTTCCCCCTGTTTGCTGCCAGGTGGAGCAAGTGTACTGCGTATGTTTGATAGATACAAGCATCCACCACCACTTTTAGTCATGCAAGCAACATCAAAGTTAATACATGCATTAATTTCTGGATCAATTTAAGCCTCCAGATATCGAATACTTAACATATCCATGGATTATCCAGTTTACTGTATAAGTGATCCCAGACACCTGACTGTAACTGCTGCATAACTATAAGTTGTGTAAGGAAAAACATCCCTAATCAAAAACATTTCTGAAATAAAATCAGGGTGAGATGCAAAGACGTAAGCTCTGAGAGTCTGCACAAATTTGTTGAATTTATGTTTCAGAACAGTGGGGTTTTTTTTAACCTATTTTCTACGAGGTTGAACAAAACTAAACACGGGTTTCTGAGCAGAGAAAGTTGCGTCCTTAGTGTTTATGTGTTAAGTACTCTATTTGCATATACTTGTTTGAAATATAAACTTTGCCTCAAATTATAATTGCCTGCATGCGGTCTTACACATTAAAGCATGGATATCATACTTTTGGTCCAAAGGCATTAAAATGAAAGAGGCTAGCCAGAGAATATAAATGTCATGCTGATTTTGTGTGTGAATGTAATTAATTGGCACAACACTTGTCTAGAGCAAACCTTAACATCCTGCACATCCTGTTATCTATCTATCTAAAGACAACCCAAGTAGTTTTTAAGTGAAGATTTAATTTATAAAATTAATTACTTCCCCTAAACCCCTGGTAAAATAATGACTTAACTGTTATTAACCACATTTTTTTTGAAAGATGAGCTCAATTTCACTTGCAACACCCAGGCCCGTTTACTGCCAGACCTGTTTAGAAATCACATAAACATAATCTGCTTGATGAAGCGAAGTAGGCTAAAAGATCTCAAAAAGCAACAAAACATGCCATAATCTAAAGAAACTAAAGCACAGATGGGAAACAAAGACTGACATTGATCAGTCAGGAAAGGGTTATGAAGCCATTTCTGAGGCTCTGGGACTCCAGTGAATGATGGTGAGATCCATCTCCTTAAGAAAACTCGGAACAGTAGCAGACCCTTCCCAGGATCAGCCCATCTTATGAAATAACTCCAAGAGCAAATGTGCGACTTATCCAGAAGGTCACAAAAGAACCGAAGAACTGTAGCCTTCACTCACCTCATTTAGGATCAAAGTTTATGATTCTTTTTTTTTTTTTTTAAGTATTTCAGTTGTTACAGATGGGACAGACATGACTGGGGGATAGGAAAGAAAGAAAGAAAGAAAGCGAGGGAGGGAAAGAAAAACAGAGGGGAAGAGGGACAGTGAGAAAGGGCACTTAAAAAATTCACCTGGATCACCTGTTGAGAGAAGAAAAAAGAAAAAAAAAGAGAAAACAAGCAAAAAAGAGAGCAACATGATAAACACAACACCACTGCAATAATCTAGCTAAGTGACAGTAACAGTAAATACTAAATATTGAATGTTATTGTGCAGCACACAAGACCGACAGTACACATTGTGCTTTGAGGTAGCAGCCAAGAAAGGTGTAGTTTGTGTCTGTGAACACCCGTGTGCACACGTGTGTGGATGAGCACGCTTGTATTCAAAAGGTTTCTCCATGTAACGATCTGCTTGAGGGTGTGGGGAGCCATAGCCCCACCCCCCAGGGCATGAAGCAGGCATAGAGGAGATCCAGGCCCCATACATCCAGAGGCCAACAGAGTGTGAGAGCTCAAGGAGGACCGTTGGAGGGGCAACTGCTCTCTACCAAAAAATCCTAAAGGTGAATGTCCAGCCATCAATTCAATGCCCTGAAACGCAAGCTCACTTGCATCATACAGCAGGGAAAAAATCTGAAACACACTAGGAGGTCCACCTCTGAATCGCTGAAAAAGATAAAAGGACGGTTTTGAACCTACCTAATTAGTCCAAGTCCAAAATTAAATCTGAATGAAAAGCATTGGTATGACCTTAAACTGGCCACTCACGCTTGAAAACCTTCAAATGTGCCTGAAATGAACATTTCCCCAAAGTAAAGTGGGCCAAAATGCCTCCACAGTGATGTAAAAGACACATTGTCAGTTATCACAAATCCTTAATTGCAGTCATCATCAGGTTTCACAAAGAGCCTGGTAGGGTGAGTTGGCTTTTTTCCCATAATAAATTAAATCATCATTTAAAAACTGCATTTTGTATTTTCTCAGGACATCTTTGCCTAATATTACTATAATTTTTGATTATATGCAATCACAGCAAAATGTACATCAGATTCCCCCTTGATTCTGAGATCGGTAATACAGGAAACAAAGGAAAATGTTTTTGACAATAGGTTATGCATGCATGCATAAAGTACTGCCGCTAATATCATCCAAAGTGCTGGTAGAAGCTCATATCCATCCAAGATATAAGGTGCACTTGTTCCACCTGGAAGAAGTAAAGAGATTGCATGCATAAAGTAATATCTGCAGGCAGTCAATACAGCTGGCTGCTGGCAGATTTTTAAATCAATCAGATATACACAGCACACTTGCTCCACCTGGAAGACAGTAAGGAGAATGCAGTCAAATTATCATATCGGCAGGAATGCCTTCTACAGTATGTCAATCCTCTCTGTTTGAGTCCATTCACACTGCCACGGTTCACTGTAAAATAACGAAACTATGAACTCGCTCACATGCATTCTGGCCTTACACTTTATCTGCTGCCAATTTATATTGAATTTGCGTCTTTTACATCACTGTGGAGGCAACCTTTGTGGAAGTTAAGAGGTTAAGGATCCAGTTATAAGCTTACATAATATTTAAAATATAACCACTGGATGCCTCCCTAATTAATGAGCTAAGAAATTACCCCCTGCGTTGCACATGTTGAAAAGCCAGACCATGTTTTCAAAAGTGATTTTATGCATTACATAAGCTGTTGTACAAATCAGGTTCTTTCATGATTTGTTCTTTGTGTAGAGATAAAACAAGAGAGTAAATGTCACAGCATTTATTATTGTTAATTGTCACTTCAGACAATGAACATCAGTTATACTCAAACACGGCGTATACATAATATTATGTTTAATCTCAAGAGTTGTACATTCCTTGTTAAATGAAGGAGAAATAAATAAAAAAGTAAAATGTTGAATAAATGTGTGATTAATCATTGTGTATTAGACCCAAATGTTCCAGTTAAAAGCATAAAATATTTGACAGACCTGGCTTAGCTGTTGTGAAGCACTCACTTTCTCATTGTACAGATTGCATATGTACAGCTGAAGTGTTTATCTCACAGAGCCATAAATCATAAACTTTGTGAATTCAAACACAATATCAGAATATTGATCCAGCGTGTTAAAAAGCCATCTGCCTTTCACTATCGTGTCCCAATTAAAGAAACAGGAGGTTATATTGTTAGACATCAGATTTATATTTTTTGTGCCATTCACAGCTTTTTGTGATGCCACTGCATTTTGTCTACTTGAGACTCACTGTAGAGCATTTCAGTCATTTCTAGATTGGTTAAAGTGTTTTTGTCTTCAGCAGCCTGGAGCATAAGCACTGAACTTAGCCTTGAGAAACTGACCTGCCTCAGCTACACTTGGATGATTTGTTCAAAATGTTAGATTGGTGTGATGGACACATTCTTCTGTGAAGCTGCATTTAAACATTTCTCTAACAGTCTGATTCAGCTCTGCTTCCTTCAGGACACACACTGGAAATTATTGATACCTTGTGTGATACCTCTTTAAAAAAAGAAACACATCTGTCTAGCAGGGGATGATCTGTTCTGTCACTACACTTTACACGCTGTCATACTGAGTCCCTTTAATGTCTTCTGACATGTACTGTGCTTGTCTTTTTACTAAATTTAGTCAGCTATTTCTATTCTGGTACAGTTTGCTTTATGGAGCTATTTTAATACATGAAGCCACTTATTACATTCAGCTGTTTCACTTTATGTACTATTCATTTATTTTCACTTTTATTGTAGTATCTAGTTAGTGAGCTCTTTATTGCAGCGCATTCAGTTTTTTACAGGTGAAATACACTAATATATCGTAAGACCTATTTGAACAGTTGGAGGTTGACAGAATTACAACAAATTGTGAATAAATAAACATCTTAGCAAGTAGTGGCCTGGCTGTGATAGAGGAGGATGTGCTGAGGAGTAAGGAGAATAGAGGATGCAAAAGGGTGCAGGTGATGGATGATGCAGCATATAAACTGGTTCAAAGGAAGGTCAAAGAATCAGGAGCGACAGGAAAGAAGCAGTGATTACCCAAGATGCCTTTTTTTTATTAATTTATTATTATTAGTTTATTATTACTGTATTTAACCAGGAAAGATCTAATGAGATTTTTTTTAAACGTATTTACAAGGGTAACCTGGATAAAAACAGCACTAAATTACACCACTCATAAAATGTTATGAATTATAAAACATCAGTGATCTCCAACATATATAAACAAAAGAAAAGTCCAACAACAAGTTCAGCAGTGTAGTCAAAAAGTCCATCAAAACATTTACATGCAAATCTTTGGATATGTAAAATGTGAAGTATTTGTTTAAACTCACTCAGAGAAACAAATCCTTCAAAGTAGCTCATTCTAGTGCTGATTTCATACATAAGGGGAGAAGTACTTGAAGCCTTTTTTCCCCAACTCAGCGCAAATCCTTGGCATCGTCACTAAGAACAGATTTTGTGAATGAATGTAGTAAGATCCCAAACTTTTCTAGATAATATAAGGTGTAAGTAATATACTATTGCATACAGTGGCTTGCAAAAGTATTCGGTCCCCTTGAACATTTCCACATTTTGTCACATTACAGCCACAAACATGAATCAATTTTATTGGAATTCCACGTGAAAGACCAACACAAAGTGGTGTACACGTGAGAAGTGGAACGAAAATCATACGTGATTCCAAACATTTTTTTTTACAAATAAATAACTGAAAAGTGGGGTGTGCGTAATTATTCAGCCCCCTGAGTCAATACTTTGTAGAACCACCTTTTGCTGCAATTACAGCTGCCAGTCTTTTGGGGTATGTCTCTACCAGCTTTGCACATCTAGAGACTGAAATCCTTGCCCATTCTTCTTTGCAAAACAGCTCCAGCTCAGTCAGATTAGATGGGCAGCAGTTTTCAGATTTTGCCACAGATCTGAAAAAGTTGCAGACTATGTTTATATGAAACGTGTGTATACTTACTGCATTTGATGTATTTTAACCATATGTAATACAGATGTTACAGAATGTATCACGTGTAATTGATTGTTGTTGATTTTGCCACCCCATTTTCCATCCTAATCTCATGAAACCCTAAATAAATTTCTCTAGATCCGCCCCTGTGTAGTGTTTGAAAGGTGCTATATAAATAGACTTGCCTTTTGTAAATATGCCAAAAAAAATGTACACGTTTACAAAAAGTGCTCTTTTTGTTCTACAAAAAGGGGAAAAAAAACACTGTAACTTCTAGGGTTGATAGTTTAGACCATGATTTAAGCAGTGACATGTGTTCTCAACATCTCAATCAGGGATTTATCAGTGAAATATTAAACAAAAGCGAACTTAGGAGTGATGAGATTTCTTAAGGGGTCCGTGTTAAGTCTGGGAATCACATTTTAGGAGACTCAAAGTTACGGTCTGATCTCTTTCTTCACTGATTTAGTTTAAAAATTGCAGACTTCTGTTTGCTCTCGACACAATTATGTGCACTACTCAAGTAACTTAACGGTCAGTCTAAAAAAAAGCGTCTCTGATGGTCGACATGGAACGCCTCCCGCGCATCCTGCTACGGTCTCGCGAATCATCGTAAGATTTCGGCTTTTTCCGGCTTCCCTCATTCAGTTAGCTAGCCAAGCTGATTAGCCTGCTACTACAAGCTAATGTTTGTATGATATTTAATGTTGTAGCCGAATCTGATTGGATGATACAGTGAGTGCAGAAAAATGGCGGACGTAGCGGGGCAAGAAATTTGTTCCCCGGTCCCTCCGTCACCTCACCCTTCTTCTCGTAACGGCTCCGGCAGCGGTAACGTTACACCGGGCACCGGCGGCAGCTGCCAGACCGCAACCACCGTTACTTCAGGCCCGCGGCTGGTTCGGATAGTGAAGTCTGACTCCGGCTATGGGTTCAACGTTCGGGGGCAAGTAAGTGAAGGAGGGCAATTACGGAGCATCAACGGAGAACTGTACGCCCCACTGCAGCATGTTAGTGCGGTCCTTCCGGGGGGTGCCGCCGACAGAGCCGGCATTTCGAAAGGGGACCGGATTCTTGAGGTGTAAGTACTGTTTTTTAGCTAATCTCCAAGCTGCTTATAACGTAAGTGATGAAAATAACCTGTTTCACTTTCCGGACGATCACGCAGTGAGCTCAAGGCAAACGTGACTTTATAGCATCATTCAGTCAAACTGGGAACACCAAGGTGCCAGTGTGTGCATGCACTGTGACACCGGTCCTGCAGAAGAGCCGTTCATCCCAATGAAAGGAGTGTCTGTGTGTGTCAGAGAGAAACGATCCGGGGATCATTAGAAATTCGCGTCACACTGAAATCTATTCCTCTCATCCACTGCATGCCAGATATTTCCAACTCACTCCTGTCCACATTCACATCATCCTAAGCAGATGCAGTGTGGGTCATTTATCAATGAAACACTTTGTTTACACGAATCATGAATGGTAAACCAGCTCACATCTTTAACATCAGCATCACTGAATTAGATGTTACTTAGCACTGAGGATTATTGCACCTGGTTGATTTGGCATTGAAGTGTTCAAGTGTGTGTTGAACTGTTGTTGTGTGGAGTAACACACAGCATCAACATCAGTACTCATGCTTCAGTGTGTCTGTGTGCATGGAATACCATGATGCAGAGAGGGAGGGATGCCTTGAGTTCAGTTCTGATTGGCTTTGTCCTCTAAAAGTCACTTTCTGATTGGCTGGCTTTTGCACACTGCTGTGTCAATGGATGGCCTGCAGTAACCTGGCAGTTTGTTGACCCCATTATTTCTGTGTGCCAGCATGTGGATGTGTGCGTGATCATTTTGTTATCATATACAAGATACCCTTCTGCTAGTATTATTAGGATGGTATATAGTGGTAATGTAAAGCTACAGTACACTTACTAAATTTACTAGCCACATAGTATCCTTCAAGACCAGAGTGTACATAATATATTAAAAAACAAAACTTTAACAGTGTGGGACAATAATGAAAACATGAATCAAAATGCAGGATCACACAATGTAAAACTACTACATAGAAAAACATGAAGTGAGCTCAGAAATCAAAGACTAAACAGGAACAGAATAAGTCAGACTCAGGTTTAGAATAACAAAGAAATCAAAACAGGAGTCAAGAAGACTAGAATAATAAAAGCCAAACAGCAACCCAAACACAAATATATGCACTACGAATCCTAACCTTGAAAAACCACACACAAAAAAAGAAAACTGGGACCATGGCAGCCTGAGGTTATATGAAGGTTGTAAGGTGGCACATTAGAAAAAACTGTCAAACTGTAATCACCACGTGGTCATCAAAAATCCTCGGTTGGCGACTTAAATGTTAGAGTTACTGTTGACTTAAATTTTTCTCTGGCCTCTGCTGTCAACAAAGCATTTCAGTTACTGGATGTCTGTTTTGAGATGCTTCTGCCTGAAATCCTGAAAGAGCTACAGTTTCTGAGTAACTCAAAACAGCCAGTCTGGCGCCAGCAGCCATGCAACATTAGTGACTTGATTTTAACCAGGTCCTCTTCGTCGTGCTTAATTAACATGTGATTGGCTGGTTCAACATTTGCTAGTTTAATACAAGTAAGTAGTAAAGTGAGTCTAAGCACTCACATTCACACTGGAGTGGCTGCATACTAGCTGCAGCATCTCGAGTATTTTTATTT
Organism: Neolamprologus multifasciatus; assembly: GCF_963576455.1. NCBI lineage: Eukaryota > Metazoa > Chordata > Actinopteri > Cichliformes > Cichlidae > Neolamprologus > Neolamprologus multifasciatus. The sequence continues at coordinate 20,653,906 of NC_140449.1, forward strand.
ATTTGCACTTTTATAAACAGCTCCTCCTCTCATAAAGGTTATATATATTGTTTAAACACTTTTCAAGGTGTCAAATGCATTTTAATTTGGCCTTTAAACTATGTGTGAGGGGTTGAACATTTATACATGGAGTACAGAACACTGCATAGTGTTAGTCACTTAATAAATCCTTAAGCTGCAGCAAAAACAAAATGAACACATACTAGTAATTTCAATTATAAAAGCAGAACTAGAAATCTGTCACATGGGAAGGGTGTCTACTGTAAAGTGTTTATCATAGTTAAAAGTGCCAGTAGTGGCGGTGCAAAGGCCTCTGTGTCAGGTCCTTATTATATCATCATAAAGCTGCAGGAAGGAAAGAGCTGCCAAAATGCTTAGTCTGCGTTTTTTCTTGTAGGACACGTTTGCGCTTTCTCCCACTCCACCTGCAAGATTGTTATATTTGTGTCCTCCATATTAGTCTTTTCTTACTTTTACCTACATAATCATCATTCCCAGCTTTGCTATGTGTGCACTGGCTCAGAATGCCTTCTTAATGTTGAGTACATGTGTGTAGCTATTTTGTTCCACTGTAGGTATAATAGAGCTTATGTTCATCGGGCTTCAACCCTCCATCTAAATGCCAGCATGGCAAACATAACAGATATGTATTCATTCAGTTGAAGCATTTCCTGCATTTCCTGTCCTGGCTTGTACCATCTCAGTGGTTGTCTTTAATATAAGTTAGTGAAACATTTGTGGGCTTCTCACAACGTGCTTGTTTAGAAAATGTGAATTAGGACACTCGAACCTTTTGCATACTATCATGCTGCCTAAAAGATGTCACCCTGTGGTGATTTGTTTTTTAAGTCAGCTAAACCCTAGAATTGGGTTTTATTTTCTGCTCAAAGCTCAAAGTGTATCTTAACAGCATATTAACACACTTTATCCTGTATTTATCACAACATGTGTTTTCACATTAGATGATCAGAGCGCATCTATGTCTACTTAATGTGAGAATTTGCCCCCAAACCACTGACTGTGTTACATTTAGGTTATGCAAATATCATTTACAGCACTGCTGGCTTCTGTAGTCTTTGGAAAATGTTCAAATGAAGTTTGGCCTGATTCCTCATTCACTGTAATATTTCCAAGCTGTTGTTTAAGTCCTGGAATGTAAAACACAGAATAATTCATTGAATCTCATTCAGGCCTCGTTCAAATACTGCCTTTATCTGCCAGCCAATGCTGGAGCTTGTTTTAAAAGTGTGAGAAATATCCAGTGGTGTCGCTGAGAGCTTTTAGATGAGGCGACATGGTTGTTTTGGAGCAAAGTTAACTATGGGTTAGGCTGCTACAGCTCTGTCATTCACTCTGTTTGACACAACTGCCAAACTGCACACACCCAGTGTCGCTCACTTTCAGCTGTGCTCATGGCATAACCAAAGGTCTCATTTCTGAAAGAGATGATGCAAAAGTTCTACAATATGCGCACCAGTATTTCTTATTTGAACCCTTTTTTTTTTTTTTTGCTGTTTCCCATTTCATTCAATATTTTTATATTGTTTAGCAGTTCAAATAATTCTTGTTATTTGTGAATCTTATAATTTCATGTGTTAAACTTCTACCCTGAGAGAGAAGAAGCAAAGTACAAGGCACTGATAAATTATGTCTGAATATAACAGCCCTGCAGTCATGAAGCACTTAGTCATTTCTCATTGGTGTTAACAGCATGCCGTCTGTGTGTTGATTCAAGTCTCTGGTAATTAAAGGCTGCTGTTTAGATTATTTGATTGCATTAATTTATAATTGCATTTTCACTATTGTATTTCCTAATTCAGTGAAAAAAACCTCTGTACTCTTTTATGCATATGAAAAATAGAAAGTTAATCTTAAGAATATTAAAAAAGAAATCTCTTTATTCAACAGCAATGGGGTGAACGTAGAAGGAGCAACACACAAGCAGGTGGTAGATCTGATCCGGGCCGGTGAGCGAGAGCTGGTGCTGGCCGTGCTGTCCGTTCCTCCCCAGGAGGCCGACTGCCTGGATCCCGGAGACGACGGGTCGGCCCAGTCCTGTTACGACTACTCCGACAAGCAGGCAGTGCCCATCTCTGTTCCCAGCTACAAACACACTGAACTCAACCATGAAAAGTTTGTGGTGGGTACACTCATGCAAAAACACTCGGATGGATAAAAATGTTTTTGTAGTTGGACGCAGCCAGTCACAACTCAAGGCTTATGCGATTGTTACATTCATGAGATATTTATATTCATGTCTGTGAGCAACCTAATGTTCTGGATATTATAAATACCATCCTGTTGACTAAAGATCACCGCCTTTTCATTTTCATTTTTCCACTTTAACTCTTCCAGGTGTATAATGTGTATATGGCAGGCAGACAGCTGTGCTCCAAGCGTTACCGGGAGTTTGTGATTCTACACCAAAACCTGAAGAGGGAGTTTGCTAACTTTACTTTCCCCAAGTTGCCTGGAAAATGGCCTTTTTCCCTTTCAGAGCAACAGCTGGACGCACGACGCAGAGGCCTGGAGGAATATCTAGAGAAAGGTGAGGAAGAGAGGAGGAGAATCAGGCTTTCTTCATAGGGCTAGCACACAAACAGTTCACTCGCTTACAGTTGCCTTCCATATTGTTTGGAACAAAGATACAGCTTTGTAGTTTTGCTTCTGAACGCCACCACAGTTGATTGTAAATCAATCAAACAACACGTGATTATTCAAGGGGTTTTCCAAAACATTTGCATGACCTCTTTAAGAATTACACACATTTTTCTAAACAAGACACCATTGTCAGAGGCCCAGACTTAATGTGACAATTGACTGCTAAGCCGTTTTATGGCCAGGTGGTGAAGTCGCAGATGTCATTGTATAATGACTTTTATTTCACTTACACACACACACAAAAAAAAACTGGATCTAATATAATGTGTGTTTCATCTGCAGTGTGCTCTGTCCGAGTCATTGGAGAAAGTGACATCATGCAAGAGTTCCTGTCTGAATCAGATGAGGTAAAAAAAATAAAAATAAACGTGTCTTTTTGCCCGTTCCCCGCCTGTGACTCACTACGCCGTGTCTGTCTTTCTGGCTGTCTTTGCTGTGACCTAGAATTATAACGGTGTGTCGGATGTGGAGTTGAGAATAGCGATGCCAGATAAAACCACACTCACTGTCAGAGTTCGCAAAAATTCAACTACAGACCAGGTCTATCAGGTAAACCCACACAAACACAGTCCTGTCCCCACTATAATCACAACATTGTTTCAGTCTCTCACTCTCATTCTGTCGCAATCTCTCGCGTTCAGGCTGTTGTTATGAAGCTAGAGATGGACAGTGTAACAGCCAGCTACTTTGCTCTGTTTGAGGTCATCAACCACACGTTTGGTGAGTAAGGACAAGTAACTCAAGCACAGGTGGCATTTTTGCTAAAGCATAGCACAAATGTTGCTGTAGTTGCTATATGTGATCACTAACAAGTGACAGAAAAGAAAATATCTGTATGCCGCCACCTTTTTTATAACCATCTAGAAGCAAATACCTTATACATGAATAATCGTGCTCATAATATGGTTTGTAAGGGCATTTATAATGATGTCACATTCGTTTGACAAAGGTTAGTGTGTTGTTTGTGCCTAATTTAAAAAATGAAATAAAACTACAGTAGTAGCATTTCTGTTTAATGCACAAAGTTCTCTATGACCTGTGTCTATTACAGCAAGGACAAATGCACCACAACATTAGCAATAACCAGTCATATTTGATGAGAATTAAAGTTTTGTGTGTATCCACTAAAGTTTCAATTTGTTTTTTCTTGCAAGGAATAAATCAGCAAATTCTATCCCCAGTGATGTGAAGAAAGCCATCCCTGTTTTATTTTAAATCAGCTGAAGAGCTGATAATTACAAGTGTATGCACTTGTGCTGTTCTTCCCCACCCCTTCCACACCCACACAACACTTTTTTCCCAAACTCTAGGAAGGAAATTGTTTAGCAGCACGAAGGAATCTTGCACAAGTAAAAAGAAGCATTTGTCCTGCAGTTCTAACATCAGTTACATTTACTTCAGTGTTTACTTTAGAATGTTGTAGTATAATGTAAAGTTACACTCCTTATGCTGTAGATGTAGATAACTCTGGCCTGATTTATTCTGTCTCAGAAGGCTCAGAAGCGTCATCTGTTTCTTGAAACGATCCTTAGCTTTGGTTTCACAGTAACATCGCTGTCTTTGGTTTTTGACCTTGCTTTGCCTTTCTTTTTTCCTTATTCGTGTTGCATTGTTTTGTATGGCTTGGTTACTGTTACAACATTGTATCACAAAGCAGAAAGTAACAAGCCTACAACCACATTAGCAGCTCTTGAAACTTCATTAATAAAACCTATTATGAAGAATTTTGTTTGTTTGTTTTTCATGCAAATTATCGTTATTTTATTAAGAACATTTCTAATGGATCGCCAGTCTTTCCCCCCCCCCCCTAGTGCTTGTATTAAATCTCATGGCCATCATTCTGGCAGTTGCTGAACAAAAGACACTTGATTTACTGCTGTACAAATGTCTGTCGAACTGACTGACACACTGACAAAGAAACTGACCTTCCTGTGCAGCTAGCCTCACAAAAAACACAGCACAGGTTATGTGACTTTATTGACATATCCAATAAAATTAAATTATATAAACTTAAATGAAACCCTATTGACTTTTGGTTCATAGATGGTATCCATCTTTGTGGAAGAAGTACAGTTAAGTCTTAGGAGGTAGGATTTGTGCTGTTAAATGTTCTACAAATTTCTTTCATGTCTTCTTTCTTCTTTAGTACGTAAGCTTGCCCCCAATGAGTTCCCCCACAAACTGTATGTACAGAACTATACCTCAGCGATCCCAGGAACCTGTCTCACCCTACGCAAGTGGCTCTTCACCACAGAAGAGGAGATTTTGCTTAATGACAACCAGCTCGCTGTCAACTATTTCTTTCACCAGGTGCGTACACACTGTGTATTTGTCTGCTCTGTTCGGTATGCTTAGTGGATTTTGTATTTAATTGTGTCTCCTGTCTGACCTCTTTGCAGGCTGTGGATGATGTGAAGAAAGGCTTCATTAAAGTTGAGCAGAAGTCTTATCAGCTACAAAAGCTGGCCGAGCAGAAGAAGATGTCCATGGTCAGCCTTTTATATACAGCACACTACTGTTTGAGAGTAACATGCACATACAGAGACACTGTATTCTCACTATATCTGAGTGTGTCGTCCACTTTGTCACACTGCTTCATTCTTTCATTCATTCATTTCACTGAGTGATATACCGCAGTGTAAAAAGGAAGTAGTCTAAGAGCGAGTGTTAGCTCTAACTGGAGCATTCTTGCCAGCAAAATGTACTCGTTGAAAGTGAATAAGTGAGTGAGCATCAGTGAATTACTGCCAATTTGAAGAGATTAAAGCTGCTCCAGCAGGTAAATAATCACATCGCGTTTCTAAATCAGTCAGGCTACAGAGAATAACTGTACTCTGCTTTATAGCCTTAAGTGTTTTTTCGCAGTTAAAAAAAGCACCCTGCATCTAAACTTCATTCAGCTGCAGAGCATCCTCTTGTTTTTCAGTTTGTGAAAAATATTTAGTTCCCATTGCCTCTTCTCCCTCTTTTTTTTCACAGTACCTGAGTTTATTGCGAACTTGCGAAGGCTACAACGAGATCATATTCCCCCACTGTTCCTGCGACTCTCGACGTAAAGGCCACGTGATCACGGCCATCAGTATTCACCACTTCAAGCTGCACGCCTGCACAGAGGAGGGGACGCTTGAGGCAAGGCCTGGTCTTTGCTGTGTGTGTGTGCGTGTGTGTGTGTCTGCCTTTTCTATACCTCTTGTGTAACAGGGTGAGTGTACTGAAGCCTTCGTGTTGTTCCAGAATCAGGTGATTGCATTTGACTGGGGGGAGATGCAGAGGTGGGACACGGATGAAGAGGGCATGGCCTTCTGCTTTGAATATGCACGAGGAGAGAAGAAGCCACGCTGGGTCAAGATATTTACTCCTTATGTATGGATCACACACAGATCACTGCATACATATTATGTTTATTTGTTAATACTGCTACAAATGAAATAATTTTAAAGAACTCTAAAAGAAAAAGTTCAGGATGAGGAGAGTTACTGCTGTATTAAGAAGGAACAGATCATGGTAAATGGTAAATAAAGTCTCTGCAGATATTTTATTGAGTAGATTGACACCACTTGTATGCCTTTACAGTAAACAAGCAGCCAGTAAATTATTATTTTTTTAAAAAAGTAGTGGTAGTAGTGAGCCTAGTTCACTTAACACATTACATCATAGCAAACCTCCCTGTTTGTATGGATAAAATCAGCCAGATACACCTGCTAATTAACCAAAAAAAATGTTGTTTGTTTGAAAAGACAGAAGCCCATATTTAATTGGAAATAGTACAAAAACATACCTGGTGATGGCACCGAGAAGTTGTATCGAATCTTGAAAAATCATCATTTTAAATTTAAGTCCTTTAAAAAAAAGTTAGTACAGGTGCTTGTTTACTACTGTGTTACATCACATCTTCTTTCACCAGCTCTTAAAGCCTTTGGGAACCAGTTACTGTTGCTTTATAAAGTGTGTTTATGCTGAGATAAGTTAACCAGTTGGTGGATGTAAGTTAAACTATATTTACAGGAAAGTACAAGAAGGTGGTATCAAAGTTCTTATCAAACTCCTTGTAAAGAAAAAAAAGAGACTTAGCGCTCTCATTTCTACTACTCTTTTAGAGCAGCGATGTTAGGCTCATTTTATATGGTGGGTGACATGCAATCACTTTGATCTCAAGTGGGCCGAGTCAGTAAAAATACAGGATAGATGTGTAAAATTAGAGAAAAGGGTATAATGGTTCACTGCACAGACTGTCCTGTAATTATAAAATATAATGGTTTTGTTAGTTTACTGCTGACTAATTAATAGTTGAAAAACAGGACCGTTTATGTCATTTAATTATTTATCTGTTAATTACTTTAATTTAACATGAAAGCTAATGGGGGTGGGCAGTTTGTATCAATAGGAAAAGCTGTAAAACTTATTAAATACAGTTAAAAACTTCAAATCTATGCACTCCTTCAAATTTTCTAAAGCTGTTCAGTGAGTCAGATTCTAGTCTTCGCTGGGCCCATTCTGACCCTTGGGCCTTATGTTTGACACCACTGTTTTAGAGAGAACCGTATAAACGCCAGTCTAAATCTGTGCTTCTCTTTGTCATTGTTTAGTTTAACTACATGCATGAGTGCTTTGAGAGAGTCTTCTGTGAGCTGAAATGGAGGAAGGAGGTAATGCCCTTCTGCTTCTTTACATAATAATCTGCTCTAATACAAGCCATTTACTTCTGTCCTGTACTTACGGCAATAATGCATCTGTGCCTTCAGGTGGAAGAGGAGGCTACAGACAAGGACAATAAGAACTGCAGTAAAGATGGTATGTGTGGCAAGGTAAGGCTTTGCCTGCCTCTGTCCAGTTTGATGCCAGTGATAATCCTTTTACTTTTTTGTTTTGGTGTTTTATTCAGTTTCTTATCCTTATGTGTCTAAGCTTGTGGTTTTTACCCCTGGTTTCTGTTTCTGTAACAGAATATTTTCCAGCTGCTGAGGCACAGAAGGGATGGGGGCACCTAGGAAGGGAGATCGTTACCTCGTAACTACATCGCCATCACCACCTCAGCTCAGTTTTGGCCCTGACCTTCCCCCCCCATACCCACCAGAAATCAGCTGTTAACTACTCGGACGTCATTTAAACTCCATCAACTTCAACATGAGAAGCTCCTCCTTACATGCAAACCAACAAGCATCTGCTGATGAACACGTTGAATGAACAGACGCATAAAAAAAAAACAACTAAAGACTTGTGTACCAGAACTCTCAAATCCAGCACATCACGACCATGCATTAAGCAGAGCTCCGTTGAAAAGAAACGAGCTGCCTACAGAATCAAAGTGACGAATTCATGCGAGCCTTCCTCTTATTGGCAGGGACTTGAAGTGGAATGTGACGTGCAAACGATTGGGGTTTTGAACCTCCTTTTAAGAAGTCCTACTTGAAAAAGAGAGCTGAAAAGATTGGTGGACAAAGAAAGGAAAGTAAAAGTTGTTAGCTGCCCTCAGAAAGGGGACCACAAGATCACATTAATCACTGATTCGGAGGGGTGACCACAGGAAGACATTTAGCTTCTCAGTTTATGGATTAGAGCCTCAGTGTCCTGCGTCTCCATGCGTGTTATTAATATATGCAGAAAACCCCATCAGCTAAGAGAGAAGGGGCAAACCAGACTCGAGCCCTGATAAAGTAAGTTACAGCTGAATCACGTCACATACATTAATTTCCGTGTGTTGCAAATTGCATTTGCATTAATAATGTGACAAACGAGAGAAGGGATGAAGAACGCAGATTTTCTTTATAGGCTGTTTGTTTTTTTCATATTTGGGTGCATATAAATGCTTAGACATATGTTGCACTTTATCCAGCAGTATTATTGACCTCCAAATGTGCATAGTATAATGTAAAAGGGCAATAGATGGAATTATAATGGAATAAGTACAGGTATACGTTTATCACTGACTACGGTGGAGTTATATACTGTGTGAGTGTGCAGAATTGTGCATTCAACTCTTAGGTATTTATAATCTTTTTAATGAACACGCCATGCAAAATGTTTAAGGCCATCGTGGAGCAGCGGTGATGCGGAGCTCCGCTCAGACACGTAACATCGTGCTTTATACCCAGAAGAGGCAGCAGGGGTCCTTGTCCTCCTGCCGGCTCTTGAGCATGCAGTTATTACTTTTTTTTCTGAGAGCTCCCACCGGATTTATAACGGGCCTGTAATTCAAATGGCCTTTCTATGCAGCACTATTTATCTGTGTAGCTGGTGCTTTGCTGTTGAATCACTTATTCTCTGCAGAATCGGGTTAAACAGGATGACAGTCTCCGAACAAAAAAGCGATGGCTTTATCCTTCGACGATTTGACAAAATAAGGATTACAGTGCACAGCCCGTAAAGATGTCCTACCAGCCGATGATTCAAAAAGGTAAAGCTCAACGCTTTAATGCCATCTCTAAATGAGCCCAGTTCAAGTTCCAATTAAGAAGATGTAATCAAAACAATTATGCAGTGAGCTAGAACCTAATTATTTGATGGTGCAATACAGAGCCTGACAAATAAACAAAAATTACAATTCATTGCATCATTAAAACCTGGCGCTGCGATGGCTGGAATTAAACATTTATTATTGCTTAGTGCAATTTTGTGATCTTGCATCCTTATTAATGAAATCTTAATTTGTTGCACTTTTTTCATTTTGAAAGTTACCAATGAGTCGGATAAATATTACATGGTTGTTTCTACACCAATTGCTTTTACAAGGTGAGAGAAGAGTGGCATGTTCAGTTATTATTATCTTAATAGAAGTATTTTTAAAAATCAATATATTGAAAGCTGAGATTTGTTCTTAGGTTTAAATTAAAGCTTCTTCTGAGTCAACAGCAATTTTATAAAACAATCACGTTATAGGTTGTAGAAACAGAATATGATGCCACTGGCTTAATAGCATTAATATTAAAGATATCTACAAGACAGTAGGGAGCTTTAAATTTACATCAGTGAGTCTACCTGAGAGTCCTCGTTATCATGATAGCGCTGTTCACGGAAGCATTTTGGGGTGATTAATGAGCTTCAGCACACCTTTGTGAGGGTAGAAAGGAGGTTTAATTGAATGTGTTGAGCCTTGAATTGAGAGATTGAATGTGCAGTCCTAAAGGCTGAACACATTTCCCCAGGATTCGTGTCTGCTTACTGAACCATGTCTGACACAGTCGATTGTCTGGCATCGCCTGATCTGCCCACTTTCAAGCCCGTGGGCTCACCCATCCACCCATTTCCCCTACACACACACATGCACACACTTTCTCATGCTGACTGAAGTTAGATGTCACGTACAGTTAGATTCGATTTTAAATTCAGCTGATGAGCGTCACACTAAGAAGGGGATGGAGAATGACAACCTACAGAGCCTTTGACATGTCGAAATGTAAAATTTAAGCAAGTGTTTGGTTACATCGCTTACTGTAATAAATTGTAACATATTCTTTTAAATAAACCGATTTATTGATGCAAAGTTGGTTCTTGTTTATTTGCAACTAACGTTGTGTGTTTGGAGCTGAGTCAAGGAGTGCGGAAATTACAAAGTAACAGACAATCCCCACAGTGGGCACAGCCAGATTTCTCCTATAAAGTTGATTTTACACCTGTACCCGTGTCTTTATTCCACTCTTCCTCTTTTCCTCTTCTCTCCTCACCGGCTTCCTCTTCTTTCCCCAACTCCAGCATCTTATAATGAGATCTGGGAGACAATTACCCAATAGGCAGCGAGATAGCCGTTACATATCGACCTGCATCAAGTGTCTGCACCCAGTAATTAATAGGTATTGATTGCTGCTGGTGAGGTGGTGACTGAAAATTATCTTGGAATGGGTGAATTTTGAAAAGCTAAAATCTTTGGCCTGAAAATCTGTCCTGAGAGGCCTGATGGAAGTATTCAGACCTGAGTGCTGATTAGTTTCTGAGAAAGACACTTCACAAAAGAATTAAGCTTTATTCTAATAGTAGATCCACTGCTGATGGGAGTGTAAACTCATTTTCAGCTTCTGTGCATTTATTGCATGTGAAATTAGTTGTCATTTTGATATAAAAACATAAAAAGACCCAAGCGCTTCTCTCTTCATCTTCCCTCCAAGGAATTGCGTCTCCCTGCTTGCAACATACCACAAACGTGTTGTGAAGCTTCTTTTGATTGCTTGAAAATGCTTTTTGCACAGCTGGAGCAGTGCCAAGTGTTGTTCTCTGTTGTAGGGAGCTTTTTAACGGCCTCCAGCATGAAAGATTACAGGCTGGCCTAAAATAAAAAGGTGAGCTGTTTCTGAAGGTTTGATCACCTTTTGTAAAATATTCACCAGCAGGCCTGAAAAACGTACTTTTAATGGGTAAGCACTTGTATCTCACAACCCTGATACATCCCACCCACATAATATGATGGCTCTGATGACTGGTGACATATAATGGAAAGAGTCACTTAGGTATTTAGCTAAATTGCTTAGTTTCAGTGCTAATCTAAGTTCAGTTTTTTTAAGTCCAAATTTCAGTGAACGAAATGATGTCTTAAAATTGGAGGATGATACGGCTGGTAGTATTTCAGAATCTGCAGATCTAGTGAAATTTTCACACACAACCAACTCTAGGGTTTACAGGGAATGGTCTGAAAAAGAGAAAATATCCAGTGAAAATGCCTTGTTGATACCAGAGCTCAGAGGAAAAGAGCCAGACTGCTTTGAGCTGATAGGAAGGCAACAGTAACTAAAATAACCACTTGTTGCAACCAAGGTGTTCAGAAGAGCATCTCTGAGGGCACCACATGAAGTAGATGAGCTACAGCAGCACTCATTTGGATTTTAGGGTCAGAATTTGGTGTAAATACCATGAAATTGTGAATCCATCCTACTTTGTATCCACAGTCCTGGGTGCTGCCTGTGGTGTAATGATGTGTAAGGATATTTTATGACCATCTTCTCATGGCTGCTTCCAGCCAGTTCACACACAATGTCACAAAGCTCAAATCATCTCATGTTTGTTGAACATGACAATGAGTTCACTGTTTCCACAGTCACCAGATCTCAATCTAATAGAGCACCTTTCTGATGTGTTGGAACAGGTGATTCACATCATGCATGTGCAGCTGACAAATCTGCAGCAACTGTGTGATGCTGTCACATCGATATGGACCAAAGTCTCTGAGGAGTGTTTCCAGCACCTTGTTAATTCTATGCCGCTAAGAATTAATGCAGCTCTGAAGGTAAAAGAGGTCCAACCCAGTAAAGGCAAGGTGTACGTAATGAAGTGGCCACTAAATGTACATTCTGAATTATAGATAAATTTTGATATATAAAATTCGACACTTTAGAGTTAAAATATTAATAGATGAGTGTTGTTACAGTGGCTGAGTCTGTGCGTGTGTGTGTGTGTGTGTGTGTGTGTGTGTGTGTGTGTGTGCATATTGCATATTCTCGCTGCACTGGTGGGTTTCTTCAGTTTACATCTAAGTAAGAAGGAGTGAGCTTCTGTGGAAAACCTATTATGGGCTGGCAACCTGACAGCTCCTGCTTGTCATGCTGACTGTGGCAAAAGCTGATTGGCAAGTGAGTGAACTATAAAAACAAGTTTCAGCTTATTTGATTTCAGCAGCTTTTTCACATTTTGATCAATTAAACCTCATTAAAATACAAGACAAAATGGTATTTCAGTGATTACGCCATCCTTTTAGATTGTCTCTCTGCCTTATTTTTCCCACATAAGCAAAAAAATTGCAAAGCGAGAGCACTGCACAAGCAGCCGTAAGTGAACAGTTTGTGTGGAAGCGATCTGAAGCAACAGAAAGAGACAGCTTCAGGACCATGAGTGGTTACTGCATTAGGTCTGCAGCAGAGCCCTTACTTTACCACTCGATGTGTGCGTGGGTTTGTGTTTGCGCTGCTCTTGGTATCTGTGGATGTGTGTGTGTGTGTGTGTGTGTGCGCACGCAGGTACGCGCGACAGCTGCAGCCACAGATTGCAGTGGCCCCTTGATAGACACGACGCGTCTCCTGCATCCCGCTGCATTGTGCTCGTCTGTTTGGATGACTCAGTGTGCATCTCCTCCCAATAAACAGATCTGCATGAGCTGTCGACACAAAGCAGGTGGAGGAAAGAGCCAGTGAAGGAGGAGAGTATCTCAGATTTATTACCTGCGCTGTAGTGCATCTCTCAGCAGCCCAGTTTTACAGACAAAAGGAGTTTAGTAGGCCGTTGAAATACACAGAGATTTCTCCAATAGTGAACTAGCCTACAGCACATAGAGGACAAGTCAAATTAATAGCCTCGGGGTAAAGGTGCGAGTCCGGCTGTGCCAAGACACCAATTTGCCAAATTCAATCCTCATAATGTGCTTGCATTATTTCCCAGTCAATCATTTTAAACGAGAATTTTTGCCAAGATCATCACATAAATCCCAGTGAGGACATCCTCTTCCAGTTCTGAATAAACATCAAGTCACCCATAAATGCTAGACACAGTACAGTTCAGCAGCAGTATAGAGGAGAGGGAGGAGGAGGGAACGTTTGTTCTTCACGTTCTTCCCTCCCCTGTCTCATTAACGAGCAATCAGTTAAAAAACTTTATTGGTCTCTTGCCGCTTTCTCAGCACATTTTTTTTGCTCCCTCCTCTGTTTCTCTCAACCAAGTCATGAGACCACCTTGTTCTATTCGTCGTCTCTTTCATTCTGCATCCTTTCTGTCGATATCTCTCTGCAAAGCCCTCCCTTCCTGCGACGCCCTCTCTTTTTTCCTTTTGCCCTCTCTATTGCTGTGCTTCATTACCTCTATCTTCCCTTTTCCTCTTTGGCTGTTCCCCTTCTCCTTCACTCCCCCTGTCCTCTGTTCCTATGTCGCTTTGAAAACTTGGACTGGGAGGAGACGAACGAGCGAAAAGACTGAAAATTTGATGCATGTGTAGAGAATACAAAAGACATGATTGTTTATTTCTACTGCCATTATTTACAGCTCAGTCTGTCACAGCCCTGGTAATAAAGTGTCCAACATCATACATTACATTAAAAATCACAATCACAGGGACTGCATTTTTCTGCATACACAACAGCGCGAGCGTGGCAATAGATGAGCGAGAGTATGTGCATGTAATTAAATAAAAGCCTTGGGAAATTTACATGACTGATCATCAATTATTCCTTTGCAGTCTGAATTTTACTGACACAAGAGCAGATAAACTATAATATTACAAATCATGAACAAAATAAGGAGTTTTGAAACATTTCTTTTCAGTGCAGTAAGCTCTTATAGATAATCAAAAAGCATCCTCCTTAACGATAAACATAGGGCATGTTTGAAACATCACATCGATGCAGTGTGTAAGTTTACAGAAACTAAAATGCAATAGACAGAAAATATTCCCTTTAAGTATGCGAGATATGGCACTTCACTACCATCTCAAGCAAACACAGTTGCTAAAGAAGATGCAGAAGTTCATCTGTAGCGCCTCGGATTCATCACATTTTTTGCAGGCATAGACATCCTTCTAAAAGAAAACCTTGAAAGAAAATGAATTCAATTGAAACCCAAACATCACCGTGATACTGTTAACAAAATATGGGCACTGCAGATTTAAGAAATAACAGTTTTCACTGATACTCATTACACAAAGCTAGGCTTGAGTAACCCTGAACTTTTAAACTCTTACATAAGTTCTGCTTTAAAACCTCTTTGTCTAGTTTCTCTTGACTGGGCAGCTGTAATCCTATTTTACAAATTTAATAAAGTCAGGCTGTGGGATAACTATCTTTAAGGCGTCTATTTCACAAAAAGCATTTATTTCTAGACTAAATATATGTTAGTTAGTCTACAAACCATCATTAAATAATGAAACAAAGCACTGTAACAGTGTTGGAGGCATGATGAGGTCTACAGTATACAGGATAAAGGACAAAACTGACGCGTCACGGTCCATGAAATACTCGCTGTTTACTTCCGACTGTCTTAGAGAGCAATTGTGCTTCCAGCACATCCGTATCTGTGTCATCTCTTAACACCTCCTTGGTCTATCAAATGTCTTTTTTGCCTCTTAGAGGAAGTCTTTCGAGAGTGCTATTCCAAAGTTGGGTGCAGCCATAAGGATAGCGATGGTACAGATAATGTTGAAAACACTGAATCCAACCAGGCACAACCGGTCGATGACCGCCGCGGCAAACTGCCACTGCTCTGCCAAGCTCAACTGACGGTCCTGCTCACGAACACGTTCAACTAAGAACTGCACCTCTGCCAGAAGAGCCTGCAGCTGGTTGTCCACTGCCACAGATCGAATCATCCCACTGTGGGCATGCAGCACAGCTGATCTCCCAGTCCCAGCCTCTAAGCCGCAGACTCCAGAAGCTGTGGTTGATTGGTCAGGGTCCAGGCACACTGGAAGTTCCTGTGTGGGGCTCACAAACTTAGAAGATTGGTGTTGGTGATGAAGTGGTATATCGCTGACTGGTCCCCCTCCTGCTCCTGCTCCCTCTCCTTCTCCTAGTTCACTGTTACCCCTACCATGACTGGTGGTTCTGTTTCTCTGGATCGGTTCCAGCTCTGCTGTGGTGTGGAAGGTCTGGAATCCCATGTAAGGCAGATGCCCATTAGGCTGGGGTTGTGGGTTGGGACTGGGATCTCTGTGAATGGGATTAGGGAGGATGATAGCCTGAGAGTTTGGACGGTGAGGCAGTGAGTGTGGCAAAGGGAGGTTGAGCTGTGCCAGGCTGGCCTGCAAGGAGTTCAGGCCCTGTGGGAGGACGGAGGGCGCTGGTGTGGGGATGGTGGTGGTGGTGGTGGTTGGAGAGGACAGGGTCTTGCTTTGGGAGTCTGCCTGACTGTTGGAAAGAGTAGGCTCCACTCCCTCACCTGGACGCTTCATTCGCAGAAACCAGGGAACCCACTGCAGCAGAACTAAATTCACCTGAAAGATACGGACACAGATACAAATCGAATGAAAGAACAGGGAGTCACACACATAAACACACTTCAGATAAATATGTATTGTATTCTGTATAATATCTCACTCACTGTCACAACTTACCCAGCGTGGCATGTGTCCACTGTCGGGGTTATGGTGATGGAACTGGAGGACGATGACTGTGGCTACTACTGACATCCCAACTATCACCATGGTGCTGGCGAAATACTGACCTGAAACACACGTGAGACTTTGCTTCTAATCTGTTGGCTATAAACGGGATTATCACCCCGCAAAATCTCCAACACTGACATGCAAATTCACATGCAGTCGGAAAAAAACCCCCTGACCTATCAGTGGTACAGAATCTGAAGTGGCGGGCATAATCTCTGCAACCATCAGCATGAAGACAGTCAGAGAAAGCAGAACTGTGATGCCTGGAGGCCAACACAAGACACCGGGGAGTCGTGGGTTGCAAAAAAAAGAAAAGAAAAAAGAAAAAGCCCTTAAGAGAAGAAAATACATGAATAAACTTAGTAGAAGTGTATATTTGGTATGCTGTACTTGACTTCTCGCCATAATCATCTGGATTACTGACACTCCCAGGAAAACTTATTCGATTTTACTGTTTTTCATCTTCCCTCTCATCTTTTCTGCCTTTGTCTTTCCTCCCCACCACGACATCCCTCCTGACACTGTACAAAGGCTCTGACTGAAGGTTTTCCAATATTGTTAACAGAGAAAGACTGCTGGAAAAACACTGGAGTGAAATAAGCCATTGCCTTCTCAAGAGGAGTGAGCAATAATATGCAGCTAGAGAACATATTTTATCTTACAAGCAGATGCACCTCTTGTTTTTCATTATCTCCCTTGCTTATTGTCAGACTGTGCCTTGTCCCTGCTCCCCTGGTCACTTATTATTCCTCACCCAGACTGATTTTCTCCCCAGAGTTGGCAGGCAGCAGGAAGACCAGCAGGGTCATGGAGGAGAGGAGCACACAGGGGATGAGGAGGTTGAGAGCGTAGAACAGGGTCCTTCTACGTAACGTCACCACAAAAGTAACGTCGGGGTAAGGCTCTACACAGCATTCATAGAAAACCTCATTACGACCTCCTGGGACCTCTGAGAAAAATTAGGAAGCATAGAGATATAGTAACTGCGTAAGCGATGAGAAAGCAGGGAAGCAAAAAATAAAGAATATCAGAAAATCAATATAACTAATGAAATGTATTTTGGTGCATCCACTGAATATTTGTGATTGTGTGTGGGGAAAGCTGCATGTATATCCAATACTGTGCAACAGTCTCGAGTCATTTCTTTATATTTTGCTTCCGAGAAGACAGACTTTCTTAAATTCTTTTTTAAAAATCGACATGAGCAATAGTTCTCTCCTCTCTCTGAAGGTCTTTCACATTTTTTTGTTTGTTAAGCCACTTAACACAGACCTGGGAATCATTCAAGTGTAAACAAATGTGCCTATCTCAAGGGATGAACCAGTGTTGTGTCTACACTTAACAGCAGACAAGTTAGCTAAGAACTATTTTAAATTGTATTACTTTATTAGACACTAGCGGCCAATTGCAAAAAACATTGAATTTGTTCAAATTTCTTTATTTCAATCTAGGAAACATGCCAAAGATAACAGTTTGACAGGCATAAAATAGTGTTTTTACACCCACAAGGTGATTCCCAAAGTACTATTAGCTGAAAACTTGGCATATCTGGGCAAGGTGGGCAATGTGTCCTTAATAAATTTGAGGAAACTGGACAAGTGGAGGACAAAAAAGAAATGAGAGGTCTAAAAAACAATCTACCAGAGATGAACGGTATCTGAAAGTCATGTCCTTAAAAACAGTAAAAAAAAAATGCAGCAAAGACCTGACACAGTGCCTGAGATGTATCTGGTCATTCCATTGATGCATCTACTGTCATCAGAAAGCCTCAGTGGAAGCGAGGCTGTCAAGAATCCATTCTTAAGGAAGGGAGACAAGGAGAAAAAGGCTGAGGTATGCCAAACTACACAAGAACTGGACTGAAAATCAGTGGCAACAGGATGGAAGGAAGACTTCAAATTTGAAGTTCAAATCATTGTCAAGGTCAGGAGAGAGGTACAACAGTAAGTTTCGACAGCCATCCTTTAAACACAGCCTGCTGTCATGGTTTGTGGCTGCATTTCAGCTAGTGGTGGTGTTAAAACTGATGGAAATATGAATGCAGAAAAGTACTATCAGAATTTGATCCATAATGCAACCCATCTAGAAAGCATCTGATAGGCAGCAACCTCAGTTTTCAGCATCAAAATGATCCAAAACACACTGTCAATGCAGTAAAAGGATACCTGGATAGAAAAACACACATGGGAACACTATCAGTCATGGATTGGCCTCCCCAGAGATTGGACCTCAACATTATTGAAGCAGTGTGTGATCATAAAAGGCAGTCATCATCCAAAGAAGAGCTTTGAATGTCCTTCAAGAAGCTTTGAGAATTACTCCTGGAGACACTTAAAGAATTTCAGTTCAGGCCATGCTGATGAATAAGGGTTGACTTTGAAGCTCATTAGAATTGCACAAGCTGTGGTTTTTACCATATATACTATATTCTGGGTGGGTTTTTTTTTTTTTACACAGGTTTTAGTAAATTACTGCACATATAATTAATATTATCCTATCAAAGTATTTAAAAAAGAAAGAGTAATACAAGACTTTTGCACAATACTGTAAATCAGAAATGTAAGAAGAATCTGGCACAGGACCAGCATGATAAAAGCAGAGCCCTTAAGAGACTGTAGAAACCAAGGACTGATGCTATAAAAATTATGATTCCGTGTTGCATGGGATATTGTATCAGGATGTAAACATGTATGGAAATATAAAACATCATAGCAAAAAGCATTCATGTTCTTCAGGTTCTATGGCAACAAATCAGACATGCACTCATATATAATATGTATTCATTAAGTGAGTCTTTACAATTGCAATACTGCATGGTGTTAATGCAAGCACAGTTACTAAGCAACACAGTCTATCATCCATGCTTTTGACAGCTGATCCTACCCAGTAGGTCCCACTCGCCATTGGGCATGTATCCTGATACATCTGCCTCCTTCATCTGGATGTCCAGCAGCCAACCATCAAATGTCCATGAGCCAAACTTCAGCTCACAGCGCTGGATGTCAAATGGAAACCATCTCACATCGACATTACACGTGCTGATAAAAATTCCTTGAAATGCAGAAATAACAAGAAAAAGCAAGTAAACACTGGATAATAAAATTAATGTTGCTCAGTGGTGCAGCCATGTGGAATTAAAGGAAGACGAAGTTATTTAATTGCAGTAAACGTTTTTTTGAATTGAAACGCTACAGCATTAATATTAGTGCAATTATGCAGAATGATTAAAGACCGTAAAGGTCTAAATGGTTTGAAGGAAAATATAAACCTCTGCTAAAACGTACCTGGAGGTAAATACTCACAGAAACCACTGGAGTTGACCAGCACATAGCTCTTAAAAGTCGCATCAAACTTATCATGAGCGCTGAAGGACAATAGCACAGTGACCAGTCAGCAATTACCAGCAGCACTGGTTGCACACACCTGTATTTGTACGTCACATACCTGTTATACAGCAATATGTCAGGTGTCCAGACCTGGTCGGGGGTAAAACGAAGGTTCTTAACTCCAGGATATTCTGACTGGTTCCACTGAAGGTAGTGGTCGTACCACTGCTGGGAGACACAATTACAACTGCATGAATGGAAAATGATATTTAAAGAATACTCTCCACACATACATATAAAAACTGAAGGAAGACACACCCATTATGATTTCTATATCGTAATAGATATACAAGCAGCTTATCCTTCACAGCAGTAATGTCAAACTCGTTTTAGGTCATAGGCCACATACAGCCCAAATTGATCTTAAGTGGCCCAGGTGAGTGAAACTCCCCTTTTTGTCAGTGCAACAAGTCCTTGAGATATCTTAATATAGGAAAAAGAAGTGTGATTTCCACAGTGCATCTCAGTTTTTTCTGCATGATAAAAATGCTGCTGTAGTAAATGAAAGGAAACTGCCAGCAAGATTTTGGGGGCTTGTGAGAAAATGTGTAATGAAAATGTTCCCATAACTCATTTATTTATTTATTTCACAGCGGACCCAGTTTAAAAAATGAAATTTTGTTTTATAGCAGATATTTTAAAAAGAAGAAGAACTTTATGCGGTACTTTATTATTTTGGTGTAGTATAAATTGCCTTTCTTAAAAATCCTGAACTCACACCTTCTTTAACATTTTCTAAAGCCACCCTGTGGGACTGGAATCATGTCTGGCCAATTCTGGCCCACTGGCCTTATGTTTAGCACCCCTACTTTATGGTATGTCTCTCCTCTTTTACAGTTACAGTTCTGAAAAGTTTCTCCCTGGTGAAGAGGGAATTCCTTATCTCAGCAGAAGATGGTAAAGTTGTCTGAGGCAAAACTTTGATATGGGTTATAAAAAATAACGCTGACATGAGACAAACAGCTTAGTCGTTTGGCCCAGATTCAGCCAATTCTCAAGATACTCATAATAAGGTCATGTTTGGGGTTGAAGGAAGAAGCTGTTCCCTGCTGAGCAGCATATAAACTAAAACCCAACTTTCATCTAGGTTGATACTGTGCATCTGCAATGGCCTTGGGTAGACACAGATCAATATTACATTAATGTTATCCATTATACTCACCATCTGCAGCCAGGCGTTTGTGGTGAGCAGCTGGTTCTTTTCATCCTTGCATGGCAGAAAGAAAATGAGAGAATAAATGATTTCGTGTTTGAAAGAATGAGCTCACATGTTTCAAAATGGTCTTAAAACAACGTACACTGACTTTATATTTAAATGATTACTGGCTTTTGTAATTGTGTCCCACGTCCGTGCTTTCTTATGCTTTTCTAATGTATGTGATACAAAATGTCCACAATCCTCTTTACGGGTAAAAATGTCCTTTTAAAATCTTTCATACGGAATAGAAAATCATGTGGATATCTACCAAAGTAGAGTTTTTTATATTATGCAAGTCATTAGTAACTTTTCTCTTTTTGTGACTGTCCCTGCACTGAAGTTAATCAAGAACATGCTGTCAGGGGAAACAGAATAAGTGTCTGAAATTAAATTTACATAAATGAAAGACTGAGGATTCGTGCCCCTATCTCAAAAGGAATGAAACTTTTGATTATAAAAGGGAAAAAAATGCATTATGGAAAATGAGGAAAATGTGACTTTATTTTTTGTCTGATTGTAGTGCATGCATGTTTCATGCCAAACGTACCACATCCATGACCTGCATTAGTGTAAAAGAGAACTGAACAGTGAGACTGTGAGAGTCGTTGGCCACCGGTCTCTCCATGGGGTTGTAGTCCCGCAGCAGCTCTTTGAGCAGAAAGCGTTGGTAAGGACCCTGCATTGATACTGAACATGGGAGGGGAAGGGAGTGTAAGGGAGGGGAGAAGGGCGGAAAGAAAATTGCAAGAGAGATAAATAAAGACATAAGAGCACAAGGTAAAAGTCAGACACAAAAAGAAAGCTGTGTCAAAGAAGGCAGGGAGCTAGTACTTTAGAAAAACGGTGCGATTACAATGATAGAGTTTAGAGTAGAGTGCTGTAGAAATTATATAGGTGGCTAGAAGCGAAGAAGAGGCACACTAACAGAGGGGCAGATGACAAGCTCAAATTGAGGTGAAATGGAGCGCAAAGCTATACGAGAGAGGATGTAAGACGATAACATAGGCAACAAAGAGAAACGGGTGGGAGAGCACAGAGAAAGAAGCCGACTCTTTCTAATCACTTACATCGCTGATTGATCGCCAGCATACTGTCAGAGTTTTCTACTGCTGTAAAAATGTCAGCTTTATTCCATGCGGAAAATACTGAGGCCATTAAACACTGAGACACCCTGGACAGACACACACAGCAACTTTGTCTGCTCACCCTATAACTCCGAGAGGGCTTCAAATCACTCCTGATTTGGATCACTGGTGGATACAGGAGGCACACTAACTTATAAACAGTTACTATATGCTTAAAATAGAAAAGCACATGAAAAGTGCTATAGTAATTGGTGTGAGATTAATGCACTCAAATTTACACTAACTAAAACATACGATCTATCTATCTATCTATCTATCTATCTTAGCATCTAAAAAATCTAAACCTCAGCCAAACCTATGGGATCTGCAGTGGAGATGATTACATCGTGGTGTTGCAGGCTCATCATAAAAATAAATCCATTTTTCTGTACGGCTGTGCACAAGTGGCCACTCTCTTTGTCTAAATCAGCTGCTTTGTCCCCAGTTACTATGATCCGCTACCTTTACATGCAACAGCACATACAGAACAGGAAACACACACTTGTTCGAGCACAGTCTCGCTCAAAGCGCAGTGAAAGTCACTCACCCCGGAGCAGAGTCGCAAGTATCAACAGCCACAGAGCCACAGTTTGCTTCATTCTGCATTCCTCTGTATCGGCAGAGAAAGAGTGGTAAAAGGAGAAATAGAGGGAGAAGGTGAAGATGAAGGAAGATTAAACAAGTAAAGTGAGGGAAAATGGGGATGTGAAGAGAACGAGAGGCTGTAGAAAACAAGTGGAGAGAGCTCAACACCAGCAGCGGCAGAGCAGGGAAAGGAGGAGAAAGGGTGAGGAAGAGAGAGACTGAGAGAGTGGGTGAGAAATGCAGTGAAATGACTGCTCCTCTAAAGACGGAGAAGCTGTTTGTTGGAGTCGGTCAGGTTTGGAGACATGGGGATGCCCTGACCTGTGCTAAAACTCATCATCCACGCCTCCCCTCTCAATATACCCTGCAGACTTTATGATATGCGGTTATCTGTGACTACATGTCAGTCATCCTCCATCATTTTATGATGGATTCATTCAGTTTTTCTGGATTGGTGGACATAAAGAGCAGCTTTATTTTTGGAGGAGATATAATACACAGAGCTGTCTGGGTGATGGGATTTTTAGTAGCTATTGTCCAGCTGTCTTTAACAGTTATTAAATCAGTTAAAATCACAGGATATATATATATATATATATATATATATATATTTTTTTTTTTTTTTTTTTTTTTTTTTCCCATAGATTTTATGTATGTGTTTTGGGGGTTTTTTCACTTTCTAATTTATACTAGGAAGAAATATTTAAAATCTGTCTTGCTTTTGAACTAGTCTGATCTCACACTAGCATATTCACAGAGTAGTGGTGACACCCAATGGCTATGTCAGTAAAATGCAATATGCACATTAACACACTGAGCAAATTTCGATAGATTGTTTATTCTTATCAAGTGCAAATGCTGTTAAAAAGCATCTCCCAGATTTCTTTACGGCTTGTTAAGGCCATTGTAAACAATTTAAAATAATTTTTGAAAGCAAATAAACAATTATAAGGCAGAGATCAATATTAGCTGTAAAAGACACTGCTACAGTAACAGTGAGAACAAAGGGGGAAATACATAGAAATACTGTTTATAAATGCAGCCACGTACTGTTGTTAGGCTGCAAAAAAGTCTAAACCTTGTGTGTCAATTAATAAATCACTTCCACCAAAATGGCCAAAAAAAAAAAAAAAAGAAAAAAAAAAAGAAATCCACCTTGTTAAACAAAGGTGGTGTCACGGCCGAGGCCGCCTCAAAAGTGAAAGGACTCAAATGCTGGACGCCGAACAGCACGTAAGTTTTAGAGACGACGTTTATTCACTCAGTAAGTGTTCATAAACTGGAAAGTGAGGTTAACAAGTGCCACAACTGAATCAAAGGGGTCTTAAGCAGCCTGGGCTAAGTAAGCAATCCGGTCAACAGCAGTTCCGGGGATTGGGCTGGAGGGAGAGTCACACTGGGTCCAGGGAAAGGGTCAGAGTCACTGTAAATAGAGTATAGACATTCAGGTATGGTTCAGGAGAAATATGGATAAGCTGTTCGTTCTGAATCTTCCTTCGTACTGCGTACTTGCTGCGGGTGGTCGGTGGTAACGTGGAGGGGTGAGTGGTCCGGGTGTGTGGTCCGAAATTCCTGGCGTGGAGGCAGGCAGGTGGTTCGGGTGAACAGCCCGTGGGACTGTCAGGTGGTCCAGCGTCCGGGTTGGAGCTCTTCGGCAGAGATTAGTGTTTGGCAGCTTGGTGTGGCTATGAGAGAAACACACGATGAGACAAGGTAATCCACAAAGCGAGTGCGAAATCACGGTGGTGGCCTGCACTAACTAGGGTTAGCTGAGAATCTGGCGAAAAGATAGTGGTTGAGTGCGCTGGCCTTATGAGTCCCCGGCTAAATTACCCACAGGTGTGAGCAATCAGCAGAACACTGAGGCCCCTCCCAGGGGTGGAGATGCCGGCTCGGAGGGAGACACACTGGCACACACCCGGACCATGACAGGTGGTCAAAATATTTTGTTGCTTTGTCAGAACAGCAGTGTGACAGATGGAGAACCGTCACCTATCACCAGGTGATTTCTCTTTATTTACAGATCGCGTTATCTGTGGTATGTGGCAAGGTTTGAAATTCAGTCTGATTTTGCTTCTACTTGATAATATTTTGAAAACTCACCAAGATACCTGTGGCACACAGATATATGCCTCATGATAAATACCTTGGGATAGTCTCAGTAATGTTAAACATTGAAAAATGTTCAGTGACTCAGTACCACAAAATCAGAATTCCTATTATTCACTAAACGTCACTGAGCCTGTTGCCAAAAACCCCATTGGTATTCAGGTATCAATTTCTATCCGGCCCTTAGCTTTACCCCTCACATTAAAACGACTGGACTATTGTAACTCCATCCTCGCTGCTCTCTAATGGAAAACTACCGTCTCACTTCGAACTGGTTGTGAATTCAGCAGCTCAGCTTCTTACTGGTTTTAGCAGACAGAATCACATCACCCCTCTCTTGGCTTGTCTCCACTGGCTTCCTGAACATTTTACAATAGATTTTAAGATTTTACTCATCACTTTTTAAAGCTTGTCTGAGTCTGGCTCCTGACTGTAGCTCTATGTCTGCTCACAGCTTTTCCATCAGGGGCCCTCAGCTTTGTAATAGCCTGCCTGAAGAGATCTGAGCCCTGTCCAAAGAGCCAGCTAAAAATACCCCAAATATCTTTCTGTTTTCTGGTTTCACTTAGTCTAACACAAAGCTGGCTATCAAGTTGTTGAGTTAACCCAGGTTTTCCTTTTTTAAGTTCTCAGGAAAGGAATGGTGTTGGCAGCATCTCACCAGATTATGTATACATCCAGTGGCAGCAGGGTGGCTGATTTTGAAAAGGAAGCTGAAACTATCCTATGGGAAAATATGGCGAGATTAAGCAGCTGCTGCAGACAAAGTAAGACTGGAAATGAGCAAATAAATTAAAATATTGAGCCTATTTCAAGCAAGGAAAGAACAGATTTATCAATATCACGTCTCTGTTATTAAAAGAAGGGAGAATCTCATGGGTTACAGCCACATTTTTGATTCATTAATATATAAAATAGAGTCTTAGTTTTTATTCTTTCAGCTGCAGCCTCAGTTAAATAATGCTTTGAAAGTAAAGGATAAATGTAAAAACAGAATCCAAATATCTACATGCAAATTCGATATAGCACGTAGTTGCTCTGTTTTCAAATCACATACTCAAGCTTACAAAACAATAAAATTAAAAAACTGCAGCCATTAAAAAAAAGGAATAAAGTTGTGTCTACAAATATATCATCAACAGGGAAACACAAAGTATGTGATGCTATTAAAAACTTTAGATCTTCTTTCTGTCTGGATCTTCCAGGAGTGCTGACAATGTTTTCCAGAAAATTGATTGGTCAGTAGATGGTGATTTCATACTTGCTGATCTGTAGTCTGGAATTTTGCAGTAAGTTACCATGGTGATATAACAATCCTTTCTAATAAAGAAAAAACAGGCTTAACCCTACAGTTACCTGGATAAGATGGAAACCTGCTTCGTAGGACAGGCCTATACAATCCTGGTCACTCCCAGTGAAAACTGAGCATCTTCAAGTCTTCCTCCTGTCGTTTTGTTAGTACTACTGTGTCCAAACCATACATCATAGCAGGTCTCACTACTATCTTGTAAACCTTCCCTTTCAGTCATGCTGCTATCCATCATTCACAAATGATCCCACACAGTTGTCTCCATCCACTCCTGCCTCTCCTTCGCTTCTTTTGTGCACAGCCTGTAGCTTTGGCAGTGCTACATATTTAACTCATCCACCTCCTTGCACTCCCTCTCATTCACATGCATGTATTCTGTCTTGGTTCCACAGATTTTCATTCTTCTTCTCCTCAGAGCATACCTTCACCTCTGCAGGTTCTCTTACAGCCACTCCCTAATCTCATCATGGATCACAATGTCATCTGCAAACATCACAGTCCACAGAGACTCCTGCATGACCTCATCTGCCAGTCTGTCCATCACCACTGCAAACAAGAAGGGGCTTGGAGCAGATACCTGATGTAATCCCACTCCCATCTGGCACTCCTACCACACACCTCACCACTGTCCCATGTCCTCACACATGCCCTTCACCACTGTCACATACTTTTCTGCCACTCCTCACTTCTTTATACAGTGCTACAGTTCCTCTTGTCCCCCCTATCATATTTTTTGTTTAAATCCACAAAGACACAGCTAAGCGCTGTCTCACCTTCTCTATACTCTCTATACTCGATGAACACTCTAAAAGCAAATGTAGTGTCTTCCTCACAAATTGAATGATGTTGCACCTAGGTTGTATGTACTATTATGGTAAATGGTAAATGGCCTGCATTTGTATAGCGCTTTTCTAGTCCTTAAGGACCCCAAAGCGCTTTACACTACATTCAGTCATTCACCCATTCACACACACATTCACACACTGGCGATGGCAAGCTACATTGTAGCCACAGCTGCCCTGGGGCGCACTGACAGAGGCGAGGCTGCCGGACACAGGCGCCACCGGGCCCTCTGACCACCACCAGAATATTATTAAGAATAAGAATATTATTATATTCTAACACATGTTTAACAATGCTCACACACGACTCAAACTTGTAGACTCAGCTTTGAGATAATCTATTATGAATATTATGTGTTGTGATCACAGAAAGAATGAAATGCCTTTTCCAGTTTATTGTAGGCCTACAATGCTTATTCTAATGTCCTGTGATACGTTTTTGTGATGAAGACCTATGTTCACATACAGCTTTTATAGAATGATGAATGAAAAGTACAACTAAGTTCTAGGTTATACCAATTTTCAGTTTTCAGTTATATTGTTTTTGGCACGTTTGACTGTTTTCTACAGTCATTGGTTTGAACAATATTGAAACTTTAGCAAGGTTCTACGTCATTTGCTTGCGACGTATAATCGTCAGTCGCAGCCTCTGCGTCACTATTCCCCGCGTCAGTTCTTTGATTGTTTCTTTCACCGCATTAAAACATCACACACCAGCAACCACGCACTACCAGGAAACACGGCGAAGTGAGGTAACTGCTAAAGGCTATGGCTTGTCCTGAAGTCATGTTGTAGGCTTTGTGTGAGGCGTTTATCGCTGTTTAACTGTAGCAGATAACGAGCCTGCTGCGATGCAGGCGACAGTTAGAAATGGTGCAGTGCCAGTGCGGAGCTAGCAGGCTAACCTCAGTTAGCCGGAGGAGGAACGATGCTCAGTTAGCTACTGTCAACTGGTCATTTCATCCCCTGATACTGTCTTTTCAGCCGATTTATTAATTAATAATAGTGAGAGCTGTTGTGTCTGGAACAAAAATATGAAAATCAAGTTGGTCTAACCTGTAGCTCCTAACGTTTAAGCCTCATGTTTCTCTAATTATTAACCTTGTCTTGCTTGTCAGACCTCCAGTTTTAAAGTAACTGAATTTAATGCTAACCTTCGTGAAAGTGATAAGAGAGACAGATAATATTCGTTTGCTTTGATTAACAAAAAAGTTTGTAAGTTTCCGTTTTATTTTTATAAACCCCCCTTTGACGCTGCGCAGCTGTTTTCACATTAACTGTTTGGATTCGAGCATTTTCTTTTGTAGATAAAGGTACAACAGCACATTGCCAATATAATTTATTATTTAAAAAATATTTCAGGCAATTTGAAATCAGGTGGAGCCCAGAGTCTTGATTTAGTATGCCATCTAAATTCATAGCAAAATTTTGACGCTTTGGTACAATATTTGAGTCTCCCAAAATGTATTACATTCCTTTCACCCGCTTCTTTCGTTTTCCTTGTTTTATTTTTAAAGCGAGAAATTGATCCGAGCGAGTGTTGTCTCCTACAGCGAGCACCGAGGAGACTATGCCCTGGTTTGTTGTGGAGCAGCAAGGACGTCGCTATAGCTTTTTTTTTTTTTTTTTAAATCGGACCTCTTGAACAGAGATGAGGAAGCTTAACCTTTAAACAGTTCCGGTGTACCTCGAGGTCACGTGACTGGCGACAGAAACCTAAGTTTTCTTCAGAAATGAAATCGAAACTTAACCCTTTTTGTGGAGGACAGTTTCATTTTTATTACATTAACAACCCCGCGGATTTTCCCTTCATCATCGCCGTGTAACACTGTACTAACGCATCTTGCAGCAGGCTTTATAAGCGCGCAAACCTCTCCGGTGTTTATCTTTGTGCTGCGAGCAGGACCTGATCACCCAAAACCGGAAGACCCTGCATTTTGGACAACACCTTCACCACTACATAGATTTGTGATTATTTTTTTTCACCCATTCTAACACGGGTTCCGTCTTTATTCTTGCATTAATCTGTAACGTGTCTGTGAAGGTTCTCAGTTGACCTTAGAACTAAAGAAGCTTCTCGGATGAGAGGTGAAGCGTCTTCAAGTAACTTAAAGAAGTCCAGACGCTTTTCTTTGCAAGCTCCTTTGATTAATCTGTAACGTTTATTTTATTGTTATAATTATTATTATTACCTTATTTACATGGGATCGAGTCTTGGATTAGTCGCCTTTAGGAATCTGCAAAAGTAAGGGCGCTTTTTACTACTTCTATTTACTTTTTCAGCGCTGCCACTTTCATTTGAACTACTGTAGGTGAGAACTGTTAAAATCAGTGTGTTATAATGCCTCTGATGATGCTGTAAGACTCCACGGGCCCTTTCCTGCTTGTAAATATAGCATATTGCGTACACATGTGGAGGTGTGTGCGCTAAATCTAGAGACTTCATTTCTTACATATTCAGGAAACAGAGGGCACAAAGGTTAGTGATGATAGAAGAGGGTGACTCTCAATGCCAGGCTGTGCGCTGGAGGTGTTTTGTCTTTAATGGGTTTTTGTGGTTTGTTTTTTGTATTAAATAGTGTTTTCAATCAGTTGTCAGATGCACAGTCTTGTCTACATCTCTGTCTAGGCTAACAACAAAGGAGAGTGTAGTGAACGCAGATTCTGAAAAACACAGTTGTTATTTTGGCTGTCAAATGTTGCCTTGCATCAGGGTCAAGATGAGTCGGCTTCAGTACTGTTTGGCCCCTCTGCTGCCGGCCCTGTCGGCCCTTATTACAGCGATGAACCAACACTGTGGTGTTCTCTGTTAATGCAGTATGTTAGGTCCACTCAGCTCTCAGCGACATGCCGTTGATGCTGACTGTGCCAGAGGTGATGAAACCTGACTCAGTATTGGGTGTCTCCTTGTTGTCATTCTGCCTGATATAGACATTATTGAGTGTTGTCAGATATGACACTTGAGGAGGAATCAATGTTTGTTTCTCCCATAGAAGGATTTTAAAGTTCTGGGACAGTGTAGGTCAGAATTTCTGTTTCAGATTGCTATTTTCTTTAAATGTTTTATTTTCATGCATGCTAGAAGAATTACTCTAGCTAGCTCTGTGAAAAATAACATTATAACCAGAATTGCTAGCTAACCGCTGCAGGTTTTTTCCCTGTCTGCAGTTTGTTACTGATGACTTTTTAGCCCATGTCCCTCTGTGCCCTTGTCTGTTCTCCTTGTCTGCATCAGTCTCACTTTCCCTCTCTGCTTCGGCTTCAGATCCAGCGATAATTTCTAAGGCCAGAAATAATACAGAATAGTTGCAACAAAGTCTGCATTATTTATCAGCTTCCTTTTTAACTGGGATTTGGTTTCAGTGTGACTGGAAGAGATAGTATGTCACCCTGCAGTATCCTTGTAGACTGAATAGTTATGATAATCTGATGATATATGCAGCACTCCCAGCTTGCCGTCTCCACATTTCCTCCAACCTTCCATATTGACCACATTTTTGATAATCCTCTGTGTTGTTTGCTGCTGTATTTTAAGAAAGCAGTGGCATAGACAGTTGCTTAAAACCCTGCTCTTGGAGTTGTTATAGATTTAGTAACTTATCCAAGGACACTTGAGCAGGTTGGAGGGTTGCCAGCACAGTCTGAACTTGTGGTATTGGCTGGAATGACAGTTTTTTTCTTAACCTCCCGACTGCTCCTTAATTATTTAAAGTTTTCTTTCTTTTCTTTCTTTTTTTTTTTTTTTTTTTTTACAGTTGAGTTATCTTGCTGTTATTTGTCTCAATTTATTGGTATTCTCCAACTTTGCCCTTTGTTTTTATTTCAGGGTCTCTCAGCATGCAACTGGCCTGCCGTGACTCCTGATCAGGGCATTCTGTTTGCGCTAGAGGACATACACTAATACAGAAGCTGCACAGCCGGCAGCATCGGCCCCCTTCACGCTCAACCCCTGCGCTATGAGCAGAGGTAGAGGAGGGCCTTCCAAAGAACATTACTACAGGCATCCACAACCCCGCGTGCAGGAAAGGGATAACATCTATAGACCTGGCCCAGGTGTATTCTATCCCAGAGCTGGGCCACAGCAGATCGCACATCCAAGTTACTACGACGGTCCTACCCACCCTGAAGCACACATACAGCCCTCATCTCCCCTAATCCCTTCTACCCCCCCTACACCAAGCCACATTAAAGTGGTCCCAAACTCTGTCACCCATAATAGCTTGTACAGCCCGAATCACGGTGCAGGTTCAAGCCCTAATTCCTTTTATGACAAACAAAGAGAGTTCCTGACAGGACGGATCTCTGAGGCTCCACAGTTTAGAGCCACTGTGAGTGGAGGAGGAGGAGGAGGAGGATTTGTACCCAACAGGTCACATAGTACTATATACCAGCCTCAGTCAGGATACTGTAGATATCCAAACAGCAGCCCTTGGGGTAGAGGGGCTAGCCAAGACTGGAGACCATACCGACCTGGTGCAGGAGCTTCAAGAGGTAACCTAGCACCTCGACACTTGAATCAAAACCAGTTCCAAGGTAAAAACCATAACCAACACTCCAGTAGACAATGGCGCACCCAAACAGATTCACTCTGTGACCAATTTCAGGGTTTGTTGCTCAAAGACAGGCCCAACAGAGGAGGAGAAAGGTTTGACAAACATTCTTCATCCAGCAGCACAGGAAATTTAAGTTTTTGTAAACCTAACATCACTCTCACAACTCAAATACAGGGCGAGGTACATGAGGCTTTGGCTGCGTTGAAGCCAAGTGAAAGTATTTCTGCTAAAGTGTTAGCCAGAAAACTGCATCTTCCCAAAAAGGTAGTCAACAAGGCTCTGTACTCTTTGGAACACTTACAGAAAGCTTCCAAGCAAGGATTAACCCCTCCTGAGTGGACACTATACAGAGAACCTCTCAGAGTCGAGGAAGACCAAAGCACAAAGTATCACGTACAAAATCAACGTCCTTATTTGTTAGCCAGTTCAGAACCCCCACAAAAACCTGAAGCAAAGGTTGAAACAGAAACCGAAGAGGAAGTCCAGGCCAAAGAAGAGGACTCTGACACAGAATCAAGTTCTTCATATTCCTCCTCTTTAGAGTTTTCTGACTCTGAAGATTCCCAGTCATCAGCAAAAGGTCAACACCACAAGAAGCAACATCCCAGCACTTCCAGCTCTCCCGATCAGGACATTAAAGGTGCTGTGATGGCAGAACAGAAGGAACAAATTTTTAAATACCTTCTTCAATCAAGGGAGGCAACAGCTCTTAACATAGCGAAAAATATTGGACTCAAGACTGCTAAGCAGGTCAATTCTACTCTGTACGCCCTAGAAAAGCAAGGTGAAGTCGTTAGGAATGTTGAAGTCAACCCTCCTACATGGGAGCTCTCCACCCACCGCCGAGAGAGAATGGAGAGGAGTCTCAAAGCTGCACAGAGCAACCCGGCTGTCCTGGTTAAAATGGAAGTAGAAGAGGAGGAAGTGAGTGCCATCTTTTCCCCATCACCGCTACCACCATTACCAGGCCTTGAGGTACTTACGGGGGGTTGGATACCAGACCAAATTCTTAGTGAAGCGGTAGGTATAGTTAGAGTTTTTGCTTTATACATTTTGATTTGTTTAATTATAAATGGCTTTGGGTTTTCACTCAGCTGCAGGAGAAGAAGTGAGGCAGAGTAGTTCAGGGGGCAGTGTGAGGTGGAGTGACCAATACACCTGCCTTGATTTTGCCAATCAGCCAGCTGTGACCAGATGGCACAAACCAGCCACCCTTCTTATTTCCCCTAAAATTTTATTTAGTTATTTATTTTGTGCATCTGTGTCACACCAGAGATTCAAGCGAAGGAGGCAAAGCAACAGGCGTTTAATCAGATTTGAAATCTTTGCCTCAGAGCCTTTTTCCAAAACAAGATTGGTTCAGTTTGATGTTGGACTCAACTTGTGTTTTTATTCTACCTGAATCCCTGCTGTATTTTATGATCTCAGATTTAGGGCCACGTTTAATTAAATTCACAGCATGGCGCACCGTGACAAGCCATACTCTTTTCTAATCACACACAAAGAAACAGTGAAGAGCACAAAGTTTGATCATCTAACTGGAATAAATTGTGAAGAAAAAGGACAAGTTGTGTAAAGAGTCCTCCTTTTAACGTTGCTTGTGTTTTCCAGCTACGCCCCTTTTATACACTGAAGGTAAAAACACTTGATCCAAACCTGTGCATCCTCCATTAGAGCTCTTCTGGCAAGCCTCTTCTTTCCTCTGTCCTCCAGTTGGGTTTTGGGAATTGTGACACCCTTCAGCATAGTGTACTGAGATTGATTTCCAGGTCACCGTCGAGAGGACAGAGAAGACAAGAAGGAACATATTAGTGAAATAAGAAAAGCCTTAGGACTCCAGCCAGACTTTTTCTCCGAGTTATTGTTTGGAGTTCAGTGTGATTCACCCTGCCGGGCAGGCTCCACCTGAGTGCACAGGGTTTTGATTTATTCTGCATGTGTCCGTGCAAAGTGACAATAATCAGCATGGTCCCTGGCTTTGCCTGCACTAAGGTGAATCCATCTGTAGTGTAGGTCTGCTACATATAAAACAATACAAAGATTCCTTGAAATGTGGCGGCTAAATGAAAATCAAACCATAACTTAAAAATAATAAATTGGAAACTCTTTCAGCTAAATAGGTCAAGCTCAATGGATAACAAATTCTAGGTATTAAAGATATTTCCCCAGTAAAACACAGCATGCATTCTGAAAAGATTAAAATAGTATCTTGACATTTTGAGACATAAGCTTATTCGCTCATTTCCCGTTTCCAGCCTTTATACTAAGCCAAATCAACCATCTGTGGATTTATCCAACAAACATAAAAGCAGTGTCAATCTTTCTTTCTAATTCTCTTCCAAATGTCTGAGAGACACTTTGCTGAAAATGTGAACTTTTTATTAATCACATTTAGATAAGACTTGAAGATCTACCCTGCCTATATTAACCCTTTTACCTCAATTTTCCCTTTCCATCTCGTTCCTCCTTTTAGCCCCTTTCCTCTGCCTCATGTAAAAGCGAAAATGCCAATGAAGGACAGTGGTCCACTGATGACATCCCTGAATTCCTCAATGCTATTCGCAGAGAGACGGATGCTGAAAAAAAGGCAGCCGAGAAAACCAATGCCATGGGGACTGTAGCTGTCTCAGTGGCTGCCCCGCCTCCCCAGAATCTGTGGGCTAAATTACAGGAGGTAAGGTTGAAGAACCCTGTGAGCGGTCTCATGGAGTATGCCCAGTATCTGGGCCAGAACTGCGAGTTCCTGCTGCTGGACCAGTCAGGACCCTCCCACGATCCTAGGTTAGTGAAATGATCCACATACACCAGGCTTTGTAAATGCTATTATGGCACTTACTGGTTTGTTACGGCTAATCACTGACTCAGGTTTTAGTGCCACAATAATTACTTTACCAAGTTTAACTCATAAAATATCGCAATTAATAGTGACAGTCCTGCTGTGTTACGAGGATTTTCACGAGCTCGTGAATTCAGTTAGGTTCAGTTTTGTTTATATGGCTCGAAATCACAACAACAGTCACAACAAGGCGCTTTATATTGTAAGTTAGTGACTCTTCAGTAATACAGAGAAAACCCCAACAATAAAATGTGCCTTTTGAGCGAGCACTTGGCGACAGTGAGAAGGATAAACTCCCTTTTAACAGGAGGAAACCTCAAGAGCATAACCACGCTTAGGGAGGGGGAGTCATCAGCTGCAACCCCTTGGGGGTGATGGGAGGAAGACAGAACAAAGAAATGTTGTGGAAGAGAGCCCGAAATTAGTAATAACTAGTGATTAAATGCAGGGAGGTGTATAAACATGTAGTGAGTAAAAAAGAAGAATGAACAAAAGAAACACTCAGTGCATCATGGGAAACCCCAAGAAGCCTAGGCCTATTGCAGTGCCACTAAGGGAGGATTCAGGGTCACCTGATCCAGACCAAACTATATGCTTTATCAAAAAGGAAATGAAATGAGAAATATGCTCTCTTTCTTTCGTTTTCTTTTGTACGGAAATATTTCTACACAGATAAGACTTAACCAATATAGAGGGTAAATCCTATCCTTGTTTTCATTATGTGATAGTTTTGTTTTTACACCTACACAGATCTGTGTATTGAGAGTCTATAAGAAATAAATCTGCTGAAGAGAAATCAAACTAAAAATGTAAATTACTTTGCTTGTTAGTCAACGTAGGAATCTTGGTAAATTTTTCTTGAATTAATCATATTTGCAGATACTTGTGCCACATCTGTATTTTCTTTTTTGCTTCTGTTAGATTTCGTATGCAGGTGATGCTCAACGGGAGGCTGTTTCCTGTCGCGGAAGCTTCTAGTAAGAAAGTTGCAAAAAAGGATGCTGCTGCAGCCACACTGCGACTCCTTGTCAAAGAGATGCAGGGGGGGACGTGCACCGCTGATGAGGAAAATACTGGCAATGTGGACCAGGTGATGGAGCTACCTCCAGACACCAGTGTAAGTTCTTTTCTAATCTGTGAAAATACGACCCCTTATGCATTTTAAGAAATGGAATCACATTTAGTCACAGCACTCTTTAACTAATTGCCTGTGACTGGTCAGACTTTCGTCAATTGAGAGTGTTGAATTTATTCACCAGGGCATGAACTGTAAACAGAAGTCTAATTACCTGTGCTGGCTAAAACTGTGTCCATAGCAGTTATCTAATGTTGGAGACCAATTAAAAACTGTGTCTGAGAAGCGCCGTAAATTATAGTTGGCATTTTTGTTTACTCTCTCCACAAGGGGCCTGCTGAAAGCACAGGGGGGATTTTGGGGTCTGGCGGTGTAGAAGGGACGGCAGAGGGACCTCGCCAACCCCTGTCCCGCTCTCTGCCTGGTGGCAAGAATCCGGTGTCTGTCCTTATGGAGTACAGCCAGCGCAGTGGGAAGCCCATCGAGTTCATCAACACTGGGCAGGCGGGTCCACCGCATGATCCAAGGTACTGACTCATTCACTTCCCTTTGAATCTGTTTGGATGTTCTTCTCCACACTGCATGCTCATAGGTTGAGTTTCTCTCTGTGGTCATACTTTTCTGCCTCAGAGCAGCAGCTGTTCAATATCTCTCAGTACTGTAGTCATCTGACAAAGGCACAAAAACGTCTTTGTTCAGTTGATGGCCGGGTCAGACAAACAGTATAAACTTGTGTTTTCTTGCCATCACTTTCCAGAAAACATGATCACTAGTCTTGATCATGATCTTAGTACAGGCTCCAGTTTCATTGTGATCATGGCGCATCTGTTCAGGCTTTGTAAATGTGGAGTTATGAATCTGATCTCAGTTACAATCCAATAATCCTTACAATCCTTTTGTTTCCCTTTCTCTGTTCTGGGCTCAGGTTCATGTACAGGGTGAAGGTGGGAGAGAGCTTGTTTGCAGAGGCCTCAGCTCCAAACAAGAAGGCAGCTCGCCAGCTGGCAGCAGAGGAGGCTGTCAAAGAATTAATGGCTGATGGGAAACTGCAGCTCAACAAGGTGTTTAATGAGAAACCAAGAATAGATGGGGATTGCATATTCCTAAAATTAAAGGGATAATTGATTTCTTGGGCATAAAGAAATTATTTTTGTCACATCTGTCACAAAGCTCTTTTCTTTACTGTTCACATCTTTCTTTTGCATCACCGCCTCACCCATCTGTCTTTTCCAGCCTCAGTTGCCCCTGGGTCCTTCCAGTGGCAGTGACGAGAGTTTTTCTGGGGCAACATGCCCCAGTTTACCTCCACTTACTGCAGATGAGTTGCGAGCAGCCCACGAGGCAGGGGTCGGGGACCTCATCAACCACCTGAACAACAATGCAGTGTCGGGTCTTCTGGAGTATGCCAGAGCCCGTGGCTTTGCTGCCGAGATTCGCCTTGTGGGCCAGTCTGGACCGCCACATGACCCTAAGTATGTTAGACCATGATGCAACCAAACCCACAGACCAGGAGTTCTATTACTGTCTGGGCTGCCACATACTTGTGAAAGGAATATTTTATGTCGATTTTCGAATAATTTAAAGATTTCTTTTTTTGCCTTGCTTTCCAGGATCTTTGGTGTGTTGCAATAGCAACTCATGCTATGAGGGAATTATTAGAATAGATATTTGTGTTTATCTCTTTGTTAAAACAGCTGGGGTTTCCATGCAATCACGTGAGGGGGGGGGGAAACCAAGCAAAATCCTCTGCTTATCTTACTTTTTGCCCATCTTCTCAGGTTCACCTACCAGGCCAAGCTCGGCGGACGCTGGTTCCCTCCCGTCTGTGCGTCCAACAAGAAGCAGGGAAAGCAGGAAGCAGCTGATGCTGCACTGCGCGTTCTGATTGGAGAAGCTGAGAGAGCAGCCCGCACTGGGGAGCTTACACCAGCCGAGGTACTGACTATTCAATGAATTCACGCATTTCATCTTAAAAGTTAAAAGTGCACCAGCTTTAAAAGAGCTTTCTGTGGCTCAGCGTGGGATTACAGCTGAACATAATGGCATGAAAGAGTAGAGCATAGCAACAGGTTCTGCTTAGCTTGATTACTGGTGCTGAAAGATTAAGCTCAAAGTAATCTACAGTAAATGCTTGAAGGATAATCAACTAACCACTTCACTTGCTCTCCTGAGAAAATAATATCAGAAAATGTCTTTGTGTACATTTGAA
Source organism: Neolamprologus multifasciatus (assembly GCF_963576455.1). NCBI lineage: Eukaryota > Metazoa > Chordata > Actinopteri > Cichliformes > Cichlidae > Neolamprologus > Neolamprologus multifasciatus. The sequence goes on from NC_140449.1 coordinate 20,690,859, forward strand.
ATGTATAACCTCGTTCAAGACAAAAGCAGTCTAATGCCGGGCTCACACTGTGCAATTTTTTTCAGTCGCGCGATTCAGCTCCTGCTCAAACTGTACAATTGACTCGCAGGGGTTAGAAGTTTGTAGGTCACGATGCAGGGTCTCACACTATATGACCCGATGCTCTGATGCGACCCGAGTGCTCACACTGTGCGTCCATAAAATGAAGGTTATAACAGAAATTCTGTTGCTCGCTCTCCCTCTCTGTCTTTCACTCACACAGACACGCACACGACCGCCATCAACTTTGCTAAATTGCTAATGAAAAGCATTGATCAGGCAGCTGTGACTGAGCAGCAATGTCCATCCAATTATTTTCACGGTTGTTGTGGTCGTGATAATTTTGTGAGGCCACATCGAAAAGGCTCGGATGAGCTTTCCAAAGTTCTACAAGTGCCTCCATCGCTTGTGTCCAGATCACACGCTGCACTGCCGTGCTGCGCCGTCTTTTTCGCTGACATTTGTGTTTGCGCGTGCGCAGTGTGAGAAACTGCGGTGACACCCTCACGACGGTCGCGAGGATTTCAAACAGGTTTGAAATCCTCACGACCAAGCGATTGATGATCGGGAGCTGGTCGTGAGGTGTTAATCGCTTCTCGTTACCCCACGTATACTACACGATGCATGACGCACGATGAAGGCCAAAATCGGGCCGATTGCCAAAACGGTCGCACAACTCAAAAATCGGCTCAAAATTGGCCAAAAATCGCACAGTGTGAGCCCGGCATAAGGTAAACTGCTTCATAATAAAGAACACAACACAAGGGTGTAAGGAAGTGACACGTCTGTATAGACAGCATACTAAAACATGCAGTTTGTTATATTCTCCTGTTTTAGTTTCACATTTTTGTCCAATTCATATTCAGAGAATCCTGAATGTTGAATAATAATGTTTTAAATAATTCTTCCTGTCTTTCTTTCATTTGCATGTTTTTGTACTCCCCTCTCCTAGTTACCAGTGAGCGGCAGCACACTGCATGATCAGATAGCAATGTTGAGTCACCAGCGCTTCAACGCTCTGACCACACGGATCCAGCACTGCCTTCTGGGACGCAAGATTCTGGCCACGATCATCATGAGGAGGGGGGAGGGCCTGGGGACTGTTGTCAGCCTTGGAACTGGTACATCCATTACCTTTAGCGTATAACAAATGAAATGACCAAAGTAGTAAAAATTTTTAATTGTGGAGCACTGTGGGGGTGGATGGGGGGATTGCCCCTGCATTTTTTCCATGATGTTTAGTTTTGTGGATTTCTGCGCTTAGAGGTATGTACTGTCACAAAGCTGAAGCAACTAGGTCACCGCTGAACCGAGAGGCGCTGCATTGTCGTGTTTTTTGACATTGAATTTGTCTTTTTTCTCTCCCTCTCTCTCATTCTTGTTGTCAGGAAATCGCTGTGTTAAAGGGGAGGAGCTGAGCCTTAAAGGAGAGACTGTTAATGATTGCCATGCAGAAATCATCTCCAGGAGAGGATTTATTCGGTAGAAATTGATATCTTGCTTCTTTATCAGTGTTTCTCCTACACTTCTAAAAATACCCCCCTCTCCCTGAAACGGCGTCTGTGGGACATTATAAGTCTAGCTCACCTTCTCCTTTCCTCTCAGGTTTCTGTACAGTGAGCTGCTCAAGCACTATGAAGGTGCAGACGATAGTATATTTGAACCGGCGGAGAATAACAAACTACGGATCAAATCTGACATCACCTTTCACCTCTACATTAGGTGGGAGTATGAGATGTTTTCTTTCTCTTTCTTCACTATCCCCCAAGCCTTCACTTTCACACATCAGTGTTTCCTGTTTAGCTCTGTGAGGTCTCATCTCCTAAACTGCAGGTTGCTTTGCTGTGCATCATAGCAATACCTTATCTCTCTCCTTTTTCTCTCATCCTTAGTACGGCACCATGTGGGGATGGTGCTCTGTTTGATAAGTCATGCAGTGAGGCGGGGGATGAAGCTCAAGGCCACCAGCCTCTATTTGAGAATGCTAAGCAGGGCAAGCTTCGCACTAAAGTGGAGAATGGTGAGGCACGATACTAAAAGAGAAATTGGCTTTTATGTACACGATCTGTCATGAAATGTAGATGAAAGCAAATGATACCACATCCCGGTTTGTAAGCAAGAGTGTGCCGTTGGTCTTTGCCAGGTGAGGGCACCATCCCTGTGGAGTCAAGTGCCATTGTACCCACCTGGGATGGCATCCAGCATGGTGAAAGGCTGAGGACAATGAGCTGCAGTGATAAGATCCTGCGCTGGAATGTGATAGGCCTACAGGGGGCACTGCTTACCCATTTCCTGGATCCCATCTACCTGAAGTCCATCACACTTGGTAAAATATAAAGATTTCTTTGTGCAGATAAGAGTCAGTGAAAAATGGTGGACTCCCATTGCATAGTTCTGGACTTGGATACCAGTTTTACAGCATGTCTTTGCGTCTCTTGTCCAACAGGCTATTTGTACAGCCACGGTCACCTGACACGCGCCGTTTGCTGTCGGTTGGCCAGAGACGGCGAGGCTTTCACGCAAAGTCTCCCCGCTCCCTTCAAGCTGAACCACCCTGAGGTAACCGCACAGGTTTTTGGCAAGGTCACACTTGGAACATTAATCATGAACATTAAGTTTATTCTCACTAAATCCATCAAGCTGCCAACAATCCTATTTGTGCCTGCACAGCTTTTTTTTTTATTGCTCATATTATTTTAAATTTGGCTCATCCATCAATTAACAAAAAGCCAGCAGGTTGCTGTTGTAACACCAAGAGAAAAGGAAGAAATATAGCAGCTGGCACACTTTCAGCTTTTTCTTTTTTTGAGCCTTTTTTTTCTTAACATTTTCTTGGTTTGTCATTTAGTTTGACACTAATCAACACAGTATGACGCCTCTGACACATCAGTGATGCACGTGTTACTCATCTAATTAAAGAACTTCTAATTTACAAAATGTGCTCTTCCCATCCCTTCTCCCACACCACCTCGTTGGACTTTTAGGTCGGCAGGGTGAGTGTGTATGACTCCACACGTCACACAGGCAAGACCAAGGAGTCCAGTGTGAACTGGAGCTTTCCAGACCAGCACAGTGTTGAAGTGCTGGACGGGACCAAAGGAAAAGTAGATGGGTATGTAGCATGTAGGGACTGACATGTATTATCTTTACTGAATTTTTGTTTTCTTTTTTATTATTAATAGTAAGAATTGTGAGTTGATTCTAAATCTACAATTGACACTACATTCAACAGCTTCAAGACTTATTGTATTATCCTTTTCGATCTTTATTTTCTTTAGTATAGATTATGTTTGTACATATAGCTGTTGGAGACAAAATGCAAGTAGTTGCAACAACCAACTCATTGCCTAGTGGTTTAGGATGTTGCATACGCAACCTCTGGGCGATCAGTTTACTCTCAAGGTGTTTGTACAGGAGGAATTTCTGGATTTCTGTTCCATGTGTAAGATTTGCACTCTGAGTATAAGTAGATAATGTCAATTTCTGAGTACATAGAAATAACAGATTTGCAGTTTTTGCTGATTTATCACAGTTAATCATCATGGTATTACAAACAGAGTTCATGCAGTTGCCAACTTGACCACATTCAGTCACAGACTGATAGCAGACTGACTCAATCTTCCTTAACCACAGTCACTTGAAGACAGCAGATGATGGCGAGGAGTCGCAGACCTGGTCCCTGTCATTAAAGAAACAGTTTTAAATGGCCTGTATTTGTATATGCAAGAGGAGTCCAACATTGTTGCACATGGTTGCAGTAATGTTGGTCACGCTGAGGTGTACAGCCACTGCTTTTCCTAGTGTGACTTTTGCATAACAAGGAAAAAGAAGTCAGACATTCTGATTTTAAATTGGATCACTTAATAGCTCCCAAAATGCTTTGTTGCTATCTTGAGCTGTTGTTCAGTGTGGGCCACATAAAGCTTTGAAAAGAAGTGTCTTGATGCATGCTCAATAATTCAGATAAAGGAATCCAACCAAGTAAATTCGGTTCATGTGGACCTACATTTTCAGTGGCAGAAATGTTTTATCGCTCATCCAGGTAACCACTACAGTCTCAGGAAATGTCTGGTGAGACTTCTTCAGCCTCACTGGACATTTGTGACATCGCTCATCCAAGTGACAGGAAGTCACTTGGATGAGCGATGAAACGTTTCTCCCACTGAAAACGTTGCATCCAGATGAACTGAATTAACTTTAGGGGATTTGAATGGATGCTGACACCCACTCTGGGGGAAACGCTGAAGCAGGTTGTGATAATTCAGTTTCAGTTTATGGAGTTTTTTCCCCTTATTTATCTTTATAACGTCTTCTCAAACCCTCCTATACCACATTAGTAATAAAAACTCTTTACAAAACACCATAAACTGAAAGCTGTTTGCAGATTTTTTGCTTCATTGAATTTTAATTAAGTGAGTCAAAACAGAGCAGCAGGGAGCGAAGTAAGCTAAATAAGAAACACTGCATGATCTCAGGAAACACTTTGTCATGCCAGCCTGCCAGACAAACCATAATGCTTTTCCTGTCACACTTGTTTTGCATTTTTTTAAACACTTTGCTCATGTCTTTTTTGTCCAGGACCAAACTGGCCGTGTCCCGCGTGTCCAAGTCCAATCTATTCCATCTTTTCCGCTCCCTGTGCCAGCGAAGCGGTCGCACTGACCTCCTCTCCCTGCCCTCCTACGCTCAGGCAAAGATGTCTGCTGTGTCCTTCCAGCAAGCCAAGCAACAGTTTTTCCAAGCTCTCAGCGCCCACGGCTACGGAGCCTGGATCGGAAAACCCCTGGAAGAAAAGAGCTTCGAGGCTGGGGAGGGAAACGGGAACAATGGGGCACCTGTGGGAAACAGCAACAATGTAGGAGCAGTGGAGGCGTAGAACTGTTGTGTCGAGTGCTTTATAAAATAATACCACTGGGTGCAGGGAGAAAAGCTCAAAGTGCAAACGGGTTAAAGACAAAAGGATAATCAAACAATGTGACGACGCTAGTGCCCCAAACTATGGAAATACTAAAGAGAGAGTGAAAGAAAGGGACACAAGAAGTGAGTGGAATAGGTCAAGGAGGGCAAACCCTAAAGGATGAGTGAGTCCACAGCTGACAAGACAGCTCCGTGGGGTGTGTAGAATATTGTAGACACTACATGCAAAAGAATTAGTCTGAAGTCAGTAAACCAACATGGCAGGCACTGCTCGGAAGCTCAGACAGTTTTAGTTTTTCTTTGTCACCGTTTGGCATTTGTGGTTCTTGCTTTCCTATTGTACTACTTGATGTTCCCGTTGCAAATGTCTGCACCCAAATCACTTGTTCTCTCTGCAGAGGAGAGAAACTGCTTATTGGAATTCAGCCTGGTGTGACCAGTGCCATGTAGCAGTGTTTGTAATTGTGATTAATTTACTTTGCAGTGGAAGTCTTCTGTCATGAAGTATTCCCCCCCCCCCCCCCCCCCCCCGTTCATTATGCTTTTATTGTGTTTTTTTTTTCTTTTGAAACTGCATTGATTTAATTTTGATGTTGAAAGGAAAATTACAAGAATGTACATAAGAAAATCATTAATGTTCATTGTTCAACATTTCAGTCTTTAATTCCCGTACATGCTTTAAAGTCTTCAGTCAGACTTATTTTTAGTTAAACATGCTGATCGTACGTCTGCTGGCTGTTGTTGCAGCTTTTTGTCTTTTTTTTCTTGCGTTTTGAGTATTTCTCTTCCTCCTGAACCCCCGACCCTCTTCTGTCAAAGTGTTCATCAGTAGCTGGGTGTGTTTTTAAATCCTGGGAAGCCTCACGTGTCCTGCCTGTGGGGAAAGCCACCTTATATTTTGGAAAATATAAATCTAAATAAACAAACATTTGAAGCTCTGGTAAACTGGGTAGTTTTACTTTTGAAAACTGTGGCTTAAGTTTTGTCTTTGATTTGAGTGTATGATGCTATATATATATATATATATATGTGTATATGTATAGGTGTATATATACATACATATACATATATATATATGTATACACATGTATACGTATACACATATATATGTATACGTATACACATATATATGTATACGTATACACATATATATGTATACGTATACACAAAGATGTACAGTTGGTTCCAAAAGTTTAAGCCTTGTTACAGAAGCTTTTATTTTAATGTGTGGCTGTTTTGTTTTGGGTTTTTATGTTTGTTTGTTTTTTTGAAAATTTGAAATACACTTCTAGAAAGATGAGCAGTTTTAAGATTTGAACGAGCTGCTGTTTCCATTAAACAGACCTCGGGTTTTGGGAAGAATTTGGACGCGTCGCCACAAGTCAGAGGTGTAATGTGACGCAGGATGTCTCTCTCAGATGTTTGTGCTTAGTGTCTGATAACTACGGAGGTAAAGCTATGCAAGTCAGCTCTCTGATCCTTCAAACGGTTTGGGGTAGCTTTGATGCATGTATAGAGCCATTGTTTTACTGGAAAATAAATCTCTTTTTTTGTCATTGGTTTTGAAGTTGCCTCTGTAAAAACAAGAGCAGCACCTCCAGTGAATTCTTGTCTTCAGCAGCGAGTTATGCAGCTGTGTATACTTTTTTTTTTTTTTAAACTCTTGGTAAATTCTCATCTATATTCGCTGCACTGAGCTCTACATGTATGTGAATCACTTAGCTCAGAAACTCAGACTTGTGGGCCCTCACTATGATAAAATGCGCTTTTTGGTTTAACGGTGTATAGACGGTGTGTCTGTGTGTGTATGTATATGTGCAGGGTTAATGTATATAAATCATTCTCAGTTGCTTTTCTATATTTTTCCTGATATTTTAATTAACTGACAGTGAAATTTATTCTTTTTTTTTAACAATGACTTTTGTTAAAGTTAAAAATAATAAAAAAGTAGCAGTCTGTCATATTTTCATATTTTTCATCTTATTTCTTTGTGGGAGGCCTTGAAAGGCCTGGGGTTTGAAGTGTCTGAATGATACAAGGGCATTTAAAATTTGCAGCTCAGAGCTGCTGTTGAAGTGTTTTATGAGTGCTAAAAAAATTACGTGCAATGCCCTTGTTGCTCACTCTTCATCTGTGACTAAGCTGTGGATTACACCTATGCAGAAACAACGAGTGGAGAAGAAAATTTCGAGTGTGAGGAAAATGGTAATTTCTACAGCAGGGACTCCTTCCCTCAGGGTGGTGTTTTGATCCAATCTGCCTTCTGATAGCTGCAAAGCCTATTGCAGTGCCCCAAAGGATCAGCAGATGGAAACGTGTGCACACCTTAAGCCTGCGGGTCTGTTTTTGAATGCATGCATCAGGGAAAGCCTACATGAAACCAGCCATGGGTGACCTGATATTCATGGTGGATGCAAGACAGATTTCTGGGTAGATATGATTTGTGACTTGCAGAGTTTTGATCTGTAGATTAGCTCATTGCATTCAGCGATACGCCAGCATTAACTGTGTCATTTTCTCAGCTGTAGATGTTTAGAGATGCGCTTATTTTCACTCATTTTTTGTAAGAGTACTTGTCTTTTGCGACCAACTGCATTAGAGTCACACTGATTAGAGAAATAGTGTACCCTGGATTCAACTTGATTGTCACTGCATGATGTGAAAATGTATATATATGTATGTATGTGTGTGTATATATATATATATATATATATATATATATATATATATATATATATATATATATTTCAGTAAAGATAAATGAACAGTGGGGCTGTAATTGCAAAAAAGGATGTGATATATTCCATATAAAAGTAATCGTGGTGGTAAAGTCTAAAAAATTAACTTGGATATTAGAATATTGGGGAGAAATTGCATGAGATTTTAGTTATGTGTAAATCATAAAAGCAGATTTCCTGATACTTCACGCTGTTTTAGCAGTGTCATAATAGGATGCAATAACACAGCAAACATTTAAGCAAGCCATTTAGAGCTGTCGCTCTCTGCAACATCTCACTGGGAGAAAACAGTGAGTGGCAGCGATATCACGAGCCAATCAGTGCAGTATTTTTATTACATTTTATTAGATGTGGGTGCACACAAGTCGAATCACGAACTCCCTAAGAAAAATGCATTTCAAAAGTCATTTAAAGGCATAGAATGCCCCCGCTGATTTATGTGTACACACAATCATACTTAACTACAGTTTGGAGCTAAGAAATAAGAGAGATTTCTCTGGTGTTGTATTCAAAACCTGTACATAAGCATGTTTTTGCTGTTCCCGGTCGTCGGTGTGCTATAGAAAAGGCCTGTTTCACTTGGGATCTCGACCCATCGAGTTGGATTCCTACTGTCTCTCAAGGCAAGTGTTTGGATGGTGGGAGGGCAGGACTAATGATAGGGGGAGAGGAGTAAAGCACGGGTGGAGGAAAGGATAGACGAGTGGAATGAGACTGCATGAAGTGAAATATTAGTCAGGACCGAGGGGCTTAAACAAGCCAATCGATGCTCTCCAATGGAAATAAATGAGAGAGGGTAGGGAGAGAATACATGGAGGCTGAGAGGGGAGAGGAGTGGCTTAAAAGCTAAGCTAAAAAAGCACAAGATCATGGTCATCCGAGGCGTGACCGGGTGGAGTGTCAGATCATTGAGGCACCAGGGAGGAAAAGAGAGAGCCTGAAAAGTATCACGGTTCTGTGAGGGTAATGGATGGTATTTTGAGTTAATGACAGTTGTACTGCAATGCTTCTTCTGATGCCTGACATGGTTAATGTGCCTAAAACTTGCAGTGTTAGTGCTGCAGTGGTGTAGTCAGTGCAGGGGCATGTATGCACGTAGAGCATTGTTTGCAGTGGTATTGATCACTTTGAAGTGGTTCTCAGAGAACTTATACTTAAAGACTAGTACTGCATTAAAACATAATGACAAGCCGAACCACTGGAAATATATTTTGCCACAGGCTGAACCATGAGTAATGCCACAAAGTGTCATTATTAGAATGGTCTGGTAGCTTTTGTATTGACTAAATCTATGAAACATATCTAATGCTTTATTGATAATGCAGATGTAGTAGTTGAGGTTGAATGCTTAAAAACCTATACATGGTATTTTAGTTGTGACCTAGGATTGGGAGAGATAAATAGATTTTGTTCTGCTATTGCAACCAGTAAAACAGAAATACAATAAAAGCCCATTTATGAAATGAAAAATGAGGGGCATGCCCCCGATTTGGGAATTATTAGTATGTACAAAAAAAAAAAAAATCTGTCCTCGAGACATATCAGGAGGACAACAATGGGAAGACTTGGGCAGCACGGTGGCACGGTGGTTAGCACTGTTGCCGCACAGCAAGAAGGTCCTGAGTTCAATTCCAACATCAGGCCGGGGTTTTTCTGTGTGGAGTTTGCATGTTCTCCCCGTGTTTGCGTGGGTTCCCTCCGGGTACTCCGGCTTCCTCCCACCATCCAAAGACATGCAGCTTGTGGGGATAGGTTAATTGGATAATCCAAATTGCCACTAGGTATGAATGTGAGTGCAAATGGTTGTCTGTCCCTGTGTGTTAGCCCTGCGACAGACTGGCGACCTGTCCAGGGTGTACCCTGCCTCTCGCCCTATGACAGCTGGGATAGGCTCCAGCGCCCCCCGCGACCCTGAAAAGGATAAGCGGAAGTGAATGGATGGATGGATGGAACAATGGGAAGACCTGAGGGGTAGGGGGTGGTGAGTCTATTCCTGTAATATAATAAAATGAAAACTGTGGATTGTAAGAAGCAATGCTTTCTATGGCTCTGAGAAATTTCAGCCTGGTGTATGGTCTAAAGTTCTAGATCAAGTAGTTTTTTCCCTTTCTGTTACTTCAGATTGGCCAACCGTGAACCTTTTATCCAGTTCATTTGTGAGCGCTACAGTATATTGCTAATTAGGGTCATATTTTATAGCCTAATTTATCAGGTTATCCGGCCTAAAAGGGTGAAAAGCAGAAAGATGAACTTGCTAATAAGGAAGAAGCTTAAGAAAACCGTTTAAGAGCCTGAATAGTTAAAACTGTATCTAACTATTTATGTACTTCTATCTACTTTTTAAACCATAACAAATACTGTAGTGTTGGACCCAAGAAACATATGCTGGAGCGAGTATGTTGACAGCAGAACTTTTATTTGATGTTGTGGTTTCATTGACTGGGACACAGACACTCCCGCTCTCTCTCTTCTGTCACGTCTGCTCCTCCTCCGACTGTCACTGCCAACATATAAAGACACACAATCACTGTCAGATCCCAGCACACCTGTTCACCCCGCCCCTGCGCCGCACCGGGAGCTCACTGTGTCACCCCTCCTCTGCAGCTGGCCAGAGACCACACCCACGCCACAAATACATAGAACCAGTTATTTGTATTTTACTTATTTCATATTAACATTACACACTGGCCTTTGAGGTGCTGATTCTTTAGCAGTTTGCTCATTTGACTCTATGGTACCAGTGATTTTTTTTTTTAGGTCGAGTGACATTGTAATTTGGACTCTGCCGTGATTGTCAAAGTACCTTAAATCAAGGTAACTGATTCCATTGTGCAATGGTACTGTTGTGACCAAAATAAATCCACGTCGCTCAGCTGAGAGACTGTAGACAGCTGACTCAGGAATATTGCGGTCACCTCAGAGACATACGATCACCAGCGCTGCATGGATTTTACTGTCATCGTGACGCTTTAAAGCTGGGCTTCGCCTCTGAACTCCCTGTAATACTTTAAAATGTTAGAATGAGGTCATCTGCACACACTTGCAGGCATACTTAGTGAGCGGCCTCTTCAATCCAGGGTGGCACGTAGCACACAGCATACCACGGCATTCCTTTTCTCGGAGGCCTGGAGGGAGCCCTTGACCTCCTGCTACCTATACATAAAAGATATCTAAATTTGAGACCACCTCTCTGATCTGTGAAGAAAGAGAAAAGGCCACATATCTCTCACACCCCCTACATCACAAAAACCATGACCGTCGTTACTATCAGTGGGAAAAGGGCAGCGAGGAGGGAAATATGAGACAAACACATGTTGCTCTCTTTTTTCTTTTTGCAGTTGATCTGTAGATTCAGAATAGTGGTAAGGTTGATAGAGGCCTGAAAGTATTTTAGTTAATAACCTGATCATCTTCTGTTTGCCTTTGTTGACATCTTAAGAAAAGCCTATGTAGTAACATGGGCTGGTCCTATATAGCGCTTTTCTACTCGAGCGCTCGGAGTGCTTTAATGCAACATGTCTTATTCATTCATTCACAGTCACACGTTCATACAAGCACTTTTTTCTGTATTTAAGTGCTTTCTGGCTAACATTTACAACTCGGGATTTGCCATCTTGTCCAAGGATACTTTGGCATGCAGACCGGAGCAGCTAGGGATCAAACCATTAAGCTTCTGATTAGTAGATGACATGCTCTACCTCCTGAGCCACAGCTTCTCCCAATGAGCTGTGAGGAAACCTGGACGTGTCAGGAAAAGTTAAAGTGATACTTCAGAACCTGCTCTGCTACTTAATCTTGAGGGAATGAGTAGCTATTAAAGTAGGCATAAAGAAACTTCCTATGGAGGGGGAAGAAACTTAGAATGAGGTAATTCCTCCTTTTCCTCCTGTTTCTCTTCTCATGATACTAAGTGTTTCTGTCTATTTTCTATGCATTAATCTCCCCGAAAGACCATTTCTGCACGAGAAAGCCTGGTCTCACAAAATTTCCATAACAAGCATGACTCCAGATACAGCTCCCATATTTTCATGGACTCAACTAGGCTCCTTAATGGCTGCTTCAGCTGGTTGGAGAAAAAAAAAACACAGATTAGGGGACAGGAATGTCATTTTCTTCAGGCCTGCGGGTTTAAGGCACAAACCATGAAGCGCAACATCCCAACCAGGTACATTCACTTATTATCACTCGCCATTTTCGACACCAAGTAAGAATAAAAAATCCCTAAAGATATCAGCAACAATTTTTTAGTCAGTACAGCTTGACAATGATGTCAATGAGACAGTAAAGTCATTTATTTTTGGAAAAAACACTGAATATGGGGACAATAATTATGCTGTGAAATGAATTCTATCCATCAACCCAGATGAAGAACGTCTAGCTCGAGTCTTTGCCACAAAATAACTTTGTTGGGGTCTGTTAGAAGCAGCTGTAGGCAACAAGAGCTGGAGAAGCAAGAAACAGCACATCAAAACACTCCTTTACACATCCAAGACATCTTGAAAGCGTATTGAATTTCATTCAGCAGAGAGGATACCAAGCCAGAAATTGTTTTAGAGGAGCTGAGCAGCATGGACTATAAAATCTGGAAGAGAGACGTTCAATAAAGGAGTTACCGCCTCCAGCCACGAGCTGGGTTGACAGTGCACCCTGGAATAAGAGCTTACCAGCTTCTCCGACCCTGTGATAGATTTCTAAATCGAAAGCCAAAACTAATTACTAATTACCTTACTTGTGGTATCCCTGACTTCAAACCTTAAAGCCATGCATGACTATGAAAGAGGGAAAATGGTCCTTGAACTTGAAAGTGTCAGGAAAAGTGTGAATAAGTGAAAATCCGGCAGTGACACTAGTCTGCTGACTGCTGGGGTTTTTTTCCTTCTTTTTTTTTTAGTCAGCAGACAGCTGACACAAACACTCATCCAGTCCATCAGCATCACCACAGCACACACTTTGGTTTCATGCTGACACTGTGAAACTGTAGTTACCCCCTGAACTCTTCAAACATCGACTATTACTAACATGACAGCTGCACACACTTGTGAGCGGCGCACTTAACCAACCGGCTCTTCAGTCAGGGGGTGATTTTCTATATACATTTTAGAAAAGATGGAGTGGTGACTAATATTTTGCTTGGCGTATGATACAGTTTCTGACAGACACAGATTCTGATAAAGCTGTACAAATATGCTGTGTTTACATATGTTTGTGTGTCTGAATGTGTGTCAGTCCTTTCATTAAAAGGGCACAGTTGTTTGGAGGCAAGATGTTCTGCTCTGATTGCCCGCCTCTTAAACAGGAGAGCGCGGACGCATTACCCGCGGCTTTCAAGCTCCACCATTCACTCCCCCTCTCTTTACGCCTCTCCCTCCCTGTATCTTTTACCCCCTGCAGTCTCCCATTCTCTGGATTTGATTAGTCTGTCTCAGGCAGCAGGTTCAGGGAGCTGTTTGCTCTGCAGAAATCCATCTGCATACATCCATCGTTTCTAGGCTGCGGGTTAGACTACACAGCTTCTAGCGCTCTATAGTGCAATCTGAGCCATTAGGATACAGTGGAGTCGGTGTAGGGCAACGATTAGAGCATGTCTGATAGAGTTAAGAAGAGTCATGCAGCTATGCAATGCACTTACTCATCACTTCCCTGACATCTATCATGCAGTCAACAACAGGTTCATTATTTGGACAGAGAAAAATCGGCTTCTCTATTTCCTGTCATTCAGTGGCTTTGTAGTTTGGCCAGAGTGAGTTTATCTTTCAGAAAAGGAAATGTTTGCAGAACATTTCCTTTGTTCCATTTTTTTTCTTAGCTTTACTTGTGTATTTTGCAACCCCAAGTCCAAAAAGCTGTCACACTGCGTGTAAAAAAAACTCACAAAAAACCCAGAAGGCAACGATTTTCAAATCTCATAAACCCATATTTTATTAACAAAAGAAGATAGGAAATGTGTCAAGTGTTTAATCTGAGATTTTGAATGTGATGGCAGCAATACATCTCAAAAAATTTGCGACAGGGTCATGTTTACCACTATGTAGCATCCCCTCTTCTCCAAACATCATCAGTAAACATCTGGGAAATGAGGACACCAGGTGCTGGATTTTTTTGGGAGAGGAATTTAGGATTCTCAGCAATCTTTGTTGTGTGTGTGTGTTTTTTTGTTTGTTTGTTTGTTTCATGACATGCCAAATGTTTTGGCATGTCATGCACACTGCATAATTGGTGTATGCAGTGTGCAGTTTATTACTGATTTGCTGGGATGACCGCTATGATCCAAGCTCCCAGTTCCACAGGCACTAATGCACCCCCATACCAGCAATATGCAGCCATTTGAACTGAGTGCTGCTGGATGGTCCCTCTTCTCTTTAGTTCAGAGGACACAGCATTCATATTTTCTAAAAGGAATTTAAAATTTTAATTTTTTGACCACACGACAGCTTTCCACTTTGCCTCCGTCCATTTTAAATGAGCTTTAGGACCAGACGAGTGCTTGTGGTTCACGTTCACGTGGCTTCTTGTTTCGTTGACAGAGCTTTAATGTGCATTTGTGGCTGGTACAGCGAACTGTGTTCTCACTCAGTGGTTTCTAGTCATCAGAATTAAAAATGATATAATGTTTTTTCATTAACGATTAAAATATCTCGGTTCAAACATTTGACATGTTTTCTTTGGGTTTGTGAGATTTTCACATCATTGCATTCTGTTTCTATTTACATGTTACACAATTTATACCTCCTCGTTCGTTCCCTCCTTCCTTTCCTACTTGCACTCCACAACATTTCTTTAAAATGTTTTAGCAGGTCTGCTCTGTTTTTGTGTGACAGTGGAAAAACTCATTACGCACAAATATCTGTAAATATTTAAAAATATGATGAGTTGTAATTCATTAAACTGCCCAGTGGTGTATGAACTACTTGAATTGCTTTCTTCCCCTAGCTATGCCATTAAAATGATGGCTATACATCGATGCAAGCATAAGACTGATTCAGTCATAAAAAATGCATATTATAGAGGCATTTGGTATAATGATTTTTTATGCAGTAAATACACTTTTCTGTTTATATATATTTAATATCTTTATATGGTTTCTCAAGCAAAACCTTTTACAGCAGAACTTTTACTTTCAATTCAATTTCAATTCAATTTTATTTATATAGCGCCAAATCACAACAAATGTCGCCTCAAGGCGCTTCATAGATACAGAGAAAAGCCCAACAATCATATGACCCCCTATGAGCAAGCACTTTGGCGACAGTGGGAAGGAAAAACTCCCTTTTAACAGGAAGAAACCTCCGGCAGAACCAGGCTCAGGGAGGGGCGGCCATCTGCTGCGACCGGTTGGGGTGAGAGAAGGAAGACAGGATAAAAGACATGCTGTGGAAGAGAGACAGAGATTAATAACAGATATGATTCAACACAGAGAGGTCTGTTAACACATAGTGAGTGAGAAAGGTGACTGGAAAGGAAAAACTCAATGCATCATGGGAATCCCCCGGCAGCCTACATCTATTGCAGCATAACTAAGGGAGGATTCAGGGTCACCTGGTCCAGCCCTAACTATATGCTTTAGCAAAAAGGAAAGTTTTAAGCCTAATCTTAAAAGTAGAGATAGTGTCTGTCTCCCGAATTCAAACTGGAAGCTGGTTCCACAGAAGAGGGGCCTGAAAACTGAAGGCTCTCCCTCCCATTCTACTTTTAAATACTCTAGGAACAACAAGTAGGCCTGCAGAGTGGGAGCGAAGTGCTCTAATAGGGTAATATGGTACTACAAGGTCATTAAGATAAGATGGGGCCTGATTATTTAAGACCTTGTACTTACTTCACTTACTTGTGATTGAAGTTTTCAGTGTGCTACTTTTGATTAAAGAGGGGAAATTCAGATATAATAAATGTGTGTTTCTTATCACCAATGAAAATTTAATGTCTAAGCAATAAAGCCCACCTTTCAAAATGCAGAACTGTCACAGTCCTTATCTTTGCCCTGCTTTTGTTTTTATTCTTCCACTCCTTGCTTTACCCTATCCACCCACTAGCTCTCCAGCGCCTTCCTTCTGTTCCCAGTCACCTGACACACACCCACGTCACTTATTCCCAATTTCTCAATCAGCCATGTTGTATTTATACCTGCCATCTTGCTATTGTTTTCTGCCAGATTCTCTCACACGCTCATGCTGTGTTCTCAATTCCTAATTCTTGTCTCTTGCCTGCCAAATTGCCTGTAAATCTGTACTTTGCATTTTGAATTAAACCAGCTGGACAAGTGAGCATGTAGTTCTTCCGGCTTAGTCACAGAAATGTTAACAGAAAGTGAAGGTAGCACTTCTTAATACAATCTGTGACTTGGGATATAATTTCCAAATATTTGCTATATAATTCTTTAAGTTTCAGATGTCATTTTTAAGTACCTAAAAATACCAGGAGGTACAGCAGAACAAGGGGGTAGAATTGCAGTTTCGAAGGAAAGGAGGCACAAGTTTTCAACATACATGTTTAAACTGAATGTTAAAATTATGGATTCTCCTTTCCTTTAAATCGGTTATGTTCCTTCCTCTTGTGTTTGTGTCCTCTTTCCTTCTTTTCTCTCCTTTCTCTTTCTCAGCTGATTGCACAGCCCCAGACTAGAAAAAGCTTGTGACCAGACCGTGCAGCTCTCCTCAGATCATTGGGTTTTTTTTTCATAAGTATTTTGTTTTTGATTTCCTTTCAGGATTGAACCTGAAAGGAAGTCAGTTTTTTGTGGCTTTATTTGATAATCCAGTTTTGTTATTTCATTAGTTTAGGAGGGGAATTTCTGGGTCCTACAGCCCATTGTGTGTCCTCTTTATATGTTGCTGTCACTGAGATGAGTTGAGCCTTTATGTTTGTGGCTATAAGTCTGTCAACTGTTACTCCCTTGTTCTACTACACCAGTAAATAGTAACAGCCCTAAATTTATTAACAGTAAATGTTGGGACGTTGGTTTTTGGCCGTAGTGAGACGTGCACCCAAATTACCACACATACTTTGTTTGTGTTATTGTTTCCTCAGGGGACGGGCACCAAAACCCTTTTTGTTCCATGCTGTAAACATATAAAAACTGGGCGTTTTAACATGGTGACTTTCAGATTTAGCCTCATTTGAGGATCTGCAGTTTTTACCACTTTGTATTGGCTTCATTTTCTTTTCATATCTAGAGGTTCCTGCTTCAGTGATCAGCAGCATATGGAAATGCTGGTAATGTCTGTAACCTTTAGATAAATACTGTGCATTATGTATTAGACTCACTGAATCAGAGTGCTTACATTAACAATCTCCCCATTCATATAGTTTTTTTTTTAATCTAAATTGTCTCTACGTATCAACTGTGCTGAGAGTTAAATGAGAAGACCACTTCCACTCACATGTCTGTAGTAAACATGAATGTACGTTACCCCATCTGGTGAAAAAACCCACTTCCCACAACCCTAATGGTTCACTGTGTCACATCTTGTTCAAGATGGCCTCAGCTATATGTACTTCCCCGTTCACTTCCTGTAATGACTACACTGCAGGAAGCTACAAGGCTACACCTGCCCAAGAAATAGTTCTAGTGGTGGTCACATAAAACCACAACATGCAATACATTTCAGCTTTTTATGCAGTACTGGTAAGCTGATTTTGCTTCTTTAAGCAAAGCCAGCCTCACTATTTCTCCTGTTTCTAGTCTTTGTGCCATGCAAGCACAAGCAATTTCATATTTACTGGAGAGACATGAGAGTGGTATTGATCTTCTCAATCTCATCTAGCTATCCCTTCTAAATACAGGACTTGAATGGAGTACTTCTTCCACCCCTCTTGTTGTTGAAAGGGAAACTTAACAGCCAGAAGATGTAAAGGGAACAGCAAACCAGTGTTTTCTGAATGAATGAACCTGTATATTTCAGCAACAGGAAATAAAATGTGTAAAACAAATGTGAGTAGGTTTGTGAGAAATATGAACGGAGGAAATGCATGTGTGATTGCTGCTTTGTGTGTGTGGAGGGGCAGAGGGTCAGCTGTCCTTTCAGTTAAAATCTAATCAGCCCCTCTCTCTTTTCACTCATGAGCTTCCTCGTCCAAATTCCACATCGCTTTCTCCTCCGTCCGATTGCACATTACTCCCATCTTCCATTTTCTCTTCCACCCACCTGCTTGTTGTGTCATTTAGAAGTTTTATGTGATTTATACAGTATCATTTCCTGTAGTCGGGCTTTTATGTGGCTTTAAACTCAGAGGGAGACCAGGAAGAAAGATGGATCGGCAGAGTGAGAACTCATCTGTACGCTACAGCGTTGGCATAGCAACTGTCAACCCACTTTATTATTTCTCTTTGTATTCTATTATTCACTTTCTCTTTTACATATTTCTCACACCATACATATGACACATGCTGCAGGGCAAGACTGTGGACTAACCTTTTCATTCAAAGGGCCCATCATTTCTCTTTCTTGTGACTCCCCACTCTCCATCTTTTCCTCCTGCCCCCTAACCGCTGTGCACAATATTAAGACTTGTGAAGGGTATACATTGTGGCCGGCCACCATTCCCATTTCCTGTCAGTTCTAATCTCCCTCTGGGCCTCTGACACTCCTTTTTCCATTTACCAAGCTTCACTGTGTTGTGTTGCGTTTGTCAGGCTCCCCCTCTTTCTCTTTCTCTTTTTTTCTTTCCAACTTTCTCCTCTGTGTTCTGCTGACCAAACACCTGTTTGAAAAAATCATGCCAGAACATTCAGGTTCAGGTGTGATTAATGCTGTTTTACATAATGTACTTAAGGGTTTTATTTCAGCAGATGAGATGAAACAACACATAAGAGAGAAACAGACGGACTTTGCCGGTTAACGCTCCTTCACAATCAGCCATCGCATTCGTCTATTGTGTCATTTTAATCGCCTATTTCTAAATATAATACCGTTGTTTGAAAAAGAAAACATATTTGATCTGTTAAATTTTGAGGAATTGTAAAAATGTTCTCATCAAGAACAATTTTTATGCAACATGACATCTGAAGGAATAGTTCAAATAGTTGCTATAAAGGATGGAGCTGGAACTGAAAAGCGTTTGATGAAAGACATAAAAGACGTGAATTATATTAAAAAAAGATTTGTCGAAATTTTTAATAGAAACATTTTTGCAGCTTTGCATACCTCATTTGAAACTTGAAGCTTAATCATAAAACTCGCTTTCTACACTAAAACCCACACATCCTTTTTTCTCTCACTCTTAGGCTGCAGCAATCCCATAAATAATCAAATAGATATTATTTGTAGAGGAGCATGCAACAAACCCTTACAAATAATGTGTTGAACCAGCCACTTTCCAACCGTTACCCACAGAAAAAGACACTGATACAAGTCATGGCAATGAAAATCATGAATAAAATATCACATTTAGAGCATTCAGACTGGACAAGATATACAAATACAGAGGCGTACTGAGAGAAGATTAAAACTTAGATGTATAAGGTCACCATCATTTTCTCTATCACTGAAGGAATACTGTCTTTCTTTCACAGTGAGCGCACAGTGAGCGCACAGTGAGCGAGGTGTTGGTGTATGGCTGCTGCTATATAAATACTTGGACTCATCCTTCACATGCTATGATTTGCTTTATTGATGTCTGTCATGTTGCATAATGGCAGGATAGGCTGACCTGTCATAAGGAAATGGTCTAATCCACTCCCACACAGTTCTGTGTCTGCTCTCATCAGATTATACCGTACCCAGAAAGCCACAGCCTAATGTTAAACCGATTAGGCCAGGTAGAATAGTCTAATTATATAAGATTATACCTGAGGATATAGACTTGGCTGAATTGGGATTATAACCTGATAAGTCTATAGGAATCAAATCAGAGAATCCCAGTGAAGATCTAGTATAAGTAGTCTCTTATACAGTGGGGCAAAAAAGTATTTAGTCAGCCACCGATTGTGCAAGTTCCCCCACTTAAAATGATGACAGAGGTCAGTAATTTGCACCAGAGGTACACTTCAACTGTGAGAGACAGAATGTGAAAAAAAAAATCCATGAATTCACATGGTAGGATTTGTAAAGAATTTATTCGTAAATCAGGGTGGAAAATAAGTATTTGGTCACCTCAAACAAGGAAAATCCCTGGCTCTCACAGACCTGTAACGTCTTCTGTAAGAAGCTTTTCTGTCCCCCACTCGTTACCTGTATGAATGGCACCTGTTTGACCTCATCATCTGTATAAAAGACGCCTGTCCACAGCCTCAACCAGTCAGACTCCAAACTCCGCCATGGCCAAGACCAAAGAGCTTTCGAAGGACACCAGGAAAAGAATTGTAGACCTGCACCAGACTGGGAAGAGTGAATCTACAATAGGCAAGCAGCTTGGTGTGAAAAAATCAACTGTGGGAGCAATCATCAGAAAATGGAAGACATACAAGACCACTGATAATCTCCCTCGATCTGGAGCTCCACGCAAGATCTCATCCCGTGGGGTCAAAATGATCATGAGAACGGTGAGCAAAGATCCCAGAACCACACGGGGGGACCTGGTGAATGACCTGCAGAGAGCTGGGACCAAAGTAACAAAGGTCACCATCAGTAACACACTACAACGGCAGGGAATCAAATCCCGCAGTGCCAGACGTGTTCCGCTGCTGAAGCCAGTGCATGTCCAGGCCCGTCTGAAGTTTGCCAGAGAGCACATGGATGATACAGCAGAGGATTGGGAGAATGTCATGTGGTCAGATGAAACCAAAGTAGAACTTTTTGGTATTAAGTCAACTCGTCGTGTTTGGAGGAAGAAGAATACTGAGTTGCATCCCAAGAACACCATACCTACTGTGAAGCATGGGGGTGGAAACATCATGCTATGGGGCTGTTTTTCTGCCAAGGGGACAGGACGACTGATCCGTGTTAAGGACAGAATGAATGGGGCCAAGTATCGTGAGATTTTGAGCCAAAACCTCCTTCCATCAGTGAGAACTTTGAAGATGAAACGAGGCTGGGTCTTCCAACATGACAATGATCCAAAACACACCGCCCGGGCAACAAAGGAGTGGCTCCGTAAGAAGCATTTGAAAGTCCTGGAGTGGCCTAGCCAGTCTCCAGACCTCAACCCCATAGAAAATCTGTGGCGGGAGTTGGAAGTCCGTGTCCGTGTGACAGCCCCAAAACATCACTGCTCTTGAGAAGATCTGCATGGAGGAAATGGCCAAAATACCAGCTACTGTGTGTGCAAACCTGGTAAAGACCTATAGTAAACGTTTGACCTCTGTTATTGCCAACAAAGGTTATGTTACAAAGTATTGAGTTGTATTTTTGTTATTGACCAAATACTTATTTTCCACCCTGATTTACGAATAAATTCTTTACAAATCCTACCATGTGAATTCATGGATTTCTTTTTTCACATTCTGTCTCTCACAGTTGAAGTGTACCTCTGGTGCAAATTACTGATCTCTGTCATCATTTTAAGTGGGGGAACTTGCACAATCGGTGGCTGACTAAATACTTTTTTGCTCCACTGTATATTGCAGATCTTATAGATTTTTAAAATTATTTTCCTGTAGAATAACTTTAATATGTCAGTGATGTCATGCAACAATCTAAAACCCATTGCCCAGCAGGAATATCATTGCAATACTCGTGTTATACTTAACCCTGGTCAATATGTGGCTATCGTCCATGACTATGCATGGTACCTTGCAAGAGGATATATTTGAGAAAAAATATATCCATCTAGATTTCTTGAAGATGAAACATTTTCCTGGTGCTTTATAAAAGATAAGTGCTGGTTGCCAAGACTACAGATCATCACAGCTTTACGGAGTCTGACAATAGAAGAGGACAACAACTTAACGAGAGGAGTACAGGAGGAGAATTCAAAAGATTCTTAACCAGACCACAAACTTCTGTGTGTTAAAAATCTGCATTAAAAAATTTTTTGACACAGAAGGAATCACAACTTGTTTTGACCATCCCACATGGTTACCCAAACTACACTTTTTCAAGTTTTCTTCATTGAATTATCAGGGGGGGAAAAACAAAAACAAAAATCATCCAAGGTACCAGTGATTATAAGCATTAGACTGGTTTCAGATATCCTCATGATCCTGACGCTCAAAGTTTGTCAGAGAAAAAAGATGCTCTGGGAAAAAAATAAAACCAGGTTTTGGCTTTAGATTGTAACACTTGGAGTTGGTGTAAGAGTGATTTGGTCACCGTTTTTAACAGAACCTAAATGTGTTTTTCAGCTCTACAATGTTCATGTGGCTCTCCTCCCCACTTAAGAAGTTATGACGCATCATAATGCTGGAAAAAATAAGGCGACTCACAGAAAGTGCCAAATTTCAACTTACCTCTAATGTGTGCACTTTTGGGACTGTAACTTGGAAAATATTCACAGTAAGAAGTTAGAATAGTTTCCTTAGATATCTCAGAGTTGTCACAAAATATACATACAGTACTGTGCAAAAGTCTTGAGCAACCCTTCATTCTTCATATCTTGCTTTCAAGGCACCAGAACCTCACATTTTTTTAAGTGGTCTTGATCAATAGTTCTCCAATAGTTGTCTTTGGACATCGGCTACTTTTTTTTTCAGTCCCATCCTTATAGCCGAACATTTTTTGTTTGTTTGTTTGAAAAAATCACCTAGTTCAAGGGATGAAGCAGCGTTGTGTCTACACAGACAACAGACAACTTAGCAATAACCAACATTTTTCCCAAAGGGCTGTGGGCTGAAAAGTTGTCATATTTTAGCTTGATGTGCAGTGTGTCCTTAAAATTCTGAGCAAAGTGGCAGCCTTTAAAAAGCTCTCTACACCAGATGAAAAGTACCTGAAAGTTGTTTCCTTAAGCAATAATAAAAATATGCCAAATTACACAGGAACTTCAATCAACAGGATGGAGTGCTGAATTCAAATGCAACATTTTTGGTTTACATTGTTGTCAATATGTCCAGAGGAGGT
The DNA here is from genome assembly GCF_963576455.1 of Neolamprologus multifasciatus. Lineage (NCBI taxonomy): Eukaryota > Metazoa > Chordata > Actinopteri > Cichliformes > Cichlidae > Neolamprologus > Neolamprologus multifasciatus. The sequence goes on from NC_140449.1 coordinate 20,713,483, forward strand.
CAGGAGAGAGGTACAGCAGTGTGTGTACAGCCATCTGTTCATCACAGTGGAGGCTCTGTTGTGGTTTGAGGCTGCATTTTAGCCAGTGGTGTTGGGGATCTTGTTGAAACTGTTGGAATTATGAATGCAGAAAAGTACAATCAGATTTTGATCCACCATGCAGTGCCACCTGGAAAGCATCTGATTGGCAGCAGCTTCATTCTGCAGCATGAGAATGATCCCAAACACACTGCCAGTGCAGTAAAAGCCCAGATAGAAAAACACACAAAGGAGAACTCTTAATCTTACCTCAACATTATTGAGGCAATCTGAGATCATCTTGACAGAGAAGAGAAGAAAAGGCAGCCAATATGAAAGAAAAAAAACGAGCCTTGACTGTCCTTCAAGAAGCCTGGAGAACTGTTTCTGGAGACTACTTAAAGACAACTACAAGAAAGTTTTCCTAAGGGAGTTCAGGCTGTGCTAATGAATAAAGGTGGTCATACTAAACCCATTTCAACCTCATTAGAATTGAAAAACGATCTTTTTACCTTATGAACCCCTCTGAAAGGTGGCTCAAGACAAGGACAATATACCAGCTAATGGTCTCAGATTTGACTGATTAAACGTATCGGTATTATCGAAACTGGTTTTCTGAAAGTAATTCGTTTCACCTTATAATCAATCAAAATTTGATTCAATGATTTCAAATATATATTGCATAAGCTATGTTGCCGGATTTCTTTTATAGACCCGCATTAACATCTATATTTGTCTTAGGCATGTGTTTCCCCTCCACTGCAGTTTTGATTTACACGTGTGTTTGTTCTGGAAATGTTTCTCTGCGTGTATTTCTGACGTGGAGTTGGCGGTCCCAGCATCCTTCGGTGCCGTGTTTCAACAGGTGCCATAAAGAAAAAAAACAACAACAACAAATGGCTCATATAGTCTTTATTACAGAGGCAGCAGCTACGAATGCCACACGGACCACTGGTTTTTCGAGGCTACAGTAAAAATAATAACCCCGAAATAACCCGGGTACAATAAATCTAGACAACCGTTTGGTGGCCACATCTTAAAAATCCTGCCACCTGTTATTTCGCCTTTCCGACTCCGTCCAATGGGAGTGAGCGGCAGGTCTGGAGGCGGAGAAAAGAGGGAGAGAAGTTGGAGGAGAGAGTGAGAGACAGAGTCGGAGAGACGGAGAGCCGTAGATTGAGTGTTTGTCGGTGGAGTCACATATTAAATCGCAGACTTTACAGCTCATCTGGGGACTCTTACTTCACATCCACGCCGTCGTCTTTTCCCCACCACCACCTCCTGTTTCATGCTGCTTACGTGCAGCCACAGGTTGACCGATTTATCCCAGTCACCATGGATTATTCCGCTTCATCCACTGCCGATTGTCACTGACAGGATCAAAATGGGAACGATCAATACATCACCGATGACTGGGAGAGAGACAAACTGATCTTATCAGGTGAGCGGAAGACGGAGCCATCATCAGCGGGGAAGCGACGCGCATTTTCGAGAGATAAGACCTGTGGAGGACCTATATGAAGGGAGACGAAGCGAAAAGATGATGGGATGGCCGTGACAACATGAAAAAGAAAAAGTGCTGTGGTCTGCTTTCATCCAGTCCGTGATTCGACACAACTAACCTGGGGGGAAAGGGACCGAGGCAGAAGAGGTCGGAGGTAGGTATATGGGAAACAGTCAAGGAGGAGATGGGTGGTCGTGAGGGTGTCTGGTTATATCATACTGGAAGTAGGCTGTTGTTTTGGATCAATCAGAGGATACCAAAACGCAAGCCAACTTATGGTTAACTGAGGCTTTCGCACAGTCACACTTCTGCTCTGATCTGGAATTATTATCCTTTAGTCTCTGAGGCTGATCTCATTTCCAAAGTGTAAAGCCAGAGGATTTGCACCATCCTCCTGGCTAACAACACAGATGACATTTATGGAATAGATTGCTGGAAGCACTGTGGGATGTGAGAGAACAAGAAGACACTGGGAAACTGAGAGGGGAAGCGCTGAGAGAGGCTGACTGGGCAACTGACTCAAATGTGACTCAAGGAATAACATATTCCCCAATTATGGCCACTTCACTCTGTGTTCCCTCTTTGTCACACATCCTCAGCTTTTGGAGTTCAGTCTTCTCCCTCATTTGTTTTAACCATCCATCACAATGTTTTCCTGCTCCCTCCTTTGTTTTTTCTGTATGTCCTTCATTACCACATTACGATAAGGAACCTGTATTCTCTATTGTTTTCTCCGCGGGCCACTTTATATTTCCTCTCTTTTCTCTTCCTAGACAGGTGTGCGGCCACAGCTGTGATCATGGAGCCTCCCCCTTCTCTGAGCTTGGCTCTGCTAGGAGGGAGCGAGGATGAGGACCAGCGATTCCTCCTTCCCCTGGGCAGTATATCCCATCCGTCCACCGCTGGCGCCCAGCCAGGATCAAACCACTCCAACCACATGGGAGGATCAAGCCTCGACCGTCTAAACGGCAGCACCTCATCCCCCTCGCCTGCCACGCCCAACTTGCCCGCAGCATCTCTCCCGAAGTTACCACTTTCCTCCGCTGGAGCTCAGCCTTTGCCTCCACCCATCCCCAATGCCCTGCACCCCACCAGCACCCCACTCTCTTCCTGTCTGGGCTCACAGCACAGCCTGAGTGGGGACAACTCCCCAGTCTACAACGCCCTTTTTTACTCGTCCCATTCGCCGTCCATGGAGCGGGAGAGGGACAGAGAGCGTGACAGGGACAGGGAGAGGGGATGCAAACACAGACAGGCCAGCCCTCTGGTTCACCGTAGGGACAGTAACCCCTTCACGGAGATTGCCATGAGTTCCTGTAAGTACACAGGTGGCGTCATGAAGCCCCTGAGCCGCCTCAGCGCATCCCGGAGAAACCTAATCGAGTCAGACAGCAGCAGCGAAACCAAAGAGGGCGCCGTTTCAGCTGTTGCTGGCGCAACTGCTGCTGGGGGGCATGACCGGCAGCGAGAAGCCCCCCCTACCTGTTCGGTGACCCAGTCCTCCACCAACCAACCCCCAATTCAGAGCCCGCCAGAGATTGTGATTTCATCCAAAGAAGATTCCCCGTACCTCAGAGGAGGTTATGACATCACCGACTCCACATCCAACCAGATGTCCATCTACCACCAGAACCATGCACTAGTGGAGAGCAGGCGTTCGCAGTCAGGGAGGGGCAGCAGGCAGGGAGGAGTTGGGGCAGTGGGTACCGGGGCCAGGGGCAGCACCTCCAAGGCTCCCAAACGAAAGAACCAAAACATTGGGTATAAACTGGGGCACCGCAGGGCGCTGTTCGAGAAGAGGAAGCGGCTGAGCGACTACGCCCTGATCTTTGGAATGTTTGGCATCGTAGTCATGGTGATTGAGACAGAGCTGTCGTGGGGCGTGTACACGAAGGTGAGGGACACAAATGAGTGACACTTAAAAAGACACACCAATAAAAAGATCACTTGGGCTTAGTGCTGGGGCTGGGCCATGTGTTGAAATGTTCTAACCATCAATCAAATTAATTATTTACTGAGTTGAAATCTTAAGGAGGCAGACCACAAAATTAGAAACATAAACTGACAGCTCTCCCTCAGAAAATACTGCCCAGAAGTCATCTAGTCGCTGATAACTGAGCGCAGTCGGTAGTGCATTGTCTTTTGGGAAACCAAGCTGCACTCCAGCCATGTCTTAGAAAATAAGCCTGATGATGACATAGCACAGTGAAGAGGGTTACCTCAGCTCTCACTTGAAAATTAATACAAGAAAGCATGCATTAGAAACTTGGAGTGTGGACAAGCCTGTGAATATATCAGGCAGAGGGGTCTAGAGAAAGACATTATGAAGTTCCCCTGTGGGAATTGTAGGAGCCAGTGTCTTTAGCTAAGGACTGATACTCACAATATCTTTGCCTCTGCTGCTTTAGTTTTGGCTGTTGTTTTGTTTTAATTTGTCTGTCATCAATCCCCCCAGGCTTTTAGAGGTATGACACAAAATTACCAGAGTGTCACGTTAATGTAGCTGCATTGCATATGAGTAACAATTATAAAACCAGGCTGTCGTGTCCCAAAAAGTTGATTCTGTTCATCTGGACGTAGCGTTTTCAGTGGGAGAAACCTTTTGTCACTCATCCAAGTGACTTCTTCAGTCTGAGCTGACTGCAGGTTTCCCCAACCTTATAAACAGTACATTTGCATAATGACTGACGGCTGTCATGTATGTCATGGTTATACCTCTGGTGCTTATCTAGAATCTCCTGGGTTAACTTTGTCTTATTTGGGCTTTTTTGCCTTTTGCTTTTTTTATTTTTTTATTTTACAAGCAGCCCATAAACACTGACAGGAAATGTAGGGGATAAAGAAAGAAAGAAGATTACATGTCCCAAAGGTCATCAGGCAGATTTGAACATTAGGTAGTACGATTATTGACCCTCTAAGTCACTAGGACACCCCATTTTTTACCCGGTTTAGGCGGTGCAGATGAACCTTTTAGTCACTGAATTCATGATTGCAACAACTATTGCAATGACCAAGCTTGACAGTTACTGCTTTTGGGTGATGTAATGCAAGGATGCTAAGGACATGGAGGGGGCACATTATCAGAAGGAGGCCAGGATCTCATTTGTTTGTGTAATGGGGGGTGTAATAAGCTGAATAGGCCCCTGGCTGCTGTTCTCTGTTTATTTTGTGTGTGCGCGTGTGTGTCAGGAAGCCTCGGACCATGTTGTGCTCACCTTGCTGTGAGACACTTTTGTCCTCGTTCTAGCCTCCCTTTTTGGTCAGAGATATGACACAGACTTTGCTTTCTTTAGTTCATAAGGTGGAAACATGACTTCTGCTTATGCAGCTTGTCATACATGGATCACCAATGATGTGAAATAATCTGTGAGATCAGCTGAGTGCACAGATTAACAGGTAGCCTGTTAGAATAGCCCAACTGGGTGTGTCTCCCCATCTTTCTCACCCTCCTCCTGTGTTTCTGTCTGCAGTCTGCGATCTCCGGACTCTTTCTGTTAATGCCGTTGCTAGAAAAATCTCCCTGCTGTGTCTTTTCTTCTACTTTACAAAAATCACTGCTTTAGAGGTCCTTTTTTTATTAATGAAAGTGCACGGTCTCTAATTCCCTTTCAATCCCTCCTCTTCTCTTTTATTCTCTTCTGTCTGCCTTTTCTTTCTTTTTTCCCCTGAAGGAGATGGCAGAGACTTATGCCCTCTTTTTCTGCCTGGGCCTTTTCTATTTCAACTTCACGCCTGTCTCTTTGTCCTGTTTTCTTCATTCCTTTCTTTCTTTCTTTTTTTCCCCTCCTTCACTATCTCTCTCCCTCTGCTCCGCTGCTCTTCCAGTGGGCGTCAAACTGGGGGAGTGTGATCGGAAGAGAGAAGCGGCTGGGTGAGAATGAAAGTCTGTGGAAGGAGGAAAAAAAAGGAAAAAGGCGATAATGAAAAGCCTGATTTAGGTTCTTAAGCTACAATCAATTTAGCCCTCATCTCAAACAGGCTGCGTTATCTATCAATACGAATCAATGGACTGAGTGATTTCGAGCAGGGTAATCAAAGTGTTTGTTAGCACTCTCACCATATTAATTAATTTCTGATCATCAGGGCATATTGGGGGAAAAACAAATCGTATGTGAAATGTAGAAAAACATTGCGGTCTGTCTTCAGCATCTTGCATTTCTAAAGAGAGAATCCAGAGAGTTAAGTGTGCATCAAAATTCATCTTAAATGGAGACTGTAAAATTTTCTGTCTTCTTTATGGCTGCGTATTTGGTTTGACTCCAACAGACACTGGGGTCCCATCAGACAGCTAAAACCCTCACTTAGATAATTGAGGTGGATAGAAGCCTGCTGGCTGTTGTGAAAAAAAAAATGGATTGAGATCCCGAGGATGAAAGAACGATCGGGCTGGGAAGATGAATGGGTGGAAGGAGGAGAGGTTCGCGCGCTGCTTTAAACGAGTCTAGTGGGCGAGGTTTGAGTGATTTCTTCCATTGATTATTGATAATCACACCCACACGCATGCACCGTGCACCTCTGCATACACATGCTGTGCAAACTGCTTTATTGAAAATGGATGCTGCCTTTCAGAGAAGCCATCCTTGAGAGCTCGTGTTGAAATATGATCGGTTAAGATCATTCGTCATAGGTTGAAAATATATAATGCACGTGTATAAATATAGCCTCTTAATGACTCCTTTAGGTCTCCCTTCTTTGACAATGGCTACAAAGCAAATGTCACTGTATACTGATCAGTCTGTGTAGCTCTACCTAAGCTTCTGCACTTTTTTTTCTGAAGGTCCAGCTGCTCTAGCTTTGCTCCCAAAAATAGAGATGAAGAATAAGAATGGAACCAAACAGAGTTGGCTGGATTGTGTGGAGCGTGCATGTTTCTGTGTGTTGGAAGGGTAAATGGAGAGAGGTTAACTGAGGAGGACACAGTGTTTTGTGACTGTGGGTATTGTGAGTAAGCTATATTCCTGTGCAGAAACAGCACAAACCCTATCAGCACACTCTTTTTGCCACATCTAAGACTTTTCCATTCATTGCTGTGCAGCCTCTATCTTCAGTTATCAGCCTTTGCAATTTAAGTTAAGTTCAAGTCCATGATGAAGGCCACTTCTGTAGGACAAAGTTTGATTGCAGATAAAAATTATTATCTTGTACAGCCTTCAGCGCTCTAAGGCACAGCTGTAAATTCCTGCATTGTAAATATTCAGGCAGTTGTTGAGCCTAGATAGATTATGTAGAGAGAATATTAAATGATGAAATAATTCATGAATGTGAAATAATTAAATTTTTGGCTCATGGTGACTTTTTGCCCAAAAGGCTTCAAAGAAAAAACCTGAGCCTTTAATTTGTTGTCATGCATTTTTAACTCTGCATGTTCTGTGACCTCTCCTCATGATCAGTGTCACTGCCACACACCCAGGATCGTGACATGTCAAAATGTTAACAGCAGTGTGAGGACAGCCTTCTATATGCTTCTATTATTATTTTGATGAGGAACAGGGGGTCCTGGTCTGACACGTGTCTCTGTCTGAGAATAACTGGGGCCCTTGGACACTTGGGACCTTAGCATGTGGGCTGTCACAGTCAGATCAATAGATCTTTCACAGAGGCTCACATAGCTCCTCGGGGCCAAGCTCCGAGCCACATTTCAGGCTTGCAATGCAACGCTGCTATTCTGAGGCGATGCCCAGCAGTTGTCGACTTCACCTGTCACACTATCAATGCGTGCACTTGGCATGTGTGAGGGTATCAAGTGTGAGTATGTACCCTCTGTCTGCTTCTCAACACAAGCATCAACAATGCTGCCTCCTATTTCCCCTTTGCTTCCTCGATTCCTTCCTTCCTTTCACTGTCAGAGAAAGTCCCTCCCTTGGCGAGTCTTAAATATGCCTCCATTCCCCCACGAGAGTCATTGCCTTCTCAGCAGCCTTAAAACCTCTTCCTCAGTCCCTCTGCAGCACCGCCATCTCTGCCCTCGCTCTGCTATCTCTGACATTTACTGGTAGACCTTTCTGCACATTTTCTTTGCTGGTCCACTTACAGTGGCTGCACGCTGCTTTAGAGACAGTACATGAGGTCGATCAGGGAATTAAACTCCCACCATATTCTCTAAAGAAGCTATCAGCCATCTCTGCATTTTTGTGCAACTGCACCTACTCTCCTTCTCAACCTTCTCCCTTTTCCTTCAGTCCATTACACGCTGCCTTCATCTTCTAGATCACAGACTTCTAAGCTACTGTAGATCCCAGAGGTCCTACAACTAACAGGTACAAATATGCTTGTTTGAGCATAACAAGGCTAAGCAACCTCTGGCTGTATGTGGAAGCGCTGGTACTTACATGGTTATGTTAAAACTTGTGTGCTCTGGTGGTAAACATTCACGTCACAGGGTGTATGGTGTCTCCTCTGTGTACACGCACACATGTGGAGTGCGTGTCTTTATGTATTTAGCTCTGTCACGTTAGTACCCATGGATGCACTTGCTAATGTGTGTGTGTCCACATCTGCCTTTGTCTGGATTTAATTGAGTGTGTATGGCCGTAATGGTGTATGCCGATGTGCATTCGAGTGTATGCGTATGGTGCGCGTGTGTGTGTGTTTATCCTGGAAGGGTGACAACGCTTCTGTCTATTGCCTGTTTCCCTGGAGACTGATTGCAAGAAGGCATCACTCTGACAGGGAGAGACTCCCAAGGCTAAGGCATTACATCACACGCAGACACATGTGCACACACGCACACATGCACAATCATACTCATTACAACCGCATGGTAAGTGACATGTATTTTCTCTCATGTCTGTGTCAATAAGGTTGAGGTAGGGGCAATTGGGGGAAACCCTCTAGATACTACCTGTCTGTGTATGTATGTGTGTCTCCCTGCTAATTGAACTAAAGAAGCTCAAAAAGCTCATTATCCCTGCATGTTGTCCACAGAGCCAGTGATCAATATACGCTAATCACACACTTATGCACAGCTGGCTAAGAAAGAAAGGAAAAAGAAGAAACACAAGCATATGTAAGTTGTATTTCCAACAAAGGAGCACCAAAGAGCCAATCATCAGCTTCAAAACAGCCAAACCAGGAATCATGTCAGTCAATCAGGGCCCTGTTAACATACCCAGGATATCTTTCTGTTATCTGGCTTCACTTACACTAACATTGGCAATCAGGCTAAGCGGTCACACCAGTGACAGTGCTTATTGACTCAATTATCAACCTAGCTTCGAGCACATTCACATGAAAGAGTGCCATTAGTAGCATCTGACCAATCACAAACATGGATGCGTCAACTGGCAGCAGAGCGCCTGGTTTTACAAAAGATAAAAATATAATAATGCAAAAATCTGAAGACGTTAAACACACAGTGCAGATTGAAACCATCGCGGTAGTTGAAGGCAAATCAGCATGAGCATGAGTGTCTGCAGCAGGAGAAGCACTGAACTGTAGACGAGACTTAAATAGTGCTGTATGCACGTGCGAGTGTTTTAACTGCTTTAGTCGGTAATGAATGCTCGGTCATTAGGGCACAGGACAATCTGTGTTATTCCACCAAAGTAATATTGAGATGTGCATGAGATAGTTTTAGTTTGTATTTTTTCTGCTGCAGCCCTGGTGCAGTTTAAGGCTCTGAGAGTAGCCGAAAGATTAAATATAAAAAGAAATTCAGTGTAGGAAAATACAATTGTTTCATCTAAGAATCTTCGAATTCTTATTGAATTTTATCAGAGAAACAAAGACTTTAGACACTGTTAAAAAACTGCAGACCCTCATGTTATCCTTCCACAGAGTCCAAGAATGGTGACACTATTTTGTAGGTGTGGATTTTATACCTCTTGATTTATAATCTTGAACATAACCCGCTCCAGAACAGGTCATATTAGCAGCAGAAGTTACCATGACAATGTCCCCCAGTAGCAACTGAACCACTTTTTTAATACTGAAAACCCCGAGTTAAATTTCAAAGTTACCTGGATAAGCCCAAATCATGCTTCCCAGTTTTTGCAGAGATGGACACACAGTTCATTTTCACAACTGTTTAAAAAAAAGTCCTTAATTTAAATTGGTGTATTAAACCAAATATGTGCACATTTTGGAAGTTTGCTTACTTGCTTACTTCTGTAAGCTTGAAGACTCAAGGGACTGTTTTTACTTAGAAAACCTTAATTTAGCCATGCTGAGTTCATTATTTAACTGTTTAGGCTTTGATTATGGTGGATGTGCAGTGCGGTTTCTAGTATCCATGTGGCTAAAAACAGTGTATTAAATAACCTCTTTAACTAAGTCTTCTGCAGCCATTAATGAAGTTAAGTCATTGTTGTTGGTGGGATGGGCCAGAGGCATCGAATAATGTTAGCACCGTGGATTGAGCCATAAATTTAGCTGTAATCTTGTATATAGTAAAAGTAGAACACGCAGGGAGTTTTTTAACACCTTATTTTGAGACTATTTACCAAACTTTTTTTTATCTGCTTTGTCTGTTTTCATCACATTTGAATGGTGTTTTTATGTCCCAGTGGCCATTGAAGTAAAAGTCATGCCTCTCCCTGTTTTATTACACAGTTATACAGGCTTATTGACCTAAAACAGTCAGATGCACAAGATATGGTCTATATGAACCATATCAGCCACTTTTGTGTGGGACGGTGAAGTGTTAGGTTAACATTTACCCATTTTTTTTATCAACGCTGTTATCTCTGAGGTCAAAATGCTTCTATGTTTATATTCCAGAGTCCTGAAATGTGCATGTCCAGGATGAGGGTAAAGCGCAGCCTAACCCTAAACAGGTCACAGGTGACTCTATGAATGTTAAGAGGTTAAGTGCGACACAGAAAATTTCCCTTCAGCTTGCATATATGATTTGTGGTAGGGAGCTGCATGCTGTTTCCATAGATGAGCACTGCTAAAGCACAGGTGTTACTAAGAGCATTTGCAATGATTGCACTTTTCTCAGGTCTCACTATAAGCGATGGCAGTGTGTTATTGAGCCTACAGTAAAAGTACTATTAAAACTAAAGCAGCCAAATGAAATTCAGCCATTTATCACTTTTTTTAAATGAATTACACCTGTGTTTGCACATTGCTCGTTGCCTGGCAACCCCACTGTGACAAAAATCCAGTTGGTGTTATTCATCACGAAATCACTTGATGAGCATGTAACTCAATAAACAATTAATCCCTACATTTCTGTTTATGAGCAGATTAAACCTTAAATGCATCTGCTTTTCTCTATCCAGCAACAATACGAGGCAGGTTAAGCCACGTATCAATATCATTCTGCTTGCAAACATAATTTAAAATAACAATACCAAATAAAGTTGAAGTCTGTTTTGATCATTTGTTTCTACAGGCAGCCTACTCCGTCATATACTGTTGTAACAAAATCCTTTTGGAAGCAAGTTTCACCAATCAGCACCCGTCTTATTAACGCAGCTGGGAAGTTACTTCGTCCTAAAAAGATTCAGACCAAATCGAAATGAATCAGAAGAGGCGTTGCCAACACATTACAATCGACTTTTATTTCAAGTTAAACTGAACAAAAACTAGCAAACAATCCCGAATATGTCCTCAAATGAGTTCAATTAAAGTGAAACTTTTCATTTTTAGATTTTGTTCTACTACACACACTTCGACACACTTAATGTTTACAGTACGCCAAGAAAAACTACGACTTTACAACATGTAGACATACCTGCTCCCACACAGAAACTGATCCTCGACTATTAGCTGGGGTCAGTGAATTAACATGATTGGTTCATTTGCTTCCTGATAAAGGTGATTGACTCTTTGGAGGGAGTGGTAGCATCATTGTATTCAGCACTCTTTGAGTGGCATGTCTCTCTCATATAAAGTCTGTAACACTGTATGGACTGGGATCTACAATCCAAAATTAGTCAGCACAGTAAACACTAATCCCAGTCAGTTGCTTGTGGTCATTTCAACTTGGCTGTGCAATATGCATCCATGCTTTGCAGAGGAGCGCAGATGGTCAGTGTATTTATTTATGTCCCCAGTGAAGTCAAGCTAGAAGAGAGCTTTAAGCTTTAAGAGCTTTCACCTTCTTAAAATAAGGGAAAAAAGGAAAACTCTGGAGTGACATTTACTTTTTATTGGAGAAAAAAATGGAAAAATGAACAAAGCTTTTTGTCATTTATGAAATTTCTACTACAGAACATTAACGGAAAAAAACACTTTGAAGAAAACAAGAAAGCTGAGAGCTTAATTGAATTACATGATTTAATTAAACAGGGTGTAATATTGTCTCATGGTATATATATTTAAGGATTAAACAAATCGTAGGTAAGGAAAGAACACGCCCAGAAATTTCCCTGCACATAATCCGCCTGTGAAACCGCAGCTTGTCATTAATTAGTGAGTGCTAGAGGTGCCTGCAGGTGGGAGCTTTTTGAACTTTGGACAGACTATTACAGCCGTTTCTTTACTGCTTCCAGCCTTCATGCTAAGCTGCTCTCTCAGCAAGATAGCAAACATTTTCCAAGTGGCAGAAAGTTAACTTGTTCCAGAAACATCACAGTTTCAAAGCTTTTTAACTTTTTTAATTAAGGCACAAGTCATGCTTGTTGTAAGGAATCATGTGATGTAAAGTTCATCATCAACCCGTGTCTGCAAATATGTGCACAGGCTCTAGAAGTCGAAAGGAGCGCGCATACACAGAGTACAGACTGTAGCGCGTGTGCAGTACATGCGTGCCGTCAAGCCTGCATCCCACCAATTTCGCATCTGCACTGACATTAAAGTGAAGCTGCTTTTGTCTATAAAGACTTTAATGCTGGTGCTTTCATTTATAATGCAAACACTTGAATCAAAAGGTGGCACTAAAAACTAATAGACCCATGCCAGCCTGTTAGAGTTTAAAAAAAATCATGACTGTAAAAAAGCTGAAATGAACAGAAGGCGAGCCAGTAGGCGCATATATCTCATTTTTGCAGTTAAGTTATTCACTATACAGGTGGAATAAGCGAAGTGGAAACAGGCAAACAAAATGCTTTTGACAGTGTAATGAGACAACTGTCAAAAAATCCCAACGACCAACAGACTGCTGGGTGTAAATGAACAAAGCAAGAAGGGAGACCGTAGAGAGAGAGAGAGGGAGAGAAGGGGGACGTAATCTCCCATCACATTGCAATTCACTAGTGTGACTGTGTTTAAACAGATATGGTGCTGAAAGCCAAGAGTGAAACCAGCATTTTTCTCATTAGCACAACAATGTTGGCTTCCTTTGCACCTAGTTTGCTTCAGTGGGTACAAATGAGATGTTAGCAGCAGTGGAGAAGGAGACCAAGACAAGCAAGCACAAGCAAATAAAGACAGAAAGACAACAGCTTCGGGTAAGCTGATAGAGGAAATCAGGAAATCAGTGTGAGGCAAAGCTAGATATTTTCCAAGTGTTGTGCGCTGGCTCATAAATGCACTGACATGAGTGACAAATGTGAATACATCCATACAGCATGTGCATTTTAGTGTATTATATGAACGGCGGAAGGGGAACCCAGTCTCAGATTCATTCTCAGATTGCTCTAATTACAGTCAACAGAGGAGCACGTCAGTGTGTATTAACCAACTAGACTCTGTGCGTGCTTTTGTGTGTTTGTTTGATATTGAATTAATACCATTAAGGCCACGAAGCATAGACAGAGACCCTAAATAAACACAATAACACACTAACACACTCTATTTTCCAGGAGGCTGAGTTGCAATATATATTCATGAACCCAAAATGCAATGTGGATTCTGTCTAATAACACCACGGAGGAAAGACTGAGTAATATGTGTCTAAACTCAGAGTGCAGACCCGGATTAAAGAGTGGTGATTAATGCTCAACAGTCTCCCACTTCCACTCCCACTCCCACTACCCCCAACCTACCGCCTAAGTCTTAAGGTGGCTCAGGTCTTTCCTGGTCCGGTGAATGTGCTTTGAGTTTCTTTTTTCTTCTTTTGATGTGCGTGTGTCTATTCAATTTTGCATTTCAAAACACAGACCTTGAGCTGATGTGGACAATTGAGTCTGATTGGCAACCTTTATTTTAAAGAATTAGAAATTGAATCAAGCTTACTGGTTTGTTTGAGTTTCTGAGCTTTTGCTTTTATGTGCTGATTTTTTTTTTTATTTTTTTTTTTGCCTTTGAAACTGAGCATTTGTAATGAATGAAAATGTAATGAACTCCTTAAACCCATCCAGTGTACTGCTATGAAAAAATGCAATTTCTGATAAAAGGTCATACACTTAAAACTTGTTTAACTGGTGACGGATGAAAAGGAAGCGTGAAAACAGTGTAGTTTGATCTGAAGCTTATGAAGTTTTTATAGGTTTAGTAAGTCTGCATTTAATACTGTTAGCAAATGTACACTGAAATCTTTCTTTCTCACATTCATCCACTGATTCATTCCTGCATTTACATTATATTAACACAACCAGATACGTCATTATCAGTATAGATGTATTCTCCAATGGACAACCAGACTCTCCGGAGAGCAGCTAACAAATTAATCGAATGCACTTTCCCCTTTGAATCTCTTTGTGTAGATCAGATGTGTGTAGCCCAGTGTATTCTGACCAAATGTACAAATGTGTTGTGTACGTGTGTGCAAACATGCGTATGATAGCTCACGTAAGTATTGCTGCTCTCGCAGTGTGAAAGGTGAGGGGGTTAAAGAAGCCAAGTAAGTGCTATGAGTCGTATTGATTGGAAGATACTGGGCGTTGATTATAAGCCCTGTGAAACCAGACAAAGACTTAACGCTCGACTGCAGAAAGATATTGATAGGCGAAAAGCAACCATTCAACTTCTGTTCTTTGAAACTGGCTTTTGTTTTGTCTTTGCTGAGAAATTGCGACAACAGTGCTGATGCTATTTTAGCAAAGGAGTGAGAGAGGAGTGAGTGAGTGGGACATCTGTGAAACCAGCCTAGTGACTGAGTCTGGACATTCAAGTTTTTTTTAAGACTCTGTTGTTTTAGGTGAAGCGGACTGAACTGAGTGGAAATAAAATCAGTGTAAAATCAAACACACAGCTAATATGAAACATTTTTCAAGGATCAGGATTTGGGCTCAGTTACAGAAGAGGTTCTTTCACTTGGTTCCAGTGAACCAAACTCTTAATGCTTCAGCATAACAAGACATTTTGGACAAGTTCATGCTCTTAACTTTGTGGAAGCAGTTTGGTGATGGCTCCTTGCTGTTCCAACATGACTGTGCACCAGTGCACAAACCAAGGTCCATGGACATGGATGAGACGTTTTTCTTATTTTTTCAGTGCACACCTGTTCAACTGCTCATTAACATAAATATCAGCCAATCACGTGGCTGCAGCTAAATGCATTTAAGCATGTAGACATGTACTCATAAAAGACAGGCTGAGGTTTAAACTGAACATCGTGGGGAAGAAAAGAAATTGATGTGACTTTGAGTGGCACGATTGTTTTTATCACACAGTATTTGAAAAACTGCTGATCTTTTGGGATTTTCCTACATATATCTGTAGGGTTTACAGAGAATGGTTTGAAAAAGAAAACATAGCCAGTTAGCAGCAGTTTGGACAATAGAAGAAAAACATTGCCTGGTCTGATGAGTTTTGATTTCTGCTTTGACATTTGGATGGTAGGGTCATTCAATTGTCACAAACAGCATAACTGTATGGATCCATCCTGCCTTGCATCAGTGGCTCAGGTATTGCTGCTGACCATGTCCATCCCTTTATGACCACAGTGTACCCATCTTCAGAGGGCTCCTTCCAGGAGGATAATGCACCATGTCAAAAAGCACAAATCATTAGAAATACTGGTTTCTGGAACACAGAAAGGAGTTCAATGCACTCAAATGAACTCCACAGTGAACAGATTTCAATCCAATAGAGCCCCTTTGGGATGTGGTAGAACAGGAGATTCACATTGTGAATGTGCATGTGTGATGTTATCATTGTAATATGGAGCAAAATGTGTTTCCAGCACCTTGCTGGGTCTATGCCATGAAGAATTAAGGTAGTTCTGAAGGCAAAAGAGGTCCGACCCAGTATGAAGTGGGTCTGAGTGTATATATAAACTCACCGGCCACTTCATTAGTAAGATTTGCTGTGGAAATTCTCCCTGTTTCTGATGCTGACTTTGAATTAACATGTTGAAGTGCTTAAACACTTTTTTGACTACATTGTGTTGTGGAGGGGGATTATGGTGTGGGGCTGTTTTTTGGGGGGGTTTGGGCTTAGTGTATGAAGAGTTCCTTTCACTTAGTTCCAGTAATACAAACTCTTAATACGTCAGCATACCAAGACATTTTGGACAATTTCATGCTCCTAACATTGCAGGAATTTGGGGATGACCCCTTCTTGTTCCAACATGATTGAGCACCAGTGCACTAAGCAAGGTCCATGAAGACATGGGTGAGCGACTTTGGTGTGGAAGAACCTCATTGGCCTGCATAGTCCTAACCTCAACCTGATAAAACACCTTTGGGCTGAAGTAGAGTGGAAACTGTGAACCAATCAGTGTCTGACCTCACAGTAGAATGGTCAAAAATTCCTACAAACACACCCATAAACCTTGTGGAAACTCTTTCCAGAAGAGTTTAAGCTGGTGTAGCTTCAAAGGGTAGGCCAACATCATATTACACCGTATGGCTTAAGAGTGGCATGTCACGCACGTGAAGACAAACAAGCGAACACTTTTCATCCATTGTTTCAGACAATAGATGAACCAGGAGACGGCACCACAGCCCAGCATCAGATTAATAAGTATTACTTTGAACTGTGAATCATGCTGCCAAACATAAAAACATACAGAGTTGGAAATAGTCCTAGCTCCCCTCTTAATCAGGCTGGGTATCTGATACTATTCAAGTTCACCTTGTTCATGCAAAACTAAATTTTGATGGCAACTCTTGTTGTAGCAGGTACCAAACTAGTTTTGTGACTGAAAAGCATGTGTAGTTTTCAAAATATCCCATGCCTATGGATGCACTCTGCACTATTAAAAATCACAATAGCAGTAGCACATACTCACACAGCCTTGTACGTGTTATAACTACTCCTTACTTTTTATGAAGATCAACATCCATAGTTAGTTTAAATGCTAAATAATTTTCTTCCTATTCAACCATTAAACATTTCAGTCTCAAAAAACTGCATCCAAATATGCACATCGCTCACTATAATAATATAAGGCTATGTAATAATATAAGGCTAATTGTGTGTGTGCATGTGTGTGCGTGCCAGTCTGTGTGTGCTTTAGCAGAGGTCAGTGCGAGGTCGTTCCTGCATGCTACATATTGCTAGTCAAGATGACTGTTCGTGGCAGGTCAGAATGACCCTCAGGCCACGGAGAAATGTCCCTGCGCTCCCGAGGGGCTGTTAGCGTGTGTTGTCGTCCGTCATTGTACTCTGAATATTAAACCAACCGTCATGGCAAAGTCAATCTGTGCATATTACATTTGTGCTCTAATGTCGTGTCTCCAATGATAAGTGTTTCAATTTTCTCTCTACAGAGCTCCATGTACTCTCTGGCCCTGAAGTGTCTGATCAGCCTGTCCACTGTCATCCTGCTGGGGCTCATCATAGCTTACCACGCGCGGGAGGTTCAGGTAAAACATATGTGCATGTGTTGTGTCTCGCTTTACTGATCTGGACAAAAAGATGAAGTTAAAATAAAAAAAAATCACACACACATAGCAGACTGTAATACAACAAGTTGCTATTAAATCTCTGGGTAGGCAATATCTCTTTTGCACTACTGGACAAAGAAAATCCATGATAACCTTTCTGCATATTGTGATTCAAATTAAGAGGGAACCAGACGTCTGCACCTCCCCTGGGCTTTGCTTCCGGGCTTTAGAAAATTTAGCTCATAATGCCAGCCTTTGGTCAACAAGGGGAGTCTGACAAGTGACGGTTTGTACCCCTTAAACCTGCACTTTTTTCTACTGGCCAGCCGGGGGCAACCCCTCAGGTCACAAAAAGAAGCCTGATTTTTATTGCAACATACAACAAAACAAAACTCCTTTCTTTATTTACAGCCTCAGTAAACACGTTCTAATGAGTGGCGTTAAGTCTTATTTTGTAATTTATGGTCCAATTTAGAGTAAAGTAGTCTGGAGCATCCTCAGTTCTCACTCAGATATGTCTTTTACATACAGTCTGAGGTTTCTTCAGGACAGACGGAGTGACTTGTGTAAGATGTTATAAAAACCAAAGAAATCCAAGGATGGAAATAAGATGTGATGCAGTGGGTTAGGCAGAGAGCTGTCAGTTTGGAGACCAGGGGTTGAATCCTTTGTGACGCCAATAGCATATGATGAGCCCATGCTCATCTTGTGGGAGGGGAGAGCTGCATGAAGACGGGTGTCTAGTTTAAAGTTCAGGCATTTCTTTTTCTTTTTCTAAATTTCTACATTTTAGAATCTGGGAAGTTCCTGAAACGGCAGCTATGTTTGTGTTTCTCTTTAGGAGTGTTTTCTCGTGAGCCTCATCTGTGCTCTGTCCAAATTGTACACATTATGTTATCATCCCTTAGCCCTCTGAGACAGTGGGACCCAGATGTGTGTCGAATCCAGCCAATTAATGGCATTAATGACAGTCTTTGTGGGATCGACAAAACAGTCCGCGTGGCTTTGCATGAAGTACATGCACACCGAATTTTAAATACATATTCAGCCAATTACAGCCCTGTTATTCAATAGCTGCACAAAAAGCACAAATAAATATGCAAACACTCACACACGAGTCACACAAACACAGCCTTACAACCCCTTGTAAGTTTGAAATGATCAATCAGAAAGGCTTTCATGCTTCATGATATCTGTTTTGCTGTTTGTCATTTTACTAATACAATGGTAGCAAAGTCATTTAGCCGGGGATTTCATCCGAAGCCATTTGCAATCGATGTGCATTGACTATTTATGGGAGCCTTGCGGGAATCAGACCCAATGAATACCCCCACACCAGCTATTACACCCACCAACGAAACCACGGAGCCACACTCATCCATCTAACGATGTGCTGGTTTAATGCTGTGATTTTTTTTTTATTACATCACAGCTTGGCTGTTGCTGGAAATGTCTATTAAAGTTCTGCTCTGAGGTTCAGGCTCTCCGTTCGCAGATCGATAACTGCTCGGTGATTTTTTATTCACTGTCGTACACAGGCACTGATAGGCTGGTAATTAGTCTTGGACAGTATTAAGAAGCCAGAACAGTGCACGGAAGTGGTGCGAGTGAATAAACGTGGATGCGGTTTAGCGTTCATTGATAAAAGACCCTTCGTTTCTGCTCACAAATGTGTTGTCTCATTCACATACAGAGTCAGTCATCCACCCACACATGCTGTGGCTTCCACACGTGACAGGAACGTTAATACCGACAGAAGAACAGGAGATTGAGAGCTACTGTCAGGCCAACAGAGAGAGATAAAAGGGTGTTCTGTTAATCTACTTCAGGAATAATTCCTTTTGATTAAATGAAGTTAGGAGTTTGGGGAAAATACCATCAAGGCATGCTTGGGTGGGAATGCCAGATGGATGGGGGTAATGTTGGGGTTTACCTAAAATCACTTTTCATGGGTGAGTGAGAATGGTGATAATTTACACACATTACATAAGCTGACAGACGTTTATATATTTGTTCTTTCTTCCTTTGGATGTTGTTTCTAATACTAACAGTGCTAACACTGTACTTACAAGAATTGCTAAGCCTAGAGACCTGGTTGCCGAGTTCCTGTCAACCAGTGGTTGCTGAAGGTTGCTGGGAATCACAATGAAATTGGTTGCTAGGACCCAGCCACCTGTCATACAGCCTCCCCCATCCCCGTTGCTAAGTGAAACTGGTCGCAAAGATGTGTATATGGCGGTGTACTGTAAACCTGCATGCAATTGCTTTGGTTGCTAGGAGACTGATGCAGTCGCCCATAGTTTGTATGGAAGACATCAACTTGTCTGCAAATGATTCGCTAACAGTAGTTAGCACACTTCCTGTGCAAACACTTGCAAACTACACATTTTACTAATTGTGAAACTGATGCAAACTGGAAACAGAGAAAGTAAAAGTAAAAGCTGCCCCTTTTCAAATGTGTTGGTTTCAGCAGTAAGGCACAATTTTTAATTTGAAGATGAACTGTCTTTGTATCCAGTAAGTAAATGGCTTCTGCATTAGCCTTATGCCATATGGGTGACTTACAAGTGAGCTAAACCAGCGCTATCAGATTTCTTAAGTTTCAGTATTGCTAGCTGGTTAGTTGGCAAGTGTTTGCAGCGTCAACGTCTTCCATGCAAACTACAGCCGATAATGGCAGTCTACCTTAAACCAAAGCAATTGCAAGGAGGTTTTTAATGCAGCATCATCTTCACAATCAATTTCTCCCAGCAACACCGAGCAACCTCTAGCAACCACACACCAACTAGGGGTAATACATATTTTTGTGATCTCTGAGCATCTCTAGCCCTGTGTTACTAAAACCTAAGATCTGGAATTGCTTTTGGATGCCTTCAAATAATACAAAAAACAGTTTGGCCAGATTTTCTAAAACATTCCATTAAGAGTCAAACCAAAGTTGAGGAAACCTGAAATAATCGTAACTTTTCCTCAAATGTTTGACCAGAAACACTGCGTATAGAAACACAACTAAAGCATAGTTAAAATTTAAATAAACAAATGTGGAAGTGAAAGCCTTCAATTCCAGGTTTTTCTGGTCTAGAAGTAATAATACTTCCTGGAACAGAGCCTTTCTCAGCATTATATCATGTACAGCTCGTGACGTGTCTGCCTGCTCCTGGTGCCTGGTGAACCAGAGCAGCCACAAAAAATTAAGGATGATTAAATATTGATTGTATGTATCTTCTGTTTAGAAATGTTACAATGACTGATGCTGACTACCGTTTTGAACCTTAGGGTGTGTTTTGTTTTTCCACTTCTCCATCGACTCAGTCACTCATCCTGCGTTTGCTACAAAGTAAACTTATAGAGAACAAGTGCTGACAGCTGCTGCTACATTATTTACACTCCACTTGATGTAATGCTGCCACATAACTATACAGCAGATATTTATAATTATATCAGTCACATAAACAAACTGCAGAATGCCACTTGTGCTTGAGGCCTTAAAGCGCAGCTGTTTTTCGATAAGTACATGTTGTAATTGACATATTTCTCCACAACACAAAGAAAAAATTTATAACACAAACCTCTCTACAGGTAAACTTTATTTACAGAACACTTTAAAGTGAACTGTTTCCACCTACACAAACACAGTGGAGACTGCAGCTGTAACCAATATATAATAATCTTATAATAATTATAAAATTATAAAAATAAAAGCGAATTGAGTACTCATTCAGAGCACTCACATGCAATAAAATAACACTTTTTATTTTAGTTCCATAGTTATAACCTGTGTGCAAATATATCTTTAGCTACTTAACTCATTTTAATAATCATTTTTGAAATCCTAATGCCCAGAAAGAGACGAACCACTGCAAAGGTTGAGATGGCTGAGAAGTGTTATGCTTACCAGGCACTGATGACCAGTAACAAAATCTTTATTTCACTGCTGCTTTTGTTGCATCTAAGCAGAGACAGATAGACCAAAGGTTTGTAGAGTACACTAAAAAAACATTATATTAAAGCTCATTATATACTAGTGTACTAGCAAACAACTCAAATACAGTCCTGTAATTTGGTATTGTGGCCGTCAATTCATTTTTTAATGTGTTTTAAACCACAACGGCCAGCTTTGTACTACAGCTGGGGAATTATCAGCTAATCCGATCACCTGGCTTACTTGGCCTATTTAGCAAGGTGTACTATAATTCACTACAATGCTAAATGCGATGTTGATCTTTTTTTCTAGAAAAATAGGCTTAGATGTGGTGTACCTGCTTGAGATACTGAGCAGCTCTCTCTTCAGTGTGCTTTTCGTTAATGTAGAAAATGAGGCCCTTAATTATGGGTGACTTGGATTAAAGTTTCTTTGTACACTCATCACAAACGGTGAAGCTAGCTTTAGAGGGCCAAATGGCTTTTATATGAGACTGTAAACAAGCTTATTTCCACTGTTAAACTGAACATTTTCACAGTAGATGAGTCAGTGCCATTGAATGGATCTTTTTCCCATAAATTTGTGATTTTTTTTCTGTAAACTTTTCAAGTGTCTCATAAATTTTTAGTTCTTTCTTGTAAATTTGCATGGGTTTTATTTGTGGGGTTTACTCCTAAATATGTCTTTGTTTTGTTTTTTCAAAACAAAATGTAATTAAAACAGGAATTAGAATATAAAGTGTGTCATGAGAGGTAGCAGATTTTTTTTTGTAGTTTTTTTTTTTTTTTGTATGCATACAAATGTGCTTAAATGGTGAGATGCATCCACTAAATGCATGCTAGTTATACTGGCTGCTCAAGGCTGCCTGTTTGCTTAGATGCATGTCAACATAAAGTGTGCCCATGTGCCTCTGCCTTTTATTGTTGGATGGTTCAAACATACACACACACACACACACGAGAAGTAATGCTGTGCAAAATGAAAGGTATTGTTCAATAAAGATCTCATTTTCAGATTATGACACACTCTGCCGGTGCATTTTGTCCAGCATGTAACAGGATATTACAAGTACACACACGTACACACACACACACACACAGACTCATTCATGCACACAATAACCAGCAACATCAAAACTGCCAAAACAGCTGCAGCCCGTCAGAGGACTGGCACAGGACCACTCAGGGTGTACTGTGATATCTGGCACTGGGATGTTGGCAGCACATCCTTTGGGTCCTGTGGGTTGCAGGGTGGGGCATTCATTGATCGGGCTTGGTCCTGCTCATCTCCCAGACTGGAGCTACTGGACAACACCTCGGGCTCTTCTTTAGTAATTTTTGGGGTGTGGTGAGTTGTATTTAGAAACCACTGAGTGTGCGCTTGTGCTAATGTTTAGGTACACTTCAAAGTAACATCCAGATGAATGCCACCATCCAAGGAACATAAAAGTGATAAGTGTCATTCATCAGTGGTTTACTGTTATGGCTGATCAGTGTATATGTGGTTCAGAGTAGCTGCAGAGTCACTTGAGAGCATTAAACTGTTTTGAGTTTAACTGGTGGTTATTATTCCACATTCATCCCCTCACTTTCTTTTACTGCTCTCTGTTCATTTGTTCCTGTGTAAGTCTTTATTCTGCATTTCTGTTTACCACCATTAAGATGTTTCTCTTTGCCTTTCTTTCTTCCTTCTCTCTCCTCCTGCTTTTCCGTCATTATCACATTAGATCTATCTCCCTCCTTCTCTACTGAGCCTCAATCCAATTTTGTTGTTAAGTTACATATCCTCCTTCTCCCAGACAGCTCTCCTCCCTTGTTACACAGCATTCAGCTTCTCACCTATTCACCCTTCTCCTGCTGTACTTTAACACTCATCCACATTTATCTTCGTCTTTTATCTTGCCCCCTTTTCACAGTGTGTTTCGCTGCATCTTTCCTCCCTGCCTTCCTCTTTTGGAAGTTTCTCTCGTCTTCCTCCTCTTTCTGTCTTGTCTAATCTGTCAGGGGACAGCCCAAAGTAATTGTGCTCAGCATGAAACAAGGAAAAACAATCCATCTTGACTGCAGTGCAGCTCATCGGTAATCATCACAGATTACAAATATTTCCCCTTATTCGCAGCCATCAAAGGGGGAAAAAAAAGAGCTCTGACAGTAATAATCTTGTTGGCGAAAAGTGATAATTAATAAAATGAAGCAGGGCCACATTGTCAGCCAAATATAATAGGTGGTTTAATAGAGACCAGGATCACCTCAGTACTTGAGTCTGTTTTGATTAAGTGGTGATTTTTGTTATAAATATCCTCTACTTCGAAATACAGCAGTGCGGAGCTCAAACTGATTGTGACGACTGTATATATAGTTTTAGACCATAATTTTAGACCATAATCATTTGTTGGTAGCACTTTATAATGTCACACTATTAAGCATTAGTAGCAAGCGCCTCATATCATTACTCTTCCTTAGTATTATTATTAGTAACTTTTGATATGTTTATCCATCTTTTTGTTAGGATGCCTGGGTCGTTGAACCAGGCTTTTTGAGTTTATTATATTATTTATAATTTCTAGTCTTTGGGTTTTCATTAGTCATGTCTTACGGTTTGTCTCTGTGTAATCCTTAGTTGCTGTCTCCCCTGTCTGCTATATCCCCGTGTCCAGTCGGTGTCTGTGTCTGTCCTGGTCCCACGTCTCTGTTCCCTCTGTTGTAGTGCCTGCATGTGAGTCTGTGTCTTTTGTTCAGTCTGTGTTATGTGTTTCCTGTTTTACTTTGAAGGTCTCTGTCTTATCTCAGTGTGTTCAGTTTACGCTTCCTTGTCTCGTCAGTTCTGATTTGCCCCAGCTGTGTTTCCCTCCTGTTGTCCATTCCCTGATTGCTCCCTCTATGTATTTAAGCCCTGTGTTTCAGTTTGTCATTGTCGTGATCTACCGTTTATTTAGCTGTGTGTTTTTCCCAGTCCTCCAGTGTAAGTTTATTTTTGATATTTCCAGTTATGTTATATTTGAGTTTAACATTAAAGCGGTTTTGAGTTTAAGTTTTGCCTCCGAGTGTCTGCACCTTGGGTCCTATTCCTGTCTGCACACAGCCGTTCCCTAACACTTTTACTGTTGCACCCTGTACACCTATAACTGCTAGTAATAATATAACTGTAAATACTAAGGAGGACTGATGCTAAATAAATGATGAAATAAGCACTTGCTTATACCTTAATAGGGCTAATAGTTTGACATTAAAATAAAGCGCTACCAATTTGTCTTTTTTTGTTTTTTTGCTTGTACGTTGCTTTAAACCTCAGAAAACCTTCGCCAAAATCTTATTACTTAATCATGGGCATGCTCTATGGTTGCAACCACTGCATACTGTAATTCTAATCATGTGACATTTGTTTCCAAAAATTGGTAATTTCACTAAAATCTGTTAGTGATTTGTTTGAAAAAATTATCTGTTCTTTGAGATTGGTTAATTCTCTCCAACAACAAAAAGAGGAGTTTATTATCACAACAAACTCAAAGTTACAGTCAGAAAATTACAGCTACGTGAAAAAAGAAAGGCCATATGCAGTCCTGCTGTTGCAGTGGTCCAGCCAAAGTTCAGGCTTTAACCCAACCGAAATGCTGCGGCGTGACCTTAAAAGTGCTGCGCATGAACAAATGCCTCCAAACTTCAATGAACTGAAGCAATATTGTAAAGAAGAGTGGGCCAAAACTCCTCCACAACAATGTGAGAGACCGATAGAGTCGTACAGAAAATGATTACATCAAGTTATTTTGCTAAAGGTGGTTCTACAAGCTACTGATTTATGAGGTGCGCTCAGTTTTCACAGTGCTGCACAGAATCCTGCAAAAACGTTATTTTTTGCATGAATGTATATTGAAACTGGGGGGAAATGAGTAACAGTAACTCAGGAGGCTCAGCTTTACACTGGGAGTAACCAGAATGGACAAGATTAGAAATGGGTATGTCAGTGGGATGGCTCAGGTAGAGTTTGGTGGGATAGTTAGAGAGCCGAGGCTGAGATGGACATGTGTAGAGGAGGGGCAGTGGATATACTGGAAAAAGAATGCTGAAGATGGAGTTTTCAGGCAGGAGGAAAAGATGAAGACAGCAGAGGAGGTTCATGGATGTAGTGAGGGAGGGCACACAGAGGGTGGTGTGACAGAGAATGTAGGGATGGAGATGGAGAAGGAGGCAGATGAGCTGCTGTGTCGGCCCCTAAAGGGAGTAACAGGAAGAAGAAGACTGAATGACTTAAGTTGCCTACTTAGCTAATTGATTCGTTATTTCAGAGCACTGGTTGGCATCTGGGTGCCGGCAGAAATAAAATAGGGGTAAGTAGGGGTTCAAGATGAAGTTTTTGCCCTTCAGTGTTAAGTGAAGCAGAAGTGTTTGTGTGTGTGCGTGTTGTCACTTTTCACAGTGAAAAGTGACAAGGAGCTGACATGAGAAATGTTTGATTTGTCAGAACATTTTGTGCTCTGTCAGCTGAGCCCCGCTGACATTCCTGGGTTTGCTTCTTTCATTTTTAATTCAGCAAACTGGAATGCTACAATACCGTCCCCCTCCAAAATAGACAAATACAAACTTTCACAAGATGCTCCTGTTGTAACTTTGATTTTCATTACTTCACTGTATGTTTAGATGCAGTCATTGGAGTACAAATTGGCCTGTTCGCCAAAACTGCCAAACTGCTAAAATACCCAAATGTTCCAATAACGTTCCAGATTTTTTTCCCAGATTGCTGCTGGTTTTCACAAAAACCTTCTGTCTTATGTTTTCTCGGTTGTTATTACACAGTTTATTGAGCTTATGCACCTCAGAAATCCCCTTTTAAACCTTTAAAAATAAACAAAGAAGCATCTTAGTCTTCTTTGAATTATTCAGCTAATTATTAAGCTAATTCGTGAATTGTTTTTGCAGCACAGATGGGTTTGAGACCTTCAGTATTAGAGCGTGCGAACTGTAGTTGAATGTCTACATTCTGTTTTATTTATTTAAAATTCCTGACAGATGCTGGTTTAATCTTTAACATTAGTAAATTATATTAAGCTTTTACTAATTCTAGACTTCTGCCTTCATTGATAAAATAATACGAGATAAATAAGGCTGTGTTTTTACCCTATATTTTTTTCAGACATTCTTAAAGCATCCACGATGCTGCATTAATCTGAGTCCTTATGTCACAAAAACCTACAAATTGCTGAAATGTTGATATGATCCTTGAAAAACGTGCGAATCTGTACAGTTTTCTCCTTATTTTCCTCAGTGAGGAATAATAAAGTCTCCTCTTGTTCTGATAATGTCTCTGCAAAAATCTACACTTCTCAAGTGCTCTTTCAGGTGCTCATTGGTACCTCTTGCCTGATATTTCCAACTCCACTGTATGATTTGCATCAGAGCACAAGAATGAACTGCAAGTGGCCATCAGACCCTGCTGCATGGGGCTTGTTGAAGAAG
This sequence comes from Neolamprologus multifasciatus, assembly GCF_963576455.1. Lineage (NCBI taxonomy): Eukaryota > Metazoa > Chordata > Actinopteri > Cichliformes > Cichlidae > Neolamprologus > Neolamprologus multifasciatus. The sequence goes on from NC_140449.1 coordinate 20,739,979, forward strand.
TTATGACATTTTACCAGAGAGCAGTCTGGAACAAATACTTTGAGCTTCTAATGGAGCAGTTTATTCCTTCCAGTTCCAGTTCAGATGCCTGCTGGGTAGTATTGCATTAACAGCTGTGATGCGCATTTTTTGCTGTTTGTTTTCCTTTTTGGGGTCTTTTTTGTCTTTGTAGTAGTTTTAATACTTCTTTAGAGGGTTAGTGCACAGATTTAGCTTCTCCTGCATGTGTCAGAAACGCATGAAACTGTCCACAGGTCATTTTTGCAAATTGTGTTGTGGCCTATCGTGACATTTTAGTGTTATTCGACCTTCAGTGGATGAGGGAAAAGTGCATGTTAAATGTGTGCTGAGTACTCTGCAAGTTACCACCCTGGAAATGTTTTTCTCCATTTGAACCTACATCGTGATGCCTAAATCTGGTCAAAAGTCAAATGTGTGCACACTTTCTGTTCTTTTTTTATTTTCAGCAACACTTACTGTACATGTGTGCTTCAATTACGGGGAGGAGGAACATATAAGATTGTTTAGTTCAAATAAACAATCATATATGTTGTTGTATTTCTGTCATTTTGGTTCATATATCCACCCGTCACGCAGATAACTGAGGATCTTTTATAACAAAAGTAACAACGTAAATGTGACTTTAGTGTGTTTACTGAATTTAGTGCGGTAACTCGTTAAATTACTGCATTACTGAAAAATGCAAAGGTATTATGGTGACTTGTTGCAGCCGACACTGTTCATAATATCCTAATTGACTCGTATTAGTCGCCAGTTTCTGAAGACTGTGTGTTGTCAAAAGTTCCAAGTTGCTTCCGAGTTCACAGTTTATGTTTGGGAACTTGATATTGTTAAAAAGTAAGCAGGCATAAGGATGAATGATAAATTCAGCAAAATTGGGTAGTATTCAAATTAATTCCTGGGCTTCAAGGAGAATTTTAAGTGGCAGTCCTAACAGAACTTAAAAGTGGGGGTTAGAACCAATCTAGGTGCTGATGGTGTCATTATTTTATAATAACAATCAACATTGTGCAGTCATGTGTTGGAAGTAATATTTGACAGGATAGTGCACAGATAATGTGCATTATCATGTCAGTTATTATCCTGTGAGTACAGGATTAGAAAAGAGCATATCAGAGGGACAGCTCAGGCTGGAGCTTGGAGACAAAGTTAGAGACAAAAGGCTGAGCTGGTTTGGACATGGACAGGAAGGATCGTGGATGTATTGGACAAAGGGTGTTAAAGATGGAGCTGCGAGGCAGGAGGAAAAGAGGAAACCCTCAGAGGAGGTGAAAAGGGGTTGGTGTGACAGAGGAGGATGCTTGGAATAGGTGAGATGGAGGCAGATGATCCGCTGTGGTGACACCCACAGGAAGCAGCCAAAAGAAGAATCATTTAGTCATTTTCTTGCACGCATAACAGAAAGCTCCGTTGATTGTGCTTGCTGTCTGAAACACCTGTCTGATTACTGAAGAGTGAAATGTATCAAAAACGCAAAACAACCAGGGTTCGGCCTCTTCGGCCCTCAGCGTGAAAATCAACACTGTCCAATAATCTAACCATAGTTAATTTGTCATCCTTGACAATACGTTTCTTTAGTGAATGATTTCTGTTTTTGATGATTGAGTTTGACCTTGCTTTTGTTTAACTGTAACCAGATAAAGTCAGTAAACAAACTATAGAAGATTTTTATCCCAGTGTTGTGGTTATTGAGCTTCAGCATCACCACACACCTTTAGTTTAAATTTAAGTGATGCATGAGTGTGGATAGAAATAAAGGAGCATCACTGGAGATTTATGTACAGTAGCATTAGTCTAGCCAGTGATGAATTTTTAAAGCCAAAGTTTGCAAGCATCCTTTGGCTGATTCGAAAGATAATGATAGATGATTTCAAAGGCTAAATGTTTGCTTAGAAAAAGAATATTTCAGAAAGTTTCACCTTATCTCAGCTGTGTTTGATGTGGCGTCCAGAGACTTCCATGTATTTGAAGTTCTGTTATGTGATTCACTCTGATAACTCACGAGTCGCCTCTGTTCTTCACACACACACACACACACACACACACACACACGCATCATTTTACATACCCAGCAACAAGTAAGACACTTCTCTAAAATGAAAGCATTAATTTTAGCTCATAAACTTGAAAGAAATCCAGACGTGAAAGGCAAAAAATTGAATTGTTGTTGAAATTAATCGAATAGAAACACTAAGAGAGTGTGTGAGAAAGGGATGTTTCTCCAGTCCATTAGTGCACTTTAAGCATTACAGAGCTGTACTATTCAGTTACTTTTGGAGAATTTTAGAAGCAGTCCATTGATCAAGAAGACACGAGCTTGGCACTCACAGCTACTCAAATGCAGGCAGGATGGCATTAGGGTAATAAAGTGAGCAGCAGCCCTCCAAAAAGGCTGTGTTCTGTTATTTAAAGTGAAGTGCAGCCATAAGATGTCTAATAGTGGGACGGTCATTTTATGATGTCTTGCTCTCAGTTTTGGCACAATGTACATCTGCCCTTGAAACTACAACCAAGAGGTAAACTACAGCATCCACTTTAGACTCGTAACACGCAGGAAGCATTTCGACCATTTACTTCTAGGAATTGTTAATTTATCACATGGGATTTGAAGCCTCTGGCCATTGCTCACATCTCAGTTTGTCTTTCGTGTATTCGCGCTGCGGAAATTCCTGGTCTCCAGACAACGCTGCTGGAAACCTCTCCTCACTCTCTCCCACTTACTGTTTTTAGACTGGTGGCAAACGAGGCAGCATCACACATGCACACATACCTTTCCTCATCTCTCGCACTTTCCAACACTTCCTTTTCACTTTGGTGAACTCTCTCCCCTTCGTTTCCTCTTTCATAGAAACAGCCACAGGGGTGTTCCCTCAGAGCTGCAATCACAGTTAGGGAAAGTGTGTTATCCTCTCTGAATATTCACGTATATCAGGGTGTGTGAATCTATTTTCTGCCTGTTCTAGGGATTTCCATGCTGTAGGACCCAGACATCCCCCCAGAGCTGTGACTGTGTGTAAGAGTATGTGTGCATGCTTTTTAGTGTACGCTCTATCATCATCTCCTTCAGTGATTAGGACTGTCTCGGCCCCAGACTGGGGTTTAGTCTTTTTTCACTCCCATGGGAAATGGAGACTTGAGGCTGATTTGCATGCAACTGTCTCTTTTTTCAGTCTGTGCTGCACTTTATAGGATCGTCTGGATGTGGGCATGTGCACGCGTATGCGTGCTTGTGTGCATGCGAGTGTGCAAAATTGTCCTTGCTTGCTCGCTTGGTAGGGTCTGACCAGTGCTGCATCTGGTTCCGTGATGAGAGACATCTGCAATCGGAGACTTAACCCGATTAGAGAAGTACGATGGCCTGGGGGGAGCAAGAAATGGTTGAGGCATGGTTGGATGGCTGAGAAGAAAAGATGGAGAGGTCACAAACTGACCAGCGGGCTACAGACGTAGCAGCTGGAGCAGGGAATGCTTTAGGTGGAGAGTGTCCCGTCAGACCTCACACCTTTACCTGTGGAGAAATCTCAGTCTATCTTTGGTGCTGTCATTTTCGCACATTTCTCCTTTTCCTTTTTATCCCCGTTGTCTTTTGCTGTCAGGCTTATTTTTTTCCTCTTCCTTTAACCTTCTTCTGTCCTGTCTGCTTTCCATTATATTCTTTGCCCCTTGCCCTCAGCCTGTAATGGCACAGACTTTAAATTTATCTGTTTTCTCTTCATCCTCATCATTGTTACCAGGCGCTTTATGTTTTTTTTTTCACTCTCTTCCTCTCTTTTTTGTCTCCTGATGGCTGTGCACACATGCATACACTTTTCCCACACCCTCTTCTCTCATCCTTTCCCTCTGTCTTGGTCATGTGGGGGCAGTGGCACTCACTCATTCCAATTGACAGATTACTTTCCTAATGGAATTTAATTATTTATCCCTTCCTCATGGCGATTTAGCCAGGAAAAGACCGACAGCAGCAGCAGCAGTGTGCGGGAGGACAGGGCAGAAGGGGAAGGCGAGGGGGGGGGAGAAAGAGAGGAAGGGAGAGGTGCTCATTTCCTCCTGTGGCAAGAAACTGGATCACCTCCGTTTTGATTTGGAGAAATGTCATTCAGCGAGAAAGGGAACAGGAGTGAGGGATGGTGAAAGAAAAATGGAGGCAGAAAGACGCCAAGAAACACAAATTCATACAGAGGGAGAAAAGAATGAATGACAGGTGGCATGTGGGCAAAACGTGTGAGTATGAATGAATATACATACATTTTACTGCATGGATAACACTCATGTGAACACGGAAAACCTGTTTTTATCACACAGGAGTTCATGACTTACACCGGATACTTATTCTAAACTTAAACACAACTATGATTACACAACTCCCAAACATGAGCCATAAACATTAAGTCTATTGCTCTAAATGGCTGGTGAGTCCCAATAATGTGACAGCGTGAACAGATTTTTGTCACCTAAATCTGAGGAGTCACTCACACACAAAACCATTGCGGGGAAGGTGGGTGCTAGACAACCTGTCTGTGCTTTCGTCTCTGTACCTCTTCACTCGCTGTCGCGCACACCTCAGTCTCTTTTCTTGTGTCTCCTTTTTCCGTCTTCTTGCCTCGTCTCTTCCTTCCATCTTTTTGGCTCTCTCTCGCTCCCTCTCTCTCTCTCTCTCACTGGGGATCCTAATTAAGCTTGGCTGCTCTTTGATGTTGTCGCCTTGGCAACAGTCACCATGACGAGGCTGGGTCTGCACACTCTCTCACCAACTCGCCCAGGCATACACAGATACACACAAGTACAGTGCACGCACACACACACACACGCACATGCAAATACGCGCACGCACACATAGGCTGTGTGAGACCATTAAAGAGTACAGCCAGCGTTTGACCCTTGGTTCAAATGATAGCTTGCAAAATGGCTCAGGTATGTGCGCAGGCTACATATGTGTGTATCTGTACACATGTAGTCAGCATGTGTGCATACATGTAATAGAAGTAGAACAACATGCAATCGACCGTGCTAGACGAAGGTGATGATTAATGTGGAGGTGCATGCATGTAGGTGGTTGAGAAAGCTTCAGTTCGGCTTCATCACGACAGTGACCAGGTGGCTGTGACACACATACAGCTGTCATGGCCGCTTGCTCTTTCATTTGACCTCTTGTTGTATTTGTTTTGTTTTCCTAAATAAATGTTGGTGTGGGCTAAAAGCCCTTGAGATGAATCATGTGGTAAAGAGCAATTGTTAGCAGTGGCTGTTTCTCCAGGCAGTACATCAATTGGTAAACTCAGCTGACTTCCAGCAGGGGAGTTCCTCATTTCTCTCCCCATGCCCCGACCTTTGTCTTTAGTCTCTGCTTTCTGGTTCTCTCTCGCTCCTTAACCTTTTCTCCCCCCAGCAGTAATCTCTTTACAAATTTTACAATTGAGTCCTAGCATTTTGTTTTGAGAGGTGAAAAATGTATGCCAATGCACTGCGGAATTCCAACTTATCCCAAATGCAGAGCTTCAAAAATGGTGCTTTCTTAAAAAAATATATTATTTTGCGTTAACAAAAATAATCCTCAAATAAGTCAAAAGTGTCTAAAGAACAAAGAGATTTTTTGCAGTGCCCTTTCTGACCTGATATTTCCTCATTCCTATCTTTATCTCTTCATTTCCTCTGCACTTCATCCATCTCTTTCCTCCTCCGCCTTCTCCTCTCATCAACCCCACCACCTCCTCCTCCTCCTCCCTAACCCCTAGCTCTTGTCAGCACCGTCTGGAGGACGGCCCCTGTAATGAAACCTGCTCTTACCACTTCCTTATAACGATGGCTTTGGTGACAATATCAAGTGTAACCACAGCAATTACCAACCTGAACGTCAACATACGAGGAGGGAAAACCGCAATTAAAGTGGCCTTTTTTATTAAACTTAAACTTTCTGGCCCACTTACACAGCTGAAAAATGTTCACACCCTACAACACATTTTTTTTACCAATAGTTAACAATAAAAAAAAGGATCCAAGTTTAATTTTAATGAAAAAAGTCAGCTCCGTACCATCTGCAGACTCTTGTTTATTTGTTTTCCCTGCAAAAAATAAACAAATAAATCACATTCATTCAACTTAGTTTCGCTCCATATTTTTCCCCTGGTCGTCCAAGCCCCATCTGCAGTGGCTCAGTGTCCCACCGGTTTCAGAGTCATCGCTGGCATGTGCCCATGAGACCGGCTGAAATCACAGCATACTGCCCTTGTTTTTTAAATATTGTCTCTCTGATCATTAGAAACCTGTTTAGCTTAAGAGCCACTGCTCCAGATGAATCAGCATCTTTGGTTTAATTTTAGCAAGAGAAGAGTTTCAGGTTATATGAAAATGAGCCAAAACACTGTGTGGGAACTGAATAGATTACTGATTAAATGGATGGTGTTTTCCGTCTCGGGGAGGACATTTATTCTGAATTGCGGGTGCGTTCTTTAATCATCAGATTAGTCAGCTGTACTGATGAGAAAAGGACCGTGCCACATTAAAAGGACACATTAAAAGAAGTGTAACTCCTTTCCTCAACTGACTCTCCACATGTCCTTCCTGTCCCCGCAGCTGTTTGTCATCGACAACGGAGCAGACGACTGGCGAATCGCCATGACGATGGAGAGGGTTCTGCTAATCGCCCTGGAGCTGCTCGTTTCTGCTGTGCATCCGGTGCCTGGGGACTTTAAGTTTCAGTGGCGGGCACGGCTGGCCTTCTCGTACGCGCCTTCGCAGGCCGAGGCTGACCTGGACATGGTGCTGAGCGTGCCCATGTTCCTGCGCCTCTACCTCATTGCCAGAGTCATGCTTCTGCACAGCAAACTGTTCACCGACGCTTCCTCCAGGAGTATAGGTGCCCTCAATAAGGTCAGGAGAGTTTTAATCTTGTAGATGTTTCTCTGAGCGGTATGCCTTCAATGGTGTGGATGTGAAAGGTTTTGCTGGAAACAGGTGATGGAGTTGTAAAGGTATTAAGGTCAAGAGTTCTCTCCTCTGAATTAAGCCTGTGTCTATGTTGTGCCTTTTATCCTTGGCCTCTTTCGCTCTAACTATCTGAAGTTCTTCCTTCCCCTTCTGTCCTTCTAGTCCAGCTGTTTCTTTTCATCTACCGCTTCAAATCCCCTTCCTGTCCTTTTGTTGTCACTGTGCTTAGAGACTTAGATCTAAGCTGTGGTGGATCTTTCATAATACAATATGAGATGAGAGCATGAAATGGAAACAAGTTATTGCATACAGCTCAAATGGGCCATGAAGAGAAAGAACTAGAATGAAATTGCAGTATGAGTGCAGAAATATGTTGAAGTCGTGCAACAAATGGCTGATGCCAGATTTGTAATGACTTTATACGACAAACATTGCTGTAAGATCAGGAAGTAGAGATGTTGCATGTTGCAAACGTGCAAACTAGGTGGAGTAGAGCAAGTGCAGCGGGAGAGATATAGAGGAGATTTTTTTAGACGAGTAATTTAGCAGGTGGCGCGCGTATCGGCGACGGCTCTCTTCTGACCCTCAGGCAGCATCGACGCGGAGGGGAGGTGAAGCTGCCACTGAAGTGCAGCTGTAAATGACAACTCATTTATCAGCTGCTTTAGCCTTCCAGGGCTCAAGCATCAAATGATCCATCTGCCAGAAGTTGATTGTCTGCCTCTTATTGATGAATGAGCCAGAGATAAAAAAGTACACTGACACAGGCCAGTTACTCAAAGACACCGTATAGCCTGACCCGAGTCAGAGGGCAAGCCCTGATCTCGACTCCAATTATAGTGGAGATTCTCTGAGTGCTGCTGCTATCAAAAGCTACTCAGAGGACTAATTAGTAAAACATCAAGTCCGCTTGGGAAACAGTGTGCAGGATAAGGATTCAGAGCAGCACAAGATTAACTCCTGGAAAAAAAAAGTGAAGCAATGTGTGTATGTGTGTGTCTCTAAATGTCTTTTAGGTCCATTTTAACACGCGGTTTGTAATGAAAACCCTTATGACGATCTGCCCTGGGACGGTGCTGCTGGTCTTCAGCATCTCTCTGTGGATCATTGCTGCCTGGACCGTACGAGTGTGTGAGAGGTTAGCACTAAAGCTGGTCCGTTTTGCGATTGTGATTTGGTGTTTATTGCGTGTACATGAGCGCACATGAGTGTGAGTGTTGGACTGTGATCCGATGAGGAATTCAACTCAGAAATTAAATTCAACTGGCAGAATCTATAATCTGAGACGTCTGTGCAACATAATCCTTCTTTAGACTTCAGTTTATGAGGCTTTCTCAGCAGTTGTTCAGGCAATGGATTTGTTACTTCATTTGTCTGGTTGTCAGACTAAAAATAAAAATTAGAAATCAATATAATAGTGTCTGAAGAAAACATTCATTAACATTAATGACCCTCCAATAAGGCATTTCTAAGCAATAAACAATCTGATATTGTTACGGGACACTCGAACATAGTTTGTCAGACTCTAAGGACCTAATTAAGGACTTAATAGTTGATCATTTGTCAAGAGTAAAAAAGAAATAGCAATAACAGTACAATATAGCTCTCATCACCACAGTGTAATGAAACATTACATGAGCAAACATGGTGCCAAATCCTCATAGAGATTCATAGATTTACACGAGAATAACTAACCCACAGGCATGTTTAAGCACCCACATCAAAAATATGTATTAAAATTCCTGAAGACATTCTGAGCTCAAATGTCCTGACCTTGGAAACATCACGTTGAATAAGCTTACTGACTTTTATTATGACAGAGATGTGACTGATGGCGCTTTTAAGTCTTTCTTTTTGATTTAAAACCATAGCTGCGGCTGTTAGATCACCAACTGACATGTTATATCGCATTTTTTTGATTTAATGTAAAAATGTACACAAAATTGTGGTTTTACAGATGCAATGACTCTGAAAAGTGGACAGAGCTGGGTTTTTGTTTTTTGCTGGTTTTTATTAGATAATCAAGTCAAACAGTTCCTGTAATTTAATACACCAGTTGCAGATGTTTTACACAAGGATGTATAGTTGTTAACAAAGATATTAACACCTAAAAGTATGCTTATAGCAGCTCGTTGTTACATTACAATGTGTTACAGCTTTATTTTCATTCTTTCCCATTTCACATCTCACAATATGTGTTTTTCATGCCATATAAGTATATATATATATATATATATATATATATATATATATATATATATATATATATATGACATGAAAAAAACATTAAGAAAAATCCATATCATACTCAACACAGCAGCAAACACATGGCAGTACAGACTGGTGATTTATCGACCGCTCTTGCATCCAGCAGGCAGACGCTCAGAAATGAAACGGCTTACAAACATATCTGTTTCTCTGTTGTTATTGAAGAGCACTAAATCCAGTTGTTCAGTTACATTTAAAAGATTGATAATTAAATTTTACAGATTATTTAATGCTTGTAATGTGCCATCAAAAGGAGATGCATTGAAATGTTTTTGGAGATAAATCAAGGAAATGTAGGAAAATGTCAGCTGGTTAATAGGCTTGATTAAATGCATCACTGCCCGGCTGCTGGGGAGTCCTCGGTTGGTCCGTATCCAACTGGCAGAAACTGGCATTTTGCTTCTTTCCAAATCAAATTAATGAAGAAGAAAAAAAAATTAATGGCTTCGAACGGCGTCCAAAGATGTGACTTTTCAGTCTTAGAGTATAGAGAGACTTCAGAGCAAATATATCTGTTGCTAGCAAGCAAGGTTACATCTTATTATATTTCTGCTGAATAGTTTATTGAAAGAAAAACTTTGTTTCAGATCTGCACCAGGTTTGGTTGCTATGGTAACAATGTTGCGCGTAGGGCAAGAACGATGGAGGCAAAAGATGCAGTTATGTGTTATGCGTCAGACAAAATTGCTGGAAACATTTTTTTCGGTTAGACGCCCACATTCGCAGACAGGACCAGTGGGACAGTTATTGTTTGTTTGTTTTTAGTCATTATTATTATTTAGATGTTTTACTATTGACTGACTTTATCCTCTAACAATAAACATGTTTGGTTTTTTTTAGGTATCATGATGCCCAGGATGTGACCAGTAACTTCCTGGGAGCCATGTGGCTTATCTCTATTACTTTCTTGTCTATTGGCTATGGAGACATGGTTCCTCATACTTACTGTGGCAAAGGAGTCTGTCTGCTCACAGGCATCATGGTCAGTACATTTCCTCTCCGTCCCCTCTCTCTGCTCTCCCAGTAGTGCTGTCCTCCCCTCGTTCAAAGGTCAGCAGATTAGAGCGCATGCTGTCATTTGCAAGAGAAATTCTCCCATTTGTGTAATTTGGGCAATCCTCTCTGAATTAGCTTGCATCTGTGCTTCTGTGTGTTTTGGGTGTGTAGGCGTGCAAACAAGAGCATGTTAGTGGTTTGTGTGTGTGTGTGTTTTTTTTATGTGTGTGTGTTTCTATGCGTGTTATTCCCTTGTCTGTCCTCATTGCATAATGAAGGTCCTACCTTTCAGTGTGCCATGTCCTCCCACTCTCATTTTTTTCTCCTCTCTCGGTCTTTCATTTTTTTCTTTACCACTTTCCTCCTCTCTTGTGCTATCTCTCTTTTTTGTGTTTCTCCTTCTATCTTTTTTCTCACTGTCCATCTCCCCTTCCCTGAGGCCATGTGTTTATTTCTATCTACCATCCATCTGTCAATGTTTAAGCTGCCGACTGATCCTCTATTTGCTTCACTTCACAGGTGTTCTTTCCTCCTTCGAACATTTCTTTCACTCTGTTTCTTGCTCTCCATCTTTGTCACTATTATTTTAACACTTCTCTGAATGAGTCGAGGCAATTTGCGTCTTTTGAAATGCAAGAAAGTTTGATTTTTTTAAATAACTCTATAACTAAATATTGCATGTTCTCATATTAAATTTGATAAGTATGTTAACCTGTGCAGATAAGGTCAGGAAAGGAAAAATAGGGTTTAAAAATAATAATATGATTTTCTGGGAATACATTTCCCAAAGGACACAGTGGTCCTCATACTTGTTGCCAGAGGAGAATACGATGACTGATAGGAGACTTTATTCAGATTAAAAGCTGGACTTCACTGTTCAGTGGTCCCTCAGCTTATTTGGGGGAATTGCTGTAATTAACAGAATACATATTCATTTTCCAAATTGGCTTTTGCCCATTATTATTGCCAAGTTCCAATTTATTACTGTGTTTCTTAGAAATCCTTAAGTAGAGGACATGAGAAAGATTGTATTAGACACTGGAAAGGTTGGTTGCCATGAACTGTAAATAATAATGTAATATGCTGTTTGTCTTCATTCATTCTTGAAAATAGAAGACATTGTTACATATAAGATTTTTCCTTGTACTTATAAAAGCAGTGTGTTCATATGAAAGAAGACAATTTAAACAAAAATACTTAGAACCAGTCCTTGATGAATCAGGGCATAAGGTAAAACTTGATTATATGATCACAAATATAACCTCAGTGTATGACATTGACAAGATTGACATGAGTGGGTCTCATGTGAGTACAGTCGTGTGAAAAAAGAAAGCCTAAGTTTACTTAGGCGCTCTTACTGTTTCCAAGGGAATTAGGATAGGGTGGAGGGTAGCTGCTATTCAAATGCATTTGATTACTTGATTATCAGCACGTCTGGTCACCACTATAAAGCACATATTTTTTCCAGTTTGTTGGCCTGGAGCATTCAGCTGTGTGTTAAGACAGTGCCACAATCTTCCCAGCAGTGGACATCCCAGCAAATGCGCTCCAAGGTCAGATTATGCAATGATCTAGAGAAACAGCAAAAACCCAAGAGCTACAGCTAAGTTTATACAGACCTCAGATAACGTGTTAAATGTTAAAGTTCATGACAGTACAATTGGAAAAAGACTGAACAAGTATGGCTTGTTTGGAAGGCTTTACTGCAGAAAGCCTCTTCTCTCAAAAAAGAACATGGTAACACAGCTTAGGGTCGCAAGTTGCTTTTGAATAAACCACAAAACTTCTAAAAATGTCATTTGGACAGACAAGATGAGGCGATAGCTTATTAGGTAGAGCGTTTCCCCCATGATCGGAAGGTTCATTGGTCAGGGGGGAACCATTGTTGGCCATTAACTCCTCTGTATACCAAAGTATTACTAGAAAGCTAAAGCTTAGTCCATGCAACAACAACAATGCCCCAAATACAGCAGCAAATCTACAACAAAATAAGTGAAAAAGAAACGAATCAAGGCGTTACAATCTGTTACCCAGTCAAAGTCCAGGTGTCCTTAAGCTCGCTGTTTATAAATTAATGCAATGTTGTAAAGCGGACAAAAATGCTCCACAATGATGTAAGAGATTAATTGTCATACAGGAAATGATTATTTTAAGTTAATACTGCTAAAGGTGACTGTAGTGTGATATCACATCACCTTTTGCTTTCTTTTATACATACACAAAATGCAACCGTTGCAGCCATTTTTGTGTCAAGGTGCCTCCAAAAGCGTGCTAAGAAGAATGTTATATTTGAAAACACAAACTAAGTCAGTGATTAACAACAACTCCATATGACACAGCTAAACAAGCTTCAACCAAACAAGTTTCAGATATCCCAGACAAGCCCCCAAATTAGTTGAAAACAACTAGGAGTCCACGGACACATAACACACTGTATTGTTATTAAGTGCAAAAGTGTTCGATGTCAGATAGAAAACTGGGCAAATGGGCCCAAACATGAGCCAGCCCCCATAGTCTGAAGAACCAGGCACATCCCAATGTCTCCACTGTCAGGCAGTTGTCCACATGAGCAGACTGGGACCTCCAAGACAGTTGGAGGTGTTACACAAATAAAACAGCTGCATAAAGTGTGCAAATGCTCAGTTTGAAATATTTTAAGAGCCTTCTTTTCGTTGTAGTAGTCATAAGACCACCAGGAAAAAGGATTAGAAATGTGAAATCTCTCCACTTTCTTTGAACACCTACAGCCTTTTTTTGCCAATGCCATTTTTAACAGTATTGAAGGCAGTTGAGAAATGCCTTGAGATGTAATTTAATGACTGCTAGACATTGGTTTGAAGAAGAAAAAAATCAAGGGAACAACTTAAAATAACTCTCACCATCCAAACTACATTTTTTCTTTTCTTTTGCATCTTCTGTAGTATGTACTTTGGTCTTTGAAGTTATCTGTTAGATTGAAAAAGTTAATTCAAATGGATTTCTTATCTCCATAAGAGCCCAAAACCTGCATGTGTATTCTTTCATACTCACTTTGTCCACTCTCTCTGTTTCTGCCGGCTCACTGTATAGCCCATTAAATGTGTGAATAAAAACACACTTACACACACATACCCCCATTTTCTGGATGAATCATCCAGTCTGTGTTTGAGAAAGAGTACTACTTTTACCGTAACGCGCACACAAAAACAGACACAAAATGGGGTGCATACAAATGGTCCCAAGCCCACTGCTACAGACTCCACATCCTCCACACAACACTGACACAGAACTTGACATACACTCTGAGTACAGCTCCCACACACTCGCTCCTCTCCTGTCACACACAAACACACTCTCATCACACTCTTCACAGTGGTCAAAGTGCTTTATTTTTGTTGATCATCAGAGATGAAGTGAGGCTGCAGGTGGAAAGAGAAAGTTAGAGCATAACTACACGAGAAAGAGACCAGGTGTAGTAATGTTATGGAATTACAGGGATTGGTGGGTTGGAGGGGAGCGCAGGGCTGACAGGTTAAGGCAGAAAACTACTTTTATTTATTTATTTCATTTTGTTGTTGTTATTTGTTTTGGGTTTTTTTTTGACTGCCTAAAACTACTGTAATGAGAAATTCTCACTGTTGTTACTATGACAACACATGAAGGCCAACGGTGTTGGAATATACCACTGCCCTGAGGCTACCTAGGGGTGTGCCAGGTGTTAGTGTGCATTTGTGTGTGGTCGTGTGTTGTTGTGTGTGGGTGGATAGCAAGATGGAGGTTAGGTACACTATACCACAAATGTTGTGTACAGCATATGTGATACTGCACTTCATGTTGTACACAGGTAGTGTGTACAACATGAAGTGATTATTAAGTGTTTATTAAACTGCACTGAGAAGTAGGGCTTGGTCTATAAACAAATAAATGAATGGCAGTATAGTAAGACACAGCTGTAGGTATATGACATTTTACTATTCAAGGACTTGTTGTTGGAGAGCACTACTGTATGCATGAATAGAAATTGAATGTGCGTATGCTTTACCTATTTTTACTGTGAAATAATACAGTGGATTCCAAAAGTCTATGTTTACATGCCAGGTTTTTGTGGTGCAAAACCTTGGCATTCAATCCAATTGTAAAACAAACTTAAATCATATAGTGGGGAAATAATAATATTTTCTAATAATAACCTCTTTTCATATATATATATATATATATATATATATATATATATATATATATATATATATATATATATATATATATATATATATACATTTAAATGAAAGGTAATCTACAAAGGAAGCAATTTGCAGTAAGATGCTGACCAGATATCAACTGAAGTCAATGAGATTAAGTGACGTCAAGCGAGAACGTGTGAGTCCCGAGTTGAACTTTTCTCAGCTTCTCAGTCAAGGTGACTGACTGAAACAGCTATCAACGAGAGCAAAGGATACTGTCGATCAACATTTGACAGACTGGCAACCGGAACCTAGAATCGCCACTTATGAACAACTTTCTGGGACAAATTTATGTACAACAAGCTAATAACTTCTTGTATGGATGGCTTATATTTGTTCTTTTTGGGTAGGAGTCTGAAAGTATGGCACATCATGACTTGACAATAATTGACAATATATTTGGCACAACTTGAGGTGCAAATGTGCTTCAAATCTGTCAGTTTACAAAGGCATCTCCTGTGCGCACCCCTCATCAGCTCATCTGGGCAGATATTTAATTGGATATTGGTTTGGGCTCTGCCATTGTATAACCATAATCTTCTAGTGAAGCCATTCTTTTGTTGATTTGGATGTATGCTTTGGAATGTTGGTTAGCCACACAAGCCGTATTATTTTATGGATACGTGCATTAAAAATGCTTTAACAAGCAGTTCAGCTAAATCAGATTAGCAGTGGTAAAGCTTAGCACATAGCTTACGCTAAAGGTGTCTGTATTGGCAACCGTCTGTCAGTCAAAGCTTTTGTTCCTTGAGTCCAGTCTTCAGATTAATCTCTGACTCAAACAGGTGGATGTGCGTTTAAAACATTTCCACTAGAGATCAAGAAATTATGTTTTGTAGAAGATTTACAATTTCTTTCAAGAACATCCACACTGGTTACAGGAAACTGCAGTGCCCATAGGAATCATTGTGCTGCAGAAACAATTCGAGAGACAATCAGAAGAAGGCAGGCTTTCAGAAATGGCTCTTTGCAGAGATTGCCTGTTTTCAGTAGACGATATCAGGGGGGCTACATCAAGAGCCAATATGAGATAAATAAGGCATTTTTGAACTATAAATCAAGAAAAGAGACCTTAAAAATATATATGGTGCTGGAAAAATAAATCTTAAAAATAATATTCATTTATTGTGATTGCATGATGTATAGTATATTCTATATTTCCAATATTTTTTAACATGTAGATTAATCCTAAATGTAGGTGTTACATTTACGTTTTACCATATGACTGTGCATAATTATTTTTATTTCCTAGAGCTTCTTAACTGCAGTCATACTGCAGTTGTGGATGGCTTGCAGGTTAAACAGATGCAGACAAGCTATCATTTTTAACCTTTTTGTAGCTTTTCTGTTCTAAGTGCTTGCATTTTGAACACTAATTGAGCATATTAAATGTTTTTTTTTTTCCAACCGTATTTTTTCCTCCCTCTGCATGTTCCCACTGACTGGTTTTGGAAACAATTTTCCACTGTTGTTTGCATTCACTTTTTACCTGGACCGCATAGGTGTTACACAAAGGCACAGATGGGTGATTCCCCCTTTTCTGAGTGGGTAGACAGCTGTGCTGTACTGAAGAAAACAAGGGGAACACCCTTGTAAATGGAAGAAATCACAGCAGCACAGCCGTCATCAGTCGTGTCACTGCATGGACATTTCACAGGGAGCGCTGCTGGAAGCAAATAGATGCAGATGCATGTGCAAACAAATTGACACATACACACATATACAGCCACTTTGTCAACACATGCTTCCACATACACATACACAAAGGCTGCCCCGACAAACCAATCAGTGCCCCGCTGTTTCTGACCAAGGAGGTCATTTGTGAACACGTGCACACTGCGCTGCATTTTGTGCTGTTTGTTAGCTGAGGGCTCTGTTCCCTAAAGCGCAACCATGTACAAATGCTCTAAGGGGTTTCCATTGGCTCTCATCATATTTTATTCATAGTTTTTGAATAAACACAAATAGAGTGGATGAGTGTATAGATGTGGGCACTAAGGCCTGTTTGTGCGTTACATTTCACTGAACCCAGCCAAGGTTATTTTTGGCAAACCTGTCTTGTCGTTCAGGAGTGTGCATGATGAAGTCCCGGCTATTTCCTGCACGCTTCAAAATGTTGCGTGCGCCCTCGCTGTTGCTCTAAGTCACTATGTTTCTCTCCTTATATCTCTTTATTCTGTCACTCCTATCCTCTGCCAACTGTGAGCTTCGCACACTTACAAGCAGGAAGGAAGGCACTCATACATTTTCATTAAACACTCTTAATCTTAATTCATTACTTATCAGGAGATATGTGACCTCATTAACATTGCCTTCTTCTCCATCTTTCTCTCCTCCTATTCCGTGCACACACCCTCGCCTCATATATTCATCCGCCCATGTGTCTTCACTTCCCCATTTATATTTACTCATTGCTCTTCACTTTCTTTATCTTTTCTTCCCCTCTCTCTTCTTTTTTCCCTCTCGGTGCCTGCCCCTTCAGAGGAACCTGTGAGCACTCAACAGCCCCATTGAATACAGTGTCTAATCTAAAAGTTAATTAAGTCTGTCTTCTTCCCTGTGTTCCTGCTCCTCTTCTCCTCTCAAGCATGTCTTTTTTGGTTGAGAGACTGCTGTCATTCTCTCCCAAATGAATTTGCCGTGAGTCCCACGTGGGTTGAGCTGGGATACAGACAAACTAGTGCTGTTTTACACTTTTACACATCCTGCAGGCCTCAAGCCACCAGTGACAGGAGAAGACTGACACCACGTAATTCGGATTGACAACATCCAATTAAATTAAATTAGTTGGTGTCAATCGGTGATATTTTTTTTTCTGGTTTTATCTTTAAGGGGCACAATTTCAGCGTCCTATAGAGCCGATATAGAAGGCATCTCACACCAGATGGATTGGAGGTGAAAATAGATTTGGCTTGCCTCTCAAAATGAGGAAATGGGGATCTGGAACAGAGCTATTCCTCCTAATCCTCTCCTCTCTCCCATTCACTTCTCCTTCTGTCATCTTCATATTTGTCCTTGCTCCCTTCAATCATCTGAACTAATTCCCTGTCCAAAAACCACAGATTTACCAATTCCACCTCTGTACTGGCTGACTCTGTCCTCCTCCCTCCCTCCCCTCTTGTCTCTCATAGGGTGCGGGCTGTACGGCTCTGGTGGTTGCCGTGGTAGCCAGGAAGTTGGAGCTGACCAAGGCCGAGAAGCATGTACACAACTTCATGATGGACACGCAACTCACCAAGAGGGTGTGTAGGCATGCTCGATGTCAGTGAGTGCGTGCGTGTGAATGAGTGTCGTCTGTAGCAGCAATAAAGCAAAAGCACAGAGTGTAAAGAGCACTCATTCTCCCTGCAGCTATCATTTGTAAAAGTGCGGTTTTTATGTGCAGTGCAGGTGATTTTACACTGTAGAATTTCTTTGGCGTCGAGAGCCCGGCTAAAAGGATTGTTCTTTCACTGCTACTGCGTCACCCTCCCCAACTAGCACATTACACCCTGTATTGTTGTGACAGAGTGCCATGTTATTTGAGTGAGCGAAGGCAATAAAAGGTCATCTCTGTCTCACTCTCTCTGTTCTGCTCCCTCACTTACCGCCGTTCTCTTTTTCTTTCCATCGCCGATCTTTTCCCTCCCACACCTCCCCTCTCCTTTGACATTTGTCTCTCTTACAGTAAATCCTTTTCTCTCTCTGTGTGTCACATTTGCTTCTCTCCTTCCTCCACTGCTTTCTCCTTCTTCTTTTGCCCCCTCCCAGCCTCCGTTCCCCACACCCCATCTCTCGCAACTCCCTCCCTCCCTCCTCTGGTCCTTTTCAATTTTTCATACAGTTGAAAGACCCAAGTTTTAAAAATAGCTCCCATATCAAATATGTAGGGTGCATGATGGCAGCAGGGTTATCTGGGTGACTGAACGGAGTGGGGTGATCAATAATTTGAGCGTGGATAAGATATCGACAAAGAAACCAAATAGACTCTGTGTGTCAGTTGTAGCCAGGCTCTCTCTTCATGTTCCTGCGGTCTTTGGCCAGGTCTGTTTTCACAAGATGTTTACCATCCTTAACCATGTGCTCCACAGGTGTTTGCAAGGGCGGCGATATTTTGCAAACTGAATCTGAAATTAACAGTTTATTATTGAAAATAAGATTTAACTACCTTTGTTATTATACAACATATTCATTTTGCATCATTTAGTTGTCTGTTATTTGGTCCGGGCTGAAATATCCTAACATAATTCAAAGGCTTGCCTTGAATTTTAGGCATATATTCCTTAGAGGACGACTCCGTGAGTTTGGTAACCCCCTGATTTTTGCATGTGACGTATCAGTTTGAGATCTTTTGGCTTCCTGCCTTTTTAGTTTAAAGATGGATGTTGCCCACGTGACCATAAATTGTTTAGTTGGCGGCTGTATTCAAGCCTCCAGTCTGCCTTTTGTAAATGATTGTTGATACACTGAATTAAATCTCTTCTTCTGCTTCTTGAACAATGTTTGGCTGCCATGAGCATTTCAAATTTCACAACGAGAAAATGACAGAGAATGCTGTTACACACTTGCTTTGTGTAAAAGAAAACTGATTTTTACCTTGGGTTTTTTTTTTTCAAGCGAACCAATTTTTTTCCCAACCAACATTGTCAGTTGTGAAGTTTTTGGTTTGTTTTCTGTTTTTTTGTTTTTGCTGTCATAAATAGTAAAATTTGCTATAGAGACCAAAGATTCCAAGCTAAATATATCTCTGCTTTAAAGCCAGGCATTTTACCTCACGAGTCTTTGGAGATAGACTTGCTTTTGCAGCTAATCTCAATTGAGCATCCAAAGATTTGCAGTTTTTTGACCACATTGGTGTCATTTTTTAATTCAATTCAATTTTATTTATATAGCGCCAAATCACAACAAAAGTCGCCTCAAGGCGCTTCATAGATACAGAGAAAAACCCAACAATCATATGACCCCCTATGAGCAAGCACTTTGGCGACAGTGGGAAGAAAAAACTCCCTTTTAACAGGAAGAAACCTCTGGTAGAACCAGGCTCAGGGAGGGGCGGCCATCTTCTGCGACCGGTTGGGGTGAGAGAAGGAAGACAGGATAAAAGACATGCTGTGGAAGAGAGACAGAGGTTAATAACAGATATGATTCAATGCAGAGAGGTCTATTAATACATAGTGAGTGAGAAAGGTGACTGGAAAGGAAAAACTCAATGCATCATGAGAATCCCCCGGCAGCCTACGTCTATTGCAGCATAACTAAGGGAGGATTCAGGGTCACCTGGTCCAGCCCTAACTATATGCTTTAGCAAAAAGGAAAGTTTTAAGCCTAATCTTAAAAGTAGAGATAGTGTCTGTCTCCCGAATCCAAACTGGAAGAAGGGCCTGAAAACTGAAGGCTCTCCCTCCCATTCTACTTTTAAATACTCTAGGAACAACAAGTAGGCCTGCAGAGCGAGAGCGAAGTGTTCTAATAGGGTGATATGGTACTACAAGGTCATTAAGATAAGATGGGGCCTGGTTATTTAAGACCTTCAAATCCTGTGGCTTTCATTTTAGTTTAATAAGGTCTCAGTCACACTGGTCTAGAAATCAGCCAGCAGCTCCCCTAAAATCTGTTGTCACTAGGGTAAAATCTGTATTCCCTGACCAGTTTCCAACATTTTCACTAAGTGAAAGCAGTTGTATACAGAATGGTAAACCCAAAATCTTGTGATCTCTTTGGTTGCCAGCATGTTGTAATGGTTGCCCGTTGTTTTCATGGAAGGCACAAATTTGTCCACAGTCTGTCGCCAACTACTCGCCGATTGGTGGTGACATTGTTTGAAGTGCAAAGCAAACCCAAAACAGGGAGCGTTCGCTTCAAAGTAAAAACTGTACAGGCCTTACTGCAACAGTCAAAACGTCTTAAAAGGCACAAGTGTTGCTCTCTGTTTATGGTTTATGTTGCATTTTTTTCCCCTAACGTGGCATATAGTTTTTGAGTGTCTGCAGACAAGTTACCATTTTCCATGTAAACAGCAATCGTAAGAGGGTTTTCGATGCAACACCATATACCTCTTTGCAACCAATTTCTCTTAGCAACAGAAGCAACTTGCAAATTCTCTAGTAATTTCTCTAGTAACCCATGATTACCACGGGCTCACTGACTGGTCTCATGGCCTGTGTGAATAGAGGGCTTAGCAATTCACAGCGACTGCCACCAACCTCCAGCAATCACTCCCAAACAGTCGGGTATATATCTTTTTCCCTAGCGACCAGTGTGATTGGGCTTTAATTATCAAATTAATAGCTATTTAAATTTTGCAGCAGTACTCAGTGCTTTGAGCTAACGTTAGATGTTTTGCTAAGTGTTTTACCACCTTGCCTGTAGAAACTTGGCTTTTGTTTTAATGTTCAAAAGTTTCTTTGTTAGTACAGTGAATGTGAGTTTTTGGGCCTGCTAACAGCCTGGTGAAACGGTGTAGTCTGATCATATTAGCATGATCGGTTTAGCATTTAGCTCAAAGCACAGCTTCACCGTGCTGCTAGCAGGCCTAAAGATTCTTGTTTCAGCAGGTTACCTTAATTTGCATTCATACTCCTCATTGAAATGCAAATTCATCTTCACCTCTTCAAGTGGCAGACAGTGTACATATCAATCATTTTTCCATTAGTTTTTTAGCCTTTTCAGCTTTTCTGCTAAACTCGATGCAGATCAGGTTATGTGGAGGCTGTGTGGTTTGTGTAGCTGGTAATTGTGACCGTAAATGTGCTAAATACTATAATCAAATGAATTTTTATCGTTTATTCAGCTAACTTACAATTTTTTCACAATCCCCTGGTAATTACAAAAGTACCTGCTGCGGTACATGTGTACCTTAAGGTTTAAAGGTTGAGGAAAGTCACATCAAATCCCAAATTTTTAACTGGTAGCTAAAAAACGTATTGTATTTTTTGTTACACTGATCAATTTTATTAGCCCCTCAAGCAAAAAGATTATATTCATATTTTAAAGCAAATGCAATCATCAATACAGGTAATTCATGATCTTAATAAACCCGCTCATCAAGTAACGGAGGCCTCCTAGAGCAATATGCAGCATGCTGCTTGGTGACATTTCCCTTCAAAGGGTCTACGGTTTATGCTGCGGTAATTGTCTCCTATCACTGAGAGACCAATGATTGAAGCTGTTGTGTGCACATTGATTTACATAGCCGGGGCCATTCTTTGCCACATCTTTGTACCAAGAGAATACAATCAGTCAAAGCTTTATAATAAATAATGCAACAATAGCTTCAACATCTTGCCATCATCATATGTGCGCACACACACAAACAGACAGGAAAGCACACAGTCTGTCTTTCTAACTCACTGCAATGCTGTCTACTTCCCTTTGAAGGATTAACAAGAATGTCAATTAAATGCCAGAGAGACGCTCTTAGCTGATCTGAACGAGGTGTTGTGCAATCTAATGTAATTTTGTAATGTTGTGTAAAGAATAGGGTGTGGTTCATCACCAGCATGAAAATCTGAGCCCAAAAATCTAGCTGTAACTTTTCCTTATGATTTTGACACTTTTTGACAATTTTTTAAAATCCTTTCTATTTTCATGATTGATGAATACTTGCTGCTTTCATCCTCGATCAGTTTTTTATGCAGAGCAATGTCAAGACTGAAGTTGATATTTTGAACCCCTGTGCAGTGCACATTGCGTGTGGAGGGCCTAATAACCTTATCGGGGAGAATGATTTCCTTCCAAAGACTGATGCACCGAGTTAATTTTCATGCAGTGCTCAGTGAAGTCTCTCCCTCTGATAGGATTAATGCAAATGTTAATTAAATAGCATTTAACCTAGTCCTTAAGTTGACTACTGTGTGTGTGTGAGGTGTGATTTGTTGTTGTTTGATGCCAGGACTGTTTTTTCTTCTCGATTCTTGGTTTGTTGCTGCTGTTTTTTGTGGCTATGTACTGAAGCACTGGTTGATTCAGAGCACTGCTGGAAGCCCATTTGGTCAAAATTTCACCCTCAACTTTCAGAGAGCTCACTCGACACCGAGAAAAGCAGGACATGCTTGCTCAGGCGCTAAGTCAGTGGGCTAACATCTCCTTCCTTTTGATGGCGCTACGATGTCAAATTCCAGTGTTAAATTCCTTTTATTGAAGCAGTAAGCCAGTTGACTGTGTGACTGTGGCTGACACCGTCTGTATCTGAGGTCATTACTTTTTTTTTCAGGCTTTTAAACTCTCGTTCCAAGTTAGAAGCTGGAAAAAAAAATCTTTCTAGAAATTTGCACTCGGGATGCATATTCTGCTTTTACACTGGACGACTACTTAATTCAGGGCACTTTTACGAGTCCCTCCGGCACATTTCAGAGCTTCGGCCTGTCTGAATATTCAGAGTGCACTCTGGACTCTGGCCAAGGAGGAGGTGCCGCAGTGCCTTCCAATGTTTACACCAGTAGCCAAATGGGAGCAGTCTAACCCCCGAAGATTTCCACTAAGCTAGCTTCCACTCCACATAACAAAAATAACTTTTAGCAGCCTTTTCATTTATAAGCATATCGTTATTCATTATTATTATAGTCATATTGTGATGGTTTGGATTCATTCAATGCTCCACGAGTGCATTTACATATCTCATTGATGGGGGTTTTTTTCAGTTTTTGCCAGTTGAACCTGCATGTGAGCTTCCTTCTAATGTAGAAAATGTGTTAGCCCCCTAATAAGATCCAGTGATTATTTTAACTGTAATTTAATGTTCTGTGATTTTATTGATTTGTTTTACCTTTAACTTGAGCCTAAGGGCATCACTCTCCTTTGCTTTGGATGCTGAAATAGTGATTATTGTCCTTGTGTGTGGCCATGTTTGTGTCTGCCTAAGTGTCTCCTTGTCCCTTTGTCAGTGTGTCTGTGAAGGGAAGGTCAGAGCAGGTAAGGCCACGTGTCACAGTGGCACATGGATGAGTTTGTTGCCAAGGCAATTCGTCTGTTTGTTTTCTGATCACTGGAAAAACACCATTGTGTGTCCAGCATCTCAGAGCCTAATTACTAATTACATGCACAGGTCATTAACCCCATAAGTGCTAGGCTTTTATTTAAATGTCCAATTGAGTAAAACTCTCCAGTTCTACTCTACAGCTATAAAACTGTAGGGCCAAAATTAATACATTTAGAATAAATTTTGATATATAATGTTTCTGCATTTGTGAGACTTGAAAATCTCCAGCAAAAAAATGTATTATCTCTCAACACTATGAATTACTAACATGATATGATAGTTTTTTTACGCAGTTGCTGCAATCAGAAGAAGGGTACTCTATGATCATGAAAGGGTGGACATGGTCAGTAGCATTAGCTGGGCAGGCTGTGGTGTTTAAATGATGTTCAACTGGTACTAAAGGACATAAATTGTGCCAAGAAAATATCCCCCACAACATTACACCACTACTTCCAGTCTGAATCACTGACTGAAGCCAGGATGGATCCATGCTTTTATGTCGTTTACACCAAATTAAAACCTTACCATCTGAATGTCACAGCAGAAAGCAAGACTCATTAAACCAGGAAACATTTTTCATATCTTATGTCCAATTTTGGTGAGCATGTGTGGGAATTTTAGCATCAGTTTCCTGTTCCTACCTGACAGAAGTGACACCGGTGTGGTCGTTTGCTGCCCAGAGATGCTCTTCTGCATTCCCTGGTTGTGTTTTCTTTTTAAACTCATTTTTACCTTCCTATCTACTGAAAGCAGTCTGACCTCAGACATCACCAAGACTTTTTCACCTAGAGAACTACTGCTCGCTGGATATTTTCTCTTTTGCATGCCACTCTTTGTAAACTTTAGAGATGGTTGTGTGGTAAAATCAGAGTAGATTAGCAGCAAATCTGGCACCAAGAACCATGCTAATTTTAAAATCACTTAAATTCCCTTTCTTCTCCATTCTGATGCTCAGCTTGAACTTCAGCAGGTCAACTTGACCATGTCTACATGCCTGAGTATATTGAGCTGCTGCCGTGTGACTAGATATTCCCGTTAATGATAGGTTCACAAACAGCTGAACAGGTGTACCTAATAAAATAGCCAGTGAGGTTATGTAAGTCAGTGACACTAATGGTGTTGAACCTGGTCTAAAAATTCTCAACAATTCTACATCCATTTTAGTCACAGCAGCAATAAGAAGCTGATTTCATTTTAAGTGAAAGTGCCACACTTGGCAACCTTTGAAAATGGCAGTGGTTGTGTCTTTATAATCCTGGTATGTGGACCTCCAGGGTGAAAAAGGTTGAGTCTTTCTTGGTTTAGCAATTTAGCTTTACCTCTGATCTTGTTTCCAACTGATGAGAAAAAAAAAGTCTATTTCTCTTCTTCCCTTCTTTTCCCAGTTTTGGTATTTCAGTTAATGTTTATTTAGTAAATGTAAACGTTCTGTTTTTAATGTATTATAAACTGGGATTACATATATATATATATATATATATATATATATATATATATATATATATATATATATATATATATATATATATAGTAATTTCAGTAAAATGTTTCTATTTCTGCTGATTAATTTATATTCTGCAACATGTCATCAACTGCCTAGCATGCTGAGAAGTGGGAGCCCCATGCGTTAACAGACTTTGCGTGTACCTGCCATAAGGTGTGCCACACAGGGGAGCAGCCAGAACAGATCTTTGACCCAAACCAGCCAGATGGCCCTAACATGGTTGCCCGAGTACAAGCCATATGGTCCAGGAATGGCTGCCGCTGCTGTCATTTGGTTTCTCGTGGCGTATTCTTAGCGGTTCATGTTGAGTCTGTTAGCTTTGTTAATGGAGTATCTGTCTTTGCATCGATATCTACATTGATTCACAGGAGGAGAGAGACAATTAAATACAGTGTGCCGGTGGTGGGGTCTTTGCAAGAAATACACAATTGGATTTAATTTTTTGTTTCCAGGATTTAAAGGATGCTTTATAATCATCTGCACAAAAAAGAAAGAAAAAAAATGCAGCCGTGGAGACTCCCTCTGCACTGCTGGACCTGTGCTTGAAAACTGTGGAAAAACTTCCGCAGCCTGCCATTCAGCCAGGCACAAAATGCCATCAATCATCATCTTTCACTCACCCTGCAGCCATTAATCATGTGATAAACAAGATCTGGCATTTCAGTCTACCAAAGGGCCCACAGCTTTAAACAGTACTGAATGTTCTCTTTAGTGTCTGTAAAAAAAAAGAGAGAGAGAGAGAGCAATAATGAACTCTATTTATTCCAACATAATCTAAGTAAGTTAATACTAATTAATCTTACATGTATCCTTCAGCAGCATATCTAATGTAATGTAGTTTAGATGTAGTGTCTCAAAAAGTGCTGCTATAAACATGTTATATATAAACAACATTAGCGCCCCAGGCCTATTAAACAGCATGTCAGGGTTGTGATGACTCTTTAAGATCTTTGCAGGTCCGTCACTGCCTGTGTTTGCTACACGGTTGGGAGTTCTGTAATCCCATTGATGCACACTGGAAGGTGATGCTTGCACATTCAAATTATGTCATTCCATGAATTTTAACATAAATGTGTTTTATTTTGTAGGGTTACTGTAAGTTTTGTTGTTGTGTGTTTTTTAAATTAGCAGAATAAAGGTAATTTTTTTTTATCTTTACTGTCTTTAAAAGTGGTGGATAACGTGTCGAATTTGCTGAATCACGGGGGCCTTATATATTATCTATAGTTCGCTCGATGAGCTCTATTTGGTTTGACTTTCCTCTATGTCATTGAAAACACATCTGCAAGGCCCACGGCCTCCTACTCTCTTCATCTGTAGCCAATAGTGTGTGTGTGTGTGTCTGCATGTGTGTATGTGTAGGCGTGTATGTGAGTGAGCAGTCCTTGACTGCGGTGGATGGGTGCTGATTAGCCAAGCTGCCGGGGTCTTTTGTGCTCCTCAGACGGGGGTATAATTGTTCTTTGTTCAATGCTCAGCATCTCTTTGAAGTCTCTCATTCAATCTATGTCCTTACAGATTCTCTCTCCCTTCTCTATGGTGTCCACCCTCGCTTTTTTCGATGGGTGTCAGACCCCTGTGTTGTAATTACATAGCAACCTATAAAATACATGAAACATACAGGAACAAGTATGGAGCCGTGAGAAAGTAGAAGAATCCCGATATTTATCTATAGAAAATGACCAGAAACTGACATTTCAAATAGGCATTTTATTAAATCAAAGAAATCTCCCATTCTGCTGGTCCAAACAAATGAAGTGAAGAAAAATAACCGTCTTGGAATGGCTCGCCACAACTGAGCATCATTACATAGGCTAATGTTCCTCCTCTGTAGAGATGGGGAATGCCTTTGACAGCTAGTTTGAGTGCAGTGACTGTGCAGCGATTGTTGCTTTCAGTTGTTGTCATAATTAAACAGAAGATCACTGGTTTTAATACACTGCGATGGTGCTGCGCTGAATTACTTCAGCCAGCCAAGATAATGCAGCCCCATTTGAATAAGTCTAAGATATAATGTGGCATGTAGACAAACCAAGAGAAGAGAGAAGTGTGTGTGAGGGGGAGACTCCTGTTGGTTCTCATTGCCAATCTCCCTAAGGAGAGAGCTGTTTATGCACACATGAAAAGCATTGGCAGGCAAGCCGGTATGTGTAGAGAGAGAGGGAGCATGAGAAAGAGACAGAGAGAACGAGGGCAGCCTCTAAGAAGAGAATGATGGTTTAGTGTTTTTTTTTCTTCTTTGCATAGATAATAGCAAAACCAGGGGAAAAAAGAGAAAGACGAGAGGGCTGGGCAAACCTGTTGCCAGTTTCAGTTGCCAAGGACCACCTGTTGCTAACAATAAGTGTGTATATGTGTGCTTATTCTTTTTTGGGAGCAGATAAAGAATGCAGCTGCTAACGTACTAAGAGAGACTTGGCTCATCTACAAACACACCAAGCTGATGAAGAAGATCGACCATTCGAGAGTCCGCAAACACCAGCGGAAGTTCCTCCAGGCTATACATCAGTGAGACCGCACCTCACACACAACTACATACACTCGCACATGCAAGCACGCCCGTGCACACGAGCACATGCGCATGACGGCGCTGCTGAGCTGATGAAGCCTTTGAAATCAGCTGTACTTTCTATCCACCCACAGGTTGAATCGACGCTGATCATCAGATAAAATGCATTAATCCCCGCACACACACACACACACACACACACACACACACACACGCATGATGTGATTCATCATCTACGAAAGGGCAGGTTCAATCCAGGCAAATACACTTGTGGGAATGGATAATCAGTGCATTGTGTGCTGTTAGAGACACTCCGATCACCCTGTCATCTCTCCCAAAAAGTGATGCTGCTGTTACAAGTGCACAGAGTGTAATTCACGCACATAAAGAAGAAGATTTTTTGTATATCCTCCGTCCAGCATCTAAATGAAGGATCCCGTAAATGTTTCCTGATCCTTTGATCTTTAACGGTTCAACTCCAGGACAGTTCAAAAGCCAGAGTCAAGAGATGTAAGGCTGTTTTAATTCTAACATTCAAAGGCTAATCCTTATTCATGTGGACTGTGGACTGGCTGTGTCAACACAGCAACCGGGCTGACTCGATGAGAATAAGGGTACATTCTGTGGTTAAAATCTGTTAGCATAACAGGGAGACGGGCTCAGCTGGGGGTGCAGTCTCATAAAGTCAGCCTCACAGGGTCTGTTTTATGAAAACACAGGTTAGTTCTCCAATTATTGTATAGTGCTTTGAGAGTCCAATAGGCTTTTAATTGGAGTGAAGTACAATGATTTTTTCCTGTTGGTTTATTTCCCTCTAGGTCTTGTGCCCCAGACGTTTTCCTTAATAATAATTATCTTTTAACTTTTAATGTTTCTTTTCCTGCATTCATTATATATATATACAAATATATGTATTCTCTACTTCATGACAAGATTACTATGTTTCAGTCCACACTGTGTGCTTGCTGTTATTGTACATTCAAATCAAGGGACACACTGCAGGTAGAAATGAAGCTCAACTTGGCAAGGTGACCGCTCCAGAGTGGTGTTGTCTGAACCCTGAGGGATTAACTCTCTGGTCCAACCACAGCATATTTACCGGGTTTCCACCCTGTATGTGTGTTTTATGTGTGCATCTGTTTGCAGATTACGCAGCGTGAAAATGGAGCAGAGGAAACTCAGCGATCAGGCCAACACACTAGTGGATCTCTCAAAGGTGAGGCACACATCAGTGCTCTTCATTTTTGCATACAGGTTAGTCGCTCATACCTGACATGCTTTTGCTCCCCCCGAACATTTTGCACAGCATTTCTCCGTTTCCATGCTGACCTGCCTGTTTCTGTGGCTTTGCGTCTCCTAGCAACCAGAAGAAGTGTTAAAACAGGGATGACTGAGTGAGAGAGTGAGGAGGAAACGAGAGGAGGGAGTGCTCGTGTTTTTTCTGTTACTGTGTGGGTGTTTGAGTGAGAATGTAAGCGCACGTGTGTGTGTGTGTGTGTGTATGTGTGTGTGTGTGTGTGTGTGTGTGTGTGTGTGTGTGTGTGTGTGTGTGTGAAAAAGAGACGCTAACAGAGGAGAGTGAGTGAGATACAGATTCGAATCAGAAGGAGACAAAGATTAAACGAGGGTGCGTGTGCGTGTGTGTGTGTGTGTTCTTTCAGAGGAGCGATGCCTTTAGTACCAAATATTTTGCAATTTTGCAATCTCAGTCTCAATTGGCCACTTGTGCATTTACCATGGTTACAGAGACAGGGATGTGCAAGGCAGGGACATTCTGTTGGCTTCCTTTCATCGTCTCTCTTCTCGCTCTTTTTCTTTCTTCACAGTGTTATAAAGCCCGGTCTAGTGTGATTTCTAACTTCTAATCCCTCTTAGTTTTTTTTGTCATTTGTGCTTAGTCTTTCTCTTTCTTATACTTTACCTTATTCTGTAACTGTGGGTGACCAGTTGCGGTCTGTCCACAAACTGACTCACCTAAGTGTAAACATTTGCAGGGACAGGAGGCAGGGCTGATGGGATTTAAAATACCCTCGTGAAGACAAAGACAGTAGTTACAGAAAATTGCATACAAAATATGTATGTATATGTATTGGCATATGTAACACACACACAGTTCAAACAGCAGAAAAACATCACAATTAAAAAGTTTATTGTTCATTTGGCATTGCATTGGTAGTTCTAGACAGACAGTCACTGCTCCAGGTTTGTTAGAGTCGTTGCCCTGAACGGCCAGTTTTAAAGCTTTCTTACTAAGGTGGTTAAGCCGTGCTGAAGTGCTTCATTTACAACTGTGGGATTTCTTTGTATTGTCAGCAGGCTGTCAGTTGTGGAAACACTGAGGCATATTATTAAAATTTCACCTATTTTTACACCTCAGGCTGTTCATTTTTCATTAAAGTTTTTCAGAATGTACTTTTTATGCTAAAAGACAGGGAAAATGTTTCAAGCTGTTTTCTTTTTTTTTACCTTTATGCAGTGGTTTTACTCATCCAGCACACTTCAGATCAAACTGGGCTGCATGTGACCCAGCTAAAATGAATTTGACATCCCTGCTCTACTTAGTGTCTCTCCTTATTCAATACCAACGTTTTTTGTTTTTTTAAAACAAGCTTTCGTAGAGCGACTGTGTTATCTTCCTGTTTTTACGTGTTTGCAGTCTGTCTCCCTTCTTCAAAGTACGCCGTGTGCACTGACTCATCTCCCACTCTCCACTCTCTCCTTTCATAGATGCAGAGTGTCATGTATGAGCTCATGTCCGAGCTCAACGACCGCAGCGAGGACTTGGAGCGTCAGATGCTGTCCCTGGAGCAGCGGGTGGAGCAGCTCACGGCGGGCTTCAACGCCTTGCCCGCTCACCTGTCTGCAACCCTCAGCGCCCAGCATGCTGCCCTGGTTCACCTGCTCCGGGAGAGGGATGCAAGGGATGGTAGAGGAGGAGGAGGTGCTGTGGTTCCACTGTCCCCTGCTGCTTCTTTAACCACTGCGCCAGCTTCAGTTTCTCCAGTCCAGGTCACAGCTCCTGCACCACCTTCAGCTCCAGTTTCTACTTTGGCGTTGGAGTCCCCTCTGTCGCCCCCACCCCTGAGCCCAGAGGGGAGCTTGGAGGCTAGCTCCAACCCCAACACGTGCACCTCTAGCTGCTGAGGACAGCTTTTTTTTTCTTTTCTTTTTTTTTTTCTTGGACACGGAGAGGACAAATATGAGGAAAAACAGGGAGGAAGGACGGGGGCTGCGCTAGTCCTCACACTTCAGACTAAAGGAGAGAAATGGGAGATGAGAGAAATGTCTGGTGATCCTCGGAAACTAACGCTCCAAGAGGGAGGGAGGAAGACTATGAGGAGAAATAATGGGATTAAGATGGAGGGCCTGTATGAGTGATGAGACATGTTAGGGACTTTGGGGCGCTTTACTTGATGAGGGAAGGAGAAGAAAAATGGGGATAAAATGGAGACTCTAAAAGGTGTGAGGGGGAGGAAGGATGCCAAGAGGGTGAGAAATTGAGGTAGAGAGAATGAGGAGGACGAAAGAGAGAGGAGGAGAAATAACGAAGAATAATTATATGAACTCCTAAATGGAATCCACTCCAATTACTGAAGAATGCCTTTTATTATCTCTATCTCTCTCTCTTCTACGTCTCTCTTTCTCCCTCTCTTTCCTTCCCCCTTCCCAATCCCTCACTCCCGTCATCAGGAATTAATGACCATGACTTTTTATCCTTATGATGTATTTTCTATCTGAATGCTAATTGTGTATTAACGAGCATCCCTTTAACAAAAGGTTCGATCAATACGACCACGATTTAAAAAAATGAAAAATAAAAAAATAGATAACTAGTGGCATGCACCACACACACACACACATATACACACACAAATCATGTCATCCACGCAATACGAGCTAACACAGCACAAACACAAATATACAGACTCTCACAAAGGCCCTATTTACGCTCACACATAGAAAATAATGCACTAGCCCACAAGATGATACTAAAAGCCAATACTGCCAAGCACATGATGCACTGTCAATCTCCATAGAGCACTGCCAAGCGATGTAGACACACTGTAAAAAATGTTCATCTTAACAATTTATCTTTTGTGGGTGTGAGCTGATGCAGTAGTTTAGACTTACGATGCGTAGTTGTGACATTTTAACTACTCAGCCGGGAGAATTGTAACCGTTCAGTGAACTACACAAATTATAGATCACGCTGAAACAAGCTGATACAGAGGGACGTGAGTCATCATAATGTCTGTTTGTGATGATGAAGACAGTAGCTGAAGGTAAAATAACCTAACACAACTACTACAGGACTTTATTACTGCATTTACAGAATTACAGATTGAAATGAACTGATGTTTAAAGTGTACTTTGCTGTGCTGGAATGAGACTTTGGTCTTGTTTCATTTCTGTGGACGTTTCGTATGACAGCAGCAGAAAGTGGACAATTAATAGTTGTATTAAGTGCATTAATACTGGGACGGCTATTAGAAGAAAGATTAGCTTATTATACACATATTTTTTGTACTGGCATTTAAAAATGGTTGATTGATTTCTGAAGATGATACCCGTTAAAACAAACCAAGCAAAACTCTAAAGTTGGCTCTTTGCACAATCTTGATGCTCCACATTTAGTGCGAGTGCTTGTTTAATGCCACTAAATTTGGGTGTTTTGACCCAAAGATCTACTGCAGATGCGGTTAGGTCCACAATTTATTGTCTTTTTGTCTCTCCATGCCACCACAGTGGATTAGAAATAAAACAGGTTGTGATTAAAGTGCAGAATTTCAGCTTTAATTTAAGAGGTTTTACCAAAAAAAATGCATTAATTGTTTAAGAATTATCCACATTTGTATACACAGTCCCCCCATTTTCAGAGGCTCAAAAGTATCTTGACAATTGACAAGCAGCTTCATAGCTAGGTGGGGCCTGTTGCCTTGTTATTTCATGACATGATTCAAAGAGTGGAATTTCTATTTCATAGTTTTTCATGGTCATTCCAAGTGAGGGAGGTCGTCATTAGGCTTAAAAATTCAAAATAAGTGTCAACTGCTGAGTGGCCATTCTTGAAAAGAAAGATAACAGAAAACAACTGAAATGGATGATGAAAGAATGGCTAAAAAACAACTTCACAGCATCTAACTGAGTCAAAAAAAAAAAACCTCTCACCAGGATGTACAGTAGGTGTATCACTGTTAAAGTCTACATCTGTAAGTTTGTAACTGTTAATCCAGAGGGTTTACAACAAGTTGCAAACCAGTGGTTACACTTAAGAACAAGTAGGTTAGATTATACTTCCTAAAAAAACATCTAGAAATTAATATTTAAATAAAGATGAGCCTGTGGCAGAATTATGGGAAGAAAGAAGGAAAGAGAAGGAAAGAGAGAAACACCTATTGATTTGAAGATAACACATTATCTGTCAGAAACAGTGGGAGAAGTGTTGGTGGAACCCCATCATTAGTGTTTACTGATGGCGTGACTAACAGAAGTGGCAGGATGAATTGTAAAGTGTACAGGGCTGTACTCAAAAAGACACGGAGTATTCGTCAATGACCAAGTTATTCACCTGATCTCAGCCCAACGGAGCAGCTTTTCAGTTACTGAAGACAAAAACTGAACGCAGAGAGACCCACAAACAAGCAGCAACTGAAGGCAGCTCCAGTAAAAGCCTGGCATCTCAAGAGAGGAAACACAGCGTTTAGTGATGTCCAAGGCTGCAAAGGATTTTCATTCAAGTATTTAGAACGCTCCTTACTTTTAAAATCATGTTAGTTTGTCCAATCAAAGTTTGGGCCTTTGAAAATGGGGGACTGTGTCTAAACAGTTAATGCAAAAACAGGAAAGCGCTGTGAGTCAAAGCTGAAAGTCTGCACTTCAATCACATCCTGATTACTTGGTTTAAAATTCACTGTGGAGGTGTACAGAGGCAAAATCACAAAAGTCGTCTCTTTATCCAACAAATTATGGGCCTAACTGCACTGAAAACAATGAAAACAATTTTAAAAAATCCTTTACTTGACTAAAGTCAGACCGACCTACATGCAACTCTATAAATATTGTCTGTCATTGGCACTTGTTAAAATCCAGCAGTGATTTAGCTGTATTACTCTAAGTTGTTTTTATTAGTTGATTTTTTTTATGTCCTTTCATAAAGGGAAGTAGATCTTGTACTTTACTGCCATTCTTTGTCAAACTTGTGGTCTGAAAAACAGCTCACTGTTATCATGAATGTATTCTGTGTAAAGAAATACACTCAAACTCGCTTGCTCAGTCACTTAAACTGCCACACAGACACAGGAACAGACACCCACACGCGCACACACACACACACACACACACACACACCTCGACAACCAAAGTGCTCTCTCTTAAATGGACTTCAATAAGAGGCAGGGAACGCTGCTGTCACTGGGGACAAAAGATAGCAGGAGGCGTTGCAGATATCTTGACAATATTTCTGAGGGAATAACTGTGAAAATCTCGGCATGGACTTGTTACAGTGCTGTACATGGACTGCTGTAACAGATGAAGGTGGACTAAGGATGAACACAAGGGAACACAAATAAACCTTACAAAGGATAAATGGCCATGAAGGAACAGATGTTCATGAAATAAATAAAATGAAAGACTGAGATATATCTGAGAGGAATTGTAATGACGTGATGGGAAAAGAGACAAGCCTACCTTTACATTGAAGACAATATTGAAAACTATCTTTTAGCGACACGCTGTGGCCGGAATACTGAATTACATACGCTTGGAATATTGTACAGTATGCTGTTAACGAAATATAGCTTTGTATTGCTTAGTCTTTTCTACCATTATGATTAAAAGCAGTTATAGCTGATATCTTACCTTATTAAACTATAGTATTCTTCTCATTCGTCATGACAATTATAATATATGTATTATCAATACGTTAAATAATCACGAACAAGGAAAGTGCCGTTTGAGGTTGAAATTATTTTGTAATTTTATTTTATCAGAGAGAATTAATAAAGTATATATCTATAACATTACAGCTTTCATGTTTAATGAGTCTAAGTTTTTATTTTATTTATTTTTTTATCATTTATTTATTTCGTTTGTATGCTTTTTTTCGGGTACTTCATATTCCTCGGGGATTCATGTAATTTTAAAACAGCTGTAAACACTAACTCACCCTGTAGATATTATGTTTTGTTCAGTAATTTATTAAATATATAAATACTGTAGGAGTTTTAAGAATTGCTACCACGTTTTATTTATTTTTCTGTTGTCTTTGTATCTTTCACTGTCAAAAGGAAAAAAAATCTCCCCCAACTTGAATTTCAGCGTTTTTCTCGCTCATTCTCGCGATGTTTGGAACAACGTTGGACAGTAACTTCACGCTTCACGGGCAGTAGAGAGCTGGAAGTTTGTTTGCTTGTTTGTTTGTTTTATTAAAATACGCTTTTTTTGTGGAAGCTTTATGCTAGCTAAGTCGTTCATTTGTTAAGTCCTATAATAATATAAGTATTGATCGGCTAACTTCAGTATGGTAAGTTTAAATTGCAAATTTAAATGGCAAAATTAAGCTACTGTGAAGTACCCCATTATAACCAGGCAAACTTTTTAGCAGTATATTTTGCTTTCTTGGGCTTGTTGAATACTGTTAGCTTGCCAAATTACGGTG
Source organism: Neolamprologus multifasciatus (assembly GCF_963576455.1). Taxonomy (NCBI): domain Eukaryota; kingdom Metazoa; phylum Chordata; class Actinopteri; order Cichliformes; family Cichlidae; genus Neolamprologus; species Neolamprologus multifasciatus. The sequence goes on from NC_140449.1 coordinate 20,775,034, forward strand.
ACATTAACAGTCGTGATTTAAAAAGTATGTTTTTGATGTCACAATACAATATTAATATGATTAGAGGTGGCTTGTCTACTTAGAAAAGTACTCACTGTTATTAAAACATACCGGATTGGTACTGAAGACAAAATATGTACTGTGGCATAACGCAAAGTCATTCACTGGGTTTTAATAAAGTTAGTGGGCGTTGTGATATATGACTTTGAATATATGTGAATCCAATTCTAACTGAGAGGACAGTGTTTGGAAGAAAAACCAGAGAGAGACATGATGTATCAGTGGGTGGTGAGTGGGTGTGTAAACATTCAGTGTCCAGTCTTTTCCAGTGGCCAAGCCTCCCTCTATTTATTATTACTGTGTGTGAAGCAGGTCCTCCTTCCTGCTTTACCAGTGTCCTCTATGCTGGCACCAACAGCATTATAAATGAATGTGGGATTCTGGTGAGGGTAAGTATAAACTGTTGTTTTCTTTCTTTCTGTGGTTTAACCCAAGCAAAGTGCCACATTTAATATTGTCATCCAGCTAATAAGGGCTACAGCTGTAACCCTCAATTCATTCGTACTTTTTTTTTGCATTCAGCACGAATACATAATGAGTTACAATTAAAGTACATAGAAATGTTGTTCAATTTCAATTCAATAAAACTTTATTGATCCTGAAGGTTGACCCCGCAGGAAATTGGGTTATGTTGTATGTCATACAACAGTATGTAGTATTACAGCCACATTGTAAATGTGGAAGTCAGAAGTTTTCATACATTCATCATGGACATGAATTTTATGACAGTTTGAGGCTTTTAATGATTTATTTGAACATTTCTCTTTTCAAGGTGGAATGATTGTACAGCACACGTCTTTAATGACTTAAAAAAACAATCAAATGTTAGATTTAAAAGTATGCATACAGACTCAAATACACCCTATTAATATTTGGTAAATTGTCCCTTAGGAAGTCTAAGGAGCTTGGAAAGAAAAGTGTCTGGATTTTAAGTTGCTTGAAGACGTTTCACCTCTCATCCGAGAAGCTTCTTCAGTTCTAGGGTCAAATGGTGGAGAGTCCCAGATTTAAACTAGAACTGAAGAAGCTTCTCGGATGAGAGGTGAAACTTCAAGCAACTTAAAGAAGTCCAGACGCTTTTCTTTCCAAGCTCCTTAGACTACGATGACCTGGATGACTTAGGAAGTTACACCTCAATCAGATGCTTTTGGTAGCCATCAGCAAGCTTCTGGCATAATGCTGTCTGGATATTTGATCATTCTTCTTGACAGAATAGAACAGTTCATTTAAATTGGTTCATTTCCTGGTGCAGATCTGGCTTTTAAGCCTAGTCCACAAATTTTTAATAGCACTTAGGTTGGGGCTTTGGGAATGCCGTTCCAGATGCATTATGTTAGCCTTCTTGATCCACTCCAAAGCCAGTTTTGACATGTGTTTGGAATCAATGTCCTTTTGGAACAAACAGCTGTGTCCAAGTTTCATCTAGCTGTTGATTTAAGAGTTGAAGAATTTGGAGGTAGTCCTCCTCCATTTTGCTGTCAACTTTGAGCAGTGTACTATTATCATAGGGAACAAAGTAGCCCCGGAGCACGATTCTACCATCACCATGCTTGACAGTTGGTATGGTGCTTTTTAGATTGAAAGCCTCACCATTCAGATCCATAAGGACAAAAAGGTAACAGACTAAGGAACAGCTTATATCCCTTAGCCATCACTATGCTAAATGCTGCTAAATTAATATGATCCAATATAATCTTTGTGGATGATGTTTACAGTGTTACAACACAGTCTCATATTTACATGTTTACAACTGTATTTTACCACTGGTACAGTAATACTGGCAAATGGGGACAAGTGCAATATGAAATCAATTGTGTTTGTTGTATAAACAATATTGTATAAACAATACAATATATATATATATATATATATATATATATATATATATATATATATATATATATATATATATATATATATATATATATAGATATTGTATTTTCTAATTTAATTTTAATGTTATTGACTGATTGTTTCATATTTTGCACTGAGAGAATTGCACCTCAGTTTTGTTGTTCAGTGTTTAATTTCTACAGTGACAATAAAAAAAATTCAGGTTCTGGTTTTTCCAGAACTTAATAACTTGTACTTGCATACATTTGTTTGAATGGATGATCTTGGAATCTGCAGTTGTTTAGAAATGGCTCCAAAAGACCTTCCCAACTTGTGTAAATCTATAGTTCTCCTTCTTAGATCTTCACTGAGTTCCTTGGACTTACTCAGAACTCCATTGTTCTGAGTATTGGTCAGTCCAATAACGGCCATGCAAATCCTTAATATGGCTGCAAAGAGGAAATACCAGTTGTAGTCAATCATGATCGCTAATGAGATGTTAATCGCCTTGTCAAGTTAAAAGACATTGTAGAACCTTCAGGATCACAAAAGATTTAAGTGAGTGTATGTATATGTTTGACCCAGTATGTGTAGTCTGTGACTTAGAGAAAATCTTTTAAAGCCATTAAAGATGTATATGCACAATCATTAAGCCCTGGAAAAAGAAGAAAGAAATCATAAAAACCCCTAAAATTACTGTAACACTCATGCCGATGATGAGGGAGTGTAAACTTGTGACCACAACTGTATACGCATTAGAAGGATTTTTGTTTAACATTGTATTTTGAGGATAGAGAAGCGTTAGCCCTGTTATAGACTGGCAAGCTGTCTAGTGCGTACCCTGCCTCTCATCCTATGACAGCTGGGATAGGCTCCTGCCATCCCTCAACCCTGAATTGGATAAGCAGAAGCAAATACATGAATGGCTGGAGAATAGACAATAGAAAAAAAGGGAAAAGGAAAAAAACAAAATACTATTCTGAGGGAAGCAAAAGTTAAATTTTTGAGAATAAAGTTGTTTCAAATCCAACTGTATCATTAGTGCATCGCTGCTGGATCCTCTACAAAATGCCTTGTGTAGATGAGTTAATGAAAGCACACTTCAGAATTTTCAGCACACAAACACGGTGTGGAATAAGTATGAGGGCTTTAAAGAGATGGTGCAGAAAACTGTCTGTTCAGAAGAGAGAAAAAAGAGTTGGCTGCATTTGTGCAGAGGGAAATAATTGGCAATGGACAAACACAACAATATCGATGCTTTAGCAAGTACAAAGGATGTATGTTGTATCAGAAGGTCAGGCTGTGACTTGAGAAATGCCCATGGACTAAGGGAGTTGTCCTCATTCTCTAGATTATATTTATTTTCAGAATGAAACAGTTAAAACAATTTTTTTTTTCTTTTTGTGGCTTTGATGCTACTGAGGTTTGCAGTAAACTTGCTGCATCACAGAAGTAAGAAACAACTGACCTTTTGCTTGTGCTGAGAAATAAGACTCAAATGAAATATAAACAGGGATGTAGCATACTCTGCCTTCTTACAAATGCTTTAGAAGATTGAAGGAACTCTTCAGTGACAATAATGAGAACAAAAACACAAATACAAGAAGAAGGGCCACGGCGTGCTTGTATTTACTTCAGTGGCTGATATAGCAGCAGAACTGATCTTCGGTTTGGACCTTGCCTAATTAACGTGTAAAAAGTCTGGTGACAGACTCGCAGGTCGCTCATTCACTCATACTATGACACAGTTTGTCTTACTTTACATTTTTCTGTCATTTAAA